>NW_027555958.1:354206629-355664129 GCF_003287225.1 Phascolarctos cinereus
GCGTGCAGGCCGCAGAGAACCTGGAGTAGGCCTCAGATGAATCACAGGCAGCTGTAGTGGCTTCCAGACTTCTCAACCCAGGAATGCCAAAGACAACTTAGAAGGTCAGTGGGAAAAGTCTGTTTCTGCGGTGAGAGAAGAGCTAGGTCTCAGAGCCAGTTTTTAAAAAATCCAACATATGGGGCAGCTAAGTGGCACAGTGGATAGAGCACCAGGCCCTGAAGTCAGGAGTACCTGAGTTCAAATCTGGTCTCAGACCAAACACTTGACACTTACCAGCTGTGTGACCCTGGGCAAGTCACTTAACCCCAACTGCCTTGAAAAAAAGAAAAAGAAAAAAATGCAACATAGGAATTTGCATTTATGCCAATTTAATTTCATCCAAATAAATCTGGCCAAGGGATTGGGGCAAAGAGAAAGACTGTGATCCAGAAATTGACTTCCTTGAGAAAGGAAAGAGAATGATGTGTGGACCAGTTGTTTAACTGTTTCAAGCACTTGGATACTATGATGAATTTGAATAGACATAGAAAGGGTGATAAATGATAGTGGTAGAGGAAAAGTCTAGAAGTGGCCAGAGAGCATGCCAAATCCTCTTCCTGGATCATTGTGTCAATGACATGGAAGTGGGAAGGGGGTTTCAGAGAACACAGTGGAAAGGGTAGTTACAGCTAGACTGAGACTTAAGAGAGGTAGGGCTAAGGTGGTTGGGGATGAGAAAATGGGAAGTACTTGTAGCAGGGGAAGGGTATAATTTTTGCTTAGGGACCTAGGGATTCTGTAGCACTGGAACTGGGAGAGCCATTAGACAGTACATTTTGACTGGGAGTGCTCCATCCTCATGAGTTCTGTGTTGGCAGAGGGAATAATGAGTTTTTCTTCAAGTATTAGGTAAGAAGGGAACTTGGGCTAGCTCTTAGTAGAGTTTTCTTTGTTGAGGTCTTGGAAACAAGAGAAAAAGAAAATGAAATGATCCATACCTTCAAGGAACTAAACATTTTGCTGTACCTTGTTATGGTCAGACAACATAGGAAGCATTTCATTCAGTCCTGCGGGTCACATTTTAGGGAGAACATTGATAATAAAGAAACTAGCGGAGAGTAACCTGGATGGTGAAGGGCTTACAGATCAAGCCATCAGGAGTATCTGAAGGAACTAGACTCATTTAAGCTTTAGAGGATATACTTCAGTAGGAAATAGGGTGTGAAAGCAGTGACTTGCTTGAGCTCTCCCCCAAACCCTTCAAATACCAGTGAAAAAATGACTCTAAACAAATTCTAAAGAAGCAGAACCCACAAAAAGACAGAGTGAAGCAAATTTCCAGCCCAAGACAGCCTGGAAGGTTGATCAGAAAGGTATATCATGAAGGGCTGGGAGAGGAGCACAGTGTGGAGTGGGCGTGCAGATGAATCACGGGCAGCTGTAGTGGCTTCCAGACTTCTCAACCCAGGAATGCCAAAGACAACTTAGAGGGTCAGTGGGAAAAGTCTGTTTCTGCGGTGAGAGAAGAGCTAGGTCTCAGAGCCAGTTCCAGAGCACACAGCGCTGCCCGGGGGCGGTGGCTGCCTCCTGAGCTTCCAGCCCACAGACCGAAGGGGAATCAGGTGACTGATCAGAGGGGGATTGCAGGGACCTCTTTGCCAGTGCTGAGGCAAGAATCTCTTGCTTTGCCCATGCTTAGATCTGGGTCACAGTTCTGGCTGGCAGTCCTGGGGCAAGGAGGAACTCTGGCGTGGTGGAGCTTGTAGTGGCTGCACAGAGGAAACCTTCCTCACAGTTCCAAGACAGAAAAGACTGCTTGTGGTCACTCATAGACCAGGAAAGGAGTAAACACCTGGCACCTTATCATACCATCTCAGAAGAACTGAAAATTTACAGGTCCCTAGAAGTATCTCTGAAAATAGCTGCATAAACCCCTGAAGCTTGGGACAGTACATTCTCCACATTGGAACCAGACTCTTACCTTAACAAAGAGTTTAAAACTCAAGTAATTGGCTGGGATCATGAGCAAACCTCGCAAAAAGAGTCAGACTATATTATCTTACTTTGGTGACAAAGAAGAACAAAACATACAACCAGAAGAAGATAACAAAGTCAAAGCTCCTACGTCCAAAGCCTCCAAGAAAAATATGGATCAGTCCCAGGCCTTGGAAGAGCTCAAAAGGGATTTTGAGAAGCAAGTAAGAGAAGGAGAGGAAAAACTGGGAAGAGAAATGAGAGTGATGCAAAAAAACCATGAAAAACAAGTCAACAGCTTGCTAAAGGAGACCCCCAAAAATACCGAAGAAAATAACACCTTAAAAAACAGCCTAACCCAAATGGCAAAAGAGGTCCAAAAAGCCAATGAGGAGAAGAATGCCCTAAAAAGGAAATAATAGTATCTTCATGTACTTGAAGGGCTGGCATATGATGGAGAGATTGCCACTAGAAGTCAGATCAGCTGACAGAATTTTGCAAAGTGGTGAAATTTAGGCTTGATGTTAAAAATAAAAAGCAAAAAAACTTCTCAACAATTAGAGTTATCCCAAAGGGGAATAGGCTGGCTTAAGAAGTAGTAGGTTCCTCCTCTCTGCAGGTCTTTAAGCAAAAACTGGAAGACAACATACTGGATATTACAGAGATAACGCTTCTTCAAGTATAGATTGGGCTAGATGGTGCTGGCTATGGTTTATTTGACTCTGATCTTCTGGCCACAGAGTCTGAGAAGGAGGGACCTGACTTATCTTGGCTATAGCCTTAAATGAATATGGATGATACAAGCTAGAGCCAGCTTGTATAATTTCCAGAGAGCCTATTGTTAAATTTTCATTGTGAGCCTTTACACCTAAGAAATTAGCAAATGCTACACATCAGAGCTTGATGTATTGTTTTGTGTATTGCCCAAACTTCAGAAAGTGATGGAGAAGATGTTAATAATGCAGATCAAACTTAAACTGTATCGTGCACACATCTCCCTCCTTTCCCTCCAGAGCTGGTTGTTAAATATTTATCAGCACATCTTTGTTTATAAGCAACATTGGCATAAAATCTCAGGATTTCATAATAGGTGACAGTGAACAAAATTCTTCTCATGCGTCCTTAACAGCTCCATTTTCCTACAACAGCAGAGAAGATTGGGCATCAATTACAATTCACTAAGATTACAGTTAATAGGATTATATGGCAGCTAGGTGGCACAGTGGATAGAGTGTGGGGGCCTCATTTTCCTGAGTTCAAATCCGGCCTCAGACACTTCCTGTGTGACCCTGGACAAGTCACTTAACCCAATTTGCCTCAGTTTCCTCATCTGTAAAATGAGCTGGAGAAGGAAATGGCAAACCACTCTAGTGTCTTTGCCAAGAAAACCACAAATGGGATCATGAAGAGTTGGACATGATTCAAAAGATTCCACCACCACCACCACCACCACCACCACCACCACTACCACCACCAAGATTATAGTAATCTGAAAAGAGTCCATGATGATTTATTCCTTTCTCATGTACAGATTCTGGTCCAATGAATTCAAATAGTACTTATTACAGCAACAGCTAGGCTTAATAATTGAAAGATTTCTCTGGTAATTATGTAAAGACTATGATAAACCTGTGATAAACCAATTTGAAGTAGAAGCTGTGGATACACTGGTTCATTACAAAATCTTGATTTGTGACTGACCTTTTTTCTTTATCAGCCTCTGACTGTCTGAATTTAAAAGCGTATTTATTTGTTGGGCTTGTTTCTGATGTTACAGTCGGTTCAATAGCTGGAAAAAGGGAAAGGAAAACTTATTTTTTTCTAGCAGTCAATAATTTCCCATTATTTAGGTTAGCTAAGCAAAAATGTTATCATTTCAGTTTCAAAATGTGGGGAAGTTTTGTAAACACACTGCACTAGATTGGCCTTTTCAGAATTATTAGGGAGTGAACCAGATGACCGCTAGTCCTAGTCCTATCAGCTGTCCACATTTTTGTATGCATCTAAGTTGTACATCTTTACAGATTACACAATGGGTTCTCCTATGGAGTCCTCAAGTATTATGTAGATAGTCTTTAAGATATAAAATGTTTTCCTTTGGTTCATAGCCTTTTCGTTCCAGATCATATTTAGCAGGTGTGACTGGGTGTTGCTACACTGTTTAGAAGTTTTTTCCTACGTTGTGTTCTACATAGCCTTGGCATTCCATGAGATAGGAATATAGATTCTATGAGAAAGTGCCAATGTGTTGAGCTCACAATAGCATTTGGGTGGGGGCTTAGATGTGTTAGGAGGACAGCCATCAGCCAGTGCCACAGTTTGGCTGTAATTGAGATAGAAAGGCAGAAAGATAGATAGATAGATAGATAGATAGATAGATAGATAGATAGATAGATAGATAGATAGATAGACAGACAGACAGACAGACAGACAGATAGATAGATAGATGGAGGTGAAAGACAATACACATTATACTGATACATATACTGATATATATGTATATATACAAATAATGATAGTGACAATGCTGCTGCTAATAATGATAATATTTATAATAATAGCTAAGATTTATATAATACTTAGTATATGCCAGGAACTGTGATAAATGCTTCACGATTATTATCTCATTTCATCCTCACAACACCCTGGGAGTGGGTGGGAGGTAGGTGCTATTATTATCCCCATTTTATAGATAAGGAAACTGAGTGAAACAGACGCTAAATGACTTACCCAGGGTCACACAGCTAGTAAGTGTCTAAGGGCAGATATGAATTCAGGTGTTATGCACACATACACACATACACACACACACAAAATATACCCATATATATGTATGTACATTCACGCAAACATACACACACAAACATACATATATGTAAAAATTTCCAAGGATAATGGAGATGAGGTGGATAGGAAAACTTTGTATTGAAGTAGGTATGCAGAGGGACGGGAGTTAATAATTTAAAAGTGAGTATAATTACTCGTAAAGACTGATGACATAACACAAACATCACATTTTGAAAAGCTGAAGGAAGACCTTGGTGAGAACATGCAGAAATGCCACTGAGGAAGGAGAACTAAACAACTCCACTCCCTACCACCACCATTATTTTCCTTTGAGTTTGGGGTCAGTGGATGGGGGGGAACCACCTCTGGAGAATAAAGCAGGGAACAAAGCCATGTGTAGTGGAAATATACTTTGCTCTGTGCTCCTCTGATGTTTCCTAAACTTCATTTTGCAACCTGGCTCCATTGTGTAACTCTGTCTTATGATGTCACAGTATGATGTAGTTTTAATTTGCCATGGAAAGTTAGTGACTAGCTTACTGCTCCTCCAACCCTGCTCCCTCCCCACATGCTTTAGCTTTCTCTATGTTTCCGGTTAAGAGACCATCCCCTACCTTGTTTCCTAGCATAAGACCGTAACTGCCTGCAGTACCCAAGGGCAGAATAGTTGGGAGGCCTTCTCTTATCCTGCACTGGGGGAGATGCACCCCCTCTCCCCGGAGATGCTCAAGGTTAGAATATTGTAGATGGGTGGAGAATGTCTTTGAAGATCCCTACTAAAAAAACCCCACTTAAATTCCCAAATTATTGTCAGTGTCTTGACTGCATGAGGCTGATACCCAGAGATCAGCTCTTCCACTCTGTAGGCATTATCTAACTTGCCAAGTGGGATCCCCATTTCCTCCTCCACAGCCTCCCAGGTCATTCTCCCTCTTCCTTCCCAGTGCCTTCCTGTGGGTTTTGCTGCTTGTGCTAATGACCTCTGGACTTTGCTCATGTCCTCACCAGGGACTCACTAGGTTCCTTGACTGCTTCACCTTCACAGGCAGGACTCCCTGCCTTCACAGAGGAGAACAAGGGCTAAGCCTGAACTCCAAGCCTCAGTGACAGGGAATTCCCCTCCTATAGAACCTCTTAGATCTCTGAGCCACTGACTAGAGTAGGACTAGAATCTCCTGGGCCTTGGCCCCAGTCGAAGGGAATTCTTTTTCTGTCTTGGTCAAGAGCAAGGCTTGTACTCCCCATCAATACACCATGTTTCTACAACTGGGAGAAGATGCTATGGAGAGGTTAGGAAGAGGTTCCAGATAAATTTTCACATTGCACTATTTTCTGGGAGAGCTGAGGGAGAAAGGGTATGGAACTAAGGCAAGGCTTAAGAGAAAGTAGACTAGGAATACCATCAACTACGCACAAATTGTATCTGATTTTGCTTAATTGTTAATATAAAGAGGAATCTTAAAAATTTGCAGAAGTTTAGAAATTATATTGGTATTAGGGCATTTATAACATTATCTCTTCCTCCCCTCCTTCTCCCCTATCATCTCCAGCAAGGTGGCATCATGGTTAGAGTTCTGGGCCTGGAGTCAGGAATACCTGAGTTCAAATCTGCCCTCAGACACTTGCAGCTGTGAGACCCTAAACAAATCTCTTCAATTTTATCTCTGAATATTCCCCAAGAGAGTCTCTTCATTTAAATTGGGCAAATCAGCTTTTGTTCTCCTATATAAGATGTCTTAGCTTCTGCTTTTATGCATTGCATATACCATATAGTCTTCCTGTGATATCTTTCTCTATTTTCTCCTTTATTTTTGTCTATATCCAACTCCAAAACATAGCTCAAACCTTCTTCCCTAATCAACCCCACCTGATAATTTTCAAACTAAATCTTTTATGAATCCTCTCAGTACTCATGTATTTAATTGGTGATTTTTTCTGATTTGCACGACTGGCACATAACTTGTTAATAAACTTCATCACTCACACATAGTGTTTTATCTTCCCAACCAGAATGCAAACTCTTGGTAGGGAGAGATTTTTATTTCATTTCATTACATTTTCTTTCAAATTTTACCCAATAGGCATTCAAGAAAATTAATTGATTTCAGTAAAATTATCTGGAAAAATTATTCTACTTACATTTCCCAAAAATTCCGTTCTTTTCCATGAAACTAAAATAAGCATCAAGAATCCTGCAGAGATTTATTAAAATTGATATTTCCTGTACAGAAAAAGGCTGTGTACTATTATGCTTCCTTAAAAAGTGTAGGCCTTCTTCCACACTTTTTTTAAACATTCGTTCAAGATTTTCTATGCCATGTTGTGGAAGAAATTTTGAAACTTTTACAAGCCACGTCTTAACGTATGGCTCCCATCCTAGATCAGCAGGATCCTAGAAATTAAAAATAGTATAAGATGAGAGACTAGGTATATGTTATTCATAACATATAATTAGTAAATGAAAATTTACTATGAAAATACAGATTTTTCATTTTATGAGTGCCTCTAATTATCTAAGTAAGTTAGGAAAATATGACTTCTATGATTACTTTACATTTTCTAATGGTGGTTTGGATGTGCCTTTTCTCCCTCTGCTTTTTTTCCTCCCTCCCTTAATTTATTTCTATTGGTAGAAATGGGCTGGGAGACGGTATTCCTGGAGCTACATTGGGATGTGGCTATGGCTGACATGAGGCCAGAATAAGCAGATTATCACAGATAGTATGGTCAAAGGTATCGTCGGGTCCCAGGGACCATGTTACTTCCACTATCTGTCGGTTTACTGACACCAATCAACTCCCTGGTTAAGGCAGCTTCTGGGTTCTTCTACTGTTCACTCCTTCCCGAGAGCAACTCTAGCAAAACTGTAAAGGAGGCAGAGTTGGTTTTCCCCACAACATGTGGGTGCTAACTTTCGTTTGCCTTTTTCCCCTGCAGAGGGTCCGTCCTTCAACTTCCCATTCACTAAAGCCCAGTGCCTTCACACTTTGTCCTTCCTCCCCTCTATCCAAATGTGCTCTCAGATTGGCACTGACCTTGGCACTGGTCATTGTCACTGAAGATATAGTACGTTGTACCGATATTCACATGTCTAACAACAACTTAAGTGTTATTCCTCCAAGGAGAGTTTATATTTTAACGTGGATCAAAAATTGGAAGATAAAATGATTCTTGGCTCTAATTGTGGAATGCTGGTTTTTGAGTGAAGGACAATTTGGGGGAAAGGGGAATGGAGATCTTCACTAGTTACCTCTAAATAATAACACAGATAACCATTGATTTTGCCTATGGGAGGGTCATTCCTATTTCTCACCTAATTGAGCTACTCCACCTAACTTGGTTGACAAAAGTCAAGGGTTCAATAACTACCCGTATCAATTAGCTTCACATAGAGAAGCCATAAACTTCATCTCCAAATCTCCCCAAATATATTCCCCAGCTGAGTTTTTATGGCATCTCCCAATATTCAGTCAACTGTCTTGTATACATATATGTGTGCCACTAGTGACAAGAGAGGCGGGATGAAATACATATGATTCAGTGTAGACTCTCACCAGTCTCCTGCCATTGATAACTGGAGTATGACCTTTCTAATTAAATCACCTCAGCTTCTATTTTCCTAAAATCCCTTCAGGACTCAGCTCTAGTCCCACCTTTTGCAGGAGGCTTTTCTCAGCCCCTTCTCACCTCCCCGCCAGCTGCTGCGATCTTCCCTTCTCTGATTACTTTCCACGTACTCTGACTATAGCTCGAACATACCTAGTTATTTATACATTGCCTTTCCTGTTAGAACGTGTTCCTCTTACGGGCAGGATCATGTTATTTGTCTTTCTTGTATGCCCCATTCTTAGCACATAGTGCCTGGAGCATAGTAGGTAGGTTGACAAAACATGGTGTGTTGTAACCATGAGTGATATTAGCATTCAGTGGCAACAACGATATTCATTTTATAATGGTTTATAATCAAATTATAAACAGATATGTTTCTAGCATTGATTAGGAACAAGAAGAAGAACGACAACTCTGTAAGCCTTGGGGAAACAATTTCAGTAGGACCAGTGGCTCCCTCCTAGACATTAAAGTTTCAAAAATATATCTGAAAGGAAGTTTACTTTTTACAACATACTCTCTTAATACGAGAATTATTCCTAGAATCCTACCACATAGACCATTGCACATCGAGTGATAGTAGCAGGGCTGGCTTGAGAGAGATTATCCACTTCAAAAATCATCCTTATGCTATCAGTTAAAATGATTCTCTCACTGTTAGCAAGGCGCAAAGTTTTGTTGTCATCTAGCACAGTGTTTAGGTTTTCTATCCATATGGTGTCAACTGGACCATCAAACACTATGCACTGCCAATCTGTAATTGTCATGCCTGCAAAATTTTTTTAAAAAATTGTTTGTTATGGTTTGTAGCACGTGTTTTATTTTTCTCTAAATATAACTTATAAGTGTCAACCTTCTTCTACTATATGTTGTAAATTATGTTTATATTATTTAGGAAGTTTATTTTCTAATTGAGGTAGAAGACGGTAGCTTAGAAAATATTTTTTAGTTTTGGAGAAGAGTTTTGAAAAGTAATCTAAAATTATCTCAATTGGGTCCTAACTGCAGCAAGGAAATTCTTTTACTTTTGCTTTTCCCTAATTGGGTTTCTATGACACTTCCCAAGTTTGCTGTTTTAAATTTCCTCTCTTATTATCCCTAATACTTTGATGAGAAAAGAAGCCATTCACCATGAACTCCCTCATTTTTCCTCTTCTGCATCTCAATCACCCTTGACATCATCCTCAATTCTTTCCCTTTGCTCAAGTCTCTAATGAAGGGATGGCTCTTCTCACTAAGCCAGTTTGTCTATTTGTGCCCTTGACCCTCTCCCCTCTAGCAGCCTGCTCCTACTATCATTCTTCATCTCTTTAAGTTTTAATCTCTATCTATTAGTTCTTTTTCAGGGACTGACAAACACTCCCATGAGCTCCTCTTCCTTAAAATACTTTTGTTTGACCCTAGTATCTCTTAAAGCTACTCGCCTTTCTCTCTTCTAGCTGAAATATTAGAAATTTTAAAAAAGTTACCTTTACTTGGTGTTTTCACTTTCTCTCCTTTCACTTAATTCTCAACCCAGTTGTCATTAGGCATCCATTATTGCTCATTTGAAGTTACTTTTTCAAGAATTATCATCAATCTCCTACTGTCAAATCTGATGGGTTTTTCTCAGGCTCCATCTTTTTTGACCTCTGCAGCCTTTGACACTGTTGAAAACCCCCTCCTTCTAGACATTCTCTCTTCCTTGTGTTTTTGTGACACTGTTCTTTCCTGCTTTTCCCCTTGTCTGGTTTCTTGTTCTCAGCCAAGCCTAAGGCCAGGACTCTGGTAATTTAGATTCAATACTGGCATGAATAAAATACACTTAGTTTCATTCAACAGGCAACATGAAAAGATTTGCTCAGTAAGGGAAGGCATTATCAAAGAGATACATCTAACATGCTGTGAGTTGATTCAACTGAACAAAATTCTGCTGCCTCTGAGTGGTGTGTAGGCCTGGTTCCAGGGAAGATAAGGCAAAACCTCAGCTGTCTGAACACAAGGTGGTTCCAGTGACAAAGTCCAAGGTTCCACTGAAGGACATATAAAGATGGAAGCTACAGTGCAGATAGCATGGCTTGGAAATGGTGACAGACAATTATACTTTTTTTTCCTCTTAAAATTTTCTGTAGAATTTTATTCTTGGGATATTCCCATGCTCCTAGGAACTCACAGGTCATGAAATTTTACCTGTTCTTCCTCTGAATGCCTTGAAGTCTGTTTTTCTCCAAATTAGGATGCATGTTAGCAGATGTCTTGCTTTCCTGTTCTTTATCACAAACTATAGGAAGGGGAGTAGTTGCTTCCCTGAAATGTTTTCATCATTTCTACCCTAATGACCTGTTCCTTGCTGTTAGCAAGAATCAGACCTGTAGAAATCCCGTGTTGATTTCTCCAGGTAGTCTACGGCATTTTATAATGACAAAATGGTTTCTGTTTCTTATTCCTTTCTAAACACCAATCCTTGAAAACTGCTTAATCCTTCTCTCATACACATATGTTATCAGATGCAATTGGAGGAAATCACTGAATTGACTGGGTTCACTACAAATTTACATAATTTCAACTGGGCTTTCACTGCTGCATGCTTCTTTTTACTCTTCCCTGACTGATTGTTTATGCCACTCCTTGGCCAAACCCTCTTTTATCTTTTCAGGCCGTTCTCTATATTATCTTACCTTCTATATCTCTGCCTCACTAAGTACTTCATTAAAAAAAAATCATCCATCTTTAGCTCTCTCTTCTCCCCAACTCTTCACTCTGTATCATCTTGACATTTCCTCTCATTCTCTTTTGCTCCAATTTTGGAGGAAGAAGTGGTCCTTTTCTTTGCAAACACCATCCCCTTTCCTTGTGTATTGGATCCCATCTCTTCTAGGAACTTATCCTTTTAATCATTCCCTCTCTCTTCAAAATTTTCATTTTTTTTAAATCTAAAGTCTGCTGCTTCCCAGATTTCTCCCATCCTTAAACCAAACCAAACCAAAAAACCCCCCCAAAACAAAAAAACCAAAAACCAAACAAGCAAACAAAACCCCTTTATTTGATCCTACCATTGCCTCAAGTATTTTCTCCCTTCGATCTATTTTCTGTCTTGTTTTTCATTCAAGATCCCCTACATTTTCTTCTATTTCCTTTAAAAAATTTCCTTTAATATTTTTTTCATTCTTATAAAGTCATCGACTTCTATTTGTGCCACTCAAATTTTCACCAATTTTGTTACATGGGTAAGGTTTTGTACCTCTTGCACTAAGATGTTAATTCTTTTTCCAAGTCTTTCCTCACATTCTCATTTCTTTTCAAATTTCTTTTATTGTTCTCACTTCATTTGCAATAGTATCTTAAATTCTTTAAAAAGCATCTTGCATCTTTTCTCCTAGTAATTCTGTATCTTGTGTTTGATTTGTGTTTTCTTTTGAGGCTTTGCTTGTAGGTATTTTAGAGTTAATTTCTTCTTCTGGGTTTAAGTCTTAGGCATCTTTGGAATCAAAATAGCTCTATATTATTATTATTATTTTAGTTTGCTCATTTCCCTAGTCTTAATTGCCAGATTGGGATTTTTGGTTAGGGCCAGGTTCTGCACAGTTTTGATATGATTGTCATGATCTTGTATGTTTCTGGCCTATCTTACTTACACTTTTGTCAGTACATTTGTCAGGTATTGAGTGCTATATTCTTCAAGGATGTGATCTACTGTAGGAAGCTGCAGATTTCCAGGGGATAGACTGAGGGCTGTACTGGTTTCCATAAATTATCAAAAACCTAGAATAAGACTTCTGGCACTTAGATGCATCTTCAGTGGAAGACTATAAGGCAACATAATACAGTGGAAAGAGCACTGGAGTTGGAATTATGGTGCCTTAGCCTGAATCTGAGCTCTGTTACTATGTATGTGACCTTGGGCAAGTCACACTCTCCCTAGGATTCATTTTCCTCACCTATGAAATTGAGGTTGGAGCAGGATTAGATCTCCCAGACCATGTTTAGCTCTAAGTCTGTGATCTTATGATCTTTGATTGATGAAAAGACAGAAGAGTCATACTGAACATGAGGGTATATATAGGTTGTGGGGTTGTGGTCTGCACTGGTGGATCAACTAGACGTACTGACAGTCATAAAACCACTCAAATATCCAAGTACTACAAAAATAAAGTAAAATTATTTCAATACTTCAGGATTCTCTGATTTTTGTCCATGTGGATACTCCCTCCATTAATAATGATTACTGCACTTTTAGATAGTGTTCTTGAATTGCTGTGTGCAAAAGTTTCATCACTCTATCTTAAGAGAAAAAATACATGGTCATATTATAGGGCTCATACTTGAAACCTTTCCAACTTGGTAAGGTCTGACAAGCTTTTGATATGTTTGTATTCCATTTAAGAAGCCAGGGTCATGTCCATACCACAATGAGACATCTTTACTACATACAGTCTAAATAATACTACACAAATATGTGAAGGGAGTATGATTTTGTCATCATGGTGAGCTCCCAGATTACAACCCACTTACATTTCAAATAAGTCCTACAGAGTTTTCTTAAATACATAAAGTTTAAATGTTTTGCTTAGGATGACATAGCTAGTAAGAAATTTTATGGTTCATTTGACCAGCAAGATGGAGGGCTAGACATTTTCTGCAGGACTCACTAACTCTCAAAAAACACTCTCAAGCTCCAAAAAGGAATTAGGCATCAGAGGTAGAGCAATGGCTGCTGAATCCACAGGATTAGAAAGCAAGAAACTCAACAACGCAAAAGCCTTATGAGTGAACAGTAGTGCTAATCCATAACACTCCTACATAGCATGGCCCCCTCAACTAGCCTCTACATGCTTACAGAGTATAAAATACAATCAACAGTCTTGTACTCTATGATGCACTCAGGGATTCCTTTCTGCTGCATGGTCTCTGCCAAAATCTAGCTCCTACTCTTTCTCCAACATCTGGTTGCAATAAGGGAAGAAATCTGGTTTCATACTGCCTTGAGTGGCTCCTAGAGGGAATTCCAAGGCTGCAGAGACTCTGCCAGGAACATCCACCTACTCTCCACCAATCCCACAAAAAAACAGCAGAAAGTGATTCAGCTTAGTAATAGAACTAAAGAACAGAGGTGGAGTTCCGCTTCTGGGAGCCAAGATGGTGGAGTAAAAAGGTAGCTGCTCTCACCCTTCCCTATCAACCTCTGAAAACCCAGAAAATATCACCCTAGAATAAAAAAAGCCCTGGAACAGCTGAACTAGAAGAAAGACAGGGAACAGCAGTGCAGCAGCCCAGCAAACGGGTCTCCCTGTGCCTCAGCAAAAATAAGGGAAGCAGCACTACAAAGCCCCCAGGTGGATAAGAACCCTGCAGCATTCATCTGAAAGGAGCTGAAGAAAGCAACCTAGAGTCTTCCTAAAGTCCCAGCCTTGCTGATTCCAACCCAACATCAGGTAAGCTTTCAGAACCCTACAGCCTCCAACTGTCAACCAGGAGGAGATCCTGAAGCCCAGGTGGTAGAGCAGGCAAACACCCCAACACCTGGACCTCCGAGTGCCTCAGTGAGGGTGGGGAACTGGTGGAAACCAGCTCAGAAAACCACCAGGTGCCTCAGCACTCTACCACAGAGGAATCTCCTAGTTCATTAGCAGAAATGAGGGAGGCAGCATTGCAAGGGGCCCCAGGCAGATAAACACCCTGCAGCACCCATCTAAAAGGAGCTGAAGAAAGCTAAAGGAAAGGAAAAGCAGGCAACCTAGAATTGCCTGAAAGTTCCAGCCTTGCTGATTCCAGCCCAACATGAGGTAAGCTGCCAAAACCCTACAGCCTCCAATTGCCAACATAAGAGGCCCCAGCACACAAAGCCAGTGACCAAGACCTAGGCTCCCAACACAAGAAGCTTGGGTCAGTGCCCTCTGTTCCCCAGCAGGAGAGCTCAATCTCTTTAAAGGCCAGGGAATAAAGAAACCATGAGTAAAAAGAAATGTACCATAGATTCATATTATGAGAAGAGTGGAGATCAAGACAGAAATTCTGAAGAGGACAACATTGTCAACAAACCCACATCTGCAACATCAAAAGGGAATATGAACTGGTCTGAAGCCAAAAAGCCTTCTTAGAAGAGCTCAAGAAGGATTTTAAAAGTCTAATGAGAGAGGTAGAAGAGTCCTTAAAAAATACAATTGGCCAATTGGAAGAAAACAAGTCCCTAAAAAACACAATTGGCAAACTGAAAAAAAGTACACTGAAGAAAACAAATCCCTTAAAAATACAATTGGCCAATTGAAGAAGGAAGTACAAAAACTAACAGAAGAAAACAATCTGTTAAAAACTAGAATTGGACAAATGGAAACTAATGACTCTATGAGAGAGCAAGAATCAGTCAAACAGAAACAAAAAAATGAAAAAAATGGATGAAAACATAAATACCTCATCAGTAAAACAACCAACCTGGAAAATCGATCCAGGACAGACAATTTAAAAATCATTGGACTACCTGAAAATCATGATGAAAAATAGAGCCTGTACAGTATCTTTCAGGAAATCATAAAGGAAAACTGCCCTGAAGTCCTAGAACCAGAAGGTAAAATAACCACAGAAAGAATACACCGCTCAACACCTGAAAGAGATCCCAAATTGACGATGCCAAGGAATACAATAGCCAAATTCCAAAATTACCAGATGAAAGAGAAGGTGCTACAAGCAGCCAGAAAGAAACAATTTAAATATCATGGAACCACAGTCAGGATTACACAGGACCTTGCAGCTTCAACATTAAAAGACCACAGGGCATGGAACATGATATTCCTTAAGGCAAAGGAGCTTGGATTGCAGCCAAAGATCAACTACCCTGCAAAAATGAGCATGATTTTTCAAGAGAGGAGATGGATATTCAATGAAATAGGGGACTTCCCCATAAAAAGACCAGAGCTCAACAAAAAATTTGATCTTCAAGTACAAGATTCAAGAAAGACATAAAAAGGTAAATGGGACAGAAAGATACAAAATGTTGTTAATAAGGGTGGACTGTTTACATCCCTACAAGGGAAGATGACACTTGCAACTCTTGAGAACTGTATTGTTATTACACCATGTTAAAGGACTATACAGAAAGGAGGTGGATATTAGTTAACTTTGATGTAATGTTAAAAAAAATCTAATCAAGTGGGTTAAATGGCTCCAAGTAAGTGGATTAGTCTGATCTTAGAAAATGTACTGAGAAAGGAGGAGGCAGACAAGGGTAAATTACATTACAGGAAAAGACAGAAAATCCTATTACAGCAGAGGGAAGAAGGGAGGGGGGTGAGCATTGTTTGAACCTTGCTGTCATCAGATTTGGCTCAAGAAGGGAATAACATAATCAGTTAGGTATGGAAATCTAAGTTGCCCTATTGTCAGTAGGAGGGAAAAAGGGAAAGAAAAAGGAGAGGGGATGGAAAGGGAGGGAAGAAGTGGTATGGGTAAAGGGGAAGGGGATAATAGATGGGAGGAGAGACTGAAGGAGGTGGTGGTCAAAAGCAGGGAGAGAGGAGAAAGAAAAGCATACAGGGGGAAAAAGGATGGAGAAAAAGACACAGATAGTAATCATAACTGTGAAAGTTGAATCATTATCTTTTTTTTCTCTTCTGTTGAGTTTTGTTTCCTCTTTCTGATGGTTCCTCCTATTGGTTTTAATTTTTACTTACAACTTCACTAATGTGAAAATATGTTTAATAGGAATATAAATGTATAGCCTATATCAGATTGCGCACTGTCTTGGGGAGGGTGGTGGGGAGGAAGAGGGAGAAAAGTTTTAAACTCAAAAGCATATGGAAGTGATTGTTGATAAATCAAAATAAATTAATAAAATTTTTTAAAAAAAAATGGAGGTGAACTAGGGTAGGGTATAAGTGGCAGTTCGAGACCTGAAGGAATGGATTCAACTAGGGCCAGTCTTGAGTCTCAGCAACTACTCAAGGAAGGGACCAAGATTAGCAAAAAATAAGTTCCCCAACAGAGGAAGAGGCTGACAGTGTCATGATTTAGTATGAAAGGTAAATCCTTCATCAAAGTGGGTAGTGTCAAAAAATGAGTGATAGGGTTCTTGCATGATTCAAGGGAGAAATCAGATTTTTGCATGAAGTTAGAAGAAAACACAGAATTTATTCACAGCAGGAATAATAAGCAGAATAGAAAAACTTGAGTTCATGGTAACAAGTCCCTCCAAAGAAGCAAAATTCAGCGCAGCAGATTAGGAATACTAATATTGAAGTGAAGGACAACACGGAAGAAGAGAAGCTGGTAAATGTCAGGAGCGCAATTTGAACTGAAGTCCTCCTTACCCAGCCCACCATTCACTATGCAACACTGCTTCTACTTACTACTACGTTATACTACATTGTACTATAACTTATTTCTTGCTATACATATACCTACTTCTTGTACATTATAACATAAAAATGATTAAAAGAATAACAATGGAAAAATGTTATATAATAGAGATGAGCAAAGTTTCTATTTGTTTGATGTGTATCTTTTACATTATCTTCTCAATTTAGTGAGATCGCTTACTTTGATTTTCTTCTGGAGATTGAACATCTTTCTCTGTTTCATCCTCATCCTCATCTTCAACATGAGTAAACTCTTCTCTTTTATTAGGATCAAGCATGAAAATCTAAAATATATTAAAAATTAATGTTTACAATGTTATTTGACAAATCATGATTGACTGGAATGTAGGATAAGATTGAACATAAGCCAACTGCCTCCTTTTTATATTTGAGAAGTAAAAAATTAGTTAATAGAGCCATATATGGCAGGTAGTAGATTGAGAACAGGACTTGGAGTCAGTAAATCTTAGGTTTAAATCTTGCTTCTGACACGTTTTGGCTGTGTTGGCAAATCCCTTAACCCCTCAATTCACCATGCAACTGTCTAAGAATATGTTACAGAGCAGATACTCTACATTAGTAAAGGGTAGAAGGAGTTTCTTCACTGGGAATTTTCTGTATCAATAAAATCACAGGTCTGGTCCACATATCACATATTAGCTGTATCACAGGACCTCACTGGTAGTCATCTTGTCTTGTCCTTTGATATCAAGTTGGATTCAAAGATGATACTGATTAAAATATTTCTTGAAGAAACTCAACAAAACATCTGTGACATGTTCAAGTTGCATAAAAGATTAGATAAACTTTTAGTTTAGAGTTCAGAGTGCCATATAGGTTCCCAAACTTAATTGCCAATTTTCCCCAAAGAACTCTGGTCCCCTAGGCCAGCTGAAATCTCTACTTCTACAACACCTATATACAAAAGACAATGTCTGGCAGAGAGTCATTAATGATAAGGCTTGATATTAAGTATTATTTCCATGCAATGTTGACAACCCAGAAGCCAATGCTACATATCTACAAAATACCAAATTCAGGAAGCTAGGCAGAAAACAATGTGACTTGAGTTCTAGTGCTGGGTTTAAAGTAAAGATGTGGTTTAAGAGAACAATATGGCAGAAATAGACAATATTTCAAATCTGATATTGCTGATATTACTATAGGCCTGGCAACGTTGAATATAATGGAAGCATTACTTCATTATCTAATATACTCATATCTCATATTTATAAATCCTACCACATCACATTTGTCCTTTTATCTATGTGCATTTGGAGGTTGAAGGGATTTTAGAGGCCACCTGGTCCAGTCCCCACATGTTATACACATTAGGGGGAAACTAAGGCCCAGGGGAATTAAGTGCCTAACTCAAGGCTGTAAAGGAAAGAAGTACATTTCTTGCCTCAAGTCAGTTTATTATCCATTCTGATCTAAAGATTTCCTTTTTGTGTGTGTTCTCGCACATAGCCATCTTGTTCTTTGTTTTTTTTAATAGTATTTTATTTTTTTCCCGTTACATGTCAAGAAAATTTTTAGCATTCATTTTGACAAGATTTTGAGTTCAAAAGTTTTCTCCTCCTTCCCTTCCCCCCCTTTCTGAAAATGGTAGGCAGTTTGATACAGTTTATTCATGTGCTATCATGTAAAACTTATTTCCATATTTGCACAAGTGTGAAAGAAACAGATCAAAAGGGAAAAAAAACCCATGAGAAAGAATAAAGTAAGTGAAAAAAATATGCTTCAATTTGCATTCAGAGTCCATCAGTTCTTTATCTAGATGTGGATAGCATTTTCCTTAGGGAGTCATTTGTACTTGTCTTGGATCAGTGTGTTGCTGAGAAGAGCTGAATCATTCATAGTTGATCATTACACAACATTGTTGATGCTGTGTACAATGTTTTCCTGGTTCTGCTCATTTCATTTTGCATCAGTTCATACAAGTCTTTCCAGGGTTTTCTGAAACCTGCCTGTTCATTTCTTATTGCACAATTGTATTCCATTACATTCATACGAACAAGCAGCTTGTTCAGCCATTCCCAATTGATGGGCATCCCCTCAGTTTCCAATATTTTGACACCATGAAAAGGGCTGCTATAAACATTTTTGCACATGTAGGTCCTTTTCCCTTTTTTTCTGATTTCTTTTGGATACAGACCTAGTAGTGACATTGCTGGAGCAAAAGGTATGCACAATTTGGTTGCCAAATTGCTTTCCAGAATAGTTGGTTCAGTTCACAACCTCACCAACAGTGCATTAGTGTCCCAATTTTCCCACATCTTCTCCAGTATTTATCATTTTCCTTTTCTGTCATATTAGCCAATCTAATAGGTGTGAGGTGGTACCTCAGAGTTGTTTTAATTTGCATTTCTCTAATCAAAAGTGATTTAGACCACTTCTTCATATGCCTATAGATAGTTTTGATTTCTTCATCTGAAAACTGCGTGTTCATATCCTTTGACCATTTATCAATTGGGGAATGACTTATATTCTCATAAATTTGACTCAGTTCTCTATATATTTGAGAAATGAGGCTTTTATCAGAGACACTTGCTGTAAAGATTGTTTTCCAGTTTTCTGCTTTCCTTTTAATCTTGGTTGCATTGGTTTTGTTCATACAAAAGCTTTTTAATTTAATATAATCAAAATTATCTATTTCATGTATTATAATGCTCTCTATCTATTGTTTGGTCAGGAATTCTTCCCCTCCCCATAGATCTGACAGGTGGACTATTCCTTGCTCTTCTAATTTGCTTATGGTGTCACCCTTTATGTCTAAATCATGCCAAAGGTCTGTTACATATGACTTTTGTAATATTCTATTTACCTCCTTAGTTTCTTTCTTGTTTATTTTTTGGTTGGATTTATCAAGTTCTGAGAGGTGATGGTTGAGGTCCCCCACTAGCATAGTTTTGCTGACCTTTTCCTCACCTTGATGTATTATGCTTAATTTTGCTGGGTAAGTGATTCTTGGTTGTAATCCTGCCTCTTTTGTCTTCCAGAATATCAAGTTCAGCTACCAAGTCCTGTGTGATCCTGATTGTGACTCCCCAACATTTGAATTGTTTCTTTCTGGTCACTTGTTGTATTTTTTTCCTTGACCTGATAGTTCTAAAATTTGGCTGTAATCTTCCTTGGAATTTTTATTTTGGGATCTGTTTCCTGAGATGAATGGCAGATTCTTTCAATTCCTATTTTGCCCTGTGGTTCCAGTACATCAAGGCAGTTTTCCTTGATAATTTCTTGAAAGATGCTGTCTAGGTCTTACTTTGGATTATGGCTTTCAGGTAGTCCAATGATTTTGATATTGTCTTTCCTGGATTTATTTTCCAGGTCAATTGTTTTTCCCATGAGGTATTTTACATTTCTTCATTCTTTTGAACTTGATTGATTCTTGATGTCTCATAGAATCATTAGCTTCAACTTGCCCAGTTCTAACTTTTAAGGTGTTATTTTCCTCAATTAGCTTTTGTACTTTCTTTTCCATTTGAACAGTTGTACTCTTTAAGGAGCTGTTTTCTTCAGTGGATTTTTGTATCTCCTTTTCCATTTGGCCAATTCTACTTTTTAAGCAGTTTTCCAAGCTGTTGGCTCTTTTCTCATAATTCCCTTATAACGCTCTCGTTTCTTTTCCCATTTTTCTTCTACCTCTCTTACATGATTTTTAAACCCATTTTTTAGTTTTTCCAGGAGTTCTTTCTGGGCTTGAGACCCACTTCCCTTTTTCCTTTGGGGTTTTGCCCACAGATTTTTTAACATTGTTGTTCTCTTCTAGTTTGTGTCTTGGTCTTCCCTGTCACCATAATAACTTTCTATGGTCAAGATTTTGTTGTTGTTGTTGTTGTTTATTGCTCTTTTTTTTTGGCTTTCCCCCCTTCTTTTCAATTTGCGCTCTGCCCTGGAGGTGGAAGGGGCACTGTCTCAGGCTTCTTCTGCCAGGGGCTGCAGGCGCTAGCTGTTTACTTGGTGCTGTACTGATGTTGCCCTGAGGCCCATGGGGGACCCTTGTGTGTGGTGCTATGCTGAGGGGATGGGGTGGGGGTTGGCTGGCACTGCTGGAGGCAGTAGGGATCTGGCAGCTTGCAGGGTGCTGAGCCGGGGTCCTAGTGGTGGTGTCTGGTGTGTGCTCAGGCCCGGTGGGGGTTTCTGTGTTTCCCTGGGGCTATCCTGAAGCACATGGAGGTCTAGCCACTGTAGGATTCCTCTTTTCCCTGGGCTGTGCTGAAGCACGCAGTGGTCCTTAGAGCTGGAATCTGCCAGTTCCCCTGGCTATGCTAAGGCACATATGGGGTCCTGGTGTTGGCATTTTCCTGCTCTACACCACTGGGGTTCAGGATTTCCTTCTGGTTTGCTGGGATGCATCCTGTCCTGGAATGCACTCCCCTTTTACCTTGAGTGACATAGATCTTTCTTGCTGATCTTCCAAATTTCTTGGGCTAAACTATTATTTCATCCCATCTTTTTGCTGGTTTTGCTGTTCTAGGATTTGTTTGGGGGCATAATTTTATGGTTGTTTGGAGGTGAATATGGGAAATTTACAGCAATTTACAGCTTACTCTGACATCTTGGCTCCTCCATTTTGCTTTTTGTACCGCATTTTTTCCTATGTGTGTTTTAACTTGTCCTTATTATACTTTATTTTGTGAGCTTCTGGACTTTATGGGCACATCTTTATTAAATTTCTTTTATTATGTTTTCCTCTTCTTTTGTGTTAGTGGCATTTTAAAATGAAACTTTTTCTTTGGGGGGAGCAGAGATTAGCCAATAAACATTTACCAAGGGCTTACTATGTGCCAGAAACTGTGCTAAGTACTGGGGATACAAAAAAAAAACAACACAAAAAAGTACAGTACCTGCCTTCAAGGAGTTTCCAGTCTAATGGGGGAGAAAATATGCAAATAACTATGTACAGATAAGATATATATGTATATGTTCATGTGTATCTATGTATATGTGTGTGTATATAATATGTGTGTGTGTGTGTGTGTGTGTGTATGTAGATATGATCATCTCAGAGAGAAGGCATTCACACAGGGAGAGGGAAAAAAGGAGAGAAGCCAGGAAAGGTTTCCTCCAGAAGGTTTGCTGAATTTTGAAGGAAGCCAAGAAATCTTGGAGTTGGAGGTGAGGAGGGAGATCATTCCAAGCCTAAGTAACAGTCAGTGGAAATGGACAGTGCTAATAAGTAATAGGAAATGATGCTGTACTTAGTCCCACGGTCATCGTCAGCCAAACTCCTATCAGTCATACCTGATCCTGCCTCTTCTGTCATTCCCACATTCAATCAATTGACAAGTGTCATCAATTCTAATTGTACGATATTTTTAAACTCCATTTCCCCCCCCTTTATACTCACAATGAAACCACTCTTGTTTAGGCCTTAATTGTATTGGCTGGTCAACGACAAGCTGCCTAAATGATCTTCCTGTCTCTAGTTTATACCCTCTCTTTCAATCTGTCCTCCATACCCTGGCCTGAGTAATCTTCCTATCTCACTGCTCTGATTGTGATTTCGTTTTACTCCTCTACTCAAAAACTTTCCATGGCTCCCCATTGTCTCTTAAATGAAGCATAAATGCCTGAATCCAACATTCAGGATCTTATCTCCAACCTATCTCTCTAGCTTTATGTAACAGTATTCTATTTTACATATTCTAAACTCCAGCAAAAGTGAATTTCTCTTCCTCTCTCATTCTTATTCAAAATTGTTTTTATCTCTGTGTCTGCTCACACTGTCCCCCATACTTAGAATGTCTTCTATTTACCTGCAGCCTGCCTGCCCCAGCAATCTCCATCCTCAGAAATCCATTCTTTCAAAGTTCAATTCTTGAGATGTTTTCTGTGAAGCCTTCTTTAACTTTACCTCCCCCAGGGAAAAATGATTCCTCCCCTTTTTTCAAATTTCCCATTACTTTGTGCCTAGCTTCTTTACATTTATCATGGGTGTTTTTTTTCTTTTGTCCAGTCATTTTTCAGTCCTGTCTGACTCTTCATGACCCCATTTGGGGCTTTTTTGACAGAGATGCTGAAGTGGCTTGCTATTTGCTTCTCCAGCTCATTTTTCCAGATGAGGAAACTGAGGCAAGCAGGGTTAAGTGACTTGCTTAGCATCATATAGGTAGTTAAATGTCTGAGGCCAGATTTGAACTCAGGGAGATGAATCTTCCTGGCTCCAGGCCTAGTACTCTCTCTACTGTGTCACCTAGCTGCTCCACATTTATCACACTGTCCCTTTTATTACTGTTTGGTTTTTTTTGGCATATATATCATTTCCTTATAGTAGATTAAGACTACGTTATGTGTCATAACTATCTTTGTATCACTAGCACCTTGAATGCAGATGGAACTCCATACATTTTTATTGAATTTAATTAAATAGGTCCTCATCATATAGGCTTCAAATAAGTTATTTATATCAATCAAATTAAGTCCAGGCATTAGTGTAAAAATTATACTGCACTTACATCAGAAAAATCTGAAATGTGTAAATTTGCTTCAGTCTCTGTATCCTTTGTTTTCTTTTTAGTGCCATAATGTACGAACTTTCTCACTGATGATGACAATAATCCATCAGACCATTCCATACTGTTCAGATCCATTTGGCCATAGAGTTCACCAAGAGTAATGCATTTTGGATTTAAAGTGAAAATTTCTATTTTCCCTCTTTTTCCTGTAACCTGTAACAGACCAATATTTGTTTTAGAAAAGTAACGAATACACAGACATAGAAGAAGTTATAATCTGATCATTTCTATTGCAATTAACATTTGTTGGCAAAATGGACAGTATAGACCTTGGGCCCAAGTTCAAAACACAATTTTTCATGAAGAGTAGACCCTATAGTATACCAGTAGTACAGCTGGAAGATAAATTAAAAACCACATGCTTACTAAAACTAATTATAGTACACAATATAAAAACATTTTGGAAATTCCCTAAATAATCTTCCACAAAAATAGAATAAAATCACGAACAGAAAAAATACACATAATATATTCTTTTCTAATGCAACTTGTCTATGTATAAATATTATTCAAGGAGCCCCTGAATTATGAACCAAAGACAATCAGTGTCTTAAAATAATCCTCCTAAAAATATCTTGTCTTCTTTTCCACAAAGACTTTCCTGCTGTCATATCAATTATATAACACTGACATTAACCCTGCTGTACCACACGTCTTCCTCACCTCTATTTTCCATAATCTCCAGGTTTCTCTACTGTCTTTTCATCACTTGAAGTTGAAGAGATTGCAATAGTTTTCAAATAGAACAAGTAAACCCACCTGACATAATGGTATTTTGCAGTCATCTTCTCCAACTTAACAACTTGAAGACACCCTATATAATATTGTGAGACCAAGAACCCTGCATCATTACTTTTGCTTATTAAAAAAGAAAAAGATTTATATAGCACTTTAACCCTTACAATGACCCTGCATGCTAGATAGTACAAAAGTTTTATTTTCATTTTACAGGTGAGAAAACTGAGGTTCAGAGAGGTAAGTGACTTGCTTAGGGTATATCAGATAGTGTCAGAGGCAGGATTTGAACCCAGATCTCTCTTGACTCCTAATAACACTTTCTCCACTACATTGGACTACCTTGCCAAACTCAAACATGCATCCTTGATCCAATTTTATCTTGCCCATTGAAACCTCTTATTCAAACACCAAAAGCTTCCTCCAACTTTATTACCAAATTGTCACTCCTCTCCAATGCTTAAATAAAACTGAATCCAATACTTGTTTACTGTCAACCTAGATAAAGGAAACTTCCTTCTCACGTACTGAGTTTCCTTCTGACATCATCTGTCTAGAAGCCAATTATTCATAAAGTCTTGAAAAACCCCCCCCAACAACTTCTAAAATGAGTTAACTAACATAATTTCTGTCCTGTGGGAGGTTGAATATAAGATAAACAATATTATAAACAGATTAAAAAGATGATGTGAAAAATCAAAAAGAACATTATTTAAGTTCAGAGGAAAGCCAAGCTACATGGGGAATACTTCCCAGAAAAAAAATGCTATATAACATGAAATTGGGTCTATTATGGAAAACTGAGGCATGGGAACCTGCAACCAAAATGTGATCATGCTAATTCACTAAAAATAATGCTTGATGACAAAATATTATAACAGAATTAACAACTTTATTAAAACACATACTAAAAAATTATAGCTTGACATAAATGGACACACGTACACACACATGCATTGGATTACTTGGATTTTCCTTTTGGGAAGTACTGGGCAGTGGCTAAAGAGTCAGTCTGAGACTTGAACAAGGTCATATTCCTGTATTCCTATAAGGTAGGGGCATTCATGCATCTCAGTCTTTTCATCTTTTTAATAGGGTGCTAGAAATATTTTCCTTGCCTAAAATATCTCTTTTGGATGTCTGAGAGGCAGGGAAGAACATGGGAAAGAGGTGTAACAAAAAACTACTTAATCTACCTTATAGATGTCCAATACAACAAATTAGAAGCTTCTTCGTATGGAAAATGGGGACATGAAGTACAGAATGCTATGGCACCCATCTACCTCATTGTTCTAAAGTGGTAAGCATGGAGTTATAGGGCAGGATGAAAGGGTTACTGAGGGCTGTGGTTCTTTCTCCATCTTCCTTACCTGCTTGATAAACCCTTTTCTCCTTACTTCTCATCTGTTTCAGGGAGTTAGCACCCACAAAGACTTTCAATAGATCAGCCCAGAATAAGCCATGGTTAACACTTGTGAGTAGAGCCTTGTTTTTGGTCATGGCTCACATGGAAGGCTGGGGACACCATGAAGCCAGGAATGAATACTGACAGGAAGAGGGAGGGCATCTAGGCTGGCCCTTATGTCTCACCACTTCCCCACCATGACTAGCTGATAAATCCCTCCTTCTACTGGTAAGTTCTTCCCAGAACCTCCATTTTGAAGAAGAGCCCAGGCCAGCTACCCTTCTTGCTCTGGCCTTTGCCACCATGCCTTCCACCCTATGCCCCTTTTCAGTTTTCTTTTATGCATTATTTTCCCTCTTCAAAATGTATGCTCCTTGAGGGCAAGGACTTAATTTTTTCCCATATTAGTGCTTAGCACAGTGTCTGGAACACAGTAAGTAGATAACAAATGCTTTTTGACTTGGTTTCCTTCTCTAAGAGACTAGACAGAATCAATGAATTGGAGAATTTTAGAACTGCAAGGGATCTCCACAACCATCTATCACAACACCTTCGTTTTACAGATACAGAACAGGCAAACAGAAAGAAATGTTTAGTTAGCTATGAGTAGCAGCTCTGCTTTGAAAGAGGAGAAGAGATGTTGCCTACAGTATAACTGAATTTTGATAGGCGAAGAGGAAGAGAGAAATGAGATGTCTGATATAACCAAACAGAGATGAAGCTGAGGAGCTTTTGAGTTGAAACATTGGTTATATGATATAAAATATATGCACATCACTCAGGATAAGTGGGGGGGGAGGGAATCTGATTGTATATGAAATAAAGAAGTTGCACATGCTAAACTCTTAAGGGAATCATATTAAATATTTCATGTATTGGTACTCTTACCTGTGGAGTCCCTTCCTGTTTTGCAGGTGTAGATGTGCTTAAAGTTGGTAAAACAATTAAAGCTTTTTCTAAAATTTTTCTTATTGTAGTCTTCCCTCCTCCTGTGGGGGCCTACTAACATCACACCAATACAAGCCTAAAAATCAAATTGCAAAGATTAGCTCCTTCCTAAAATGTAAAAGTCCCATTTTACTTACATCCCTTCAACATAATAAATATTTTCTCAATATAAATGCTAATGATTAAAACCAAGTACTTTCTGAGCAGAAGAGTTTCTTCAAGTGAAGCATTTAAATAACACCTTGGGAAAATATACATGTAATCACAGTCTCAATAAAATTCTAAATCATTGGGAAAAATGGTCAAAAAGTGATTAACTATAGAAAGGAATAGATTCCTATTTAAGTTCCTGATTCTAAGACTGTTTCCAGAATTAGTCATACCACAAACATTTATTCAAGTGTACTATGTACAATGCACTATATATAATGATCTTCAGAGAAGATAAAAATATAAATAAGACAAGTTTCATATGAAATGAAATGAAAAATCACTTATTAAGCCCTTAACAAGGATAAAGCCCTTGTACCAGGCACTGTGCTAAGTACTGGCAAAACAAATACAAGCAAGCAGCATGGTCACTTCCTTTGAGAAGTGTTACATTAAAAAATAGCAGAAATAACTCCATTTTGCCCTTTATCTATAATTTTGTTAAGTTAATTCTCAACTTCATATAAGTCACCTGATTCTGGAGAAGTTACAAGATTACTCCCCTTCTCAGCTATCATCTGATTTAAGGAATGTCACATAACTACCCCTCTCCCTCTCACCTCAGTTTCTCTTGATCCCCCCTCTACCAATAAGAAACCAGGTGTCTCAATCACTCCCTCCTGTTTTTTACTCTGTCCAAACTGGTTCCAACACAATTAATAAACAGTTTGAACAACCTTGGAACCCTATTTGTTTCTGGAACAACAAAGCTAAATAAATAGTTGTCTGGATGTAATGACTTGGTATCTTTATTCTGCCATAACACTTGTTTATATCCTAATAGGAAATCATATTATATATATATATATATATATATATATATATATATATATATATATATATGTATATATATATATATGTATATATATATATATATGTATATATATATATACATATATATATGTATATATATATACACACATATATATATATACACACACACACATATACATATATATATATACATATATATATATACATATGTATATATATATATATATATATAAGAGCTAGAGTTATTGGCATAACTTGGGAATGAAAGGAAAGCAGGCATGGTAGAATCAAGATTATTTAAGATAAGGAGAAAGCTATAAATTAGAGCTCAGAGGTAGGAGGCTAAGTTCCAAGGGGAGGAGGGTGAGGAAGAGGCCAGGAAAGGGGGTATGGCTTGAATGTGGATTATCAAAAATAAATAAATAAATAAAAACAAACCAAACAAAAACCTCAAAACCAAGCAACCAAACAAACAAAACAAAATAAAAAAGCTCTCAGGATACTGTAGTGTTTATCTCTTTCGAGACATGTTCTTAGTGCAACATGATGTACATATTCTCTTATCTTTGACATTGCTGAATGGTTTTCTTTCAAGGCATTTTCAATCATAGAACTGAACCGGGCAAATATATCCATAACTCAAGCTTTATATGGTAGTTAAGAAGTTGTAAAGCCAGCACAAGCACCCCTTACCCTGCAATCCCCGTTCCAACTTCTTTTGATTCCTTTATCCCTGTTCAACATGCTGAATAAAGCAGAACTGAGCAAAAACTGATTCAAGGATAAGGATGTAAAATCTGATAATGTATCTGATGATTTAAAGGAAATTCTGAAAAAAAAATTTCCATTCCCTTCCAACCCTTGCTTAATAGAAGATGTGACAGCATCCTAAAGATCATAAAAGACTAGGGAAAAGAGGAGGAAAAAAGTGAAATGAAGACTTCAGCCACTGCTAAAAGATGAGAAGCTGGAATTCAGAGGGAGGAGAACTCCACAAAAATGTACTATGATAACTTTAATTAATGCTTAGTATTTTTACATGACAAGAGAGGTCACTTTGTGGTCAGGATCTCTGGGCTGTGGACTTTTTCTGGAGCGAGCAAAAGGATGGTATTGGCAAGGGTGGGTGAGATAATGCCTGCATGCACCATAAGGAAGGTACTCATATATAAGAAGACTAATATGGCCTCTGGTGGTAGAGTTAAGTTATGAACAATCCTGTCCCTAGGACTAAGCTGAGTCCACCAGTGGGACAATACAAGGTTGTAGATGTCTTGTGAAAGTCTCATGTAAATCAACAGTGGCTTATTAAGCATCTTCAACATGTTTAGTAGGCATTCTGTGGTATCTAAACAAAGTATAAGCCATATCTCTTTCCTTAAAGGATAATGTTAGCTAGGGAGATAAAATCAAAATCCATAAAACAAGAGAAAAAATAAGATGCTAAACTGCCTAGATACTTAACTATATGTACTATAGGACTTCAAAGAAGAGAAGAACATAGTGTATGGACTGAGTTACTTGGAAAAGTTTTCATCAGAGCAAATAGTACTTAGCATTGAAAAAGATGAATAGAAGGCATTCTGGGTTGAGGGAAGAGATGAAGCAAAAATTTGGAAACGTACATAGTGTGTGGAAAATAGCAGGGACTAGAAGCTGGTCTAAGGTAAAGGTGCCTGTTTAAAGCAGAAGGTGCCTTTGGAGGTTCTTAAACTGAAGACAACATAAACTCCTTGAGCACAGGGTTTGTTTCATTTCTTTCTTTGAAAACTCACTGCCTAGAACAGTGTGTGCTACATTTCGACCTCCTCTATAAACAACAAAGGCAGTGTTATAGACCCTAAAAAAGAAAGACCATCTAAGCTCGGCAAGTGGTTTCTTACCAGACTGACAAAAATTTGCAATTCCTACTGGTTTTTATCTCCTATGTCAGTAAAAAATTTTAAGTTTAATAATTTTAATTTTAATTATTAGATTAAATATTTTAAAAATTAATAAATACTTATAGATTGACTGACTGAAAGGTACATGGTAATATCAGTATATCAGGTAGTATGGCTGCAGTGTTCTGAATGGAATAAAAAAGTAAGAACTAGAGGTATATTTAGGGGGGCAGTAGGAAGAAGAGGAATCAGGGACATAATGGACATCTTTAGATATTTTAAGGATTGTCTTGGGAAGGACAGAGGAGTCCCATTCTGTTTACCCTCAGAAATCAGAACCAGAAACGATCAGTGGAAACAGCAAAGAAACTGATTTAGGCTTAATGTCTGGAAAAAAACAAAACAAAACAAAAAAACCCCACATCCTAATAGAGCTATTCCAAAGTACAATGGACTGGCTTGAGAGACCTCCTGCTTTGGAGGCCTTTGAGCAGAAATTGGATGATAATTGACAGTTATGTTAACGCTGGATTCTTCTCATATGTGAGCTGCATTGGATGACCACTGAGGCTCCTTTCAACTCTCCAAAATCTGAGATTCTGTGATTTTATGAAATTTTAATCTTTAATTTTGATCTCTCTACTGAACTCTGGACCAGAAAGAGGACCTAATACTCACAGAAGTACAGAGAAAACTCTGGAGATCAGTGACAAGGGAAAAACAAAGTTGGCAAATTTGCTTGTGCACTAAGTTCTCTTTACTCTCTTATTCTTGCAATGTGTGTGTGAATCATGTATTTGCTAAATAATTTAAGCTTTGCTCTACTTTCCCACAATTGGGACAGAAAGCTAAGTAACCAGAAAATACAAGGACATATATGGAAATCAATAACAAGGAAAAATAAAGCAAGTAGATCTAATTAGGGAGTTGGATTTCTGCTTGCATATCACTTTGTGCCTGGTTTTGTATATGTAAGGCATAGTGGAAGTATGTGAATATCAATTAAAGTCAGCTAAGCAAGATTGTACCATGCTATCATCAAAACAGGTAGGAAAACTGACCCTCAATAAATTGACCTCAGGATCCTCCAGTGACTGAGCCTTCAGCACAATGAACCCACTTGAAATAGGGGTGGGGTGAGGTGATTTCTTTTTTTTAAGCAACAAGCCTTTGGACGAGACAATACTTCTGGCAAAGGAGCTGTGTTAGATTTTGCTCTCTCTTTCTTGAAGGAGTTATCAATCAATCACTTAAGTTTGAACTAGCATTTTACCTGCCAGCCTTTTTTTTTTTAAACTGATATAGCTTTTAGAATCTAAAACAAAGGATTGCTACAATATAATTCTACACTTACCTGGACTTGATTATAAAACTCTACAACCTTCTTTTTCTGAGATGGCCAAGGCTGTAAGCCCAGTTGCTGGGTTGCCATATCTATTGCTTTCTAGAGGGAAAAGAGAAAATCACAATAGATTTTTTTTTAAAATTGCAATTTTATCTTAGGTTCTTAATTGAACACCCTCAAAAATCTCTCTTAATTACCAGTTACTAGACTTTAAGTTATCTTTAACCATCCACTGTTAAAAAAAATACCACTGGATACTTTTCAAAAATTCAATAAATATTTATTAAGCACTTACTATATGCAAAGCTTTGCACTGGGAATAAAAAGGTAGAATGAAAAATGGCTCCTGACCACAAGCTTATATTCTTCTTCACTAGAAGAATATGGAACATTACAAAAATTTGTGCTTTGCATATGACTATAGTTGTAGCTACTGTTAAGGGAGATTTGCAATCTTGTAATGTATTGTTTCAACAGGAAAAGACTAAAACAATCCAGATAGTGCAAGGCATATGTATTAATACGAGGTCATTGTATAGTTAATTAAAAAAAAAAACCAACACCCTAAATATTTTTACAAGGAAAGAGAGTCTCTAGAGATCATCTGGTCTAATCCCCTCATTTTACACATGAGGAAACTGAAGTCTAGGAAGTTAAGGGACTTGCCCAAAGTTACATAAGCAATAAAGAAGAGTCAGGATTTGAACTGAATTCCTTTGACTCCAAACGTGGTGATCTAAGTGTTAGATCTGGGGGATTCAGATACTAGTCTCTCAACTGTAACACCAGCATCTTTCCTCTGTACCACTGGATGAGAACACTAAGGCATAAAGAAATTAAATGGCTTTCCTAAGGTGGTAAAGCCAGTGGTAGAGTCAGAACCCCTGATTCACAGCTTTTGTATTTGATTCATTTTATGAATGTTTATTTTTTCATGGATGTTTATTCATGAAGTGCTTACTATGTTGAAGACCCTGTGCTAGAGGATACAAAGAATAATAAGTCTTCTGTGACTTCTGACATGGGTGGTCTCAGTGTGGATCTGATACCCTTGACAGAGGCACCCTTGAGAGAGAAGGGAAGGGTTCAAAAGGGAATCCCAAAGCACAAGCTTGTTTTTTTTAACTTTTATTTTATATTTAATTAACAAACATTCAGTTTCTCTCCTTGTCACTCACTTCCTCTTCCCTACCTTCATTACCAATTGGGGGGAAAAATCAAATTCTTGTAACAAATGAATAGTCAAGCAAAATATTTTGGCTGTGGTCAAAAATATGTCTTATTCTGCACCCTAAGTCTACCACTTCTCTATCAAGAAGGGGGTGGTGTGCTTCTAAATTGATTTTTGGGAAACATGGTCAGGCATTGAATAGATCAAGAGTTCTTTAAATATTTCAAAGTCCTTAGTCTTTATTATGTTCTTATTGTATAAGTTGTTCTCCTAGATCTGTTCATTTCACTTTGCCTCAGTTTATATGTCTTCCCAGGTTTCTTTGAAACCTCCTTTTTTCCTTTCTTATGGCACTATTTCATTCATATGACGTAATTTGTTCATCCATTCACCAACTGATGGACACCTCCTTAATTTCCAGGTCTTTGCCACCATAAAAAGAACCACTCAAACTATTTTTTGTATATATGAGTCCTTTTACTTATTCTTGGACTGAGTCAAAAGGCACGCACATTTTATTGAATTTTAAGGCCTAGTTATAAATTGCTTTTTAGAATGGTTGGACCAATTTACAGCTCTCCCACAGTGAACTAGTACACATGTTTTTCCACAGCCATTCCAGCATTTGCTGTTTTCCTCTTTTGCTATCTTGATGGTACAAGGTGGAACATGAAAACATGTGTGCATTTCTCTGTTGATGAAGCATTTTTTTCATGTATCTGTTTATAGGTTGGGTTTCTTCTTTGAAAACTTCTTGTTCATGTCCTTTGATTATCAGTTGGGGAAAGGCTCTTATTCTTATAAATCTGAATAATTTCCATTTACATCTATCTATCTATCTATCTATCTATCTATCTATCTATCTATCTATCTATCTATCTATCTATCTATCTATCTATCTTAAAAATGAGACCTTCTACCTGAAAAACTTGGGGCAACAATTTTTCCCAGTTAACTGTTTCTCTTATAATTTGAATTGTATGTGTTTTGCTTGCACAACAACTCTCTTAATTTTATATGTAATCAAATTATCAATTTTATCTTCTGTGACATTCTCTATACTGTATTTTATAGGAAAGCTAGATGGCACAGTGGATGGAGCACCAGGCCTGGAGTCAGGAAAACTCATCTTCCTGAGTTCAAATCTGGCCTCATATACTTATTAACTGTGTGATCATGAGCAAGTCACTCAACCTTGTTTGCCTCCGTTTTCTCATCTGTAAAATGAGCTGGAGAGGGAAATGGTGACCACTTCAATCTCTTTGTCAAGAAAACTTTAAATGGGGTCGCAAAGAGTCAGACATGACTGAAAAACAACTGAACAGCAACATGATTTATCATTAACGCTTCCCTTAACAATAAATTTCAAAGGTAAGTTCAAAGACTTCCAAGAATCTTATAATGCAGCCGTTATTGCCCACCTCTTTGATATACTCGGTGCCTAAGATTAAATCAGCTATTAGCACAGTCCAATGCACAAAGATTTACTATTCATTCAGAAGTATGCACAATATAAAGCAACCCAATTATAAACACACAGGGAAAACCACCCTGGTAACCAGACAGCTCAAAGCTGTTCTTGTCTGTCTCAAAGAGGTCTTCCTTGGTTATCTTGGCTTTTTTTTTCCTTATGAATATATAGCTCAACTACCATAGTATTATGGCCTAACATAATAATAATTAGAAAGCCTGGGCTCACCCTCCTTTTATCTGTTGCCTACAAGCAATCTCAGTGTAAGTAGGATGTACCAACTCTGCAAAAAAGCAGTACCACACTGATCCAGCCCAGACAAAAAAAAAAAAGGGTGAGAACCAAGGGAGGAAGTAGGGCAGGTGACCAGCATGAGCAGCTGTTGCACTAGACCTGAAGAAAAAGGGACTGAAACCCAGCTGGTGCCAATCCTGGCCTTCGGCTCAATGTATGGACTAAGGCTCGTGAAACCTGAATTCCCCAATGTGGGAGGAGGCTAAGGCAGCTTTGTAGCCCAGACCTCGGGGTTGTACTCACTAGAAAAGGGGGGAAGAGGCTCTCCTCTCTCCCCTCCTCAACTCGACTCCTCCCTTCATGCAAAGCAGATGATGGAAAATAGATTCTGGCTATCTCTAACATGTCCCTATCCTCAGCTTGCTACCCTAGATGCTTTAAGGATTTCCCCATAGGTGAAGTCTAGGACTCTCTCACTTGGTTAAACTGAGTTACTTTGCTCTCAGGGGAAGAGCTCCTTCACTCTGTCTTGTGTAGTATATATTCTCAGAAAGACCTGAGCTTGAATTCTGTCTCACTTATTAGCTGTGTGACCTTGGGCAAGTCACTTAACCTCAGCCTGCCTCAGTTTCCTCATCTTCAAAATGAGGAAAATAATAGCACCTATCTTACGCGGTTGTTGTGAGGACCAAACGAGGTGACATATGTACAGTACTTCACAAACGTTAATGTGCTATGTAAACGCTAGCTGTCATTAAGCATTATTCTTCAGTTTATTCCCTTTTTCAGATATCTTGAAAATCAATTTCTCAACATTCTCAAAATGGTGTCTCCCCCAGACATAGATCTGTTATGTAAACTTGATCTGGTCCAGCTGCCTTCTACATTTTCTTTAGTGCCGTTCTACTTCCTCACATACTACATGATTCTGAGATATGAGAGTCCAAAAAAGGAGGTCCCATTGTCATTGAAGGGAAGGGAGGGAATAAGCATTTACATAATGCCTAGTATGTGTCAGCACTGTGCTAAGGGCTTTTTACAAATGCTATCTCATTTGATCCTTAAGAGGTAGGTGTTATGATTATCCCATTTTACAGTTGAGGAAACTGAGGTAAACAGAGGTTAAGTAACTTGTCCAGGGTCACATAGCTAGTACCTGTCTGAGGCTAGATTTGAACTCAGATCCTCCTGACTTCTGGTCCAGGGTTCTATCCACAGTACCACTTAGCTGCCTCATCGAAGAAGAAAATCATTTGATATAGAAATATTGCTAGAACCTTTTCATTTTTTTTCTGTTGGTTGTCTGCCTTCTAAGTCAGTGATAAAAAAAAAGCTATATCTTTAAATTTGTATGTACCTCCAAGTTAGGCTGCTTCACATCTGGAGCTGTAACTTTGGGAAATATATCTCCCAGAATGCTTTCAAAAAGTGGGACATCTTCAGGAAGAAACTTGGGCAAACTAGCTTCTCTCACTGCCCATATAATGACCAGAACTTCATCTTCAGAAAGCTCTTCACTGGTGTTCCTTTAATAGTGGGGAGTGGAGTGGGGATGGGGTGAGAGGTAGGAAGGAAGGGCATTAACTTGGAGCAAACAATTGCATATTCTTTGCTAAGACAATATATCATCAACATTATTGCTTAGTATTTTACACAATACATTGTATGTTGCACAATATCTACTACATTTCTTATGTTCTACTATATGCTTTTCCATGGTTCTTCAATTCTAAACTGGTGCATATTCAAATGGGATGGCAAAGACCTTCATATTGAGGTGACTTGACAAGGAATTCACATTGTGAGTAATTGTTGATGGGCAGCCTAAAAATTGTTTGGGTCTAAGGTGGGTTCCCTACCCCTGGAAGCACTCTTGGCCTCTTTTTCTGTGACTCTGCCACTGTCATCGTAGAGGCTGTTCAGGATTGAGGTCCTTTTTAAATTTTTCTCTGCTTCAAGGATTGTGATGGCCCAATAATTTGTCACCAAGTAGCAGCGTCTTGTTGTTGAAACTCTGGGTTGCAATCTGCATTTGTGGAGGCAGTTTCCATACCAGAAATTTCCTAATATAACCAAATCCCCAATCCTTTGCATATTTGCATATTCTTCTGGCATGTGTGTGTGTGTGTGTGTGTGTGTGTGTGTGTGTGTGTGTGTGTGTGTGTGTGTGTGTGTGTGTGTAGCTAGATTCTTGGAATAATAATCTCTACAAAAATTAGAGTAATACGTCAAGGGTAGTGGGAGGGAAAGGAGCATGTTACCGATGAAGACTCACACAGGAAAAGCAGCATAGAGGGCAGTAAAGAGGTATATGGTAGGCAGCGGTAAACCAGTCATCCAGTGAAAGCCCAGGATACCCAAAGGACATCCTGAATTCCATCAGTACCCACGTATGTCAAAATCCATGTGTTGTGTAGACCCCTTGTACAGGATGTATGGGATGTAATGGAACATTGCACAGGGTGAGAAGATACGGGTGGGTTGCCCTATGCGCAGATGAAGGGAGTACCCACATTGATGAGATCTCAGATTCACTGAAATGCTGAAGTCATCACCCATTAGAGATATTGTAAAGAGGGGACACTTGCTCTGGGTATAAAGATGCAACCTAATTACCTACTGGCACCTGCCAAACCTGAGATTCTATGTTACTCTTCTTGGACTACATTCACTCCTTCGGGAGCTCACTGACTCGAGAATAGATTAACTAGGCCTAGGTGGAGAGACAATGCCTTCTTTGTATTCTCCACTTCGACTTACAAATTCTGGTACAAAGACTTAGGTGAGCTGACTCTGAAAATCAGCACTGGCTGTTTCTTTGCTGATATTCAGGACATGCTGTGATTCAGGAGTGAAGGTGGCATTAGAGGCAACTCCCCTCCCCCCACTAAAAACCCCCCAACCCAAAACAAAACACAACAATCTATTTGCAAACAGTTTTAGAGTATGTAATACATCATATACTTTCTGATGATAGAAATATCTTGAGAACTATCCTATCACTATATGTACTCTGTATTTTTGACTAAAAGTATATCAGAAGCAGCTAGGTAGCTCAGTGGATAGAGTGCTGGGCCTGAAGTCAAGAAGATGTGAGTTCAATTCCAGCTTCAGACACTTAATAGGTGTGACCCTGGGCAAGTCACTTAATTTTTGCCTCCCTTAATTTTCTCATCTGGAATATGTAGATGATAAGTAGCATGCACTTCCCAGAATAAAATGAGATAATATTTGTAAAGTGCTTTGTAAATGTTAAAAATACTATATAAATGCTAGTTATTTTGTTATTGATAGTATTATTATTAATCAATCAAAATTTCTCAAAAGAAAGATTCTCTGAAAGGTTTGAAGAGGGAATAGAGGCTATGTCCTAGACTAAATATGGGGTGGACAAAGTCCATGATTATCATCAGTACCTCAAATGCAGTTATCCCTTCCACACCATGTAGATTAGGAGCATGGTGCCCTCATGATCTGAAAAATCCACATAAAACTTTTTGGTCCTCCCTTCATACCAGAGAAGAAGGCTCAATTATTACAGTATTAAAAGATAAAATATGTTGACATTTTACAATACTACATATATATATATATATATATACATATATATATATGTATGTATGTATGTATATTTTATGCATTTCTGAGTTTCTAAACTTTTTCCACATTATTTGCTGGCCTTTGCATGTCATCTGTGGCTTCTGCTAAACTCCCCAAAAATTTCCATTTAATTTCTTATGCCGACCCATAATATATTGAAATTGTGATGGGGAAAGTTGCAGGGTGGAAGGAATAATTTTATGTTCCTTCTCTATGTCCTGCTATGTTTCCCAGGGAAGGGGGCCAAGCTCGAGCTGAAGCAGGTATGGTGGTGGCTGAGAAGGCCTAAGGGTTTCAGGGAGGTCCCGGCACTTTGGACTCCAATGACAGTAAAATACGAACATGCATGAGTGGAAAGAAATGTGCTTTTTTTGTTTCCGGTCAGTAAGTCCTCAGAATGGAGAGAGTGGAAGGTGGACATCAAGTTGCTCCTCCCAGATCCTCCAAAGCCAGGGTAGCTGTTCCATCATTTCCCACCCAGCTATTCTCCTGGACTTCATTGCCTCCAGAAACTCATCTTCCTGCAAGATCATGTCAACTCTGAGGCTCTCATTTCCTCTGTATCCCGAGCTCTTGGGGCATCTCCTTCCCTCTAATTGGAGAGGGTGGACATCCAAGATCTCTTCTCTGATCCTCCATTTAAGGAGGGTGCCTAGGGAAGACATCTCATCATTTCCCACCTGGCTGCAGGTCTTCATCTTCTCCTTCTCCCTCAGGTTACCTTCTCTGCCCTGCCCCCCCAGCCCCAGAGTATGAACTCCTTGAGGGCAGAGACTGTCTTTTGCTTTGCTTTTATCCCAAGAGTTTAACACAGTGCCTGGCACAATAGTAAACTCTTCACTGACTGATTGAATTTATCTGTTACATGTTTTTAGAGCCTCTCAATATTCTCTTATCCTTTTGACTGATTACTCATTGTAAAGAAGAACAATGGTTACTTATACTCCAGCCAGTTCCTTTTTCTTCCTTCCTTCTTTCCTTCCTTCTTTCCTTCCTTCCTTCCTTCCTTCCTTCCTTCCTTCCTTCCTTCCTTCCTTCCTTCCTTCCTTCCTTCCTTCCTTCCTTCCTTCCTTCCTTTTTCTTTCTTTTCTTTCTTCCTTTTTATTTTTTGGTTATAGACCCCAATGGCAGTCTGATGATGCCTGTGGACCCCTTCTCAGAATGCTTTTAAATGTATAAAATACATAGGATTGCAAAGGAAACCAAGAATATTGAAATAAGATGTTGTTTTTTCCCATCTGACTTTATGGCCAGCAAACTCTGTCCATAGGCCCTTTGTGGATTCCAAGTTAAAAATGCTTGCTCCAAACCAAGTTTTTTTCTCTCCATGAAAGCACACTAATGGGAATGATGGAGTGGAAGTACACATCAGCTCCTCTCCTCTCCTTTGGGCCCCTAGAATTTTGTCCCATTCTTTATTGTGCTGTCTCAATCAGCCTACCTTGGGCTTCTGGATGGTCATTTCATTTCTTATTAATATTTCCATAGTTTAACGTCTAAATCACATTTGACTTACATTCTGTACTCCTGTTTCTTTCGGCCAGCCATGATTAGCACTGTCTTTATAGCTCTCATGCCAAAGTCATAATGATCCTAGGGAAAAAAATACATATGAGTTACTTAAAAAAAAGGACTATTTTCAAATGAACACATATCAATTTTTTTTGTCAAATGGGTGTGTGTGTGTGTGTGTGTGTGTGTGTGTGTGTGTGTGTGAGTGTGTACATGACTATGACAAGAATACAGGAAACCCTGACTCGGATCTAGATTTGTCACCCTCTGCCATCTATTTCTCCTCTACCTAACCCACCCTCAGCTAGTGGCACAGAGTGCTGGGCCTAGAGTCAGGAAGATCTGAATTCAAATCCAACTTCATTCACTTACTAGCTGTGTGACCCCAGGCAAGTCACTTGACCTCTGTTTGCCTCAGTTTCCTCATCTGTTAAATGGGGACGTGACAGCATCTACCTCCCAGGATTTTTTGAGGATCAAATGAGATAATAAATATTAAGTGCTTAGCACAATTCCTGGCACATAAGTGCCATATAAGTGTTAGCTATCATTATATTATTGTCATCATTATTATTACTCTTCATTTGGATACAGCCCCCTTCTAAAAAGAGACATGATTATCAGATGCTCAGGAGAGGGGCTGAAGATCACTGGCATTTAACTGATATAATGAGCAAGTGCTCTTTGTTTTGATGAGAACAACTGGGAAGAAGATGGACAGAGAGAGGATTGGAGAGAAAGGACACCTGTCTGAAGTATCGGGAACAAATACACACAGATTTATCTATTTGAGGGGCTCTCTAGAACCTATTTCTCATGATTGAGAAGGGTGATCTACAATGCAAAAGAAGAGACATTCCACCATCACCTGCCTCAGGAGACTATAAACTCTTTAAAGTCGGAGACTACTTTTCATTTTGTTTTTGCATTTTCAGAGCATCACATAACATTATATACTTGATAAATGCTTGGTGGATTGAAATGGATTCATCCCCTTTGTCAGCATGGGTTTGGGAGCATAGAGGAAGCAGATGGCTCTGGGAATATTGCCCCAAATCCAGCTAAAAGGCAAAACTCCTGGGGAGTTTTGGTCCCCTATGGAGGATGTTCTCTTCACTAGCCAGGTTAGCATCAGGACACTTGTCTATTGGTAGAATTCTTTCTCCCCATGGCTCTTTCTGCTTTATTGGACTCTTAGGCTACAAGACCAGGAGGAACAAGTGGAAGAGTAGAATTTAGAATAGTAAGCAGCGTGGATTAGTGGAAAGGACACTACTCTGGGCGTTAGAAGAATCTGAGAGTGAATACCAACACTGATACTTCCCAGCTGTTCAACCTTTTGCTCAATTTATGAAAGAATTCCATTAATGTCATGCTATCAGTTCAGGAAGCCTCACTGCCAGATTGAATTTCAAGATGAACTGGGTCAAGTTATGACTTTTCCTTCTCTTATTTATTTTCCCTTTCTTTGTTACTAGGTAGGGGTAGTAAAATCATGTTTGACTAGCTTCATGTTTGCAAGATGTGGAGGCTTTCCGAGGTTTAACTTTTCCTTATCTGTAAAACGACACTAATAATACTTGGACTCCCTCCCTCAGAAGGCTGTTGTGAGGAAAGGTATTTAGTTTAAGCTTGAAGAGCTACACAAACGACTACATTCTACTTCAAGCCTTATTTTTAAAGTTACCTGTATCAGGCCTGTTTTTCTGAATTAAGAGACAATAAGTAGATTATTTAATAAAAAGAACTGTTTATTGTTACCTTTAAAATATCATCTAGTGCTCTGAGAAAAGCAATTCATTACCTGGTACGAAAGTTGCTTCATAGCTAGTTCATAAAGGTTAATGAGTTTGGCTGACAGTGGTTTTGCAGATTTGAAACCTGCTGCAAACAGCATTATTTCAGCAATCAATTGATAGTGGGGTACCATCATCATCACTGGCCGAAATAGAGATTTTAAGTTATCTGGGAGTTCCACACGTCCTTTATATCTTAAAAACAGGGGAAAACACTTCTCAATCTTTAATTTTTTTTCAAACAATTCTTTCCTTAAACATAAGAATAATATTTCTACAACTGATGCTAAAGTGTACATTATTGTTATTCTTATGTATCTTGACAATTCTTAGTTTAAATGAATGAAAAGAAAGTATTTGTTACAGTCCTAAGCTATAAAGCATGAAACCTAGCCCTTGATAAAGCTAAGTGGGAAAATGTAAATATAGAAAGAACACTTATACCAAGTGTGATTTAGCAGATGATGAGATAGAGATATGTACACAATTAAACTTTATGTATTTGGGGAAGAATTTTGCTTATAAATGCTAATTGTTGTTAGTCTTTTGGGTCTGGCAATAAAACTATATTAGTTTTGTCTTTTTTGAGAGGGAGAAAGACCTGGATTCCAGGCCTGCCTTAGATATTTACTAACTTGTACAACTAGTCACAGGCAAGTCACTAAACTTCTTGGTCTGTTTCATTATTCATAAAATGGGGGATAACAATCCTGGCACTACCTGTTTCATATGATGTTTGTGAGGAGAATAGTTTGCAAGCCTGAACATATTGTATATCTGAGTTATTATTTTGTCACTCAATCCCTCGTTAACTGTTCTTTGGGCATCTCTGGGTGTAGGTCAATGAAGATGAATTCCATGAGAGGGAGATTGTGTCTCTTGAAGTTAGCTTCTGGGAACATGATAGCATAACAACTCATTGAAAAATGAAAAACAGGGGGCAGCTAGGTGGTGCAGTGGATAAAGCACCGGCCCTGAAGTCAGGAGGACCTGAGTTCAAATCCGGCCTCAGACCAAACACTAGACGCTAGCTGTGTGACCCTAGGTAAGTCACTTAACCCCAATTGCTTAAAAGAAAAAAAAATGAAAAACAGTCAACCAACCAGGCATTTTTGTGAATGCTGTTGTTTAGATGACACTAAAAATTGCTGATATTAAAAGAAATGAATTGACCAGTTATTTTTGTATCAACAAATAGAGGTGAGGCTGGTAGGTGGCTCAGTGAATAGAATATTGAACCAAGAGTTGGGATGATCTGAGTTAGAATCAGGCCATAAGACATTTACTAGCTTAACCTCTGTTGCTAAACCTCTACCTGTTTGTTTCCTCAACTGTAAAAAGAGGATGATAATAGCACTTATCTCCCAGGGTGGTCGTGAAGATCAAATGAGCAAATACTTGCAAAGAAGTTTGCAAACCTTGAAGTGCTATATAAATGCCAGGCATTATTATTATCACCATCATCACCATAGTTATTTTATATCCAAATGCCTACTGCATTGACATGTAGACAGTAAGTACCCAACGAAAGTTAGATGGTTAAATCCAGTTCAACAAATATTTACTGAATATCTATTACTGCATGTGCTTCGAGTCCTGACTTCAGGAGGAGCTGACCCCATTCCCTTCTGTTGGAACTTAAAATGTGGTTTACTGTGTGGGTTCCATTTCAGACAGGTGCACTGTTGTATTTACTGATGAGAAGGCAGGGGGAATAGGTATGGGAAAGAGTTGGGGTGGGGGGAGGGTAAGAAGGCAGGGCTAGCCACACGACAAGCATAATTTTGGAAAACTCTCCCAGAGCGCCAAATGAAATTAAGACAAGAGTAGAATTTAGCCTCAGACCTACTGAGATTTCTCGTGCCTCCTGTAGACTCACTGTTACTTACCCAGGATTTAAGGTGACAAAGACTGCACAGGACAGGTTGATTCGGATATCTTTTCCTTCTAGTAAAAACCTAAAATTTATTACATTTTAAAAAATCAGCAGCAGAAAGAAATATCCTCTACAGGCAAACAGGTGAGTATCATAAATCTCCTAATGTTGTTATGATTAATTTTTTAAAAAAATTAATTTAAAAAAATTTAAAAAAATAAGCCACTTAATAAAACCTACAAACAAACCAAAAGAAAAAAAAATCACTTTTATAAAACTCCCAAGAGTAAGCCTATAAGGGGGGGTTAATTTAATCAATCGTTCAGCCAGCAAGCATTCATTAAATGCTTAGTTTAGTTTGATGGCTCAAGCACAAATTTGGAGAAATCAGATTGACCAACTGGTTAATCATTTCCACAAAATAAGTAAATTACAGCTTTTACAATTAAACTAGGAATTCCTTGTCCTCCCACAGTATATTTTCTAAGAGCAGAGCTTTCCATCACTGTCCTTAGACATACATTAATATCATACTAATTCAGAATAATGAGGGTGAGGAGTATATGTGTCCAATGTGATGATAATGAGGACGAAATATATAACACATTTATTTTTAACACCAAAGTTTGGTCTGAAATGTGAGGTAAATTAATCTAAAATGTTTAATTTATGGAAGACTTCCATTGATGCCAGGCTATTGTTGCAGGAAGCCTCAATCCCAGAATGAATTCCAAAATGAACCGGGTCAGATTATGACTTTTCCTTCTCTTATTTACTTTCTCTTTCTTTGCTACTAGGTAGGGGTAGTAAAATCATGTTTGACTAGTTAGGCAGAGGAGAGATATCCGAGCTAATAGGTCCCTGGGACACAAAGCAGAGGATATACAGCCATCCTCCTAGTAATTTTTCCAAAACACAGATTTAATCATGTCATTCCCCCCTTCCCTCCCCAATCTCAAAAGGCTCCAGTTGGTCCCTCTCCCTTCCAGGATAACCTAGCTTCTCTCTGCCCCCCTTCCCAGTTTTCTTCCACACCTTCCTTCCCACCCCACCCCCACATCATGCTCTCTTTCATCCAGTGGCAATGGCCTTCTTGTTCCTTGTACAAGGTACCTGATTCGCCATAACTTTGAGTGTTTTCTCTGCTTGTCTCCTATGCCTGTAATTCTCTCCCTCCTCATCTCCATCTCCTGGCTTCCTTCAAGTCTCAGCTAATATCTTATTTCCTACAGAAAGTCTTTCCTAATCCCTCTTAATTCTAGTGCTTCCCTTCTATTGGTTATTTCTAATACACCCTGTACATATTTTGTTTGCACATAGCTAGTTACATGCTATCTTCCCCATTAGACTATAAGGGCAGGGACTGCCTTTTGTCTTTCTTTGTACCCCCAGAGCTTAGCATGGTAGCTGAAACTGTGGGTGTTTAATAAATGTTCACTGCACAGATTATCTAACTCAATCTCATTTCATAGATGAGGACACTTGAAGCCCAGAAAGTTTAAATGACTTGCCCCAAGACCACACATTTCATAACAGAATTCAAATTCAGAACACCTGATTCCATATCCAGAATGCTTTCTATTACATAAATTTGCCTTTATAAAGCAACAGTAAACTTCTTTGTTTACTAATCAGTCAGTCAAATGACATGTATTTATGGAGTGCTTATTAAGTTTCAATGAGAATACAAAGAAAAATGAGTCACTCTCTGGCATCCTATCAGGGGAAAAAGCATGTATGTAAATTAATATAGGCGAAATACATGGTATCCCAAAAGTCTTTAGAACTTTAATATCTGAAAAGTGTAGTAAGACCTAGGGGGAGGCCCTGTATGTACAAGATAATACAAGGTGAATTATGATCAACTTTTTAACACATTATCCTCATTTTTGACTATCCTCATTTTGGCCCAACGTGATAGAACTTTCAATATCATGCATACACAGGCCCCAGAGACTTGTCTGTTCCTGCTGGGAAATCAGCCATGCCTGACGTATGGATGACCTTCCGCTCATTTCTTTTCTTTATATGAACTGGTAAACTCATGCCATATCTCATTTATTCTTCCTGCTTGCCACCAAAGATCATCAAACATATGACATATGTAAAGTGATTGACAAACATAACATAAAATAAATCTATCATTATTATTATTCGTGGGGGGGTTGGAGTTAAAACCAACAACAACAACAACTTCCTTACTAGTAGACTGCTTGTAATCCCTTCCTCCATAATAAAGCTCCCCACCAAAAACTATTATGATTACAACAAACATAGTTTGCTCCCTCCCCCCCTCCAATAATACAGCTGGGTAGTGCAGTGGATAAAGTGCCAGGGCTGGAGTCAGGAACGCTCATCTTCCTGAGTTCAAATATGGTCTCAGACACTTATTAGGTGTATGACCCTGGGCAAGTCACTTAACCTATTTGCTTTCGTTTCCTCATCTGCAAAAAGGAGAAGGAAATAGCAGTCTCTGCCAAGAAAAATCTGAATGGGGTCATGAAGAGTCAGACATGACTGAAACGACCGAGCGACAACAGCAAATGAATGTTAACCTATTTTTTTAATAATAAGAAGAATTATGGATTCCAGAAATTGAAGGCAAAAAGAAAAACTCCTTAATTTCATGATCTGGGGTTTTAAGAATCTACTTTCTCATGAGTAAGCCTATGACAATTTGCACAGGATGAAGCTATTTTGAGCTTTTTTAAATTTAGGAATCTAAAATATTATTTCTAAATTATCATGAATTAGTAGATTTCTTCCTAAATTTTACTGTTGAGAAACTCAAAGCATCTACTGGGGTTAGATGTGCAGCAAAGAATTTTTTTCTAGCTCTTTCAAATTTGGTCTATATTTTAAATATCGGTCCCAACATAAAATACACTATTCTAAAACATTCAGTTTTCAGTTGTTTCATGGCATAGTGGGAAAATATTCAAGTGGCCTTGGCTCAAGGAGATCCAGTTTGAAATTCTACCCTGGTAATTATGAACTTTATCAGTTTTGCCGAGTCACTTAACATCTCTGAGTCCTAGGTACCTTGGTGATTTCTTCAGCTCCCATGAACTCAATGACTATTTCTATACAGGTGATTCTTAGATCTATTTGTCTAGCCCATCCTCTCTCTTGATCTCTGGGCTCACATTTCCAGCTGCCTATTTGACACCTTAAACTGTATGTCCCATAAACGCTTAAAACCAAATATATCCTAAAATGGATGGTCTTCACTTGGATGAAGATCCAGTAAAGACAGAGAAGAAACTATCCAAGAGGAAGGAGGAGAGAGAGCAGTATCATGAAAACCTAGCGAGAAGACGGTATCAAGTAGTTTTCAGAGAGGTCAAGGAGGAGGAGGAATGAGACAGGGACATGAGATGGGGTAATTAAGAGATCGCTAGTAATTCTGGAGAGAGAGCAACTCAGAGAGAGAGGTAAAGGAGGAGAGAGGCTGCCTCAATTATACCCTCAGTCAAGGTCTTTCCCCAGAGACATGCCTATTTGCCTGAAGTGCCAGGAATTCTAGTTATGGATCAGACACTTGATATCAAACATGTAGATACCTTTCTTTTGAGGGGATGGATACCAGTTTATTCCTAAAATCTGAACAAAATTTCTTGTCAAGGGCAGAAAATTTGTGACTAGAAATTTCAAACTTTGATACTAATTATTTGTCTCCACACGAACATTTGCACCAAATTTCTCCTTTTCCTTTTGGAAAATCTGGTCACTCTATTTCAAAGTATTATACTAAGTAGTAATACAATGATATGATGATAGGACATTTTATATTTAATGATATACCCATATGCAATCCAGTAATGTGTTTATATAAATAACAAAGGCTACATAATATTAGCTAAGTAAATTAACCAAATAGCTTTTAAGCATCAATGAGAATATGGTATGTCACATGTAAAATACATACCTGTGAGAATGATTATCTTTAGCTGCCTTAATTGTTTGCATCTGTGAGGCAATCACAGAGAGTACTTCCATATCAATTCGATTGAACTCATCAAAACAACACCAAGCTCCAGATTGAACTATTCCAAAGAAGAATTTTCCCATCATCTTAATAAAAGATGAATTATTGAAATTAGTAATGATTGCAATTGTATACTCTTCTATTGTTAAAACACTTAAAATTATTCATTAGCTAACGTATAATATTCCTTCTGGTTATATTAATATTATATTTAAGCTATTAAAAGCTTACATTTTTACTAAGACTTTTGAGATACTCTGTATATTCACATATATTTTTTAAAAGTTATGTTACTGGGGCAGCTGGGAGTGGATAAAGCACCAGCCCTGGAGTCAGGAGGACCGGAGTTTGAGTCCAGTGGCAGACATTAGCTGTGTGACCCTGGGCAAGTCACTTAACCCCAACTGCCTCACCTTATTCCCCCTCCCCCAAAAAGATATGTCACTACAATTTTTCTTTTTCACTTTGCATTACTGCATATGCTTTTCTGTATTCATGATTATCACTAATTTTTTCTGAAGATATAGCATTCTGCCTTAATGTACCAGTGTAATAGGCATTCTACCGCCACTGGTCACTTCTTTGATTGTTCCCAGTTTTTCAATATTACAAATAATGTAGCTTAGCACAGTGCTGGCACATAATAGTCACTTAATTAATGTTTATTGATTGGTGGATGAATTGACTAATAGATATCTCTGTACAGATTGTTCCTCTTTTTTTCCTTTTAATTATTTCCTTGAAATATCTTTCCAATATTCATAGGAATTTACAGGGATCTCTTAAAGAATAGAAGAATTGAATTACTATTCAAGTTTTGGTTTTACCTGAAGAATACCACCAGTTTTAATCCTTATCTTATACTGCCAGCTCATGTTTCACAAACTTTGCACACTCTGCTTTTCCCTAGGCAAACACAAATGCACCGCTTTCTCATCTCTGTCAGTGCTGAGTTTTGTAGCTCATATTTTTATTTGACAAACTAAAAAAGCTTTGACTATAGGCATGGTGAGAAAAGGTAAGTTAAGTTTTGAAAAGTTCATCACCAGAAGGTTTCCTACCAACTGATGGAGATGGAGGCAGCATAGCTCACGTCTGGGCTATCTACTGGGTCTTAGAGAGGTTAGGACCATAAGTGAATTGGATGATTATATTAAATGTGTAAAATTATTATGTAATGCCACTGTTTTCACCTGAATACTTTCAAATTTTGTTCTATTGGCAATTGTATTTTAATTTTGACTGTGCTTCTTATAGGCAATATATTATTGGGTTGTGCTATTTAATCCTCAATACTTCTTATAGCAAAATTTAGTTTTTTTCTTCCACATTTAATACTATAATTTTGGGGTTTATCTTATATTTCATCATTATTATTTTATGAGGTTTATTTTGATTATTTATGATGTGAACTTTGGAGTTAGTTCTCCTTATGTCATGAGAAAGGAATAACTCTTCTTTAAAAAAACATCCTTTTTTCTATTTTGAATACATATTGTGATATGCCTTGTGATACCATTCAGAGGGACACTCCTTCCAACAGTGCAGGTCACAACACCTTTATATAATCTAATCCTATGAGACTGTTGTTCATGTCCTCCCATACATCCTACATAAGAGGTCTACCCAAAGGGCGGCAAGTCTGTCCTTGGGTCTTTTGGCTTTATCCAGCGACTACCGTCACACTTGAGCCAAGGACATTGTACATTTATCACTTGCTCAAGTTAACTCCTTGAGCAGCTCATCTACCTTCTTGATCACACATAGTGAATTGTACTTGGTTGTGATCTTACTGAGAGAATAAGGAATGAGGAAACTCTTTCTACCAATGAGGGTTGGGACCTTCTCAGCAGATAGCTGTCTTAGCTGGCTAGGGTACAGAGTGTTGAAGTGCCATGGCCAACATATGTCAGAGGCAGGATTTGAACCAGGTCTTCTTGGTTTTGAGGCCAGATCTTTATCCATGATGCCATACTGTCTCTCATCTAGATCCTGGACGTTATCTTTTATGTTTCTTCTTGCATTCAAGTCCCTACTGGCAATATTATGCAGTCTATTTATGTCCACATCTCTTCATTACCCTTTGGGTCACTTGAACATTTCATTTTTCTGTAATTGTGATACAGTATGGCATACTAGATAGAGCACTGGATTTGAAATCAGGAAAGACTGGATTCAAATCCTGACTCTCATTGACTCCTTATTTACTAGCTGTGTGACCTGGTGCAAGACATTTAACTCATTCTTCACCCATAAATTACCAGATGGGTGGATCTGGACTCTGAGATCCCTTCCAGCTCTAAAGCTATGAGTTTAGGATTCCTGGAAGAAGATAAATGTATTGGTGGTGGACCAACTTTATCTAATTCCCACCGTATTTGCATCTCATAGTCTAGATAATGGGGGGAGGGAGAGCAGAAAGGGAACAAACATTTATTAAACACCTACTATATGCCAGGCACTGTGCCGTGTGCTCTACAGATATTTTCTAACTTGATCCTCATAACAACCTTATTATCCCTATTGTACAGGTGAGGAAACTGAGGTTAAATAACTTGTCCAGGTTCACATGCCTAGGAAATGTCTGAGGCTGGATTTGAACTCAGGCCTTTCTGACTTCAGGTTTAACACTATACACACTGAGCCACCTCACTGCCTAGATATTCTTCATCTACATGGTTTTTCATATGTAAACTGATCATGAAACTCTTTTGAGAGGTTGTGGATCTCAATTGGGAGATTATAATTCCAGGATTTAATAAATCAGTACAAGATTGTCTAATAAACAGAATCATTTGGAGGATGTTATTATCTATAAGTGGGCAGCTAGGTGGTGCTGTGGTGCACAGAGCGCTAAGCCTGGAGTCAGGAAAACTCATCTTCCTGAATTCAAATCTGGCCTCAGACGCTTACTAGCTGTGTCACCCTGGGAAAATCACTTCCCCCCCCCCCAAGTTTTTAAACATTTTTAATTAAAGTTTTGAGTTCCAAATTCTATCCTTTCCTCCTTCCTTCCCCTTTCCCCTCCCTGAGATGGTAGGCAATCAGATATAGGTTGCACATGTTCAACTATGTAAAACATTTCCATTTTAGTCATTTTGTACGAGGAGACTTGAATAAAAGAAAAGAAATGAAAAAAAGTGAAAAACAGCACACTTCAGTCTACTCAAACAACATCAGTTCTTTCTCTGGAGGCAGATAGCATGCTTCAGCATCAGTCCTTTGAGCACGTCTTGGATTATGTATTGCTGAGAATGAATTAAGTCATTCATAGAGCTTCACCAAACAATATTGCTGTTTCTCTTCATGTTCTCCTGGTTTTGTTCACATCACTACGTTATCCATTCATGGAAGTCTTTCCAGGTTTTTCTGAAATCATCCTGCTTGTCATTTCTTATAGCACAATAATATTCCATTACAATGATATGCCTTGGCTTATTTAGCCATTCCCCAATTGATGGGCATCCCTTTAATTTCCAGTTCTTAGCCACCACAAAAAGAGTTGCTATAAATATTTTTGTACAAATACAAATATTTTCCCCTTTTTATGGATGTCTCTAGGATATAGACCTTGCAGTGGTATTGCTGGTTCAAAGAGCATGTACGGTTTTATAGCACTTTGGGCATAGTTCCAAATCACTCTCTAGAATGGTTGGATCAGTTCACAACTCCACCAACAGTGCATTAGTGTTCTAGTTTTCTCACATTTTCCAACATTTTCTTTTTTTGTCATATGAGCCAATCTGATAGGTATGAGGTGGTACCTCAGAGTTGTTTTAATGTGCATTTCTCTAATAAAGAGTGATTTAAAGCATTTTTTCATATGACTATAATGTACATCAAACCTAAACATGTATCATGGGAGAGCTTTTTGTTGAACAGTTATCAGCATACTCCTGCTTCCAGCAAAAATTTAGGTTTTCTATCATGTTAGCAAGTTTCTTGACTTCTTTCCTTTTTCCTCCTGTGTCATTTTTGTGGAGCTTATGTTTTCCTTAATTTCTTTTGAGGTAGAGATCATACAATCTGCTTCTTCTTTCAGCATTTCTTGAGTATCTTCAATACTTTCTTTGGCAAGCGTTTCCTCTATGGTTTTATAACTTTGTTGCTGCCATTTTGAGATGTCAGAACTTTTGTTATTTTTTCAAAGTTATGCTATTTTTTCTTGTTGATAACCATAAAAATAAGAGTTTTCTTTGTTTTTAGAATTTCTTTAGTTATATTTTGTTAGGTTGGCATGGAGTGAACACGTGACATTTCTATTTACTTCTGTTATCAAAAATCTTCTTTCACATGAACATAAAGACATAATAATAATAAGAGTATTAACTATTATTATTTCCCTATCAGTTCACACAAAAAACTTTTAAAAATTATTTTCCTCTGGGAATATGATGCGTCTTACCTTATAATCCAAATCTTCAAAACAATTGAAGACCACACAATGTTTGCCCAAGGCCTGAGGGAAATAATATGGTTTTAGAGTGCATACATTTATTGAAATGAGAACATAAAATAATAGTAAAGGCAATTTTTAGAACAAAGGAATTTCTGAAAAAGCATACCTGGGCAAACCTTTTACTTTTACCAGATGATATTTTATGGCAAAATGTTAGCATGCATGCCACAAGTTAGCAAATTCTTAAAAGTAGTACAGTAGGACTGTGGTCTGTACACATAAGTACCAGTATATATTTAAGCTAGTAGTTCAATTGATTAGGACACAGTACCAGTGAGACAAAGGTCACAAGGATTTAATCTCCCAATAATCTTTGCTCAGACAACATTTTTCCATGACTACAAATATACTCCTATCCTTTGTCAGACCATTCAAACATGTATTTATATGTACACTATCAAATATATATGTATACACACATACTATCAAACATGTATACTAGCAGTTACTAGCAAACTGTGTGACTAGGGCAAATTATCACTACTAAGAAAAAAAGGAAACAGGCCATAAACAAATCTACAGGACAATAGGATCGAATTTAAGTAGTTTATTAAACATATTTCAAACAACTGACCCATGACTAGGGTGTTTATTTTCTATGAAAAATGGTAAGAAATCTGTTCTGAGCCATCCATGGGTCTTTTTCATAAATAATACTACAGTTGGACAAGAAAACTAGAGAATGTGATGGTTTTAAGTTATAAAGGAGGCTGGACACTGGATTGTTCCAGAGCTTTATTCTGTATTGGCAACATAACCTATGTCCAAAGAAACAGAGTGGTTTTTTGATTTAGCCTCTATCACAAATATTCATTTTGGGGGAGGGGGAGGCAATTGGAGTTAAGTGACTTTCCTAGGGTCACACAGCTAGTGTCAAGTGTCTGAGGTCGGATTTGAACTCAGGTCCTCCTGACTCCAGGGCGGTGCTCTATCCACTGCACACCTAGCAGCCCCTATCACAAATATTCTTATTCCTTCTGTTTCTTAAAATGGCAGAATTTGCATGGCTCTATTCCTTGCCCAACCCATTTACCTATAAGCAACAGATGAATAATTCTGGATTAAGTTGGAATATAGTAGGAAAGCGTATGCATCCATATTGGTGTGTGTCCAGCTTTCACATATCAGTATACTTGTGTATATTTTGTATGTGTGTCCATATAACACAAGAGTGGTATCAGGGAGCTTAATGAAATGCTTTCTGAAATGAATGTGTATTTCTGTGCTTGAGAACCCGGTACATCTATGCAAGTTTGTATGCAGTACATAAAACCTACTTTTTGCTTTCTGTAATTTATATATACCTACATGTACATGTGCCCTTTGGGTTGGTGTATGTAGTTGTGTCTTTTATACGTGTACTCATGTGTCCATACCATTATGAGTATTTTTGGCTGGGCCAATGTGACTGCCTTTTTTTGGGTGCATGATTATATAAACATAAAACTATTTAGGGGAACAGTTACTTAAAGTAAGCATGTACAAATTTAGTTGGACAGAATAAACTTTTTTGCTAGAGGTAGTAAGTTTGAAGGAGAGCTCGCTCAGTAGGCAACAATGAAGCTGTGTTCGATATGTAAGGGAGAGAGGAGAGTAATCAGAGAAGACCCTGATCAATTTTATGAGTGCCCCCCAATCCCCCTGACGAGATTATAGGGTGTTGTTGCAGCCCTAGTCTCTGGGGACTAATCAGGGTTCCCAGTTTCCTCTTAGCAAGGTGCTGAGGTGACCTCAGAAATTACGAAAATTCTTTTCAGTCCATTATGCTATTTAAAATCTCTTATTATCTTTAGTGAATCCAAACAAATTTATTCTACACTGTCATTTCTTTTTCATTATGTCTATTTTAAAATAGTCTGTAGTTCCAATGTCACTAGATTGTCCTATTTTTCTAACTGCTTCTATTTTTTGCTGCATTTTAATACTTCTTTGTTACTCTCTATGGCCCAATATAAGGATTACCTTGCTAACAAGTAGAGCCATCCAAAAGTGAAATGAATTCCATTTCATTGGAGGTATTCAAGTGGAAGCTGGATGAAGTCTTGTCAGAGATTCTGTGGTGTGGACCTGTTTCAGGTATGGGTTAGATTAGATGATGCTTCAGATCATTCTTCAGATTCTCCAAATCTCTTACTACTTGCTAGACACTTACTGGCTGTGTGACCTTGGACATGCCACTTAACCCTGTTTGCCCCAGTTTTCTCATCCGTAAAATGAGCTGGAGAAGGAAATGACAAAACACTCCAGTATCTTTGCTAGGAAACCCTCACAGAGAGTCGGGAAGAAGAAGGAGGAGAAGGAATAGAAGGAGAAGGAAAAGGAGGAGAAAGAGAAGGAGGAAGCGGAGAAAAAGATTATGAAGATTGTTATACCAGAAATGAGCGAGTTGACGACCCAAGCTAATTTTAAATTGTGGACTTTATTAGCTATTAGCGCGCGGCTGCCAGGGATATTCACATCCAAATCAAGCAGCCCCCATCAGGGGTTGAGCTAGGGTTTATATAGGGAGTATACAGGACAGGGAGGGGGATGGATCTTTGAAGTCTGGCTGGTCAAGGACACCCTTCTCCCTCTGTGTAGATATGATAATGCTCTGCAAACTTTCCTGAGCAGCCAGATAAGGGTCTTGCTAAGGAATTTGGAGTTTTCCAGAGATATGATCTGAGGGCTAGGACCTGAGCAGCCAGATAAGGATCTTGCTGAGGCCCATGCATGAATACTGCTAGGCACAGCGTCCTTGGGCTGGGGAGTGGTTGTTAGAGATAGTGTTTCTGAGACTAGGGAGGCATTTTGGGGCAAAAGTATAAGCACAAGCACCCGAGCACCCCATCATTACAGGTCAGGGATCACACAAACCAGACCAGGTGTCCTGGTTTCTGGTATAAACATAATTATCTAAAGCCATTGTATTGCAAGTTTTCTTATCCATTTGCTTTGGAGGTATGGGCTGTGCTTAAGCCATGCAGGAGTACATTTCACTATTGTTTAGATTTAGGAGGAAAGAGGTCTGGGGCAAGATTAAGCAGCAACTTCTGCTTTCCATTGCCTAAAGGGCCCTACTACCTAAATGGTAAAATAATGTTCTGCATTACAGATGATGAGAAGGATGAGGAGGAGAAGGAGGAGGAGGAGGACATTCCCACTTGAATATTTTACCATTACCTGAAATAATGCTCTTGCATATCCAAGGTATTATTCACCTTCACTCTAAACCAGTTACCCTTTCCCAACTTACACATTTTTGTTAATGCAGTCAACATTTCCCAGGTGTTGCACATCTCTTTCAGCTGAGTAAAAATCAATCAACCATCAAATCCTGACAATTGTTCCTTAGAAACACCTCTCCAAACTGTTTACTCTTTGCCAGCCCTAGAGCCATTCATTACACAAGAATATCAGAGAACCTGGGTTTAAATCCCAGTTCTGGCCAGAGTAAGATAATTCTGCTATCTGGGCCTCATTGTCCTCATCCGCAAAACAAAGGCGATGGGCTTGGTCTCTAAAAGGCCCTTTAGGATCTAAATACAATGACTTTACAAGGCCAATCCTAATGTTTGGATGGCTGCAAGAGCCTCCTAATAGGTGACCACACTTCTAGTCTCTCCTATCTTGAACCCATCCTCCACATTTCCAACTAAATTAATCTTTGTAATACTATTACTCTGCTCAAAAACCTTCCCCGGCTTCCACTGCCTCCAATCTAAATTCATATTCAAGGCTTCTCACCATTTGCCCCAGTTTTATCTCCTTAACTTTCTCTCTCCCTACTTGCCCACGTGAACATTGTACTCTATCCAGTTCAGCCTCACTGGTGAACAAATAAAAGCACACACACTTTGTGTTTTCCTGTCAAATTTCCCTCATCTTTGCTTACACTATCAGCCCCACACATGGAAGGGGAGAAGGGAACAAGGATTTATTAAATGCCTGCCATGTGCCAAGCTCTTTACCAATATTATCTCACTTGATTCTCACCACAATTATATCCCCATTTTACAGTGGAGGAAACTGAGGCAGGCAGAGTTTAAGGAATTGGCCTAGGGCCACACAGCTAGTAAGTGTCTGAGGTTGGCTTTGAAACCTGGTCTACTGTATTCCGGTGGATTCCGGGCCAGTGCTCTTATCCATCGTGCCATCTACCTGCCTAATTATACCCAATGTTCACCCCATCACTAGTCTAAAAGTCCCTAATCATTTTGACCACACTCATCTTTTTTTTTTTTCCGGTGAGGCAATTGAAGTGACTTGCCCAGAGTCACATAGCTAGTGAGTGTTATCTGTCTGAGGCCGAATTTGAACTCGGGTCCTCCTGACTCAAGGGCTGGTGCTCTATCCATTGAGCCACTTAGCTTCCCACTCATCTTTTTTCTAATTCTGTATAGCACTGACTATAAATACTCATCTAACTAGTTCATGTGTTTATTTCTCATCTCCCCAACAAGACTATAAATGTCTTGATGGTACAGACTATAACCTGACAGCCCTCAGTATGCTAGACAATAATCAGAGTAGAAGTAGATACCTGACGAATAATTGGAATTGAATTCCACTCTTTATGGTAGTTAGGAAATGGCTTTGATTGCCTATTAAATGATAATGTAATCATTAGGTGGTCTTACTTTTATATATTATAGCAGCATATATCCTAATTGGGCCTAGGTCAACATGGCACACAGCTTCCAGAGTTCTTGATAGCTGAATTTGCCAAATAGCTGAAGGTTTATCACTGTAAGCATTAATTCTTTAAATTTTTATTTTAACTGCATAAAAGATATTTCCAAAGTGTACTTTTCTCTACCTTCATAATCAGTGAAATGAGTAAAATCAATCTCTCCATTAACTCTTGACCCTTTGACTTCACTCTTGCTGTTACCACTGCCCTGAAGGTATTCTCAGTCCACTCTGCCCATCCACATCCCTCACTTTCCTAACTTTGCTGAACTCTGACCATTTCTTTAATCTGCACACCCCATAGCACTTAAATAACATTGTTATTGTTCAGTCATTTTATAGTCATGTCCAATTCTTTGTGACCCCATTTGAGGTTTACTTGGCAAAGATACTAGAATGGTTTGCCATTTCCTTCTCCAGCTCATTTTACAGATGAGAAAGCTAAGGAAAACAGGGTTCAGTGACTTGCCAGGCTCACACAGCTACTAAGTGTCTGAAGCCAGATTTGAACTTGGGAAGACTCTTCCTGACTCCAGCCCTGGTACTCTATCCATTGAATCACCTAACTACGTACCATCTAATATAACCTTTTTTCATCTGCTCACGTGCTGCCTACAATTTTGCTCTAGTTGTGTGACAAAACAGGAAAATGATAAATGTTGGAGAAGATGTGGGAAAATTGGAACACTAATACATTGTTGGTGGAGTTGTGAAATGATCCAACCATTTTGGAGAACAATTTGGAACTATGCCCAAAGGGCTACAAAAATGTGCATACCCTTTGATCTAGCAACAGCACTTCTAGGGCTATATCCCGAAGAGATCATACAAATGGGAAAAGGACCCACATGTACAAAAATATTCATAGCAGCTCTTTTAGTGGTGGCAAAGAATTGGAAATTGAGAGGATGCCCATCAATTGGGGAATGGCTGAGCAAGTTGTGGTATATGAATGTAATGGAATACTATTGTGCTATAAGAAATGATGAACAGGCAGATTTCAGAAAAACCTGGAAAGACTTATGTGGTCTGATGCTGAGTGAAGTGACCAGAACCAAGAGGACTTTGTACATAATAACAGCCATGTTATACAATGACTAATATTGTTAAACTGAACCCTTCTCAGCATTACGAGGATCTAAGACATCTCCAGGATGGAAAATGCTGTCCACATCGAAAGAAAGAACTACGGAAGTCGAATCGCTATCACTTATTTTTACCTTCTGTTGAGTTTTGTTTCATGTTTATGATGGTTCCTCCTATTGGTTTTAATTTTTACTTACAACTTCACTAATGTGAAAATATGTTTAATAGAAACGTGAATATAAAGCCTATATCAGATTGTGCACCGTCTTGGGGAGGGTGGGGGGGAGCAAGGCGGAGAAAAATTTTCAACTCAAAAGCATATGGAAGTGATTGTTGATAAATCAAAAAAAATTAATAAAATTTAAAAAAAGAAAAAAAATTTTGCTCTAGTTATTTCCTGTGAGTGTTTTGTCTTTAAGCTTGATTAAAAACTGTTTGAGAACACAAGGCATTTTCCCTACTTTTACTTTGTACTTCAAATGTGAAAGAATATCTACTATATGCTTTAGGCATGCAATTAAGTACATGGTTGATGAATATTATTGCAGACAAAGATACTTTGGATATAAATCTGATATAAATTCAAGATTTTATCAGAATTGGCATAGAAAATAAAGGAATATTTTATCTCTTCTTTTTGTAGGAATGTACTTACTTTTGCCAGGTCTTTGACAGTCTCTGTTTTCCCTGTGCCTGCTGGACCAGCACGACAGCCTCCAAGATTCAAATGGAGTGCACTAGTGAGGGTTAACCTGCATTGATCTGTGAGAGGCGTAATAACCAACCTAGAGGTGCAGCCCAAGTACTCAAAGCCATAAGTAAAGGTTGCATGTCCTTGAAATACAAAGCATGTCTTCTGGCTGTCATCCCATTTGTAACGCAGTTGCCTAAAAAGAAATTTTTTTTAAAATGCTCAGGTAATCAATATTAATCAATCAACAAGCATTTATTAAGCATACACCATATACTTGCTGCCTTCAAGGGACTTACATTCAATAGAAAGAGAATGGAAACTTACAAGTCTAACCAAGAAGGCTTTAAACTGAAAATAAATGATATAAATGTGCTCCCAGTTATGACATCAGGAGAAAATTAGTGGAGGTGTTCAGTAATTCACAAAAAATGATAGATAGTTAGAAAGAAATGATATGTTTTAAAATCAGTTAATGGTCACTTTCCTATTTTTATTGATTAATCTTTGAAACTGGCTTAGATTCTTAATTAGTAAAAATGTTTAATTATGTATATAATTAATATATAATAGTATATAATATAATACATTTAGTTAGGAAGACATATCTTCCTGAGTTCAGATCCAGCCTCAGACACTTACTAGCTGTGTGATCCTGGACAAGTCACTTGACCTTGTTTGCCTCAGTTTCCTCATCTTTAAAACGATCTGAAGAAGGAAATGGCAAACCAGTGTATTTGCCAAGAAAGCCCCAAATGAGTTTATGAAGAGTTAGACACCACTGAAAATGATTGAACAGCAACAAAAAAAAAGATTCTATCATCAGATCTTTCAAATCTATGCCTCTTGGTACAATGAAAAGACCACTGGATTGATAGCTGGAGGACCAAAGCTTGAATCCTGGCTCTGTTATTGTGACTGTGGGAATGACATTTAACCTCTCTGGGTCTCAGTTTTCTCATCAATAACATGGGGAGGGTTGGACTAGGCCAGGAGTGGGGAACCTGCAGCCTTGAGGCCACCTGTGACCTTCTAGTCCTTGGGCCTTTGACTGAGTCCAAGTTTTACAGAACAAATCCTTTTATTAAGGGGATTTGTTCTGCAAAGTTTGTATTCAGTCAAAGTCCCACACTGAGGACCTAGAGGGCCACAGGTGGCCTCAAGGCTGCAGGTTCCCCACCCCTAGATTAGACCACCTCCAATGCCCCTTTATAGATCTAGACCAAGAAATCTAGATTCTGTGGTGCTATGACACTTCTGACCTCACAGGGACACAAATATGTAGTGCAGAGCCAATAAACAAAGCAAACTGGAACATGAGGGTGCATATAGGATTACACAGGAACAGATTGTATCCAGCGAGGATCAATTTCTTCATTTGTAAAGTGGAGGTTTTAACAATTCCCACACAAGCTTATTGTGAAAATTAAGTGAGACACTATTTGTAAAATGCTCTGCAGACCTCAAAGTGCTATTAAACATACTAATTGTTGTTGCTGTCATAGATAAAAGTGGATGGTGCGTAGCACTGATCGATTTCAGTGTGGAAATTTATGAAAAACATGGGAGAAACACGGAGACGTTTTGGATAAAGATTCATTGGAAGGAGCAAGAGAAAACATGCTGCAGTCACGGTGATATGACCACTCAGGCAGAAGAAAGAATTGAGTGGAATTCTGTAAACTGGTCACCAAAGCAATATGAAGGCAGGATGTTGTCATGATCGGAGACTTCAACTATCTGGACATCTGGTAGAAGTAGAACAGCTGAGAAATTCTAGACTTACCTTGCTACCAAACAGAAAGAAGCACTGAGGGGAAATACTGTTTTGGGTTTGATTCTGACCAATGAGGAGTAATTCATTGCCAAAGTAGATAAAAGGTGAAGCGACTGCACTGCTATAGATAAGGAAACTGAGGCCCGTAGAGGTGGAATGATTTGTCCAACTTACTCCCTTGATTAGCTGGATCCTTGCATGAAAATTTCACTATGCTAATTTATCAGTTTTGTCTTAGTAAGAATCTTCCACAAGTATTGCATGAATTGTGTCAAGAGATGAGTAAAGCACAACATTTGACAAGACCAATAAGGTGTTCCTATCAAAGGGCCAGGGAACGTGTAAGAACTTATATCTCTAATATCTATTGAAGTTGGCTTAGTCAGTGATTACTAGCCTGAGTACCAGGTGACCCTGAAATCTGGACATTCCGAGGCAGACTGTGCCTCAAGAGTAGGGAGGCTGGAATCCAGGGTAGCTACATAGAAATATCAGTCCCGGGCTGTCTGAAAAATCACTAGCTCGGATGGGCAAGTGCCTTCCCTCAGCATTCTCCTTCATCTTTTTATCCTATCTTCCCTGGGTTCCCTTATTAACGTCTTAAAACATTAACTTTGAGAGAAAGGTAATGTCCAGAGTTCTTGGCAATTACGAGCACTAAAAGGATTTGAAATGGTTCTGATTAAATGTAGAATTCCTTCCTTCCTTCTAGTTGTCCTCAGAGTTTAATAAATGCCGCATCCAAAAAAATCATATTTATAACATTAAATGACACATTAGATATTACTTATGCTTTATATTAGCTTTTCTTGGAAGTTAAAGAAATAAGATTATGGAGGCAGGGTTTTTGTTTTCTCTATGAGCTTAGAAAACCCTTAGAAAATAAATGTCTTTGGAAGTTTGAAACTTCACAGTTTTACCAAGAACTCTCTCTCTATATTGTATCTTTTCCTCCCCCACTTAAGTGTAGTTGGATCTATTCCCCCTGACTTTAATACTTATCTTGAAATAGTTTTGATATGGTGAAGAGATTCATGACTTAGTAGACTAAAGTTGTAGTCACTGCTCCCCACAAGAAGTTATTGAAATTAGCAGCAAATCAGGGGAAAAAGTATAACAACAAAAACAATAAATTGGCACATATATCTCACTTTAAGGTTTGCAAAGTACTTTATGTATGTTAACTGATTGGATCTTCACAAAAACCATGTGAAGTAGGTGCTATTATTATTATTCTTATTTTACAGGTAAGGAAACTGAGGCAGAGGATAGGTGACTTGTCCAGGATCATATAACTTCAAGTTTTCCTGACGCCAAGTCCAGTACCCTATCCACTGTACCATCCATGCAAGAGCTTTTTTTAATACTCCTCGTGACAAAAAAAGAAGTAGAGAACAGAACAATCAGGGAGAAAAGGACCATAGAAAGTAAGAAGTGGGGAGGGAGGGAGGAGTCAAGTCAGTAAGCATTTATTAAGTGCCTCCTATGTGCTAGGCACTCAGCTAAGCATTTGAGGATACAAAGAAATGAATAAAACAGCCCCTGTTCTCAAGGATATCACAGTTTAATGGGGTAATGGAGAAGTAAATAACTATGTATAAACAAGATAGGACAGGATGAATGAGAAGGAAGGCATAAGCATTAAGGAAGAATGGAAAAGGCTAAAAAGAGAAAAATAGTGGCTACCATTTATATAATGCTTTAACTTCTACAAAGTGCTTTGTTTTTTAAAAACACATTCCAGAATTCAGCTTGAATTTTCTAAAATTTTTAGAGAATCGATATGACCAGAGATAAAAGTGCTTTTGGTAAGATTTTTACTTACAAAATTTAGAAGTACGTACCTTGTCCATTCAAAATTATCTTCTTCAAAGACATTTTGGTTTAGCAAATCTGTCAATATATCCCTGCAGTGAACATAAATGGTAAGCAATGCCTCTAGAGTAATTTTTATTCGAAAATGAAGAGTGTCACACATCACTAGATCTGCAAGCTGTCCCAGAAAGCCTATCAGTTTCTCAAAGACTTGTTTCAATGTCAAGGCTGGCTCAGAACTCTTAAAACTTTCAGTACAGTTCATATTAAACATTATTTGGTCTCTGAAAAGAGGACACAAGAATTTGATTATCTTAATTTTTACTTTCTTGAATCATAAATTTCATTTTAAAGAAACATACGGACTTTAAAATTGTATCTCTGGGCAGATATAGTCATACCTGAAAAAATGAATTTTAACAATTAGCTAATTAGAGAATTGTTCTGATGCTTACATTTCTGTTCCTAAAAATAAATCTTTGTTTCAGTAAAGCTTTCTATCTTGATTAGAGTGATAAATAAATAAAAATATATTTGCATATTACAAATACACATTTCAGTTTGGAAATCTTGAATTGCAATATAGGGAACAAGTGTTAGTGAATACTTTAACTTATTAAAGAAAGTAATCAAAAGTTGTTGATCAATAAACAGTTCTCAAAAGAAAAATCACCAACTATTAACAACCACATGAAAGAATTTTCCAAATTACTATTAATTTTGCAAATTAATATAAATCAAAACAATACTGAGGTTTCATCCAGCAAATTGGCCAAGAACACACAGATAACACCATTTGTTGGGCAGGAGAACACAAGAGGGCTCCTAACACTAACAGGTTGTTCTAGAACAGGTTCGCTTTTGATCTGGTCAGACAGGAAGACAGCTTTGGAGGGGTTAAATAAGCTTACTTTATTCTAGTCTAGTCTTCTCTAAAGAAGGTTGATGATAATGGGAGCTCCAACTCCTACAGCATTCCCTAATCACACTTCTTCCAGGCGCAGGAGAGAATGGTAGGAGCTATGACTCCTACCATCCCCTAAACCTCAATGGGGGCCAGTTGAGGCAAACACTGATTCCCTCCAAGCTTTGATGGGGGCTGATCAAGGCTGGTATATGCATTCCTCTCCGCATTAACCAAATCCCCAAAATGGATTCACCTACCCATTGACCAGTGCCCACTTGCTTTATAGGGCAACAGAAAAAGAAGGCATCTTGCCAACATTAAGCTCACAGGTTAACTTTAGCAATATTGTCACGATCTAGCACAGGGCGCATGTATGTCACCCCTGTGTCTCTACTACAACTGGGTGGTAGAAGCTGTTTTCAACCATAGTTTGTGGGAAATATTATCTAGGATCCTGGAACTATTACCTAAAAAGGAATAAGAAAATCCTCCTTACACACACTAAAATTCACCTTACTTACAGAAATGTAAATCAAAACAATCCTGAGGTTTCATCTAGCAAGTTGGCCAAGTTGACAAAAGATGAAATTGTCAGTATTGGAGAGATTGTGCAAAAATGAATGCACTAATGCATTGATGGTAGATCTGTGAATTAGTACGACCATTCTGTGAAGCAATTTGGAGTTATGCAAATAAAATGATTATAATATCTATACCCTTTTGACCCTGAGATCTAACTACTAAGCATCCACTCCAATTTATACATGCTATTTATAGCAGCACTTTTTTGTTGTAATCAAGAACCAGAAACAAAGTAGATACTGACTGTATCTTAAGAAATTGTGGCACATAAATGTGTGATATATGAATGTACTATAAGAAATTCTTTTCAGAGGCAGCTAGGTGGCACAGTGGATAGAGCGCCAGCCCTCAAGTCAGGAGAACCTGAGTTCAAATCTGACCTCAGACCAAACACTTGACACTTACTAGCTGTGTGACCCTGGGCAAGTCACTTAACCCCAATTGCTTAAAACCAAAAACCAAACAAACAGAAATTCTTTTCAAGGATGAATACAAAGAAGTTTGGAAAGACTTATATGAACTGATGTAATGTGAAATAATTAGAGCCAAGAAAAATTTTACATACCAATTAATAATAAAGTAATTGGAGAAAAAAATGCCCCAAAACAAAGTTGAATGTTGTGAAATTATATAGAACAAGCTTGCCTCAAAGATCTATTAGAATGAATTTCCTCCTGCTCCTTTGTAGAGGTGGATGGCTGTCTGTGGGTGTGAAACATTGCATGTAATTTCAGTTTTTTTCAGTGGTTTGCTTAATTTTGCTGATTCCCCACCCTTACCCCTGCCACTTTTTATTCAATTCTTTGTGAAAATGGATGGCTGTCTGGGAGGTAAGAGGAGGAGGCATAAAGAAGAAATATGGGTTATATAAAAATAAAAAATATAAATAACGTGTATTTTAAAAATAAAATGAATACTAGTAACTTTTTTCACTATTAGGAGTTTTATCAAAGCTTTCACAACAAAAATGTATTGGTATAATTAGCTTGCTAGTATGAGTAGACATTAATTTATTAACAACATACTGAAAGTCATAAAGGACTTTTCACTTTTACAAGTTCCAAAGGATTTTTTTTTTAATGACAGAGGCAAAGGCAATGAAGATTTACCTCAGCAAAACAAATTTTTTTCTCATTAAAACATAAAAATTGGTAATAATACAACAGCCACAAGGATGGTCACTTTTTTATATATCTTTTCTTATCATCTGTTTTGTTAGCAATGTTTCCATAAACTGCTTATACTTTACATTCTGTCTCGAGAAATACTAACTTACCACAACAAGCACCACTTGTCCTGGATGAGTCTGTATCCATTCTCTAAAATTTTCCTGGTCCCATTCATTAATTCCTTTATTTATAAACCTATAATTACAAAGTTTCATGTATGGCATTTATAAGCAATAGTACTGATGATCACCTTTTTTTTTACTTGCTGACTCAGAGTGACTAAATTTATGGGGCAAGTTATTTTTTTTCAGCATCTTGGATTTCTCCATGTTATTTTGGTACTTAAACAAACAAAGAGCTATTTAAGTCCCGTTCCATCCATGATACTCATTTTTTCCTCCGAGGCTGGCATATTCTCTGCCAGTGGAGGCTGGTGATCTACGTGGATAGCGAGTGATTCTCAGATTTGCAGATAACAGAGAACTAGCAGGAGGGAAAGACTGGTGGATATAAAGGCATATATTAGGGATATTAATTTGGCAGTGGTCCACAAGATGAATTAGAAAGATGAGACCAGTTTGGTGAGGAGCTATAGTCTAGGCTCACAGGCAAGAGGGCAGCAGGTAGAATGAAAAGTAAAAGTTAGATATAAGAGATGATATTAAAGATTAATCAATAGGACTTAGGAAGTAACTTCACGTGAGGTGTGAGAGAGGAAGGATTAACAGGACTAGAACATTTTGCATCGGTTGATAGGGAAAATGTAGAGATTCAGGGAGGGAGAAATTCACAGTGGAAGACTCTTTGAGGGAAAAATGATGAATTTGATTTTAGACACGCTTTATTGGAGTTCATGATGGGCTATCCAATAGTGAAGGTCCAAAGTGTGGTTAGAAATGTGGAACTGGAGCTCAGAAGAGAGGTCAAGACTGGAGAGATAAACAAATATATAAATATCGCCTATTGCTCTCCTTTTCCACTAGCTTTAATTGTGAATGGTATTTTTTTTTTCAAGACTGAGTGTTCCTATCTCAGGCAGACTGAAAGCACAGTGGTCATTCATGGACCAGATCCCATTGCTAATCCACAGGTAAGCCTCAATCTACCCTACTTCTAATCTGGGCCTACTGACCTTCCCTTTGGCCCATCACTCCCTGAGAGCTTGCCATATTGGTGTTGGTCTTCGTGTGGACACCCAATTAATTTTAGCTCTGCTACAGATGAGAACTCCCAAAGCAAATGATCTACCAGTGAATGACACTTTCTATAAAACATATAACTAAAAGACTTATAGGTTAATAAAAAATGCCACATCGTCAGCCAATCTTTACCTCATCTCTGCCCTCGCCATATATATTCAGCCCGTTGTAAATACTACCAAAATTTCTCTAAATCTTCCCTCCTTACTGCTAAAACCTTGGAAGATAATATAATAATAATAATAATAACAACAACAACTAGCATTTAAACAGTGCCTTAAGGTTTGCAAATCACTTTGCAAAGACTATTTCATTTGATCCTCACAATGACCCTGTGAGGAAGGTACTATTATTATCCTCATTTTACAGATGAGAAAACTGAGTCTGAGAGAGGTTAAGTAACTTGGCCACACAGTTAGTAGGTAAGGGTCTAAGCCAAGTTTTGAACTCAGATCTTCCAGTCAATAGGCTTAGTACTCTATTTCCTGTACCACCAGCTGCTTCTAAGAGAAGACTATAGATAAGGGGCTCTTAACCTTTCTGTGTCATAGGTCACTTTGGCAGCCTGGTCATTCAATAAGCATTTATTGTTCAATTGTTTCAGTCCTATCTGACTCTTCGGTCTTTTTTTTTTTTTTGGCAAAGATACTGAAAATGGTTTGCCATTTCCTTCTCCAGCTCATTTTACAAATGAGGAAACTGAAGCAAATAGGTTTAAATGGCTTGCCTAGGGTCATCCAGCTAGTAAGTATTGGAGGCCAGATTTGAACTCAGGAAGATGAGTTCAGACTTAGCATTCTATTCACCGTGCCACCTAGTTAGGCACTTACTAAGTTAAGTAGTGCCAGGCATTGTACTAAGTTCAGGGCATTAAAAAAAAAGGCAAAAGACAGTCCCTGCTCTTAAGGAGTTTACACTCTGATGAGGGAGAAAACTGAAAATAACTATGCACAAACAGGATGCATATTGTAGATAATCAAGAGAGAAAAAGCATTATGGGTAGTTGGGAATTTTCACAAGATTTACTTAGCATCACTTCAAGCAACGTGTTTTTTTTTTTAACTGTAACTGGGAGTGACAAATCATATTTCAGCTGTTTTTTTTTTGTGGGCTAGGTTTTCTCCTAATGAGAATGATGATAGGCAAAAAAAGGTTATTTTTGATCAATGTGTGATCACTTTTCACATTTAGTTGTAAATGAAGGAGTTAAACAATTCCTCTTCTGTATATGGAATGGTCTATTTACAGCTATTTTTCCAATAAAGTTTCTTTTTGCTTCTCGATGGTTTGCTTTCTTGTGTCTCAAGCAGAGAGATAGGGATGATACAGATATGGGAGACTGGCTGCATACAGCTTGCTGAAACCATTTTAACTAATGAATCAGTTGCTTGAGCAGTGGAATTGCTTAAAGTAGGTCTGGATGAAACTTCTTAACAAGGATTTAAAGAGGGACTCTTAAGAATTTTAAAGTCATCATAAGTGGCAATGACTTGCTTGTGGCAGATGAGTTTCTGATTGACGGTGGTTTGAAATTCCATTTATATTTGCCAGCATGGTTTAAACTGCATTTTGATGTATTCTGCTTGAGTTTGCAAGAATTAGAGGCAGTTTTTTTCTTTTTTTTTCTCTACTTTTATCTACACATGCTGTCTGAAGTGGCAAAGACTCAGCATATCTTGAGGGTTTCTGTTTGGACGAGCCTTTGGAGGAATAGGGCTATTCAATAAAGACTAGAGCAGAGCAGCTGATTGGTAATTTTGCTCTCTCCTTTTGGATAGGCAGGTGTTGTTTCAATAGATTTTCATTTTCAATTTCCATTTTCCATTTTCAATAAATGACCTATCAGTTGTTCAATGGAACTTCCTACAGGACCCTATGCCATTCTCCAATTTTTAAATTTTGAGAAGGCCAGTTTGTGAAATCTAGAGTATTAAAAGGTGGAGGGAGAAAATCAGGATATGAAAATACTTCACTTGGCTATTTCAAGAAAGATTCTTCTAAGTCTTTTATTATTTCTGGCTTTAAGTTCAGGAGCACTTTTTTTCAAGGAAGTGAGCAGTGTATCATTTACTTTTTCATTTTCTGACAAATCACTTTCACCAGTTGCTGTTGCTATTGTTGTTTTTGTTCATCTGTCTTCCATGCTTAAGGAGGACCAATGACATCATGAGGATGATGTAGCGACTCATGCGGAACTGGATTTAAATGAGGCAGAGCTGGAAAAGTCATCAGCCTCACTCTCTCCTTCAGAGTTAGCCAAGTGAGTGGCAAGACATAAGTCAAGATGACCGCTCAGGATGCAGTGGGTGATCTTGGCTTTTCTAAATTAAGGTCTTTCCTAGGTCTCAGTTTGTCTGAGGCCATGCCCATTCGATAATTAAAGGCTAGGTAATAAGTAAGACAAAGGAAGACCCAATTTAGCTATCAATCTGGGAGGGGAAGACAATTAAAATTTCTGTCCAGAACAGAAAACAATTTCTATTTACACTCATTCTAAGCCATTAAAACCTAAACAATGAGCCATAAAGATTTGGGAAGAAGGAGAAGGAGAAAGAGGAGGAAGAGAAGAAAGAAGAGAAGAAGAATGGAAAAGGAGGAGAAAGAGAAGGAAGAGGAGGAGAAGGACGAGAAAGGAGAAGGAAAAGCATTCCTTAACTTCTGCTCAAATTGACAGGATCTCAGATGGCAGCTACTACTATGCTCAGATAACAAGGTGAAGGCAGTTAATATAAAACATTCTCCTAAAACCTGGTTTGCCACTTTCCACAAATATGCACATCATTTATGGAGGCACAAGCCTAAACTTAGACCATAATAACAGTGAGGCACATGTGTAAGAAATACATGTGACAAAGGCTCAATTCACAGCCCCTACTCTGGAATTCCTTCTCTCTGTGTAAAGACCTCATGCACAACTTGTTGTTGTTGTCGTTACTGCAGTTGGTGGTGGTGGTGGTTCTTTGTTCTCAAAAAGGGCCAATGACCTCGTGACAGTGATGTCTTGACATGTGTACGAATTGGATTTAAGTGAGGCAGAGCTGCGCAAAGTCATCAGCGTCACTCTTCTCCAGCATCATCAGAGTCCAGTGGCAAGACAAAGGTCCAGATGAATGATGATGGCCCAGCCTTTCATCAGTTAAAATTTTCTTTCAATGCTGCTATTCCCATATTTCATATTCCAATTTGAAGCAGATAAAGTTTCTCCACTGATGCTTTCTATAGCTGGATATGAGTTACTCTGAGGCTCACTTTTATCTTTGCAAAAGTCTCTATCAGCATAAGTCCAGCAGAGACTTAATGGCATCTGTTGCAGTCCAGGGTGAAACCCTGAGTGCTTCAGTGGGAGAGCATGACTCATGTTGATGGGTGGACTGTGATGTTATGGTATGTTATGATTAATGTCATTTGCCTTCTGTTGGTAAATATTTCATGATTAAGAGTTAAATATCATCAGCAGTGATTAATTAGTATAAATAAAAAAAATTTTATAAGGGACTCAGGATCTACAGTTGTGAATAGTAGGCATTTTGCCTATCCCTACACCAGGACTACCCCTAGGATCCTGAGAATGAATACTAGTAGTATGGTACACAGTTGTGACCAGTCCTACCTCAGGGAAACTATTGAGAGCTCCCAGCATGAATGCAGGTTGGAGTGGGTCAAAACTCAGAAAGAATGAAAGAATGAAGAATATTGAGCACCATGCTGGTTGGTGGTATTACATGTAGGCTAAATAAGCGTTCAGGAGAAGGAGGAAGAGCAGACAAGACAAAATCTTTTTTTAATGATAAATTTGCGCTAATGACATAAACAAATCAAAGAAAAAGCCAGTGTGTACAACACAGTAAGTTAGAGAAGAAACACAAGTTAGGCAAAAAAAGAATTCTCAGAAAATCTGTTACTGTCAAGTAGGGAAAAGGGATTTTGTAGGGTAAAAGTAAAGTAAAATGTTTTCAAACTTCTCAATTTCTTTTTAAAAAAATTTTTTTTTTGCCTTTTTGGTGAGGCCATAGGGGTTAAGTGACTTGCCCACGGTCACACAGCTAGTAAGTATTAAGTGTCTGAGGCTGGATTTGAACTCAGGTCCTCCTGACTCCAAGGCCAGAGCTCTATTCACTGTGCCATCGAGCTGCCCTTCAAATTTCTCAATTTCATAGGAATTGTGTGTGACAACTGAGCATCAGTACTAAGGGAAGCTTTCAACTTTATCAAAATTTCACAGTATACAAAAAACCTTATGAAGGCTTTGTATGATAGTGTAGTCAATTTTCCATATGGCCATGTTATATGGAAGCTACATTGCATAGGGAATTCGTGTGTTAGATCCATCTGGAAATTTCTCGAAGAATGATAGATTATCAGATTGTTAGGTGCTAGTTCAAGGACTCATCACTGACTATCTGGATCATTCTAAAAGTTTTAGAATTTGTCTTCTGGACTCTAGTCTCTTGTATATTTCATCTTTCACTGAAATATCAAATTCATCTAATATATAAGCCATACTATGTCACTACCCTCTTCAAAAACCATTCAAAGGGGCAGCTAGGTGGTGCAGTGGATAAAATACTGGCCTTGAAGTCAGGAGGACCTGAGTTCAAATTTGACCTCAGACCAAACACTTGATATTTACTAGCTGTGTGACCCTGGGCAAGTCACTTAACCCCAAATGCCTAAAAAACAAAACAAAAAAACCCAAACCCATCAAAAGCTTCCTGTTTCCACCATGGGAGGCTTATTTTATAATACTTTCTTTCCTATACTTTATTTTCTAGCCATATTGGACTATTGGCTGTTCTTTGACTCATTCTATTTCCTGTGAGTTCTGTGTATTCACAAAGAGAGTCTTCCATGCCTGGAATATGCTCCTTCCTCATATCCGCCTTTTGAAATCTGAGTGATCCTCAAGGCCCGGCTCAGGTTGTATTCTTTTCCCCTTTCCATGTCAATTATATAATCCTCATGTCTTTAATCACAAAACATATATATATATATATATATATATATATATATATGGTTAAAATTATTTTTCTATCACCAAATGAGTCAAAAATATCAATTAGTTGCAGATAAATTTCTTATAAACACAATAAATTCAGACTTTCATTTTTTATCCTTCTCATGTTTCGTTCTTTTTCCTATAATGACTTTTATCATGGCTTTTCTTTTTTACATATTTATATCACTCAATATTTCTGCTCCTATTCTATTCCCTCCTCTATAAAATCTTATTTGGAATCTCATTGCTGAAAGTGATCTTTCCTCACTCAAAATTTTAAGAATATTTTTGGTTCTCTCTTTGTCCCATAACACATCTTTTTTTTATCACATTTATTAGCTTTCTTAATCTCTTTATACTGAAAATTCCTTGAATTTGGAGACCACGTAATTTCAGAAACTTTTTATTCAGTATATAGTTGGTGCTTAATAGATATTTTTTGAATTGATAGTTAAGCTGAGAATCTAGAACATAATTTTAAAGATAAGAAAGCCACACTTACATCTTTACCATATCAAACATGTTCTTTTCCACATTTACCAGCCATTGTTCTACGGCAGTTCTTACACGGACTTTCCTGTAAGTTTGTCAAAAAAGGGTTATTAAAAATTACTTAGTGATATGTATTAAAATGCTTCATTAAATTTACAGTTGTAATAAATTGCTAAGTATTGCTTTGATTATAGCTGTGGGTCAAAGAGAAGAAAAACCTATATTACCATATGAACTCACAGATATTATCATTAAATATTATGCATATAACCTATCAAACTATGTAATTGGGGGTCTTCAAAGACTGGATGTCCCCATCTCACCCAAGCTCAAATAGCAAGGACCTCACCTGATCCCATTAGTGATCAGCATGGGAGTTTTGACCTGTTCTTTTTCTGACGTGGGCCAGTTGGACTCTCCTTAGGCAACCTGGTGGCCCTCCTCTCTTGAGGACTCGCCATATTAATGCGGAATTTAGTGCAGACATTCAAGCAGCAGAGGCCGCCACTGCTATAGCTTGGCCCTCCTGAGCTCAAGAGTGCCACCAATCTAAGGCTCCCTGGGAGAAGCTCATCATGATACAGACGCCCTTCACACAGCTATCTTCAACACCTGGGATACATTCCCTATCCATCTCAGATTTCTAGAGTCTTCAGTTTTCTTAAAACTATAGCTACTGCTGGTGTGTCACTGCACAGAATAAACCAGCCAACCAAAGGTCCCAAGATGAAGAAAACTTAATTGTAGTTCTTAAGTCCTCAGGCCTGCCCTGGGAGCCCACAAGTCCAACTATGGCAACACTGCCCTGCGCTATTGTCCTGCCCCCCCAGAATGGCCAGGCACCACATAAACACACACACACACACACACACACACACACACACACACACACGCAGAGTGCTAACTTTCCACAATATAGAAGTATTCTCTTTGTGCCACAGGAATCATTGGATCATTTTTGTGATCTCCTTGATATAAAGAGATCCCATTAAGGAAACTCTCTCTACCAGTGAAGCCCAGCACCTACTTTACAACATAGAGTCTTTGAGAGCCATTTAGGGTACTAAGAGATTAAGTGAATTGCCTAGAGCCACATAACCAGTATTTTTTCAGAAGTAGGACTTGAACACAAATTTTCCTGCCTTTGAGGCCAGTTTTCTATGCACTAGGCCAGGTTGGGATGGTTGAGATGGTTGGGATGTAAAGTCAATCAGTTAATTCTCTTGAAATGGAAGGAAGAAATACACCGACATTATTTAATAATCATCCATTAGGAGCTGTGTGCTGCTGTATTTAGATACCCCTTCAATGGGACTAAGGAACACAGTAAAAGGGGAGTAGATCTATTGTAACCAGAAATGGAACTAGAAATTTTGACACCTAGAACAATCCATTGAAATATTGAGAGCAAAGACTCTGGAAGCCCATGAGGCTGATGTTAGCCAGACTGGCATAGGGGAGAAAGTGTGCCATTTGGTACCTTTCTATTTTAAAAACTAATTGTTCTTGTTAGGTACTAAATTCAATGTAAGTGCTCCTAATACCCTTTAAATTTTGGCAGTCTGGGCGAGAGCTCAAGTCATCTTGACTGACTTATGACTCCGGCTGTAACTAGCTAAGCCAGTTTGCCAAGACAGGCAGAGATCCAGGCTTCCTTTCCCATTCCCTCCAGCCAGAAGAGAGAGAAAGACAAAGTGAAGTGCCACTAAGGATAGCAGCAACAATCCCAAACAGAATGAATCCCTAAAGAATACTGATAAAAAGGGGATAAGTGCTGCAAAGAAGAGTAGGAAACCTGCTGTGAAAAAAGCATTGGAAAATTCAAGGGGTGACAGTGATAAAAAAGAGTGTGAACTTGGTTTTGCAGATTTTTGGTGGCTTTTTTTTTAATAAAAAGTAGAGAATATGTTGTGAGCAAAATTTATGGGTAAGAATAGGCTGTGCAAAAAGGATAGGGAAGTAAGAGTTGCAGAAGAAAAGATTGCAAAAGTCTGCTAGTGGATTTTTAGGGTCTTAGCTTAAGTGAATTTTTTATTTTGTTAAAGGCTTTTTTATACCTGTGGATATAATCGGGAGGGATTTGTTTGTTTGTTTCATGATCAATTATGTTGTTTTCCTAAGTACAAATACAACTTGGCCAGAGTGAATAATTTTTGGATAAATTGTTATACGATCTTACTTAATATTTTTATGACTATGTTTATTAGTGATGTTGGTTCACAATTCTCTTTTTCAGTTTTATCCTTCTGTGGTTAAGATTTGAGGCAGCTAGGTGGTGCAGTAGATAGAGTGCTAGGTCTGGAGTCAGGAAGATTCTTCTTCCTTGGTTTAAATATGGCTTCAGACATGTACTAGCTGTGTGACCTTGGGTATACTTGAAGCACACTTGTTAATCCTGTGTGCCTCAGTTTCCTCATCTATAAAATGAATTGGGGAAGGAAATGGCAAGCTGCTCCAGTATCTTTACTGAGAAAACCCCACCTGACATGACTGAAACTACTAAACGAAAATGAGTTTAGATATTAGGACTATATTTGTCTAATCAAAAGGAGTTTATAAAATTCTTTTTCAATTATTGAGAATAATTTATGCAGCATAATTACTAATCGTTCCTTCAATGATTAATTTTACTTGTAAATCCATCTGGACCAGGCTTCCTCCCCTTTCCTCCCCTGCCACTTCTTCATTTGTTCAACATCAGTTTTTAATGTTGAGTTGTATGAGATTTCTACCTCTTGTTTTTGTTAATTTGGATATCTTACATGGGGGGGAGTAATTACCTATTTTCTTTAAGTTCTTGGTTCTGCTACCATATACTTGTGTATAGTAAGTCCTGATGACCCTTTTAATGCAGCTTCATAGTGCCCTGGTTCTTTTGTCAGTCAGATCACACTGCTGATCTACAATGAGTCAAATAAAACCCCCAGGCCTTTCACAAATGGACAGTTGTCTAGCTTCACCTCCCTGCATTGTACTTTGTGAAGCTGATCTTTTTGACTGTGTTTAAGGTTTTAGCTTTATTCATTTTAAATGTCATCTTCTTAGGCATGCCCTATTGTCCTAATCTCAGATCTCTTTGAACCTAGCTCGGTCGTCTAAGCATGTTGGCTGTGTCTCCCAGCTGCAGGTCATATTTAAATGTGTTAATTACACTATCTCTACCCATGTTATCTATACCTTTACCAGTGCCTAGCACAGGCCTGCCTCATAGTAGGTTTTCCAGTAAAGGCTTTTTGACTGATTATTCATATCATGGATATAAATGTTAAACAGTATAAGGCCACAGCCAGATCCCTTAGAGACCTCCTTGAGGGATCTCCTTCCCGCTGGAAGTTAAACTATTAACAATTGCACTTGATGTCTGGTCATTTTGCTGGGATCCATTCTCTGGATCTTCTGATATTGCCCAGATGACAGTGAAACACGTGGACCTCACCTTCCTCTCACCACAGGTATTCCGTCTTTTTTTTTTTTTTCCGGTCATAGAGTTCTCTGAAGATATCCTCTACACTCCCCAATTGTCTACATGTAATGTTTCACAAGCTATCTTGCCTATCACGTTCCCTTCTGTTGCCCTTTGGATTATCCTCAATGAAAATTCTTTGAAAATTTGGTATACGTGACTTATAGCAGCCATATCTTAATGCTTAATAATGGCCCTTGTTTCAAGAAGGATGTTGAGGCCATTGAAAGACTTGCATGATTTTCTTTTTTTTGATGAGGCAATCGGGGTGAATATATTAACCAGGGTCACACGGCTAGTGTGTGAGGGCACATTTGAACTCAGGTCCTCCTGACTCCAGGGCCAGTGCTCTATCCTCTGTGTCACTTAGTTGCCCCAAGTTATATAATTTTCTAAAGACCATCCATCTCTCTCCTCACTTACTAATAAATTCTAGGCCCCCATATTGTCCATTTTTAGTATTTGTCTGAGGTGTGCACACACACACACACACACGTACACACACACTGAGAGAGAAGCTCTATGGGTTGTTGATCCGTAGCTACACATTGCAGTTGGACAGTAGATATTCTTCGCAGACTTGATTTTTCTTGGCGTGGATAGATAAGTCAAATTCCTTTGAATGATTCTCATTTAGGGGACTCGGCAATGTTCTATGGCATGATGCAGGCAACGCAGTGTCATATGACAATCGGAACTTTTGGAAAACCTCACTTTCTGTATGGAACCCCATTTGCTTTTGGATCCTGTGTTGAACATTTTTCACGATGGTCACCAACATTTTTAGGAAGCATACGTTTCCCTCCTTTATGCCAGCTTTGAGACTAAACAAAGCGTCGTCAAGTAAATTCCTTTCCCTTGTTGAGTCTGTCGAGGCGTCTTGTGTGATTTTGATGAATGCGTGCCAAATTTTGTCTGTATTCACCTTCCATTCTCGCCCTTAAAGGCCCTATGGACAGCTTTGCTTAGGGGAATCTCCTAAGAGACTTTCTTTAAACTGTTTCTTCCCTTCTACTGCTTCTTGCTGTTTGAGGAAATGATAATTCTCCACCATAAACTTCTCACTAAGATTGTACAAGTAAGTTGATATTCTAAAATGATATTGCCTTTAGCTGCCATATCTCTCAAGTTGGTAAATAAAGGGAAGGGAATAAGCATTTATATAGCACCTACTATGTGCTAGGCATTATAATAAGTGCCTTGCAAATATTAACGCATATAATAAAATAGGTCAAGTTTTTGCTGACTCACTTGCTTACAGCTGTAGATACACATTATTGTTTTAGTTATTGTATGCTGAAGTGTTATTTTAAACAACTTCCAAAGCTTGTTTCTTAATTATATGAAACATATGCTTATCTTATTTTTTATCTCTTAATATGCATTATTTATGAATCAATAGTAGGACTAGGGGAAGGTGAGGAAGGCTGACACTTATGGAATTAGAGATACAATAAGATACATTTTAATATATTAAATAATACATGTATCTTAAACAAATATGCATATTTTAATGCCATAAAATGTTACTCTCTGAACCACAGTTATTAACTATATGAGTAACCAATTTGCATGTGTTGTAGTGAAAGCTTGAAGTCTCCAAATACAGGAAAATAGAGGAGCCCAGCTGTTGAAAAGAGAGGAGAGGTAAGGAGAAAGGCCATTTTCAAGGTTTTACTAGAACACGCAAATGTCTTGTCCCCACTCTACTACGAATGAAGGGTTTGCTAAATTAACACACACTTTAAAGAATGATCAGAAATCCCAAATAAGAATATTTTCTATTTTTAAGATTTTGCTATATCTAAAGATTAAACATTAAATATATACTATACTTTGGCAGAAGAAGTGTTTCACCTTCCGCTGATATAAGCAACGTGACCAGAGGAGGGCCTATTTCTTTTTTCCATATAAACAACTGTCTTATGTTCTCAAAACATTTCATAAGATGAGGCTGTGGACCAGAAACATAGCTAAATAGCATCATAAAGTCTTGACATGGTCAAGAAAGAATATTCCTAAGCACAGTACTAAAATATTACCTGGATAGCCTCGGGATTTTTGCTTTAGCCAGAATGTCAATGAGTTCAGCATTGCTAAGAAAGTAAAATCTTGGGAAAATCATTCTCTTCACTTCAAGATATTCCTGTCTCAGAGAATGTAGAGAAATATGATTAAGAACCCAATACACTGATGTAAAGATATATATTTTCTATGACATACAATAAACATGCATAAAACCAAAGCCATTGGAGATAAAGTATATATTCCAGCACCATTCTAAAATGACATTTTCTTTTGAAATAGTATGTTATAGTAGAAAGAGTAGAGATTTCATAGCAAGAAGAAACATGGGTTCAAATCCTGTCTTTCACATTACCTGGCAATGTGACCATGGGCAAATCACTTAACTTCTCAGGTTTTCCTCATTTGTAAAATTGAGTGGATACCTATAATAGCCCTTACTTTACAAGGCTGTTGCGAGAGAAATGTGCTAACTAATGTATTTACTGTGTTTTGTAAATCCTAAAGTGCTTTAGGATAAGCAAAATGCATTTTCAAAACATTTTATTATTAACCATCAGCAAACATACTGTGGTGGTATAGACCTACCTGCTACATAGACCATTTTTGCCATGTTCCTGAGGTATGCCCACCAATATCCAATATTTTTTCCTTTTGAACTCTTCCAAAGGAAACCGTAAGGATAAGTTGGAGAACAGATTCACCTTTAAGATTCTTTTACTGCTCATGTGGTAAAGTGTGCCAAGGTAAAAGTTAATATGTCACCTCCTGTCCCCTTATTTTGTTGTTAGGTACCATGTGGTTATCTCAGTTGTCTTAACATTTCTTTTCCCAAGAAGTTTTTGTCTTTTCAAGAATATACCCAGAAATTTTCCAACTTCTCTTTATCTTAAGTGATTTCTCCTTTCTGGTTTTTTGTTTTTTTATCTTGGTAGTCAATACAACACAACACAAGTCTCTGCCAGGTAGCCATTTTCTTGGACTTTTCCATCCTCCAAACCACAGCAGAAAACCCTTTGCTATCAAAGAACAGTGGTTACTCAGAGTGAGAGTGGTCTCCACTTTATACAGATTTCATCAGAGCCCAGCATATACCCAAGGTTAGGAAGTCTGGGAGTGACCATGATAAGAGGACTACCCACCAGCTCTTCTTCCACTATCCCTGAAGTTGATACTAACTGTCTGAATTATCTTATCTCTACAATATGTAAGCGGTCAAAGTACATAAATAGGGACTTTCTCAAAAGGAAATACACAAATGAGAAATAATGCCCAAATGATCAATAACCAAGAAATCTGTTAAAATTATTTACCTGAAAAATAACAATTAAAACAACTCTGAGGTGCCACTTCATTGACCAATAAAATGACAAAGACAGTTGAAAACAAAATCCAGTCTTGTTTGGACTGTGTAGACAGTGTTATATGCCCATGGAAGATTTGTGAATTGCCATAATAATTTTAGAAAGCACTAAATCATTATATAGAAAGAGCTCTAATATTTATTCTTTTTTTACTTAGTTATCCCACTGAAACTAAATCCTAATGTTATTGAAAGGCAAAAAATACTTATGTACAAAAATATTAATAGAAACATTATTTATAATAGCAGTGCTAAAAAATAATATGTCCACTGACCAATGGCTGAACAACTGTGGCATATGAATATAATGGGGTATGATTGCACTGTGCTAAGTGATAACAGAGAGATTACAAATAAAATGATATATACAGAAATATAAATGAAAAAAGACAGAACAACATGCACATTGACTATGGATACGCAATAATGGTAAGGATAATAATAGCAACAACATTTTTAAAAATAGAAAAGTTCAGAAAGGAAGGCAAAAATTTTGCTAATCTCATCAAAATTAATTTACATTTAAAAACAAATTATAAATAATGTAGTTTGTAGTTTCATTTTTCATCTCTATTTTTAAAAAAATATATTTGGATTTGGTTTCTCTTGATGGTTACTAAGTTTAGAATAAGTAAAAATCCTTTTTAAAGAAATTGGCCAACTGAACCACACTCTCTGTTACATATTGCCATCAAGTTTCAGAGAGACAGTAGCATGAGAAACGCTAATTTCAATATGATGCTTATCCTACAATCTGGGTTCTCTCCCACCCCCTGATATGTATGAGACTACCAATGGTGCGGTATTGTATACTGTGTTGTGATTTTTCCAAATGAAACGTCCCATGTGATACTGTGCTGTACTGAATGAAAAGATTCTTTATGCTAACATGACCAAGTTTTACCTCAAGACTTTTCTTAATTTTTTCAAGATGCATACTGGTTGCCTGCAACATATCCAGGATTCCTATTGATATGACTATTTTCAGAGCCTCAGGTTTATTGTCCACTCTTGATGTTATATCTTTCCATATCGAAGTTACATCAGCGAAGAATTTTTCTTCTGCTGAAAGCTGCCTTTATAAATAGAAACAAGATCTGAGATGACTTTAATTTCTAAAGTACTATCTCAGTTCTTTACATAAAATAATCTTCTGCCAAGAAATATTTATTATAGTTATAAAAATGGATTTGTATATCATATTGACAGTGCTGTCAATTTATTATATGTAGTCCTTTAATATATTTTGGATATTGATTCTATTTAAAGTCACAGGAGTTTTGTTAAGGATTTTTTACTCATTCCGACATGCTACATACTATTCATTTGATTTTTTTTTAAAGAAAAAGGATAATGTAAAGTGGATAAATAATACCTCATAATGCCTTTATTTTAGGTAAATAAACCTCATCTTACTTAAAATTCTAGGAGCATTTCTTTCCTCATTACATTGGAATGGAAATTGATAAAGAACAATGTTCACACTCCGTCAATGATTACAACTTAGTCATGAATGAGCTTTTAGTCCTTTATCTGTACTAAAACTTTTTTTTCTTCTTAAGTTAATTCATTTATTTTTAGTTTTCAACATTCACTCCCACAAGATTTTGAGTTTCAAATTTTCTCCACATCTCATCCCTCCCCCCACCCCAAGATGGCATGACATTCTGAATACCCCTTCTCCTAATTTGCCCTCCCTTCTATCTCTGCCCCCTTTCTCTTATTCCTTTCTCCTTCAATTTTCCTGTATGTACTAAAACTTTCAAGATGGCATTCAGAGTATTGATAAAACTATCACTATAGGAAGCCTAACCCTATAACCATTATAATTTCCCCAGCCTTTCTGTTTCCTGGGGGCAGTTAGGTGGCACAGTGGATAGAGTGTCAGGCCTGGGTCAGGAAGACTCATCTTTGTGAGTTCAAATCTGGCCTCAAACACTAGCTGTGTGACCCTGGGCAAGTTACTTAACCCTGTTTTCCTCAGTTTCCTCATTTGTAAAATGAGCTGGAGAAGGAAAGGGCAAACCAGTCCAGTATCTTTACCAAGAAAACCTCAAATGGGGTCAAAAGAGTCAGACACAACTGAAGACAACTGAACAGCAACAAAATTCTCTTTCCTGGGCTCCAATCCCACACCACTAAGTGCCTATTAAATATTTTGAACCACATCTCCCTCAGGCATCTGAAACTCAACAAGTCCAAATAGAATCCACTAACTTTTCCTCCCAAATCTATCTGTCTTCCAAACTTCCCATACTTCCAGATGTCCCGGTTGACAATTTCAGTATAATCTTAGTCTTCTTACCCTCATTCACCAAGTATCCAATCAGCTGCCAAATCTTATCATTTCTATCCTACAACATCTCTTACATACATTCTCCTCTGTCTACTCACACAGCCACTGTCCTAGCTTATGCTCTCCTCATTACCTCTTGCCTGGACTATTACAGTGGTCTATTTGGTATCCCTACTCAAGCCTCTCTCCACTCAGATGCCAAAATGATTTTCCTAAAGTATATATCTCACTATGTTAGCTCCCCACTCAATGATCTCCAGTGGCTTTTATTACCACTGAGGTCACGCAAACTTTTCTTTGGAACTTAGAGATATTCACAACCTGTCCCCTTTATAGCTTAACAGTCTTCCTAAACATTACTTCCATCTGCCTGCTCTATAGTCCAGGTGGATTGGCCTAACCAATGCTCTGCAGATAGAATATTCCATTTCCCATCTCTACATCTTGGTATTAATTGTTCTCTATAACTGGAATTCTCTCTGCCTTGTAGGATTTCTGTCATCCTTCAAAACTCAGCCCCCAGTGCCTTTCCTTGTCCTCTCAACTACTTCCCTTCTAAGCTTATCTTGAATTATTTACCATATATGTATTGTCAATATTTATGTACATATTGTTTCCCCTATCAGAATATACGCTCTTCAAATGCAGGAGTACTTTTCATCTTTCTTTTTATCTGCAGTGCTTAGCACAGTGTGAGACTCATAGAAAGCACTTGATAAATATGTGTTTTGTTCAATACTAAAGGAAGTCCAGCCCAGAGAAACATAATGCTACTAAATACAATATGACTTAAAAAATGATGATGGTGCCTATCATTAAGTATGTAGACTGGGCAGTCTAGAACTATTTTTGTAGTCTTGTAGTATGGGAAAGAAAAAGAAACAATTGCAATTTCCCCCTTTTCCTTGTATTTTACCTCACTAATTGAAGAGTGAGCCCCTCTAGAAATGATATTTGGAATTGTCATCCTAAAAAATTATAATAATGATTTCTTTGCTCTTTAAAAACCTCTGTGACTTGGCCCCTTCCTATCTTTTCTGTCTTCTCACACTTTACTCCCTTCTGTATTCTCTACAATTCAGTGACACTGATCTTGCCACTTCTGTCATAGAACAATCTATTTCCTGACCTTGTATCTTTTCACTGGCCCCTTTGCCTGGAGGGCTATCCCTTCCCAGCACAGTCTCCTGCCTAACCTGAAGTTTCAGCTAACATCTCATCTTCTTGAAGAAGTCTTTCCATATCTACCTCAATGCAAGTGCCTACCCTCTGGAATTGCCTCCAATTTACTCTGGGTATATTTTGTATGTCCATAGTTGTTTGCATATTCTCTCCCTCATTACAGTTGGTAGGGACCATGTTTTGCCTTTTTTTTTTTCCAGACCTACACCTTAGCCCAGTACTAAGCACTTAATAAATGCTTGTTAACTTATTTGTCAAGTTATATTTTTATCTGTAGCCCAAAATAATCTTAATGTAGTCAGTTAAAGAAACTTGATATGGTAAAAATCATAGAAAACGGGAGAAATAACATATTTTCCAGTATCTATTTCACTTTGTATACCTTTGTATTTCAGGAGCAAGAAAAATGGGTTCAAGATAAAGCCAGTTTCTTTGACATGTCATCCACTCATCCAAAGTGTGAGAGAAGACATCCAACTTCTGGTCCCAATCATCTGCAAGAGACTACATTAAAAAGAACATTTTTAATGAAACAAAATCTAAACACTGCCAACATTCTTTTTCAGAGACAGAATACTCAATATTAGCAAGGATTTCGGCTGAGGGTCATAATCAGAGGAAGAATCAAGTCATGAATTTTTTTTAAGAAAAATTCACTTTTTACTTTTTGTTTTAATAGAGAACAATATAAAACATTTCACTTGTCCACTTTTAGAATTAAGAAATGGGATAATAAATATCCAACAAATACAGTAAATAAGTAGATACAGAAATACATCATGTGAGCTTGGGGGAGAAAAGAAAAAGAATGAAGGAAGGAAAGAGGAAAAGGGAAAGGAAGACAGGGAGGGATGGAGTGAGGGAGGGAGAGAGGGAGAGAGACAGAAAAAGAGACAGAGCACAGAAGCTTATGAGGTTATCTCACTACCCTCATTCTTCCTCTTTGCTACAATGGGACTGTAAGATCTAATGCAGTAACTTCAGCAATGTACTCTATTATTTCTTAGCTCTCTTGCTTCCCTTACTGGTAACTCCTGAATTTTCCTATGTATTCTTCCCAGAATGAAGCTGCTAGATGTTAATCCAGTTTGTTTTTTAAAATTAATATATTTTGCCAAGGTTCTCTGCATTTAGCCTTCTTAACAACAGGTATTTCTTTAGCCTTTAGCTTTAAGAGTGGGAACCCAAAACAATGCTACGTGTAATTTATTTCACCAGGACACAGGTTTTATAGCTTGAAGTGGTCGTATCCTATCTGAACAGACAACTGTAGATTTAGAGCTGAAAGGGAAGTATTCATTTTAGAGTTCATCTAATCTAATGCCCTCACTTTATTTTTTTAACATTTAAATTCTTTTTTAAATTAAATTTTGTGTGTTTTTAAATAAAAAGTTGATATTCTTTCTTACACTGAGACCTCAACTTGGGGAAATGGGGTTGTGGGAACCAAGCCCTTGTGATGTGTGTAATCGAGCAAAACAAATTCCCTGATTGGCCATGTCCAAAAATTATATCTCTCATTCTACAGTGAAAGTTCATCACTTCTGTATCATGACTGGAAGTCTCTTCCTTATCTCTGACTCCTGGCTTCCCTGGCTTCCTTTAAGTCTCAGCTAAAGTCCCACATGCTGCAAGAAGTTTTTCCTGGTCCTCCTTAATATCAGCACCTTTTCTCCAAGATTATCTTCAACTTATTCTTGGTATATGTTGTGTATACATAGCTGTTTGCATGCAGTCGCCCCCCTTCGACTCTGAGTTCCTACAAATCAGGGACTGTTTTCTGTCCTTAGCACAATACCTGGCACATATTGCATTTGGAGCTTGTCTTGGCAGATAGCGTGAGATGTTGATTTATTATCTACTTTCTGGCAGACTGCTTTATCGTTTTCCCCAGAAATTTGTATTAAATAATGAATTCTTATTCCAATAGCTTGGGTTTGGGGGTTTATCAAACACTTAGCTATTATGTCCATTTGTTTCTATATGATGTATACCTAATCTGTTTCACTTATCAACCTCTCTAATTTTTTAACCAGTACCAAATTGTCTTGATAATTGCTGTTATGTAGTATAGTTTGAGAGCTCAGGTCCTTTCCTTCATACTTTTAAAAATTATTTCCCTTGAGATTCTCTCTACCATTTCTCTTATAATTCTGTCATTAGTGATTTTATTTGTGTGAATGTTTTTTTAAATTTTAGGTAATCAATATTTTTCCTTTTTTGCTCTCTCTTATTTGGTTAAGAAATTTTTCCTTTAGTCATAGTTGAAATGTACCTGATCTTGTCTAATTTGCATTTTTTACAATGTATGCTTTTTTTGTTCAGATACCATATCCATTTTTGGAAATATTGTGATACTATAATACAACACAACACAACATAACATGTGATATAATATAGTATAGTATAGTATAGTATAGTATAGTATAGTATAGTATATAGTATAGTATAGTATGGTATGGTGTGGTGTGGTGTGGTGTGGTGTGGTGTGGTGGTGTGGTGTGGTGTGGTGTGGTATGGTATGGTATGGTATGGCATGGCATGGCACGGCACGGCATAATATATTATAATATAATATAATATAATATAATATAATATAATATAATATAATATAATATAATATAATATAATATAATATAATATAATATAATATAATATAATATAATATAATATAATATAATATAACGTAACATAACGTAACATAACGTAACATAACGTAACATAACATAACATAACGTAACATAACATGATATAATATAATATGACATGACATGATATGATATAAATCAGATGCTAGTCTAATTGCCAGTTTTCCTAAAAGTTTTTGTCAAAGACAGAGTACTTCTCCCAGTAATTTATATTCTTGGTTTATTGTCATTTTCAAGCCCTCTCTTCCTTATGCTTCTTGCTTATATATTTTATTTTACAACTTTATTTTTTCTATTCTTTAACCAACACCAGAAAGTTTTAATGACTACTGCTTTATTTTATACTTGTTATATACTGTCAAGTTTGCAAAACTATGCCACCTTCATTTGTCCTTTTTCTCATAATTTCCCTTGCAATTCTTCTGGAATGCTTTATTATTTTGAATAATGTGGCACCAAATGTGTAAATTCATTTAGGTGTTACTGTCATATTGGCACAGATTTCTTTTCATTTTTGTTAAGACTGTTTTGGAGTTGTATATATAATAAATCTTGTGAGTGTCTTTGTAGGTTAAATCCAGACATTTGATGCATTTTATAGGGTTTTGGGGAAGAATAAACTTTTTCTTAATATTTTTCCTGGGTTTTGTTAGTAGCGCATAGAAACAATGATTCAATCTTGGATTTATTCTGTATCCTGAAACACTGCTGTGGCTATTGGTCAATAAATTAATTTCTTCATTGATTCTCTCAGTGTTTCTCAGTGTCATTTACAAGTAGGATTATTTCGTCAATCAGTCAACCAAGAAATATTTAATAAGTACTTACTATGTGCCAGGTGACTGACTCCTTGTTCTTTTTCACTTGCTTCATCTTTGACTTTGTTTTCTTGTCAATTGGTCAACAAGGAAAAATAGTTAATAAGCAGTGCTAGGAATAGGGAGTTCAAAGATAAAAATGAAACAATCCTGACTCTTAAGCAACTTATATTCTAATTTGTCTTACTGTTATAGGACATTTGTAGGATTATGACAAATAATAGTAGAGAGAGGGACTATCTTTGTTTTAGCCTTCTGTGTACAGGGAAAGTTTCTAATATTTTTCCAATGCAAAACCAATGCTAATTCTTAGTTTTAAATATTCTTTCAATAATATGAAAGAAGGGCCTTTTCATGTCTATACTTATTTTTAAAACCCTAAAAAAAAGTTCTTCTAATGTTAAGATACAGAAACACTAAAATTTGTCAAATTGTTTTTTTCTGCATCTATTGAAATAATCTGTGGTTATTGTAATCTTTGTTCTTTAAGTGACTAATTTTGGTAATTATTTTCCTAATGTTAAGCCAACTTTCTATCCGTGGCATGAATCCAACTTAGTCATAGTGAATTATTTTTCTGAATATATTTCTGTAGTTCCCTGGTGAAGATTTTATTTTAAATTTTTGCATCAATACTGATAAATGAGATTAGGTCATAGTTTTCTTTTTCTGTTTGATCTGTGTTTCCCTGGAATGATGTCCATTTTTTGTCTCATAAAAAGAGTTTGGTAGAGTGTTATTGAGTCCATTTTTGAGAATAATTTTTATAACACAGGCTTGAATTGCTCTTTAAATATTTGATAGATTTTATTTTTCTTCAGTACTTGATTTGAGGTGATAAAGTTTGAGAATCATGCTGAGAATTAACTCACTCTGATATGTTCTGTCCTATGAGTTTCTTTATTTTCAATAAGGAAAAATCCTAACTTTCTACTCAGGAAAAATAGGATTTGCATGTCACTTAAATGAAAAGATAAACACTTTTATGGAAAACAATACCTAATATTTATAATACTTTAAAAGAGCACTTTAAACATATTAATTCCTTTGATCTTCACAACCTTTTATTTTTGTTGGGGCTTTTTTTGGTGAGGCAATTGGGATTAAGTGACTTGCCCAGAGTTACACAGTTAGGAGTATTATGTATCTGGAGTTCAAATTTGAACTCAGGTCCTCCTGAGTCAGGGCCAAGGTCTATGCACTGCGCCACCTAGCTCCACAACAACCTTGAGAGCTAAGTGTCTAATCTCCATTTACATATGATAAACTGAGGCTGAAGTGTGTGAGGCAGGATTTAAGCTCAGGTCTTCCTGACCCCAAGTCCAACCTTAAACCTGATGGCCTTTTAAGATACTGGTGATAAAAGTGTTTTCAAACCATGCAGTGATTTCATTATTATATATATCTCTTACTTGTTAGAATTCCTTTGAACTGAATGAAATGAAATTGAAGGCTTGCTGTTGAAAATTTCCCTCTAGTTTGTATAATATTTCAATATAATATGCCAGAAAGTATAAAATGTTCTTGATTTTAAAAAGATCATAGTTGTAGTAATGTTGTATTAAATGAAATCTATTTTTTTAGAGAAAGGTCTAAATTGGGATAATGTGCATTTAAAAAATATTTCTTTGTTAAACTGTTTCTATACTTTCCTCATATCATCTTCAAATATTCAGTGTACTCTATATTCATGTCACTAGCACCTAGAACAGTACCTGATGATATGTGCTTAATAAATATATGCTGACTGACTGATTTTAGGTGTAATTTTTGGTCTGCTAGGTATTGTAGGAAATCCAAAGACTTTCAAAAAATTTCAATCTTCTGGCGTTTATTCAATTATGCTAAATTTTTATGTGAAAAACATCTGTATTTAAATCACTAAAAGACACACAAGAATAACATATACAGCCTTGAAGTTTACAGAATGCAAAAGCTGTAAACAAAGCAGTAAATATCAAAACAGTAAAAATCTCTTTCTTGTACAATATTTACCTTCATTGCCCCAAGATAGGGAGATCCTTTAATTGTTGCAATTATAACTTGAGACTCCTCTAACTGAGCTAATATATCATCTATGGATGAAATAATAAGGATCGTGAAAGCATCTGTCTGATGGGGAATCAAACGTAAGGGAGTATTGCTCCATAGCTCAATAATCTTAAACAGCATTTTTTCCAAAGCAGCTTCATTTGTTGCTACTGTTGATATTTCAATGATTTTTTCTTCGTATCGATACAACTAAAATAAACAAAATATCCCTGAGTTCCCAATACAATAATTACTAATATATTTTAATTCAAGATCTCACTTTAATGGCATACTTATTATTAAGATTTCATAAACTTCCCAAATTAAGAGGCCCACAGATGATTTCCTAAGTACTATTTGTATTAGCAGATTCCCAGGGCATCAATCTCAGCTGACCTCCCTTCCCAGATAAGTGCCTATGGATTTAATTTTTAAACCTGAGGATTATGTGACCTACCTGCCTCAGCAGCCCCTTCCTTTAATAGCCCCAATGTTTAAACACTCATACTATGAAGATTTTTTCCCTTAAATCTAACCATTTAGCCAAAATCAAGTATTTTAAGCTCCTCAAAGACAGTGTCTATTTGACTTTTCTCTTTATGGCTCCAGAACTTAGCACAGTAGCCTAGTAGGCAACATATAAATATTTGTTTAATTTTACTGAACTGAAAATCTCTTATTGTAGTGTTCATTTTCTGCTTTGCTCTTCCTGGAAATAAAAATAGAGATCTTTCAGCCATTCATTCGCATCACAAACTCCAACTCCTTTTGCTTCTTAAAATTACCTTAATAATTTTTATTTGTCCTATTATGTTGAATTCTCTTCCATTTCTCCATGTTTCCTTAAAAATATGGAGACCAATAAATAGCTAGCAATGAAACATATTGGCAGGCCAACACATACCATCTGAGTAATTGTTTTTCTGTATGGTGTTAGAGTTCAGCAGAAAAGCAACACTGTTTTCAAAGAGAGCATATTGCTTTCTTTAATTTGGGCTCCTTATCCATAGGTACACTATTTCCCAGCTGGCACTTGTAGAAATATATTTAGTAAATTGAAGTAGCAAAGTCCAAATGCCTACACTACCCTCGCCCCTGCCCTGCTACATCTACATCCCCACAGGATTTGTGTTCAAAGTGAAAGTGGGGTGGCAGGGCAACTAAGTGGCATAGTGGATTGAGCAGCTGGCTCTGGAGTCAGGAGGACTTGAGTTCAAATGTGACCTCAGACTCTTGACACTTGTGTGTGTCCCTGGGCAAATCACTTAACCCCAATTGCTTCAACATTTTTTTAAAAAAGTGAAAGTGAAAGTAGTTGGATTCTCTTAAGCTAGCCTAACCTTTCCAGAGGTGCCACGGTAGTCATACCTCAGTCTGTCTCTTTCTGTAGTGTGGGGGGGGGAGAGGGGGAATGTGTGTGTTTGTGTATTCCCTTTCCGTCCCTGCCCAAATGTGTTTTGGAGAGGTTGAGAACCTAGACAAACAGAGCTCTGAAGTGCTGCAGATTCGTGTACCTACTTCAAGCTCCAGAAGTTGCTTCACCGTGCTCTCTCTATCCAAAGTAAGTGCCTGCCCGATAATCACCTGGATTGCCTCCCAATGCCGACTTTTAAGACAAGGATTTACCAAGGCGACTATAGTAGGCAAGCCTTGTTTAAAATCCATCACTGATTGCTTAAGAGTTGTTACCACAGAATTTTTTGGTAAGCCTGTAAATCAAAACAGCACAATAAGGATTTTTTTGGGGGGTTGGGGGCACTTTTTAAAAAAATGTATTCAGTTTCTATCATTCTTAAAAGCAACATATATGATAGCTACTCATTACTAATACCATTCCTATTTTTGAGTTTGTCTCTTTTTTTATCTGTCATCATTCAAACTCTTAGGTAAAGCTGTCTCCATTTATTACATTGACTCCAATTTTTTACTTCTTACCTACTTTTTTAGAAAAAAAAGTATTTTTATTCATTTCATTAAATATTTCCCTATTACATTTAAAATTTTTAACATTTTTTAAAATTTTGTTTCAAATTCTCTCCTGTCCCTCCCCCACCCCTTGAAAAGGTAAGCAATATGACATCAATTATCTATCTGAAATCATGCAAAATATGTTTCCATATTAGCCATGTTGCAAAAAAAAATACACACAAAAAAAGAACCAAGAAAAAAATAAAGTGAAAAAAGTATGCTTTAGTCTGTACTCAGGATTCATCAGTTGTCACTCTGGGGGTGGACAGCATTTTTTCATCATGAGTCTTTTGGAATTGTCTTGAACCACTGTCTTGATCAGAGTAGCAAAGTCTTTCACAGTTTTAATCATTGTTATAATATTGCTGTTACTGTTCTCACTCACTTCTTAACATCATATAATCTGGCTTTTTTCTTCATCACTTGACTAAAACTGTTCTCTCCAAGGTCACCAATGTACTCTTCATTGTTAAATATAATGACCTTTTCACAATTCTTATGCTTTGTGGTCTTTCTATGGTATTTGGCACAGTTCACTAGCCCCTCCCCCTCCATACTTTCTGCTGCCTGAGTTTTTGTGATAGTATTCTGTCGTTCTCCTTCTTTCTGTTTGACTAGCCCTTTTCAATCTCTTTTGCAGGATCATTATCCATTTCCTGCTTCCCATGTTTGTGTGCACCTTTTTGCTTTTGACCTGGTTACTCTTCTCATCTCACCATCTCCCTTGGGTTGAACTATCATTTCTATGCAGATGATTCCCAAATCTATTCATTCAGCCCAGGGGTGGGGAACCTGTGGCCTTGAGGCCACAAGTGGCCTTCTAGATTCTTAAGTGTGCCTTTTGACTGAATCCAAATTTTACAAAACAAATCCTTCAGCCTTTATCTCTTTCCTGAACTCTTGTCCCAAATAACCAAAATCCTGCTGGGCATTTCCACTTGGATGTCCAAAAACCTTAACAAACTTAACATGTCCAATTCTGAACTCATATTTCTCACTTAATCCACTCCTTCTTCTACTGTTGGGGGCACTACCACTCTTTCAGGATGACAGAGGGGAGTAGGTACCATAAACAGAGGACCTAAACACACACACACACACACACACACACACAACACACACACACGGTTCTGTTTTGTTTTCTTTAAGTGAGAAAGACAAGAGAAGGGAAAAGGAATATAGGAACACAGAAATAAGGAAGAAACTGAGAAGCAGAGGGAAGATCTTACTATTTCACATGATTTAGTCGCACAAGGAAAAGAATATACAAACATAGCAAGTAGAGTGGGGAAAAGTGGGCATATCATTAAACTAACTCTCATCCTAACTGAATAAAGGAGGATTGGACCCATGCACAAGTTTGGTGTGGAAATACTGTAAGGGAAACAGGGAAATAGGTAGGGAAAGAGAAAAAAGGAAAGGGCCTTGAAGAGGTAGAAGAGAGTCAGTAAGGAGACAGTCATAATCTCTCACAAGCAGACTTCATCTTTGGATTGTAGATCATAAAAGGGGAGATTTAAATGAGCAATAAATGCAAGAACCAGAAATCAGGATCTGGGCCCGGTGAAGGGCAGTGGTGCAGAGGAGTAGAAAAAGATCACCTCAAATATAGGGTACTAGCATTGACGGGACTTCTTCTTTTTCTACCCCATTCTCCTTTGCAAAGATGGAGGGCAGGGGAAAAAGAGGAAAAAGTATAAGAGAATATGACAGAAAGAAATACACAACTACCAATTATTACTCTGAACATGAATGGAATGGATTCACTCATGAACAAGAAGAGGGTAGCAGAATAAATTAGAAAACAGAATCTAATGATATGCTATTTATAAGAAGTATATAATATCAATACTTAGTATATGTGATACTTTTTACATATTATACAAACACACACACACATATATGTACATTGGTGGGATTTAAATACTTAAAGGAAAAGCTAATTGAATTAAAAGGAATAAGTAAATCTATAATAGTTGGGCACCTCAATGTTCTATTTTCAGACTTAGAAAAATCTAAAAAATATGAATAATAAAGATAGGATAGACTGAAAAAGAATTTTAGAAAAGTTTAATACATTAGACATTAGACCTTTAGTGATTACTGAATAGGAACAGAAACTATAATACATGTTATATATACATGCACATACATACATATGTACATATTTATGTATATGACTTACATGTGGATATAAATATGTTTCTTATCTATGTGCAGCATAATTACAAAAATTAACCATGTTATAGGGCATAAAAACTTTTTTAAAAAATGAAAAACAGAAATAGTAAACACATTCTTTATTGAACTCAATACAATAAAAATTTATCATCAATACATGACATTTGAAAAAAGAATTGAAACTTAAATGGATGTCAAATTACAATCCAAAAGAATATATAGGGCAGCTAGGTGGTGCAGTGGATAGAGTACTGGTCCTGGATTCAGGAGGACCTGAATTCAAATCCAGCCTCAGACACATAACACTTACTAGCTGTGTCACTCTGGGCAAGTCACTTAATCGCATTGCCTATCCTAAAAAAAAAATTATATATATGTATATATATATATATATATATATACGTATATATATATGTATATATATATACGTATATATATATATATATGTATATATATATATATATGTGTGTGTGTGTGTGTGTGTGTGTGTGTGTGTGTATGTGTATATATATCAAGGAACAAATCACAAAAACAATAGATCTAACAATTTTCAATAAGAGTAGGGGTAAAGCAAGGAGGCCAACTATTACCACTACTATTTGACATACTTCAGATATAATTTGATATATACTATTTGTAATAATAATACAAGAAAAAGAAATTAAAGAGCTAAGCATAGGCTAAGAGGAATAAAAAGTTTTGCTTTTTGCCAATATTAATAATATCATGAACCCCAGAGATTCAACTAAAATTTAAGAGAAGCAATTCATAACTGCATCAAATTAGCAGGATAAAATAAATCTACATAAATCATTAAATTTTCTGTATGTTACCAACAAAATCCAACAGAAAAAGATATAAAAAAAGTTCCTTTCAAAATAACCACAGAATGCATGAAACATCTGGGAGTCCACCTACCAAGACACATATGAAAAAACTATAACTATAAACCTTTATTTACAGAAATAAAGATGAACAAATAGTTGGAAAGTTATTAATTGCTCATGGTTGAGCTGTGCTAATGTAAAGAAAATAATAATACTTCCTAAAGTAGTTTAAAGATACAGCACCATACCAATTAAACTATAAAGAGTCATTTTATAAAACTGGAAATAAAAATAATAAAATTGATCTGGAAGAACCAAAGGTCAAGAATTTTAAGGGAAATAGTTTTTTAAATTGGGAATGAAGGGGGCCCAATAGTATCAAATCTCAAGCTATCCTATGAAACAATAATCATCAGGACTATTGCTACTGGCTAAAAAATAGAAAGATTGATCAGTAGAAAATATTAGGTACATAAGACAAAGTAGAAAATAAACACAATACCATAGTGTTTAATAAGCCCAAAGACTTCAATCATTGAGATAGAAATCACTATTCAACAATAACTGCTAGAGAAACTGGAAATCAGTCTGACAGAAATTAGGTTTAGGTCAATATCTCATATCATATGCCACAATAAATAGGAAATGAATGCATGACAGATATAAAAAGTCACTTATCAAACAAATTTGAGGAGCATGGAAGGCAATACATTGCATAATTATGGAAAAGAGAAGAATTCTTAACCAAAGAATAGAAAGAATTACAAAAAATGGAATGGACAATTTTGATTACATAAGAGTGAAAATGTTTTCCCACACATAATGATTCCAGATAAACTTAGAAGAAAAACTTTTCACTTATGTGGTGGGGAAATATTGTAGTTAAGTTTCTCTGAAAAGGCCAGATATCCGAGATATATAGAAAATTAATTCAAATGAGAACAAGAGATATTCTTCAAGTGATAAACGGCCAAAGGATTTGAAGAAATAACTCTGAAGGAAAGAAACCCAAACTATCCCTTAACATATGCAAAAAATAAGTGTTCCTAATCACTGAAAGATATGTAAATTAAAACAACTCTGAGGTTCCACCTCATAGCCAGTAGATTGGCAAAAATGACAATCAGGAAAGTGGCTATTATTGGAAAGGCAATGGGTGGACAGGTATACTAATATATTGTTGGTGGAGGCATGAATTGATCTATACAATTTGTAAAGCTATTTGGAACAATATCCTCAAATTCACTAGATGCAGTTAGGTGGCATAGTAAATATAGTGCTGGACCTCAAAGTCAGGAAAACTTGAGTTCAAATCCAGCCTCAGATTTTACTAGCTATGTGATCTTGGAAAAGTCTTTTAAACCTTGTTTGTTTCAGTTTTCTCATCTGTGAAATAGAAATCATAATAGCATTTACCTTCTATAGTGGTTGTTAAGATCAAATGAGATATTTGTAATGAACTTAGCATAATGCCTGGCATATTATAATAGGTGCTATATAAATTCTAGCTATTTATTATTATTATTCTAAACTGTGCATATCAGTTCATAATTCAATACCACTAGTAGGCATATGCCACAAGGATATCAAAGAAAGAAGGAAAGGATCAATATGTATAAGAATATTCACAACAGCACTTTTTGTTATAACAAAGAACTGGAAACTAAGGGATGCTTGTTAATTGAAGAATGGTTGAACAAATTGTGGTTTATAAATATAATGGAAAGTTATAGCACCATAATAAATATTGTTAACAAATAGATTCAGAGAAACCTGGGAGGAATTGTATAAACTGATGCAGGGCAAAATGGGCAGAACCAGAACAATTTATACAATGACTACAACATTATAAAGAAAAACCACTTTGGAAGACTTACGATCTATGTTCAATGCAATGATCGATAACTCTGAAAGACTGATGATAAATTTTGTAAAGAGGTGATTTTATTTGCAGAAGGAGACATGCATTTTCTTACATGCCAATGTATAGATTCATTTTTGCTTTACCATACGAATTTGTTACAAAGGAAGCCTTTTTTTTTTTGTGGGGAGAGAGAGACATGGGGGATGGGACAGAAGTGATAATGATACCTACCAAAAAAAGGAAAAGAAAGAAAAAAGCCTAAATCAATCATAAAAAAACCCAAACCACACTTAGAAGGTGACCCAAATGGGCAATGTTGAAACTATCATGTTAAATTTAACAAATGCTTAAAAAACTATACATGACAACTTTTCATAATGTCATAAATAATCATCTTTTCCTGTTCTTTACATAAGGAAACATTCATGTTTATTGATTTTTGTTAAGTTCATAAAATGAAAAAAAAATAGAAACATGGGATGCAATGTCCAACCCTGGCAGAAAGTACTATATAGCACCATACTCTCACATTTTATTTTTAGCTTTCTGTCTCTTATTTTGTGTTGTGATAGGTCATTTGGTCATTTCTTCAGAAACAGTAATCTAATTTATAATAAGTTTTATGTAAGAGATTGGATCTTGAAACATAATTTTAAGTAAAACTCACATTTCTGGGAATATAACCCCAGTTTTAATCAATAAAGGGTATATTTCTAAATTTAATTCCTTTATTAATACATTGTGAATGGTAACTCTCATGATATTCATAACTGTGTCATTTGAATTATAGCCTAAAATACCACTTCTGATTTATCTGGTGTCTGAAAAAAAGTCAATGGTTTAGGCAAAAGTAAACTGTTTGAACATTCCCTCCTCAAAACAGAGGCAATTCCCAACAGGCAGTGGGAAAGGTTCAGACAATATAGCAATATTAAAATCAATATGTGGATGAAATTACTGAAAGGCACTCTCTGCAGGGCTGGTTTCCAAGACTACCTGGGAGTTTTAACTGGCACATAAAGTCACAAATCACTAGATTTAAAGTATGATTTCACAATAAATACAGGTTCTTGCTCCTGATTTAGTCATTCTTTCATAGTTTAAAATTATCTTTGAAAACTTTTCACACCAATTCTATTACCCTTAAGAGGAAATGGAGTCTTAGAATGGCAGTTTAACAGCTCTTCTGTGATTAGTCTGTGAGGAGGCTAGTATTTAGTTGTGTTGACTGAAGGGAAAACAAACAAGGAATGAGAGAATTCAATTTCTGAGAGAATAGAGTTTATCCTTTATCTTAAGAAAAAATACAAAGAGAATTCTTGGGAAGATTCTTTAATTAGTTTTTTAGGAAAACTGTGTTGGGATTGTTTCTAGAATTAAGAAGTTAAAAGTCATAGTAATAGTTAAAGTGACTTTAGATAATATCTATGGGCCAGACATTGTGCTAAATGCTTTACAAGAATTATCTCATTTGAGACTCATAACAACTCTGAGCTGTAGGTAACTGTTATTAGCCCCATCTTACAGTTGAGGAAAATAAGGCAAACAGGTTAAGTGATTTGCTCAAGGTTGTACTGCTGATAAGTGTCTTTAAGGGAAAAGAAGCTTATCTAGTTTATTTAATAAATAATATTTAGCAAGTTGGAGCAGGGTGTTAGAGATAATTGGTTAATAAGAGATATTACAATTTTAGTAGTTAATGTAAAAATATCAGAACATAACCTCTTAATTACATTAGAAACTTAGATGAAAATGAATAATGCAAATGATCTAGTAACAGAAGGATGATTACTTCACCTGGGATTACACATGTGATGTTTGACCTTGAACCCTGCTACAACTGAAAATCTCCCGATCCTTGAGTCCAGCTTGAAGATTGATTTTCCAAGATAAGAACTGTTTACTTACTATTTTTTACTTAATAACTTCTTTGTTACTTTAAATTGTGTATATCCTGAAGCATACAGCATATAAGATATTAAAATTGTAAATTCTTGCAAGTAACTCATGATTCTCATACTTACCTTTATCTAGCATATAAATCATATGCATCCATCTTGTAACACTCTTCTGAATGAAATCTACATTAATATTGGCAAAAATGCTATTCTTCCACACATGAGACAGATTCCCCCATTCCACTTGTGCTTCCCATAATATTTTCCTCAAAGTTAAGTCACATTCAATTTCTGAGATCTCTGACATCACAGTGTGTGCAATATTTCGCTCTAAAGCTACAGTTCTCATTGCAGTAGAACTCTCAAAACGATCTTGATAATTTGAATAAGTCTGAGCTTTGTTGGATAGAACTGAAGTTTATTCTGAGAGGGACTCAATAATTTCCAAGGCAGTTACTGGCCTAGTAGCAGGATGTGTAAGAACAGGGTTTCTTACCTAAGGAACAATAAAAAACAATTCTGTGACCAATGAATTCAGAAATTAAGTTCATTTTTTAAAAGTAAGACTAAACTGTTAACCAGCAAGAGATCTAGGGGCTAGTCATTGATCTACCATTGACAAGCTCTGTGAGCTTATTCATTTCAACAACCAGTCATTAAATGCCTACTATGTGTGAGGAACTACTTTAGAAACTGAGTATCAAGAAATCTATAATTTCAGAGGCTGTAAGATGACTACACAAACATTTATGACTCAAATAAGAATATTTCAACATAGTTGAATACTTGGGCAAGGAAAGGACCAATGTTCTATGATTGCTTCAAGGTGAGAAAAATGACTTTCAGTTTGAAAAGATTAGAAAAGGTATTATAGAAGTATAACATGAAACAGGGAAGAATTTCAATGAGCAGAGATGAGGGATTCTGATAAGAGGGATTCCATTTGGGGCATGGAATTGAGAGAAGGTTATGTAGGAATGGAGGTCAAAGAATAGTCCAATCTGGCTGGAATATAAAGTGCGTTAGGGAAAGAGCATAAGATAAAATCATAGAGATAGATTGGAGAAATACATTGGAGGACACTGAATGCCAGAATAAAGAATGTGTATTGTACAATGGGAAGCCGTAGGAGATTTTAGTGCAGCAAATTAATGTGATGAGAGCTCTATACAAAGGTAATACCATGAACAACAGAGTACATGATATATTGGAAGGAGAGAAGATAACAAAAATCTTGAAATAGGATGGAGAAAATGGGAATGGAATAGAAGATAATTTCAAAAGATTCTGCAGAGAGAGAACTGATAGGATTTTGAAACTGCATGAGAAGGAGGAAAGTCAAAGATGACTTCTGGACAGATATCTGCTGGAGTTCTCTGATGAAAGGAGAGTAGCCGACAAATTTCTTTGCTTGCCTAAGTAGCCACATTCTTTTTCAGTAGTCAGGGGATGCAATGAGATGAATAGCTAGTTTGGATTTGATTCTGACCAATAAAGAGAAACTGATCAGTGAATAGTAAATGAAAATGATGATCACTGAAGATCACCATAGGTTCATCGGGAACAGATAAGAAAAGACTAAACTCACATTTTTTTTAAAATAAAGTCTTAGATTGACAGAACAGATCATAGAAATGCTTGTATATGCCTGGACCATGACCAGCACTAGACAAAGTCTTCTTCAGTGACCTCATAGATGATAAGACTATATCTAACCAGAAATAAGACTCAGAGTTGGCTGAAAGTATGGCTGAAAGAAAAGTAAGAGAAAATATCAGCCTAGATTGTCTTGTGTTGTGTTACAGTCCTCTGTCCTTGGTCCTGTTCTAGTTAATATTTTTTATCAATGACTTGGATAGAGACAGCTGGCAAATATGCCAAATATCAAAATTTTCAGTTAATGAGGAGTGAGGAGGAATAGATAATACATTGGATGACAGGATCTGGATCCCAAAAGATTTCAATAGGCCAGAGTCATAAGTCAAATCTAATAACATGAAATTCAATAGGAATAAATAGAAATTATTTTAATTAGGTAAAAAATTTACAGATATGACTAGATAACACTTCATGTCAAAGAGTCTTGGGTGTTTCAATAGACTCCAAGTTCAATAAAGATCAATAAGTGATATGACAGACAAAACTGCTACTGTAATTTTAAGCTGCATTAAGAGGAAAAAAAAGTGTCCAAAAGAGGAAAATAATATCCAAGTCATTAAGAAAGATGACAGTGAATGAGTTGGAGCAGATATCCATAAATCAGCTAACAAGGTTATTGAGAAATCTAAGGAGAGGAATATAACTGGAGGACATGAACTTCAAAGAGGGAGAGGTTATTGAAAGTATCAGAAATAAATTCTGCAACTCTCCAGCCCTCAGTTTTTTCATCTAGATAATCTTAATGGCCCTTTCAGTTCTGTGCTCTAGGTATCCATTATTGACATATGTAATCATCATCTGAGACAATAATTATTAATTATTGTATAAAGCATTTAGCCCAAGGGATAGCATTATCTGAACTCACACCACCCTTAGAACACTCTCATTTGACCCCATATTGCCTTGTATTATAGGGATTTTTTTATCTTTCATGTGGAGATTCTGAGGATAAGGACTATGTCTTACTCATTTTCCTAACTCTGCCCTCTCTCCTCCTGGCTTGAACATAGGAGGCACTCAACAATATTTGTTGAATGGATGAATGAATGAATCAGGAGGTTCTTATTACCTTATTAGTTCAAAGTGATGAAAGGTCCAGTAATTGCTCACACTGTATTATGTACATAATTGTCATTCAACAAATGTTGGTGATAATGATGAGATGAATAGACATACAAAATCACAAAGACACTTCACTAAAAACACTTGACAGGCATCTAATGAAACAATATTTTACTTACAAAACTGTAAGTGTGTATTTTGTGTAAGAACCACTTCCATTTAATATAATAATGCACTAACTAAAGATAATATGCATAGTGGTCACATTTGATGCCAGTAAGATTTATATAGGAGTAAGCCAGAGCTCTCCCCATCCAAATACAGAGTTAGCTCTGGCCCATTGTCACACTGGCATGCTTTTACCAGAAGATGAAATCCTAGGCAGAAGAAGATGGAGAGAATAGATTCCGTAGTGGAGGGAAATAGCTATTTAAAAACTTGGTACTCTGCTTAAATGGGTTCTGATACGTTCTCGGTCAAATGCCCAGTCTTTTGAAATTAGGCTTTCTGCCTAAAAATGCTCAGTTATATACCTGAAATGCTACAACAGAAAGTGAAAACTGAGTAGAATAATAGCTTGCATGTATATAGCATATTACAGTCACAAATCATCTGACAATTATGACTTCATTTGGTCCTCACAAGAACTTCAAGGTAGGATGAATAAATATTGCTCCACTCTTCTTACAGATGGGGAAACTAAGTTTCAGAATGTTTAAGTGACCAAGTCAACTGAAAAGGCAGAGATGAATCAGAATCAAAGAATTGTACAGGTGGAGAGCATCTAGTCCAAATCTCTTATTGCACAGATAGGAAAGCTAAAGCCCAGATAGATGAAATGACTTGCTTGAGGTTATATTGATAGTAAGTGACAGACATGAGCCCAGTGCTTATGGGTTCTTTCCACATGGAACATTTGTACCAGGTCTGCATTTCAAGAGGCAGCAGCCATGACAGTAAAGGGGTTTCTCATCAAGCGAGTTGGGGAATGGGAAAACATCAGAGTTCCCCTGGAGCAGCAATTGAAAGCAACACTGATGTGAAGTCCTTCTCCACAGGCTTTTGGTCAACAGTAAATCTGGCCTAGTCTCCCTCAGGATCCCATACTTTGCCTGTGAGGAAGTAGCATAGGGGGTGGGGCGAACTATTAACTTAGAAAATGAGAATTTTAATTACTAGTCAAATCACCAGGATATTTTTACTGGTACAATTAATGTAATAAATGTGGCCATAATTAGGGCCATAACATAATAATCTAAGCAACAGTGATGGTAGGATTATTAGAGGCAGTGAAATAACAGTGAATAGATAGAATCCTGGACTTGGGAGTCAAGAAGACTTGATTTTGAATACTAACTGCCTCAAATTCTTACTAGTTGTGTGACTCAGGGCAAACCATTTCACCTCTCTCAGCCTCAGTTTCCTCATCTGTAAAATGTGGATAATAATAGCACCAACTTCAAAGGGCTGCTGTAAGGATCAAATGGGATAACATATGTAAAGTATTTTGCAGACCTCAAAGTGTTATGTAAATGTGTTATAGAACTTTACAAAAAATTTACTTACCCAAGGAGAGTCACACCTTAAGATACAGAATGCTCATTTTATTTATTTTAAATACTGGTAGGGTGATGTGTTCATGATTGTATTCCTGGGCTGGTCATTTATGTAGCCCTTTTTGTTCTGAGAAATCTAGTTCCTTAGAATGGCCAAATTTCACCACTGGCAGGGATCTTCAAGATGATTTAATTAAACTCTTTCACTTTACAGATAAAAAAGCTGATCTGGAGAGGTTCAGTGATTTGTCCAAAGTTACACAGTTGCTTAGGGGAAAAACTGAAATGAGAATCTGGGTTCTTCCTCTCTGCAGCCCATTATATTGCTTCCATAGGATGTTTTATCTATCTTTGTCACATGTGAAGAGGGGCCAGGGTTATCAACTCCATTTAGAGATGGAGAAATTGAAGTATAATAACTTGTCCAAAGTCAGTTAATCAGTGACAACACTTGTACCCTGGTCTTTTGCCTCAATCTAATAATCCTCTATAGCAGCTAGGTGGTGCAGTGGATAGAGTGCCAGGCCTGGAGTCAAGAAAACCTGAGTTCAAATTTGTCTCAGGCACTTACTAGCTGTGTGGCCCTGAGCAAGTCACTTAGCTCTGTTTGCTTCATTTCCTCATGTGTAACATAAGCTGGAGAAGAAATGACAAACCACTTCCAGTATCTTTGCCAAGAAAACCCCAAATGGGGTCATGAAGAATTGGACACAACTGAAAAACGACTGAACTACAACAAGCCTTTTCCCCAAAACACAACCAATATCTTCAAATATTTTTTAAAAACCTATTTACTTATTCATCCATATACAGATTTAAATGAGATAGAATATTTATTTCTTATAAAAGAAACTTACCTTGCCCCTCAAGTCTCTAACTTTATTTTGCAGAGTGAGCACATACTCATCCAGATTTGACTTGAACTTAATAATAGCGTTATCCTTATTTGATTCATGAAATTTAAAAGCTGATTTAAGTTGATTATATTTGAAAAGAAGGACCTGAAGCAGTGCAACTTGCTCTGGTGAAATATTGACATTGTAGTGTTTTGTGATTGAATACATTTGGGAGATAACATAATATTCTCTATCTAGTGATGGCATTTTTGAAGAAATATAATCTAAGAAAGCCAAGTGTTCCACAAATTCCTCCACGCCTGTGAGTTCACTGTCAAGCTTTAACAATGATGACTGGATAACCTGGAATAGTCAAAAACATTAATTATAATGTTACCACTGCAAATTTATGTTACACATCCTCAACTGGGCCTTCACTACTCAATACATATCCCCCTCTGCATGGTAGCTTTTTCAAATCTTTTCATTCCTCCTCAAACTTCCCAAAGGCTCTCCCTCTTCTCTCAGCTGAAAATTTTGTTTCATATTTCATGGAAAAAATTGAGGCCATTTGCTGGTCGCTCCCTTTCCTCTCTTCTCTTTCATCTTATATCATTTATATGCCTTTTGCCATTCTCTCTTCTTTTACCCTGTCTCACACAAAGAGGTAGCTTTATTCTTTACCTTTAATTTTAATTATTATTTAATTATTATTTTAATTTTTTAAATTTTTCTCTATTACTTGTAAACATAGAATTTTTGACATTCATTTTTTGAAATTTTGAGTTTTAATTTTTTTCTTTCCCTCCCACTCTTATTCCCTCCTTGAGAAGGCAAGCAATAGCCTTACTCCTTACCAAGGCAAATTCCTTTACCTGCACAAGTGAAAATATTCCCTCCAATCTCCTCCAAAAGATTGCTCTCTTTGTCATCTCCATTCTTTCAATTATCTTTAATCTTTCTCCATCTATTGGCTCCTTGCCTGCTACCTAAAAATATAACCCTTTCTCCCCTATTCTCAAAAAATCCTCATTTGATTCTTCCATCCCTGTTAACTCTTGTTTTATATCTCTTCTGCCTTTTGGGACTAAACTCCTTCAGAAAGCCACTTTCTCTCCTCTCATTTTCTTCTTAATCCCTTACAACCTGGCTTCCTGCCTTGGCATTCCACTAAAAACTGCTCTCTCCAAAGTTACCAAAGATTTCTCATGTGCCAAATCCGGGGGCCTTTCCTCCATTCTCATTCTCCTCAACTCCTCTGCAGCCTTGGATTACTCTTCATCACTCTCCTCTTTAATACTCTCTTCTCTCTAGGTTTTCAGGACATCACTCTCTCTTGCTTCTCCTCCCACCTATCAGACTGCTCCTTTTCAGTCTCTGGCTAGGTTTTCATCTAGATCACCCACTCTTACCACAAGTGTCCCACGGGCTCTATCCTGGGCCCTCTTCTGTTCTCTCTCTACACTACTTGACTTGTGATCTCATCAGCTCCCATGGATTTAAAGATCATCTCTATGGTGATCATTCTCAAATCTACCTATCCTGCCCCAACCTCTCTGCTTGCCTCCAATCTAGCACCTTCAACACCCTTTCAGACATCGCAATTGGATGTCCAATAGACATCTTAAACCCAACATGACCAAAGCCAGACTCATTACCTTTCCCCCTAAACCCTCTCCTCTTTAAAACTTCACTATTGCCATCAAGGGTACCACCATCCTCCCAGACTCTCAGACTTCCAACCTAGGTGTTATCCTTGACTCTCCACCATCTCTTACCCCCTGTACCCAATCTGTTGCCAAGGTCTGTCAATTTTACCTTTGCAACATCTCTTGAATATGCTCTCTTCTCTCCTCTGAAACTGCCACCAGTCAGTAAGTCAATAAACATTTATTGAGTATCTTCTACACACCAGACACTATATTAAGCATTGGGAGTACAAAAAAGAGGCAAAAGACAGTCCTTGCCCTCAAGGGAACTCACAGTCTAATGGAGGAGACAATAAGCAAACCAATATGCCCGAACAAGCTATAAACAGGATAAATAGGGGGAAAAAATCTAAAAGACAGAAGGCCCTAGAATCAAGAAGGATTAAGAAAAGTTTCTTTGTTGAGGATAGAATTTTAGTTGGGATTTGAAGGAAGCCAGAGGAGCCAGGAGGCAGGGATGAGAAGGAAAAGCGTAATGGGTGGGGGGTATATATACCCAGAGAAAATGTATGGAGCTGAGAGATGTCTTTTTTCTGGAACATCAAAAGCCAGTATCACCGAATCAAAGAGTACATGGCAGAGAGGAAGGTTTAGGAAAACTGGAAAGGTAGGAAAGACATAGATTATGAAGGGCTTTTAATGCCAAATAGGCAATAAGGAGCCACTAAAGTTTTGGAGTAGGAGAATGACATGATGGATGACAGTGCTTTAGGAAAAGCACTTTGGTGGCTGAAGGGAGGATGGATTGGAATGAGGAGAGATTTGAGACAGGCCCCAGCAAGACCGTTTCAATAGACTAGGAAGGAAGAAAGGAAAGGAGGAGGGAAGGAAGTAGGGATGGTAAGGAGGAAAAAGGGAAGGTGATGAGGGTCTGAGTGGCGACAGAGGAAAGAAGGGGCATATATGAGAGGTGATGCACAGGTTAAATTGACAGGCTTTGACAACAGATTGGATATTGGAGGCGGGATTGAGGTGCAGTGAGAGATAGTGAGGAATGAAAAACAATTCCTAAGTTATAAGCCTGAGGGACTGGGAGGATGGTGTTGCCCTCAAAAGTTATAGGGAAGTTGGAATAGGAGAAAAGTTGGGGGAGAAGAATGGGCATTTAGGGGAAAAGATAATGAGTAATAGAAGATAATGAGGTTATTTAAAAAGATTAAGAAGAGAGTGAGAGGAGAGAAAGTGGAGCAATACCTTGTTGAATACTCTTATCACCTCATACTTGGACCACTGCAATAGTGTACTGGTGAGTCTGCCTACCCCAAGTGTTTCTCAGCTCCAAACCATCCTCCATTCAGCTGCCAAAGTTATTTTCCTAAAATACAAGTCCAACCACGTCACCACCCTGCTCTATAAGCTTCAGTAGCCCTCTGTCACCTCCAGGATCAAGTACAAAATCCTCCATTTGATGTTCAAAGTCCTTCATAACCTAATGCTGCCCTACCTTTCCAGTCTTCTTACACCTTACAACTACCATGTAATTCTTTGATTCGGTGACACCGGTCTCCTTACTATATCTCAAACAAGACTCCATCTCTCAGCTCTGGGCATTGTCTTTGGCTGTCCCCCAGGCCTGGAACACTCCCCTTCCTCAGCTCAGCCGCCTGAATTCCCTGCCTTTGTTCAAATTTCAGGTAAATTCCTATTTTCTATAGGATGCCTTTCCCAAATCCTTTGAAGTCTAGTAACCCTAACCCTAAATGCCTCCCCTCTGTTAATTATTTCTAGGTTATTATATATATTTGTTTGCATATTGTCTCTCCCATCAGATTGTGAGCTCCTTGATGGAAAGGACCATCTTTTGCCTCTTTTTGTATCCCCATTGCTTCGCATACTATCTAGCACATAGTAGGTGCCTAATAAATACTTATAGATAGATTGACTATAGATAGGATGAGAAGCCTCAAGTCCTGGCCTAGATTTATAGATGAGATGCACTTTAAAGGAAGGCAATGAAGAACTGATGTGAAGTGTAATAATGTCTATTCAGCAGTTCTGCAAAATGTATATTATCTTGATGTTTTAAGTATTGGGAGTTGTTTCTCTGGCTGCAAAGAAAATTGATCTTGTTTAGTTATTGCTGCTAAAGCTTTATTGTGTCAAAGCACATTTAAGGCATGGTGCTTAAATATATGAGGAGTTTGATAAAAGGGGCAGAAAATAGTCTGCAATAATAATAGCCAGCATTTACATGGTGTTTTAAGGTTTGTAAAATACTCTATTCATATGACCTCATTTGACCCTCACAACAACCCCATATGGTAAGTGTTATAAAAAGTAAATTTTTATGTAAAGACAAAGAATTAAATCAACTTGTAACATATTGCTCCTTTTTTGTGTAAATAGCTTGGCTACAAAAATGTGAAGAAAAAGAAATGTTCTTTATGAAAAAACTGCTAAAATTAAAATGTGAAGAAACAGTCTTCAGATAAATATGAAAAAGACAATTAGGAGGGTGGAGTAAATAACTGAGAGGACATATTCGAAGATAGAAAAGTGAATGAGGTTAAAGGATAATGTGGTTTCTCAGTTCATTTTCATGTGATGGTTTTTAGAATTTGTGAGGTTAAAATTCACGAAGTGATAAGTAGAAGAAATCACGTAGAGATTCTGGGATGATTAAATAAGGTTTGTTAGTCTTCTAAGATTGATTTTATTTCATAAGGGAAAGATGTATCATGGACCACCAAAAGACTCTGATTTGAGCCATTGAGAATGAAGAACCCAGCCAAAAAAAAAATAGATAACAGAGGTAGGAAGAGCTGAAGAGGAAGACAGCAGGAAGCAGTTGGGAGGACAGCAGAGGAGTCCTCTAACAAGAAGGTTTCAGATGCTGTACTTAAAGAGGTGGGGTAGGCTGGTCTGAGGGCGATTGCTGTTTTAAAGTCTCTCAACAGTGTTGAAAGTCGTATGCTTGCCTACGCTACATTTAAAATGTACATTTAACTGAGTATAATACCTAAGGTTCTATGCTTTATGTGGCTGAATTTTTTTTTCCTATAATTTTCCCAGTCCCTACCAAGCCTTAGCACTCAGTTGCAGACACAACTGGCAAGATATTCCCAAGCTTTTACACCTCATCTGGCTTGCTCCTCCTGCTCCCTTTATGAATAATGGTATTCTCATGCAAATGCATGCAAGACCATTCACTCACCTGTCCATTCCGAATAGCTTTTGCCTTTTCTTCTGCCTTGCCTTCTTCATGCACAAATAAAAAAAAAATCAAAATTTGGATTTTGGGACCTATTTCTTCTTTATCTGTCCTGAGTTTTGGGGAACTAAATTCTCCATCACTTCATACTTAGCTAACCACAGGGGAGGGGTCCTCCAGCCCACCATCAGGCAGTATCTGATTTCCAGCTTGTGGAAGGTGAAGCAGGCCCACCCACAGTAATAGCCAAGGGTGAAAGCCCTCAAAATCATGCTTGGCTCACTTTTTATTAAAAGGAAAATTCTTTGTTCAGGCTTTTGCCTTGATTAATGAGGCAGAACTCAGGAAAAAAAAAGAATTAAAAGGAGTTTACTTAAAAAAATACATCAAGATAGCAACACATTGATAGGCTGATCACTAGAGATCATCAAGGGGCTCAAAATGGAGCCAGCTTTAATTGATAAATTTTGTAATGAAATAGAGACAATTCACATAGGTCCACATCAGCACAAGGGAATGAGCCATTGAGTCTTAGCTCTTCCCCAATTGTGACATCATAAGGAAATAAGATCATAGATAAGGGGAATGGCTTCTATGTGCTGGCTAACAGATAGGGAATGACCTGCCATGTGCTGGATGGCACATAATACAAAAGCTGCAGACTAGGTGATGCCTTCCCCCAGTAGAGTCTCCCCCAACACTCACTGATAGGCAAGACTAGGAATAATGGGGTCACTGAGCCAGCATAACTTTCAATAACTGGAAGTGAGCTGAATTCACTTATTGTGCTCTAGTGCTATCTACAAGTTGACAGAGAAGAACCTCTGAGAGCTGCTTGTTGTGTTCTACTACCATCTCTGGCTTCATAGGGAAAAACAGAAGGAAAAAAAGGGCAGGTTTTGCAGCTACTTTGAGAGACTTGAAGCTAAATGGAATGTAGCATCTTGAAGAGCTGGGTAGGCTTGTCTGTATTGCCCAGAATCAGCCTAAGAGGTTTTGTTTTGAGTTCTGCTTTGCTATAACAGCATGCTGAAAGCTAACCGGATGGCAGCAAATCCAGTTGCATGAATAGCTGGCTGGATTGTGCTACCTTGTCCAGAGAGCCAATCTGGGGAGTTTTGCAAGTTCTCTGTCTTACAGAGACTGTTTTTTTTGATAGCATACCATATCTTCAGTCATCTTTTAAGGATTGGCATGACTTTACCACTTAAAGAGTGAAGGAGGAAAAGGACTTCCACTTAGCCAATCCATAAATATTTATTCAGTACCTACTACTACGAGCCAGGCACTATGCTCAGGACTGGAGACACAAAGAGAGGTGAAGGACAGTCCCTGCTCTCAAGGACCTCCCACTCTAATGACTGCCTAAACGGATGTAAACCACTGTGATCCAACATACATACTCCAACAAAAACCTTCAATTCACACCACGCTGAGCAACATCCAATAAATCCAATAAGAAGCTAGAGTCAGTCAGTGATTTCTTCCATCCCAGCAATACACAAAAAGTCAGCCAGTTAGGGAAGGAGGCCACCAGCAAAGCACAACAAGACTTTAATCAAATGCGGGACAGAGACACATACAGCTTACCAGGTTATGGTCTAAAGGCAGCGATGGCAGAAGATTCCCTACAAAGGACCCAGGGAGGTCAAAATGCCCCAGGTTAGAGACAGAAATTCTTAGGGGTGACAGTGTCTCTAGAGTGCTACAGTTCTGAGACCTAGAAAACCTATGAACTCTGTCTTGAGAAGCCACAAAGGGCTCCGAAGATTCAGCACTGGGACCCTTAGAGATCAAAGGTAGAGCCAGAGGGTCTAGTCCTAGAAGGCGGGCGTCAGTGCAAAATCCAGGGCATCCAGGGTGAAACCAAGCAGGACCAACCACTATATCTAAAAGCACAGCAAAGGTGGAGACTTGCATTGTTGTTGTTCAGTCATTTCAGTTGTGTCCAACTCTTCGTGACTCCATTTGGGGTTTTCTTGGCAAAGAGACTGGAGCGGTTTGCCACTTTCTTCTCCAGCTCATTTTACAGATGAGGAAACTGAGGCAAACAGCGTTAAGTGACTTGTCTAGGGTCGCACAGATAATAAGTGCCTAGGGCCAGATTTGAACTCAGGTCTTTCTACTGCAGGCCTGGTGCTCTATCCACTGTGCCACCTAACTGCCCAAGGGTACAGACCAGCTCTGGCACAAAGCTTCACTTCAGGAAGTAAATATGGAGAGAAAATACAGAACAAAATTAAAAAATTATTGCAGATCTAGAGAGCTCCCAAAGAAAAAGCAAGAAACAACTGTAATCAGACACTCAAAGGAAAAAAAAAGTATGTTTTGGACAAAGGTTATAAGAACACGTACAAAAAATATATCAAGAGATACAAAAATGAAATAAAAGCTCTGGAAGTGAGAATCAAAAAAATAGTTGCAAATAAAAAGTGGTAAACCTTACCCCAAAAATGGACTCACTATAAAGTAGAATAGAAGAAAGAGAAATCAATCATTTTAAGAGAGAACAAGAAATATTATGACACAAAAGACTGAAAAAATAGAAAAAAGTGTAAGCTATCTGGTATCAAAAACAACTGATGTGGAATATAGGTCAAGGAGATATAATTTAAGAATCATTTGATTCTCTGAAAACTATGATAACTTTAAAAAAATTGGATATTATATTCTAAGAAATTGTCGATTAAAACTGCTTACGCCTATTAGAACCAGTGGTTAAAGTGAAGATAGAAAGAATCCACTGATCAACTCCTAAAACTCCAAAAGGAAAATGTCAGGGCCAAAATCTAGAGTTCCCACACAAAAGAAAAGAAAACACTATAAGCCCTCAGAAAGTAGTATTTCAAGTGCCAAGGATAATAGAAGGGTTAGACTTGTGTAAGACCTAGCAGCTTCTACTACAAACAATCTGAGAATACAATATTCTGGGAAGATGGCAGAGTAGGTCAGAAAATTCCAAGCTCTCCAGATCTTCCCCCACAAAAGAGATAAAATAGTGCTTCAGGGCAACCACAGAATGGGAAAAATAAATAAGAGGAGAGGCAGAACAGGGGTCCTCCTAGGACAATCTGAGATCTGAAGAAAAATCTCAGGAGAGGTTTGGTCCCTGTGAAGAGCAAACACCTCAGGCTAGGTCCCGTTAAATAAGTGGCAAGCCCTGAGATTAGCTGGTTTGAGAAGCTCTCCGGACCCTAGCCACAGGCACTTTTACCGCCGGGACAGTTAGGGGAATTGGGCATCTGAGCCGGGAAAGATCAAGGGAACGTCTGCTGACCAGGAATGGCAGACCAACTGTGTTGTGGATACACCGCTCAGAGCAAGAAGGAGCCAGCTTATGCCCAGCAAGTGCAGAGGCAGTGGAGCAGGGATGCTGCTGGCCGTAGGCACTTACAGGAGGCTGAAAGTCTCGGTTTCAGTTCCAGGCAAGAAGGGGCAACTGAAGGAGGATCTGAGGCCAGAGGCACCATCCCCCATACCCCAGGACTACAGGTGATTGCAGAAACTAAGCTACTACCAAAAAAAAAAAATAATGCACACAGGCAAAGGAGAAAGAATCCAACTATAGAGAGCAACTATGTGAATACAGAAGACTGGGGATCATCTTCAGAGGAGGATAATGAAGCAAAGAAATACTTTTCTACCCCAAAGAGGAACATCAAATGGTCACCTGCCCCCCCAAAATTTATAGAACTTTAAAAAGATTTTTAAAATCAAATGAAAGAGACTGAGGAAAAATGAAAGGGAAAAAAAAGGACAATCCAAGAAAAGCAAGATTATGAAAAGAAAGTCAACCAATTAGAAAAGGAGATCTAGAATCTTAAGGAAGAAAATGACTCTTTGAAAATCGTAATTAGGCAAGGGGAAGCCAGTGAAGTTAAAAGAGATCAAGAAATAATAAAATGATATAAATAATGAAAAAATAGAAGTGAATGTGAAACACCTCATAAGTAAAACAACTGATCTGGAGAACAGATCAAGAAGAGAAAACAATAAAAATCAGACTACCTGAAAGCCATGATAAAAAAAAAGAATCTTGATACAATAATACAAGAAATAATTAAAGAAAATTGTCCTGAAGCATTACACTAAGAGGGGAAAATAGAAATAGAAAAAAACTCACCAATTATCACCTGAAAGAGATCTTACAAGGAAAACCCACAGGAATATATAGTCAAATTCTCAATCCCCCAGCTCAAGGATAAAATATTATGAGCAACAAGAAAAGAGCAATTTAAATATGGTGGTGCCTCACTTAGAATCACACAAGACCTAGTTGTGACATTAACAGATCACAGGCCTTAGAACACTATTTATTGGAAAGCAAAAGAACTGAGGTTCTGGCTGAAAAAATATCAATCCCAGCAAAGCTAAGCATAATCCTGAATGAAAAAAAAAAGGCTATTTAATGAATTGTTAGACTTTTAAGACTCTGTTTAAAAAAAACAACAACAAAAAACCCTGAACTTGACAGAAGATTTGACATACAAGAGCCAAGAGAAATATAAGGCACATACCAAACACTGATTACAATAAGGACAGACTGTTTATATTTTATGTATGTAAAATGTAAAACGTATGTCTAAGGTTGTTATTAGTAATTGGATAGTTCATAAGAAAGATTGGGGTACACCTGAGTATGATATGACTTTTAAAAAGTAAAACCATTTAGGAACAGCTAAAAAGAATAATTATCTCATACAAATGAGGTGCTAGAGGAAGAACTGACACAGAGGAATTAGACGGGGAGGAGGGTTGTTAGTTCTGGAAATCTACTTTCATTGGGAATGGGTTCAAGAAGGAACAATACATATGTATCTAGAAGAGTATAAAAGTCTTCTAAATTCAGAAAGAAATAAAATGTTAAGGGGATAGGGAGAGGGGAGAGGATAAGGGAACGATCTATAGCGGAGAGAGTGAGGGAATAGGTAAAAGGGGAATATAGAAGGGTGTTTAGATTAATGGGAATGGGAGGATGAGGGAGAGATCCTTGGTGGGGGTTGGGGTGTAGATTAAGTAAGAGGAAGGCCAGGTAGTGGTTGGAAGTAAAGTAGAGGAGTCAGGAGAGATAAGAAATAAGAGATACACACAAACATAAAAACAAATATCAGGAGTAGAATTTGTTAGAGAAAGTATATGTTTACATATGTATATGTGTATGTATATATTTATATCTATATAGAAACATATCCATGCCTAATTATAGACTTTGGGTAGGGGAGGAAGGGGGAAAAAAAAAGAACAAAATCAAAAGTGCACAGAAGAGAACAAAAAAAAAACTTACAAGGAAGCAAAGAGAAGATGGCAGCTCTCAACACAACGCATAGTATTTACTACATAGGCTTTCTTGAAATGGAAATTTATTGCTGTATATTTTGAATCCTCTCTTACATTCTGGTGTGCACATGACATTTTTTCTTACCTTGTATTTAAGTTTTAATATTTAAATTTATAATGTTTCTTTTTCTTTTATTTTGTATTTAAGTTTTAGTATTTAAGTCTAAAATTAAAAAGATTTAAAAAAAAGAATAAAATATTCCAAAGAGCAAGAGAGAGAAGTTTGTAACCAAAACCAACATCCTTCAAAGCTGAGTATGATTTTATTGGAGAAAAAGACTTTTAATGGATTAGAGTAATTTTAATCATTTTTGATTTGAAGTCTAGAGCTGAGTAGGAACTACAAACACAAACATCTGAAGAAATCTAGGACGCTAAATTTATTCAATCAACTAGAAGGGGCTAGATGACAATGTAGAGCTAACATAGGATGGAGAAGAAATAAGTTTCCCTTTGATTTAAATAAGAAAAGCAGAGAGGGTGGGATTGATTCTGTTCTGAAGTTTTTCAGAGGGAAAAGAAAAAGGAGGCAAATAGGAGGAATGTTATGGAGGAAGAAAGTACGGAACTTGATATTTCTTATAAATGGATATGAGAGGAGAGAGAGAGAGAGAGAGAGAGAGAGAGAGAGAGAGAGAGAGAGAGAGAGTATGTGTATGTGTGTTCTTCAGTATATAGATAAACTTGCTATTTCTTATAATTTCATATGAGAGAAGAATAAACACATTTATGTTTTATGTGGATTTCTTATTATTTCTTATAACTGGGTGTGAGAGAAGGGCATATGTGTGTGTATGCATGCTTGAGTATATATATAAACTTGTTATTTCTTATAATTGGATATAAGAGTAGAAGGGCATATATATGTGTGTATGTATGTGTACATATATGCTTGAGTATATAGATACACTTGCTGTTTCTTATAACTGGATGTGAGAGAAGAGTATACATTTGCATGTGTGTGTGTATATGTGTATTGTACATATATATGCTTGAGTATATAAACTTTCTACTTCTTATAGAGAGGAGACATGTGTATGTATGTATGTATGTATGTATGTATGTATTTATGTGCATACACAAATAGAAAAGCATAGGAGAGCTTGTATCCAATGAACTTTATAATAATTGTAGCCACAATTAGTATTTTAAGACTCACAGAGTTTGTTGAAGAGATTTATCAGTCAACAGGGAAACAAGGGAGGACAGAAATGGGAGCAGGTTAAGACAGGACAATACTGGGAAGGGAGGAGCTGGAAGCAACACAAGCTTCCTTGTCCTGAAGGCGCAATTAAAAGGGAAAAAATGCAAAACAAAGAACCAGAATTTAAGGGGATTCTTTACATTGTCTCTTAGACAATAAAAAGCATGGTATATTAATGTAATGGAATATCCTTGGGCCGTAAGAACTGACAAAAGAGAATTTCAGAGAATCCTGGGGTAGTATGACGTGATGAAGAATGAAGGGAACCAAGCCAGAAGAGCGGTTCATACAAGAACAGCCACACTGCGTGGAAAAAGAACTCTGAAAGACTTTAAAACTCTGACCAATTCACTGGTGAGCAATGTTAGCTGGCTGACATTGGACATATGATACTCACACTCTTTTGACAGAAAGGTGATGGATTCGAAACACAAAATGTTACAGGAATTTATAATTTCCTTTATTTCTCCTGCAACTTTTGGTTAATATTAACCTGACTTGACCAAAACCTGTCAGGTTTGTTTTGGACGTAACAAGTTTGAGATGCTTCTATGCAAAGTCAGCCTGGGCGACTTCATGTTTAAACCATGCTTAACCTTTGATTACATGTGCAGCCAGCCTGCAAGAGATAGTGGTCTGGAAATTTCCTTGCGCATTTGTAGTTGGACATGGGGAAAACTGAGATGGCATAAAATCCATTTCCTCATACCTATGCCAATCAGTATTTTTACCCTTATATGGAAATTATTTACTCCTGCCTATAAAAGCTGTTCACAGTTTAAAAATCAGTGCAGGTCACTCCCCGATTCTTGCTGCCTTGGTGTGCTAATAAACTACCTTTATCTTATTTCCTTAGTCTGCTTCACTGACCAGGGCAAGGCCTGAACCAGGATTTTTTTTTCTTAACACCTATGGGTCATCCAGTCTAAAATGTCCAAAGGCAATTGGTGATGTGGGGACTGGAGTTCAAAAGAGAGATTAGAGCTGCATATAGAGATATGGGAGTTATATGTCCAGAGATAACTGAACCCAAGGTAGCAGATAAAGTAATCAAACGAGATGGTGTACAGAAAAAGAAAGGGTGAGAGAGAGAGAGAGAGAGAGAGAGAGAGAGAGAGAGAGAGAGAGAGGTATTAAGGAGTCGTCAGATTGGAGAATTAGGAGAGAATAGTGTTACAGAAACCCAGAGAGGAGATAATATTCAGAAGGATATATAAAGATATATAAAGACATTTTTTGTCTTTCTGCACCTTGAATTTATCACCTGTCTGTCAGGAGGTGGGTATTATCCTTCATCACTGATTTTCTGGAATTAAGGTTGGTCACTGCAATGATCAGAGTTCTTCAAAGTCTTTCAAGGTTGTTAGTCTTTATGATTTTGTTGTTAATGTATAAATTGCTTTCCTGATTTAGTTCATGTCACTCTGCATAAGTTTATACAAGTCTTCCTACACTGTTTTTAAACCATCTCTTTGGTCATCACTTCTTATTATTCCATTATATCCATTTGACATAATTTGTTCAGTCCTTCCCCAATTGATAGGCACCCCCTTAATCTAGAATTCTTTGCCAGTACAAAAAAAAAAGCTGCCACAAATACTTTTTCACATTTAAGACCTTTTTCTCTTTAACTTCTTCAGGGAATAGGCCTGAAAGTGTTTTGACTTTAGTTTCAAATTGTTTTCTAGAATGTGTGCACCAATTTAGTTAAACTAACATGGCGTTAATGGACCTGTTTTCCCTCAGTCTCTCTAACTCCCTCTTTTTTGGGTCATGTCAATCAAATTTCTTTGAGGTAGAACCTCAGAGTTAATTTAATTTTTTGTTCCTCTAATTATTAGTCATTTGCAGCATTTTTCATGTAACTACTAATTACTTGGATTTTTTCCTTAGAAAACTTACTGCTCATATCCTTTGACCACTTATCAATTGGGGAATGGCTCTTGTTCTTATAAATTTGTAACCAGTTCCTTATATATTTTGGAAATAAGGCTGTCTTGAAAGAAACATACTTAAAAGATTTTTTTACCCAGTTACCTATTTACATTCTAATCTAAATTACATTGAATTTGTGTAAACATTTTAAGATTTTATGTCATTAAAATTATCCACTTTAATCTTCTGTGACCCTCATTTGGTTATGAACTCTTCCCCTATCCATTGATCAGAAAGGTAATTTATTCCATGCTCCTCTAATTTGTTTATCTTGTCAGTTTTTATGACTAAGTCATATGAATGTGGAGCTTTTCATGATAGACAGTGAGATTTTGGTCTATACCTAGTTTCTGGCAGGCTGCTTGCTAGTTTCTTACAGCAGTTTTTGTCAAACAGTAAACACTTATCCTTGTAAACTGGGGTCTCTGGGTTTATCAAAAAATAAGGTTATTATGTTCATTTGCTTCTGTTTTCAAACAGTTTATATAATATTAGAGTGAATTGTTCTTTGAATATTTGATAGAATTTCTTGTAAATCCATCTGGTCCAGATTTTGTGAGTTGTGTGTGTTTATAGTTTGTTCAATTTATTTTTCAGAGATTATATCATTTAAATCACCTCTTCCTTATTCTGTTAAGGTAGGAATTTTATATTTTTGTAAATGTTTATCCATTTTGTTTGTTTTATTATATAATTAGGCAAAATAATTTTTTATTGTATTTTTTAATTTGTATTGAAATCTTTTAAAAATTTTGATACTAGAATTTGGTTTTCCTATTCCTTTTTAAAAAATCAAATTAGGTAATGGTTTATCAATTTTGTTGTTTTTAAAGCACTGCATTTCATTAAGTTGATAACTTTTTGTTTTATTCGCAATTTTGTTAAGCTTATCTTTGACTTTCAGATGTTTCTATTTCGATGCTTATTTGGAGTTTTAAAATTTGGGTTTTTAAATTTTTCTTTTTAGTCATATACCTAATTTATTCATTTGTTCTTTATTGCTTTTGTTGATGAAAATCTTTAGAAATAGAAAATTTCCCATAAGGACTGCTTTATTGCATCCCACAATTTTTGGTATGCTGTTTCAGTGTTATCATCACATTAAACAAAATCATGTTTTGCTTCTATAGTTTATTTTCTGACCTACTAATTACTTAGGATTGAGTTATTTAATCTCCAATTAACTTTTAATTTTTTCTTCAGTAGCCTATTATACTGTGGTCAGTAAAAGATATGTTTAATATGTCTAGTTTTCTACATTTGTTTGTAAGGATTTTATGCTCTAACACATCATTATTTTTTGAACAGGTGTCATATAAAGCTGAGAAATATATATACACACATACCTTCCTATTCTCATTCAATAACCACCACATGTCCATAATTTAACTTTTCTAAAATTCTATTCTATTCTAAATTTATTTTTTTGGTTGGATTTGTCTAGGTATGAAAATGCGTATGTTGAAGATCTTCATTATTATAGATTTATTGCCAATTTCTTCCAGTAACCCATTAACTTTTCCTTTAAAAATTTAGATGCTATCATATTTGTTGCATATATATTAAGTATTTATATTAATTCTTTACCTATAGTATAGTTCAGCGTAATATATCTTCCCTGTTTGTCTCTTCAAATAAAGTTTCTCTCTTTTTTTTTCCACTGCTGCCTTATCTGAGAGATCATGATTGCTATTCATGCCCTTTCAATTTCAGCAGAAGCATGATAGATAAGATTTTTGTTATAACTCTGCATGAATCATTATGTTTCAGGTGTGTTTCTTACAAAGAAGAATTCATTCTGCTATTGTGTTCCATTTTAAGGGTAAGCTCATCCCATTAACAATTATGAATGCCAATTGTCTATTTTCCTCCATCCTATAATCATAATTTTCCTTTCTTTGCTTTCTTCTCCTTCTTTATAAAGAAGAGGGTGGTGAGAGAGAAGGAATGAGCTTACTTAGCACTAGTGCTCTATGCCTAATATAATATTTTACTGCTCCCATGCCCCTCTTCTTTTTCTGTTGTCCAACACTCAATCACCCACTCTACCTCCCTCTCTTCCTTCCTTCCTTCCATCCTTCCTTCCTAATGACTCTTTGGAATTGATCTTCCAAGGTTAGAGTTTTTGCTTTGCCTTTGCTCAGTGCTAATCTCTCCCTGAATATATTCTATCATTATTTCTTCTCTCCTCCTCCTATTCCTTCTCTTTTCTTATGTTTAGTGCAATGTATTTCACCCAAATTTGTGTGTATTCTATCATCCACTGACCAAGTCAGATGAAAATGAGGTTCGAGTGTTGCCCCCCATTCTTTCCTCATTTGCATAGTCTTCTATGTTTGCAACCTAGTGATGGGGTTATTCTATTATACAGAGAACTACATGATTACAAGTTGGAAGTTGTTCTCAGTATCTTGGAGAATATCCTACATACACTGAATTAGATTTTCTAGGAAGTAGCTATGAGCCAAGAGACAGAAAATCTTTAAAGGACACCAGGGCCTTAACTGTCATGATGACTCCTGGCATAAAGTTTACATTGCCTAAAGTATGACCACACAGTCAGGTACAAGTTTTCTCTGAGGAGCACTGGAATTAGCAAAAGCTTAAGTCTAAAAGACAGTTGTCACTATAGGGAAACATTTTCTAGACATGCTAATCACCATGCATATCCTATAACCCTATTGGTAAAGAACATTAGCAAACTACTTACTGCAAAGAGGCTTGTATTCTTTTCTTGAATCATGGACTCCAACAGTGTATGGCTCATTTTAATGACATTTTCAATATAGGGTAAGCAGCTTGACTGATATTCAAGACTTACAACCTTGATAATATTAATGCGTTTTTCAACAGCCATATAAACAACATCTCTAAAATAGTCTGTGTATACATCCAAGATATCTTTAAAATCACTTGAGGTTAATTGTTCTTGTAGTCTTGATATTTTGTATGCCATTTTCTTTGCTTGTTCTACCATGGTACAAAATCGAAGAAATTGGTGGCTATAACATTCAACTCGTGCCGTTGAATTACCAACAATGGTCAGAAGGTTCACAATCTGTAAATAAATTATTAACAGTTAGTTAGGAATTACAATGGACACTAAGAAACCTCATTTTTAATACTTTCTATTAAATTTAAATTATTTACTCACTTTGAAAAGTTAATTTCATTAAGCTAAATTCAGGACTAAATTTTATTAGGCTAAAGATCAGTTCTAAATGCCCAAACTGCTGTAGAAAACAAAGATAGGAGTCTGTGAAATATTCAGACTGACATTTCTTCTTTACATCACTCTTTCCAGAATGGCAGAATTAAAAATGGTGATGATGATGATGATGATGATGATGATGATGATGATGATGATAAAGACAGCTAACATTTGCATAGCACTTACTATGTGCCTGACACTGCTTTGCAAATATTATCTCAGTTCATCCTCACAACAACTCTAGGAGGTAGGTGTTTTTATTTCCATTTTGCAGTTGGGGAAACTGAGGCAAACAGAGGTTAAGTGATTTGCCAAGGATCACACACCTAGTAAGTGTCTGAGGCCAAATTTGAACTCAGGTCTTCCTGACTCTGGACTTGGTACTAGATTTGGATAATCACTTTACAAATTCAGATCTTATTTTGAGCTTTGTTACTAAACTCACGTTGCTTTGGTAGGCAGGATCCATTTCAAACAGGACAGAGTAATCTGGCCATCTTGTCAGTATTTTCTGTCTCTCCAATTCTTGTTCACTAGGTATTTGCATAGTCATAGGATCAAAGAAAAAGATAAACAGGCGCTGATCTTGACTGAAAGGAATAAAGTGAGCTAAAAAACACAATTTAAAAAATTAGTATTTTAGCAGTCCCATCTATAACAACTCTTAAATCCTACTCATAGCACTTATAGCTATTAAGAAATAGGGCTGGTAAAATAAGAGATGATATGATATTGATGGAGGGTCTTCAATGTTAAGTGGATTTGCATTTAATAGGGGGAAAAAAGGATTGCAGGAGTGACACACTGAAAATCGTGTTCAGGGAAAAGTTCTGGAATAACTTGGTACAGGATGTACCAAGATAAGAAGAGTGAGGCAGGAGAAAAGAAGACCAGTTACTGGGTTATTGTAGTAGGGGTGTGGGTGTGAGGTGATCAGAGTTTAAACAAGGGCAGTAACTTTGAAAACAGGAAGTAAAGATCTGTGTTAGTATAGAAATGTTAGAAAAAATTTTTGAATCTTTGTTAGAGATGAAGAAAAAGGGAGAGAAAAGGAGCAGTTTTAATCCTCTGCAACTCAGAGGATAGCAAAGGTAATGTTAGTGATAAACACATTGTTTTCTGTTTTAGAAATGATTAATTAATCTGTTTTACAATGTTTAGCTTCCTCCCTTGTAAATATTTTTTAAAAATCCCAGTGGCTCCTCATTTTCGGTTGTTTTTTCCCCAAGGCTCTACTTTGTGCTCTCTGGCCTTCTCACCGTTGGAATCCTTGGATTCCAAGAAAGTTTATCTGTTCGTGTAGTATCAACTACGCCCTTTCTAGATGTTATTTCTGACCCTGACTTTTCCTTAATTGTTTTTTTATCGCCATGGGCTTTTATTTCTAGCCAACATCTGTTTATATGTCAAAATACACAGCTCACCAAATTCTCTCTCTTCTGAGTTTCACAGGTTTTAAACATTAATTTTCAGGTACTGCTTGAGCCTATAGGAAGCAATAGATATGAAACTGGGAAAAAGTCAGGGTTGGAAACATCTGCAAAGACAGTTGTTTAAGCCACATGAGCAGATGATTTCCCTTAGAAACTTAAGAGTTTCTAATAATTCTAGAGCAGAGGTGTTAGCCTATGGGTTGTGCTGGGTTGCTTGCAGCCCACAGCACTCCTGAGTGCTACCCAAACCAGATTAAAATATAATCAGAAAATATTTAACAAAATAAAAATATGATAAAAAACACAGGTAATATTAACATGTGGTTTTCTAAGCCAATATGTGGCTCACAGGTTTTCTAATGTATAGTTCAGTGGCCTGCATTCCTGAGCTTGACACCATTGCTCTAGAGTAAAAGAAAGTCAAAGTCTGAATTTAAAAAAAAGGAGTCAGTATGGGGTGAGTGTTCACAAGGGAAGAAATCAATGTGGTGAAATGGAGACAGAAAAAAGTCAGAAAATAAAAGAGAGAAGAAAAGAAAGAACAGTGATACATATTTCATTGCGGGGTTTATTTGTAATAATTAATAAAATTCTAAGTCTGGTGACTTCTGTGAAACTCCCAAGTACCATTAGAAGAGAATTATCTTAGCAAAGTGTTGAAAGGCTGATCGCTAGGATGCTAGAACATTGTGCTTTACTTTTTCCATTTTCTGTCCTAATTTATTCAAATCTCTTTTGACAACTCTTTATTCATATACATGTTTTATAATATTTTTTATAAAATCAAAGTTCTTTTCCTATTTTTTTAAGGCATCAAAATGTTCATCTATGAGAGGTAATAGCAACCATCTTCTAGCAATTGATTTAATTATTTCTTTGTACAAATATAATTTTTCTGCCCTTTTCATACTACGTTGTTACATATGAAAAGGACAGTAGTTTACTATAATAAGAAAAATGAACACCCATGAAAATAACTACAACTTTTTGTGCCAACACTGGTTAGCATAAAAAGGCAGGAAAAAAACTTGATAAACAATTTGAAAAACTCCCAGAAGTCCAATCTAACATTACACTAATACTGGAGCTCATAGATTGGACAACAATAGGTCCCTGTCCAAGCACCATTTCATGGTTATTTTTTGAGCCCTCTTGTGCAGAGTGAATATAAATAGTAACCATATCTTTTGTGGCCAGCAGCCCTGAGGGTCTTCTCCACCCCCAGTTTGATTTCTTTTTTTTATTAAAGGGACCACCCCTTGACTCACTTCTTAAAGAGGCCTATTCACTGAATGGGTGTTGCCTCACTCAAAGTGAGAACCTGAAAAGACCTTAGTTTAAAAGGGCCGGGATCTTCCATTGCACCCTGAGCCTTCTCCAGGTGTCCTGATGAATATTTGGCCACTGGACCCAGATGGCTCTGGAGGAGACAGTGAGGCTGATGATCTTGCACAGCCCTCCCTCATTCAAATCAAAGTCAACTGCAAGTCATGTCATCACCTCCCTGATGTCATGGTCCTCTTCAAGAATGAAGGACAAACGCAACATTAATACACAAGGATATTAATGGGAAAAAAAATGAGAAGATAGAGAAAAATATGTTGGGAGATAGGGTTCAAGATTAAAAAATTAAAGTGGCCAAAGGTCAGGTAAATGTCACAGACTATGCAGAATACCCATGTTTAATATTTCATGAATACCTGCTTCAAAAAACGTTCAAGGGACTAGATATAAGGTGGAATGCATGTCACATATATAGACAAAAATATGGCTACTGACAGGTAGAAAATGCCTGTTTACAAATGTAGGAATCATGTAATAATAATGTTGATAGTAATAATAATAGCGAGCATTTATATAGTGCCTACTATGTGCTACATACTGTACTAGGTGCTTTATAAATACTATCTCATTTGGTCATCACAACCATCGCAGGAGGTTGTTATCCCGATTTTATAGTTGAGGAAACTGAGGCAAACAGAGGTTAAGTGACTTGCCCATGGTCACACAGCCAATAAATATCTGAGGCCATCAGTCTTCCTGACTTTAGGCTTTGCATTCTATCCATGAAGCCACCTAGCTGCCATTTCCAAGTCAGCTTCCTGTATAAGATTAAACCCAACACCAAACATGAAAAGATTCAGATAAGGAAAAAAACTTGTTAAACAACAACATGATCTAACAAATGAGCTCTTGATGGAGACACATGAGCCATCACTATTCCCTATAGAACTTTATCAACACATCAGGGAGCGTTTACAGTAGTTCAGCAAGAGATGACAGGCAAGTATCTGAATGAGGGTGACTATGTGACTGGGGAGAAGGGGAAGGGTGTGAGACACGCCATGGAAATGTGCTCAGTAAGACTTTACTACTGACTGGCTATATGGGGATAGAGGAGCAGAAGGGTCAAGGATGTATCTGAAGTTACAAACCTGGATAACCAGAAAGATGGCGGGCTCATCAATAGAAACGGGACATTTGCAGGAGGAACAGATTTAGGGAGAAAGATCATGAGTTCTGGTTTGGACATAATGAGTTTAGGATTCAGGATATCCAAGAGAAGCAACTGATGATGTAAGACTAGGATTTAGGAGAGAAATTTGGATCATTGCTGCCCAGATCTTTATTTCCAGATCCAGTCACTCTCCTGAGAGCCATTATTATCTCACATTATTAACTGCCTATTTAACATTTGAAAATGCTTGTGGGATAGGTATCTCAAAATTCATTTTTCTTCCAAAACTCACTGCTTTCTGAACTTTTGGCATCACTATCCTTGCAGCCAGCCAGGTTTCTGCCTCCACAACTTCTTTCATATATAGTTGAGTCCTTGTTTCTCCACCAACACAGCCACCATTCTATTCTAAGACCACACATCTCCTCCCATCTGGATTCTTGTAATAGCTTCCTAGTTGATCTCCCAGCTTCTCCTCTCTCCCATCTCCAATCCATCCTCCAAACAGCTGACGAGCGATATTTATGAAGTCCAGATCTGACCATGTCGCCCTCCTTCTCTATGAGCTCCACTGGTTCCTGATTATTTCCAGGATCAGATACAGTCTTCTGTTTGGCATTTACAGCCCTTCACAACCTGATGACAATCTTCCTTCCCAGACTTTTTATATATTGCTCCTCTTCAAGCTTTCTACAATCCAGTCAAATTAGGATTCCTACTATTCCTCATACATAACATTCCCATCTCCTTTCACCATGCTTTTGAATAGGTTGGCCCCCATGCTTAGAATGCAATCCTTCACCTCTCTGTTTCAAGACTCAATTCAAGCATTATCTTCTACATGAAGCTATTTCTGATCCCCCAACTGCTGGTTCCCTCTCTCCCTAATCTTACATTTATTTGCATTTATTCTCTATGGTACTTGTCTCCTTAGTTAAAACAAAAGCTTATAAAAAATAGGAATTGTATTACTTTGTAATTGTTTTCCTGGTATAATGTAAGGCAGCTAGCAGTAGATAGAGCACTGGGCCTGGAGTCAGGAACCTGAGTTGAAATCCGACTTCAGACACTAACTGCATGACCCTGGGCAAATCACTTACCCTGTGTTTGCCTTAATTCACTGGAGAAGGAAAAGGCAAATCACTTCACTATCTTTGCCAAGAAAACCTAACGGACAGTATGATCCATGGGGTCGTGAAGAGCTGGACACAACTAAAAGGCTGAACAACAACAAAAACAATAGTACAATGCTAAGTACTAATAGTTTCTTACAGAATACTTGCTTATTGATTGATGAGTAGGCAGGATACAGGCATATGGGAAGAGAAAGGTAAAAAATGTAGACAATATGTTATTAGTATATGAAGTTGGAAGATTAGAGGGAGAGGATGGGCCAGGCAGAAGGACACAAACCCTTGGGCAGTTATGGAGCATGCTAAAGTTTTAGAGGAAATGCTTTGCCACCACAATTCTGCTATCTTGTAGTGCTGATGGGATTTGCAGTTTTCTAAGGCCACTTGGTGGTGAAGAACTACCTGGTGAAGTTAAATATTCTCACAGAGCAGTACAGTGAAAGAACCCCAAAACTATGCTACATAGTAGAGCCAAAAGAACCTTGAACTGGGCTTCTAAACACTTAAGTTCTTCCAGCGCAAACTATGAACTTGGACAAGTTGTTTTATTTCTCTTGGTCTCAGTTTTTGTAAAACCAGTGGGTTGGGCCCAATAAAAACAACTCATTTTTATAACTTATGCTTTAAGGTCTGCAGAGTGTTTTCCTCACATCAACCTTCTAAGAAGGGCAGTGAAAGGATTGTCATTCTCATTTTAGAGATAAGGAAAAGAAGTCACACAGCTAGTCAATGCCTGAGGCAGAATTTGAACTCTGATCTCCTTATCCAAGGTAGTCACATTCTCTATGAGGATTCTGAATATATATTAGTTTTTAGAAGGCTACAATATGCAGTGACCTTGTACCCTTATGACTTTTCTTATTTTCCTTCATAATCTCCATGACTGTCTTTATTTATAGATTGTTATTCAAAGGAAATTGGGTAGATTTTAGCTTAGGCCAGTCAGTCAACAAGCATTTAACAAATACTTACTATGTACCAGGCACTATGCTAAGTGCTAGGGATTCAAAAACAGACTCTCTCAAGAGAGAAGGCAGGAGTAATGAGTTAAAAAGTCTCAAGAATGAACTCTGTGATAACTAGGCTGTCTGATTAATTAATGAATTAATGAAGCCTCACCAGTGCTTCATAGGCCAGAAAACAAGAAATTGTAGCATGCTCTCCAAAATCCCATACACTCATTGCTTATATTTCTGATCATCTGCTGTACACTATTTCTTAGCTTTTTCCTTTACGCATCATTATGGAAGGAGCAAACAGAACCATTTTGAGACCACACCACCAAATATACATATTGCTCTAAATGGATCATTTAAAATATAAACGTACTTAGAGATTTTTCAAAATTATTTATCACTTCCTGAATTTTCTTGGAAAATTCCAATCTGTTGGGAGTTAGGAAGAGATTTGCATGGAATTCAGGAACGCTATAAAAGAAAATAATAGAAATTTTAGAGCAATGCAGTAAATGACATGAAACTTTTTTTTTTTGCTTGGAATCACACAATTTTCTGACACTTACTCTATATACTTCATTATGTAGCTGTCTTCTTGGTCCACTGAAGATTTTTCTTCTATTTTATTAGTAAAAAGAAAGAGTAAAAACTAAGTGAAGGCTGGATCAGCAAAATGAAAGGTTGGTAAACATGGATAGAGAATAAAATTAATTACTATTAGCAAAAAAGGATACTCAGCTCATAAATGAAACAAATAAATTTTACTATGAATCTATTTATGATCATTTTGAAGATGCATTTTAAGCCAATTTACCAAATGCATGCAACTTATACACAAGCTATGTAAAACAGAAAATACTTTCTTTTTTCTTTTTAATATTTTCTAGCTATTATTTCATAGAATCATAAGATCACACATCTAGATCCAGAAGGGATTTTAGAAGTTATCTAGTCTGATGCTTTCATTTCATAGATAAGCAAAATGAAACCTAGGGAGGAGGAGAAGGAGGAGAGGAGAAATAGCAGCATTATCTAACTTCTTACTTGAATTGGAAGGGTCTCAGAGGGCTACTGCTATGCTCAGATAACATGGTAATAAAAAACATTCTCCTTAAATCTAGTTCACTACTTCCCACAAATACATATAGCATCCATGGGAGATTAAAAGACTTATACCAAGTCACAGAGGTTATAGGTGACTGGGGGGGGCAGTGGGGTGAATTTGAACCCAAATTGTCTCACTACTAGGCCAGTGACTTTTCCACTGTACCATTCAGTAAGACTGTTTAAGGTTTTTCATCTGTAATGGCCTTATTCATCTTTTTTAATATTTCCAAAGATAAGTGGTTTTATTGGTGTGAATATACCTTCCGTCAATGTAGCTACAAGCCCTTTGCATCTTAGTAAATGGACTTTGCCAGTTATCATTGGTTGAGCCTTGCTCCTGAAGAATAGCTGATTAAAAACCTAGGATAACAGGAACATATGTTTAGAGGCCATCAAGTCCAATTCCTTCATTTTAAAGATGGGGAAAATGAGACAGAATAAAGTTAAGAGATTTGTCTAGGTTCACATAGCTGTAAGTGTCTTGAGATAGAATTTGAATCCAAGTATTTCCAACACCAAGTCTAGAGCCCTATCTATTATGCCATGATGCCTATCTTCCCCCTTATTGATAAAAAAGTGGAGGGCTATGAATGCAGAATATAATACATATTGTCAGATCTGGTCACTTGGTCAAATTGTTTTTTCTTAATTGTCTTTCCTTACCAGGGAAGATTAAATGGAGGAGATGAGTATATTAAGAAATGATAATGAGGGGCAGCTAGGTGGTGCAGTGGATAGAGCACTGGCCCTGGATTCAGGAGGACCTGAGTTTAAATCTGGCCTCAGGCACATAACGCTTACTAGCTGTGTGACCCTGGGCAAGTCACTTAACCCCATTGCCTAACCAAAAAAAAAAAAAAAAAGAAAGAAAGAAATGATAGGACCTATGACTGAATTGTTTCCAGTTTGGTGGTACCTGCAAAGCTGGTAGAGAATTTTAAGAACTTTGGATTGCCTCCATGCTGTGAGGTATCAGAAGGCAAAATAAAGTGCCCATTTTTCTTACCAGAAAGTTTTTCTTCAGTGTTAGATCGTAATTTATGTTTTCTTCTGGGAATTCTGGAAAATAGTACATCTAATGTTTTGGTGGAAACATCGAATGGATTATTTAATTTCATTTCATCCAAAGGCTCTGAAAGTTTGCGTTGAAAACCGTCATGCTCAAATAAGGAATCTGGAACACTGTCAAATGAATCATCCCCCATATAAAAAGTTTTTCGAGGAATTTTCAAATGTATATGTACTTCAAATACTGCCTCATTTTGCCTACTTGATTCTTTTTTCAAACTGAGATTCTTGGACATCTAATTCAAGAGGCATGATAAGATGTCAGCGATATCTTATAATTTACATTTAAAATCTTTCAAAACTCAAATGAGAAAATGAAAAACAGCATAAGACCAAATTCCAGCCATTGAATAACACATTCTGCCCTCATACTACCATATACTTTAACATTCATATATGAATACAAACAAATAGAAGAATTACTTCCAATTCATTCATACTGAATAAACTAAGAAAATAGTTCAAATTCCATTGTGATGAACTGCATTTTATTGTGCCAATTCCATCTTTATATTAGAATCATGCAGCAGTAGGCAACCTGGGGCTTCAAGGTCACATGTGGCTCTCTAGGTCCTCAAGTGCAGCCCTTTGACTGAGTCTGAACTTCACAGAATAAATCTCCTTAATAAAATGGTTTGTTTTGTAAAACTTGGACTCAGTCAAAAGGCTGCACCCAAGAATCTGGAAGGCCACATGTGGCCTGGAGGCAGGAGGTTCCCCACCCCTGGTATAGAATATCTAGCCAAAGGATCACATTTTTCAAGTAAATCCTAAACTAACCAAACTTCAAATAATTTTCATAGCAGTCATAGATTACTACTTAAATATGTACAATACTTTAACATGGTGCTAAATAAAATGAAAAAGAAATACTAAGTTGACACTTTGATTAAAATTTCAATTCCCAAAGTACAAGATGGTAAAGAGTCATGCCTAGATTCCAAGTTATTTGAAAAATATATGGAGATTTTGTGGAATGAAAGCTAAATTGGTTTGCCTCGTATATCAACCAAAAAAGTTACTGTAATCTTAAGCTGCATTAAAAGAGAAAGAGTGAAGAATTTCAGTAAAAATGTAATGTAAAAGATCATAGAAGAGCTGAACTCTTCCATATATACTCTAGCAAATATTTTTAAAAACCAAGATAATGATCAAGAAATCCAAAGAGCTCCAGAACTGCACAAAAAGATAGCCAGAAGCTTATACGCAATGAAAAAATGAGTCCTACTAGGGAAGCCAGCAGGGGCACAAGAGGACAGAAATCTGTGGAGGTTTCCTTGACCAGAGAGAATTCAAGGCTATCTAAAGCCTGAAGCACTTTTTTGGGAAGGGAGGGGGGAACAGATTTTTGTCCATTAAAAAAAAATTTAACTTATAAATAATCATTGTATTTCTTGAAAATTATGACCAAATAAAAAACCCAAATAACATATTTTAAGAAACTACACATGAAAACTGCTCAGATCTATAAGAACCAAAAAGCAAAGCAGAAAAAAAAATGTACCACTTACTTCATATAAGAAACCTCAAAATAAGAACTCCCAGGAATATTCTAGAGAAAAATCCAGAGCTTTCAGGTAAAAGAAAAAAATACTACAATCAATCATAAAGAAAGAGTTCAAATATGAAGAAACTTCAATCAGAATTACATAAGTTTTGGTAGCAACAACCCTAAAGAAAAGAAAATCTTGGAATGCAATATTCCAAAAGATAAATGATAAAGATATACAGTGAAGAACAACATATTCTGGGGCTTCTGAGGGTGTCTGTTGTTGGAGTCTCCCAGGCTCCAATTCTTTCCATGGTATATCCAGATTGTGAAGTGAATTGGCCACGATGTTTCTGCAGTATTACTTTAAGGAGCAAGGGGACCGGTTCCGTACCCTAAGGAAAACAAACCCTGCAGGACAACAGACCTCTTCAGTTCACCCAGTCAGGTTCTTCCCAGATGACAAGTATTCAAGACACCGTATCTCTACCAAGAAGAGATTCAAGGTTCTTATGACCCAACAAGCACGATTAGTCCTCTGAATTACCAACCATGAAGCAATGGCAGCCACCAAGGACTCTGGCCCAAGAACCTTTTCCTACATCTAGACCACCTCATTCAGGAAGAGCTCATATCTTTGACTCTTTTAACCCATTCTCACAACTTTCCATTACTCCTTTTATACACTTGCTTCTTAGAATCTAGCTCAATTTGTCTATGTAGCTCTCTGTACTTAGGAGCAATCCACCTAAAATGAAAAGCCTAAAGTTGACACATCTTTTTAATCAATGTTGTAGGCTACTAAAGCTGAAATAATTTGAAAAAAAAAAAGAACCACATATTCTTCAATACTGGTCATAATAATGTAGACAAAAAAGTGAGTTTGTAATAGAATAGAGGACTTTCAAACATCTGTGATAAAAAAGATGAGTAAAACCTTCAAAATTAAAACAGCCAGGAGGACATGAGAAATGTAAATATATATGAGCAACTGGAGATATTTAAATGGTGATTAAATGCTTACATCCACATATGGAGAGAAGAGACAAGAATGCCCTCAAGGATTTACATAAGGAATTGCCTAAGATGAACACAGGGCCTGGGGGTGTTTTCTTTTCTCCTTCTATTTTGACGATCTTAAAAGAGAAAAGAAAAAAGGGAATAACTATGGAAAATTTGAGGAAGAAGACAGAATTTACTCTTTCTCATTATTGGCTGTTTAATTGTTTTTCTTTGTCAGAGAGAAGGTTTCATCCTGGGAGGAGGGGTTTAAAATAACCGAGGTATAAACAAAAGACCTCAATAAACCACATTTTGAACAAAACAGAATGGGAGAGTTATAATAGATAAAAGGTCAACAGATATGAACAAAGTTCTCAAAAGAAAAATTATAAACTATAAACAGCTATGTGAAAGACTGCTCCAAATCACTAAGATAAGAATGCAAAATAAAATAACTATGAGGTTTCACCTTATATACAGAAAACTGGTAAGAAAATAAAAAGACAAAACAATCAGTTAGAGGGGCTACAGAAAATTATGCACTATAATATTATTAGCGTACCTGTGATTTAATCCAACCATTCTAGAAAGCAATTTGGAATTATACCAAAAGAAAAAAAAGATTAAAATGTCCAGACTCATTGATGCAGAAATCCTACTACTTGCAATATGCTGTAAGGTCACTAAAGACTGAATGGTCTCATATATACCAAATTACTCATAGCAACACTTTTTATGGTAGCAAAGAAGTGGAAACAAAATGAGGTCTCCCTGACAGGGGAACAGCTAAACACACTGTAACAGAAAAATGTAATTAAATATTATTGATTCATCAGAAATGAGGAATATGAGGGATTTAGAGTGGCATGGGAAGACTTTCTTGGCATGGGCCAGAAAAACAATGTATACATGCATTTATACATATATGTGTGCATATTCATATGCATATATACATATAAATACACACACAGAGACACTAAAATAATTAAAAGAAAATTAAAACAAAACGTAGCTCAATGGATGGGAATTTAATTAACCATAAAAAAAGAGATGAAAAAATGGACCACTGCCTCTTCACTGGAGAGATGAGGGGTTATGGGAAAGGAAGATTTTATACACTGTTGGACACAGTTACTATGTTTGTTGGTTTTTCTTAATAATTTTTATTTCTTACAAGAGAAGACTCAGAATTCCAGAAATGATTGTGATATAAAAACAAAAGCTGGGGCAGCTAGGTGGCACAGTGGATAGAGCACCGGCCCTGAAGACAGAAGGATCTGAGTTCAAATCCGGCCTCAGCCCAAACATTTGACACTTACTAGCTGTGTGATCTTGACAAGTCACTTAACCCTGATTGCCTCATTAAAAAAAAATGTTAACAAAACTTTTTTTAAGGATTGGAAAAATAAATAAAAATAGGGGGTTCAACTAAATTATTTCGATACCCAATTCCGATTCTACAACTAAATAAATTGTATGAATCCATGAGATGAGCTCTGCATTACACAGTAGGGCTTTAGGGAAAAAAGCCTAGCATTTGATTGATAGATGTATAATTCCATTACAACAATATTTCTATTCAGCATAAAATATTTCTAGGACCAAATTATTTGCTAATACAGACAATTCCTTTGACTTTTTTAACATCCTTTTTATAATACGTAATTTTAGGGGACATATGACTTCATCTGTGAGCTATGTAAATGTGCTATGATGAGCTGCATTATAAGATTTGACTATATTTATTGCTATGAGTTCCTTTATACAATGATTGCATTCCCAAAAAAGTGTACAAATCAATTGTTCAAAATCCATTAAAAGACCTTGTTATTTACAAGAAAATTGTGTACAATCCCCCATTTTCCTCATTTATATATTTTATAAGTGTGAAAATAATATGTCCTTTGCTTTCGAACACAACACTACTGACCAGGAATTGTCAAAAAACAATGGTACATGATAATATGTACATTAAAAATAAAAGCTGTGATTGTTGAGACATAATTTGAAGATGGAATTATAGATGTTTCAAGCTATTGTAATGCTCTACCACAGTCAGAAAATTCTCACTTAGAAATCTACTACTTCTCCCCAAATAAATATGGATTTTGGCTAAGGTTTCTTGATTATTTTCCATGGAAAAGTAGATATCTTTGTCAGGTAATATACTGAATAGCTAGTATGGGCTATATTACTCTTTTGTGAGACCATAATAAAAATTATATAATATATATATGTATGTGTTGTGTGTGTGTGTATATAGATAGATAGATAGATAGATATCTATCTATCTATATATCTATATATCTATATTATATATATATATATATAGATAGATATCTCATTGTGTAATAGTAATAACACTGGATAACGCTGGGTTCTTAAAGGTTTTGCCAGCGGAACACGAACAAAAGACCACCATGAACATTATTATAGTATATGTACCATCTATGGTGAGGATAAAAAGGTAGGGAAGTTCTATGAAGAAACGGATAAGATCCTCCAAATCAAATGAACACATTCTTGGATACTAGGTGATATTAATGCAAAGGATGGAGTAGTCAAAGATCTCAAGAAACATAATGGAAAATATGGATCAACATGGTAGGTTGAGAGGAAGAAAGGACCTAAGGATATCTATCTAGTCATTCCCTTTCCCCTAGAATTTTATAGATGAGAAAACTGAAGTCCAAAGAAGTTAAGTAATTTGCCCAGGGTCATAAAGAAAGTAAGCAGCCACTATGTACTTTAAATATGGGTCCTCTAGCTCCAAATCCATTGCTTTAGAAAAATCAAAGATGTTGACGAGAAATAATGGAACAGATAATTAGGAGCATGACAAGTGTTAGGAAAGGAAACCAATAGGCTGTGTCCAATTTGGAGACAGAAAAGACAAATGGTCAATAAACAGCACCCACAAATAAACAGGAAGAGGAGAGTGAGGTAGGAAATTACAAAACTCTTTTAATGATCCCCCAATATCTCCCTGAAACAAAGGCCTATCTTCTTAATATCAATAATTTACTAGGATTCTTATATGGAGAGGAGACATGCCACCCAATCTCTGAAAAATTTGATGAGTTTTCACACAGAGGGTAACGGAGAGTCAAATGGAGGTATAAACAGTCTGCAACATAAAATAAATAAGAAACTCTGGAGATCAGGATGGGAAATAAAGGAAGTAAGTCATCAGGAAAATATAAGATTAAGAAAACATAGCCAGGTGCTCCAAATGGTAGGAGCAAGCTGTCAGGGGAAAGCAAAGTAGGCCTCAAGCATGCCACCCTCTAGCAAACTTATGGAGGAAAATGGAAAAATGATGAAGAGGATGGGTAGTTATGAATAGATTGTGATTTGCATCATTGCCAGAAATATGCAAATTTATGAGAACACAGATCTATTCCAGTACTGTATTTAGGTTTGACTCTGCTGTGGAGAAAGCTGAGTAGGTAAGTCCAAAAGCATCAGCAATGATTCTTTGGGCAAGATTATGGTTTTCTAAGAACTTTTACCCAGCAGAAAGAGGAAAGAATTGCTAGACTCCAAGGATTGATTGAAGGTACTTCTCAAAGTGTCAACTACATAAGCTTCAAGATCTCACCAGAGCATTAAAATTTAGTATTGGGAAAATTAGTGTAGCCAACCACATTATAGGTTCAAAGTCAACTTGTGTAATCAGATGCTCAACCTCTATGCTATTATGGAATACGCAGCATAAGTGGTAATAAGCAATAAAATGTTACATGAAAGTAATTTGTATGAAAAAATGGACAAGTGTCATTAATCAGCAGCAGCACTGTGGTTTTACAATGAGACATAAAATGCCTGTAGGAAAAGAAAGAAAAATCCCAGATACAAGTCTCCACAAATAGCAAGAGGAAATTTCTTGGTCAGACTCCAGCATAAAATCATACAACAGTTTTAGAGCTCAGAGGGACCACAGAAGCCATGGAGTCTAATCTCCTCATTTTGTAAATGAGGAAACTAAGACCTATTGGGCAAATGACTTGATTAGGGGTCATACAACTAATATGTGTGTGAAGAAGCATCCTGAGTCAAGTCTTCCTGACTCCAGGTTCAACACTCTCTCATCCATCTCTACATCTTCTGTTGGTATAGTTTCCTTTCTCATTCTCAGCTGCATTTTCACAAAACAAGGGATATTTTCCAAGACTTTTACATTTATTACTAAAATCACATCTCTATCACTTATTAAACAATTAGCTCTGAACCCTCACCCCATTGAGAAACCTCCCTCCCCCACCCCATAAATGCTTGCTCATCTCTCTATATCAGATCCTCTAATTTCCTGACTTAAATAAATACCAGAAATATGGGTTATGCTATTTATTAACAACGTTACAAATGATAAGAGACATATAATTATTCATAATTCAACTTTGAGAAAGATCAAAGCTGAAATTACATCATTATAGCTACGAACTTCTCAATTCTGGAAATAGTCCTACCACTGGCTAAGAAGAGCAGCCAAAGTTTCTCAAAAACTCTCTTTGTAATATTTCTTTGCAAAGTTAAAACAGTTCTCTCAGAAAGGAAGTTTTTCATCCTCTTTTTCACTGTAGTCAGTCTCTCTTGTAGCATGGCAGGTAAATCTCCAGAATGACCATCAAAACTGTTGGGCTGTCAATATCCTATCACCTTTTAAAGATTCAATAACAGTCTACATAGTCTCTGTGGAGAAGCTATTATAGTGGTATATAAAAATGTTGTTGGGGTCTTGTTATGTAAAAATATTTTATGGAACATGAACATATTATCCACTAATGTTGGTTAGTTTCCTAGAGTGATCTACATTCATTTGTTAATCCCCTCTTTTGCTCACACTGTGTTGTTGGCTGACCATTCCAAATTACCAGCCAGAGTTTTTATGAATATCTCCCTTGTCTTTATCTTCTGAAAATCATTGCTAAATAAAGTACATGCCTCAACCACACAAACTATAACTTTTCAATATGAAGGTGAAAAAACAAAATTTTTAAACCTTGCCTCTCCTTCTTTATCATATATATATTTCAACAAATTAATTTTTATATTTCTCAGAGGTCATTTTACCTTTGTAATATCATCTAGTGAAACTTTGATATTAGTTAATGAATCACAATTTTCTTTCTCATCATCTGAAACTTCTGGCACTTTAAACAATTATGGTGTCCTTCATTGCCCTAGATTAACAAATAACAAAAACTGGAGACAACTTTCAATTTTCAATTACATATTAAAAAGTTTTTAAACTTCTATGACAAATAGAAACATTAAATTTGCTAACAATAGAATGTTTACAAATTTTAAATTTTTAAAGAATGTCTGCTATTTGTCTTCAAAGATTACAATATAGTTTTCTTATTTCTTATTTTTATTGAATCACAGAGATTTATATTTGATTACTATCTTTAAGACAAGGCCATATGGAGTAGCGAAAAGAATACTGGATTTTTTGAGAACGAAATTCTGGTTTTAGTTTTTACCAATGTAGTAGGACTGTGTAACAAAATCTCTTTGAATCGTGTTTTCTTCATCAAGAAAATAAAGAGATTGGACTAGTTTTATGATTTACTTTATTCCAGTAGATGTTTTTGTTTGTTTAAAAAAACTATAAAACTTTTCTTGACAGTTTCAAAATAGCCACAGTTGTTTTTGACTGTTGTTAAAGCTACTAAAAAACTGCATAATAGAATTATGTCCTGAATTATATGATCACTACTTTAGCATACATTCAATGGGTCAAAAAGGGCAAAAATATATTTCAAAGATAGGAAGTAGTCATGAAGAATTAATTAGGGGAATACTTTGCCACAATTATCCTACCACCATCATAAACACAAAGAACAAAATGAAAACTTTGGCCTTTAAAAGTGTTTAGAGAATATAGAGATCTCGTGTATGAGTCTGTAAATATAAATGTGTTTAAAATACACACTTTTTTGTTGTTGTTATCTAGGCCTGAGATTTCAAGCTTGGGTAATTCCTGGTATGGAAACTCTTTTCAGTAATACAGATCAGTAACACATGTGCAGCTTATTATTTTAGAGTATTGCCTAGAGGGACTGTTACTTTCCTGTGGAACATGCACACAGCCAGTGAGTGCCAGAGAAAGGATCTGAACACAGGTCTTCCTGATTCCTAAATTCCTAAAATTAAAAGAGGCATATACCATGCACAGAGACATACAAAATTTAGAGTGAAATGAATTATTTTAAATTTAGGAACAAAATATAATAAAGTATTATGGAAGAATATATTTGGTTAATTTCAGTTGTGATCATATAAAATAGTTAGAAAAGGATTTTCTGAATAATTTTAATATTACCAGATAGTTCTCTCAAAAACTTGTCAATACATTTAAAAGAAAATTATTGCATATCCTTAATACAAGAAAAAATGTAAAAATTACTTTATGAGTCTTTATTCTTTTTTTCTTCTGAACATCCCACTTTGCTAGATTTAATAAGTAAATCCAAAAATAGTTTAATTGCAGTCTGCACCAGCTGTCGGATCAGTTCTTGGAATATATGGTCAACTAATTTAAGAAATCTTCAAAATTTTTGTATCATATGACGATGCATAGGTGCCTTAAGATGTTCTAGCTTATTTTCAAGTGGTTCATGCTCAAAACAGCTTTTTATTCCCTTCCTTTCTGCAACCTTTAAGCAAATTTGAAGAAAAAGGACAATTTCTTTATTTCTTGAAATACCATAGTCATTGTTTTATAGCATTATTTGTCTAAATAATATAATGAAGTAAAACTTCATAAATTTAATAATTTGCTGTCTTAAACATCAATCTAAAGGAAACCTGCTATTATGTATTTTGAGAAATACATCTTAAATCAGTAAATCACTTGTGAATAGTTAATTGGATTCCTAGACATCAGACAAGGAAATTTCAAGGAATACCTTTGATTATTGAATATATCTACAAAGGTCTTTATGTCTTGAAAAAACTCATGCTCAGAAAAAAGAGGAATGTAGGACACAGCAGAAAGAAAGTTCAAGAGGTCCTAGAAATATTCTGAAAAGTGTGAATTTCATAAAGAGCTTTTTAACTGATGTTTTAAAAATTCCCAGTAGCCCAGGGCAACGTATAAATAAATGGCTACACAGCATTATCTGGATGAGGGTCCACCAAAGAGGCTGAGAAGAAGCAGTGTAGTAGGCAGGAGTAGAGCCAGGAGAAAGGGTGTCCCCAAAAACTGGAAAGAAGAGAGTATCAAAGACGAGAAAGTAATCAACAATGCCAACAACTACGGAGAGGTCAAAAAAGATGAGGAAATGAGAAAGGGCCATTGGATTTGGCAATGAAGACATCACTGGTAACTTTGGAGAAAGCAATTTTTGTGGAATGTAAGATTGGAAGCTGAAGAGTTAGAGGAGAGAAAGTGGAGGTACCTATTTGTATATTCAGAAGTCATATTCATGTAAGGAAATGCAGGATCCAGATGGAGAAGCATGGTAAATTACATTTGAGTAAAGATCAATGGTGGGAGAAACAGAAATGAATATCACTGGAGTATACTATATTCCCCATGGTCAGAAAGATGAAATAGATGAGAAGTTTTGGAAATGAACTATAATATCCAGGCAAAAAGTGTAATATAAATGAAGCAACTCAATTATCCAAATATTTATGAACTTTCTATCTGCCAAAAATAGTGCAACTAATAACATCTTGACTTGCCTTAAAGCTTTATCTTTCAAAAGGTAGAGGAAACAACAAGGGAAAATGCCATTCTGGATCAGATTCTCACCAAAAAAAGGGTACATGAGGTGGGAATGCTGGGAACAAGTGACCATGCCCTCTTGAGAGGATGTAATAGAGAAAGAAAAGAAAACTGAGGCACATTCTGGCACGCTATCTCCATTGAAGGAGAGCAGATTTCTAAGAATTTAGAAGAATGATAAGTAGGACATGGACTAAAATTCTACAGTAGAAGTGGACTCAGAAGAGATGAGACACTCTCAAGAACAGAATTCTGAAGACACAATGAAAATCGAAGCTGATGAGGAGAACAAACAGGAATAATCTAAGGATAGCTCATCAACCAATTAAGATTTTTAAAACTACCTATATGATATGGAAGAAATGAGAGGTAACAGGATAAACACAAAAATGTGGCGTGATACTATAAAAATAGTGTCAGGAATGCTAACGCTCAAAATGAGCAAAGTAACTGAGAAGGTGAAGGAAAATCCAGAGGCTTTCTTGTTGCTGTTTTGTTTTGTTGTTGGTTTTTTACAATATGTTGGAGAAAAGGAGAATCAAAGCAGGGATCATTAGCACTGCTAAGGATGGAAAGGAAACTAATAACTGATGACAGAGAGAAAGTAGATTTGTTCAATTCTGATTTTGCTTCTATTTTATTGGCCAAAAAGAATGATCTTTGGACTGGAAAGTACAAAACAAAAATAGTAAAAAAGAGTGTTATTACCCAAAATAAATGAGGCGACCTCAGGAGAGCACTGTGTTGCCTTTGACAAATTCAAGTCAACTTGTTGATTAGTTGTGTCCAATTCTTTATGACCCCTTTGGGGGTTTTCTTGGCAAAGATACGGGAGTGATTTGACATTCCTTTCTCCAGCTTACGTTGCAGATGAGGAAACTCAGGTTAACAGGGTTACGTGACTTGCCCAGGGTCACACAGTTAGTAAATGTCAGAGGCCAGATTTGAACTTAGGTTCTCCTGACTACAGGGCTGGCACTTCATCCACACTGAGCCATTTAGCTGCCCAGATCAACTCTATCCTCTGGTTCTGAGAGATCTGGGGAATGTGATTGTGGAGGTACTGTCAGTGGTATCTGAAAGCTCATGAAGAAAGGGAGGCTTATTGGATGTCTGGAGAAGGGCAAATAGTATTCCAGTGATCAAAAAAGGACAAAGATAGTTGGCAAATTATAGGTCTGTGAGTGACTTTGACTGCATTTCCTGGCTAAATTATAGAACCTATATTTAAGGAATGCTGAGTGAATGTCTAGAGAAGTGAGTGACACTTACGAGGACCCAACAAGATCAGTCATACAAGACTCACTCGATTTTGTTTTTGGAAAACCAGAGGAGGGAAATGCTGTAGCCCGCTCGGGTTTTGGCAAAGAGCTTTGATGAAGTGGTTAAGGTTCTTGTGAAAAAGATACATAGGCAGAGGGATTGCACCAAAAGACAATTAAGTGGTTTCCAGTCCAGTAGGATGGTCAGATTCAAAGAATCATCGTTGGTGATCTGATATCAGCTCAGAAGGTTGTCCTCTATGGATTGCACCAACGATACGTTCTTTGAACTGTGCTATTTGACATTTTTGATCAATGGCTTAGATAAGAGTCTTCATCAAATGGCAAATGTCACAAAGCTGTAAAGGATAGTTGACACTGAGGAAGACAGAGAAATGACCAAGCAGATCTTAGTGGGGTAGAATATCAGACTGAATCTATTAAGACAAAATTGTCTAGGGATTAAAAAGGGAATTGGTTTTGTCCCAGATGGGTGCAATGGGTGGAAATTGCAAAGAGTAAAATTTAAGCTCGATGTCAGGAAAACTTTCTTACCAATTGGTAATGGGCTACCTCATGGACTAGTGGGTTCCCCCATAGTGGAGATCTTCAAACAAAGGCTGAATGACTACTTGTGGGGAAGGAGAGGGGAGTAAGCATTTACATAGTACCTATCACGTGCCAGGCTCTGTGCTAAATGCTTTTACAGATATCATCTCTTTTGATATTTTAATAATAAATATGGACACACTGAATTAGCTGTTCTTTTTGAGGTATGGCCTAAACTACTCTCGACATCCTTTCTAGTTCAGCAATTCTGAAATTCTATGAGGCACCCTTAATTTCTGGAAGGCTAAAAGAAAGATAGTTTGGCAGATTTATAGAAGTATCAAAAGGCCTTTAAGAATATTTATTAAATTTATTTATGTATTTAAGGTTATAAAGTTATTTAAGGTTATAAAGAAGAGCCAAAATCATATCTCCTGGGAAACCTTCAGAAAAAAAAAACCCAAGTAACTTTTATTTAAAAAAAAAACTTTTAAAAAAAACCCTTTTAAAAAGACCATTTTTTTTTACTGAAAAATTAATCAATCTAAACTAGTGAAGAATAGGTGTTTCAAAGTGCAATACTCTTAAAAATAGCCCAGTTGATGAGCAATATGTGATAAAAGCAATTTATTGCTAACACTAACTTGAGGACGTGTTGGGCTTCTGGCTAACACTCTATTTTGTCTCTCAACTATATGCCTACAATGATAGTGATTCTATGATTTTCTAGTCCACAGAGAGCTCTGATGACTGAGTATCCCAAACTAAGTAAGGCAATAAACAAAAGAGGTCAAAAGACTTACCCAAGTGTCATGGAGGATGTTCTAAAAAAAAAAGTCCAAATAGAAGGGATTCCCTATTGATGGTGAGGTTTTGCACATGCTCCTATGTGTGGGTGACACTGAACTGTTTGTATCTAGTACTGAAACTCTGTGGTTTCTCCTCACCAAGAACCATGGTCATTCTAAAGTATCTGATAAATCAATGGGAAAATCAACTGGATGAAGAATATCTGTAATTGTCACTGAATTATTCCATCCATTTGTCTCGTATAATTCTAGAGATGGGCAATGAGCTGGGTCCAAAACTGAAGAGAAGGAAATGGGCTGCAACCCAAACTGCAGCACAATGGTCCTAGATTTCTCATAGCTGCAAAAGCTCATCTTTTTTGACACTGATATTCTCCCAGTGAAGTTTTAACAGTTGAGAATCATGAAACACCACCATGTATAAAGAATCAAAATGGTGGCAGAACCAAAAAGCAAGGAAAACACATATGGCAGTTGTAAGTATGAAGCACATTAAGAATATATCAATGATATCTTGGGGTCAACTAGGTGGTGCGGTGGATAGGATGGGGTGCTTGGGTGCTTGTACTGGGACCCCAATTCCAAGACCGTATTTCTTCCCAGCCTCAGAAACACTATCCCTGGTGGTTTCCCCCAGCCCAAGGACACTGTGCCTAGCAATTACTCATGAGTAGGCACCAGCAAGACACTTATCTCTCCCTGGTGTAGTTACACAAAACTGGGTGAGAAAGTGATGGGCTACTCGGGCTCCAGCCCTACGATCATGTCTCTGGATGCCTCACAGTTCCTTAGTAAGCTCCTGTTCTGTGAGAAAATTTTCTCTTGTTGCAGAACATTCTCTAATCAGGAGGGAGAGAGGGATGCCTGGCCCAAGGATTTTTGTCCCTGTCTGGCCCAAGGACTTTTCCTCCCATCAGATCCCCAAGGTCCATACCTCTGACAACTCCTTCACTGTCTGGTATATTCCCTACACTTTCCCATCCATAGCTCCCAAAGATACCTGGACCTTTAGATTACCTAATCACTATCCCCAGCATTCCTTTCCCATGCCCTTTTCCATATAAACCCCAGCTCCATCCTCAGTCTCTCACAGGTTCCTTAAGAACCTTTGCTCTCTGTATAGCATAACAATAAATCTTTGCCAACTTGACTTAAAGAATACTTGAAAGCCTGTGAATTCATTCCAGATGACCCAGCCTTGTACTCTGCTCTTTGAGGGGTCTCGACTTCTCAGACCACAACAGACATAGCACTAGGTTTGGAGTCAGGAAGACCTGAGTTTAAATCCAACCTCAGACACTTACTAGCTGTGTGACCCTGGGCAATCATTTAATCCACTGTCTGCCTCATTTTTCTCATCTATAAAATGGGAATAATAGTAGCACTTACCTCCTAAGATTGAATGAGATAATATTTATAAAACCTTAGCATGGTGCCTGGCACATGGTAGATTATATAAATGTTAGTTATTATTATTGTTATTATTATGTCTATGATAGTAAAGGGAAGCAGGCTAATCATTTAGCAAGAGTGAAGGAAAGTAGATGGACTTCATCTGAGAACTTCACCAGTATCCACAAATATTAAAAGAACTAAACAAAGATCTTTAGCACACTCTATGGACGATTTTTAGAAAGACATGGACAATAACCACAGAGAGTAAGATGTCATGGGAGAGGTTATAATCTATAATGGGGGCAGTACCCATATAGACGGAATTATAAATATATACAACTGTTCAAGTACATATATCCAAATACTTAGATGATAAATCTAAGCCTTAACAGAAAGTAGTTCTAATTCTTTGGGTGTGATGGTTGTTAAACAAGTCATGGGAAGCATTTCTTAATACAGAAATCTTACCACTGCTTTATAATTTTTAATGACAAGCTCTGGCTTATTCCTCTATCAGAAGGTGGCTTCAGGCAATGCTCCTAAGAGAAAAAGCCATGAGAAGGCTAAAGCAGCTATGGAATCACACTGTGTGTAACTGATTCTTTTCTTTCCACTTGGCCATACAGACCAAGGAAAGGAAAATGAGTCAAAGGAGAGGGAAGGGAGACAGAGGCAGGGGTTCACAGGAGCCAGCTCTTACCAGCCAGAGAGATCTTCCTGTTAAATTTTCAGTATGTGCATTTATACCTTAGAAATAGGCAAGCACTACAAATTAGAGCTTAAATTATTTTTGTTGATTTCATAGATAATAATAGTGCAGATTAAACTTAAAATGCATCATGCATACATTTTCCCAGTTGTTAAACATTTATCAGCGTACTTAGAAGGAACATAAAAGGACTCAATTAACTGATCAAAAATGCCTAGTAAGGTTATGACTCTCTTTAGCTGTAAGCCTTAGAAGGACAAATAGACCATTTATGACTGTGATGATGAAAGGTTACCTACTATAGAAAAAAAGATCTGGAAGGACTTCTGACACCAAATAGTCTCACAAAGCTACAGAGAAATTCTAGGAAGATTGAATTCCAAGTGAGGCTTCTGGGTGAGTTCTACTGGACCAATTTCTACTGGGTAGCAATCATAGCTGAATCAAGTACTGGCAGACATGCTTGTCACTTTGGGCAGGTCACTGAACCTTTCTGGGTCTCAGTTTCCTCATCTATAAAGTGAAGGGGTTAGATTAGACTAGCTGATATGTAAAGGCCTTTTGAACTTTAAATACTATTAGCTAACTGACCCTAGGTATTTGACTTTCTCTTCATTTACCTTAACATATATCACATCTTTAAAAAAAATTAGTACTAAACAACACTAGGTGATAGTCTTGTTTAATGATTTTTTTTTTAAAAAAATCAAGCTTCTATTTTAAACTTGGGACAGCTAGATGGTTCAGTGAATAAGATTCCATGCTGGAAGTCAGGAAGACCTGAGTTCAAATCCAGACTCAGACATTTAACCCTGTTTGCCTCAGTTTCCTCATCTATAAAACAGGGATAATAATAGCATCTACTTCGTAGGGTTGTTGTGAGGATCAAATGAGCTAATATTTGAAGTGTTTAACACAGTGCCTGGCATATAGTAAGCTCTATATAAATGTTAGCCATTTATCATCATCATCTTCATCATCATCATCAAAAACATGGTTGGGTGGCAAAATATGACATTATTTCTCTTGGTAAACCATGACTATTGCCTTTCAGAGCATAAAAACAGAACTAAAGTTTTGCTATCCGGTTGGTAATACTGCTGTATCATCATCACAGGCAAAATACTTAATTGAGAGGTAGTCACCTGAGGACTGAACTTAATAATGCAAATCTATCAAGTGATGATATCATAAATATTCATTGTAGTGCTAGAGAATACTTCTTACATTTCGGCTTCACTGTGTTGCCTATGTGTATGTAGTGGGTCCCTGAGCAACCTAGAATGTTATTCTGCATACTGCCATCAGATTAACCTTCTGAAAATAGGCTTTCATTTCATTCCTGGGTTCAAAAATTTCCAGTGGCTCCCCACTGCCTGCAGCATTAACTTCAAACTTAGAGTGGTACTGAAAGCACTAACCAGTTTGGTCCCAGGCCCTATTACTCACATGCAAACTCAATACAGCAGTCAAAATGTTCTACTCACGGTTTCTCTCAGTTCACTATGCTTTCACCTTGAAAGTCTTCCCACCCCCTCTCCACTTAACCTAAATCGACTAAACTATTCACTAAAACTCCCTTGACCTCCTCTGCAGGAATAGATATCTTTCTCCTCTGATTTTTTTTTGGTAATACATAATATATGCACCACTCATTTGTCACTTATCTCCTACATCCTAGCTTGTTGTTTATCTTTCATGAATATGCCACCCCCTCTACCAAGTTGTAAGCTCCTTGAGGACAAGGCCACATCTTACAGTTTTCTGTATTCTCCACAGTGCGTTGCAAAATGTGTTGTATATAACAGGTGCTCAACAAATATTGGATTAATTGATCAGTCCTTTGACCCCTCAACTTGACTTTTGCCTGCTCCTTTCAGGACTACGATACAGCAATAATTCTACTTAATACATGGAAGTTATTCTTCTATAGCCCTAGTAAGCTTAAGGAGTGATTGGAAAGGAACTGATGAGTTTTAACACAAATGTATATGGCATAGCATTCAGGCTTCCAGAGGGTAAATATAGAGAAATAAGATATTTTTTAAAATTACCTGTAAAAATGTACTTTTAATCACTAAAATGATTTTCTCCTTAAGTTCTTCCAGCTGTTTTAGTGCTTGTACAGTCTGTTGTAACTGCTCCTCACAAAACTCTTCTAGAGAGTATGTATGGTATTGGTCCAGCTAATACAACAAGGGAAAAGAATAAGCCTTTGAAAGTTAAACTTCATTTATGAGACTAAGGCAGGAAAAAACATTTTATCTTTTCCTGGTTATAAATGAAGGGATTAAGTGATATTTCAATGTAACAGCTGTAAAAACAAGCAAACAAAAAACCCTTGATAATTCACAGAACTATGTCAAAGGAATAGGAAAAAAAAATGTGATTGCCAATTATTAAAACTAGTTTTAAGGAGATGTACAAAAGTGAATGTATTTAGAATAAAAACAATTTTTAATGCTCTGTAACTCCAGTCTTAGCCACTCCCATCCTCATTGCAGAAAGCAATCAGGGATTAATAATAGAAAAAGGCTTCCAACTGGGAGGTAAAGAGACATAAGCTCTAGTCTCTACTATAGCTAGGTCACCTTAGACTAGTCATTATAACACTCTGGCTCTCAGTGTCTTTTTCTATAAAATTAAGGAATTGAATTAGATGACCTCTAAGATTCCATCCGACTGATGCTCAGTGCCTCAAACTCAACAGGTCCCAATTTGAAATAATTATTTTCCCCTAAACAATCTGCCCCTTTTCCTAAATGCTGTCTTTCTATGGAGATTCACCCATACTCAAAATATAAGATTTGCTTTTTTTTCAGTGTTAGATTAAATATATACTTTTAATTTTTATTTGTGTATTTTTTTTATTTTCACCCAATTACATGTTAAAACAATTCTTTTAACATTTGTGTTTTTTAAAGTTTTGAGTTCCAAATTCTATCCCTCCTCTCCTTCCTTCCTCTCCATCAATTGCCACACTCTAGTGCCAAGTTCTGCAGATTGTACTTTCATAGTATTCTTGTATCTGTATCATCTTCTCTACTCAAACTGCCAATACCCTTATTACTCCTTTTTAAAATTATGGTAGTATCCTCATAACTCATTACTGTATATAGAATTCCAAAGGACAAGGGTGAAGTGTATCATAATTAGATTATAGTTAGAGCATGATCATTCTGTGCTTAGAGTATAGAGAGAGGAGAAAGAGGGTTTTAAAAGTTTTCTTAAGTAACCACAACACCCTGGATCAAGGGATAAGAGGAGCAGAAGTGAGAAATTTGCCCACTATTGGACTAGATTTTAGCTGAAGTATCTTCCAACTCTCCAAAGTTCTAGCTTCAAAATGTCTCTAGAGTCCTTTCTTTATGAATATTTCTATTGCTACCATTTTATTTCAGGTTCTTATTGTTTGATGTATATTACTACTACTTCTTAATTGGTCTTCTGACCTCCATTCTTCTCCCTGTTATAAACAGGATACGTCACAACTAAAATCATGTTATTCTTCTTAATATGCCATTTTCATTACATCATTTTCCTCTCCCTTCATCCCTAATTCTCAGGTAGTGCCCAACTGGATAACCACTTGTTGGGACATGGGTAGAGGGAACTCATATGTCTAACAGAGAGTCTAAAAGGCCTGTCGTGTTCCTTTCAACTCTAAGATTCTAGGAGCTCTTACAGCAGAACAGCAAGGCAACCAGAGGGCATAGGGATAAAACACTAAATGTGGAGTCGGTGAGACTTGATTTTGAATCCTGCCTCAGACACTTAGCAGCTGTTTGACACTGCGTAATTTACTTACCCTCTCTCAGATTCAGTTTCCCTATCTATCAAATGGGGACAATAATAGCATCAATCTCACTAGTTTGTAAGGATAAAATAAGATAATATATAAAAGAACTCTGTGGTATACCTTAGCTACCATCATTATTCATATCATTATTATAATAAGGCTAAAACTCATTAAATGACTACATAATTAAGAATCATATAAAAGTAATGGTAGACAGTTATTCTCCATCCATCCTCAATGAGTAAAGAATAAAATAATAGGCTTAAGTAGAAGCATGAGACATAGGTTAAAATTTAAGAAAAATTTAATAATAGAAAACTACTTTTTAAAAGTTTAATTCCTCCTTGTGATGTTTTAGAAGACAGAGGGGAAGGACCACATTAAATTCTTTTATTTAAAAGCTTTTATCTAGCACTAGATTCTAGGATTGTATATTTCTCTGAATCAAAAATTTCAGTGCCAACTATTTTACAAGGTTTTTATATATAAACTCCAAGGTATAATATTTTTTATTCACTTTAACCAGAAGGATTGCAGAGGGATTGTCCTCAAGGAGTCTGCCTTTTTTGAGGTCACTTGCATTTTCACAAAGGTTCCGTATTTGAAGCAAACATCTTTGAAATAATTTATCAGCCCAAAAAAGTTGCTTGTACAATATCAATCTGGAATTTTAGAAATTATCTCAAAACTCATTTATTAAAATAATGTTAATTATATCAATTTAGAGTCAACTAGATTAGTTTATTTCAAGTAAGTTTTTGGTAAAAATTTAAAGTGGCATTGTTAAAATTTTCAGTGGCTCTGGGGCTTTAGGACTCTATAGGCAACAGACTTTCCATTTGGGGGAATGCATGTCCGTTTGCATGAGGGTTAGAGACTAGGTGGGGGTGGTCTGTCAAAATCTTCTATCTGAAATACCGAGGAGTTGGGATCAATAAGAACTGCTAAAACTATATTTTGCTTACACGCCTATCCAAATAAAACACAACTATTTAATTTTAAAAATCACTTTATTGACTGTTTACTGTGGACACTGGGTGAAATAGGAAGTGAAAGAAACAAAAAGGTTAGCTAAGACATGGAACATGGTCCCTGGTCTCAGAGAGCTCACAGCCAGGCAGTAGGGGGAGGGGAAAGGAGATGATTGTGGATAAAACATGTGAAATGATAAGTATAATTCTAATTACATTTCTCATTTTTACTAACAATACATAGTAAGTGCAAGGAAATGTTAAAGACTACGTACTACATGAAATCCTAGAGGGAAAATACCATCATCAGTAGCGGATATAATGGAAAGCTTTACAACAGAGGGGAAATTTGAGTGGAACTTTGAAGGACAGGCAGGAATTTAACAGTTAAGAATGTATTCAAGGCACAGACTAGGAAGCCTAAGGCATACCCAATAGTCAGAATAGAAGAATGAAATCAACTGGAAAGGTAGGGAGGTACCAGAACATGAAGGCTATTGAATGCCAGCCAAATGCAAGGGAGACATAAGGAAGAGCTAAAGATTTCACTAACTATTCACACATGTAAGACAGTCAGAAATAGTGAAGTCAGAAGAGAGTAGGAGGAAAATGGTCCTAGATTTGGGCCGTGTTGATTTTGAGATGCCAACAGGCTATCCAGGCAGAGATGTCCTATAGGCAGTTTAAGGTACAGGTCTGCGGTCACTATCTGCATAAAAGTGGTAACTGGAACCACAGGAGTAAATAATATCGCCAAAGTAGTGAAAAGGGGCTGAGGATCAAAACTTGGGGAACTTCTACATTAAAAATTAATGTTAGTGAAAGAGATAGATGAGTAATTAGAGAGGTAGAAAGAACCGGGAGAATATTGTATCTCTAGGGCCTAAGAGAGAGTATATCCTTCTAGAAAGAAGGAGTCAAATGCTGTCAAATGCTATAGAGAGGGTAAGATGAGGATTGATGAAGTTCATTAGATTCAGTGATTACAAAGGAGGCCATTGATGTACCTTGAGAGGGCAATATAACAATCACCTAATAAATGCTTTTTAATTCATTCAACCATTCATAAACTGAACAGTGTCCAAAGAAGGGTAACCAGGATGGTGGAAGGGTCTTAAGATCATGAAAAATGAGGCTTGGTTGAAGAAACTGGGGATGTTTAGTCTGGAGAAGAGAAGATATCGCTGTTTTGAATAACTGAAGGTCTGTCTTAAACAAAACAAGATGTATTAGATTTGTTTTTGGCCCCAAAATGCAGAACTAGGAGTAAAGTGTGTAAGATGAAAAGAGGAAAATTTAGACTTGATGTCAAAGAAAACTTCCTAAAAATTAGAGCTATTCAAAAGTACAAATCACTTTGGGCTCCTCTAATTGGAGTTCTTCAAGCAACTACCTGTTAAGTGCACTAGAGGAAGGATTCTAGTCTATGTAGTGTGGGCTAGATGTTTTCCAACTCTGAGATGCTGTGATTCTTGGGAATGTCTTCAAGTATACTGAGTTACAAGGAAAATGCAAATCACGTCTTTGCCCTTTCCAAAGCAAATTAATCGAGAGGAAATGGGCTTGGCTTGTTTCAAAAGAAAATTCAATTTAGTATAAGGAAAGATTTCTTAATCATAGGGTAACTAGGAACAAACTGGGTTATCAGAGAAGGCTATAGACTCTAATCATGGAAGTATTTCAAAGTAAGATCAACAGTCTTAGATCGCTTAAATGTATATTCACTCTTCTGGAAGCATAAATCTGGGTAGATCAAAGACCAAGGGATAATTAAGGTTTTTTACAGATCTATGATTCTATTATTCCTCATAATGTTTCAAGAAAGCAATATGATTTAAAAATCATTAGAGATGACTTAAAAACACCGCCCTGAAGGCACATGAAGGTGATAGACTAACTTACTTTCCAAAGTCCTTTTTAATTCTGTGACTGTAGTAAAAGTCATTTACATCTGTTTCAATCTTACGGTTTAAAATGTGTTTTCCTTTTGAAACTTTCAAAAACATTATCTATATGAATATTTACTTGCTCTTGTCTGTTTTACTTCTTTGAACATTGTTTTTCCAGGTGATAAATGATTTTCTTATTCTGAAAGAAGAAACATATCTTAGGCAAAATGGACTTGAGTTGCATCTTATACATCTCTGTGGTAAGGCCTATTCATATTTGTAAATGCCCTAGACCAGCTTACTATTAATCTATTCAGAGTGTTGCTATGAACTTTTAATACATTGTCAAATAGGGGACACAGTAATGTGTCAGTGTCATCACAAGACCCAATGAAGCATACGATGTGCAAATTTTTCCTATAAATATACTTTGGATAACTGGTTTAAAAATATACAGTTATGCTTATTATTTTCTTTGTATCATATACTCTATTGGCCTGTTAATTTTATGAGAGTTAGAATGTATTTTTTCAATAGAAAATTGTGCTTCAGTCTCTATATCACCATAGTATAGTCAATTTTTTAATGATTAACATTTGTAAGAAGGAGAGCACCAAGAAAAATTCAGAATAACAATTAGAAAAATAATTACAATATATTTATTATTGAAATATTTTCTGAAACTTATATTTGAACATAGGTGGATTTGTTATTCGAAAAATTCATAGCACTTTAAAAAAATGCCATTTTTGTAAAGATGTAAATCAGAAGAAGCTTGACAGTTTCAGGTTTGGTTTTTTTTTTTTATCCTGCCCCCTTATCAACTCTATATTGATTCTATACTTGAGATAGAATCATCTCTATTCTTGGAGACTGAGCAAACTCTCCCTCACTTCTTATAAATTCAATAATACACACACACATAAGGTAGTCTGAGAGGGAAGGTAGTGGCAATTGGGCGGTCAGGAAAGTTTTCATACAAAAGATGGGACCTGAGCTGCATCTCAAAGCAAGACTTTTTGATGCCCAATCATGTCTGTTCCTGGATTCTCCTTCTGCTCTTTCCTGGTTCTCCTCCTACCTGTTTCACAGTTCCTTCTCAGTGTCCTTTGCTGGATATTCACCCAGATTGTGTCTGCTAACTGTGGGTGTCCCACTGAGCTCTATTCTGGGCCCTCTTCTCCTCACATTCTATATTATATCACTTTGTACTCTCATCAGCTCCCATGATTTCAATTATCATCTCTATGTAGATAATTCTTATATCTACTTTTCCAGTCCTAACCTCTCAATCTCCAGGCTTATATTTCCAACTTTTCACTGGACATCTCAAATTGGATAGCCTGTAAACATCTTAGAATCAAGATGTCCACATGGAACTCACTTCTTTCTCCCCAAACCCTCCCCTCTTCCTAAATTCTTTATTATGATTAAGGGTACCATCGTCTTCATCATCACCCAAGCTCATAAGCTTGACTCTACTCTCTCACCTCTTCCCCGATTCCAATATGTTGCCAAGTCTTGTTAATTCTATCTTCATAACTTCTATCATACACATCCCTTTCTCTCCTCTGACACTGCCACTACTCTGGTGCAGGCTCTCCTTACTTCATACCAGAACTATTGTAACACAACATAACACAAATATAAAATTCTCCACTTAGCTTTTTAACCTGGCCCCTTCCTACTTTTCTTTTTTTTTTAACTTCTTTTTTTTTTTTTTTTGCACCTTACACGCCTCCAGCTATTCTGTGACACTGGCCTTTTTTCCTCTTCCTCAAACAAAACAATTTGTATTACAGCTTCGCACATTTATACTGGCTGTCCCCCATACCTGGAATGTTCTCTCTCCTCATCTCTGCCTCCTGCTTTTTCTGATGTCCTTAAAGTCTCAGCTAAAGTTCTACAAAGTTCTACCTTCTGCAAGAAGCCTTTTCCAGTCTTCCTTAATGTTAGTGCCTTCCCTCTGAGATTAGCTCCAATTTATTCTGTATGTATCTTATTTGTACATAATTGTTTGCATGTGGTCTTCCCCATTAGATTATTATATCCTTGAGAGCAGGGACTGGGTTTTTTGTTGTTGTTTATTTGTTTGTTTGTTTTTTACACAGCACTTAGCATAGTGCATGGCATATAGTAAGTGCTTAATAATAATTTGTTGATTAGACTTGACTCGCTGAGCAGAGGTAAGGATAGAGCGCATTTCAGACATGGTGGGCGGAGGGGAGAAATAAAAACACTTTAAGACTAGATAGAAGCCTCAAAAGCACAATATTTTGTACATATTTAGCAGAAAGACAAATGGTCCTGTACACCTAATATTTTCTGAGAATATTGTCTTTAAAATGTAATACATTGGGGTAGCTAGGTGGTGCAGTGGATAGAGCACCGGCCCTGAAGTCAGGAGGACCTAAGTTCACATCTGGCCTCAGACCAAACACTTGACACTTACTAGCTGTGTGACCCTGGGCAAGTCACTTAACCCCAATTGCCTAAAAAAAAAATGTAATACATCTAACTGCATAATAAATGGTCATGCTTTGAATAAGAAAATGCATAATTTTTAAAGCTTTCTAACAGAAGTGATTAAAATTTTCAGTGGCTAAAGGCAGAAACTTTATACTGTTCGGAAAATAAATTTACATTGAGTAGCTAGAAAAGAGTGGATGGAGTCCGAAGACAGGCCCCATTTGGGCTCTTTATTTGGGCTCAGTGATGCTGAGCAAGTCACTTTACATTTTTCAGGGCTCAATTCTCTTACCAATTAGGTGAGGAAGATGGAACAGATACTATCTAGTGTCCTTCCTGACTGTAAATCCCATAACCCCAGTCTACAGCGAAAAGTAAACAAATGATGTGTAACTATATTAGAATCTAGTTGCTCAGTCCTCTCCACTTTCTAGGAAGCTGCATGGCTTTCCCTGAATAAAGGCTCTCTCTTATTTGTCTTACCGGAATTTGGAAAAGAAAGGAATTTTATGAAATGCTATGAAGTGATTTCTTTCCACAAGCCATTCCAAGACAGGTGTCATTTCTACTTCTTCTGTCTTACCTACTCGAATAACCTGAAAAATAAAGAACAAGGTTCTGATTTTGTTTCAAGGAAAATTTAAATAAAAGAAAAAGTACCTATTTACATGGAATTGAGGAAATTATGAATTTAAATAGTAATGAAAGTTTTATACAATTGCCTATCTCAAGTCATATCTTCTATTGTATTCTCCAGAAAATCTTGGGAAACATTAAAAAAAAAACTTGTCTTCATAAATAATGCATTCCAGTAACTAGTGGTAGATGGGAATTTATTTTATTTCTAATTCTTTGCTACCACAAAAAGTGCTGCTATGAATACTTTGGCATATATGGGGACTTTCCCCCTATTGATAGCTTCCTTGATAATGGAATCTCTGGTCCAAAAGGTTGAACATTTTAGTTATTTTGTTTGCATAATTCTAAATTGCTTTATAAAATAGTTGTATCACTTCACAACTCCACCAATAATATACCAGTGTGCCTATCATTTCACAGCCACTCCAAAATTTACTATTGCTATTTTTGGTCATCTTTGCCAATTTGCAGAGTATATGGTGAAACCACAAACTTGTTCTCATTTGCATTTCTCTCATTATCAGTGATTTACAGCATTCTTTCATGTGGTTGTCAATACCTTGCAATTCGTCTTTTGAGAATTGTCAGTTCATATCCTTTGACTATTTTATTTATTTGAGGAATGGCCATTAATCTCATATATACATACACACATAAATATAGATATACACACACACATACATATATGTGTATATGTGTATGAATATATACTTATTTATTATGTTTCTTGGATACTAGACTCTTATCATAGAAATTTGGTACAATTTTTTCCCCATTTGACTCCTACATTTATTATCCTGGGTGTGTTAATCTTATCTGTGCATAATCTTTTTAGTTTCATGAAATTAGTTATCCATTTTGTAATTGCTTCATCACTCTTTTCTACTGAACACTTTTCCTCACATTTTATACTGAAAAAATTAAGGTAAAAAAATTGAGGTCATCCACCATAAGCCATTTTTTCTTTCCTTCTCCTACCTCACATTCCTCTCAAATCATTTCACATAGCACAGTGTTTGGCACATACTAAGCACTTAATAAATGCTTTATCTAAGCCCATTGCCTTTACTTTAGTCTCTGATAAAAGAAAAAAAAACTCTTTACAAAGGCCAGTCGCTCAATATGAACCCTAGATCTCAGATCCTTTCCATTTTCTCTAGCAGGTTGCCATCAATATAATCTTCACTCTAATCTCTGATCTCTCCCATCGACTGGCTCATTTCCTGTCACTTACAAAAATGTCAAATCTCTTCCACTCCTCAATTGATTCTACCAGCCTCACTAGTTATTGCTTGTATCTCTCCTTTACTTCTCTGTTGTCTGCCAACGCCCACCCCAAAAGGCTATACTCAATGCTTCCATTCCCTCTGCTCTCCCTCTCTTCAGAACCTTCTACAATTTGACTTCCAGCCTCATCATTCTACTGAAACTCTTTTCCCAAAGGTATTGGTAATCTTTTATTGCCATATTAAGAGGCTGAAAAGCAATCTTGATTGCCCCTCAATCCCCTTCTTGATCTCTCTTCAACATTTGACACTGTTCATTACCTTCTTCTCCTGGATACCATTTGGGGTTTCATGAAACTGCTTTCTTGGTTTTTTTCCTATTGGTCTGACAGAGCCTACTCAGTCTTTCTCCTTTTTTTAGATCTTCATCCTTATTATATTCCCATACTATGGGTGTCCCCCAAAGCTCTGTACTGGTCCCTTTTCTCTTTTCTCTCTATATAATTTCAGTGATATTGTATGCATATGATTTCCAGACAGGTACAGGTACTGGTACAGATACAGACACAGGTATAATAGATACAAAGCCTCTCCTCTGAGCTCCAATCTCACAGCCCCAACTGCCTACTAGGCATTTTGACCTGGATATCTTGTAGTTATCTCAAATTCAAAATGCCCCAAACACAACTCATTATCTTTACCCTCAAACTCTCCCCTCTACTGGACTGCTTTATCACTGTCAAGGGTACCACCATCCAAGCCTCCAACTCACGTTATTCTCAACTCTTCACTCTCATTCATTTCCCATATCAATGAGTTATGAAATCTTTTTTTTCTATCTTAATATTTCTCAAATATTTTCTTTTCTCTACTCACACAGCTATCACCTTATTTCAGCCCCTCAACACTTCTCACCTAGTCTATAGAGAGCATAGGGTTTGAATTGGGAAAAATTCCTAAAATACAGTGGTAAGCGAAAAGTCATAAAAACTTAAACTCTGTGAAAAGTGGAAGTCTGAATATGGAGACCTGTTCACAAATCATAACTTAGATACCAAATTATAACTTAGACACTAAGTCAAAACTTAAGAGATTATGACATATGAAAGCCAGAACAAGAATATTGTGACTGGGACATGATCAATACACAAATTTATGTTTGGGCATAACATTGGCTTAGCTCCCAAGCTCATTACTAAGCAGAAAACCAAAAATATCCACCAATCAGTGGTGATGCACTCTCTAGCTCCTCCTGCCTCTGTCTATTTACTATAATTACCACAAGGATTTTGGGGTTCTTCAGCTGGGATCCACAAAACTGTCTGACTGTGGCCCCAGACCAAAGATTATCCCTGTTTGTAAGTATTCATAATGATTGATTAAACTACTACCTATAATCAATATGGAGATACTTGGCCTCTTCCTTTGGTATTAAAAAGAACACCCCATGGTTATAAGGGAAGTACAGGCTCCCCAACCAGGGGAATTCTGGACCTTACAGATAGGTAGGTAACAAATATTTATTACCTACACATAGGAAGGTAACAAATATTTATTGGGATAAAAACAGAGGAAAAAAGAAAGACATCCTCAAGGAACTTACATTCTAATGGAGATAAGAGAATATGTAAAAAAGGTAAAGGGTGAAGGAGGAGATAGGAAGTACTCATGTCTGGCATAGTGGCAAAGTGCTTAGCATCAGAAGCAAAGAGGGGAGAGGAGAAAGCAGAGCTAGTCTGGGTCCACTCCCAAAATGGGAGGCCCTCAAAAGAACTTATCAATGGGAGAAGGGAAATGGCATAGCAGAAGAATATTGCAAGGTAAGAAGGTCCCAGGCATAGAGGATAGTCTCAGGGCATGAGAGCAGCTGAGTCATGACGGCAAAATCTATAAGACTCAGCAATATAACTGGAAGGGGAATGCAAAAGCCTTCTAAATGATCTCCCTGCCTCAAGTCTCTCCCCACTCCAATCCATCATCCATGCAGTTGCTAAAATGATTTTTCCTAAATCTTAGGTTTAACTATTTCACACCCCTCTGCTCAATAAATTGATCTCCAGAGAAGAAATCCTGGCCTTGGCATATAAGGTTCTCTACAACCTGGACCCTTCCTACCTTTCCCAGCCTCTCACACTTCCCATGCTACAGTCTAAGACCCAGTGATACTTGTCTTTTCACATGACATTCCATCTCTGCCTTTGTACTGACTCTCTCACATTCAAAGAGAGCTTTACCTGCTCACCCTGTAAGGCCAGGGATATCCCTTCCTTCAAGACTTAACTCAGACAACACCTTAGGCTCTTTTCCTATTCCCCTATCTATTTGATCCTTTCCCTCTAAGGTTATCTTCCATTTATTCTGCATGTATCTTGTATATATCTATTTTGTATATAACTGTTTTAAGTTTTAACTTAAAAATTTTTTTTAATTCACAGTGCTAGGGAATTCTTAGTACCTAGCACACAGAAAGCACAACTACGTGTTGACTGACTGATTAACAGTATTTATTTTCCACATGCTTCTATTATTGTTAGAGGTATGTTAAAGACAACAGATTTATCAAATTCAACCACAAAGATAATATTTTCTTAAACTAATTATGAACACATGAATTGTCCAGCAGGATGCATTACCTTTGAGACAAATGAAGCTGTAATAACCCAAAAAACTTGGCAGGTTCTAGCTTCATTTGTAGAAACCACTTGAATATCATATGGGTTATAAAGAGCTCGGCAATTGTTTCTATTTCTTAGAAGTCCATATACATATTCTCCATCATGTTTAATATGTAATGATTCCTATGAACAGAAAACATTTTATCCTTATTTTGTTTAATTAAAAATAATCTAATTACTTTAAAATCAAAAAGTTAATTAAATCATTTGAAAACATAAATGTGAATTTTTTTTTTCAATTCTTCAAAAAATCCATCATTTGACCAACGTGGATGCTTTCTCCACTAATACAGAGGGCAACTCTTCTATGCCTTAGTAAATAGTTATATGAATTCCTGTAGCCAAAAAAAAAGTCATCTTCTAGATGCCAGGCATCTAGAGTTAAGCCTCTCTGAAATAAATAGGTTAATCCTTATGGAAGAATCTGTATGAGACTGAGTTCAAATTGGAAGGCTTTCTCAATACCAGCTGAATTGTGTGTTCTGCTGGCATATCCTTCAAGAATCCAGGGTCTCTTTTACCCACCAAATGAGACAATTCAGTAGGGCTTTAATGGAGGAAATGTGAAGGACCTACAAAAAATAAATAGGAAAGACAACTCGGATTTTCCAATGATGTTCAATCAAAGAGGCAATATGGTATAATGAACAGAATGTTGGACCAGGAATTAGTCAAGTCCTGAATTAGAATCTCCCCTCTAACACTTATTAGTTGTATGATCTTGGACAAGTAATTTAACCTCTCTGAGGCCTCAGTTTCTTTACCTCTAAAATGGAGGTAAACTTCAGTGAGGTTCAAGTGAGATATTGTTTGAAAAGTATTTTGTGAACCTTAAAACATTATAGAAATGCCAACAATTATTATGAAAGCTTTAAAAATAATTAAATTATCCTACTTATATAGTGCATGGGTTGGTAAAATGCTTATAAAGGTACAACTGTCTTGAATCTATATGACTTTGTCCAAATACCTTAGAAATTCTCTTTCGGTAATACTTGCCATATTGCCAGGAAATTTTTATGTTGATAGTAGATTTTTGTCTGACTCAGAATGTTATTGCTGAACATTGAATTCGTTTAAGTATTAATGACAATGATGATTCAATAACAAATTCATTAACATACCTTCCAGCTCTACACCTATTATCCTAAACATTTATACAGATTTTAACATCTCTTTTACTGGCTAATAAGTATTTTTGGGCCTGTTCGACATTTGAAAAGGTCCTCGTCACAATGTTATTTATTATATAAGAATGACTATACCTTTTCAGATCTGATGCCCTTTGCTGATGTTCAAAGGGAATGAGAAAAGTAAAATGTACCACGTAAACTGCATGGGTTTTATTGACATTGTTATTGTGGTTGTGGCTGTTGTCCCCCATTAAAGTTCCTGCATTCTTTGCAAGCTAAGTCCAGACTCTTGAAGGCTATGCCAAATACAATTTAAGTTCTAACAGTATCTACTAAACTGCAAAGGTTCAGATTAAAGGCCTAGAAATTGTGTATTGACTGCCTAAGAACCAGTCAAGCTTAAGTTTGGAGGCGAATTGGCAACCCAATGGTGCATTTTTTTTCTACAACCATAATGTACAAACACTATACACTAAGTATTAGAAGATTTGTGACATACATTGACTTGGAGAATCAAATCCACATCTTTTGATTTCAAGTCTAATGCTCTATCCATGACACCCACCCTCATTGGATCATAGGGTCATAAATTTAGAGCTACTTCATTTTACAGATGAAGAAATGGAGGTTCTAAAAGGTTAAGAAATTTCCCAAGGTAATAAATGGCAGAGCTAGTATTACAATTCAGGTCCTTTCACTTTAAATCTACTACTCTTTTTATTTAATGTGCTGCCAGAAATATTAGTGTGTGTGTGTGTGTGTGTGTGTGTGTGTATATGTATGTATGTATGTATGTATGTATATATGAATGATCCTCTGAAATGTTTAACTGTAGTGTTCAGGCTTTACCCTAGTATCACTTCCAAGATGAAATAAGTGATGATGAAAGGGATAAAAAGTAATAAGAGAAACCATTCTACAAAGAAAAATACTAGTAATTAGTTCTAAGAAAAAAATGTCTTGGTGGGTTGAGTTTCAAGGCCCTCTTCCATGCTAAGAGCAGGGAATTCATAGTAAAAGGAAGTAGAGGCAGTCTCTATGCCTAAGAAAGTCTTAGAGGGCATAGAATGTAAAGGTTGAAAGGTCATGGCTCAGAGGTCATCTAGTCCAGTTCAATATCAATGAATCAATCAATCTTTAGTATCAATGCTCTCAGCAACATACAAAACAAGGAGAGATTCAACCTAGGCTTGCAAACATTAGTGATGGGAAATCAACTAACTCCAAAGAAAGCTCATTTCTCTTTTGGATATCTCTAATTACTAGGAAGGTTTTACTTGCATTAAACCTAAATCTGTTTCTCTGCAATTTCTACCACTTCTCTAAGCTCTGACCTTTGGAGACAAGTAGTACAAAGACAGATCTATCATGTCCCTTCTAAGTCTCTTCTCCAGGCTAAACAGAACCGGTTCCTTTAACTGATCCTCCTATGGCAGGAACTCAAGGCATTTCACCAAAGTTGTCATCTTCCTACAGATCCTCTTCAGCTTATCAATTTCCTTCCTAAATTGTGACATCTTGATTTCTAGGTGTAGACTGGGCAGGGCAGAGTATAGCAGAATGACATGAGTACAGCTAATGGAATCAAGCATCTTGGTCATCAAGATACCCTGATGAAACATATTCAATTCATAATTAAAGCCTCTGGATCCTTTACAGACAACCTACCACGCAGCTTTTATTTGTAAAGTTCATTTTTTCAATACAAATGTACAACACTACATTTATCCCTATTATTTTTCATTTTGTTAGCTTCAACCCAGCATTCTAGCCTTGAATGATTTTAGATCCTGACTGTCTTACCTGTCAGGTACCCCTCTAAATTTTGTGTTATCTGAAAATTGTGTACATATGCTACCTATCTACCACTAGTTACTGGTGTTTTCCTCACCCACAGTCCTCAAGTTGATTTATATTTACTTATTCATTTGCATATTATTTCTTCCTAAAGAATATAAGCTCCTTAAAGGCTGGCCCTATTTCATTTTTTTTTTGTCTCTCTAGCACATAGATTGCTTTTTCTTATCTTATTTTTACCACTAGCATATCTAAAACTACATCAAATGGCAGTGGTTAAAGAGGAGATCCTTACTTTACTCATATTTATTGTAAAAGTTTCTAGTAATCTTCCTCTGTAAATTATTCCCACTTTTTGGTTTAGGTATATACTTTTTATCTTATTAAAAATCTACGCTTTAAAAGTTTATTTATCATAAATGAGTACTGCACTTTGTCAAGGACAATGTCTACATCTACTTGTTACTAAGTTAGCTGTTCTCATGTTTTACCATCTTCAAATCACTGGCATAAATCCAGCTTGTTTACAAGGAGCAACTCTTTGGATATATTGCTATAGTTTTTTTCTGCTGGAATTTTACATAAAATGATATTCATTAGTGATATTGGTCTATAATTTTCTTTCTTTGCTTTGTCATTTCCTGATTGAAGTATCAGAAGTATATGTGAGTCACAAAATGAATATAGTATAATGTTTTCTTTCTCAATTTTTATAACTATTTGTGCAATATAGGTATTAATTTTATTTTAACAAAATGAAATGTATCTTTAAATTCACCTAGACTAAAAGTTCCTTCCTTTGGTAATTCCCTATAGGTACTTCAATTTCTTTTTCTGATTTTGGATAAAAATCTGTACTTCATGTTAATATTAAATTTTGATATTTTAAATATTAGCAGATAATACTATAATTTTTTAAAAATTCTTAGATTTGCAGGCATATAAGTATGGGTAATATGTTTGGATAACTATTTTTATTTCTTCTCAGTGTTGTGACTTTTCCTTGTTCAATTTTTAATTTGGCAATTTGATTCTCCTCTCTCTTCTTTTTGGTTGATTAAGTTAGCATAAGGTTTATCAATGTTCTTTGTCCTTTTAAAGAACCATGTTTTACTTTTAATCTATCAATTATACAGTGGTTTTGTTCTCCCATTAATCTACTTCTCCTCTAATTTTTAAAATCTCCTCTTTTATGTATATTTTCTGTTTTTTTCTAATTTTAGTGTGTAACTGAATTTTTATCTTTATGGACCTCTCTGTAGCATTTGACACAACTGACCACCCTTTCCTTCAGGATATTCTCTTATCTTTGGTTTTGGGTTTTGTTTCTTTTTGACATTGCTTTCTTGGTTCTCCTCCTACCTGTCTGATAGCTCCTTCTCAGTCTCCATTGCCTTGATCTTCATCCATGTCACACCTACAAACTGAGGGAGTTCCATAAAATTCTATCTTGGGACCTCTTCTCTTCTCTCTTTACTGTCTCACTTATTACTTCTATGCTTACGATTCCTCAATCTATATATTTAGCCCGAGTTTATTTGCTGAAATCCAATCCCATATCAACTGTCTTAAATATTTCAAATTGTGTGCTTCATATCTCAAATTAAACATGTCTAAAACCACACTCATTACCTTCCATCAAAATGCAACCGTCTTCCAAATTTCCCTATTACTGTTGAAGGTACCACCATCTTTACAATTACCCAAATGTATAACCTCAGTGTAAACCTCTACCCTCATTCTCATTCATCCAATCTATCCAAACAGTGGCCAAATATTTTTTCTGCCACAACTGTCACATGATGTCTTTTTCTCTCTACTCACATAGCCATTGATGTATTTTCAGCCTCTTGTCCCTCCTTTTCTAAACAATTACAATAGCCTTCTTCATAGTCTCTCTACCTTCCACTGCAATCTGTCCTCTGCATCAACTAAACTGGGGAAGTGGGGGAAGAGAGCCTTTGGGAACAGGGTCCCATCAAAGAAAATTTAACCCAAAGTAGTCATAGGGACAAAGAATTGGCTTAAAAGGAGATTAAAAATCTTAAAAAAAAAAAGAATATCTGGCTTCCTTCAAGACTTGGCTCAATACTATCTTACATATACTGTGTATTTATCTTGTATGTATGTATTTATTAATAATGAGAGCTGACATTTATATAGCACTTTAAGACTTACAAAGTACTTTACATATATTATTTCATTTGTTCCTCACAACAATCCTGTGTTGTGGTAGGCACTATTATTATCCCCATTTTACAAATGAGGAAACCGGTTGAGAAAAGTTAGATGACTTGTCCAGGATCTCAGAACTAGAATGGATTCAACAACCTGTATTTATACACATAATGTTATTTCTGCTTTGCCACTAAAACTTAATCTCCTTGAGGGAAGGGACTATTTTGATTTTCCTTTGTATCCTGAGCCTTTGGAAGAATGCCTGACACATGGTAAGTATTCAATACACATCTGACTTAATAATTGGTCATTCATTTCTGTGAAGGTTTTTGGTTCTTACAGCTGTGAAAAAGCAACATGCTATTCCCCTTAGACGGTCAAGTGATTCATGTAGCTTGCAACTATATTAATGTAAAAAGGCAGTATGATAAAGAGAAAAAAGAGCTGAACTTGAAATCAAGAGAGATCTGGATTCAAATTCCTCTAACATTTACTAGATGGCACAGTAGACACTGCACTGGGCTTGGAATCAGGAAGCTAAATCTTCCTGAGCTCAAATCTGGCCAGAGATAATTAATAGCTGTGTGAACCTGGGCAAGTCACTTAACCCTGTTTGCCTCATTTCTTATCTGTAAAATGAGATGGAGAAGGAAATGACAAACCACTGTAGTATCTGTGTTAAGAAAAGCCCAAATGAAGTCACAAAGAGTTGGACATGACTGAAAAAAACAGCACAGCATGTGAATAAAGGCAAGTCACTTAGCCAAAATCTCAATTTTCCTATCTGTAAAGTGGGGATAATAATAATAATACCTATTTTACAGGACTATTGTGAAGACTTAAAAAGATAATGCACTTTGTAAACCTTAAGACATTATATAACTGTTAACCATTATTACAAAAACATTCAGTCAATTTAATCAATCTAGATCGGGGTGGGGAACCTGTAGCCTCGAGGCCACATGTGGCCCTCTAGGTCCTCAAGTGCTGCTCTTTGACTGAATCCAAACACAAGTTTGGTCTTGAGGCCACAGGCTCCCCACCCCTGATCTTGATCAAGGGTTCTCAAGCCTTTTTGTGTTATGGACTCCTTGTGCAATCTCCTGAAGCCTATGAGCTCCTTTTCAGAGGAATGTTTTAAAAACGTTAAAATAAAACACATAGGGTTACAAAGGAAACCAATAATATTGAAATACTGTTATCACAATATTTTTAAAAAGTTTCTGGACTACAGGTTAAGAACCCCTAGACCAGATGTTTGATATCATAAAACCAACATCAAGGTGATTAATTTTTTTTATTTAATTTACTAACAACTATAGTATAGCATAGTATAGTATAGTATAGTATAGTATAGTATAGTATAGTATAGTATAGTATAGTATAGTATAGGATAGTATAGGATAGGATAGGATAGGATAGGATAGGATAGGATAGGATAGGATAGGATAGGATAGGATAGGATAGGATAGGATAATATACAGTAGTGGCTCTAGAAACAACTTCTCAGGCTTCTCTCTCATTTATAAAGAACCTGAGAAAACAGTCACTAAATGTTCTGAATTTTTTTCTTTAATAAGCTTTACATTCACATTTCTTTTCCTATATACATTTGGAAAAATAAATAAAATCTAGATTAAAATAACTGAACAAAAATAGTATAAATGTATAATTAGTATAAATAAAAATACCATAAATGGAGTCTTCAGATGTATCTCTTTAGTTTTTTTTACTTCAAACCCACGTTCTGTTAACTCAGTTTTCCAATTCAGCTTCTCTTTTAGTCTTAAAATATGTCTTACAGCATTGTCATCCTTTGGTACTAGTTCAAAATATTAAATAAAGGGTCATGTGTAAGTCCCATATCCATAAATTAAATGATCAAAATCTCTGCATAGCACAATAAACAAATATCTGCATTCAGAAAATATTTAAACACAAATTCTACAAATCTAAATACTGGAATAAAAGAAAGTTTATTTGAAGACAATGTCAATATAAGAGAGAAGGGAAGTATCTTAAAACCTAGTCACATGAGAGCCAATCATAATACCTCTTTCTATTTCTTAAAAAGCTCAGAAGACTTATTTCATTGCTATACGTATGGGTTACAATCAACTACCATTACTTTACATTCAAATATAAAGAGCAAAAATAATATGCTATGTCATAGGTGGCAGAGTAGATAGAGTGCCAGGCCTGGACTTCAGGAAGACTAATCTTCCTGAGTTCAAATCTGGCCTCAGACACTTACTAGCTGTGTAGCACTGGGCAAATCACTCAAACCTGTTTGCCTCAGTTTCCTCATCTGGAAAATGAGCTGGACAAGAAAATTGCAAACTACTCTAATATCTTTGCCAAGAAAACCCGATATGGGGGCAACAAAGAGTTAGATGTGACTGGAATGAATGAACAACAACAAATTTTTTACACTTGAACAAACATATACATACATGTACAAAGTATCTAGTAGTGTCTTGAAGCTAATAATCAAGGCCTCATGCTTGAATCTCATCTCTGTTAATATTTGTTCTAGTCTATTTTGTCTAATCCAGTGGTATCAGGCATCAAAGAAACTTGATGGATGGGGACTATGATTAGTGTAAGAATTCACAGGGACAGAACTGATAAAGTGGGGGAAGGGAAGGAGAGGTGAAGAACATTCTATATTAAAGAGACTTGCCTTTATGGGGAAATGTAAGAACCCAAAGGGAAAACATAAGGAAGTGCATTTAGATAAACATCAGCAGGAGAATGAAGTGATATTGTCATAGCATCTCATTCTAGATCACCCACAGAAAAGGAAAAAAGACAAAAAGTTACAGAAACCGACTACAAGGCTAGCATGGAGTCGTAATATCGCAGATAATTACTCAGACACTGTTGTTCATCCTGACTTGTGCTATGAATTGGGTTTAAGTGAGGCAGGATTCAGCAAAGTCTTCAGCCTCACGCTCTCCTGAAGAGTCGTCAAAGTGCAATGGCAAGACAAAAGTCGAGATGACCAGTGATGGCGCAGGGTGCAGTGGGTGACCTTGGCCTTTCTAAATTAAAGTCTTTCCCAGGTCTCAGTTTGTCTCAGGCAACCCCCATTCGATGACTAATGGTTAGCTAAGAATTGAGACAAAAGAAGGCCTAGTTTATCATCAGAAAAGTATCAGTCTGGGAGAGGGATGATCCTAAAACTTTCTGGCCAAACTGAAAACTGTTATTTACAACCAAACTGTTATTTACACTCATTCTAAGACATCAAAAACTCCCCAATTGATAAATGGTCAAAGGATATGAACAGACAGTTCTCAAATGAAGAAATTAAAGCCATCTATAGTCATATGAAAAAATGTTCTAAGTCACTATTGTTTAGAGAAATGCAAATCAAAACAACTCTGAGGTACCACATCACACCTATCAGATTGGCCAACATAACAAAACAGAAAAATGATAAATGTTGGAGAAGATGTGGGAAAATTGGAACACTAATGCATTGGTGGTGGAGTTGTGAAATGATCCAACCATTTTGGAGAACAATTTGGAACTATGTCCAAAGGACTATAAAAATGTACATACCCTTTGACTCAACAATAGCACTTTTAGGGCTATATCCCAAAAAGATCACACAGATGGGAAAAGGACCCACATGTGCGAAAATATTTATAGCAGCAATTTTTGTGGTGGCAAAGAATTGGAAATTGAGAGGATGCCCACCAATTGGGGAATGGCTGAACAAGTTGTGGTATATGAATATAATGGAATACTACTGTGCTATAAGAAGTGATGAACAGGCTGACTTCAGAAAAACCTGGAAAGACTTGTATGGTCTGATGCTGAGTGAAGTGAGCAGAACCAGGAGGACATGTACACAATAACAGCCACGTTGTTTAATGACTAATATTGATAAACTTAATCCTTCCCAGCAATACAAGGATCTAAGACATCTTCAAAAGCCTTGTGATGGAAAATGCTATCCACATCCAAAGAAAGAACTATGGAGTTTGAATGCAGATCGAAGCATACTATTTGCTATTTTTTTCTTCTGTTGAGTTTTGTTTCCTCTTTCTGGTGGTTCCTCCTATTAGTTCTAATTCTTACTTACAACATCTAATGTGAAAATGTGTTTAATAGGAATGTATATTTATAGCCTATATCAGATTGTGCACCATCTTGAGGAGGGTGGTGGGGAGGAAGAGGGAGAAAAATCTTAAACTCAAAAATATGAAAGTATTGTTGATAAATCAAAATAAATTAATAAAAAAAGAGAAAAAAAGACATCAAAAACTAAACATGGAGCAACAGAGGCTTGGGTTGGGGCCTATTATTGGCCATTCAAAGAAAGCCAGAGTAGGTTTAAAGGCTTTGTGTCAAGTAGCTCCATTTGAATCACAATGGTCTTTTTAAAAGCCTGCTTTTCTAGAGCTAGATTTCAAAAAATTATAAAAGAAAACTGCACAGAACAAAAAGTAAATCGTCCCAGTTTCCTAAAAATAAATACACAAATAAATAAATTTTTAAAAAATCTAGCCTCCAAACCCCAAAATATCTTAGAAAATATAACTGACCAAAAATTGTTATTGGTGTTGTTTGTCCTTCATTCTTGAAGAGGCCCAATAAGGGTGATGTTTTGACTTTCAAGTGAATTGGATTTAAGTGAGGGAAAACTGCATACAATCATCAGCCTTATTCTCTCCTCCAGACTTTTCATGTGGCATAAATCTAAGTTATAATGGAGATCTCCCAATGATCAATGTGAGACTTAATGATCAATGCCAACTTCTGATGGTTCAGATAGGAACCTTCTAAAGAAATCTTGAAAATATTTTTAGAGATTACAAATTTTGGGTAAGAAACCAAAGGCCATAGGAGCAGAGGTAATATTTTCATCATTGCTTCTGATCAAAAAGTAGAGGATTCATGAGAGCAAAATTGATTTAGGATGTGAATATTTGATTAACAGGAATGAATGGATTTATGGGTATCTCATTATTCAGGAGGGAGGGTTCTTGGGTAAGAATAGAATGTAGTAAAAATAAATATTTGCCTAAAGACTTGTGAAGCTGAAACAGGTCTTTAAATTCAAATGCCAGAGGTGATGAGAAAATTGGCCATATATATCTGCCAAGCTAAATATCACAGAAAGTAGCAGATATGACATGAGAAGAAGATTATTCATGGAAGGGCCCAGTAATTCATAGGGAAGTAATAATGACTGTTTCCATTTTCAAAAATGAAAAAAGAATAGAATCTACATACCATGAGCTAGTCAGCTTGATTGAGAAAAGCATGATCTCAAATAAGGTAACAGCAAAAATAAATTTTATTAAAAGAAATAAATAGGAAAATTACATTATGCTTAAATACACTATAGGCAATTAATTAATATCAATATGTATTAATATATGTACAGAAAACGAAATAGGATCTAAATTATTAAAGGAATAACTAAACAAATTACAGGGGAAAATAGAGAATAAATCTATAATGGGGGGAAGAGAGGAATCAATGTGCTTCTTTCAGATCTAGACAAATCTAACCAAAAATAAATATGAAAGAAGTTAGAAAGGGAAGAGGATTTTAGAAAAGTTAGAAATGCACCTTGAGACAGCTAGTTGAAACAGTGGAAAGTGCACAGGACCTGGAGTCAGGAAGACTTAAGTTCAAATCAGATACATACTAGTTGTATGATCCTGGGCAAGTCACTTTTAACATTGTTTGTCTCAGTTTCCTCATCTATAAAATGAGCTAGAGAAGGAAATGACAAACTACTCCAGTATTTTTGCCAAGAAAATCCCAAAATGGGGTCACAATAATTAGGCATGCCTGAAAATGACTGAACAACAGCAACAACATATGTCGGGTATTGTGCTAAGCACTAGTGACACAAAGAAAGGCAAAAGACAGTCCCTACCCTTGAGGAGCTCATAGTTTAATGGAGGAGACAACATGTAAATGGCTATGTACTAACAAATATAGACAAGATAAACGTGATATTTAACAGAGGGAAGAAAAAGAATTAAGGGGGATTAGGACATTGATATGGTCATTGTTACTTGAACTGCTATTATATAATTCAGCTATTTATCTGAAATTACATACCTGTTGGGTCATATCTAACACGGTTCCCAAAATCTTTCCTCAGATAATTAGGTATTTGCTTCTTTTCTCCTTTTTGCTCCCTTTCATCTTCCTCTTCCTGCAAATTTGATTCTTCAGAAACTGTGTACTCAATTACATGGTGTTCAGTAGAACCTGAAATGAAAATCTTATTAATTAAATATGCAGCATATGATATATATATATATATTTATCATCCCACAAGCCAATAGCAAATTCTGAATTGGGATTCTTCTAAGAGTCCTCTATTCTTTTTTCCTTTGAAAATTTTTTTTTCATGTAACAAGTACTTTTTAAAAAGTTAATTTGTGTCTCCTAACACACCCCCTCCCCATTAAGCAAAATTATTTTTTAAATCCCTCAATACATGTCTACATAATTTAGCAAAACAAATTCCTGCTTTAGCCATGTCCAAAAATGTATAACTCTTTTTGCATTTTTAAGCTCATTACCTCTCTGTCGGGAGGTAAGTGGCATGTTTCATCTTAGTCTTTTGGACCTGTGGTTTATCATTGTGTTGATCAGAGTCCTAAAGCCTTTCCTTTTACAGATTTTCTCTATAATGCTGTTATTATTGTATAAATTGTTTTCCTAGTTCTGCTCACTTCACTCTGCATTAGTTCCTCTGAAATTGTCCATTTCATTATTTTTCATGGTACAGTAATATTCCATTATATTCAATATATCACAATTTGTTTAGCCATTCCCTAATAGAAGAAATAGTCCTCTATTCTTCTGATGTCTCTCTTCACTCCCCCACTCCCTGGCCAATTACCATCATATTGGTTCACCAATCAAGGTCATAGTTTGTAGGGTCAGGGATGGGATCCAAGATTTAGAACTGGAAAGGACCTCAGAAGCCATGTACCTTAAGCCCACTCTTTTTCTAGATGAGTAAACTAAAGTCTAGGGAACAGTTATTTTTTAAAAAAAAAGATAGCATAGTTTAGCTTTAGAAATGGAGACATGATGAAAGACATGGGGTTAATTAGGACTCACAATATAGAAAATAAGGCAACTCCTCCCACACAGCAATGCTTCCATCTAAGCATTATTTCTCTGTCAAATTTACATTTCTAAAAACAAAGCATATTAGAAAATAATAAGGATAAGACCTAAAAAAGCAAAAATGTGAAAATGGAATGGAAGAGAGAAGTTAAATTTGATACTTCAGAAGATTTCACTCCATAAGGGCTACAGAGGGAATAACAAAGGAATAAATAAGGAATCATAAAATAAGAGTCAGAATTGACTTGATAGAAGAAAAATCATGAGAACAAAGCAGAAGAAAACTCCTTGAAAAGAAAATGTGACTCAAAATGAGAGGCTGTACTGGAGACAGAGAAGGAAAATGTTGAACTTTACTCTTAACTGGGTTGGGAAAGAGAAGGGTCAAAAGATGGGGCAATATATAAATGGACGACAATTTAAGTAAACTCAAAGAACTTGGAATAGAACAAGTAAATGAGATTGGGAGGGAGAACAGTGGGAACACACTAGCATCAGCCCGTACGATTCCCACGGTCACCACTTTGTTTAAGGTCCTCATCTCCACTCACTGAACTTCAGAAAAAGAAAGATAATCTCTGTCCTCAAGTAGCTTACAATCTAATAGTGAAAGATCATAAAAGGGGGCATGACATTCCATAGATTTGAAAGCAAGGCTGGCTGCTGGTGGAAAATGGAGAGTTACCTGGAAAATTCCAATCCCAGCCTTCTTTAAAGGAAGGCTTTGGAATAAGTTTAGTGCTCCATTCTTCAGCCCTCCAATTCAGAGTGGATAGGCAACTAGGGGAGTTGAAAAGGGATTGAGAATCAAAAATTGAATCAATCAGCATAACAGTAAGATTTAGGTGATCAGTTTATCCTGGGTAAGGTATAATGTTCACTGGAGATGAAACCAAGCAGAGCATGGAAATGGAAAATGGAGTCAGATTCAGCCAAAGGACTGATTTTGCCAGTTGTGCTTACTCCTCCATCCCTAGTGAAGGATGTCTAACTTTATTCATAGGAACATGATTTAAGGCTCACTGAAAGAGGTACCAAATAGACTCTTAAAGTACACAAGTACTTTATAAACCTGTTCTAAAGAATCTTCTGTAAACTATTTCAGACTATATTTAATTTATATCTCTCCTCTTTAAAAATCACATAAAACTTCCTTCCATCATCTTGAAATATTGCAGAAATTGACAAACCTGAAAATCGTACTTCACGTACTGAAACACTAGGAGTCACCACCTCAGACTTAGTAGTTATTGGAGAAGTTGAAGTCATGTCTTCTTGCTGTGCTGTATCTGTTTCTGCAATTTCAGTGGTCTGAACCTCTAAAATCACTTTATTTGGATCTTCTCTCTTTTTAGATTTATGCATCCTAGAATAATAGAGAAAATAATGTTCAGGGTAATTAAATATTCAAACAAAGATTTGTATTTATAATTAAAGACATAGCTTCTTTAAACTTAACATACAATTAATTTTACTCCATCTTATCTATAATTTGGAAAAATTAAAATAAACTGTAAGTTAAAATATATTTCATTGTAGATCTCTTTCCTTCTAAATATTTGAGTAAAAAATTGAAAAATACATGTCAAATGCCAGCAAAGGAATATTATCAAATTGTAAGCAGCTGTAAATGCTTTTAACTAAAGATTATGTTTCATACTTTAACAATTATCGTTGATTATTTGACAATTTACATTTCATAAAAATTTAAAGATTGATCTAGTTTAATCTCCTCATTTGTATGAATGAAGAAACTGGGAAACAAGAAGGTTAAGTGGCAAAGCTGGGCCCTAAAGACCTGATCTCCCTAACTTCCAGTACCCTGTGCTTTTCCCACTAAATTATACAGCTTCTGTCAGTGAAAAAAAAAACCCAATAACAACAAAAAAAACCCCAACCAAACAAGATTAGTCTATACATGAATAGAACTCAGAACTTTGCATTCTTGGCTGCAAGCTAAATGGTTAACCTTTACTTAGCTATTAAAGATATATATTCAACAAGACATAGGACCACTACATGTACTCTTTATCAAAGACACTAAAGTTGTTACCAAGGTAGAAAAATTCAGAGTCTGATCAAGATCATCCCAATACAAGTCAGCAAAGGAAGAGGTTTCTATTGAAAGAATGTACTAAAATATTTTAGACATTGATTAAAAAAACCACAACTTTTTTCAATTCAATGAGACAGGAAATATAACTTACATATAGAGTTAGAATCAAATGGCTTTGCCTTTGCTTATGTGCCTTCTCTCAGTGCTACCAAGTCTATTATGGGGAAGCTATGTTCATTAGGAAATTTTCTCTTTATGTTGAACTAAAATCTACTTTTTGTAACTTTTACCCATTGAGTCTAGTCTACCTTAATGAAGGGGGGAGGGGAAAAGCTTTTATGTAGCACCTGTTCTGTGCCAATACTGTGCTAGGCATGTTTACAAATATTATCTAATTTGATCCTCACAACTACCCTGGGAGGTAAGTGCTATTATTATCCCATTTTACAGGTGAGGAAACTGAGTCAAACAGAGTTTAAGTGACTTCCTCAGGGTCACACAGCTACTAAGCATCTAAGGCTAGATTTGAACCTGGGTCTTTCAGACTCCAGGCCCAATACTCAATCTACTGTGCCACCAGATACCTCAATGCCTTATGGAATACCACAGGAACAAATTTTTCCTCTATTAAAACACTTCAATTATTTGAAGACATACATCTGTGACACTTTCCCCTAGTCTCTTCTTCTGTAGGTTCAACATGTCCAATTCCTTTAAACATTTCTCACATCACACAGCTTTCCATTTATGCAATAAATATTTAATAAGCAGCTATCATGGTTCAAGGCTATTTGGGAATCTTGGAAGGTAGGGCTACAAAGAGTAATGTTGTTGGTCTTTTGTTCTCAAAGAGCACCAATGATATCATAAGTGTGATATCTTGACTTGCACGTGAACTGGATACAGTTCTTAAGACAACATTGTTGTTCTTGTACACAAGGTTCTCTTGGTTCTGCTTACATCACTTCATTATTTCCATGTTTTTCTAAGATCAAGTTCACCATTTCTTATAGCATAGTAGTATTCCATCACAATCATATACCACATGTATCCTCTTTAACTAAACTCAACTTCATAATTCCCAAGCCCTTTTAAATTCCACAACTTAATCCTTCACTCTCCTTCAGCCACACATAGGGATGGTCACAAATTAGATCTCGCCATTACCCATGAATGTTCAATTTCCCTAAATAGAAACTCTGATATTCTCCTCTCTGACCATGATCTCTTACATCATTCCACTTCTCCCTATGTGCTTCACCTACGCCTGAGCATGAATTACCCTCATCAAGACTTAATTCCCTCCACCTCTCAGAAAGAACTTTATCTCATCCCTCTCATTTTTTCACCTCCCACAGACAGCATCACAAACATCTACCTTCTCTCTTGAATCTTGCATCCTTAATCTTTCCTCACCAGCCGGTTCATTCTCTATTGCCTTCAAACATGCCTAAGTCTCATCTGTCCTTAAAACAAAACAAAACAAAAAAACACTTCCCTTGACCCTATCTCCACTCAATCTATATTCCTCTTAATTTTCTCAGCCAAACACTTTGCAAAAGTTATCTATACTCATTTTTTCACTTGTTCTTCTTTCACTCACTACTCAACCTTTTTGCAGTCTCGGCTTCTGATATTGTCACTCAACTGAAACTGATCTCTCCAAAAGTCACCAGTGTTCTCTTATTCCCTAAATCTGATGGTCTTTTGCCGGTTCTCAGCCTTTGTGACCTATCTACTGCGGTCCACCCTAGATACTTTCACCTTTCTGAGTTTTTGTGACACTATTCTCTCTTGACTCCTACCAGTTTGATCATGTTCAGCCTCCTTTGTTGGCTCATCATCCATATCTGCCCCCTAACTCACAGTGTTCCCCAAGATTCAATCCTAGTCCTTCTTCCTTTCTCCCTGCAAATTCTTGGTAAATTCATCAGACTTCGTACAGATAACTCCCAGATCTATACATCTAGCCTCAGTCTTTGCCTTGAGTTTCAATTCCCCATCACCAAATGCCTATAGGAAATTTCAAAATGGGTGTGTCAGAGTCATCTTAAACTCAACAGATCCAAAATGGAAGTCATTATCATATCCCCTGAAAGATCCCCTCTTCCAAATTCCCCTATTCCTGTGAAAGACATCCATCATCATTCCAGTCTCCCAGGAATTAGTCTGGATTCCTCACTCTTCCTTGCACCATCTGCTCAGTATGTTACCAAAGCTTGCCATTTCTAGCTTCACAATAGCTCTTGAATCCAAACTCTTATCTCCACTTATAGAGCTACCACTTTAGTTAGGCCCTCATCATCTCTCATCTACATTATTTCAATAGCCTTCTAGGTAGTTTCCTTGCATCAAGTCTCTCCATATCCCACATCATCCTATACGTTCTTGCCAGAATAGTTTTCCTTGAGTGTAGCTCTGACCATATTGCTCCATTTTTAAACCACCTCCAGTGGCTTTCTATTGCCCCTAAGACAAAATATGAACTCATTTTAGCTTTTAAAAGCCCTATACAACCTGGCCCCAACTTACCTTTCTAGCCTCATTGGACATTACCCCTCTTCCCATACTTTGAGATCCTGCCAAGTTGACCTCTCTCTAGTGTCCAAACAGAACACTCTCTCTCTCCTATATTCATGCCTTTCAAATGACTACCCCACATACCTGGCATGCACTGCCTCCTTATCTCCACCTTAGAGTCTCTTTCTTCCTTTAAGATATAGTTCAAGTACTATCTTCTTCATGAAGCCTTTCTTGATTCTCCTAACCTCTAATATTTTCCCTTCTATATTAGCTTATTTTTAACTATTTGAATTTCAGTATTTACCAATATTTAAAAATATGTTATATTTAAATATTTGTAACTATTTAACAAATATATCATATATAAACAATTATTTAACAATTTGCTAATATATTAACAAATATATTTGTATCTATAATATCTTTTTTAATGTACTTGTTGTCTCTACCACTAAAATACAAATTACTTGCAAGCAGGGCTTCTGCCTTTACAATATCTCTTGCATCCTTCTCTCCACTCACATAGTCATCACCTTAGATTAGGTCTTTGGCACCTTATGGGGATTATTTCATTCTTTGTACTTCTATCCCTAGGACACAATACAGTGCTTGGCACTCAGTAGGCATTTAATATTCATTGATGGATAGCACAGATCAAAAGAGTCAAAGAAGTTGATGAGGGGCAGCTAGGTGGTGCACTGGATAGAGCACTGGCCCTGGAGTCAGGAGGACCTGAGTCCAAATCTGGCTTCAGACCAAACACTTGACACTTACTAGTTGTATGACCCTGGGCAAGTCACTTAACCCCAATTGCCTTAAAAAATAATAATAATAATAAAAGTTGATGAACTAGAAGGCTATGGTGTTTGAGGAGACATCAATGAATATAATGAAGTCCTGAAATAAGAGCTCAGGCATTGCAGGTGAGAGGAAGACTATGATCTAAGTACTGAACTTCTCAAGAAAGGAGGAAGGATGAACTAGAGTCTGGCATATGAGAATAACTAGGATCTGGATCAGGTGAAATAAATGAATTAATTAATTGAAAAGCATTTTCTAGCACATACTACATATGTGCTAGTGCTGGGGATATAAATAGAAAAAGTGATTCAGTCTCTCAAGATCACACTCCAATTGGAGGAGATAACACATAAAAGAAAAGCCAGCTGTAGAACAAATGAAAAGACCCCAAAGTCCTAAGAGCACAGCAGTAAGGCAAATGGAAAAGTCTATGTATCCTTTGATTATATCAGTAGGTTTTATGACAGTGCGCTAGGTCTGCAGAGTGCAGAGAGAAGGTAGATAGTAAATCTTCCATCTCACCAGAAAGAAGAGTATATGTCTCCCATTTCATTCAAGCCCTGTAAATAGTCAAGCAGAAGACTTGGGCAAGGGAAGAGAGTAAGGGGAAGGCAAGAGGAGAGTAGAACCAAAAACTAAAAGTAGGATAGACTGCTGAGCCTCAATGACAAAGGGACTGAACTGAAGTAGCAATGGGGATTGAGGAGTGTATCACCTCCTCTTCCTCCTGGCCTGGTGCATCAAGGACATGAAAAAGGCAGCACCTCATCTTGGAAAGTGTGAATAGGGATGCAGTGATGGCTGGAGAGAATAATGGAGAGGTTTTCACTAGAGCAGACTGATAAAAAAGAGTATACATATTTAAGACAAAATGATGATATTCAGGTCAAAGGAGATAAGGATACAAAAAAGCACAATAGAATATGAGGGCAGAAAAGGATGTGGACTATGGAGAGAAAGAGCTGTGGTGAATGACAGGTAGAAAGAAGGAAGCATATTCCCTTCAGGAGATGGATTCAGAATGGTTTGAAAGGGTAGACTCAAAGAGGAGTCATTAATAGTGTGATGTCAACTTTGAAGTAAGTATCCAGGGAAGTGCCAATCCAGTGTTTAGCTCTGTGTTGTTTAACCTCATTATTAATGACTTGGATAAAGACACATATCATTTTTTTCAAATCTACAAAGAATGCAAAGAGCCAGAGTCAAAAAAGTTCTTGCTAGATTATAATAACATTGGGCTGATTCTAATAAGATAAAAGGGATAAAAGTAAAGTCTTAAATGTGGGTTGAAAAAAAATCAATTTTACAAATATAACATATGATGGTAGAAATGGGGCTATCCTGTAGTTTGCCTAAAAAAAGATTGGACTTGGTCTACAATCTCAATATGAGTCAACAGTGTGATATAATAGCCAAAAAATCCAATGACCTCTTGAGCTGTTTTTGAAAAAGGTAATGCTTCAAGAAAGGTGTGTATGTCTCAATTATGCTCTATTCAGACCTTGTGTGTGCAGCTCTGGGTACCACATTTTAGAAAGTGCATGGATAAACTAGAGAGAGTCCAGAGGAGGGCATCTAGAATGGCAAAGGGCCTCAAGCTCTTGCTATATGAGAATCAGTGAAAGGAACTGGGACATTTAGCCTAAGGAAGACTTAAGTAGGACATGACATTTATCTTCAAGTACATGAAGTAATGTCATGTAGAGAAGTAAATGTATACGGTTTTCTGTTTAGCTCCCCAAACTAAAACAAGGAGCAGCAGGGAGAGGTCAGAGGAAGAATAATAATGGCAAATGGTGACATCTTTCTTGCAGGTACTGATCTGAGAAGTCTGTTCTCTTTCTGGGTTACATATATAAGCTATCACACAGAACCTCCCAAGATTGTCAAAAATGCTGTCCAAATAACCACTTCTGAGAATCCATGTGAGTACAAATAACACTGAAGGAAGGAACCACGAAGACATTACCAAATATTACTAAGTCTTAAGCAAGACACCGAAGATGACAGAGATACAGACTGTGTTTTCAACATTCCTGCCCCCTGAAGGTAAGGGATGAATGAATGACAGAAAAAGAACTTATTAAAGACTTAATATGTGCCAAGCATTGTGATAAACCCTGGGAATACAAATAGAAAAAGGAGTCTCAAAGGATCTCTCATTGTAATTGGGTAGACTATACACACAAATATATGAGAGGTTTGTTGCAAGGGCCTGGTGGTCTGAACAATTCAGTGGAAGGGTGAACAATAAGACCTAGAGGTCCTTCAGGTGTATCAGCAGATCTGAGAGTGATGACCAGGGGTCTTGTAAGGTAGTGCAGCGAGAGAAATGAAATGGTGAAGCCTTCTGGTCCACCATCTTACCAGGATTGTAGTTCATGATTCCATGCTTATCTAAGCATCCAAGCAGTGTGAGTGGCCATGTCCAAGTTAGGGAAGAGGGGGTACAAAGGAGTGGTGAGGCAGAAAGGGCAGACAAATTCCAAAATTATTAGGAAGGGGAAGGAAACTGGGCCCGAAGGTTGAAGTGGAGAAGGGGTTTTGTGTTCCCTCTAGAAAGGGTAGGTAAGGAGGATCAGCATCCAGTTGAGGGGGTGGTACCCAGAACCTGGTGGAAACTGGGAAGTGGGGGCTTAGGCAGGGGAGGAAATAGGTGACCAGGGACACTTGCTCCTGGACCTTCTGGTGTCCATTGTGATTGAGGAGTGGAAGGCTGTAGGGAAAAGGGAAAAGGAGAATTGACTGTCCAGGAGCAACAGCAGAGGAGAAAAGTTCATCTGAGAAGTAAGCATTTGGCTAAGAAGGTGGTGTCTGGAAATAGGATTTGGATTTTTGGACCACAATTAAAATATAGAAATGACAAATTCATGACCAAGGATAGAGTTCCTCCTAAAAATTGTAGCAAGAATGTATATTGCTTGGTGCCTTGAAAATTTAATTGAATAGGCTTTAAAATGAAAAAGATGGAGGAAAGAGAAAACTAGCAACATATATCCATAAAACTAAATGCCACTGAGAATAGTTACAATGTGGGAAGAATAGCAATAGAGAGACCCAGAAATTCACATTCAACAAAATAGAAATGGCTAATATTTACCTAGTATTCTAAGGTTTGCAAAGTGCTTTACATTTGGTCCTCACAACAATCCTGTGAGGAAGATGCTATTATAGTCCACATTTTGCAGATGAGGAAACTGAGCCTGGGAGAAGTTAAGCAACTTGCCCAGTGTCACAAAGCTAGTAAATATCTGAGGGAGGATTTGAACTCTGATCTTTCTGACTCCAAGTCCAGCACTATGCCAACTATAGTAGATAACTACTATACCACCTAACCACCTAGAAAAATCTAAGGAAGTAGCTAGCAGTTAAATCCATGGCCTCAAACAGCTATACACAAATGCACGAAAAGTTTAGTCATCAATCAAAATGAACCAGAGGTACCAAGTCAAATAGGTAAATCTGATGTGTCTTAGAGGGTTCACAAAGTCCTGAGATCATCTAATCCAGAGATTCTCAAATTTTTAGTCTCAGAGCTCTTTCATACTCTTAAAAATTAGTGAAGATGCCAAGAGCTTTTGTTTATGTGGGTTATAATGAAAGATATTTAGTGTATTAGAAATGAAAATCTCTTAGTATTATTGCAAAAATAGTTTCGACCTCATATACCACCCCCTCAAAGGGTCTCAAGGATCTTCAGGGCTCCCCAGACCACACGCTTTGAGAATTGCAGATGTAATCCAATGCATCATTTTACAGATGAAGAAACTGAGACCAAGAGGGGTTAAGTGACTTGCCTAAGGTCACAAAGATAGCAACTGTGAAGGCTAAGATATGGATCCCGAACCTTTTACAGAAATCCAGTATTCTTTCACAACACTTCGCTGAGACTTGAAGGGATGAAAATCAGGACTAGAATATGGCTTTGGATGGCTATACCTTATTCAGGACAGTTAAAAGTGTGTGAGATGGGGGTAGGGGAGCATGGCAATCTATATTAAGGAAATATCCTAGGTATCCTCATTTGAAGAAACACAAAAAACTAGAAGAAGGAAAAATGGCAGTAAGCATTTAAATTGAGAACAATGGAAAGAAAAATTCAATTCAATGTGGTTCAATAAGCATTTATTAAGTACCTACTATATACTAGGCACTGTGCTAGGAGCTGAGGGTACAAAGACAAAAACACATTAGTGCCTATCCTCAAAGACACACACAAAATAATTTGCCTGCCTATGGAGCTCATGGCCAGAAGGAATGGAGATAGGTTTCCAGTATAAGATGGCACCTGAGCTGAATTCTGAAGGAAGTGAGTAATTCTATGAAGTGAAGGAGAGGAGGAGGAAGTGAATGCCCAGGCAAGGCCAAGACAGTGAAGGTGGAATCCCTTGTTTTGGGAACATTAAGCAGGCAGGTTTGGCTGGAATTTAGAGTTTATGAATCAAGGTCATGTGCAGCAAACCTGGAAAAGTAAAGTGAAGTTGGGAAAGTTGCAATAGTTTTAAAAGCTGAACAGCTGAACTGATATTTCATCTTAGACACAAGAGGGAAGCCCCTGGAGCTTCTTGAATAAGGAAACGACATGATCAGATGTGTCCTTTAAGTATATCAACTTGGCAACTGTGTGGAGGAAGTACTAGAAAGAAGGATGGAGGCGGAGAGCCTGATTAGAAAGGAAAGGTGGAAAGGTGGTAAGGAGGAGTGAAATGAATGGACTTACATGTGAAAAATATTTTTAAGGTAGGATTGACAACACTTCAGCAACTGGCTAGAAAAGAGAGATGAGGGAGAGATAAGAGTCCATGAAGTCAATAAACATTTATTAAGAGCCTACTGTCTGCCAGCCACTATGCCAAGTGCTAGAGATATGAAGAAAGATAAAAGGAAGTGCCAGATCTCAATAGCTCACAGTCTAATAGGGGAGACACATGGAAACGACTACATACAAACAAGAGGGATACTGGCTGTATTGGAAGTGATCAGCAGAGGGAAAGCACTAGCATTAAGCATTAGAAAAGGCTTCTTGTAGGAGGTAGGATTTGAGCCACAGCTTGAAGAAAGCCAGGGAAGCCAGGAGGCAGAAAGGAAGAAAGGCATGGGAGGACAGCCAATAAAAAATGTTCTGAGTTTGGGAGCTGGAATAGCAAGGAGGCCAGTGTGACCAGATCACAGAGTATGTGGAGGTGAGGGTAAAGGTACAGGAAGACTTACAACAAAAGTTGGGTGACGGCAGGGGTGAGAGTGGGGTGTGAGGGAGGTTATGAAGGACCTTCAACAACCAAACAGATTTTATATTGATCATATGGGGTGAGAGGGAAACACTGGAGTTTATTGATTGGAGAGAGGGAGGAAGTTTTGGACTTGGATGACTGAAAAGAGTGGTGCACTCAACAGAAATAACTTAGGAAGAGAGGTGGATGGAGGCGGGCGGATGAGAGGCTCTGGACATGTTGAGTTTGAGATGCTTGCAGGTTATAGCAGTTAAAGATATCCAAAAGGCAGTTGTTGAAACAAAGGCTGGGGCTCAGGGGGGGAAACTGGGATGAGATATATAGACCTGGAACTCATCTACTTTGAGATATAGTTGAACCCACAGAAGCTGATGAGATCCCTAAGAGAGAAAGAGCATGGAGAAAGAAGAAGAGCCCCTCCCCCACCCTGAGCTTCAGCAAACAATAGGAAGTAGATAAAAAGGAAAACAGTCCTGCAAAAGGAACTGAGGAGATATGGTCAGACAATTGGAAGAGCCATGAGAGAACAGTGACATGAAAACCTAGGAAGAAAAGGGTGTCTGAGAGAAAGGATGGTATATGATAGGGGTATCGAACAAGCATTAATTGAGTGCCTACTATGTGCCAGGCATTACTGTGCTAAGTGCTTTACAAGTATTATCTCACTTGATCCTCACAACCCAAGGAGGTTGGTGCTGTTTGTAGCCCCATTTTGCAGTTGAGGAAATTAACTCAGAGTCACATAGCTCATAAGTTTCTGAGGCTGGATTTGAACTCAGGTCTTTTTGAATACAGAAGCGATGCTGTATCCACTGCGCCACCTAGGTGGCATTAAATTTATGATACATTATAATTTCATGCCTATCCATCAGAATATTTTTCTATACCTCAATTCATTTCAAGGCATAAACACTTAAATCTTATTATGTGGAGCCTTGAAGGAAGACAAAAGATTTTAAGAGTCTGGGATGGAAGAGAAAGCGCCTTCTAGGTCTATATTGTGTCTATGCATGGAAGTGGGGTATCAAGTGCAGGAAACCATTGACTAATAAATAAAATCCAGTTTGGCTAGAATACAGAACTGACAAAGTATAATGCCTCAAACAAAACTGCAAAGGTAGTAGCTGGGCATCAAGATTGTGGAGAGCATTAAATTACAGGCTGAAAAGTATGCATTTTATTTTATGGACAAATTGCTTTGCTTATTGGCAAATATTTATATCTTCGTTTTTGAGAATCTTTTCACTTTCTGCTGAACTGGACTCATTTCACCTTCTTCATGATGTTCTCGTGCCAGGCACCTTCCCACTGCTTTTCTTCTTCTTTTTGTGTGTTTTCTTTCCCCATCAGATTGTAAGCAACTTGAAGGCAGGGACTGTTTCTTTACCTCCAGAGCCTAGCATGTAATAGGCAGGTGATAAATAGTTACTGACTGACTACTATACACTGTGTTCCAAAGTAATAAAACCATATTTATCAAAAATATTCTCTAATGCAAACTTTTCATCAAGTCCGAATGGCCTTACCTCATTCTTATTTTTCCAATTTAGTGATATTCTGCTTTAGAATTTATTTAAAAGACAAGATTTTCCTCTTCCACAGGAAGGGGGAGAAATCTCATACTTGTTTTCCAATTCTATCTTAATTTACCTTATTTTTGGCTTGGTTTCCACCTTCTCATCTGGCTTTGCAGGGGTTTTTTTATTCATTTTGTCATACATATCTGAAATGTTTTTAGGAGGAATCCATGGAGTACTTGGCTGCAGAAAGACACTTATATTAGTTTGCTTTTCATTTAAAAAATGTAGATATGACATATTTTTTGTAATTTTTAAGCTGATCGCTAATCATTAGCATGTAAAATGGGACTCAATTTACATAACTTATTTTGTAGAAATTTGCATGTTGTTTTTTATTCTACTTGACAGCATTTTCGTAGCCTTTCCTAATCCTGGGCCCTTTTTTCCTCATAGCCTTTCCCCTTACACCTAAGTGTGACCATTTTTGGGCAGCAGATAGCATGAATGCAAACACACACAGGGTAGTTTAGGGATGCAGATACCAGAACTCCTTTGACTACTGTTCTCAAAGGAAACAAAATAAGCAGAGTTTACCTGAAACATGCCCAGAGCTACCAATTGCTGTCATTAGCCTATCTCGCCATGGCAATAAACTTTTTTTTGACTCTTCCCTTAGTCTTTCCTCAGTATAATCCCTATAAACTTCACAATTAAAATGGCCAACTTTGTGCAAAGGGGAGGGAAGGGAAGAGAATAAGCATTTATATAACAGTACCCACTAGATGCCATCTATGTTCTAAGCACTTTTACAAATATCATTTCATTTGCTCTTCGAACAACTTTGCCAGATAGGTGCTACCAATTTTATACCAGTTTTACAGTTGGGAACCTGAGGCAAACAGGTTAAGTGATTGGCACAGGGTCATATAGCTATTAAGTAAATGTCTGAGGCCAGAGGACCATCTCCTGTTGTCCTGATCTATATCTTGCCACTAGAACCAGATGACTCTGAAGGAGAAAGTGAGGCTGGTGACTTTGCACAAGCCCTCCCTCACATAAACCCAGTTCACTTGCATGTCATGGCATCACCTCCCTGATGTCATGGTCCTCTTTGAGAAGGAAGGACAAACAACAACCTGTGAGTAGTAATAGGAGCTACCCCCCTGGGCACCCAACTGGAACTGGTCAGTTGGGCAACACAGCTTCTTCATTTCCTCTCTGTCTCTCTCTCTCTGTCTCTCTCTCTGTCTCTCTCTCTCTCTCTCTCTCTCTCTCTCTCTCTCTCCCTTCCTCTCCCCCCCTCCTCCTCCCTCCACCCTTTCTTCTTTCTTCTTTCCCTTCCCTTCCCTCTGTCCACATAGGGTATCATAGCCCTACCTGCAAGTACTCTGCCCAAAGGAATGTAAATTTTGATTGCTGAAACTTAGCAAAATATCTTGGGATTTATGGCCTAGATTTCTTTAAGGACCAGGCCTTAAACTCAAATCACTGGGACTCTCCTTGATTGGCCAACAATAGGTCCCAGGCCATGGGACAATAGGTCATTGTTTGGGCCCTGATTGGCCCAAATAGCAATTGTTTCTGTTTTTGCCAGAAACCTTGAGGAACTTCCCCTCCCACACTAATTTCTTTTTTTTTTTTTGACTAGGTAAAAGAGGCCATTCTCTGCCTCATTTCTTACCTAGCCTTAATCACTGAATAGGTATTGTTGCCTCAGTCAAACTGAGACCTGTTAAAGAAGCTTAAAAAGGCCAAAGTCTCCCACTGTATCCAGGGCCATGTCCAGTTGTCTTGACCTATATCTTGCCACTGGACCCAGATGCCTCCAGAGGAAAAAGTGAGGTGACTCTGCATTGCTCTCCCTCATTTAATCCAATTCACTTGTATGTCATGGCATCACCTCCCTGATGTCACAAACAAAATAACAACAAGAAGTCTGAGGCCACTTTTGAACTCAGGTCTTTCTGACTCTGGGTCATGGGCTCTATCCATTGCCCTCTTCTGGTTTAGCTGAATTTTTCCCATCCTAAGAACATGTCTTTAGGAGCAATCAAGGCAACTTTGCAGTCCTAATTCCCTAAATCTTGAAATTCAGGGTTTATCTGTTAGGCTGTAAGTATTACACTCCTCTAGGGGTGAAAAGGAGAAGGCCAATCTTTACCCTGTCCTTGAGAAGTTCAAATGCACACCATGCTCTATACTCCTTGCCCCCTTGATTCGCTTCTTGCTCATCCCTTTCTAAAACCCAATAGGGGATTACTGCCACCCATCTGCCTTCTCATATCAATCAATCAATCAATCCGTAAGCATTCAATAAGTACCTACTCTGTGCCAACTGCTGTGATAGGTATTGGGGATAAAACCCAAAGAGGCAAAAATTAATACTCTCAAGGACCTCATGTGCTATCAGGAGAGACAACATGTTCATTTATAGGTATATCCAGTACAAATACAAAATGAAGGTTTAGAGATCAAATATATGGGAGTCAGGAAGGGAAGGACTTAGCGTCTGGAGGGGATCACAAAAGGCTCCATGTAGAAGGTGCTGCTTGAACTGTGTCTCTTCAAAGGAGAGGGATGGGGGAATGGCCAATGTAGAGGTATGGAGGGAGACAGGAGGTGGAGTGCTATGTGTGAGAAATGAAGAGAATGCCAGTTTGGCTAAACCATAGAGTGTGTAAATGGGAATAATGAGACTGGGAGGTCAGGTGGGGATGAGGTTATAAAGGGCTTCGAAAGCTAAACAGAATCTGTACGCAGCAGATGAATTGGAATGAGGAGACATTTGAGGCAAGTAGACCCATTAGAAAGCCAATGAAACAGTCTGGGTGAGAAATGATGAGGACTAGAACTAAGGTGTTAACTCCACAAGGAGAGAAAAGAGACAAGAGACAGAGATGGCGTGGGTGTAAAAATGGCAAGAATTGGCAAATGACTGGATATGAGAACTGAGGGAGAATGAGACTTCAAGGGTGATACCCAGGTTGATGAATGAATTGTGATGCCTTCCACAGAAATAGGGAGGTTAAGTAGAGGATGGGTTTGGGAAGAAACATGAATTCTATTTTGGAAATTCTGAGATTAAGATGTCTTCAGAAAATGACCAACAAATAGGTACAATTATCCCTTCCACATTGTGGGGAAGGGGTGTGGCACCTCGGGATCTGGAAAATCCTTGTAAAAAATTTTGGCCCTCCTTTTCTACTAGAGAAGAAGTCTAAATAATTATGGTATCAAAAGATAAAATATGTTGATATCATACAATACTACAACATATATTTTATCCATTTCTGAATTACTAAACTTTTTCTGCATCATCTGCTGGCCTTTGTATGCTGTCTGTGGCTTCTGCAAAACTCCCAAATTCCCATTTAATTTCTTATGCTGCCCCACAATATATCAAAACTGCAATGGAAAAAGTCATGATGTGGAAGGGATAACTGTAGTTCATGACATGGGGCAAACTCAGAGGAGAGAACGTGGCTGGACATATTGGTTTGTGAGTCCCCTGCATAGAGATGTTAATTCAACAAATAGGACCTGATAAGGTCACTGAGCAGACAGGCAGAAGGTTGGAGAGGAGAGGACCCAGGGCAGAGCACTGATGGTCCAGCAAAAAGAATATTTAGATGGGTGGAATAACCAAAAGACAGTAATATCACAAAAATCCAGAGAAACGAATAACCAAGGAGAGGTCAACGGTGTCAACTGCAGCAAAGAGTTCAAAAATGATGAAGACTAAGCAAAAATTTGACAATGAAGAGATCATTGGTATCTTTGGAGAGAGTCGTTTCAATTGAGGGATGAGATCAGAAGCCAGATTACAAAGACTTAAGAAGTGAAAGAGAAGAGAAAGAGTAGATAGCTTTATTTTTTTTAATGTTTGACTGGAAAAGGGAGGAAAAATATAGAAATCTAGTCTGATGGGATAGTGCAGGTTTTTTGTGTTTGTTTTAAGATGAGAAAGACTTGAGAATGTTTTAAGGCAGGAGGTAGAAACTAGTAGATAAGAAAAGACTGAAGATAAAGGAGTGGGGGATGATTGAGACATAAGGGGAGAGGACACATGTAGAAAGGTTGTCCTTGGCAAGGAGAAGGGCCACCTCATTTCATTATCAGAGAATGGAATAAAGGAATCTAGAACACATTATTAAAACATTTATACACATTTAGAAAAGGAAATGTAGACTGAGTTGATCAAGGGATCTCTGATCAGTTGCATCTGGCCAGCTCCTCTGATGAGATTGCAGAATGTAAGGGGAAGGTAAAAGAGATAAGGAGATTTAAAGTCTTGTTGCCCCCCTTCAGAACTGGAACAATTTCATTTGCATTTTGTAAAGGGTACATACACCCTTGTCAGATTTTGAATGGATCATTTTAAACCTTGTAAAAGGTATGATATCTTGAATGTATCACAGAATGACTCATTTCTCAAAATGTAGAAGGTGCAAAATTGGGAATGGCCCAATCGTAACTTATAAAGGAAGTATAATATTTCTTTATTCCTTTAGGAGGTGTGCAGAGGTTCCTCTAGTAACCCTGGATGTTTAAGGCAGCTATCCAATGGTTGCCTGAAGAATCATACACGTCCCTGATGGCCTTTAAATAGCAGGCATGCCAGTTTTGCATTTACTCTAGGAAGTCATCTCTGGATGTCTAGAATAGAGCCAACTAGGAAAAAGGCAATCATTTCTCACCTCAAGGAGAACAAGATTTCACTCCTCTCCCTTGGCCATCAGTAATGGCACTTTGCAGTAGAACAACTAATCTTGTAGGTGATGACTTATGATTGAATTGTGGGGGAAGCAGGCTCAGAGATTCCAGCTGAATGACTCATCAAGAAGGAGCAACATGAACACATCATAAAAAGAAAGAACATATTGGGACCCTTCAGTGATGGACTTGGGATGTGAAAAACCCTGGTCAGGCTAAAGAATGAACCAAACAGAAAAGAATTAAAGCAAAAGGAACAATGCTAAGTGTTACTCCAGGCTACAAAAAGTCAAATTCACAAATGCAAGTTAGAAAAACAGGCTCCCAGTTAGCCAACATGAAAAAGTTCCAGTCGCTTTAAAGGATGGTGAGCCCAACATGAGTCAACAGTGTGACACAGCAGCCAAAAAGAGTGAATGCTCTTCTAGGATACATTACAAATGACCCGGAGTTCAGTATTAGGCAGGTGATTTCCTGCTGCACCCAGCTAGACACCTGGAATGCTGTGTTCAGTTCTACTCGCCACATGTTAAGAAAGTTCATTGATCAGCTGGCAAACCACACAGAGAGTGACAGCCAAGATGATGAAGGGCCTTGAGATCACATCAGAGGGATCAGCTCAAGGAACAGGCAATGTTTAGCCTGGAGAGAAAAGACTTCAAGGACTGTCACATGGAAGAGGGATTTGACTTTTTTTTCCCTTGGCTCTAAGGGTAGAACTAGAAACAAAATGGGAGAAGTTAAAGGAAGCAGATTTAGGCTTGAAATAAGGCAAAATTTCTTAACAGAGGTACCCAAAAGTAGAATAGGCTGCCTTGTTAGGTGTGGATTCTCACTCAGAAGTGGTCAAATAGCTCCTGCTTAAACACTTAAAGGTGGAAATAATGGAAATAAGATTCTTAATCCTAATTCTTACCAGTTGGACTAGATGGCTTCTTGGGTCCTTGCAATCTAGATTCTGTTTCATTGAAAAAAGTTTTTTTTTAAATTTTCATTCTTCTCAGTACAATTTGTTTCAATGAAAAAATTTCATAAAATTTCTAAGCTAATATACTACTTAAAAAGTTAGTGCCACCCTACTGAGAATATTAACTATTGTGTTAAATGCTAAGCAGAGACACAAACATTAACATACATGTGTTTAGTATAAGTACTTCTACAATTATTCTAATAAAGAACTAGGAAAGAGCCAAAACCTGCCAGAAAAATGGAGTAAATTAATCTAACAGACAGGTCCTTGGGGAAATGTTTTCCCTTATTTTCTCATTGCTCTTATTTTTATTCATATTGAAACAAATCAAAATAAATCAAGTAAATTGGGAAAATCATAGTAATCCTTGGCACTTCAAATTTACAAAAATTACCAGTTAAATTATGGTGGACTTTTCACATTAGATAAAGTACATGTTTTTACACCTCAGTCTATAATTTCTTTTCTAAGAGCCTGTGTTAAATTGTGTATCCAATAATAATATGCTGTAAAATATTTGAATGATACCAATAAATTTAATAATAAATTTATTTAATAAATTTAACTTCCAATAAATTTTTTTTAAAAAGAAAACTTTCTTACTAGTGGATGAATTTTGCCATTTTCATGATCTTTATCTTCAATAAGTACATTCTTCTTTTTTACCATGAACTGCAAAGCATCTGAATCTATTGGTTTAAGGTGAAGTTGACTAGAAAGCCTTTTTTGGTGCACTTTCTTCTTCTTATCCATTTAGCTTAAGTATCTTTGCTCCTAATGATGAGAATAGCTGATGAAATCTCTTAATCATGAATACATTCATAATTTTTTCAATACTTAAAAGTAGGTATTTATAATTTCTTAGTCTAGCATGAAAAAATCACTCTTGGGGTTTACTCCAAATTTTGCTTTCAGAAAGGTAGTATCAGCAAAAGAAAAAAATTTAATTTTCACAGCACCTAAAATTCTAGTCCCTCGAATTATAGGATCATAAATTGGGAGGACTGGAAGAAACCTTAGAGGCTCCTGAGTCTAATTCCCTTGTTTCACAGATGAGAAAAATGAGGCAAACAGAGGTGCTTGGATGGGACAATACATGCAAAAAATCCTCCTAGAACATATTATATTAACTTATATTTATATAGTACTTTAAGGTTTATAAAAATTAATATAGGTGGTCACTAATATTTGAAGTTCTACTCAAAACAAGGCTACATCATACCTCATTAAAATATTACTCACAGAATAACCTTTTAATGTCCATCTACCTTTCTTAATTAGGTGTCTGAATCAGGATTTGAACTCAGGTCTTTTTGACTCTAGATCTAGCACTGAACTTAATGCCCAAATTTCCTTGGAAGGTTAGCAAGTGAAGGGGAAACTTAGTAATGTTTCTGTCTAACACTCAGAAGTTTTAAATTCTCTCCTGCCCTCACTCAGGTCTTTGCTCCAAAGGGCTTATGATTTTTGGGAGAAATTATGGCTTATACACAAAACAATTAGAGAATTAGACAGCATGTAATAAAGATCATAACTGCATGGAACTAGCAATAAATACTATAAGGAATTAGTGAAGGAAACCACAGATATCATTAATATCAGCAGAAACACAGCAATATTGAAATTAGACCAATTGATAACCCTACAATGTCCTGTAAGTGTTTAAGTAAAAGAAAGAGCCCATTGATGCAGCAAACTTTGTTGTTGTCTTATTTTAAGAAATTGCCACAGCTACCATCAACATTGAGGCAAGACTCTTGATTATGACTCATTGAGGGCTCCAATAATGATTGGCATTTTTTAGCAATAAAGAAATAAAGTATTTTTTAATTAAGGTATGTCCATTTTTTTAGATATAATACTATTGCAGGCTTAATAGACTAAATAAAGTGTAGTATAAATATAACCTATACGCACTGGGAAAATTCATGTGACTTGTTTTATTGAGATATTTGCTTTATTGTAGTGGTGTGGAACAGAAGTCTCAATATCTCTGAGGTATGCTTATATATATTTGGGAATCATGGATGTAAAGGTGATCACTGAAGCATATATCACCAAGGGAGAAAGTTTAGATGTAAGAAAAGGGATGTGAAGGAGAACCTGGGGAATGGCCACATTTAGGGGAAAGAGGAGAAAAGAGCCATGAGGGGCCAGAATTTGCTCAAATGCTTGGAATATTTTACTCCTGACCTGTAAAAGCAATGAACAATATGTGAGAAAACACCTGCAAAGCCATGGCCTCTCCTAGACCCAGGCAGTTTCTAATTAAGGAGTATCAATGAGGTATGAAGAAAGTGAGTAGAGTTCAATGTGATGGAAACCAAGAGGTAAAGAAACTTTAAGAGGTGGGGACAGTGAAGCAAATCAATTGCTGAAAAGAGGTGAGGGAGAAATAAGGACTTTGCCTTTAATAATTAGATAGGCTGAGGCTAAGAAAAAATGTTAAAGGCAATAAAAAAGGGCTTTTAAGCTGGGACAAGAATAAGTAATGAACCGGGCCATTGCTTGAGAGAAATGATATACTGGAAATAACCATTTGACATAACCATTCAACTCCAACTTTGCCTAGGGTGGTGTTGTTAGCTAAAGGAATGGAAAAGGTCAGGTGTTGGGAACCTTACCATGGCAATTAGGTTGCTTTATCCTACTGAGTAGAATGAATGAATGAATGAACAAAAGATCAAAAAGGCATTTGTTAAGTACCTGCTATATCCCAATAGACCTGAGATGTAAAAATAGTTATACAGTACCTACCTTCAAGGAGCTTATTTTCCAACAGGAAAAAAAAACCTCATATAAAGGGGAGTAATGGTAATGGCTGTGGAAGGAGCAGAGGTTGAGTGGAGATATATGGCAATCAATTGCCATGTCCTGTCTGGTAGAAATGACCATATTGGTTTGATTGCTATTTCCAGATAAATGGGGATTAGGGAGATACGCTCACAGGAACAGGGCTAATAATCAAGATACTCAAGAAGGCAAAGCCTGATGGGAAGTGAAACATGATCTGAAACTGCCTAGAACAGATGTTCTCAATCTTTTTTTGTCATGTCCCCTCCCCCCAATCCATTCCACCCCCACAGCCACCAACCCAGTTCAGGCACTTGTCCTTTCTCACATGGATCACTGCAGAAGCCTCCCAACTGGTCTCCTTGCCTCAAGCCTGTCCTCATCAATCCATCCTCCATACAGCTGACAAAGTAATTTTCCTAAAGTCTAAATTAGACCATGTCACCACAACTGCTCAATAAACTCCAGGGGTGCTTTATTAATAAGAGCAAGACTTCATAGAACCCTTTAAGTTTTGCCAACTGTTTTACATATGTTATGTCATTATCTTCACAACAACCCGGAGAAGTAGCTGCTATTATTATCCCCATTTTAAAGATAAGGAAACTGAAGCAGACAGAGGTTAAGTGACTTGCCCAGGGTCACACAGCTAGTGAGTGTCTGAGACAGGATTTGAACTCAGGTCTTCCTGAATCATAGTCCTGAACTTTTTACAATGAACCACTAAGCTGCTTGTTCTGTTTAGGATAAAACACAAACTCCTCTGTTTGTCATTTGATTCCCTCCACAACCAACTTCTTGTGTAATCCTTAGCATGCATGACTCCCTTTCACACAAATTATCATAAAGCCAAATGGGCCTTTCTTGCTGTTCCTTCTACATGGCACTCCATCAACTGTCTCTCTACCTTTGCACAAGTTATCCCCTCATGCCTAGAATGCACTTTCTCCTCTGCTTCTACAGGTACATGGGTACATGTTGTCTCAGCCAATCAGACGTAAGCTCATCATCTGAAGGGGGCCATTTTATTTTTTCTGTATCTCTAGTTCTGCTTGTTGATGGAGTGAAGAGTTAGTTGCAAAGGTTCCAAAATACCAGAAAAAACAAAACAAAACACAATTAAATGTCTGAATTTTTAAAAGGTGGAAAAAGTATTTGTCAAATAAGCTTACATCCACTCCTGGAAAAAAAAATTTAGACTGAAATATTGAATGGTTGCCCTGTGCACACCTACAAAGGCAGAACACTGAGCAAGAAAAAGTCATGGTGAAATAACATTTACTTTGAAAAAGGCTAGTAGACTAAAGGGTTACTAGATCAAGGGAAACTATAATCATAGGGTATTCATATGGACAAGATAGAAAAATGGTACTTAAGTTAGATTAGATTCATAGCTGGTTAAATATTTCCAAGAAGTATTGATTAATGATTCAATATAAATCTAAGTCTCTGATCTAAGTCTTTCAGCTCTTTCCTACTCAATATTTTTTTCAATAGCTTGTATGAGGATACAGAAACCACATAAAGCTAGGAGAGTCAGCTGATAGGATCTGTGAAGGAAAAAAAAGGGTGAAGGATGCAAAATTAGCACAAAGGCAAGAATCTTTGTCTGATATCTAATTAAATCTAAAACATGATAAAATCCAATAAGGATTAGTGTAAAGTGCTGCATTCAGTTTCAAAAAATCAATAGCTTACATACAGAATAGGAGGAATCTAGCTTGATAGCAGTTCATGTGGGGGGAAAAGACATAGAGATTTTATTGGACCACAAGATAAATAAGACTCAATAGTAAGATGAAGAAGCTTAAAAAAAAAGTTATGAAATCTCAGGCTACATTAGAAGGAATTGGAGAGTCCAAATTAATAATCTCAGTAGATGGTTTTTACTTTGGAAACTATAAATATTTCAGTGGATCTGTGATCTCATAGATGTGCACAACTCTTCCAACATGGTAGAGCTCAACCAATCTATAGTTTTTCTCCCTTTCAGAGATCCTTGTCTATGCCCTCCTAAAACCTGCTGGAGTAGTGATGCAAATTTAAATAGAAATGGGGACCACTAATCTGTACATAAGAATCTCCGTGGGCTGCATATTGACTTAGTTTTAAATATACTGCTATCAATGTTGTATTGTATTTTTATTTATTTTGTTAAATATTTTCCAATTACGTTTTAATTTGGTTCAGGCTGCACCCTGGCGTGTTGTGGGCTGTGTGTTTAATACCTCTGTTGTCAAACCAACATGCTACAGATCTTCTTTTACGTCTTTTATAACATTCCATGATTCCCATGGTAGGCATCCAACTGGCCATCTGTTATCTCTCCTTCAGGAATACTCTAGTTCCAGCACAAATTAACTGGTCCCCAAACTCTTCATGCCATCTCCCACACCCCTGCATTGCCCATGTCTAGAATAGATCCCCTCCTACCCTTGCCTCTTTTAAGTCCTTAATTTCCTTCAAGGCTCAGTTTACGTGTAATATCCTAAGAGAAGCTTTTTCTGACTTTGTTTAAATTAGTGTAGTCTCCCTTCTCAACTTCTCATATATACATGTATGATTGTATCATGTATATTTATTGTATGTGTATATATGTGTCATGTGTATACATATGTACGTGAGTTTGAACATAACATTTGAAAATCTTTAAATTGTATTTAGACACTCTAATAAACATCAAAAGGTATTATGGTAAAGTTTGTTGATAAATAGATATATACAGCTATAGCTAGATAGATACATCTAGATAGGTAGGTAGGTAGGTGGGTAGATAGATAGATAGATAGATAGATAGATAGATAGATAGATAGATAGATAGATAGATAGAGATGGATGGATAGAAATGTAGGTAGAGAGATGGAGATAAGTAGATAGGGAGAAACAAGTAGATAGATTAAATTAGGTAAGGACAGGTAGGTAGATAGATGGATGGATAAATGGACAGAAAGATAGGTAGGTAGATAAATAGACTGAAGTAGATTAAATTAGGTAGATAGACTAGATATGTAGGTACAGATAAATTAGATGGATAGATAGATAGATAGATAGATAGATAGATAGATAGATAGATAGATAGATAGATTTAGAAGACTAGTATTCAAATATTCAAACACTGACTCAATCAGACCTGGTATCTGGGCAACCTCTTGGACAGGCCAGTGAGTCTCTGTCTCCCTCAATTTCCTCATCTGTAAAATGGAAAATAATAATATCTACCTTTCAGGGCTGTTATGAAGATAAAACGAGATTTGTAAGGTACTCGACAAAACTTAAAGCACTATATAAATGTATACATGCTAGTTATTATTACTATTATTATTATCCATTACTGTTTACATATTGTATCTCTCTACTAAAATTTAAGTTCCTTGAGTGCAGGGACTATTTATTTTTTCCTTTTTTGCCTCTGTAACCCCAGTATCTCTTTATTTTTTTAAAGCGGTTGAGGGGAGAAGAAATCTGTGATTTCACTGTCATAGAGAATTTCTAGTAAAGGAAAATTCCTCCTTCCACTGCAGATGGACAAGCGCTCCGCGAGTCTTAGGGAAGTTAAAAGTCTTGCCCAGAGTCACAAGCCACGATGTGTCGGGTGGACGGTCAGTACTGGACTCAAGACAACATAGTGACCATTTCCTAAATATCGGGTGAAACCTCTAGAACTGATGATTTGCCTTCTACAGAGCTGTGTTACTTGTCCTACCCTAGAAAGCCGTAGTTGACATCCCCCTTCGCTCTCCAAGGACCCCTCATCAGATAATTCACCTGTTTCAGGAACCAGAATTCAAAACCTTTGACTTTCTGAATCAACCAAGGCTAAAGCAGTGAGAAATTAAGGTTGCGAGGCCGCCTTTGGTACAACCCTCGTCCCCAAGCTCCGCCAGCCACCAGAGTTCAAAGTCGTCTCTCTAGACAACAATCCAGAAGAAAGACCCCTCCCAGGAGACCCTGCGCTTGGAATGTGGTGGGGCAGGGGGTCGATGAGGTGACTTAACAGCCGGTGGCCAAACTGGGCTTCAGGGAGCAACTTGAGGCAGCCGGCCGCATGTGGTTGGATCTTCGGGGCTTTTAGGGCACCAAAAATCACAGTCACATACAGCCTTAAAGGGGGAAAAGGGGCGGGAAGGAGAGAAGGGGCCAGTTTTGACCCCCAGATAAAGAAACATAGTTTCACGAAAGGGAGGTGACTTGCTCAAGATTATCATAAACTGGAACTCAGTTCAGCACCTCGGACTTCAAATCCCATGCTCTTCTTCCCCAAGCTGATCTATGCAGGTGAGGAGAGATTCCAGTTGAAACCAGCCTGGCCCTTGACCACTCCTAAGCTGGTTACAGCTAAGCATACAACCAATTTTTCCTTTATTTCAGTCCTCATGTGTATCTCAAGGAGGCAAAAGGCAGCCAGGTATAGTGGCTAGAGCTCTGACCTTGGAATCAGGAAAGCCTGAATTTGAATTTTGCTTCATACACTTATTAGCAATGTGACCTAAGCAAGTCTCAGCCTTAGTTTCCTGGACTGTAAAATGGGGATGATAATAATAATAATACATCACTAGTCCTGTCATTTCCAGCAAGTCACTTAATGTCTCTCAGATCAAGTTCCCTCCTGCATAAAATGAGAATAATATAGTACCTACCTCACAATAGTGTTATTGTTAGACCCAAATAAGATATGTGTAAAAGTGCCTTGTAAACCTTAAAAAGTTATGTAAATTATTAGCTGTCATTGGTGAGATCTCTTTCATCAATGTGGGGCATGCCCTGTAAGGATACAATCAGTAAAAATCAAGGACAATTGATTAAACATTGAGTTTGTGCTTGGTGCCATACTAAATACTAGAAATACAAAGAAACACAAAAATAGCCCCTGCCCTCAAGATACTTACATTCTAGTGAAGAAGACAACATGGAAATAAGAGCCAAAAACCAGAGTATCTCATACATTCTTGTTCCCTATTACTCCCACACAATCAACCTGGGAACACAGAAGTGAAAAGTGGATCTGGACACTTGGCTAAGAAGACCAAAAATGACTATGAGAAATGCTAGAGGGGATGTGGGAAAGTTGGTACATAAATACATTATTGGTGGAGCTGTGACCTAGTCCAACCATTCTGGAGAACAATTTGGAATTATGCCCAAAGGCTATAAAACCATTCATGCCCCTTGACCCAGAAATACTGCTACTAGGTATACACCCCAAAGAGAGCAAAGAAGAAGGAAAAAGGCTTATAATGGAGAGAAACACTTGTAGCAGCTCTTTTTATGCTTGTGAAGAACTGGAACCTGAGGGGATGCCCATCAGCTGGGGAATGGCTGAACAAGTGATGGTATATGAATGTGATGGTATACCATTGTGCTATTAGAAATGATGAAGAGGATGCTTCAGGAAAACCTGGGAAGACTCACATAAACTGACATAAAATTAAATGAGCAGAACCAGGAAAACAATATACACAATAACTGCAATATTGACAAAAATCAACTATGAAAGACTTAGCAACTCTTATCAATACAATGATACACCACAGCGCCAAAGGATTCATGATGAAAAATGCTATCCACCTGCAGATAGAGAACTGGTGGACTCAGGGTACAGATTGAACTATACTTTTTCTTTATTTTTCTTGCTTAAAAAAAAGAACATGGCTAATGTGGAAATATATTTGTATGATTTCATATTATAATGAGTATCGTATTTCTTACCTTCTCAATGGGTAGGAGAAGGGGCAGAGGCAGGGAGAGGATTTGGAACTGAAAATAAAAATTAAATTAAATTGATAGGTACACTGTGAGTGAAGAGTCTAGAGGTCCTGTCCACCTTATGTATTCCATATGTATATGTTGTTCAGTATCCTTGTGTTTCAAGTTTGAGCCCACTCTTCCTAGGGACCCTCTATATCTGCAGGGGGGAATGTCTAACCTGGGTCAAGGGAATATTTTGTACCAATTACTTTAAGTAAGTCCATTCTCTCCAGAGAAAAATGAACTGATCCTCCCCAGGTTTGAGGGGATGTTTTTTGTAACATCAGTCCTTGCTGCACTTTCTCAGTAAATAGTCATTTATAAGTCAATTAGTATCAACTGATCGATCACCATTGGAATAACACTTTTGATTGGGGCTTATGAGTGATGATGTCAAGAAAACTCAGACTCTTAGGGTTTACCCTACGATCTAACTCTGAGTGAAGTAGTCCCCTTCTGGGGACCCAGACCCCTAGTGCAAGTGGGGATTGGGAAAATGAGCCCAAAGGGGATACTAGAAAAGGATGGATTAAGAGGGGAGATATCTGAGGGCAGGGAGACTAATTATGAGGCTATTGCAATAGTCCTGGCAAGAACTTATGAATGCCTAAACTAGGGTAAGGATGTATGAGCAGAAAGAGAAGGGAATGTAAGAGGTGCTATGGTGGTAGAATCAATAAGATTTAGCTGAATGAAATATTCAAGAATTTTAATCAGTAGCAGGATCGTATACATCAAGTATTAATAAAAAGAGAGAGTTAAATGTGTCAGTATAATGTAACTTGACAAGGATTCTAAGGAAAAAAGGAAGCTTAATCATATAATCAAGTTGGTCCTCCACCCTCTTTAATCACCTACAGTAGTCCTAGGTGACCTAGAACATTCCTCACAAACAGATGTAGTTATTAAAAGACTAGATAGTATGCAGTATCACAATAATTAAATCATTCTTGGTCAAGCCATAATTGAAGAGAGTTTTCCTGAAGATCCATTTACATAGCAACAAGATAACTACAATAAAAAAATTTTTGTTAAGTTCACAAATTTTATTTTTAAAAGGCATAACCAGATAGGTGGTAGACATCATCAACATGAGCATCCACAGTTAGTTTATCACCTATAAAGAAAACATGGCCCTATATGAGGTCCTTTAAATGAGGTTATGCAAAGAAAAGATACATTCTCTGGTTTTAAAGTTGTGTTTTAAGTTGTATTATGTCTAATTAAATTCTGGGGAAAAATAAAATGAACCCAATATTTTTTTAAATGTTCTAAATGTAATATGAAATCCAATAGATCTAAATACAAGGATAAATACTTGGGAGCCCAAACCAGACAACACAGCACCGGTTGAAGAAAGACTGACTCAAGTAAAGGAGAAAAAGATCTGGCAGTTGACTGTATGATGATCAAGTTAGGAAGATGGAATTTTAGAGGAAAAAAAGCCAACATTATACAGAGGCCTGTTAATTTTTTTTTTAATGGAATGACTTATAAAATAATCTACACACTAAACTCGGTATTAAACCTTTATGAGAATGGCATGTCCAGTTCTGGTTACCATGATTTTAACTGGATATGGAAAAAATGGATGAAGGTACAGACAAGAATAACAGAAATGATTAAAAGTGAGGGAAACATGGCCTGTGAAGAAAAATTAAAGGCATTAAAAGTTCTTAAGTGAATTGTACACCAAGAAAGATGATGTTTTGTAGTGGGGGGAAAAACTGATGGATTGGGAGTCACAAGAACTGGATTCATCTTGATTTTGTTGCTAATTAGCTGTATTATATGACTGAGTAAATCATTTCACTTCTCTTGGCTTCATCTTTTTAATCTAAAGAATCAGTGGATTGGAGTTGAACCATTTCAGCTCTAACATTATGTGACTCCAGCCCCTTCCCATGCCCAAAGAAAACTGAGCAGAAGGGAAGAGGCTTAAATTAAACCAGGAGAGATTTCCACAGGCTAGAGGAAATAAATTTGTGATGGTTAGAATGATAAAACACTGCAGTGACCTATCCAGTTCTCCTTAATCTTCATGCCTTCTCTCTGAGACTACTCTCAATTTATCTTGCGTGTATCCTGTTTATACACAGTTGTTTGCATGTTGTCTTCACCATTAGACTGTGAGCTCTTTGACAGCAGGGACTGTTTTTCTTCACTTTTTATTTCCAGAACTTAGCACGATGCCTGGTACATAGCAGGCACTTATAAATGCAGTTTGACTGACTATTGAGGGATGTTATGAAGTTGAGTAACCATCTTGCTGAAGGCTTAGGTGTTCGTTTTCCTGAATGCAAGTGCCCAGAGTGGAGCATCTCGTTTGAGTTATTTCCAATTCTGTGAGCTGATAAACCAGAGTGTGATGGCAAACCCCCTTTACAATTACTACATGTGTGATCTCTGCTATGTTTGGAAGAGATGACTTTCAGAGGGCATTTCCAAAGCACTGAGCAACAGGACAGCTCCTCTGCAAAATTGTGCTTGTGGTTCCTACATTTTGGACACATCACCGAAGCCGTAGTAAATGTGCACATGGTACCTGTTGAAGTACATTTAGGCCATTATTGTTAAGTCAGGCAGACAGTGGCATAGTCCAAATGAAATTCAAAGAAGCCAGTTCAGAGTGTAACCTTCTAAAGAAAAAGGGCTATAGCTATTTAATTTGTTTTGTATGATACCCAACACAGCACTACGGACACTTGGGTTACTGACTAAAACAAACTTGCTGCTAATAAAGAAAAAAAACTTTTTAACCATGAAAACTACAAGAAGCTAAATCTTCATAACTAAAATATTTCTAATTATAACAGATGAAACATTAGAGGATTTGTCATAATGAGCACTGAACTAAGTCACTTTAGCTCTCTGGGCCTCAGTTTCCTCATTGGTAAAATAAGGCAGTTGGACTAGATGATCTCTAATGTCTCTTCCAAAATTAAATCCTATGATTAGAATAAATATATTTATGTTCTATTAACTCCTGGAGGAAAATGGCAGGGCAACAACTCACTAGGGCATTTTAATTTCTGTGCTCTAGAATGTCATGCATCATTTAAAGCCTTTTAATTAATAATGAGTAATGTTATACTGTTTTGCTGAACATTATTTAGACAATTCATAGTAGGACTAATTAAGACCTTCAATGCTAAAAATGTTTGCATTACTACCATTCTATTTTCAAAAAGATGTGGTTGAATGCACAAACAGATAATTAAATACCGAAGGCAAAAGCAACCGTAATGAGCAACTTAGAGACTTGGAAATCAGTAAAAGCTGGCATTAGCTCTTAACGCAAGGAAATATATTGAATTCAAAATCAAAAGGTATATTTGTGTGTTTGTATTAAACAGAATAAGCAAATAGGATATAACAGATAACTTAAGAATTCCTAGATGAAGTGGTCATAGGTTTAAATTCTGAGAAAATTTAAATGAGAAAGATGGAAAAAATAATAACTTAAAATTATAGCATATAGTACCTTAGGATACCTTCAACCTACACATAGGTCCAACAAGGAGTCCATTTTTCTATTGGAAAAAGATCAGAAAAGGGGTGGCTAGGTGGCACAGTGGATAGAGCACCAGCCCTGGATTCAGGAGGACCTGAGTTCAAATCTGGCCTCAGACACATAACACTTAATAGCTGTGTGACTCTGGGCAATTCATTCAATCCCATTGCCTAGCAAAAAAAATAAAAAAGAAGAAAAAAAAAGAAAAAGATCAGAAAAAAAGAGAAATTCTTGAGATTAGTAAGAAGAGAAGAAAATTGTGAAGGTGACTTGAAGGAGGTTGAGGTCTACAAAAACATAAGAAATTCAGGTTAAGCAGGAGAAATTTGAGAAATTTGTAAGAAATTGAGGAAAATTTGAAGGAAAAATGATTTCTACATCCAGATTCTGCTTCTGGCTTCAGTGACATTGCAATAACTTTCTAGTTGGCTACCCTACCTCAAGGCTCTCATCCCTTCAGTCCATCCTCTCTTCAATTATTAAAGTGATCTTCCTAAAGTATAGGTCTGACTATGTTCCTCCCCTATTCAACAAACTACAGTGGCTCCCTATTACCTCCAAGATCAAATATAAAACCTTCTGTATGGCATTTAAAACCCTTTATGCTTGGTTCCTTCTGACCTTTCCAGTCTTCTTATATCTTACTCCACCCACACATATTCTACAATCCACTGATGCTCCATCTCCTGACTACATTTTCACTACCTCTCCACCAAGCTTTGAATGCTTTCCTTCCTCATTTCTATCTCCTAACCTTCCTGGTTTTCTTCAAGTCTTAGGCAGAATCTCACCTACTGTAAGAAGCTTTCCCTAGACCCCACCCACCCACCACCTTAATGCTAATGTCTTCTCTCTGAGATTATCTGCAATTTATCCTTTTTATATTTTGTTTGCATGTAGTCTTCCCCACTGGGTTGTGAGCTCCTAGAGAGCAGACTATTTTTACTGCTCTTTGTATAGCCAGTGCTTAGCACAGTGCCTGGAATGAGGTAGGCATTTAATAAATGCCTATTGACTTAATGACTTGATAGAATTTTGAAGGAGGAACAGAAAAGAAGGACTTAAAATGAATTTTTAAAAAGAGAAAACACTGTAAATTTTGAGATATTTGGACTTGTGAAGGAGTCCTGAGATTAAATTTGAGGGAGAAACTTGGGAGAACTAAAAGGACAACAATTTGAGCTGAAGTAGAAGGACTCAATGTGAAGGACTCCAACTGAGGGGTAAAGACCTGAAGAGAGGGATTTAGGAAGGAAAAGGAGAAAGGAGTTGACAAGGGTATAAAACAAATAGGTAAGTAAAAATCGGTGAAACAAATAGGAAAATGGCAAGGAAATACAATATGGTTATTAAGTTGTTATAGATGGAAAGGAAAAAAATGGGTATCAATGTCAAATTGTTGCAGTAGTAAAAGGTTGTAAAAGTCTTTGCAAGTCTATAAGATGACTTGTAAACATCCAGAGGTCCAAAAAACAAAGTTAAAAATCTCAATCGTTATGAGAAAATGGATAATTTTGCAATGACTGCATTGAGAAGGTGATATTTGTCTGTCCCCAACCCCAAAGCTTCTAGGCATGGCATCAGCAATGAATGAGTAGCTTTCTTGCTTTGCTGGTCTGTTCTCTATGTGCTTTCTGTAGGTTGCTCCCAAGAGAAGGTGAAAAGATTTGAATATCTCTTAACGTTCCCTGTTATTTGAGGGTATTGAAGTGCTCTCCCTCACCAAAAACGAAATGGGGCTGCAATGGGTGTTGGAAGTGGGGAGGATCTGAACTGGAAGAGGGAAAACTTGACCTTTGTCAGGAGGTTGGAGGGTAGAATGAAGGAAGGAAAAGAATATCTGTACAATCGAAGCTAAAATTCAAGTTTACGACGCTTCCTGCAGAGGAGAGAGCTCAGTGCTCTAAGAATGAAGCCTCTACTGTTGCACAAGGAATGATGAAGTAAACACAAAAGATACCAGGTCAGAAATTGTCCAACAAGGGTCAGAGGAAGAACAGAAGTAGTAGTTGGTGACTCCCTGCTCAGAAATACTAAGGTCCTTACTAAGGTACTAATTTCTTGACCCAATGGTTTTCTGTTTTACTGGGGCACATATCCAACACTTAATGAAACCTCTCCATACCTGGATGATTACTACTTATTCCTGATGATTCACATGGTAATAAATAATACTACCAGAAGAAACCTGGGGAGTAGTGTCAGAGACTAGGAAGCCTAGGAAACACAGGTTTGGTTCATTGTTCATGGCTCAATGGATAGAGCACTGGAGCTGGAATCAGAGGTGGTTGTTATTCAGTCATTTATAGTCATGTCTGACTTTTTGTGGCCCCATTTGGTATTTCCTTGGCAGAAATACTAGAGTGGTTTGCCATTTCCTTACTCCTCCAGCTCATTTGTACAGATGAAGAAACTGAGACAAATAGGACTAAGTGACTTGCCCAGAGTCATACAGCTAGTAAGTACCTGAGGCCAAATTTGAACTCAGGAAGATGAGTTTCCTGACTCTAGGTCCTGCACTCTATCTATCCCCTGCTCGCATTAAGGGTTAGGTATGTTTCCATGGACTACAATTCTTCAAAGAAAGTTAGCCCAAGAAGGATAGAAAATCCTATTCGAAAGACACAGAAGGAAACAATTCTACTGAGAAAACAAAAATGGGATTTGTCTGAAAAGGATGATACGGATACAAAAAACACTTAGCAACTAACTCAGATGTTATATAGATACTTGTATAGGTAACACCTACTCTGGGTTCATTCATCCAACCCACACTGGCAGGTTGAGTCTTAAGAGGGTGATGGTTTACTCTTCTCCTTAGAATTCCAGAGATAATCCTTTGGGGGTTGCAGCTTCTGACACTTTTGCTTATGAGATCCCCTTCCCCCATATCAATTAACCAGTTGATATTAATTAGCTTTTATTTACCAGGAAGGTATAGCAAGAAAAGAAGTCACAAGATCTTAAAATTGGGGTTGGGAGTGGGCAGAATGCACTCTTCCCTTGAATATTCAAGGTTCCTGGGAAGAGTGGCTTCAAGTTTAAAGTAGTTGGTAACATTCTTCTCAATCCAGGGCATTCTCTCCTCTACCTACATACAAAGGCTTAAACTTGAAGTACAGAGGTATGTATGTAGGGAATTAAAAAGGAGTTGTGAATTACCTTGTGAGTCCTGGCCCTGGAAATAGTTTTCTCCTTTGGTAGAATTCACATCAATTTTGCTTCTAGGCATGGCATCAGCAGTGAATGAGTACCTTTCTTTTCACCACACATGACACACTGCTGCTACCAGTTCTGATGGTCTCTGCTTCTTATTCCTATCACTGGGAAAACTTCGAATGGCCTTTCCAAGCTCACAGGATCAAAGCCTTGCCAATTCTAGCTTCAAATACTTGCTCTCCCAATTTCAGGAAAGAATAAAGACAGAAGTGATCACCATGGACTCAGGAACATTTGATGGCCAGGTGGGAAAAAAGGGAGCCGCTGCCTCTTCCCGGACCTGGAGTCTCACTGCTGTCTTCCTCACTGGAGAGTATCCAAGGAAGAGAGTAGGAGACCATCCACTACAAGTTTTTGTCTGGGGACTCAGCACTGGCTCAGTCTCTGCCGAACTGTTAGTCCTTTTCTTTTTTAAGATAACATACTATATGGGGCAGCGAGGTGGCGCAGTGGATAGAGCACTGACCCTGGAGTCAGGAGGGGCTGAGTTCAAATCCAGTCTCAGACCACATACTTGATACTTACTAACTGTGTGACCCTGAGCAAGTCACTCAACCCCAACTGCCTCGGGAAAAAAAAGAAAAGATCGCATACTATACTGAGTCATCCTGGCCAAAATCAGCTGCCAGAGATTCACAAGGTCGATTGGTAATAGGCAGAGAATATTATACGTGTTGCTCAACAGAAAGGATTATCCAAGCACGCGTCAAGAACTGCCTTTTAATCGACCAGTCCTCTCGTTATATATACAAGATGGTAGCCAGTACAAGTGACAGAAGAGTGTGGCATAATCCATCAGGAATAGATTGTAAGCTCCTTGAGGGCAAGGGCTGTCTTTTGCCTTTCTTTCCCTAGCATTTAGAGTAGTGCATGACATATAGTAGGTGCTTAATAAATGTTTATTGACTGATTGTGTAAGGCATGCTGAAGCTCAGAATAAGCTGTGATTGGCCAGAGAATCTAATAATAACAAGAAGGTTTTTGTTTTGTTTTGTTTTGAACTTTATTGAGGGAAATAGGAAAATAAAATAAGGCATACAATCACTGTTAAAGTACATTAGGAATGAAGATAGACCACAGAAAGCAGACAGAGCTACTCAAATCTTATTTTTGCTTCTTTTTACTCTGCCAAAGAACATGACCTTATCACTAGAAAAGACCAAACAAGATGGGGCAGGGGCAGAGGAGGAGAAGTTAAGATTCAAGATAAGAAAGCAATCATATAAGAAAATCTAGGTGCCCTTAATGCATTAAAATCACTTGGATCAGATTGAACTGTATGTTCAAGTACTGAAAGAATTGGCAGATATGATTACTGGGTCACTGTAAGTAATATTTGAAAGGTCAAAAACAGGGAATGTACCTCCAGACCAGAGAAGGTTGATTTTCAAAAGGGTTACTGTGCTGGAGGGAGTTCAAGAGAATGCCATAGATATTATCTACCTCGCTTTTAGTAAAACATTTGCAAGATCATTAAAACACAGATCTAGAACTGGAAGGAACCTCAGAGGCCATCTCATCCAACCCCCTCATTTTACAAATGAGGAAAATTAGACCCAGGGAGATTATTATTTCATGATACTATTTTTTTTTTGCATTTTATTTATTTCATATGCCTATATCTGTCCCTCTCACTGCCCCAACCCCACCATTGATCAATAAAAAATATTAAAAAGTACTCATAACAAATATATGTCATCCAGCAAAACAAATCCCCACATTGGTCAATGTCCAAAAGCATATGCATCATTCTGCAAATTAAGTCCATCATCTCTTAGGCAAGTGGTAGGGGGCATGCTTCTGCTTTAGTACTCTGGTATTATGGTTTATCATTATATTGATCAGAGTTCTAAAGTGATTCAAAGTTGTTTTTCTTTATGATATTGTTGTCATTGTACAAATTTTTCTTCTAGCTTTGCATACTTCACTCTGTATCAGTTTGTAGAAATCTTCCCAGTTTCCTCTAAAACCACCCATTTTGTCATGTCTTATTGGTGTGTGAGGACATTCCATTTCATTTAAGTATGATTGGTTCAGCCATTCTTTAATATATGGACACTCCCTTAGTTTTTAGATTCTGACTATTATGAAAAGCTCTTTTATAAATATTTTACACATGTGGATCCTTTTCCTCTTCCTTTGCAGTATAAGTAAAGCAGTGTATGGTTAATAGATATGGACAATTTAATGAATTTTTGAGCATCATTCCAAACTGTGTATCAGTGTTAATTCATAGCTGCAACAACTGTGCCCATTTTCTTGAAGCCCCATCAACATTCATCATTTTATCTTCTTTGAAAATCTAATGACTATGAAGTGAAACCTCAGAGAATCTTCAATTTGTATTTTTAAATTATTAATTATTTGGAATCTTTTTCTTCCTTTGAAAACTTCCTGTTTATATCCTTTGACCATTTATCTTTTGGGGAATGGCTCTTAGTCTCATAGATTTTGAGACAGCTATCTATCTATCTATCTATCTATCTATCTATCTATCTATCTATCTATCTATCTATCTACCTTCAGTAAAAAGATATAACCTTGGATATGATTTTTATCAGAGAAATATGCTGCAAAGATTTTCCCCCAGCTGTTTCCCTTCTCATTTTAATTACACTAGTTTTGCTTTGTTTGTGTAAAAAATTTTTAATTTTATATAATCAAAATTGTCTATTTTATCTTCTGTAATCTTCTCTATCACTTCTTTGGTCATGAACTCCTCCCCTATACATAAATCTTTTTTTTTTGGCTAGGCAATGGGGTTAAGTGACTTGCCCAGGGTCACACAGCTAGTAAGTGTTATGTGTCTGAGGACAGATTTGAACTCAGGTCCTCCTGAATCCAGAGCTGGTGCTCTATTCACTGTGCCACCTAGCTGCCCCCCCATCCATAATTCTTAAAGGTAATTGCTTCCTTGGTCCTCTAATTTGTTTTTGATAACTCAGTCAGAAAGGAAAGGGGAGAATACATTTCTATTAATATGTCTTTTAATTGTAAAAGTATTTTTAGCAGCCATGTGATTGCCCTTCTGGCTGATATTGAAATTGTGATAAACCCCCAAACTCCCAAGTCTTTTTTGGGTGAACCACTATTTTATTTACCAATTTTTTCATGTTGATTTTATCTCCCAAACTCGACTGGAATTTCCTTATGGCCAGAGATTGTGTCTATGAATTTGCAAGTTTGGTATCTAGTTCAATCCAATAAATATTTACAAAATGCCTAAGATACCACTATATCTGCTCTTCTAGTCACCAGAGAGTCAAAGATAAAACAAGACAGAGTTCCTGTCCTTAGGGAAGTTTTAGTTTAGGTCTAAAATTTATTGATTGATTCCTTCCTAGAGAGGAATACAAGAATTGTCACAAAGGCTTATTTCAGGATCCATTCAGATTTTGTTACCAAAACATTGTTCAAAAAGGAGAAGTAGTTTGCCAGTCACTAGAGTTGGGTTCTAAAAGTTTAAAATTAGGGTTGCAAAGGACCTCTAGGGTCCATTCCTATTCAAATCATGCATGCTTCTTAGAACTCTCAAGCCATCTAGGCTTCCTAGCATAACTGACTCATATTATATGTGCGATCTTGTGAAGTCACATCTCCTTATTCGTCCTCAGCTTCTTCATCTGTAAAATGAAAGGGTTGGATTAGATGACCTCTGAGCTTCTCTCATAACCTTAGATTATAGCTGTAGAGCTATGAGCCTATATGATCCAACATCAACCTTCTTGGCATGCAAGACACCCATTTCTACTCTATTTCAATCCCACTTTATACCTCACTGTCACTGCAACCTCTTCTATCTTGGAGGTCTTGAACATTCTACCCTAATTACAATCTCCTGTGTTTGCATTTCTTTCACCTCATCATTCCTCCTAAACCTGCTCTTTTTCTGTAGAGTGTCCTCTAGTACGTTGATGCCATTTCGTCCTCCAGTTCATGACACCTATTTTGGCTTTGCTTTCCTCCCTTCACAGTACTGGTAATTAACTAGATCAACAAAACACTTCATTTCCTTTCCCTTCATTCAGGTGCTCATAAATGATAATCCCCAACCCTGCCCTCTGACCCAATAGTCTGCCTTCTTTTTCCTTCTCCTTAGTTACTGTAGGCTGGAATAATAATACCAATAAAATAATATATAGTAGTACATATGAGTATATACTATAATAATAATAATGGGTAATATAATAGCTAGCATTTATATAGCTTTTTGAGATTTGTAATCTGCATTACATGTTACCTAATTTGGTCATCACAACAGCCCTATAAAGTAAATACTATCTATTGTTATCCCCATTTTACAGATAAGGAAACTAAGGCTGAGAGAGGCTAAGTGACTTATCCAGGGTCACACAACTTGTATGTGTCTAAGGCAGTATTTAAACTAAGCTCTTCCTGACTCTCAAGTCCAGAGCTCCATCCCCTGCAAACCCTAATACACACACACAGACACACACACAAATATTGCGTGTGTGTATAAATGTACATGGCACAAGTAAAATCATATGATAAGCTGGCTAGAACAAAGGTCAAAATAAACATCAAATTAGAATAAGAGATAAAAATGAGAAGAAATAAGAAGTGTTTGCAACAGGGCCAGTGTGTTTTCATTGGACATGCACTAATTTACTTGATTCTCAAAGTAGTGGAAAATTGAGCAATAATGGCTTATTGAAGAATGTGCATGATCTTGTTTATATCTGCTATCTTCCAGTTATCTCCTAAAATAAGAGAAATTCCAATTTCCTGACTCATTAAGGGAAAGATTCTTCAATGCAGACAAGAAAGAAACAAGGTGGAGAAAAATGATAGGAAGAAAGGAAAGGAGGAGGAAAGAAAGGGCTCTTATAATTTCCCCAACATTAAGTTTAGCTTTTTTTCAAAATCTACTTAAAAGTTCCCAGGTTAAAAAAAAAGACAGCTACATTTTATTATATTTCAAAGGGATTTTTATTTGAATTTTGTAAATGTCAGATACTTTAATATTAAAATTGTTTTTTTTTCAAAAAACAAGTGCAGTATCTCTATTATGGACCTTTAAAAAGATTTTCTCTGCCCCTATAGATACCTTCTGCTGGATTATTTGCCATGTATTTTTCAGTATTATATAATAATAAAAATAAACTTAAAACTCACTGTTTGAAGTTATTTTATCTAAATACCCAGATTGCTAAAAAACTTTAAAGGTGGATGAAGTCTGCTCAGAACTGTTAATCCAAGCTTGATTTATCCTCATTTGGATTCCCCAAAGACTTAATTGGTGACTAATCTTTGACTTATTCATCTGAAATGCATAAATCCTGATAAAAATGCAGTCTGCTGACAGTTTTATATTAATCAGGGCTGACTGACTGATCTGAAAACATGTTGCACGAAGGAATGAAATCTTACGTTGGACATGTTATCAAATACTGGTGTCAACTGTGCACATGAGATTAGTCTATTTTTCAATTAAAGTCTCAAGGATTTATAAAAAAATTCTCTTGCTAAAGGTAATGAAAACTAATCTCTCTCAACTTTAAAGAACCCTATTAGATCTAACCCTATTGTTGCTGCTTTTCATTTCAAGTAACTGATATTTTTCTTTAATCTGTTTGAATAAATTAACTTCTGGTAGTTTGCCTTCTCTTCATTTTGGAGTTTTTTTTCGTGTATTTGTTTATTTTGATACTGGGTCTCCCCATCTTGTCTAGGCTGGAAGTGAAGCTCAACACTACTGCCGACTACTGCAGAAGATTTGACATGCTCTATTTCTGACCTGGGCAGAAAATGCCCCTTAGGTCACAGGGCAGCCTGCTGCCATAATAGTACCAGACTTTATGAGGACACCCATTTGTCTTTAGCTCTATTGCAGCTCAGGACACCTGACTTCAAGAGATTCACCAGCCTCAGCCTTGTCAGTAGCAGGTGATTCCAGGTATATATATCCCATTGTGCCTGGCTGCCTCCTCTTTGCACAAATATGCCCATCCCCATGCGTGTGTGTACATCACACACACACACACACACACACACACACACATAAATACATAATAAAAATGATAGAACCATTTATTTTTATTTTTTCATTTCCTTTTTCAACTTCTACTGAAATCTTCAGTTTTCTATGGTCACACTTAGTTTATCCATAATCACGCTAATCTCAGACTTATCCTTACCTCTTAGACTTAGCCTTTTCTATTTCTTTTGAAGGAATCATAATTCCCCCAAGTCACTCAGGATCTAAACCTGAGATTGACCTTTGGCACTTCCTTTTTCTGTCTCTGCCTACATAGAGTCACTGTCCTTTCCACTTCTACTACCATTACTGGTTTAGTGTATTTCTCAATTAGGATCTGATACTTGTAGGCTCTTAGCTGTTCTTCCTTCTCCAATTCTAACAGATTGTTTTAATCATACAGCTACTCTTGAAGAGAAGATAACGAATTACCAGATGATACTGTTCCTAGGTTCAGTAAGGATCATGTGGTCTCCTGAGAATGATAGAAAATCCCAGGAGTGCTCTTTTGCCAATAAGTATTGGCCCTCTGAAAACAAAGGACAAACAACAAGTGAGAGAGAGGGAGAAGAGAGAGAGAGAGAGAGAAGAGAGAGAGAGAGAGAGAGAGAGAGAGAGAGAGAGAGAGACAGAGAGAGAGAGAGACAGAGAGGAGAGAGAGAGAGACAGAGAGAGAGAGAGAGAGACAGAGAGAGAGAAATTGAGGCAGCTAGGTAATATAGTGGAGAGAGTGCTAATTCTGGAGTGAGGAAGACCCAATTTCAAATCCAGCCTGAGACACTTGCTAGCTATGTGACTCTGGGCAAGTCACTTGAATTTCAGTTTCCTCATCTGTAAAGTGAGATTAAATAATAATTATCAAGTGCTTAGCAGAGTGCCTGACACATAGTAAGCACTATATAAATGCTAGCTATATTGTATTTATATTTAATTTTTATGTATACTTAATATTTATATTTACCTATATTTAATATTAATTTTTATATATTAAACATTATTATGTCATAGTTATCTATAATGATGATGATGATGATGATGATGGTGATGATGGTGATTATTACCCCAGAATACAGGGAAAAGCAGGAAAGCACAAGGCAAGTGGAGAGGATTTTATCTATTCAACTAGAAGAAAGCAAAAACAAAAGAAAGACTCAAGGAAATCTGTGTTTTGCAGTTACACCTGTCTATGGTCAAATCAAGTGAAGTGCCCCTTGTTGCTAGGATGTAGACCTGTTCCTCAGCTCCTCCCCTGAAAATCAGGAAGTAACTTAGCTCTTGCATTCTACTTTCTGCCAGATATGGAAGTATCCTGCCTGCTTTTCTAGGAAGTCATTTAGTTGTGAATTAAGGGCTGCTGTCCTGTTCATAATAGAAAGCCACTAGATTTAGCAACGAAGAGGTAACTTTGAAGAGGGCAGTTTTAACTGAAAGATTAGCTCAAAAGGGGTTTGCTTTGGCAAAATCAGGGTAACCTGGTTAGCCAAGAGAAGAGTGAAGGAAGAGAAAGTGGGGAAAGATGACTAAAAGATATGAGACGAGGAGGAGAGAGAAACAGGGCAAATAGCTTCTTTTTGTTTTTTGTGAAGTATGAAACAAGGTCTTCAGTTGAGAAGGTGGTGGGAAGGGATCCCATGAAGGGCTTAAGGAGAGATGAGATCTGAAACAGTCAATAAGGAGAGTGGGACGCAAATCAATTAAGGAGGACTAGAATATTTGCTTGATGTAGTGAGGGCCAGGTTGAGATCAGATAATGTTAAATATGATCCAGCCAGCATGGCTTCATGATTTCCTCCAACTCCGTTCAACAGCATGCATAGGAGCAAAGGAGGCAGATGGTGAGAATAATCCAGGGTTAAAGTCTGACAAGGTGTGATTGACAATAGAATAAGGGGGTATGGGACTCAAGGGTGGGAGAGAGAGAGTCATATGATTCCCTGGTGACATTCTTTATGCCTGCTCTTCTTTGGAATCCATTAGGTATACACTGCATCCAGCTCTCACCCTCCATATGCCTTTCCATCAGAGGCAATGGTGTTCCATGTTTTGCTATCACATAGCAACACCCCTGAATTATTAGCTTTGAAAAGATCAATCTTTGCTTTCAGTGGAAATTTGGGATCACTAAAAGAGCATTGCAATTTCCTAAAAAATAATCCAACCTTTTAATCCAACTTTAATCCAACCAATAATCTCCTTTTCCCCTCTGGGTCATCGTCTATCTGTTTATCCAGATAAAGCTCTCTAAGGTATCAATCCAAATGCATGCTGAAATTTGGGCAATAGATATGTTATTACTATAATAATTACTTATCTGAATCTGATGTCTCTGATAGGCAAAGTGATATAGTGGACAAAGCACTGGACTTGGAGTCAGAAAGACCAGTTTAGAATTCTGTCCCACATACTTATTAGTTGTGTGACCCTTGACAAGTCACTTAACTTCTCTGGCCCTCAGTTTCCTCATCTATAAAATGAAGGTGTTGAAATCAATAACTTCTAATGTTCTTCCAGCTCCATCTCTAAGATCCTATTTCGCAGATACCTCCCCCTCTTTTTTTAAAAGAAAATAGTCTATAAATAATAACGTATTGTATAATTAAGCTGTTAAGAGCACCTGAAGATCAAGGAATACATCGCTTTAATTTAATTTCTGTAGTCCCTAGCATATGGGCAGCTAGATGGCACAGTGTAGGTCCTGGGGTCAGGAAGACCTGAGTTCAAATCCAGCCTTGTATGCTGACTAGCTGTGTGACCCTGGGCAAGTCACTTAACCCTGTTTACCTCATTTTCCTCATCTGTAAAATGAGCTGGAGAAGGACATGGCAAATCTCTTTAGCATTTTTGCCAAGAAAACCTCAAATAGGGTCATAAAAAGTCAGACCAACTGGAACAAATGAATAACTACAACAAAGTCCCTCGCATGATGCTACATGCAGGAGGACATTGAAAGAAATACCGTGGAAATAAGAAATACAGGAAATGGGGTACAGAAGTCTATCCTGCTCTACAGGAAAATAGAAGGGGAAGGGGATAAGAGAAGGGAGCGGGAAGAGATAGAAGAGAAGGCAGACCAGGGGAAGGGGTATTCAGAATGCATGCCATCTTGGGGTGGGGGGAGGGGTGAGAAATTTGGAACTTAAAAAGCTGTGGAAGTGAATATTGAAAACTAAAAATAAATAAATTTGTATTAAAAAAATAAATTAAAATAAATAAATAAATGAATGAATGAATGAAAAAGTAAAGAAAAAAAAGAAAGAAATACCATGGTAGCTGACTGTGAAAACATTTGGTACCAATCCCTGAATTTTCCCCAAGTTGCTCTGTCTTCAAGTAAACAGCTTAGGAGTTCACAGAAAAGTAATGAGTAATGGAGTATTGAATAATAAATATAATAAAAACATTACTTAAAGAAAATGACTAAGTACAAAATTAGTCATCTGTATATTTCATGTGAGTTCCTAGATGATCAGTATACATAAGGGAACATGACTTCAGAGCAAAAAAAGTAAAAACAAATCATGTTCCATGTTCACTGTAGATCATAGATTTGTTATATTTAATTTTTATCCTTCTCAAAAAACAAATTTATAGCTAAAAACATAGGTTTCTATGTGGAAAAGAGAAGAGAGAGGATTACTGGAAGATGGCGGAGTAAGTCAGAAAACTTTTGACTCTCCACATTTCCTCCACAGAAAAAGACAGAACTTTGCATCAGAGAGAATGTAGTACAGGGAAAATAAACAAAAGTCAGGGTAAGGCAGTTGTTCTCCTAAGGCAATCTAAGAAGATCCCAGGAAAGACCTGACCTGCAAACACCTCCAGGCCAACTCTGTGGAAATGACAAAAATAAGCCCTGGGGACAGCTGGGGTTGGGAGGCAGATTCAGCTTTAGAGACTTTCATCTCAGGAACAGCACCACTGAGGAGGAGAAGACTGAAGAACTCTACTGTCGAGGGACGCCAAGCACAGCTTGGCAGATCAGAGGTACCCCAGGCTGTGGCCGCAGGGAGAAGGAGCTAGCACACACCTGGTGAGGGCAGTAGTGAAGGGCAGGGACCCTGCTGGCTGTGGGCACTTGCAGGACAGCAGAGTCCCTGGTTTCAGTTCTGGGCCAGAGAGGACAGCTGGGTGATTCTGGGCAAATCACTTAACCTCTGTCTGTCTCAGTTTCCTCAAATATAAAATAGGGGAAATTGTAGCATCTACCCAACAAGGTTGTTGAAAAGATCAACAGGTTATTGTGAGATAAAGACCTTAGCACAGTGCCTGGTACATAGCAAGCACTATAGAAATGTTAGTTATCATTACTATTATTATTCAATTACTTTTAGTTGACTCCATGGTTCTTTAATGATTACTATTATTATTTTTAAAAAAACCTAACATTAGTCAATATTCAGGGAATTATTTTATTCCCTCTGACTTTGTACCACCATTTTGTGGAGAAAAATTAAGAAATTATTTTCCCTACATAATTTCTACACAAACCGCTATTGCTTTTTTCTCTTAGGAAAGTAACAAGGACAGCTAGCTGAGTCTCTCATATGGCATAAAAGTAACTCCCAGCAGGCTGACCTTGAAAAGGCAAAGAAAGAGTTAAATGAAAACTAGTCTAGCTGGTGATCTCAGTCACCTCCTTGAAGCTGGCTTACATGAGGGGAAGAAGAAGAGGTCTACACTTATTTCTCTTTCTCCCCACATGGCTCTTAGTCCTTTCTTATCTCTACCTCTAGGATTAGAAGTCTTTTGACACTAAGATTCATTAGATAGTCATCAGAAAATGGATAATTTATTAGCCAAGTAATAAGTGTATTTGTCTCAGGTAGTAAGCCTCTAAGGGGCAGTGAATAGAGAACTGTTAAAATTAATATTGATTTTATATTTGATTTTACTCTGTAAGTGAATTTATTCTATAAGAATATTCTGTATTCTGTATAACAAACCTAAGCCTCTTCACTGTCTGAGTGAAGAAGCTCATGAATTCAAAAGTTCAGTCTCCCTCTCTCTGAAGTTAGATACCAAAGGCTTAAGCTTTCCTACAGAAAAACTCTGTTCTCAATACTCGAATAAAGCCTTATCTCAGCATTTCCAACAAGGTTTGGGTGTTATCCTTGAGAAGCTGGAGTAACTGACCTTGACCCATTTTTAACAATTAAAGCATCTTTAGTTTTCAGTTGACTCTATGGTTCTTTAATGATTACTATTATTATTTTTAAAAAACCTAACATTAGTCAATATTCACAGAATTGTTTTATTCCCTCTGACTTTGTACCATGTTGCGGAGAAAAATGAAAGGAGGAAGGAGCAAATGAGTATACAAACCTGGCCCCTATCAGTGACTTCAGGATGCAGCTGGGACTCATTCAAATTCACAAAAGCATTCCTTAGAAATAGAGAGAGGTGGTTTTCTTCTGGCGCACATGCTATTACCATTTTCTTTAACGTAACCAATCATGATCCCTCACTGCTGTGATGCTGGTCAATTATGTGATTATTTCTGTTCTTTGTTCTATGCTTATAAAAATGAGTTGCGCTTTCAATTCTGGGTCTTCAGCCAGAGGCAATGCCATTGACCTATCTTTTATTAATAGGTTTAGTACTCTATTAATAAACTGTTATCATATTTGGAGAATTGCCTCAGTTGACTTTTTTGTTAAATTTCACATGTAACAGTGCCAGACCTGGAGTCAGGAAGACCCGTCTTTCTGAGTTCAAATCTGGCCTCAGACTCTTACTAGCTATGTGACCCTGGGCAAGTCACTTCACCCTCTTTGCCTTAGTTTCTTTATCTTCAAAATGAGCTGGAGAAGGAAAGGCAAACCACTCCAGTATCTTTGCCAAGAAAACCCCAATATGATTGCAATGACTCAATAACAATGACCACCACAACAACAAGCCTTTAACCCTCTAACCCTCTCTGGAGACACTGACACTATCTAGTGCTAAAATACCTGACTCTCATCCTCCAGGATACTATCTTCCCTTGGCTTCCATTATAATGCTATCTCTTGATTCTCTTGCTGTCTGTATGACCATTCCTTCTCAGTTTTGTTTGCTGGAATATCATTGACCTCCCACCCACTAAGCAGAGTTGTCTTTTGAGGCTCTGTCCTGGGCCCTTTTCTCTTCCCTCTCTACATTCTCTCTCAGTAATCTCATCAGCTTTTATAGGTTCAATCACCATTCTTGTATAGATGACCAAAATTTATATATCCAGCCCAATTCTCTCTCCTGAATTCCATACTCCAACTTTCTGATGAAAAGATAGATACCCCATTAGAGTCTCAAGCTCAGCATGTCCCTAATAGAACTCATATTACCCCTTAAATCCATCCTTACCCCCAACTTAACTATTTCTACTGAAGGAACCACCATCTTTCCAATCACTCATAACCTTGGTATCATCCCAACTCTTCCCTCTCCCTTAGCACGTATATCTTTTTTTTTAAAGAATGGTTTTTTCTCTATGATACATAAAAAAATAATTTTTAACATTTTAAAATAATTTTTGAGTTCTAAATTCTCCCCTTAAAAAGGCAAGCACTTTGACATAGATTATACACACGCAGTCATGCAACACTTATTTCCATATTAGCCATGTTACAAAAGAGAACACAAACAAAAGAAAAGAAAGAAAAATAAGAAATTAAAAAAGTAAGTTTTGATCTGCATTCAGACTCCATCATTCTTTCTCTGGAGGTGGATAGCATTTCTTATCCTAAGTCCTTCAGAATTGTCTTGTATCACTGTATGCTGAGAACAGCTAAGTCATTCACAGCTGATCATCATACAACATTGCTGTTACTGTGTATGATATTCTGATTTTGCTCACTTCACTGTGCTTCAATTCGCATCAATCTTCCCAGGTTATTCTGAACTATCCTGCTCATCATTTCTTATAGAACAGTAGTATTCCATCACAATCATATACCACAACTTGTTTAGCCATTCCCCAATTGATAGACATCTCTTTAATTTACAATTCTTTGCCACCACACACACAAAAAAAGATATGCTATAGATATTTTTGTACATGTAGGATCTTTTCCTTTTTCTCTTATCTCTTTGGAATACAGACCTAGTAGTGGTATTGCTAGGTCAAAGGACGTGTGTAGCTTTATAACCCTTTGTAGCCTGTATATCTCATCAAATACCAAAACTTTTTATCCATCTTCATCTCTCTATTCATACAGCTACCATACTGATTCATCACTCTCATATGGACAGCTACACCTGCCTCCTCACTGCCTGCTTCTAGGCTTTCCCCTCTCCACCTGTCCTCTCATCATTCAGATGCGAAATTAATATTCCTTATACACACACATCTAACCACGTCACTTCACCAGTCAAAAGCCTCCAGTGGTTCACTGTTTCCTCTAGGAGAAAATATAAACACTTCCACTTGGTGTTTAAGGATCTCTGCAATCTGGGTCCCTAGCTTCCTTTTTGGTTGAGCTTGGGTGCCCTACGAAAGTCTTGGCTGGTTCCTCCAGCTGTTAGTGAGCTCTCACTCTTCTTGATCTTAAACTTCTCTCTACATAACTGTAAGATCCATTGTTGGGCCCAGGAGAGCTGGGGCACTTACCCTCTCTCTCTCTCAACTAACTCCCTTTCAATTCTTGACCCATGCATGTAGGGATCAATCCTGGGGGAGCAGAGCCCTCTAGAAAGAACAATCAGACTCTTTCTTAACTTATTTGAATATCAGTTGCATGAGAGTAGAGATCATGTCACATCTACATTTTGTATCTCTCCCATCACCTAGCCTGCTACTCTATAAATAACAAGTAAACACTTAATAAATGTTATCTGAATTGAAATGAACTCAATTTATAAAAGCAGAAAGAAAATTATTTGTACTGTAATTATAGTATGTTCAGTAGGCTTTTGCGGTCGTCGGGGACTCAGCACTTATTACATTGATTCCGTGGGGAAAATGCATTCCAAGTCACAAATACCTCATTTAGAAGATGACTTTTGGAGATCTCCCCCGACTCTCTTGTAACATTAAAAGATTGACATCATGTTGCCTCGTGAAAAAGAAATACAGTTCCTCTACCGATGCCTCATTGAGGCACAGAGGTAACCCTCCATTCTCAGAGGACATGCCAGCAAAGCACAAGCTGGCTGACCCACCGAGCTAGAAAATCTTCAAGCACACACTCAGTAGCGATGGACTGATATTCAGAACCAACCTTGCTAAGTGTGAGAGGCTCATCATTGAAAGACTGACCACCAGATAATGAATGTTTGGGTCATAGAAAGCCATGAGACAATCTCTGAGCCATGGAAAGAGTTCCAACTGATCTCAATGGATGGAGGACCTGCCTTATTAAAACCTCTGATTTACCCAAATATTAGGGTACATGCCTTGTGGCGTCACACTTACGTTGTTGTGTTGTTAAGGTTTGATTTTGAGGTTTCTTCACACTTCAGTACAAGCAGTCCTTGATTCGTGAATAATTTATTTTCTAAAAGTTTCTTTGGAACTTAGAATGCACTTTCCCACTGAAACAATGTTATAAATAACAGTCACATCTTAAGGGCTACAGTAATTCACAATTACATAGTAGTTTACCAAGTATTATCATAGGATGATAGAGTATAGGACCATAGATTTAGAGCTAGAGAGATCTTGGAGGTCATTTGAGTTCATAGAGCTCATTTCACAGATGGGAAAACTAAGACTGAGAGATGTTGAATGACTTGCCCAGGTCTCATAGCTAATAAGTACTTGAGGTAAGATTTGAACTCAGGTCTGTGTTATGAGGCCTGGAGTCAGGAGAATCTGACTTCAAATCTGGGCTCAGACACTTATCAGCTATGTGACCTTGGACAAGTCACTTAACCCTCTTTGCCTCAGTTTCCTCATCTGTAAGATGAGCTGGAGAAGGAAATGGCAAACCACTCCAGTATCTTTGCCAAGGAAATCCCAAATGAGGTCATGAAGAGTCAGACACAACTGAAAATGACTGAAACAGCTGACTCCAAGCCCAGTGCTCTAACCACTGTACCATCCAGCTGCTCTCCTCGCAACAATGGGAAGTAATAATAACAACAACACTAATAACCAGCATTTATATAGCACTTTAAGGTTTGCAAAACACTTTACAAACACCTCATGTGAGCTTCACAACAATCCTGAGAAGTAGGTGCTGTTATAATTCCACTTTTTACAGATAAGGAAATGGAATCAGACAAAAGTTAAGAGCTTGACAAAGGTCACATAGCTAATAAGTATTTCTTAAAATGTATTTTATTTTTAATTTATGGAATAAAACAAGCAACTCCTCAACATGGTAAAAAAGATGATCACACGTGAAACTGTAAATAGATTATGTACAACCTGCTATTCCTTTTAAATATATAAGGTTATTTTGTAACCTTATTATATATAATATATTATAATATATAATATCAACATATATCAACAATATAAACATAATATATAAAAATATAAATGTAAATAAGTTATCATATAAAATTTCTTTTTTTCCTTTTTTTCTTCCCTCCTCATCCCCCCCACCCTAGAGATGGCTACCGTTAGATACAAATAGGTACACGTGTGTAAAATTTTTCTGTTCATACTTTTATTTATCAGTTCTTTATCTGGATACAGATAACTTTTTTCTTCATTTGTCCTTTATAGTTAATTTAGGGATTTATAAGGCAAAGAGGTCTTGTGGCTCATCTAATATCATAGATGTAATAAGTGGCAGGGATTTGAAACCAGGCCATCTGATGCTGAATCTAGCCCTCTTTCAATTTTACTAGATGTGACTACTCTTAAGTAACTATTGGTATACTGAACGAATGAATGAATGAAGCTGTGGAGGAGGAAGGGAGAACAAAAATATGTAAGAAAAAGCTTTATCCAACAGTTTGCTTACATCAATCATTTCCGCTATTGTTAAAATGTAATCAACTCTAGACACTCTACAAATGTTTAATGATGCATAGGAATGCCACCAAAAATGAAAATGCAGTTACTGACCCAGTTTCACTTGCAAAGGAAATTAAAGAAAAGGACCTGGTATGGTTGTCCAAAAGTGAATAAAATTGCATTACCTATCTTCTAGGTGAAAATAGCCACTGGAACCTTTCACAAAAGAGACTAGGGAGAAAATGTGCTTTTTCTCATCCAGGAGATATCACTGCCCTGAGGTAATCCTCTGTGATGCCAAGGCATTGAGGCAGTATTGACTCAGAGGAATGGTACCCATGTACATGAAAATCATTCCTACAGATCCTTGATCCTTTTTTATGGGCCTTCAAGTTCTTCCCAGTTTCATAATGCTTCTGTGCTGGGTCATTGCTTGATAATGAATGAGAGTTAATAGATATAATAATCAACTAATCTACTGCATTAATCAACAATGATTAAACTTGGGATAAGACAAAAATCCAAGGTAACTGTGATCATAAATTAAAATGTTTAGTTTGGATATATGGTATGAAGATGAAATATCTCAAAAGATAATGTAGGTGAAGAGGAGATCTTGGCTAAATGCTGTATGTGGGGGCTTCTACATGGGTGAAAGGTGAATCGGGAAGGGGTGTTACAGGCAGTTGTGTATTTTTAACCAATCAATATGACACTTTGTCATGATGGAAAAAATGTCACTAGAAGCATTCATTATCTAATCAAATCAATTGTGATTATTAATGGAGCATGATTATTATGCTCACATCCAATCAGAGATTGATAATTGAAGCATGATTGCTGATGTTAATGTTTTGTAGCCAGTCACGAGAGATGTGTTGATTGTGTTACTCCTGAGGTTTAGGGTTTAAGAATAGCAAACACGGCTTCATCTAGGTCTATTCTCTCTCTTTGGGAACTGATGAATAGTGGTAATACCCCTTTGGATCCCAAGGGATATTTTGTGCAGATGAGGACTGATAGGGGAGGAGGAGGTTCCGGGGGCGGCGGGGGGAAGGAGGGGTGTTCAACCACATAGCGCCATCTATAGTGTAAGACCTTTTGCTGCCTAAAGTACAGTATCAGAGCTGTTGAGTTTTTCTAGTAACATATACACTGATCAACAAGCATTTACTAAATGCCTAATATATGCCAGGTAATGTGCTAAGGGCTGAGAACACAAAGACAAAAATCCTTGCTGTCAAGAAGCTTACAATCTATCAGAGAAGATAATGTTACTTATATATACAGAAGAAATAAAAGGAGATACATACATATATGTCCATATAAATGTTCGTGTGTATATATACACATACATACATACACATGTGTCTATGGGCACAGTGGATAGAGCAATGGGCCTGGAGTCAGGAAGACTTATCTTCCTGAGTTTAAGTCTGGCTTCTGACACTTATTAGCTTTGTGACCCTGGACAAGTCACTTAACTGTTTGCCTCAGTTTCCTCATCTATAAAATGATCTGGAGAAGGAACTGGCAAACCACTCCAGTATCTTTAACAAACAAACCCTAAATGGGGTTGCAACGAGTCAGACAGAGCTAAAACAACTGAATAACAACATGTCTATACACTCAATCATATATGAAGAAATAGCATAATGTTAGTGGCCAGACAGTTGGCCTCAGAACCAGGAAGATGTGGATTCAAGTCCCACCTCTGACACATACTGGCTGTGTGACCCTGGGCAGGTCACTTAACTTCTCTATGCTGGCAACTCTCTAAGACCATAAAATGTGGAAAAAAGTAACCTTCCATGTCTTCTTATACCTTAGTCCCTTCCATGTACTCTGAGATCCAGTGACCTGGCCTCCTTGCTGCTTTTCATACACAACACACCATCTTTTGACTGATCATTTTCACTGGCTATTCCTGATGCTTGGAATTCTCTTCTTCTCATTTCCACCTCCTTACTCCTTTAGCTTCCTTCCAGTCTCAGCTAAAGTCCCACCGTCTGCAAGAAACCTTCTTCAAGTACTTCTTAATCTTAGTGCCTCCTCTATGAAACTACCCCTAATTTGTTATAAATAAATAAATATAGATAGATAGATATACACACATGCACATGTATATATGTATATGCATGCACACGCACACACATATAGTTGTTTGCATGTTGTCTCCCCCATGAGACTGTGAGTTCCTTGAGAGTAGGGACTGATTTTTGTTTGTTGGTATTACTTTTCTTTGTAATTCCCAGAACTTAGCACAGTGCCCAGCACATAGGTAGTAATAAATGCTAGTTGACTTGACTTGCTAAGTGGACAGCTCATTAGTTATAGTGACCACAGCCTGCTAACCAAAGATAAGTAGGGTATTACCATGCTCAGGCTAAAATTAAATCTTTTTTTTCTAACCCATGTTGGGGATTAAGAAAGAGGAGGATGGTAACCTCAGTCCTATGTTCCAGACAGCTATACGATTTAGAACTAGAAATTTCAAAGATTCATTCTAACTTAGTATGCATTTGCTTTTGAGTCTGAAAAAAAAAGGTAGGCAAAATAGAGAAAGTCATTGCTTTCTAGCCACTTAGCCCACATTTATGTCTTTATTTTACAAATCTGGTTGTGCATGTGTGTCATAAAATACTTTTAGGAAACTTCATTATTTAAAAGAAAGGAACAAGGAAGAAGATACCAAAAGCAAAGAACCATAAAGAGGGGTTGGAAAAAGTAATTGGTCAAAAAATGTTTTGGGCTTATGAACATTTGACATTACTTTTTAGAGTAGGAGTGGCTTTTTTTTTTAACCTCATTATCTTCCTCTGGATATGAACCCAGATCTTCTTTTACACCATAGTAGCTATGGTCAGGTGTTTCACTCATTTTAATTTTTTTTATTTTATTTTTCCGCTGTTGATTATTATAATCAGATTTTAATCCCAAATTGGTAATGTTGCCCCAGGCTTCAGGTCCTCCTTACTGTTATTTTCTGAATTCTGTCTGGGGGCTCAACCTCAGGGACTCCTCTCCTCCCCTTAGCCACAGTTAGGACCCCCAGCCATGCTGTCCTGAAAATGTTCTTGCTCCCTGCAGTTCTGCATTGACTGAGGGTGTGCTTGCTCCGTCTTGCCACAGCCAGCCACAGCCCAGTATCCCATCTGGTCAGCATCACTAGGCCTGGCATCTGGAAAGGGGCGGGGGCCTTCAACCTTCCCCCATTCAGGCCTCTGCTGCTCATAAGATGAAAGCGGGTGAGATGAAAGTTCCAGAGGCTGAGTCAACAGGTTTGTTGATTGACTGATTACTTTGTGATTATTCTATTCCACAGATTGCTTAAGTGCTAGGGACATAAGAAGGAATAGATCAACAGCATTCATTAGATACTTACTATACGCAAAGCAATGTACTAAGCTGTGCAGATACCAATAGAACAGTAATAGTCTCTGCCCTCAGGGAATTTACATTCTAATGAGAAAGACTACACTTACAGAAGGTCACTTGCAAGGCAGATGGAAAGGTCCCATGATCCTTAGGGTACAGAGGTAAAGTAGACTATAATGCATCATTTAAAATGTCATTTCCAGTGATAGAATCACATTGATTTCTGATGTTGAACCATTTGACAGTAAAAAGGAATTTGGTGACAAGACCTTTCTCTCCTAAAGCACTAGTTGCTGTGATCACAATACCTGCAGAAGCAGTTGCTAGGCCACATCTCTATGGGATTCGCTTCCCGGGATGATGACTGAGAGGGCTGGGCTGAAAATGAGCCCAGTGGCAGTGGGTTTCTAGTTGGTGTTAGCGGTGGGAAGAAAGGTGGGCCCTTTTCCCACAGTGCTTCCTTCCTCAGTGATGACTGCAGTACCTGAAGAAGCCTGAAACAAGCCTGGTGGTTTGGGGGCCACTGTCATTTCCAAGGCTTTTGCATTTAGGGCCCTGGGCTGTCTCGATCAGGTCTGAGGAGAGCAGCTGGTGGAGATGGTAGTAACTTGACTCGCCTGGTACATGTACTTCCTGTCTCTCCCTAACGGTGTCTTGTTGCTTCAGCTAGGCTGGTTGCCTGCCGTGTAGGTGGCAGATGATTGGAATGGATGGTGCCTTCTCTATAGGAATTACTTTCCCAGATTATGACTATGGAGGGTGGGTTGGCAGCAGGACTGGTGGTGTGTAGGCTGTTGGGTTTTGTGTTCAAGGTTCTTGGGTTGTCTTCATTAAAGTTTGTGGGTGGGCTGGTAGTCAAGATGGTGGTGGTTTGACTTATCTAGGACAAGCTCCCACTTGTCTCTCACCTCAGAGTCCCTTCATGCCTTGGGATTGCTCAGCTTCTCCTTACCTTTCCCTGTGCCTTCACCATTTTTCTTTCTTTACTTCCCCAGGACTCACATCAGAGGAAATAGTTTTGGGCTCCTACATCCCTAGAATTGCTACCAGCATGTTCTTGATACAAAATTAGGAAGAGAAGTCAGAGACCACAGGTAGGCACAGGGGCTGGGGATTTTGAGGCATGCTTAGGGGAAACATAGACATCTAGTATACCATGGCACATCCTTTGATCTGCATATTGGAATATTGGTTTATATTGAAAAGGAAAGAACGGAAGCTTTTGATCAGCCAGGGTATAATGGAAAGAATCATGTACAGTGGAGGTGACAGACCTGAGGCCCATAGGTTGCAAAATTCAAAGCAGATTAAAATGTAGTTGGGAAATGTTTACCAGGGCAGCTAGGTGGCACCGTGGATAGAGCACAGGCCCTGGATTCAGGAGGACCTGAGTTCAAATCTGGCCTTAGACATATAACACTTACTAGCTGTGTGACCCTGGGCAAGTCACTTAACCCTATTGCCTAGCCAAAAAAAAAAAAAGAATGTTTACCAAAAACCCCAAAAATATAGTACAACCTAGATAGTGTTAACTTGTGGTTTTCTAAGTCAATATGTGACCTGCAGGAATCTGTTCCTATTTGAATTTGACACTACTGATGTACAGCATCTCTTTCATATTTACATAACAAATGAGGAGCTCCACAGAAGATTAAGGGAAGCAGAGATCCTAGGATTCAGCTTATCTCCTAAAGAAACACTGGGTAGGTCATTTAGCAAGTTGAGGGCATAACAACAGATGAACAGCTCAACTTATGGTACAGAGGAATAAAGAGTGCTGAATGTGAGGCCTTGTAAACCAAGTCTGAATTCCCAGCTTTGCCACTTACTATCCATGTGACCTTGGGCAAATCATTGAATATTTCCAGACCTCATCTGTAAAATGAGCAGATTGGATTGCATGAAGTCTACGGTCTCTTCCAGCTTTAGATGCATGACCTCATAATACATGGGTCCACAAGTGGCCATCTAAGGCTGAAAATTCAGTGGCATGAGATGTGTGGGCAGAAACTGGGAACAATGAGCACATGTTCATCACTTTTCATATTTGGTGGATCACTTGCATGCTAAATTATGTTGAGTAACAGTGGATCTGAAGAGAAAAGAAGGCAGTATCATTCAGTGGAATGAGAACTGGGTTTGGAGTCAAAGCACCTGGAGAAGAGACAATTGGGAGACAGGGACTTGGGGGATGATAGCAGTCTTCCAAGTATTTCAAGGTCTGTCACATGGAGGATGGACTATACTTATTCTGGGTCAACAAAACCAGGAGCAATGGGTGAAAGTTGAAAAGAGGCAGATTTAGGTTTTGAGTTGGGGAAGCCACCTAACAATTAGAGTTGTGCCAAAATTTGGAAGGAACTATATTGAGATGTATTAGGTTTCCCAAATCTGCCAGAAAGTCTGTAAGCAGAGGATAGCTATGTTATGGGGGTATTCCTTTGGTATATGGATTGGGCTAGATGGGTGCTGATATCCTTTCCAGCTCTCCATTTCTGCCAATCCATCATCTAGGTTTGAATGGTGGCTAATTAATACCTTAGTGACTTCGAACAAGTCACATCACCTCATCAGGGCCTCAGTTGTTTCATCTGCAAAATAAGATGTTTGGACTCTATGAACTCTCAGATTCCTTCTTATTTTCTCTTCTATGTTTTTATGGGTTTAAGAATAAAAATGTGTTATACTCTACTGGGGAATTCCAGATTTCCAAAATAAGTACTTCCGTGATGAAACCAATTATGTTTGAAAACTAGTAAAGTTCTATTTGAAGGTTTCCCAGGAAAGAGAAATGGATAACAAAGAGCTGCAATATGATTTTAATATGGTCAACAATAAAGTAGAGTAAGCCCTCTTATAAAATGGAGGCAGTATTTCTGAAGAATCACCAAATCTTTCTTAATCAGCTTAAGAAAAGCAAAGTACATTCCAATAATTGGACATTTAGTCATCAGGGAAATGACTTTTTATTAACTTCTTTGTAAACATTGCTCTTAAAATCCATAGAATGGCCTTTTAAAAAGATTTTTTTAAAATATCAGGGAGCATTTAATTAAAAATAAAACCGAGAACATTGGTCTCGAAATCTAGCTAATTTCTAGAGAAGCAAAGAAGGGTTTAACAAACTAGTAATAGCTATACATGAATAAGATTGGTTGTGTTTATAAACAGAAAACATTTACTCATTACTGCTAATTCACTTTTTTCTTAATTATAAATAAAAATAACATTAAGCTATTTTAGTGTGGATAGTAAATTGTGATCATTTATTATATAACAGTAGTATTTCATCATAACCATATACCACAACTTGTTTAGCCATTCGCCCATTGACAAACATCTTCTCAATTTCCAGTTCTTTGCCACCACAAAGAGAGCCACTATGAACATTTTAGAACATGTAAGTTTGTTTCCTTCTTCCCTAATCACCTTAAGAAATAGACCTAACAGTGATATTGCAGGGTAAAAGGGTATACATAGTTTTATAACTCTTTGGGCGTAATTCCAAATTGCTTTCCCAAATGGTTAGATCAGTTCACAGTTCCACCAAAACAGAATTAATGTCCCAATTTTCCACAACCCCTCCAACATTTGTCACTTTCTCCTTCTATCATTTTAGCCAATCTGGTAGGTATAAGATGATATCTCAAAGTTGTCGTAATTTGAATTTCTCTACTCAATAGTGATTTAGAGCATTTTTCACATGACTACAGATATCTAATATATATAATAGACATATTATACACATATATTATATATATATATATACATACACATACATGTATTTAGTTTTGATTTCTTCATTGAAAAACTGCTTGTTTATATCCTTTACCATTTATCAATTGGGGAATGATTCAGATTCTTATAAACTTGACAAAGTACTTTACATATTTGAGAGATCTAAAACAATCCCAAAAGACATATGATGAAAAATGCTATTCTACTTTCCAGAGAGAGAAGTGATGAACTCTGAGTCCATACTGAAGCATACTTTTTAGAAAAACTTTATTTATCTTGATTTTTTGTGTGCATATTTTCTTTTGCAACATGGCTAATATGGAAATGTGTTTTACATGATTTCATACGTATAATTGACATCATATTGCTTGCTTTCTCAAGGGGTAGAGGAGGGCAAGAGGGAAGGAGAGAATTCAGAACTCAAAGTTTTAAAAATTAATTATAAAAATACTTTATATGTAATTGGGAACTATTTAATGAAATAAATAAAAATTTATTTTTAAAAAAGATCTGATTGGCTGGAGAAAAGTCACATTGCTCTTTATTGCCATCTACAGCTTGAGAGAATGGGGGAAGATAGGCTTTGCAGCTGCTTCACTGGGAGCTATGGTGGTTGCAGGAAATTCATTGTTGCTAGGAGTTGATTGGAAAAAGCAGACTTCTGCTATGTAACAAGCTAGCTGGGCTGATTAGTAATGTTCTTCGAGGCCCAGCTATGGAAGTAGACCTGGAAAACGTCAAACTCAAGGCTTAGTTATATTGTTTCAATGAAAGAGTGCAATGCTGATATAGTTTTGCTGAAAGAGCCTAGTACTTTCTCAGTGCTCTGCCAATGGTGACTGTACAAAAAGAGCTTGATGGTACTTTCACGGCTCCAAAATAGCAAAGAAACTGTTTTACCCAGCAGGATAGCCATGGGGATAATAATAATAATTATCATCATCATCATCCACTATTTATGTAGTACTTCAAAGTTTGCAATATACTTTACAAATAGTATGTCATTTTATCCTCATAACAATCCTGAGAGGTAGGTACTATCATTATCCTTTTACTAATATCATATCATTTTAAACTCAGAACAACTCTGGGAGGTAGGTACTATTATTACAGGAAAATGAGGCAAGATAGAGGTTAAATGACTTGCCCAAAGTCACACAGCAAATAAGTGACTGAGGTGACTAGATTTGAACCCAGGTCTTCCTAAGCACTATGCCCCCTAGTTTGCCTCCTTAACAAAAGAGAAGCTAGAGAGATGTCCTATTTAGCAAGTGATATGTGATGCAGACTGTTCCCTAGGGAGGACATTAATATCTGAAATTCAGAGTCATTAGTTTTCTCAGGCACATATGCTTCCCTAACCATGTGCTTCACTGTCAGTGTCTATTAGTTTATGCTTATTTCCCCCCACGGACACTATATGCATTGATAGGAAAGGATGATCTGGTTCTGAGAGTGAATTATTATGTTTTGAATATTCATGTTTTTTACCTTCTATAAAATAAATATTAAATTATGACTTTTCTTACTTTTGTTTGCTCATTCAGTAAATGAATTGTGTTTAGGAGTTAATGGTGTCATTGTGGCTAATTGATTTGTACAAATGGGAAACACCTTAGTAGGGGCTCAGGAGCTATAGTGCCAAGTAGCTGGAGTATATCCTTCTCAACATGGTTTCCTATAGTTGAGTTGTAGCATTATGGCTTTGTTTGTAACTAGTCCTTTATTTTGGGTGGGGGGAATTTAAGACATGCCAGTGTGAGTATAGGATGAGATAACTGTAGAGGTAAGGTATGTTTCAGATGTAACGTAGGATGTCATGATTTCATAAGTCAATGAGGTGATATGGCAATACCTCACCTACTGTCAGTGTGTAGCCACACAAGCTGATATGATTTTGAGCTATATTAAGAAAGTCATAGCTTCCAAGAATAAGGAATTGGTCCGTTATACTTTGCCATGGTCAGAGCACATCTGGACTACTATATTTTGGGAACTTCAGTTTAAGAAGAGCACTGATGAGCTAGAGAGTACCAAGAAGGGGGCACCTAAGATAATGAAAAGCTGAGTCTACATGATGAGTTGAGTTGAGAGAACTGACCAATGTCTGATCCCTTTTATTACAGGTCTTTAAACAAAGGCTGGATGAACACTTGCATGTATATTGTGGTTGGGATTCTTTGGAGGCTACAGATTAAAACAGATGGACTCAGAATTCTCTTCCAACTCTCAAGTCCTGTGATTCCATGAATTAAGGGGCAGAAAAGGGAAAAGAAAAGGAATCAGAAAGAGATAGAAACAAAAAGTAAAACAACAGGAGATAAGTAGACATTGAAGGGGAACACACTGCAGGCTTGCTGAGTCCCTGCCTTCCCTTGGGGCTAAAAATAAACCTTTCTAACATAGAAGAGAGCAGCTAGGGGACACAGTGCATAGAGTGCTGGGCCTGGCATCAGGATGATCTGAGTTCAAAATCAGCCTCAGACACTTATTTGTTGTGTGACCCTGAGCAAGTCACCTAACCCCGTTTGCCTCAGTTTCCTCATCTGTAAAATGAGCTGGAGAAGGAAATGGCAAAGTACTCTAGTATCTCTGCCAAGAAAATCCCAAATAGGGTCACAAAGAGTCGGACATGACTGAAACAACTGAACAACAACCAAAAGACAGAAGACCAAACATCATAGCCTCCCCTTAGTTGCATGAAAATTATTTCCACTTAGGTAAAAGCAATAGAGGTGAGGAGGGGGAAAGGTGGCAGGCTCTGTCTCAGAAGGCAGCCTGGCTACAGGTGCAGGTACACCTAATGCACAGGAGATCACCTTCACCTCTCTTGAAGCTAGGAGGAAATAGGACCCTACAAAAGGGAGGCCGTGGTGATGATTCCCTAGACCTGTTGCCCAGGGGTGGTTGTCCTGTTCCACAGCAGTGACAGCTGGCGGACGACCACAAGTACAGCATGGGGACATCATCCAACAGAAAGAAGTGCATCCCCTTCCCAAGAAAGTACACTCCCTGCAGGGGAACTACTCCGGGGTGAAGTCCCATTTTCCCTGTGCTAATTATAGTTCTGCCACAGGATCTGAGGTGCTAAAAAAAAGTATTAAGTGATAGAGAAATGACCTTGGAGCCAGGAAGACCTGGATTCAAATCTCATCTCCGACACATACTAGATGTGTGACCCTGGGTAAATCATTTAACCTTTCAGCTCTCTAAGACAAAAAATGAAGAGCAGGGTTGGCTTGTTTTGGAGAGAGACAGTTTCCTCATCCAGGACTTCCTTATCATCAATAAAATCTCACATCGGGTTCCTATCTCTACAAACAGGGACATGACAGACATAGGGCCTCAAAAGTGTGTCTGAGGGAGATGTGGTCAGATCAGGTGAACTGGAATGATTTGTCTTTGTGATACTCATTTATTTAAAAGCATTAACTAAAACTGGATTGCTAGCCTCTTGCAAGAGCAATGGTGTTATTCTCTTTTTCTCTCTTCCCTGATCAAGAGGGATTAGACACAGACGGTAAAGGGTAAGTGAGTGATGTACTGCTACTATGACATCAGACAGCCCGAGCTACTTAATCAAGGTGATTTTATGATTCTGTAGGAAAACTAAGTGTCAAGGAATACTTTTTTTCTGCTCCGCTTCGTCCCTCCCCATTAAAGCTCTTAATTTGAACAGCAAGGGCAGAAGCCATCTTTATGAGAACATGTATTATCCTTGAATATGATTTATGTAAATGTAACCTTTACATGAGGGGGGAGGAGAGAAAATATAATTAGTGGAGTCAAATGCAGATAATGAGTAGCTCACGTACTATCAGGGTGTAATTATGTGGCTGAGATTCACACAACTCTTTTTTTTTTTGGACAGGGAAATAGGAAGAAAGCACCTGCAACCCATTTTGCAAGGTTAAAATGGGGGCCTCCTGTGACCATTCTGTACACAACATTAAACAGCAATTAGCTAAACAATCAAAAAAACCTTGTGAAGTTGTAAATTTACAAAGCAGGTGCAAGGAACTCTCCTCTAATGGCACGCATTTCAGGAAATTGTGAAAAAATTAGATTTTACAGCCCTTTATCACATATTGGAAAAATATACCAACTTTAGAATTACGTAAAATATCCTCGAAATTAAATCTATCAGCCTGTTAAATTTCCATCATATAGTTCATAATGTTAGTATAATCAGAGTCTGCTCTGAGCAAAACTGGGATGCCTGGAAGAGCCTGTTTTAAACATCTTTCCATTCTCTTCTTTATTGTCCCCCCTCTTTGAAGTCCCCAAAAAAAAAAGGATCAAAGACCCAGAAACAAGGGATAGCTTTGGGAGGAAAAAGGGTCACCTCTTCCTCTGAATCAGGAGAGTGGGAAGACTGGATGGAAAATTATAGATGCAGAGACATTTAAAGGAAGAGATATGGAGTGGGGGAAGTGGGGGAAGAATAAACATTTATTAGGCACCTACTATTGCCAGGCACTATGTTATGTGCTTTTACAAATATTCTTTCATTTCATACTCACAACTCTATAAGATAGGTACTATTATTATCCCCATTTTATAGTTGAAGAAATTGAGGTGGATAGAGGTTAAGTGACTTGCCCAGGGTCACACAATCAGTAAGTATCTCAGGCCAAATTTAAATTTGGGTCTTCCTGATCCCCAGACTGTCTATTCTATGTGACCTTTTGGGGGCCTCCATTTTGGGGACAGGCCAGGCCAGACATGTTTCACTCTCCTCCTGGCTATGCTTCTGACTCTAAGGACTTTGCAACCATCTGTCCCCATCCCCTTTCTACCTCTTTTATGTGATTTTACCCCCATACAATGCAAGCTCATTGAGGGCAGGGACTATCTTTTTGCTTTTATTTATATTCCTGGCATTAGATACAGTGTCTGGTACATAATAAATGAAGTGCTTAATAAATGTTTGTTATCTATCTATCTAGAAATTTGAGTTTATGAACTCAATTTTCATATAAAGGGAGAGAAGTCCTCTGCCAAGCACAAGAGAGAAATGGGTGGGATTTTGAATTTCAATAGAGGTAAATGGAAAAAGAATTAGAATAACCACTGCGAGGGAGCATGTAAATTTTCCCTAGAGAGCATAGGAATGTAGGAGGGGTACTGTTTAATGATATATACTCTTCTCTGTCTTGTATTGTTCATAGATTGTGGGCTCCTTGGCAGCTGAGAATGAAATTTCCCAGTGGCAAAGAAAATTTCCAAAGTACTTAGGAAATGATCAAATCCTTAGGGAGCATTTGATAAATGCTCCAAGAGGTGCCCATTAGGCTTTTCTGGAAGCTGCCAAATCTTTCGGGCCACAAAATGCTGTTATTAGGCACTACCTCGTCAAGGGTTAATTGATGAGAGAAGAAATGCTCTACAAAAAAGATATCTACAGAGAGTCTATTAAAGTGGCAGATGAGTGTGATTTACTTACATAATTCCCCCCCAACACTCTTTGGTAGACTAGTGTTAATATCAGACTTACTGGAAAATTCATGTATCAACTGAATACACTTTTGACAAAAATCCACAGATGAAATATGATATTGTTCATATCATCTTTGTGGATGATTGATGAGGCAATATTTCATAGCCCTTTAGCAATTTCTCTTAAGAAAACCAATAGATGCCCTCCATAACTTCAAGTTTTTCAAATTCCATATGTTTTATGGTACAACCCCTATGGATGCACTTGGGTTCACTGCAGAGGCTAGACATGTGTGATTAATATGAGGTATCTATTTACAGCAAAAATAGGCCCAGGAATCACATCACATCATTTTAAGTCACTTTAGCCACTTTAAGCGAAAGATGCATTTTTAATGAGCCGATATATCACAGTCTCTGTAATCCTTAGCAAAAGACCATAACTGTGTTATTAAAAATGTTTCTTTTACAAAAACAGCATAAGAATAATGATGCGCTAGCCAGAGCTGGGATGCAGACTAAATGAACTTCAGTTTCCATTAAACTACACTAATGTTGCTACAATAAACTGGAAGCCAATAAAAAGACAGAAGCTGGGTCTACTTGCTATTTTCTCTATAATACATCCCTTCCCCCCTTCCCTACAGACACACTCATACACACACACACACACACACACACACACACACACACACACAGGTTATTGTCCAGTAACTAGGAAGCAACTAGATGGTACGGTGGATAAAGCCCTGGACCTGGATCCAGGAGGACCTGGGTTCAAATCTTGCCTCAGACACGATTAGCCATGCGACTCTGGACAAGTCACTTAATCTCTCTCTGCCTAGTTTCTTCATCTGTAAAAGGGAGATAATAACAGCATGTACCTCCCAGGATTATTGTGGGAATAATATTTGTAAAGTGCTTTGCAAATCCTAAGGTACTATATAAATGCTGGTTGTTGTTGTTGTTATTATTTTACATGAATAGAAAGCTTTGGAGGTATTGACATATAAATCAAATTTTGATTGTATAGTATTATCCCACAACTGAAACATTCTTCTCTTTGAGCTTATTCACATAAAGGGCAATACCAGGTTAGTAGCTGAAGAAAAGAAAATGCACGGCCGATTCCTTTGTACTTAATGCCCTGAATATATCCATATCATGACCTAACATTTGCTGGGGAAGGAGGGAACTTTTTATATGCTCCCTCCTACACCATTCAGAGCAGACTCTTGTTACTGCTGATAGAGGTCATTGTAACTAGTAACACACCTTCAGGAGAGGTCACATATGAAACTGTTTGCCTCTAGCACCTCCATTACCAGCTCACCATCAGACATTAAAAATGGTGCCTTGGGGTAATAGTGGAGGAGTCAAAGCTCCCAGAAACAACTCAGACTGTAGAGAAAACATAGTAGGCAAGTTGATCAAAAAGCAAGCAAGCAAATGGCTTAATTCATTTGAACAACTGTTATTGACCAAGTGGCTTGAATTCTTTCCTTGGTTATTTGAAAGAGAATTGATGTAATGCCATTCAACTGAAAATGTCTTAGAGAAATGCAGGTTCTTAGCACATGAAACCTTGTTGCCTGAAGGAATCACTTCTCAAGATGTTACATCAGGCAGGATAGCTCAGCTTGTCATGTTAAGCTTTAAGGACACTATTTCCTTAGTCTTAGAATGAATTCATTCAGGACCAGCCAGAGCATCTGTCCAAGGCATATCCGAGGCCAAACGGCACTTGTTGTTAACCTCACTCAGTTTGTTTGTCTGTATGTAAAAATTATCATCACAAACCCCCTTTCTCCAATGAGCTGTGACATATCCTCAACATCCTCTGGCCATGAAATGGCCAGGGGGAGCTCAGCTCAGCTCCATGGAGCATGATCTATCCAGGATGCATGTTAACCAAAAGCAGTATCACAAGTCCAGGAGACATTTCCTTGCAACTAGATTTATTACAAGAGAAATGAACATGCATGTGGAACCCTAAGCAAGTAACAAAGACTTTACAATCCAAATAGAAGCTTGCATATTTTTGAGATTACAATAAAGCAAGGAGGAGGAACCAGAATCCTCTCCTAAATGGGAATGTCAGGGGAGAAGAAATCATGAATAAATAAAGTGACAAAAGCAGCGTTCTTTTCCCTTGAGAACTGCCAGACCATGAAGATAGGATGGTCTACTTATCTACAAGGGTTCCAGGTGTGCAAGAAGTTTCTTAGTCTAGTGCAGACTGACTGGTGCCCATCTTGACTTGCAAGGATACACAGGGAGTCCACCTTGGGGGAGCAAACAACAAATTATGTCAGCTGTGGGGAGAGGGCAGGGCAGACTTTGTCCTTGACCTGTTTGGGGCTTCTTGCATTCTCTGGGTCCAGTGTTTCTGGAGAATATGACAACTTACAAGGACAAGTTCAGGACATCCCTTAACATATATCAGGTGGAGAAATGGGGTTGGTGTTGATGATTGCTAAGGTCCTTTCTAATTCTAAACCCTAAGGTTCAATGTAAAAAGATAACAACTTTTATGGCCGTCTTCTGAAAAGTAACTCCTCCTACAGAGAATGGACCAGACATCCCCGCAGACTTCTAACGACTGTCACACACAGGGCAGGCAAGCCCACCTAACTGAAGTAGTAAGGCACTCCGAGGGAGACACAGCAGGCAATATGTCCCTGGTAAGTCAGGTAACCCCCATTACCTTAGCCACCATCTCCCCTGATACCCCAGTGGGGACAGCCCAGGACCCTGAACCCTAGAGCCTTGGGAATACAATAATACTTTTTTTTTTTGCAATTGGAATTAAGTGACTTGCCCAGGGTCACATAGCTAGTAAGTGTCAAGTGTTTGTTCTGAAGCCGGATTTGAACTCAGACCCTCCTGACTTCAGGGCCGGTGCTCTATCCACTGCACCACCTAGCTGCCCCTTAGAATAGTACTTCTAATCCAATGCCTGCAGCCAACATTCTGGGAGCCAGGCCTTGTGAAGGTGCAGCCTGGCAGATGGCAACTGTTCCTGCAGGTGCAACAGCTACAGCTACTGAAGACCCAGAAAAGAAAGTTATTTCCACCAAAGTCCTTGGCACCATCAAATGGTTCAGCAGTAGAGGCTGATAGGAGTTTGTCAGTGGAAATTACATTAAAGAAGAAACTTTACCACCTGTTTTGCTGCTGCACCATAAGGACCATGGGACTTTAGCATCAGACTCGCAGTTGAGACCTTCCTTAAGAGAGGTCTCCTTCTTAGAATGAGAGCTCCTTGAGAGCAGGGATGGTCTTACTTTTCTATTTATCTCCTCAGTGCATTTGTTCATTTACCAGGTTCCTGTATGGATTGACTTACTTACTTGCCCTTCCTACTGAGACAAATTTTAACCCAGGAAAATAGAGTCCCGTTTTCCCAAGCCTGTGGACTTATAAGACATAACCCCAAAGCAGGGAAAGAGGGAAGGGAACAAGCATTTCTATAGCACCTACTATGTGCCAGGCACTGTGCTAAATACTTGTCCAAAGAAGACAACCAGACTCACAAGAACAGGGAAAAGGCCAAGTACCAATGCTAGAAGGGAGAAGGCCTATCAAGGAAAGAACTATTGTTTCCTACTACTACCAAAGAGAGTCCAATCTCAGTACTGATAACTGAAAGGTAATCCAGCTAGGTGGTTCAGCAGATAGAGTGCCAGGCCAGGAGTCAGGAAGATTCCTCTTCCTGATCTCAAATCTGGCCTCGGACACTTACTAGCTATGTGACCCTGGACAAGTCACTTAACCCTGTTTGCCTCAGTTTCCTCATCTGTAAAATTGAACTGGAGAAGGAAATGTCAAACAACTCCAGTATCTCTGCTAAGAAAATCCCAAATGGGGTCACAAAGAGTCAGACAACTGAAAAATGACTGAACAACAAATGTAGCTGTCAGTGGAGTGAACAGAAGGACAGTGGCGTCACAGATGATAACCAGTGCACTTCTAATACAGCATCAGCAGCCCAGCTGTCAGCCAAAACTATAAAATAGGCAACGTCCAACTTCCTTTCCTCACAGCTCCCTTCCTTCGTCAGGGAAGCCCTGGCAATAGGATAGTATTTCTAATCCAATGCTTGCAGCCAACATTCTGGGAGCCAAACCTCGCGAAGGCACTTCAGTTCCTTCATCCCCACTGTCCCTCATCAACTCTTTGGGTCCTATTTCCAGGACCCGAAATATTGTTAAATATTTAAATATTGAGCTTGGAAAGCATTTGATTAACCAAATTAATAATATAATAATAAATAACAATGGAGCTGATAATGAGCTTAAGATTTTTTTTTCCTCTCAGGGAATTTTATTTTTTCACTGAAGGACTCTTGAAGATGCAAAGACATGAGGTTCAAATGGTAGCATCTCTGTCATCATTATCTTCATCACCATCATCATCATTGGCTGGAAACGTGCTGGGAAACAGGTGGAGCTAGACTTCGGGTCAGGATATGGGGTGGAGAGCCTGAGGAGGTAAACTACCCAGATGATCACGTACTGAGGTTGTAGAATCACTGGTTAAGTATAAGGCAGGGGTGGGGAACCTGTGGCCTTGAGACCACATGTGGCCCTCTAGGCCCTCAGATGTGGCCCTTTCAATCCAAACTTCACAGAACAAATACCCTCAATGAAAGGCTTTGTTCTGTAAGACTTGGACTCAGTCAAAAGGCCACATCCAAGGACCTAGAAGGCCACAGACTCCCCACCCCCAGTGTAAGGTATCACCTGGTCACAATTTGCACTAAGCCAGGACCTTTATCATAATGGTTACTCTTGTAGCCCCTGTGGAGCTTCTCCCGATAGGATGGTCAAGGCAGGCCTGGACTTCATGAAAAAAAAAATCTGGAACATAAGCTCACTGCAAAAAAAAAAAAGCTAAAACCATTTTAGGTTGAATTAAGAAATATCTAAAGTACTGCATGAGCTCTAGGGTTGGGGAAGAGTGAAGTGCTGTGTGTGGCCTGGGCAGAACTCACGGGGAGCATTATGTTCAGTTTTGAATGCCACAAGTTAAGAAGGCAATTGACAAACTGGAGGAGATCTAGAGAAAGAACATCAGAGTGATAAAGCATTGGGACGCTATTTTTTAAAACTGATGAATTATTAGGACTGTTTCCTAATGCTACCTATACCTTGACTCCAGAGCTTCATCATCTCAATAACTGATGCATGAGATACTTTGAGAAGAAACATTCATACTGCTTGCTGTCTAGTCACTCTCTAATAAATGTACCAACATAGCACAGTGATGTGTGTAGACATGGGTAAACACAAGGGACTCAAGAATACAACTGCTGCACTCCTCCACTACAACCAACAAAAGTTTCACTTGCCTTCTCTTCTCACTGTCATTTTGTATAACAAAAAATGTCAATGGCCAGTGTGGTTATTTCTTCTCACGATGATGATAACAGGTAGCATTTATACAGTTCTTTACGGTTTGTAGAGTGCTTCACATGGTATTACCAAATTTGGTCCTTACAACAACTAGGGGAAATAAGTGCTATTATTATCCCCATTTTGTGGATGGGAAAAGTGAGGCTTCTTATTGCTGTTCAGTTGTTTCTGACTCTTCATGACTCTGTATGGGGTTTTCTTGGCAAAGATACTACACTGGTTTGCCATTTCCTTCTGTAATGAATTAAGGCAAACAAACAGAGATTAGGTGACTTGCCTAGGGGTCATATAACTAAGGGAGTATCTGAGACCAGATTTGACCTCAGATCTCTATTCACTATGCCATTTAGCTCAAAAGTTTAAATGACTTGTTCAGAATCATACAGCTAATATTTGGGTCTTCCTGACACCAAGTTCAGTGCTCTGCTGCTTGCATGTAGTCTTTGTCTGGGTAGAAACTCAATTGCATTCTCCCAATACAATGGCCACACCCATTTCCTTCCTCCTAGAATTCAGCTCCACTGCCCACCCTGCAGTGCTAACAGTTATTAAGGCAGAAGGCTTTACCTGCTTTTCAGCCAGCCCTTCCTCTCTCCTTGCCCCCTAAATAGAAATTCTTAGTGGTCCTTCTCTTCATATCATTCCTTCTTTTAGTCACATACCTTAGATCTCTCTGGCAAGTCAGAAAAAAAATAATTCAAGAGAGAGCGGTATGAAACTTCTCATGGAATCCTAACGTTTTTAAAATCTCCATGTCCCCTGCTGATGAAACTGTGGACCTGATCATTGTGTTCTGCTGGGATTAAGAGAGTAATAACAATAATACTAATTATAATTACCAGCATTTTAAAATAAAAAAGTGATTCTCTCTGCATGGCATACTAGCTGAGTAAAAATGTCAACAGCATGCATGGCAGGCTGGGAAGCTGTAAATCCAAGGATAGCCAGTTTTATTTCCCTAGTTCTTGAAAACTCCACAGAACGCTTGCAAAATCTACAGTAATTCCCAAGATTTATATACATTTTATTATCTGAATGTGAAATTTGGTTACTTTTGTCAATAAAAAATGACTTCTCACAGTGAGCAAAAGTGGAAAGAAACACTCTAGGATGAGATTTGTCAATGCAAAGTCAGTACCTTCATGACCTTTGGGGGATGGACTTTTTGTGAGTGCACATAAAGCAGATGCAGAGGCAATTTAAGTCTGTGGAAAGAGAACTGGATTCAGAGCTCAAAGAGCTGAGTTCAAATCCTAGGTCTGCCAGTTACTGTAACCTGTGTGACCTTGGGCAAATCTCTTCACCTTTCTAGCCCTCAAATTCCATATCAGTAACATGAAAAGGAAAGTCTCAAGGACCTCTGAGGGCCCTTCTGGTTCTAAATCTGATCCTCTGAAAAGATTTTGCTACAGTACTGGTGAGAGTTTACATCCTAGATTGGAGAGCCAAATTTAAGAAAAGGCCCTGTCACTCTTTACAAACTGTGAAATGAAGAAATCAATGATGAAGAAGAGTTACTTCCTTCATGGCACACCACTATCCCTTCCCATCTCCCCTCCTTGCCTCCTGGGCTAGCCAGCCCCTCCTCAAATCCCCAGCACACCAAATGCTAAAGGAAAAGGCAGCTTGGACAGTATCTGAACCAAGGAGCTGACAACATATGCTAGATTTCATAACAAGTCGAATGTTTTCGAATGTTAAATATTTCCACTGGCACCATTTTGGAAGACTGCCTTATCCAATACATGCACTGTCCTTGTAATTCAGCACTTCTTGGACAACCACACTCCAGCTACTTGGGCTCAACAAGCAGCTGTTAATAAATAATACTTAACATTTCCAGATGGAGGGTTCTTTAGAAGGATGAGGCCTCAAGTTATTTAGCACACTAAATATTTTATAGAGACTGTAGCAGCACGAGGAAGGAAGGTTGAGATTTTAATGGCAAAAATAAAGATCCTAGATTCCCTGTCCCCTTTGGAACCACATTTTTAGACCTTTTTCTTGTACCTGTAAAGACATCAGGTGTTTAATTCACTATCCCTTTAAAATGTTTTACTTTTTCATCATGAATAATAATAATGAACAAATACAAACATTTCTACATTGTTGTTGTCTTTGTGACTCCATTTGGGGTTTTCTTGGCCAAGTGTTTCATCGCTTCCTTCTCCAGCTCATTTTATAGATAAGGAATAGAGGCAAATAGGGTTAAAAAAAGAGGATTATAGTTGAACTTACGTAAAAAATATGTTAAAATTACCAACCTACTTCAAAATTGTTCTATTTGCATCCAAGGGTTGGAGTCAGGAAGACCTGAGCTTAAATCTAGATGTGACCCTGGACAAATCACTTACCATCTGTCTGCCTCAGTTTCCTCAACTGAAAAATGAGGAACATAAAAGCACTTGTCTCCAAGGGTTGTTGTGAGGATCAAATAAGATACTGGTAAAGCTCTTAGCACAGTGCTTAGTCATTTTGGTTGTGTCTAACACTCCTTGACCCAATTTGGGGTTTTCATGGCAAAAATACCAGAGCAGTTTGCTATTTCCTTCTCCAGCTCATTGTGCAGAGGAGAAAACTGAGGCAAACAGGGTTAAGTGACTTGCCCAGGGTCACCCAGCTAGTAAGTGTCTGAGGTCACATTTGAACTCAGGTCATCTTGACTCCAGGGCTGGTACTCTATCTACTATGCCAGCTAACTGCCTGTCTAGTACATAGTAGGCACATATTCCTCCCTTTTCCTCTTTTGAATTCTCTTTGTTTTTTCTGTTTATTTTCAATGTTTTCTTGTTGCCATATCTTTTCCTTTCTTTTTTTGTATCTATCACCATCCCACTAACTTGCCCTCCTCTATGAAAGTCCCCACCAAAGTCATGATTGGTCACTGTGTTTATCAGCGTTCCGAAGTCTTGCAGAGTTGTTTTCCTTCGTATGAATGTGGTCGTTGTGTACATTGTTTTCTGATTTCACTCTATAATGTTCATACAAATCTTTTTAAGTTTCTCTGAATTCTTCGTATTCATAATTTCTTAAATTCATATCTCACAATTCAGCCACATCCCCACAGGTGGACGCACACTTTGCTTACTTTTCTTTGCTAAAATAAGTGCTGCCATAAATGTTTGTATATAAGTGAGTCCTTTTCTTTTCTCTTAGACCTCTCTGGGGAGCATGGATCTGACTATCACTAGGTAAGGTATAGTTTAGTGACTTTTGGAGTAAATTTCCAAATTGTTTCTCAGAATGGTTAGAACAGTCTATAGCTCCACTAAGAGTGTGTTAGTGTGCCTCTCCTGCCCTGGCTAAGCAATTTTCATCTTTCAACTTCGCCAATCTGAAATAGAACCTCAGAGTCATTGTAGTTTTCATTTCTTTCATTAATGATTATTGTTGTTATTGTTTGTCCTTCAGTCTTAAAGAGGACCATGGCATCAAGAAGGTGATACCATGACTTGCAAGTGAACTGGATTTAAGTAATGGAGGACTATGCAAAGTCACCAGCCTCACTTTCTCCTCCAGAGCCATCTGGGTCCAGTAGCAAGATATAGATCAAGATGACTGGAAGATGGCCCTACTATTAATGATAATTCTAAACCCAAGGCTGTTCTCTTCATACATACATATATATTCATACATATGTATGTATGTATATATAATGAGAACAACTTTGGACTCAGAATTACCACTAATAAAAGAAATGTAAATACATGCGTATATATGTATTCATGAATCAAAATTCTGCCTTAGATACTTACTAGCTGTGTTGCTCTGGGCAAGCCACTTAACCCCTGTCTCCCTCAGTTTCCTTATCTGTAAAACGGAGATAATAATAGCACCTATATCCCAGAGTTGTTGTAAGGATCAAATGAAAGAATATTTATAAAGCACTTGGCAAATCTTTAAAGTGCTATGTAAATATAGGCTATTATTACTACATATTTACTTCACCATACAATGTTGCTTGTTCCCATAAAATATCCACTCCTTACAGGGAGTATTTTGGGTTTTGTCTCAGTATCCCTAAGGGCTACCACAGTGCTTAACCCACAATAGTCACTTAATAAGCTTTTGTTGAAAGAATGAGTGAATGCATGATGAGATTACTTAAAAGAAGCATTGCACAGAAACCAGGCATGTAGGACTCTATCCTAGAGAAAGTAAACATTAGCCAGGCAAAGCTTTCAAGGGGGAATCCACCAATGAATATCAAATTACAGGAAACAGACAACTTTCTGGGAAGTTGACAGACTTGGGTACAAGGATAGGGTTGAGGAGATCTACAGAGACACAGGGGCCAGAACTGGGCTGTAACTGTCTCAGCAGCAGCATCCTGGCACCTCTACCCCCATTCCCTTCCAGTATCCCTATGCAAGCAAGTGTCCTGTGAGCAAGTCTTACATTCTGGAACAAAAGTACTGAGTCACAGTCTCCCCATGCCATTCTCTCAACAACGCTCCTTCTTTGTAATTGCACAATTCTGTGATTTCTCCTTAACCCATCACTTCACTAAATGATTCCCCCACCCCTTGTGCCTTGCTGCAAAAGAACTTATTTTACTATTTAATGTCTTTTCCCTCCCAACCATGTTGTGTTTTTCTAAATCACCATTTGGCATGTCTGTTTACAAGCCCATTGTTTCTTTTAAACTGTAAGCGTTTGGAGGTCGCTATGAAGGTCAAGGATCCAGACTATCCTTTGCATAGTTCTTGGCACAGGAACAGAGGCTGGTGCTGAATAAATGTTTCCATGGAGGTTGTTGATATTGATGTGGGTGCTAATGCCACTGCTGCAGCTGGTCTGCTGGAATATAGCTTCCAGGATGCCAATGCGGCTGCTGGAAATGGTGCTGGGGCCATTCAAGACCTGAAATCAGTGCAGGATGCTTTGGCAAAGAAGAAAGCAGGTGTCAAGTAGTCTTAAAAATAGAAGGTGATGGAGAGAATGGTATCAGGCAGCTGACAGGAAACTGGGAGAAAGGGAGAGTTACCCAAAAAGGGAGCTGTTTTGTCAATCTGGTTTGAGAATTTCATTTTTATATTTCTCCACTTCAAAATGGGCTTTCATGGGGGAGGGGCAGACAGGATGAGAAGAGATAAACAAGAACATCTTAGACATTCGCTGAGTAGAGGATTCCAATAAATTGATCACCGTGGTGGTGAGACAATTCTAATGAAAGAATTCAGGGAAGATTACACATCAACCTCATGTCCTTGTCATGTAGATCCAGAGAAATGAGCTCTGATAATATACATCTACTGATGTTGAAGGAAGCAAGAATCAAAAGCAATTAGCAAGCTTTAGAGTCAGGAAGACCTGAGTTCAAATCTTGCCTCTTACACATACTGCTGGCCACGTAACCCTGGACAAATCACTGGACAACTCTCCAAGACCATACATTTCAGAGCAACTGCAAACCTGCATTTCTCTTTCTGTCTCTCTCTGTCTCTCTGTCTCTGTTTCTCTCTCTCTCCCTGTTTCCCTCCCTCCCTTCTCTCTCTCTTCCACCTTCCTTCCTCTCTCTCTCTTCCCTCCTCTGTGTGTGTATGTTATACATTACTATCAGTATTACACATTATCATTACTTGTATACATTACATATGCATATTGTTCATGCCCTTTTTGCCTCCCTCTTAGAATGTAAGCTCCTCCTAAGTAGGGATTGCTTCATTCATTGTATTTTTATCTCCAGAGCCTAACACAATGCCTGGCATATAGTACACCTTAATAAATGCTTATTGATTGACTCAGTTATTAGTCTTGTTGTAAATATCTAATTTTGACATTGATTTCTGCTCCTGGCTCTTTCAAGTTAATCAGGCTGACCACCCAGCCCTAGACACACTTGAACCCCAATACACCTTTCTCCCCATGTCCAAGACAGGAGAGGATTGAAACGGTACCATAGACCCTGATCAACTTTCCCCAAACTCAATCTTAGCTTTATACAGGGACTAAACCAAATGGGGAAATACACGACACCTTTATTTGCTGGCTGCTCCAGTTACCCTTTTGAGCTATTAGGGGAGACACTGGTCATCTCCTTGACCCTCTTACCCTGCCATTATTTGCAAATGTTAATGCATGTGGTGGCAAACAACACCCATGTTCTGTAAAACATCTATCTTACAAAAATAATCTCTCCTTTAGACCTGCCAAAATTCTTGAAATTTTTGTCATTAATCATTCCTCTGAGGTAAGGCACCTTACAAAACTGCTAATGAAATACAAATATGTTACCTGTGAGATGGATTAGCACAGTGCCTGGCACACAGTAGGCATTTAATAAGTGCCTGTCGATTGATTGACATGATAAAATCTTCCACCTTCAGAGAGTGAGGTCTAGAGGGAATGGGACACAAAGCAGTTAAATTTTGTGTGGGTAAGGAAATTTGAGTGGGGGTAAGGAAATTGGAAAAGGTCAAGAGGTGGGGTGGGGAAGCTGTGGCCTTCTAGGTCTTTGGGTGTGACTTTTCGACTGAGTCCAAGTTTTACAGAACTGTTATTAAGGGATTCCAGTTATTTAGGACTGCCCTCAAGAGCTAAGACTCAAACCCATCTCATGTGATGTAGCTTCTTGATGGACTCTAGGTTCATTGACTTAGCCTTCTATTCATCTCAGGGTTCATTCCCCCATATGAAGACAAGGCTCTTCAGACGTCACAGATGTCCCAAGGCCACTGGAGTCATCACACCTACCTTACCCACAAGATGAGTTTCTACGTGGAGGTGGAGGATCCATGTCTACCCAAGTTAAGTGCTATAATATCCTGGTTTAATACTCTTCCTGTGCTAGAATTAAACCAATCACCTTTTGTTAACTGATGAATGATATACAAATATCTTATTTCATCCCAGTACTGAACCTCAACTAACAGAAGAATTGACCAAAGTCAGGCCAGGTCCCCCCATTATAAATCCCTCATTTTATAGATGAAGAAGCTGAGGTTTGAGAGATTAAGTGACTTGCTGAAAGTTACACACTACATATTAGAGACAGAATTTGAACTCAGGCCTTCCTGACACCAAGTCTATTTCCCCATTCACTGCACATGTCAAGTAGGTGATAGAAAAGATAACAGACTGAATCAAAACCACTAAGATCCTTTCCCACTCTAAGATTCTATGAGCTGATGCCTCTAGGTTTGAGAAATAAGGACAAAGCTCTGGGAAGCACATCACCATAAAGAGTACATACTCAGGAAGGGGATGATGTGAAGACATTTTCATATTAGAGGAAGAAACTTACTCCTTTTCAGGAACATTTACTAAATGTCAGATAGTCAGAATGACCTTTGCTGTGTTGGATGCATCATGGAAGAAATGTCTTGGTTCTCACCCTTTCTTTTGAGATTAGAATGATCACCTTAAAACTCCCACCACCTTAAGACATTCCTTCCCCTTGTTTTTAATGAATTATGAGCCATCACTTATTTATAACCTGCCTACTGCTTCCTTTATGGAGCAGAAAATGAAGTATTTGCCAAGGTAATTACCCTTTTTATAGATTCTTAGCGCAAATAATCATAGTAAATTCCTTTGGAAATGGCTATTTGCTGAGTTTCTCTGTCTTATTTGAATTGTCTCCTTCTCTAAGCTTTGGATCCACCGCTCCATATTCAGAGTTCTCTCTCTCTCCCTCTCTCTCTGTCTCTCTCTCTGTCTCTCTCTGTCTCTCTCTCTGTCTCTCTCTCTCTCTCTCTCTCTCTCTCTCTCTCTCTCTCTCATTTTTTGGGGGGGGTGGGATGGGAGAGAATTTTGTGGAACAGAGCTTTTCCAACCCACACTCAAAGTGGGACCAATTTCTATAGGACACTGCCTTCCTCCTGCATCAAAAAAGGCTCTTGAATGCCAGAGAACCTGTCACTGACAGTGAGCTGGGGTCTGGGACTAACACAGTCTTCATAGGGTGTACAGGCTCATAGCCAGCTTGTCAGAAATGATATTATCAAGCTGTTTGGCACAGTCATTCAAGTAGGCAGCAGGCATTGGCCCTTGTGCTGTTCAAGGCATAAAAACTTTACAATCTTCCAAGAGGAAGCAGTTAATTGTTACTCTGACAAACAACCCCATCCCATCCCCCACACATGCAACATATCATATACACAATGATGATCATTATTGAAAATCCCTGCCTCAGAAATACGAAAAATCAATAAGTTACTCTTTTTTAAGCAAAATACAATCAGCAATAAGATAGCATCTAAGAAGAGTTTCATAGGATGGACTACACCTTGCATCATTGGGAGGAATACCCATATTATTCAGATCAAAGAGTGATCAGAAAAACAAGAAAAAGAGAATTTTTTTTCGAAGAGTGGGGTAACCAGATCTCTGATTTTTTTTAAATTTTATTTTTAATTTATGGAATAAATCAAACATTTACATAACATAGTACAATAAAAAAGGTGATTGCAAACAGGAATCTACTATGCATAACTTGCTGTTCCTTTCAAATATACAACACAATGGTCATGTAAATTTCTTTTTTTCTCTCTCCTCCCCCATCCTAAAGATGGCTACCATTAGACCCAAATAGGTATATGTGTGTGTGTATATAATATATATATATACATATATATATATATATATATATATATATATATACACGTGTGTGTGTGTGTGTGTGTGTGTGTGTGTAAAATTATTCTATACATATGTCTATTTATCTTTTCTTTCTCTGGATGCAGACAGAATCTTTCTTCAAATGTCCTTTATAGTTAATTATGTATTTATAATATTCAAAATAACTTATTCATTCAAAGTCATTCTTAAAAAACAATATTGCTATTACTGTGTACACTATTCTCTTGGTTCTTCTCATTTCATTCTTTATTATTTCATGCAAGTCCTTCTATGTCTTTCTAAAATCATTGAGCTCATCATTTCTTATAGCACAGTAGTATTCTATCATGATCATCTAGATCTCTGATTTCATTGGTGTACAGAGTTCCCTGGTGAGGAAATTCCCTCTACCAATTCTGATCTGTCATTGTTCTGCAACTTAGTCTTAGACAGTTACTTGCTAGGGTATTGAGAGGTTCAGTGACTTCCCTAGGATCACACCATCAGTACATGTAAGAAGCAGGATTTGAGCCTCCCTCCCTCCCTCCTCCCCCCTCATTCTCTCCATGATGCCAGGTTTTCTCTAAGGAGAGGAGGAATTAATTTGCTGTATTAAAAGTTGAGCTTCAATGGTCAGGATTGGTTCAAAGAGGAGGGCTTGAAAATGAAAATGTACTAGGTATGCTGTCCCAGTGTTTCCCTTTTTTGCCAGGACAGTGTTTGCATTGCCAAGCAAATATCATCAGTATCTCTCCCCTGACCTCTTATTTATTCCTTCCCTTTACAGAGTGATTCCTGATACCAAAATCTTTAGATGCCTCTGAGTATGCCTAAAGAACTCTGAGCCTCCCAGGTGAACTGAATTGAAACCTTGCAGCCAACAGTACCATTATTGCTGGTCACCATTCAGGGAGGATGAGGATGGCATAGGAGCTATACCTCTAGTTTTGTGACCTTAATCAACTCACTCCATTTTGTGGGCTTTGGGTTCCTCACTTGTAAAATTGAGGGGGTGAACATTAAGGACTCTTCTAGCACTAGAATTCTATCATTCTATAATGGGAGAGGAAGGGAATGCTTTGATGGATGTGACTGGCTTTTGGGGTGGACCTTCCTCCCCCAGACAAGGACAAGTGCTCAGAGACTGGTTGTATGAGTTTCTGGGAGATTGTAGCTCTTGGGAGATGCCACTTTTCCTTTCATCCTGAGAAAGACTGAGATTAATAAGAGCTCTGACCTTTGCTGGCCTACAGGATTGTAAGCAGAGGGATAGGATTCCCCCTACCCCTCACCAGCAGGTTTTGAACTGAGCAATGTGGTAGATGACAGCATCTATTTTGCTCAAGTAAGTTAATGGAATGTTAGCCAAAGCAGGAAGCTAGACTTTAGAGGACCACTGAAGCACAATTGTGGGGTTGCCTGAGTGGGCAAGAGACCAGAAGATTTTTGCATTGTATTTCTTTTATTGTTGCCAGTTAGGTGGCAGAGTGAATAGAGTCCTAGTTTTGGAGTTAGGAAGACCTGAGTTCAAATCCTGCCTCAGGCATTTTCTAGCTATTTGACCCTGGGCAAGTCATTTAACCTCTGTTTGCCTCCTCTCCTCAACTATAAAATGGAGATAATAAAAGAACCGCAGTTGTTCTGAGAACCAAGTAATATAATATAAATAATATTATATTTATAAAGTACTTAACACAGTACCTGGCACATATATGGTAAGCAGTACATAAATAATAGCTATTATATATATATATATATATATATATATATATATATAATAGCTATTATTATTAACCAACATCACTCAAGAAATCACTATCACGTATATGACTATAATAGAATATGACTGTGCTATAAGAAATGATGAGTAGGCAGATTTCAGAAGAACCTGGAAAGACTTACATGAACTGATGCAAAGTGAAGTGAGCAGAACCGGGAGAACATCGTACACAGTAACAGCTATATTGTACAATCATCAACTGTGAATGACTTATTCTCAGCATTAAGATCCGAGAAAATTCTGAAGGACTCATGATAAAAAATGCCACCCATTCCCAGAGAAAGAACCGATGGAGTCTGAATGCACATGGAAGTAGACTATTTTTCACTTTCTGTACTTTTTTTCCTTTGGGTCTGTGTCTTCTTTCACAACACAACTAATAGGGTAATATGTTTTGCATAATTGAACACATATAACCTATATCAAATTGCTTCCTGTCTCAGGGAGTGGGGAGATGGCGAGGGAGGGAGAGAGAAAGCTTGGAACTCAAAAAATTTTTAAATGAATGTTAAAAATTATCTTTACAAATAATTGGGGAAAAAATAAAATATTTTAAAAAAGAAATCATTGCAACATAAAAAATTATGGGAATGCAAAAAGAACAAAGCAATAACGTGGACTAAAAAACACAAACCTTGCACACATCACAGAGGATAGATTAATATACAATTTAAAGAAGGGACTTCAAGTGTTAATGATTTAGCAATAAAACCTCAAGTGTCACATCATCATGTTTAAGCCAGTACTATCATCTAAAGAAGTCATTCCCTCTAATTCCAACCCAGATTTCCACTCTCTGACATACAACATACTGGCTTCTTTTTAGGAGGTTAGTTTCAAAATCTCAGAATAACCAGAGAACTTTAGAGGTGGAAGGGACCCTGGAGATGCTCTAGTCAAAGGGGAAGACAGTGTGAAGCCATGGGATTTGGAGCACTAGATTTGGAGTTCAATATTTGTATGCCTCCTCTGCTATTGACTACCTGTATAAGCTTGGGCAAATCACTTCATTTATCTAGGGCCAGGGGTGGGGACCTACGGCCTTGAGGCCTTGGGTGCAACTTTTTGACCAAGTCCAAGTTTTACAGAACAAATCCTTTTATTAAGGGGATTTGTTCTGTGAAGTTTGGATTCAGTCAAAGGGCCACACTTGAGGACCTAGAGGGCCACAGGTGGCCTTGAGGCCGCAGGTTTGCCACCCCTGGTCTAGGCTGCTCCCGTGGGCTCCAGACCCATATCACCAACTGCCTTTTGTGCATTTCAAACTACATTTTTTATTTGTGCCTTGTGCCTAGCACAATGCCAGGATCAGGTGTCCTGGAGATGAGTCCAAAACAGAATTCATTGTCTTTCCTCCAAACCCTTCCTCTACTGAAATTCCCTATTAAACTCCACCACCATTATTCCAGTCTCCCAAGTTTACAACCTCACCTTCCCCTCCATTCCTCATTTTTCCTTACTCTACATATCCAATCAGTCGTTGAGCCTTGCTATTTCCATCACCATATCTCTTCTCACATCCTACCCCTTCTCTTGTCACACCCAAGTTCATGTCCTCCTAATCTCTCACCTGAACTATTGCAAAGGCCTTCTAATCTATGTCTCTGCTTCAAGACTCTCCTAACTCTAATCTATACTTCACAGGGTTGCCAAGGTGATTTTCCTAAAGTATCTTGTGACTATATCACTTCCCTAATTCAATAAATTCCAGTGGTTCATTATTGACTCTAGGATAAACCATAATTCCTCTGTCTCTTAAAGTCTTTAGCATCTTGACTGCAACTTATCAGCTTCATATTCATATATTTCTCTCCTTCCCATACTCTACTATCTAGTTACACAGGCCTTTATCCTTCACACGCAACATTCCATCTCCCTAACCATTCCCTTTGTCTGACATTCACTCCCTTCTAACCTCCATCTCTTAGGATCCTACACTTCCTTCACAATACAGCTGACTTTCCACCTTCTATGTGAAGACTTTCCTAACCGCTAGTGTCCTCCCTCAGTATCTTGTACTGATTTTGTATTTATTTCCTATGTATTCACAGAGCAACTACTCTGTGATCACCCTTCCAATCCTCAATCATTCTGGCAGGTTGGGTTCCCAGAGCATAGCTGACTACTCATCTCAAGATTCTAGGGGTGACCTTATGTGTTGTGGTTTCTAATACTCTTGCTCACAAATCCTCATCCAAAGTGTACCCCCAATATCAACCAACTAGTAGAGTTCTATTAGATTTTTATTAGGTTTTTTTGTTGTTATTTATTCATTAGGTAGTTTTATTAGAGTATTTATTGGAAAGGTATAGCAAGAACAAGTTACAAAAAAATTTCCCCAAACTAGAGGCACACTCTCCCCTCATGCACACACACACACACACACACACACACACACACACACACACACACACACAGAGAGAGAGAGAGAGAGAGAGAGAGAGAGAGAGAAGATCCCTGGGGAGAGCGGGCTCAGATTTAAAGTACAAAAGTATTCAGCCCAGAAGTAGAGAAGACATGAGACTGAGGGCTGCCTCTAAACTTCTGGACTTTTTTAAGGAGTCTTTTTCTCCCTGCTCATGAAGTTTCTCTTAGATGTAGCTCTCTACTAGACACTAAGGATCAGTGTCTTTCTTTCTAGAGTTAGCATGTCACAAACCCTTGAATTGCCACCATGTTCAGGTAAATTGTTGTTGTTCAGTCATATCTGACTCTTTGTGACCTCATTTGGGGTTTTCTTGGCAAAGATACTAGTGTGGTTTGCCATTTCCTTCTCCAGCTCACTTAACAGATGAGGAAACTTAACACAGGGTTAGGTGACTTGCTTAGGATCACACAGCTAGTAAGTGTGTCTGAGGTCAGATTTGAACTCAAGGCTTCTTGACTCCAGACCCAGCAGTCTATCCACTGCACCACCTAGTAGCTCCTTTAGGTACCTAGCTTTCCACATTCCTCTGATGCTTCTGTTGTCAGTCACCACTACCACATTTTGCCAGGGGGACCACTGATGACTCTTCTGGCCTTTTGAATTTTACAAGTTCATAGCCTAGTCAAATCTACCTCTCGAAACTTGTTAACTTAAGATGGATTAAGAACAAACACACACACACAAAAACCCCAGAAATGATGATGCTCATGAACATACGGAGGTCTAGTGGGAGATAGGGTTGCACCTTTACTCAGCAGCCCAGAGAGGTTCTTGCCTCCACTGCCAGGAGGGCAAAAAGTAAAAAGGCCAACAAAGGGAGAGCTTTGCAATCCTTTTGTATGAAAACCCAGTTCTAGCTGAGCAGAGTCTGGGTCATAACTCCCAGGTACCACTCAGCATATCTCCCTTCTTGACTCATAGTGGGATGTAAACTCACCACTCCGCCACACGTGGCAGGATTAGAAGCAAGCCAAGGGATACCTGCACATGCTCTGTATCACCCAGACAGTTTGCATATCACATGGGAGGGCAAATCTCAATACAGCCTAAGAACTGGGCCCTCATTGACCAGTTCCCCCCATCACACTTATACATGTAGATGTTGTCTTTCCTTACAGAATGTAATCTTTATGAGAGCAAGGATTTTTTCTTTTCTATTTTTTTTGTCTTTGTATCCCCAGTGCCTAGTATAATGCCTAGAATGTAGTAGGTACTTAATAAATGTTTGTTGATTGACTAAGTAAGAGCTTACAGATGTGGGTAATTCCTTCCAGCTGTACATATCACAACTCTGCTGTGCTTTCTCATCATGTTACTTTCTCATTCTTGTCTTTTTCTAAGTCTTCCAAAGCGGAACCACCCAACACAAGATGGGCCTTTCTCTGATTCTTTTAATATTTAATTGACATCATTGCAGTATTCTGGGCTATTTTAATTACATTATAATTAATATATTTAATATTATATTACATATTGTTATATGTTACATATTAATTAATATGAGATCTTTAATAGCAAGTGTCACCTCTAAAATTGCTCCCAGGATCATAGGATTTGGGGTTGGAAGCTGGGGCATTCTGGAGCCAACGTGTACCAGCTTGTGAGAGCCAACTGTTAAATTTTTAGTGCTAGAATTCTTGCCTTAGAAACTGGCCAATGCTACAAATCAGCCTTGATTAGATTTGTCATTTTGTTGATTTTCTAATCTTAAGAAAGTGATGGAAGAAATGTTGATAATGCAGACTAAATTTAAAAGTGTGTCCCGTGGACATTATTTTTTCATAGTTGTTAAAACATTTACCATACACACCTGACTGAAAGGAACCTCAGAGATCATCTAGGTACAACTGCATTTAACAGATGAGGAAGCAGGTCCAGAGTAGGGCAGTGACTTGGTCAAGGTCATTTATGGGAGGCAGATAGGTAGCACAGTAGATACAGAGCTGAGCCTGGAGTCAGGAAGAGTGAGTTCAAACCTTGCCTCAGAAACTCGCTAGCTATGTAACTCTGGGCAAGTCATTTAACCTCCATTTATCTCAGTTTTCTCATCAGATGGATGGGGATCATAACAGTACCTGTCTCCCAGGGTTAATAATTTGTGGGGATTAACTGAGACAATATTTGTGAAGTCCTTAGCACATAGTAGGCACTATATAAATGGTAGCTATTTTTATTATTATTAAGCTAGCAAGCAGCAGAGATAAGATTTAAATTCAGGTGTGTTGCTTCTAAATCCCAAGTTCTTTCCACTACAACCTTGCTTATTTTACACTGTGAGTCCACAACCAGTATGAAGACAATCACAATAAACACAGCTCATATTTGTACACTATCACTTATACTTTGAATTGCTAGTGTGCTAGGTTTGTAATCATTTCTGTTTTTCTTCTCTCCAGCTAGACTACCAATTTCTCAAAGGCAGAGACCACCCCCTCATTCCTTTTTTACGCCCAACTTTTCCATTTCTTCAATCCATGGGGCCAGATAAAGTTTCCTTCACACAGCAAGCCCCTAAATGTTTGCTGATTGTCTAAATATAAACGCTTTTTCCTGGTAAAGAGGAAACATATTTCAGAACCAGGACCAGCAAACCTCTAAAGGGAAAAAAAAGCCTTATATAATCTTCTCAGGTAACTTAACCAAAAACTACAGAATTATAGCAGCTCTGAAGAAAAGTCCTAAAACTTTAGAGAAAAAAACAAGGTAATATTGGAATAATGCACCCAAATAATCAAGAGGTCCCCAAAGTCTCTAAACTATGTATATTCTTTGACTCTGTAATACTGCTACTATATGTCAAACATATCAAAGGAAAAGGATCTATATGTATGAGAGATGGCTGAACAAATAATGGTATATGAATATAATGTAATTCTGTTGTGCAGTAGGAATGAGGAAACTTTCAGAGAAACCTAAGAAGACTTAGATGAACTGATTAAGAATTAAGTTAGTAGAACCAGGGGTAAATATATATATAATTACAACAAAATTGTAAAAATGAAAAACTTTGAAAGACTTAACTCTGATCAACATAATGACCAACCAAAAAGGTAAAAAACAAATAAAAATACCCCTTGATGATAAAAAATGCTACCCTTCACTTGAAAAAGAGGTTGTGTACTCAATATTCGAAATGAGATACAAATTTCTTCTGGGCTGGACAAAGTGGGAGTTTGATTTGCTTGATTATGCATATTTTTTCTTTTCCTTTTTTCCCACAGTGGTAGAATGGGGCAGGACTAGTCAGAGGTGGGAGGGAGACAAAATAAATAAATGCTTGTTAATTGGCAAAAATAGAAAAATAAAAATAGCCAGAAGAAACTATTCCTAAGTCATCAGATTACACTGTGACCACTTTACCAAGTCTGAGCTATTATCTATCACATTTTTTCCAAGCAAAAGTCAGGACCATTGTAGTAGCAACATGGCACAAGAAAGAAACCAGGGCACTAAAGCTTCTTAGCAAATAAAAATATGACAAAAATTAAAAATCATCCATAATCCTATAAAGCAGTCATATCATTTTCTCCTATAAAGATCCACAAGTCTGTAATAATTGTGAAGATTTCTCTTCAAAGACCTTAATAGCATATAGGAGCAAGGTGAACCCTAAACCATAAAATAGGGCCCAAGAGAAACTCTGTTACATTCTTACAAAATTTTAAAAATTATGTCTTTTCCAAATAATTTCATAATCCCTGATTCACTTCAATCAAGTTATTCTACTTGGCTCATCTGTAATCCTTTTCAAAGAAAAACACCTATTTGTAGATCCTCCAGGTTGATATCACATCTTTTCAACTGCCTCCCTGAAGATTGCCCATTTCTTTACCCAGCATGGTACATGGTTCTTCATCAGTCTTCAGCTTCATATATTCTTAGGAAATCTAATGGGCTCAGCATCTTTGCACCCCATGTGAACATGTCTATTTATTATTAATAACAATAACAAAAATAAGAAAAATCGTAAGACCATTCGAGTAGGCATTTATTTACTTAATAGAAATTATTAAGTGCCGATTGTGTGCTTAAGTACATGAGATACAAAAACAAAACAAAGTATCCCCCTCAAGTAACTTACATTCTATGGGAGAGAATATAAATTTTTTTTGTTAAGTTACTTCTATGATGGTGTGCACTCTCACTAGGGCAACAGGATTTCTTTAGGAGATAACACTGGAACAAAGCCTTGAAGCAAGCTAGGGATTTTACAAGGCAGAGATGAGAAGGGAACGCAAGCCAGGCATGGAGACAGGAAATGTGATCTAGTGCATGGGGAACAGTTAGTTGACCAGTTTGGTTGGAACATAGAGTATGGGACTATAAATGTATGCTCATCCTTCATGACTGGGGATCAGAATGTCCTGGTTAGGAAAAAACAAAAAACAAAATCCAACTAATTCTATGAGAGTCATTGTAGCAGCCACTATAGTTTTATTAATTTTCAAAACATCAAGATGCTATTAAAACACCATAATGACACTGAGCACAGTCTAATCTTTGATGATTTTGAAGGTAGTTCGTGATCTTTTTGGCGTCCCAGGGTCATTATTATGAACATCAATTATCATTATACTGTATTGAAGGGGTAGGACATTTAAGAGCTTAACTTCAATCTATAATGATCCTATGACATTCTTGAGAAAAAAAAATTAACAAAAAACTGGAGCAGAACATTTCTGGTTTGCTTTTTTTTTTTCATTTTCAACTGTCAATTGTTTGGATTCCATAAAAATAGCAGCTCACCTTATGTCCTTTTGAGTATGGATTATTTCATTCCTTGTATTTGTATCCCTTGTGCCTAGGCACATAGTAGGATCTTAATAAGTATTTGTTGATTGATTGATTCACTGGGTCATACTAATATCCAGAATGATGGAAGTGTGAGTCCCACTGTATTGTTTCAATGAGATATGGAGGTTCTCTAGAGTATTCATGCAGATCTGGGTACCATATTTTAAGGGTGACAGTGATAGAGGGATATATGTCTAGAGAAGGAAAACCAGAATACAAGGTAGGTCAAAAGCATGACACATAAGGATCAAAACGGAAGGAAGCCTTAGAGGCAAGTCTGAGATTGTCAAATATTTGAATGTTTTTCATCTGTAAAAGGAACTAGATTAGCTCTGTTTGATCCTAGGAGACAGAACTAGGACCACTGGGTAGAAGTTGCTACTTGGCAAATTTCAGCTGAAAATGAGCAAAAACTTCTTATTCAGAACTGTCTGGAAATGAAATCATCCTGCTTTGAGAGGTAGTAGGTTCCCTGTTAGGGAAGGAATGCATAAGATCACTGAGTCCAAGCCCCTCATTTTATAGATGAGGAAACTGAGAGCTGAGAAATAGAGAAACCCAGAAGTGAAGAGACTTGCCTAAGGACATATAGCAAGTCAATAGCAGAACCCAAACTTGAATGCAGGCCTCCAGACTTCTACTATAATACTCGTTTTCCTGCATCTGACTAATAGACTAGAGGAAGGGCAGGCAGAGGAGTATCCAGAAGTGGACAATTAATTCCTTTCTCCTAGAGAGTATCAAGTGTGTGTTTCAAAAGTATGTTAGTTCACTCTCAGAGACTAAGCCACCATCACCGATTCAAAGAGAAACAAGGTAGTTTCTTAACTTAACAAGTAAGTTAAGTGACCTCCCAAGTTTCTCCCTCGTATTTAACATCACCAACACACAATGTTTATTCAGCAGTTGTTTTATGACTGGATGCGGGGAAGGATAAAACAGAAGCAGAAGACACAGTCTCTCACTTGGAGGAGTTTATGCTTTGCCTGGAGAAGTAAGACCAATAGGAAACAATTAGAGAATAATACCAGATGGTATGCAAGGATTCCTTGAGTCTTTTTTGTGGTGAAGAGTTATTGCCTTCCTAATCTGATGCCTGGAGATTTTTTTAGGCATGTAGTGGGGGAATGGTGCTCATGTACAAGTTCAGAGAGGAGAGTGTAAGATGGACCTCTAGTATTTCAAAGGAAATGGCTTCCAGCCTTGTGGGAAATGTGCCGAGTAGGGCTCTGGTTTGAGGCCTATTCCCTGTGACCCATTATATCAAGGTCCAAAATGGACAGTTTGGAGGCCTCTGAAATATTAATTAATTAGTTAATTTAACAGAATTTATTAAATGCTTACTATGTGCCAAAAATTATGTAATGCTCTGAGGATACACAAAGAAAAGCAGTATTGTCCCTAATCTCAAGGAGCTCACATTCTAACAAGACAAAACATATAGGAAGGTTCAGTAACAGGGTGGTTGGAAAGACATGGTGGTCCTTAGAGAGACATGGCAGACCAGAAGGCAATGAAAGTACATCAGCAAGGCAAATGGAAAGACCTAGCGGTCCTTGATCTAGGAGGATTTTAGTTGGTGATTCTGTGTTCATCAGAGAGGTATGATCAGTCTAGGTCTACAATTATTGGGAGGAGGAGATCCTAGTGGAAACAAGAAAGGTACAAACTAGTGTGTGACTTCCACGTAGCCTGCCCTCTGAAACCCAGTGGATCTGGGCTGGTATGAATTGATATTCATTTGTTCAAGAATTAAACTTTTATTAAGTACCTCCTCTATGAAAGCCCTTGTGTTAGCAGTAGGGGGACATCCCAGAATTAGTAAGACATAGTCACTGAACTCAGGAAGTTTGCAGTCTAGGAAGGAAGATGGCATATATACACATAGTCATAATACAAATATAGAATATAGAGTCTAGAGCCCAGGAGAGGCATGAACAAAGTGGTGGGGTTCAGAGGAGGGAATAATGACAGATGAAAATAAAATCCCTTGTTACTGCGGACTTCAAATTCCTTCTCTTGTTGGTACATTGGAATATGAAAGGGAGTTATGCCTTCTTCCTTCCTGCTTTCCCTCCCTCATCTCTTCCTTCCCCTAGATGTAGTGGAAAATAGATACAAGTAATTTGAGTAATCGGTCTAGCTATCCCAGAGGAATGAGAGAAAAATGGGTAGAGCAGCATGCAATCCCAAACTCTTAGACATGAAGAAAGTGCCGAGGTAGACGGGGAAAAACACAAAGCAAAGCAGTAGGGTAGGAAAAGATGACATCAAACCAGGAGTAAGATATTGAAGTCCTCGGGGAACTGGGAGAGTCAATGAAGCAGACAACGAAACCATTGAACCTAAGAGCCAGAAGGAATTTCCTAAGCCATCTGGCTCCACCAAGAATCACTTCTACAACATCTGCAAAAGAGATTGTCTAGCTTTTCCTTGAAGACATCTAAGGGGGAATATACTGACTTCCACTTTTGGACAGCTCTAATAGTTAAGAGTTTTCTTAAATTAACTCTTTATAAAGTTCTACCCCCTTGCTCCTAAGTTTTGACCCTGGGACAATTTACCCTGCTACCAAAGTAAAACATTCCCCTGAAGTCTATCTAGACCATTTGTGACGAGAGAAAGCCTCTGTCACATAAATTATATCACTCAATGAAGCCTAACATTAGCTTCTTGGGCTGCCATGCTATACTGCTGACTTACGTGGATTTTGCAGTCAAATTAAATGCTAAGTTTTTTCATAGGTACCATCATCCACATAGTGGATGTACTTAGGAAGAAGATTTGAAAACACAGATCTAAGACTTTATACTTATCCCTACTCAGTTTCATCTTGTTTTTTAATTTGGCCTATAATTCTAGCCTTTTAAGGTCTTTTAAGAACCAGATTCTGTAAATTAGAAAAGCATACTTTGGGTCACTTCATTATTGCCATTGTCATTGCCAGTATAGCACCCTTTTCAGTGCTCACTACCCCAATTCCCACTTTGGGGTCCCTAGAGAAAAAAAAACAACAACTTTTTTCCCTAGGGCTCTTGGAGTAACCTTGGGAGCCACTGTAATTTCTTATACCATTACTCACAAGTCCCCACCACTCTTCTCCACATTGCTTATTAGCCTGACTTGATTTTAAAAGGGTATTTACTAAGCAAATATGACAATGACAATTGTTACAGAAACAATTCCCTCAAAATAGGTGTATACCTCCCTTTCATGTACAAGGTCTTTGAGGAAAGTGGATTCACACTTGTCAAAAAATGACAGTGAGGCACATGTTCAGATAACGCATCATAAAAGGCCAAAGGGGTAACCCACAGCCTCTGATCACTGAGCCCTTTTCCCTTTTCAAAGTACCCTTTAGGTATAGCTCTCTGCTGGGCTTCAGAGATTGATGCCTGGTATACAGTACGTGTTTAATAAATGCTTATTGCAGCCTTTCTGCTTTTGTAGAGTTTGTGGCCTGCACTTCAAGGAGGGGAGAAGGTTCTGAAGCTGCCTTTCTGTGGTATGTCTAGTTGGTCCTCAGTGCATCTCTCAGCTCCTAAGGCAGACATCGCTGTCACCTGCTCTAGGAACTCTATTACTAACTGTAGGGGATGCTGCTACCAGTGCTGATGAGAACTCTGGATCTTCTGACTTTTCAAAGTGCACAGAGTCACCACCTGGTCAATGGAGTGGGGAGGAGGAGAGACGGGGGAAAAAAACCAACTTCTATCTTCCCTTTCTCCCCCTCCTCCCATCACAAGGGCAATTCCCTCTCAGTAATTCTTCATTGTTGGATTCAACCAGTCCTGGTTCTACCATTTAACTAACTGTATGATCTGGGGCAAGTCCCTTTACCTCTTTGTGCCTGTTTCCTCAGCTATAAACTGAAAATCTGTGACTTGATGATCTACCTCTTAGACCCCTTCCAGGTCTTTGAGTCCAGGGAGGCTTCATTACTGGCAATGACATATTTATCATCCATTAAACAGATGGCATATTGTCAGGCTCTGAGTTGTACCTTTTTTATTTTATTATTTCTGGAACTCAGAATAAATGTGATCTTTGTTCTCCACCACAGCATTTACTCCTGAAGTGCTGAGATAGTTTTCTTTCCAAAGTTGGAAGCAGGGGCAGCTAGGTGGTGCAGTGAATAGAGCATCGGCCCTGAAGTCAGGAGGACCTGAGTTCAAATCCGGCCTCAGACCAAACACTTGACACTTACTAGCTGTGTGACCCTGGGCAAGTCACTTAACCCCAATTGCCTAAAAGCAAAAAACAAACAAACCAAAGTAGGAAGCAGATAGCAACTTCTCAAACACATGAACTCACTTTAAAAAATAATAAGTTGGTCATTTGTTGCATGGCTTACCCCTTGTGTTATTTACATTTTGTGTCCGTTCTTTAGGCATTTGAGAAAAAAATCTTTTACAGCCTTAAAAACCTCCTGTGGATGTTTTCAGCACACCAAAAGTACCCTGACATGCAGAATAGCAGTGTATCCAGAGCTTTAGAGACAGATGGGTAGGACAAAGCTTTTTTTTTCTTAGTAACATGTATTCCACACCCAAAAAGTGAAACGAGAGTTTATATTTTTCAGGAGCTATTTTGACAATGTTATTTATTGCTCTACAGCCAAAGAAAAAGAACATATGGTGCACAGACACCTTTCAGGGCCATTGAAATGAATCTAAGAAGCTATTTGTAGAAAGTTCCTTTTAGCTTTGCCCTTAAATGGGTAGAAAACAGCTGGAACAACTGTACAGTGTTCTGCTTTCTGGCATGTGAAAGATTAACAGAAGAAGAAAATTGATACTTGACACACTGCTAATACTGTAGGAAGAATTATGGCACCTTGAAGCTTATTTTTAAATATTTTTATTGTCACACTCAACAATAACAAGCCTATTAAAAATTCAAAGATCTGTGTCCCCTTTCACAAAAAAGAGAACATTCAGAAGTTATTTCTGGAACCTACTTTCTTTTTCTTTTTTCTTTTTTTTAGGCAATTGGGGTTAAGTGATTTGCCCAGCATCATATAGCTAGTGTCAGGCTTTGGTCTGAGGTCAGATTTGAACTCAGGTCCTCCTGACTTCAGGGTTGGTGCTCTATCCACTGCACCACCTAGCTGCCCCTGGAACCTACTTTCTTGAAGGTCACCAGTGACACTGTAATCACCAAATCCAATGGCCATTTATTGGTCTCTATCCTTCTCCATCTCTATGTACTTTTTGATACTGCTGACCACCTGATCCTGCTTGAAATGCTTTCCTCAGGCACTTACTAGCTGTATGAACCTGAGCGAGTCATTTAACCTCTGCCTGACTCAGTTTACTCAACTGTAAAATGGGGATAATAATAACACCTGCCTCCCAGGGATGTTGTGAGCATCAAATGGGATAATATTTGTAAAGTGCTCAGCAGAGTGCTTAATAAATGTTTGTTTTCTTTCTTCCTTCCTCCTTTGTCTTCAGTGACACTGTTTTCTCAGAGTTGACCTATTTTCTCTGACTGCTCCTTTTAAATATTTTTTTCAGTCTCCTCTTTCTCCTCCTTCTGCCATCATAGGCTGGCAATTCTCCTGCAACTTCCGCTCTGCTGGAGTTGCCTAAGATACTGAAAGGTGAATCCCCTTGCCCGGGATCACACAGTCAGTATTACCAGAAGCAGGTCTTCCTGGCGTGGAGGCCAGCTCTCTATCCATTAAGTCACACTGCTTCTCAGGAAATGGCGATCAAATGAACAGTGAACCTGAGACCAGCTACCACGACAATCTAGCAAATTCCCTTCTGAATTCCAGTGATTCGGTCGTCAGTTGCCAAAACACCAAACAAACCAAAAAACTCTTTCCCTGATATTCATTTCCCATCCTTTAATTTCCATCCACCTTTATCCTGTTCTTCCCATGTACCTTTCCTGCTTGGTCTTCACCTTCCATTATATCCTATGGCTCTCCATTCTATTGTTAACAAACTGCCATTCCTATTCACAAGATTATAGGATTTTGAGCTGGAAGGAACCTTAGAGGCCATTGAGTTTAACTCTCTCATTTTACAGATGAGGAAACTAAGGCACACAGAGATGAAATGATTTGCTCAGGACAGCTAGTAAGAGCCTGAGGCAGGATTTGAAGCCAGGTCTTTCTGACTCTAAGATCATGATGCTTCTTAATTTCTCTTCAATTCAATGAATATTTATTAAGCCTACTGTGTACCAGGCACTGTGCTAAGCAGCTGGGAATACAAAAAGAGGCAAAAGACAGTTCTTGGGGGCAGCTAGGTGGCACAGTGGATAGAGCACCAGCCCTGAAGTCAGGAGGACTTGAGTTCAAATGCAGCCTCAGACCAAACATTTGACACTAGCTGTGGGACCTGGGCAAGTCACTTAACTCCAATTGCCTTAAAAAAAAAAAAAAAGACAGTTCTTGACCTCAAGGAGTTTGCAAAGGAGATCTCCTCTAAATTCTCTCCACTTTCTGCTCAGGTTCCTTCCCTCCCTGAGCTTCACCTCTTCCTCTCACACTCTTATATTTCTTCTAATTTTTAAAAATTTATTTTTAAGGAAAAACAAGCATTTCCATAACATAGTAGAATTTTTTTTAAATTTAAATTTAAAAACAGGTTTGTTTTGGCAGGTGTAGTCCCAGGTATTTTATACTGTCTAGAGTTATTTTAAATGGAGTATCTCTGACTATCTCTTCTTGCAGGGTTTTGTTGATAGTATATAAAAATGCTGATAATTTATGTGCATTTACTTTATATCCTTCTACTTTTCTAAAATTGTTCCAATTAACTTTTTAGTTGAGTCTTTGGGATTTTTCGAGTATATCATCATATCATATGCAAAAAGAGAGTTTTATTATCTCATCCCCTATTCTGACTCCTTCTATTTCTTTTTCTTCTCCTTTGCTATTGCTGTGATTTCCAATCCAATATTAAATAATGTTGATGACAGTGGGCTCTTCTATCTTCTTGAAATCAAGAAAAACTAGTTCCCAGAGAAGATACTGCATGTCTACCCACTCTCCACAGGACTAGAAGCCTCTTCTCTAATGTTTCAACAATACACTCTGCTGGGAGGGGAAATAGGCATGCCTCCCATTTCATACATCCCTCTCTCTCTAATTTCCTACTTTTCCTCATCTATCAGCTCCTTCTCTACTGCCTAGAACCATAAGCAAATCTCCCTCATGATAAAAAATAAAATCTTCACTTGACTTTATCATTCCCTCAAGCTATCATCCCATATTTTTACCTATCAAGAAAAAGCTATGCCCATATCCTTTGCATGCTCATCTCCTATCTACTTCTCAATGCCTGGCTATCTAGCTTTGACCCCATAACTGGATTGAAACTCCTTTCTCCAAGGTCATCAAAGCTGCATATAAGCAGCAAAGTGACATTATGGACAGAGTGCTGTACTTAATATTGGGGCAGCTCCAGTTCAAATACTGCCTTAGCCATTCATGAACTGTGTGTTCCTGGGTAAGACCTTTCTCAGTCTTGGCTTCCTCATCTGTAAAATGGAGATAATAAGATCACCTACTTTATGGGGCTTTGTGAGGATCAAATGAGATAACATAATCTTTCCCCATCTGAATCATTCTGTCACTCTGCTGTTAAATTGCTTTTCCTCAATCAATCAATAAACATTTAGTAAGCACCTACTTTGTGCCAGATATATCACCCTTCTATTCAATCAATTCCAATGGTTTCCTATTGCCTCCGGGTTTCCCTCAGGCCACAACATTCTCCAAGTTGGGAGTCCTACACTGCTTTACCTGGATTCCTCTTGACCCAAGAGAGAGAAGATAAAATCAACCCTTGAATACCCACCCCCACCTTGAGATTGGCTTACCTGGGCACTGTGGATTAAAGTAATTAGCTCATAAAATGAAGGCGATGAAAGAGCATTAAACAATGGTGCAAACAATTCAATTAGAAGGGAAGAAGCTGGTGGCTTGAACTGCTGGCTGCCAATTCAGAATCAGCTTCTCCTCCTGAGCTCAGACCTCTCCTAAAGCGAGAAGAAATTGTCCACCATCTTATTGTACTAACAGGCAGGTGAGAAGAAATACAAAGTCCTTTCTGGCTTCTCAAATATTTTACCATGCAGGCACATGAGTTCTTATCCCAAGGAGGAGAAGGAAAGCCATGTCTCAGCTTTTGATTCCCATTATGGAGTCCATTGGGTTGTATGGACTGGAAAACTTGCATTGAGAGATCAGGTCCCCTGCTTGACCCTACCCACTTTCCTACCAGGTGATGGGAAATAAGAATGGTACTTCATTTTACCTTATGGTTTCTCTCCAAAAAAAAAAAACCTTCTAAAAACACAGTCCTGTAAATCTAAAATTCCAACAAATATCACAAAGTGGTGAACTATGGAATGACATCTGCCTGAATTTCTTGTTTCTATGACAATGCCATTCAAGCAAAGGGGTTAAAAAAAAGCCAGGGTTGTGTATATAAGGATGGAGTCATAGAGTTGATCAGTGAATGATCTCCAAGCCATTTAAATTAAGTGATAAAAAACAGACAGTTTTCATTGGAATGGGAGTTATATCAGATAGTAGCAATAGGCAACAGAAAAACAAGTCTAATGGATGATAATGATTGCTTGAAGACTTACCAAATTCTCTTCTCAAAACAAACCCAAATCCTTTGTAATATGTAATTTGACATCAGTACTTTATCACTGGGGCAGCTAAGTGGTAAAGAGGATAAAGTGCCAGGCCTGGAGTCAGGTAGACTTATCTTCATGAGTTCAAATCTGGCCTCAGATACTTTCTAGCTGTGTGATCCTGGGCAAGTCACTTAACCCTGTCTGCCTCAGTTTCCTCATCTGTAAAATGAGCTAGAGAAGGAAATGGCAAACTAGTATCTCAGCCAATAAAACCCCAAATGGGGTCACAAAGAGTCAGATATGACTGAAATAGCTGAACAATAACTTTATCACTACATAGCTACTAAAGAAAGCACTTTAGCATCAATTATGAAAATAAAATAAGGGGAAAAAAGGTACCATGAAATACCAAGTCCATAATATGAGTGCATTGTAGGACAATGCTCTATAGCCTTCAAAACAAAGACTCAATTCAAAATTAATCCAAAAAGCCTTTTCTAATTACCTCCACTGTACTATGATTGTCCTTACTTCATATTTCCTTAGGATTCATATACCTGAAGTCTCTACTTTTCCTTTAAAAGCCATGAGGGAAAAGGCCATTTAAAATTGTTTGCATTTATTTTAGAAAGGTTGGAATCTGTACAATTGCTCTTTTGCCACTAGATGGCGATGGTGTGTCAGCAAGGCAAAATGGTAATAAGTTTGTTAACTCTCCATGAAGCTGACAAATCAGGGGATTAAGGCTCCAAAAAGTGAAATGCATGTGTGTATTAAGGCATAAAGAGATAAATATCTTGGCAGAAAATGAGGAGGAGTAAAGAGGGGCTGACCTTTTTTCAGTATGCACAATATTATCTCCATCCTGGATCTCTTCTTATATTGCTTCCATCTTCCACTTGACAGTCAGGCAATAGCCCTGCTGCACTCTGCCCTGGTACGGCCACATCAGGAGTTTTGTGTTTTGGGGCGTTTTTTGTTTCTTTATTTGTTCTTTGTACAGTTGTTTTCAGTCACATCCAACTCTTCATGACCCCATTTAGGGTTTTCTCGGCAGAGATACTGGAGTGTTTTGCCATTTCCTTCTCCAGCTCATTTTACAGATAAAGAAGCTGGCAAATGGGGTGAAGTGACTTGCCCAGGGTCACACAGTTTGTGAGTGTCTGAGGCTAGATTTGAACTCGCAAAGATAAGTCCTCCTGACTCTAGGCCCAGTGCTCTGTGCACAATGGCACTACCTAACTGCCCTAACAATTAGAGCTATCCTAAGAAAACAAGGATTCCTTTACAGATCACAGGGTCTACCACCACAGACGTCTTCAAACGAAGGTCTGATAACTACTTTTTTAGGGATATAACACTTTCCAACTCTTAAATGTGTGAATCATTTTCAAATTGTGCTCTAAGGTAAAGGAAGATAAAGAAGAGAGAAGTTCTTTGAATTTTTTTCCCCATTTAATACAGCTGTACACAGTCAGATTTCATAGCTTTATGTATGTTTTATTCCCATGTTTAGTTGACTTTATTTTAAGTTTATAATAGTTTTTCATAAGAAAATTTGACCACTAGGCAGTTACTAGTAACCTTTGAGGAAGCAGTTTCAGTAGAAGGGTGGGAATACAAGTTACACTGCAGAGGTTAATGAGTAATGAATGAGAAATCAGAGGCAGGAAGTGATCAAGTATGGACTTGACTGTAGCAGTCTGGCTATGAGAGGAAAGAGACAAAATGATAACCAAAGAAGGTAGGAAAGGCCACACAAAGCTGGTTGGGGGGGGGCAGCTGAGGAAAGGGAATGATCTAAGTGTTTCTAGGCAAAGGAGAATGAGGTAGTAAAGAGAGAGGTTGGTGAAGTATTGTTGTTACTCAGTTGCATCTGACTCTTTCACGATCATACGGTCTGTGGGGTTTTCTTGGCAAAGATACTGGAGTGGTTCGCCATTTCCTGCTCCAATGGATCAAGGCAAACAGAGGTTAAGTGACTTGCCCAGGGTCACACAGCTAATAAATGTCTGAGGCTTAATTTGAAGTCAGGTCTTCCTAATTCCAGGCCCTACATTCTGCCCACTGAGCCAGCTAGCTGCCTTTATTAAAGAAGTACGAGAGTGGGAATAATTGATGTGCCAAAGATCCAGAGAAGATGGGTTGGGATAGGCCCTAAGGGCAAGAAGGAAAGGTCATAGATTTAACTCTAGAAGGGACCTGAGAAATCCACTGAATCTAAACTTCATGTTTTACAGGTTAGGAAACTGAGGCACAGGGATGTTAGTGACTTGCCCAGGCTCACACAGGCCAATTAGTCTCCAATACAGAATTTGCAGGTTTTCTTGACTTTTAGACCAGCACCCTCTCACTATGCCATGTTGTCTCTCACCTCATGCTTACAGGTTCCCTAAAACATATATTGTTCACAAGCTGTAGAGTAATAATCTGGAACCAAGAAGACCTAGATTGGAAATATGTCTCTGACACTCCCATGCAAGTCACCAGTACTCTCTGAAAATTCTGAGTAGCATCTACCACTCATAGGATTAATGTGAAGTTCAAATAGGATTATTTATAGTTTTGGCAAATCTTAAAGTGCTGTGTAGATTTCTGTTATTCTTATGTAAGTACTGAAGTTTAAAAGAACACAAATAAAAAAAAAAACGTAAAACCTTACACTGCCATTAATAATATTTCCAGAGCACTTAGAAACAGAATCTGGAAGATGACTTTCATAGATTCAGAGTGAAGTTGACTCTTTATTTTTTTGCTTTTTGGTGAGGCAATCAGGGTTAAGTGACTTACCCAGGGTCACACAGCTAGTAAGTGTCAAGTGTCTGAGGCCAGATTTGAACTCAGCTCCTCCTGACTCCAAAGCTGGAGCTCTACCCGCTGCACCACCTAGCTGCCCCTGTGAAGTTGACTCTTAATAGATTTATTTATCTTCTAGCTATCGGTACACTGATGGCTGCAATATTGCAATGGTGCAGCTGCAGTTATTCCCTTCCACATCTTGGGGGCTAGGGGGATAGTGAGATCTGGAAAATCTGAGTAAAAACTTTTGTCCCACCCTTTGTACCAGGGAAGAAGTCTAATTTTTTTTCTTTTTCTTTTATGCGGTGTTTATAGTACCTCACTGTAAAATTTGGGTTAAGTATTTGGTCATAGACTCTGTGTCATCTGCTGACCTTCATGTATCATCTGCAGCTTCAACAAAATTCCCATTTAATTTCTTATGTCTACCTGAGATAGACCGAATCCAAGATGGGGAAAGTGGCAATGTGGAAGGGATAATTGTAGAGTACTTCTCTAGATACATCCCTTCCTTCCCTATTGGCCTGATGGACAGTTCACTTGAGTTACTCAAACTCTGGATAGGAGTTCCTTGTACTTAACAGTCACTTCTAAGTTTAATCTTCAGTGTTAAATTAGAAAGAGGTCCTCCAGAGCTGCGCTTAATGTGTATCTGTAAAGTGGGAGGAAATAACACAGGGAATCTTAGATTTGCTGTAGAAGGCCAAGAGTTATTCTTTGTAAACACTGGTGCATAAGGTTGTATCGTTCATGTACCTTCCCAGGTTGCTGTCAGTCTCGTATGACCAGTAACGTAGCAAGTCAAAAAGACATCATCTTCACATGAAAATGAAAGGGCTAGGCCCACTGCCACCAGTATGAGCACCCTGAGGACTTTCTCCTGTGGAAGTGATGTTTAGATTGACTGATTCACAGCCTCTTCCTCAAGTCACTTTGGGACCAAGAGTTCACATTCGTGAGGTATCTGATTTGGCTGATTTGAGGTAGAAGCCAAAATATACGATGGATAGCCAAAGGGAAAAAAGTCTCTAGTTTGTATTTTGTCTTTATTATGAGAATGATAAAAAGGGCTTATGTTCTTTTTGATGTGCGGTGATTGAACGGAATAATAATAATAATAATGATAACAATAACTGTGCTAACATTTATATAGCACTTATTATGTGTCAAGCACTATGCTAAGCACTTTGTAATTTTTATCTCATTCAATCCTCATAACAACTCTGGGAAATAGGTGCTAGTATCATCCCCACTTTACAGATGAGGAAATTGAGGCAAACAGAGTTTAAGTGACTTGCCCAGGGTCACACAGCTAGTAAGTGTCTGAGGCTAGATTTGAATTCCTGGCCTAGCGCTGTATTCAGAGACACCTAGCTGCCTATGTTATGGTTCGTCACCATAACTCGACATATAGCTAAACTCAACTTGTTTAATTTCCCCCAAAGGGTTTTCCAGTAGGATCAACTATTCCACTTCACCAGTCACTAGGAATGACCTTGGGGTCTCACTCTACATTCCAACATCTACATAACCAAGCATCAGCTCATATAGCAAGATTTCATCTAGCTGATCAGAATAACTAATTTGCATTAAGATTGTCAACAGACCAATAAGTTACTACTCCCCATTATGCATTATCATGGGGTTCCTAATGCCATGACCCAGCAGATCAGTTAATAGAAGAATTGCTGGTAGTACTGTGTTGCAAGCTGGGAAGATACAGTTGGCCAGATATGCTCAAATCACACCAAGTGATCAGAAGAAGTAGAGGCAGGGCACTGAGGTCTTTGATTTCATCCTAAAATAAACTATAAAAATTGATAGCTTTTTGGGAACAACCATTTATAACTCCATGCTTCTGAAAACTACTAAGCCAAAAAATGTATCAATCTAACCATCCTTGTTTTATAAATAGCCTATTTTCAAAATCATTAATTTTTAGGATTAAATCTTATAATTTTATTAATTATATGACAAGTTCAAAATTATTAATAGTTCCAATATATGCCAGTGAACTTTTTGTATTTTTCTCAAGTTGTCTGTCTTGATCCTGGGGCTTAAAAGCATCTGTCTTCTTGGCTTTCATTGGTTTTATGTCAAAATCTTCTCAGACATCCTCATTCATCCATTTTTCAACAAATATTTGTTACACTATTAGGTCTCACACATTGTGCCAGGTGCTAGACACAGAAACAAAAATGAAAAGCATATCTATCTTTGAAGAGCATAGATTCTATTGGGAGGTGAATTGGGGGAGCAATAGGAATGCAGATAGGAAAATACAAAGCATATGTTCCAACCTTTCTGGGATAGCCCTCCCAACTTACACTCACACTCATGATTTGGGTCCTTGGAGAGGGGGGCCACCACTCCTAAGTTCTAAGGTACTTTGTGGATCTGGGTCCTGACTGTTATAGCTTACAAGTCTCCACAAGGGACTCCCCATTAATGGACAATTAGTAGACACAATTAACTCAAAACACAGGCATTTACTGAAATGGCATAGTAAGAACAATAACTAAAAAATCATTCCTACTATAAACCTGGGGTGCCTTTTCACACAATACAGTGCCTATGGGAGGAGAGGGCACATGGTACAATGGTAGTGAGGCATACCTGTAGGGAATGCAGGTAGTTAAGGCAACTCCTGCCTCAGGCTTTTCAGGGCCTCAACGTCCTTTTCTCTCTTCATAAGGTCCTGCTGCAGCTCATCTCTGAACTGCCAGGGCTAGTTTTCCCTTGAATCCACAGTTGGCTCTCTTCTCTGCTGCCAGGGGCCACACTCTTAGAAATTGTTTTCTGCCTTTATCTGTCTGATTGGACAGTGTGTCTGTGTTCCCCCAACTATGCCTAATGCTCTCTTAAACTGGAAAATTGCCAGATGTACATCTCCTATTGGGCAAGTGGCCCCAGTGTTAAATGTCATGGCTGATGAGGGGGTGCAAGGTGGGCAAGATGAAAGAAAACTCCTCTCCCTCTGCTACCCTCTGGTCTAGGGACAGGTACCATACTCCTCAAGGCTGCCTAGATCCTACATGCTCTCAAACTCTAGAACTGTATCTGTTGCTTTTTAAGGGCCACCAGAAGGCATAACTAATAATTTCTCAGACCTTGGCTCCCTTTCTAATTCAATCAAAGAATCTTTTGGAACTTCATAAAAAAATCTGTGAGGTGGCTGCCTCTTTAAAATTAGTTCAATACTTTGTTAACATGTTAATGCTTCATTTATTTACCCTTTGCTTTCTGGGACTGTATAAACTAGCTATGGGTCTGGGTGTGGGTATGTTGCAGGAAGACAATAATCAATTAGAGATCACTTTTTCCCTTACTTATAGATATATACAAAATGAAACACACTGTAATTTGGGGAGAAGCACTACTAACTGGGGAAACTTGGGGAAAAAAACCTGGTGTAAGAGGTGGCAGGTGAATTCAATGCTAAAGGAAGCTAGCTAGGGAGAAGGAGGTGAGAAGGAAATGCATTTCAGTCAAGGAAGACAGCTTCCGCAAATGTATGGACAAGAGATGGACGGTTATGTACAAGGAACAGCAAGTAGGTCAGTTTTGTTATAATGTAGGAGAGTAATGTGTAATGAGCCTGAAAATGTAGGCTTGGCTAGAATATGAAGGATTTTATCTTTTATCTTGAAGGCAGTAGGAAGCTTCTAGACCTTCTAAAATCTGATGTGATCATACCTGGGCTTTAGGAATAACCATTTAACAACTGCGTGGAGGATGAACTGGAGAAGAAAGAAACTGGAGGGAGAGAGAAGGCTGTCACAATGGTCCAACTAAGAGGTGATGAGGGCCCGGAAGGTGAGTAGAGAGAAGGACAGAGAGGCAAGAGATGCTGAGGAAGCAGAATCAGCAAAGCTGAGAAACTATTTAGATGTGAGAGAGGGCACAAAAGTGAGGAGCAGAGAATGAGTATTTTAATCTGAGTAACAAGAAGCTTAGTGTTGCCTGAGACAGAAATAGTAAAGTTTAAAAGAGAGGAAGGTTTGGGGGAAAAGATAATACAATGCATACATACATATATATGTTATTTCTTTGTTTTTAGCATTCATTTGGAACATTGATTTCTCAATTAGCTGCAGCTACCTCCACCTGTGCTTAGGAAACAAATACACTTTAGATATGTTTCAGGAAACACGCTTCTAGGAGTGAAAGTTTCACCAACTAAGTGCCCAACTGGTAACTTAGACTTGAGTTTCAGACTAGTTCTATCTCTGCATTCGACTGAACTTATGACCTTAGTCAAGTTACAAAAACCTTCCTCAACTCAGTTTCCACCTGTTTTCAGATAGGTGCATAAGTACAATACAACCAAGTGTGTTGTGATGCATTACTAAGCAACAGTGTGGTTAAACTATTTGATATAAAATCTGCTCTACTTCCATGGTTTCATTCATCATGGTAGGTATTCCCTCCACCATGGTAAACTGCAATCCCCTCCTCATCTAGGTCTCAGGGAGTTGGTTGTGGCAAAACAAAACGGAAAACAAATTTAGTAATCGGCAGCCAATCTTTTGAGGCTGAGGTTCTCCAAACTAGCAATTTACTGCTAATGCACTGCTCTCAGTCCTAGTTCTAGTCTCAGGCTCTGAGTCCTAGTCCTCAGACATTATTTGAATTTCCTACAAGGCTGCATTCATTTTGGACTTCATTACACCATCCGGATAAGCTTATCACCTTAAATCTTACCACCATGGTGACTCACTCAGCTTTTGATACTCAAAACCATAGAATTCCCCCAGTTGCCTCTCCCCTCTGATGGGGGGAGGGGAAGGAGAGGGGGGCACTGAAGGGTAGAGTACAACACTTCTTCCAAAACCTTCACTTACAGAGGGCTCAGAACTTTCCAGATAACTCTCCATTTTCCACCAGAAGATCTGCTTGGTTTTAACTCCACCAAACATCTTGGTCCCTGGTGGCCCTTTCCACTCTAGCTTCTTAACTTTCTTTTGTGTGTTATCTTCCCCCACTAGATTGTAAGTTTCTTGAGGGCAGGGACTTTCCTTTTTCTTATATATATATCTCTAGCACTTAGCACAGTGCCTGGCATACGGTGATGAGGTACAGGCCCTGGGAACCCTCCTCCCCTTGAACTCTCCTTGAGTTTTCTTTTTCCCACATGGCCAAATCTCTGGCATTCCCCTGAAGTGTTGACCCATCCTAGCAATCCTCTCAATTAACCTTTCATTGTGGCTACCTCTAACCCAGCCCAACCCTTACCTCCCATTGTCTTTTACCTTCAGATTGCCCCTGACCACTCCCCACCCTTAATTCCACATAGACCCCTTCAGAGTGGGCACTCAGCCCTTCTGGGTCCTTCTCTATTACCTCACAGTCACCTCAGACTACTTGGCCACTCCTAAATCCCTCCCACAGTCCTTCTGTGTACAAGATACATTTTGTCCTCTTTTAAGGTACCCAGATTCTTAAAATTTGGTCAATGGCTCAGACTCAATCTGGCCCGCTTACATTTGTGATACAAATGCTTAGCTTTCTTAAGAGTCTGGCCAATATGGCAGATTCTTAAAATCTCCACCCACCCTACGCCATGTTTTAACAAACCCTGTCTTTGGCTGAAAGAAGGATTGGATCAAATTCTTTGGGCAGGACCCGAATATTACTATTTCAGGATCCCGGTACACCTAAACCTTAACAATGATAGACACTTAACAAATGTTTACTGAATTGAATCTAATTGAACTGAATGCTAGGAATTAATCCATTGTCAGACCTGCACTTGAAGCCTTCCCAGTTGGTAGGACCTTCTAAAATTTATACTCTTCTGGCAGTCTAGGACTGTACAAGGTCACCTCCATACCATGATGAGGCAGTGTCAGAGTAGGTAGTTGGTAGAGGAAAACCTAGAAAAAGAAAATGCATTTAAATGCTAACTATGGTAAATAACATCTTCTATGCATGAATTTGTAGATTACACATGGCCTTCTGAGGTTTCTATACCGCAATCCGGTTGGGTGCCATGTTGCCAGTATTAGAACAAGTTAGAAAGGGGTTGGAAAGGCTCAAAGAGAGGTTATAGCTAACACTTAATTTGAAAGTAAAATATATAAATATTTGTGTAGCCAGTGACCCAGAGTCCCCTAGCTTGTGTTTACATGCATCAGGTTCAATTTAGAAGACTTGCTCCAAATAGCAATATTGATTTGGCTTCTATTGGGGCAACCTAGAGTTTACTCTGGGAAATTACTGAATAGAGCTTATATCTAGGCTTCCATAGATAATGTTAATAGGGTCCTCTAGTCCAGTATAAACCTTCAAGGCAATAATGGTATTGATAACAAGGAAAGCTTAATTTTACCACTCAGAAAATATACAAAATACAAAGGACTCATAATAGTAACCCCTAACAAAAATGTAAAAAGCGCATGAGGAAGCATATAATAGCCCACCAAAAATCAATATAAACTTTTTCTATTTCTGGTAAGTCCCACATTTTTGCAGGGTACTAGAGTCATTCAAACTTTTCACCAGGTCACGATTTAGACTTCCCTCCAAAGGGACTTGCCCCTGAGGTTGTTCTCAAGGACAACTTTCTGAAATGCCTGACTCTCTCCCATAGTGTAAAACTCAAATAGAAACCGGGCTCATTAACCCATGCATAAGGATCCCTGTGAGTCAGATATTGACTCAGTTTAAAAATGTAGTATTATCTGTCTTATTATATTTTTATTTATTTTGTTAAATATTTTCCAATTACATTTTAATCTGATTTGGCAGCATACTAGCAGCGCAATTGACACCTCTAGTCTCTGCAATCTTGCCCAAAGTCATAGTGCCACTCTGTGGTTTAAACTCTTCCTAGAAGGCAAAGGTACCTAGGCACTGCTAGATAGGGAGCTCCCTTACCATCAGATGAAGATGATAATCATGATGATAATAATAATAGCTAACATTCATATGTACTAAGTACTGTGTACACTAAGCATTTTACAATTATAATCTTGTTTGATCTTCACAACAACCCTGCGAATAGGTGCTATTATTATCTCCGTTGTACAGATGAGGAAACTGAGGTTTAGGTTAAGTGACTTACCCAAGGTCATATAGCTAGGAAGATCAGAAGTAGGATTTGAACTCAGGTCTTTTTGTCTCTAGGTCTAGTACTCTATCCACTAGCTGCCTATCAGATGGACAATGGCCTAAAAAAAATCTCACTGGAAAGGGGAAGAGGAGGAGGTAGGTCCTGGTGATGCAGTTTAGGAGTTCAGGGGTGCTGGGACCCCAAAATCACAACATGAGGGTCCTGTCTGAAAGAATTTGACCTAAGCCTTCTTTCAGCCAAAGGCAAGGTTTATTGGAACATCTGCCATATTGGGCAGACTCTTAAGGAGTCTGAACATCAGTAAGCTGTTGGCTAGATCATAAGAATCTGACCAGTGACTAGATTTTAAGAATCTGGGCATTAGCCAGATTATGAGAATTTGAGCCGTGGCTACATTATAAAAATCTAAGCATGTTAAAGGAGACAAGGTGGACCTTATACACAGAAAGCCTGTGGGAGGAATCTAGAAATGGCCAAGCACTTTGGGGTGACAGGAGGACAGGCCTAAGGAGGTCTGGATGGGAGTGACCAGTAAACTGGGGTGAATAGAACTCCTGGGACCTAGACAATGGAGCCTAGCTAGAATTAAGGGTAGGAAATGGCCAGGGGCCATAGGGAGGTAAAACGATGGAGGAGAGATTAGGTGTAGTCACAAAAAGGCCAGCTGATGGGATTATAGCTTCTGGCAACCACCAGAGATTTGGCCATATGTGAAAGTCCAGGGTTTTTCCTTCCTGGGGCCCAGATCCCCACCCCATCACTGGTTTCTAACCTGCCCCACCTTCCCTTTTCCCCATATCATGGCTTTAGCTCCTTGCTGTTACTCTTTCCCACACAGATGGCCTCATAATTAATCCTTTCTTCTCTCCAAAACTCACAGTGCTCTGAAAATCTCCGGGGTCCAAGAATGACTTTGTGAGAGATGATCTCTCAAAAGTGAAGCCTTTTCAGGGGATCAATAGTTCTTGTTAATATTTCTTGATTGTTGCTTTCAAAACTCTCCCCTGCTCAGACCCTGGTTTTTTTTTAAAGGCTTAGCAGAAAGAATAGCCCTGCCCCCAACCTGAACTGCTTGCCCTTTGAAAAGCTTCCCACCTTTTCTTATCTCTGGGATAAGGGGGAAGGGGGTTAGGGAGGGGAAATTGCAGTAAATTTTGGTTTCCTAGGAATTATCTAACTCATGGGAATTTGGCCCTAAATCCCCTCCTGATCACCACACCACTGCTATGTCAGCATTAGGTTTACTAAATAAGGACATGTATGTTTGGATTGGCTATACCCTGTTTCCTTGTTCTTTGTCTTTGAATTTTTGAGCCTAAGAATATAAGCCCGCCTCCCCAGCCAATGGGAATAAGGGATAGTGGTGGGTGGAGGTTTGTTTGCATTAGGGTATATAATCTCATTTTGCTTTCTGTGCCTTGCCTCTCTCCTCCTGGAAGTGTACTGGGGGAGCAGATGCCCCTTCTCCAGAGATTGTAATAAAAAGTAATCTTTGCTTCTACCTTGAGAAGTCTCTGAGTTTAATTGATTTAGAGTTGCTGTCCCACATAACTTTGTCCTTGAACTCCCTTCTTAGGTCATGTAACTCCCATGGGCTTCTCCAGTCTACTTTATTATAGGTAGACCAGCTTTGACTTCTCCTGGACAAGGAAAGTCCACTCTCAGGACTCTGGTCTCTGACTTGTGCTCAGCAAGGGGCAAACAAAAGGCAATGGATGGCCTGTGAACGAGCATATATGGCTCTCATGTGCTTTTGCCCCAAGCAGCCATTTTCCAATGTTTGTGAAGAATAACTCTCCCCAGTCCCCTGCTATGCCATGGAGCTCTGTGTAAGACAGGCAGAACAAATAAATAAAAAAGTAAGTAGGCAAATAAATAAATAAATAAATAAATAAATGAATGAATGAATGAATGAATGAATGAATGAATGAATGAATAAATAAATGAATAAATTAATAAATAAATAAATAAATAAATAAATAAATAAATAAATAAATAAATAAATAAATAAATAGAAGGGACTGAGTAGATCTAGAAACTCACTTTTGTAAACAAGCACAGAAGTTAGCCCCTCCCAACAGAGTCAGGGACCAGTCCAGACACTGAAACCATATCCAAGCTAATTTTATCTTCTTGGGAGTAATCCCAGCCACTAAAAAAGTCAGGATTATCCTTTTACCTCTTACCAAAGAACCAGCGAGCATTTCCACATTTGGCCCCTAAAGGCAAAGAAAGGTTCATAAACCTATAAGCTTATAAGGTTGGGAGAAGAGTGTCCTCTGTTTATGTTTGTGTTATTCATTGTTTTGGATTATCTGAACTTCTTTTTACCTTATTAGCAAGGACAATATAGTTAACTGCATGTTCTTATACCTCAGGCTTGCTGCCTAACTTTGTTAACAAAAAAGGAAAGCAGCAGTGATTCTGTCAATGTGTATTAGGTTTCAAATAGCTCCCAAGAGCTTTTTGGCAGGACATTTGAAAAGAGTTTGGAAAACAATTTAGCTTTATGACATAATTATAATCCAGTTGAACCAACATTTATTGGATGCCCCCTCAGACTTTGTATGATTTTATAACTAACTCTAATGTACTTATCAGGTATTATAGGTGTATTATCAGGTGAATTATAACTATATTGTTGTTTAGTAATTCAGTAGTGCTTGACTCTTGGTGACCCAGTGGACCATAGCATGATAACATGATTGATGGGGTTCCCTTGGCAAAGGTACTGGAGTGGTCACCATTTCCTTCTCAAGTGGATTAAGGCAAACAGAGCTTAAGTGACTTGCCCATTGTCTTATTCCCTCACTATATGTTAAGCCTCAAGAGGGTAGACACCTAATTTTAATTGCTTTGTATACAGTAGGCACTTAATGTTGTGTTAAGTAACTGATACTTTGTATTGTGTTGTACTATATTTCATAATGTTCACTAGCTTCTAAAGGTTTCCCTTCCTTTCCTTTCCCACCGAGTAGATTCAGGCTTGGCCAACTGGAATGACATGCTAGAATCAAAGATTTCGAATTGGAAAGGATCTTAGAAGCTATCTAGTCCAGCCTTCTGTTTGGCAATGAGAAAACTGAGACTCAGAGAGATGCTGAAATGACTTGCTGAAGGTCACACAAGCAGTAAAAGTGTGCAAAGCTATGTCATTTGATGCCACATTCTGCATTGTTTCCACTGTAGCTAAAGCTTCCTCTCCAGACTATAACTCCTGTGCTACAAAATCTTATGCAGCAATGAAACAAAGTAATATTCAATTTGAATTTGGAATTAAATGCCATACTCTCTTAACCACATGCTCATTATTATGGTATCATAGGAAAAGGAACTTGAAAGTAGACAGCCATTGAGTCCAATCTCCTCATTTTACAGATGAAGAACTGAGACAGAGAGAGAGATTGACTGACCTGCCTCTGAACTTAGGACTTCCTGATTCCAAGTCCAGTGCCCTAATCACTATGCCAAGCTGTCTCTTATTTTTATTAGACACAATCTGAAGTTTATTCATTTTGCTAAAAGAGAAGTACTTGGTGGGGCTTTCATTGTTCTCCCCATCCCTTTTATTTTAAAATATATTTCCATTTGTATTTCCCTTCTGAGACTGGAACTGAGCCTATTCATTATGCAGGAAACAAAATAAAAATAATTAGTAAATGTAGCAGTGCACGTGGGGGCTCTCTGGGCTTCAAGGTAGAAATATACACATGCGCACACACACACACAAAGAGGCACACACACATATTTTTTCCACGAAATAATTTTCAGACTTATTAAAATGGACATTTTGCCCTAAATCTCAAATATAAGAAATGAGTCTTCTAAAATAAGCTAGCAGAATGCTGATGACCTTGCCATTTGCATGAATTACTTAACTTTGGAGTTAATGAAAGATGTAAAAGCAAACATCACCATCTATCCACTTTGTGACTTTAGCCAGTGACCACATGACAAGTTTCTGGCAATAAGACATTAGAGGAAGAGTGGAGGATGGGAGGCAGGAGACTTTTATGTTCTACAGGTGCTGTTTGTTGTCTTGCAGTAAGCACTTTGTTCTGACAGTGCACTCTGAGATGCTTACTGAACTTGGTTTGAGAAAAAAAAAAAACTTCCCAAATAACTTTTCCCCATCAGCTAGGTGGAGCAGTGGATAGAGTATTAGGCCTAGACTGAGGAAAATCTGGGTTTATATCTAGCCTCGGACATTTACTAGCCTTGGGATCCTAGGAAAGACACTTAAGCTCTGCCTGCCTCAGTTTCTTCAACTGTAAAATGGAGATAATAATAATGCCTACCACATAGGATTATCAAATGAGATATAAATAAAACCCTTAGCACAGTGCCTGGCACATACTAGGTACTTAATAAATGATTGTTTCCTTCCCATCACAGAACAGTTTTTCTTATTGTTCAGTTGTGTCTGCCTTTGTGACCCCATTTAGGGTTTTCTTGACAAAGATACTGGAATGGTTTGCCATTTCCTTCTCCAGCTCATTTTACAGATGAGGAAAGTGAGGCAGAGTTAAAGGACCTGTCCAGGGTCACACAGCTAGTACGTGTCTGAGGCCAGATTTGAACTATCAAAGAAGAGCCTTCCTGACTCCAAGATTGGAGCTCTCCCTCCTGAACCACCTAGCTAGTCTGAAAATGAAAAAAAGATATTAATTACTAATATTTTGTCTTTCAAAACATCCTCTATATGTTTACATAATCAAACCTTTCTTAGGTTAGCTTTAGAACACATTCATGGATTCTGTGCCATGTTTCTTACATAGGGAAAATGAGACTCCCAGACATTTACTAGTAAGGCTATAAATGCCTTACTGTCCTTTCACCTATCAGCTTAATGTTTCTATTCTGCTGAGTATGGAGCTATCTGGATTTTCAGTCAGAAGATCTGAGTTTTAGCCTCAGTTCTATCAATTTCTAGCTGTGTGATCTTGGGCAAGTCTATTAATTTCTCTGAGCCTCAGTGTGCTAATCTACAAAATGGAGATAATGATATTTATACTACCTACCTCACAGGGTTGTGATAAGGAACAAATGAGATAATATATGTAATATGTGTCTATATCTATGCACATAATATATGTAAAACATTTTGTAAACTGTCATACAACCAGGCTGTTATTATCATTACCCTAGACACCTATGGAATAACCGCAGGGAGCATCTGCTGGAAGGCAGTCTAGTTGTGAAAGGCCTAAGAAGTTTATTTTCCCTGAGGAGACCCCCTCAGCCAGGTTAGCCCTGAAGAGGTACCAATACCAGATTTGTCATTGCTATCATTACTTCTAAGGGCCAACACCCCAGATGACCTGCTTAACTGTGAAATGGAGATAATAATATTGATTACCTACCTCCCAAGGCTGACACGAGGCTCAAACGAGATAATATTTGTAAAGTACTTAGCACAATACTTGGCATATAATAAAAACTTAATAAATGCTTGTTCCCTTCCCCTTGCTCCTTGTAACACTCTTTCGGAGAAGATATAGACACTGGAGATGGACACGTGCTGGTCAGGGCTTTTGGTCAAAAGATAAGGGGTGACAGATTCCACACACTCACAGAATATCCAGATACCCCTAGCATTAAAAGGAGTGATAATTAACTTTTTTTCATTAAAAAAGAGGTTTTTTTATTGATATCTTCTCTTTCTTATATCATCATAGTTATCTCAAGTATCCGCTTCTCTCCCCCTCAGAGAGCTACAAATAGCATTTTTTAGAGAGAAAAAAAATCAGTGCAACTGATCAATATATAGGAAAAACCCTGAAAACATGGGTAATGCTTTATAGCCATGCACCTTCCATCTCCACAAAGGGGTGGGTTGTGAGGTGTCCTCTCATTTCTCTTCTCTTTAGACCTGCTTGACCTTTACAATTTTGTTACATTCCTTCTTGATTCTTTAGTGTGCAGCTATTCTTTCCATTTCCATTGTTGTAGCTATTGTGTATATTGTTTTCTTGGTTCTGCTTACTTTACTCTGGATCAGTTCATATAGATCAGGTCTGCGCAACATATGGCCCACGGGCCACTTAAGCCCACCAAAGGATTTTGGGCAGCCCGGAAAAAAGGCCAGGATGTAAAAGAAAGTAAAGACGTAATGAGTGCTTTGTCCGAGCTCCGCTTAACCCGCCTTCCACTAGTCACTATTGTGCCTGTCATGTAACTTGGCAGGTGGGTTGCCGCTGCACTGTCTCTCCTGTTTGTCACGTGATCCACAGCAACCAACCATAGTCTGTCTGTCTCTAGTCTGAGAGGAGAGAGAGTTGTATCTTTTGGGGACAAAGTGAGTGCAGCTGATTCCTGCCATGCAATATGTACAACAACGCAAGAGCTTTTTCCCCTCCCTGGCTGTACAGCCACCCTCCAAGTTGTGTGAATGTCTGGCACTCTCTCTAAGGTCAGATACTCAGTTCAGTATTTCTTTGTATGTGATCAGTTGCCTTGGAGATTTTTTTTTGGTTCTAATATTTGGTTCTAATTGGGGTGACTTTGTAAAATGGGTGATAAAAAGAAACAGAAGATCAAATCAGAATATAAAGTGTTCAATCTGGAGTGGACAAATAGATACTTGTTTAATTACATGAGAGACAAAATATTGTGCCCTGTTTGCTGAGAAGTAATAGCTGTTCCAAAGGAATACAATCTTTGCCGCCATTTCAAATCAAAACATCCTGACTTAAGCAAATTGGACACCAATGAAAAACAAATTAAAGCATCCAAATTGTTGAAAAATCTCAGTGGGGAACATTATTTTTTCAAGAAAGTAAGTTCAGAAAATGAGGCCACTACCAAGGTTAGTTTTCAAATTTCTAAAGAAATTGCGGCAGCTGGGAAGTCTTTTACTGAAGGTGACTTCATAAAGAATTATTTGCTGATTGCAGTTTCTGGATTATGCCCTGATTTTTAAAAAAAAGTTTTTGAGAAATAGTGTAATTATTAATTATACCTTTAATTGGAAAGTGAGGTGCTAAAAACCTATCTTTGGCCTAAAGAAGTTTAGCTTATTTTAATTTTGGATCCTAAGTTGAGCAAGTCTGATATATAGATCTTTGCATACTTCTCTGTATTCATCACATATGTCATTTCTATAGAATAGTATTGCTTATCTATTTCCCTTTCCCCCCAATTTCCCCCAATTTTCAGTTCTTAGCTATCACAAAGAGTGCTGCTACAAATATTTTGGAATATGTAAAAACTTTCTTCTAATCAATGGCTTGGTGAGGGGAGATGGGATTAGCACAGTAACTTCTGTAATTCAAAGGGTATAGAATTTTAGTCACTTTATTTGTATAATTCCAGATCTCACAGCTCTACCAGCAAAGTATTACTATGTCATCCCACAACCCCCCAACATTGCCTATTGTCATTTTTTGGTCATTTTTGCCAATATGCAGGGGATGAAGTGAAACCTCCGGGCTGTTTTGATTTGCATTTCTCTTAGATAATTAGCCTCTTAGAGCCAAAGCTGTGTAAGAGAAGCACTAAATAATATATGACCTGGGGCAAGTCACTTAATCCCTTTGGGCTTTTCTCATTTGTTAATGAGATCCATATTCTCTTCCTGCTCTATGACTCTTAGTGATCTTTAAAATGTATGCCACTCGGGTCCTGTAGGGTCACCAAGCCAAAGTATAAGGCATTCTAAATTCAGTTGATAACCAGAGAACTTGGACCTTGGAAGAAAACTATTTTCTGAGGCCTATAAGCCAGGGTTCTCCTTACAGAGGGAAACATTGAGGTTCAGAGTAGGACCACAACTATTTAGGGTTTATTGATGGTAAGAAACAAGAATGAAACACATTTCATCTTTTTTAAAATTCAAATTTTTTAAATTTTCAGTTCTGAATTTTCTCCCTCCTCCTCCCTCTCCTCTACCCAGAGAGAAGGCAAGAAAAACAAAACCTGTTACAAATATGTATAATTATACAAAACAAATTCTGCTATCTTGGCTGTGCTTCTGAAAAATCATTGAATCCTAGAGCTGGGAAGGACCTTTTAGTCCACCTAGTCTACTTCCCTACAGATGAGGAAACTGAGGTCCAGAGAGGTTGTGTTATTTGCCCAAGGCAAGGCTAGTGAATGACAGACTAACTGTAGAACACAGGCAGTGGTGTGCTGATAAACATTTAATGACAGACTCTCAAAAAAAATGTATCCACAATGCACTTTTAAATTTAATCTGCATTACTAACATTTTTTCCATCACTTTCTTTAATAAATTCAATTCAACAAACATTTATTAAGCACCGACTAGGTGGCAAATACTGTGCTAAGCACGACAAAAAGAGGCAAAAGGCACTCCCTGCCCTTGAGGAGTTTACAATCTAGTGGGGAATTTACTTTCTTAAGTAAAGACAATCAACAAAATAATAAATCAAGCCCTGATGTGTAATCTTCCTGACTCTAAGTTTTCTTATTTCTGAGCTGTAACTGCTCAAAATGAGCTCTCCCAACATGGTTGGTGCTCGATCCAACACTCCACTAAATGCAGGTATCCTGATTTCTAGTCTGGTGTTCTTTCTACTAGGCCAGGCTGCTCTGCTTGGTCTTTTGTACTGTTTTCTCTTTCACCTTAAGTATCTTCTAAACTTTGATAAAGAGCTGCCATTATCTCATTGACTGCTAATTGATCTTTGCTTCAGGCCCTCAACTTTTCAATTGAGTTCACGAACACACTATGCTCTTGGAGAACCAAGAGGGTCACAGAAACCATTCCTGTTGATTTTAAACTCTTGCTTCCCACCTTCCGTTCCATGAGGGTAGCTTCTCTGTTATGCTTTCCTCAAGGTACATGCCACAGGGCCTCCTTAAAGAGGAATCTAATTTATAATAAGCCCCTTTTGAAATCTTAATAACTAAGCAGCCCCAGATGGGAGCCCAGGCAGGCAGACTTTACAGATTCTCTCTAGACACTTCCCATATTCTCTCAGCATATGTTAGTATTGGGTTACCAATGTTAGGATGCTCAGTCCTGCCACTGGTGACAGCCTGCTCTAGGGAGGACAGAAAAGAGAAAATTCCTCCGGCAGAGTTCAGACAAGCAGGGCTAGACTGGATCTGATCATTACTTGCTCCTCATCGTGGTATACACATTTGGAGGGGGTCAGTTGCAAAAGGAGGCTATACCAGAATGGTCAGAAAGCCATAGACAGTCCCACCTGACAATGTGAAGGAAGGAGACCTAAGATCAAACACGTTGGACGTTGCTGCCCTCTTTCTGACAGCCTGCCTGGTTTTCCCACCACAATCACACTTCTAACTCTCACCAAGCAATCTGCTCATGACAAATTAAAAAATGACTTCTCAACACAATTTCTACTAAGCACTTTCTGCTATTAAATAATGTACAATCTCTGCTTCTCCCAAACTATCCAGACACGAGTAGCCTTCTCAATCACTGGCACCTCTGAAAGCTCCCTGCAGAAATGCAGATGCAGTCATCCTGGACCCTTCCATCTCTCAATCAGAGGCCAAATTTTGTTCATTCTGTCTCCACAATATCTCTTGCATCAGTGTTTCTTTTCACTCACATGGCCACCATCCTAGTTTGGGCCTCATTATCTCTTGTGTGGACTATTACTTTTTAAAAAAATAATAGTTTATTTTTCCCAATTACATATAAAAGCAATTTTAAACATTCTTTTTTTTTTTAAGTTTTGAGTTCCGAATTCTATCCCTCCTTCTCTGCCTTCCACTCTCCCTGAGATGGTAAGCAATCTGACACAGCTTATACAGGTATGATCATTAAAACATATTTCCATATTAGTTATTTTGTAGAAAATAATTCAAATGAGAGAGAGAGAGAGAGAGAGAGAGAGAGAGAGAGAGAGAGGAAGGAAGGAAGGAAGGAAGGAAGGAAGGAAGGAAGGAAGGAAGGAAGGAAGGAAGGAAGGAAGGAAGGAAGGAAGGAAGAATGCTTTGTCAGTATTCAGAGTTCTTTCTCTGGAGGTGGATAGCATTTTTCATCATAAGTGCCTTGGGCCTGTTTAGGATCATTGTATTGCTAAGAATAGCTAAGTCATTCATAGCTGATTATTGCACAACATTGCTGTTACTGTGCACTATGTTTTCCTGGTTCTGCTCACTTCACTCTGCATCAGTTCATGTAAGTCTTTCTAGGTTTTTCTGAAATAATCCTGCTCTGTACTATTACTTTCTAATCAGACCACTTGCTTCTAGTCTCTCCTCTCTCCAAGCCATCCTGTATGAGTCTGTCAAGGTCATTTTCTTACAGCATACTAACCACATTGCTCCCTTTACTGAAGAAAATTCAGTGACCCCATATTGTTATAGGATAAAATAGAAACTCGTCAGCTTGGCCTCTGAAGCCCTTTAGAGTCTGGTTCAAATTTTAGGAAGCCTTTCCTTTTCACCTTAGTCAGTAGTACACTTCCTCTCCTCAAAATAGATTACGTTAATTTAGGAAGGGAAGGCAGCAAACATTTATTAAGCACCTACTTTGTGCCAGGGGGTACTTTATCTCTCTTTTTTAAAATCTCATTTGATCCTCACAACAACCCGGGGTAGATGCTATTATTATTCCCATTTTATAGTTGAGGAAATTGAGATCAACAGAGGTTCAGTGGCTTACCCAGGATCACAGAGCTAGTAGGTATCTGAGGTAAAATTTGAACACGTTTTTTGTCAGTTAGGTGGTACAGTAGATAGAGGGCCAGGTCTGGAATCAGGAAGACCTGAGTTCAAATATAGCCTCAGATATTTACTAGCTGTGTGACCCTGGGCAAATCACTTAACCCTGTTTGCTTCAGTTTTCTCATCTGTAAAAATAAGTTAGAAAAGAAAATATCAAACCACTCTACTATCTCTATCAAGAAAACCCCAAAATAGGTCATGAAGAGTCAGATACACTTGAAAATCACTAAACATTCACACTTTTGATTGCAGTCCCAGTGTCTGATGCACTTGTTTTAAGAATGTAGAACATAAATTTTTTTTTGGTAATTTAATTGAGATAGCATTGAATATATAAATTAGTTTGGGTAAAATTGTCATTTTTATTATATTGGCCCTGCATATCCATGAATAATTAATATCTCTCCAATTATTTAAACCTTATTTTATTTGAATAAAAAGTTTCTTATAATTTTGTTTATACAATTCCTGGGTTTGTTTTGGCAGGTGTATTCCCAGGTATTTTATACTGTCTATAGTTATTGTGGATGGAGTGTTTTTTAAATTAATTAATTTATTTTTAGTTTTCAACAATCACCTCCATAAGCTTTTGAGTTTTAAATTTTCTCCCCCTTCCTCCCTACCTCTCTCCCCAAGGCAGCATACAATCTGATATAGGCTTTACATATACATTTGTATTAAACATATTTTCACATTTCTCATGTTATAAGGAAGAATTAGGACCAATAGGAGGAACCACAAGAAAGAAGAAACAAAACAAACAGAAGGAAAAAAAAGCAAATAGTATGCTTCAATCTGCATTCAAATTCCATAGTTCTTTCTCTGAATGTGGGTAGCATTTTCCATCATGAGACTTGGAGATGTCTTAGATTAAATGGAGTATTTTTTACTATCTCTTCTTACAGAGTTTTGTTTGTGATATACAGGAATGTTGAGGATTTATGTAGATTTACTTTATATCCTACTTTGCCAAAATTATTGTGTCAATTAACTTTTTAGTTGAGTCTTTGGGATTTTCCAAGAATATCAACATATTGTCTGTAAAAAGAGATTGTTTTATCATCTTATTCCCTATTCTGATTCCTTCCCTTTCTTTTGCTTCTCTTATTGCTATTGCTAGGATTTCCAATAAAATATTGAATAATATTGGTGATAGTGGGCATCCCTGCTTCATACTTGATCTTACTGAGAAGGCCTCTAGTTTATCTCCATTAAAAATAATGCTTGCTGATAGGGTTACTTCATTGAATTAGAAAAATAATAGCAAAATTCATTTGGAAAAACAAAAAGTCAAGAATACCAAAGGAAATAATGAAAAAAAAATGTATAAAGGAAAGAGGTTTAGCAGTACCTGATCTTAAATTGTGTTATAAGGCAGTAATTATCAAAACTAACTGGTATTGCTCAAGAAACAGAAAGATAGATCACTGGAATAGAGGAGGCATACAATTTACAGCAGCAGATAAATATAACAACCTTGTGTTTGACAAGTATAGAGGCTTAAGATTTTGTGGGTAAGAATTCATCATTTGGTTAAAATTGTTGGGAAAACTGGAAAACAGGGTGGTAGAAACTGGTCATGGACCAATATCTCACCCCATTTATCAAGATAAGATCAAAATGGATACATGATCTAGATAGAAAGAGAAGTTTTACAAGAAAATTAGAAGAACATGGAACATATCAGACTTATGGATAGGTGAATAATTTATAAATAAACAAGAGATAAAGAGCAAAGTTAGGTACAAAAATGGATAATTTTGATTACATTAAATTAAAAAGGTTTTGTGCAAACAAAATAAATATAGCCAAGATCAGAAGGAAAACAGAAAATTGAGGTGGGGGGCAATTTTATAAACAGTTTATCAGATAAAGGTCTCATATGTAAAACATATAAAGAACTTTGTAAATCCATAAGAATACAAGTCATTCCCCAGTTGATAAATGGTCAAAGGATATGAACAAGCAGTTTTCCAATGAAGAAATCAAAACAATTTGCAGTCATAGGAAAAATGCCCTAAACCATTGTTGATTAGAGAAATGCAGATTAAAACAGCCTTGAGATAATATTTTACACCTACCAGTTTGACTAAAATGATAGAGGAAGAAAATGACAACTGTTGGAGAGAGTGTGGAAAAATTGGGAGGCTAATTCATTGTTGGTAGAATTATGAACTGATCCAACCATTTTGGAGAGCAATCTGGAATTATGCCAAAAGTTATTAAACTACCTATACCTTTTGACCCAGCAATGCCACTACTTAGTCTATTTCCAAAGACAATTAGGGAAAAAGGAAAAGAACTTATATGTTCTAAAATGTTTATAGCAGCTCTCTTTGTGGTGGCAAAGAACTGGAAATTGCAGGGATGCCCATTAATTGGGGAATGGCTGAATAAGTTGTGGTATATGATTGTGATGGAATACTACTATGCTATAAGAAATGATGAGCTCAATGATTTTAGAAAAACATGGAATGATTTGCATGAAATAATGAAGAGTAAAATGAGCAGAACCAAGAGAACATTGTATACAGTAACAGCAATATTGTTTTAAAAATGACTTTGAGAGAATAAGTTATTTTGCCTAATATAAATGCCTAAATTAACTATTTTATATGTATACATATAATTATAAAAGACGTTTGAAGAAAGATACTATTCACATCCAGAGAAAGAACTGATAGATGGAAGTATGTATAGAATAATTTAATGTATATATACACCTATTTGTGTCTAATAGTAGCCATCTCTAGGGCAGAATGGGGTGGAAGGGAAGGGAGAAAAGGGGAAAAAAAAGAGTTACAAGAATAGCAAGTTATGCCTAGTAGATTTGCAATTTCATGTGCAATCTTTTTTTTATTGTATTATGTTATAGAAATGCTTGTTTAATTACATAAATTAAAAATCACACACACACACAAAACAATATCACTTTTCTAATTTCATTTTTTAAAAAATATAGCTATTTTCATAAAAATACATCATCTATGTTAACAAGTAATGGTTTTTCTTTGTTTTTTTAATGAATTAAAAATAAATATTTAAAAAACTTTATCCATTTTACCTCTTAATTTGGAAAACATCAATAAATATAATCCACCTAAACAACAACAGCAACAAAGAATATAAACTTACTGAGGACTAGGACTTTTTTTTTTGCCTTTGTATTTCTAGGGCCCAGCAGAGGGCCATGTACACAGTAGGCATTTAATAAATATTTGCTGAATTGAAACTTAATGGAATTAACCTCTCTCTTGATCAGCCGCCTCTGCAGTGGCAAGAGCTCTAGAGAGAAGTATGAGGAACACTTCAGATGAGAAATGTGCTTTTCCAGATACATCTGCTTTTTATATGAGGTCACTGTGTTATTAGTTTTACCTATGTGTTCTCCTTTGTTAGTAGAGCTCTCTCACCAACTGGGAGTAATTTGTAAAAGTTTGTAATGTAAAAACAAAACATGTCACTACAACTTTGAAAAGACAGCTAGAGAGAACTTTCCATAGAAGCTGTGAACAACATTATCTGTGACCCATTCCCCTCCCAGCCCTCAGATTTCAATTTCTTTTTGTAAGGGATCTTTATATGTATCTGTGCTATTTTCGATGAGTTGTAAACTCTGGGGAAAGTACTTCAGCACCTTCTCCAAAGTGCTGGTATAGCGCCCAGGGCCTAGTGAATGTTTAAATAAATGCTAGTACTAACAGATAGATTCCTTCTGCTCACCCTTTCTTCCCATAACAAAAAGATTAGAAAAAAAAAAAGCTCTCAGGGTTGTTAATTAAGCCTCATCTTCCAGGCTTGGGGGGTTGGGGTGGGGGTGCTAAAGCTAGAAGGATCTTTTCTGGAGGGGAGATTTTGTTCCTGGCTTTATATTCCCTTGACACAGGAATATTTACAGGTACCTCAAACAACAGGCATCTAGTACCTTACCGTTGCTGGCTATCAATTAGATCAAGGAAATCCAGAAATGAATAAAAATGAAAACACTGAGGATAAAACAACATACATTCATACAGAAATCTGTCGTTTTCACTAAAGAGGTACAAAGGCAAAGCCTACCATCTCCTGATTCCTTTGTTGGAAAAAAAAATAGGATTCATGTTGGGTGTTTTTGAATGTCTGAACCAAGCATGAACTTACATCTACACTCTTTTTCTGTTCTAGTAAGGAAATGCAATTTTTTTCCCCAAGAGCTTTTGAAATAAATTCTTCTCTTGCTGCCTGAACACACTTTTCCATCTGTTCATAGATAACACTGGAAGGCAATTCAACTCCTTCAAGGTCATTTCAAGTGAACTTTTGTTGCATCGCAACAGTTAGACACTGAATTTGATTGGAAGTACATGTAAAATTATTTGATAAACACATTTCTATTCACTTCAACCGAAAGCTCTCTTGGTCCTATCTGAAAGTCCCCCACGTGGGACTATTTATAGGCAAGACATTTCTGCACAGAGACAATAGTAACAACCCAAGCTCATGGTTGGATCATATATTTAAGGCAGGAAGGGATCTTGGAGGCCATTGACCCCAACTCCCTCACTGACAGATGAGGAACTGCATCAGTAAGAGCTGTAGTGACACGTCTAGGGTCACAGAGCTAGCTAGCATCTAAGGTAGGATTTGAAACCAAGCCTTTTTGACTCTAAGTCCTGTGCCCTAAGTCCACCCCCTCCCAAATTTCCCTGATTCTATCAAGGATGCTAATGCCCTAAGTCTACCTCCTCCCAAATTTCCCTGATTCTATCAAGGATGCTATCTCCAAAAACTTGTATGTATTGACAACATGGGAATCATTCTTGATTTTTCACTCTTTCCCTCATTACCTTATCTCCACTGCCACATTCAATCTGCTACCACATCTTGGTGATTCTACCTCCATAACAGCTTCTCAATTTGCCTTTCTTTATATTCCTGGCACTTAGCACAGTGCCTGGCACATAGCAAGCTCTAATAAATGCTTGCTGATTGACTGCCCCTTCTTTTGACCCACACAACCACCACCCTATCTCAGGCCCTCATTACTTCTCATCTGAATAACTGCCATAGCCTTCTAATTAATCTCCTTGCCTCGAGTCTCTCCACTCTCCAACCAATTCTTCACATAGCTGCCATTGTGACCATACCAAAATACAGATCTGATTGTGCCTCTGTCTTGCCCAAAGCTGCAGTAGCTCCCTGTTGTCTCTGGGATGAAAATCCAAATTTTTGGATATTTAGAATAAATCTAGGATAAAATTCAGATGCATCCATTTGGCATTTAAAACCCTTCAAAATCTGGTTCCATCTCAACTTCTAAAGTTATTGAACTTTACTTCCCTTCACACATTCTATGTTCCAGTCAAGTGGACCTACTTGCCGTGCCTGGTATACAACATTCAGTGCCCTGCACTAATAAACATTTTAGAACAATTTTGGAAGGATTTAATTCTTTTCCTTTTCCCTTAATCATCTTTGGAAATAGACCAAGTAATAATATTTCCCCTATGCCTGGAATGCACTCTCATTCCACATTTATCTCTTAGAATCACTAGGCTCCTTCAAAGTTCAGTGCAAGAGCCACCTCCTAGCTTCTTGGTTTTTTTGTTTCATTTGTTTGGTGTTTTTTTTTTTGGTTAGGCAATGGGGTTAAGTGACTTGCCCAGGGTCACACAGCCACTAAGTGTTATGTGTCTGAGGTCGGATTTGAACTCAGGTCCTCCTGAATCCAGGGCCAATGCTCTATCAACTGAACCACCTAGCTGCCCCCACCTCCTAGCTTCTTACACTTGTTTTGTGTCATGGATCTCTTTGGCAGTCTGGTGAAACCTTTCTCAAAATAATGTTTTCAGATTGCATAAAATAAAACACAGAGAATTACAAAGGCAATCAATTATATTAAATTACTATCAAAATATTTTTTAAAGTACATTCACAGACCCATGGTCTGATTCTCCTCAGTTGATAGCTTCTTCCCTCTGAAACTGTTTTATGTTCATGTTTTATAGATTGTTTATTTACCTGTATGTGTATGCATTGTTTTACCCAATAGAATATAAGCTCCTTGAAGATATAACAATAATAATAGTAATTGATGAGAATGATGATGAGGATGATGTCTCTGTATACCTAATTCATTATAGCAAAATGTAAAGTCTTACACTTAGGTAACAAAAAAAAGAATCAATGTCATAAGTCCAAAATAGAGGGAGCTTGGTTCAACATATCTGAAAAAATCTGAAAAAGACCTCGAGATTTTAGTGGACTGCAAGTCCAATATGAATCACAGCATGATATGGCAGCCAAAAACAAACAAGCCTAATTCAGTTTTACTCTACATTAAGAAAGATCTACTCTTTATAAGAATAGAGACTTGGTAGTCCCACTATATGTACTTGGCCTCAGTCATATCTTGCCCTGATTAATGTGTTCACTTCTGGGTTCCACCATTTATGGACATTAATAAGCTGGAAAATGTCTAGAAGATGAAGACCAGGATGGTGAAGAGCCTTGAATTCATGTGTTTATGGGTATTGGTTGAAGGAACTGGGCTTTCAAATGAAAGAAGAAGTAGACTTATCCTGATTTTGCTCTGAGGGCAGAACCAGTAACAAAGTGTGGAAGTCGCAGAGACCTTAAATGTCAAGAAAAACTTTCTAAGAATTAGAGATATTCAAAAGTAGAAAGAGATGACTCTAAAAGTGTTTGGTTTCCCCTTCTTCGAGAAAGACATGACATTACTCTATTATTCATTCCTCTAGCTGCTTCACTGGCTCCTTTTTTCTTTTCCTGTTGCCTAAATGTGAGCATCTCCAAGGTTGCTGTTGACCTTCTCATCTTCTCAAAATATACTCTTACCTTTAGTGGTGTCATCTTCCCTCTCCTCTTCAAGTATAACCTCCATGCACATTACTCTCAACTCTCCAACTCTAGCTCTTTTCTCTTAAACTCCTAGTCCTGCAATTCCAATTTCCAAATAGACATTTTTCCTGGAAATATTTTTTCCCCAACATTTCAAACTTAGCATGTCTAAAACCATCAAGGCATTTATCCCTCTCATTTCAGCCTGACACATAGTTAATAATAATTAATACTTGTTGGCTGACTGACCATTCTCATTGAACCCATAGACTAACAAGATTGAAGTTGGAAGGGACCTCTGAGTTCAAGTAGTCCACTCCCTCTTTAATAGTCATCTAATATTTTAAGCAAGGCTCAGATTTTGCACAAAAAAGCACTAGAAGTTTAGGTATGCAGGCAAGTGTGTGTGTGTGTGTGTGTGTGTGTGTGTGTGTGTGTCCCATCTCCAAGTCTAATGCTCTTTAATACACATGACAATATTATATATTAGAGTCTTCAGTATTTACATTCTATCTCCCTATTAGTCAGTGGCTATGTCAATTTCCCATATTCTTTAGTGCCTCATCCAATGTTCTGAAAACAGTTAAGAGTTTATGATATGAATCAATACACCACTCTGCTTCTCTTATACATAGGATCAGAGGTACTGGGCTGAAAGGGACTTCAAAGGTATCTAATTCAATAGGACTCATTTTTCAGATGAGGAAACTAAGGAAAGCTAAGTGACTTGTCCAAGGTCAAATAGAAAATAAATATCAGAGATGGGATTTGAATCGACATCCTCAGCTTCCAGTGCCAGTATTTTTCCCCACTGTATACATTGATTCTTCCAACTTGTCTCCCAGCTAACCAACTTGTTAGGATCCAGACTTGCAAATCCTGATAATTCATCTCAACAGTGCCACACATTGACCCCATTCCCACCTTGAAGTATTTGAAAGATGAATAGAACTTCAAGAGGCAGAGATAAGGGAAGGGTAGAGATGGGAGAATGCAGGTAGAGAATTCCAGCTGAGCCAAGAGAAGGATTGTGGGATTGGATCACATTTGCCCAGCACATAATAGTGCATGTCATGTTCACCAAAAGCTTTTAGCAAAGCAGGTTTCCCCAATTCATTGTCTGTCTCCACAGGATACAGCGAATTTCTCTATACACTAATACTGTTTCTCAAAATACAGAGGAAGACCTTTTAGACTGTTTGCTCAGTATCTCCTTCTAACTCCACGCTTCTTTTCTGAAGAGGTCTCTAGAGGAAAACTGCAGAGAAGTATGGGCATCAGAGAGAATACAACAGAGATAATTGAGCAATTCTCCTTAATTACTGCAAACCATTATAATCTTGTTGGAAGGAGGGAACACTCCTTTGGGGAAAACTGTTGGTTGAATATTCCATAAGACAGGAAAGGGCTGATGTCTTCAGCACTTGTCAGTCAGGGAAGATAGTCAAAAACCTTGGATGAAGCACACACAATGAAGGCTGCAGGGAAAGCATCCCAAGGAGAGTGAAGTCTGATGCAAGTAGGGCTTAAATTAGCCACTCAGAGAGAGGGTAGCCCAGTGGCTAAACAGCAATGTAAGGACAACTTTGAATGTGGCACTTCCCTTCACTAATAGAGTAACTAAGGTACTGGCCTCTCCTGTTCTATTTTCGCCTTTATGAGAACAAAGTTAATAAAACTGGTACCCTCCCTTTAGTGAGTGGCAAAAATGGACAAATAAAGACAACTGTTAAAAGTCCCTTGCAGATACAAAAGGTTTCAGAAACATTTTACAATATGCCTAGAGTCTCACATGTAGTGACTTAGAAGTCATTCTTTGCCTTTTTTTTGGCCTGGACCTGGGTAGAATTAGGAAGTAGGTTTGGAAACAAACGACCTGAGCTCAAATCTTGTCTCTGACGCATGTTAGCTGTTCATCCTTGGGTAAGTCCCTTAACCTCTCTGGACCTCAGTTTCCCCATCTGAACAATAAGGGAGATGGACTAGATAGCCTCTAAAGACCCATCCAGCTCTAAACATATGATCCTATGAACTCCCAAGGTGGAAACTCCTCCACTGAAGCAGACCAGCGGCTCTGGTCTTCAAGATGTGCCTGGAGGCACTAATGATTGTGAAGCTAGTCTGTGTCAGAGACACAGGTCTTCCTGATACCAAGACTGGACCTCTATCCACTGTGCCACATTGCCCCTTGGGATATTGTATAACTCCCCTAAAGCTTTTTTAGCAAAGCAGGCTTCTCTGATCCAGCATCTGTCTTCCTAGGATTCAGTGAATTTCTTTAAACCCTAATACTGTGTCTCAGAATATAGAGACCCTGCTGTGAATTCTTTTATAAAGCATACACGTTTGAAATGTGAAGACTAGTCTGTCAAAGCTGAAAGGCACCTTAGAGATCCTTTAGTCCAACCCTTCTATTTTATAACTGAGTAAAATCAGGGTCAAAGATTAGTGGCTAACTCCAACATCACAAAGCTTATAAATTCAGGAATCAGGAACTGAACTGAAAGCTTCTGACTCCACAGCCTTTCTTGCTTTTTCAACAGTGCCAGTTGTAGTATAATAGAAAGAGCACTGAATTTAATGTCTGAGGGGCTGGGTTCAAATCTAGGCTATGCTATTCTGTTACCTGTGTGACCTATATCAAGCAACTCAACCACTCTGGGCCTCCATTTCTTCATCTGTAAAATAAGGGGACTAGCCTCTTATTCCAGCTCCACAGCCTCCTTTAGACAGTTATTTGCATGTTGTTTCCTCTGTTAAAATGTGAATTTCTTGAGGATAAGGACTATAATTTTTACCTTTCTCTGTATCCCATTGATTGGTAGAGTATCTGGTACGTAGTGTGTGCTTGATAAATGCTTATTGTGTGAGTGACTTTCCACATGGCATATGCCAATAGAGTGGGCAGTAATGAGAATGATAAATTCAGATTCTGTTTTTTACTGGATCCCTAAATCAAGGATGTAACTAAGCTTGCCTTGGGCTTTTTATTTCAGGGGTGAGTGCCTTGGGAAAACATGGCAACCTGACATATAAATGGCATCCTGAAGAGCGCATGGGCATCTGGGCCACTTCCAAAAGGGATGATGAGCCAGTAAAGCTAAGTGGTTAAGAAGAGAGCAGTAGATATCCCCCTATAACCACTCCCATAAAGCACAGAAAGTTAGCCTAGTGCTCATATGGCAATACTTAACTACCCTCTGGGATTGTCCAACTCTAGCAGATGTTATATAGAATCATCACACTCATAGCAAGGTCCTTAGTCAGTGGACCAAGGAAGACACTTGGCTAATGGTAATCTAGTTCAACCTTCTATCTGATGTAGTACTCCCATACATTTCTTCACTTCAAGCACAGCTCAGACCAGGATTCCCTGGATGACTTCTTGACCGTCCCAGCAGCCTACTCACACTAGCAATGCCTCCACCCTGTCTCCTTCTCTGATTGGTGAATTCCTTCCTGGGACATCCATTTACAGAAGCACCCATGCTCAATTCAAACCTGGCTCAGCCCGTAACTCCCCAAACTACTTCTCTACTTTGCTCCTGCATGGATACCTGCCACCCATGCCTTTCAGCTCCCTTTTACATGTTGTCTTCACCCTTTAGGATGTAAGTTCCTTGAGGGCAGGGACTTTTTTCCATTTTGCTTGTATTTGTATTCCCAGCACTAACTAAGTACAGTGCCTGGCACATAGTAAGTGCTTAATAAATTTTTGCTCCCTCAATCTGTCTATACATCATCCATTCATCTATCTCTTTATCTAAGCCATGAAAGACAGACTTTAGGAAAATTTAGGGCCAACATGCATGCCTCTTAATTCCTTTTCTTGAGCTGAACAGATGAAGTAGATGTCCTTCAGAATCATGGTGAGAGGCTGGTCATAGTTATCTTCCCTCTGCTCTCCAACATGAGTGAGAATTACCTCTATTTACTCTCTATAACCAATGAAAAACTGCGCTTCTTTCTGCAGTTGCCTTTGCTAGTGCCACACAGATATCTTTGAAATGGGTTGCATGCAGAGCATGATATTTATCACCCAGCTTCTACTACCTGATGTCTTCCTCTGGAGGAAAACAAAGCTGGCCTCTCTTTCTTGAGCTTTTTTACAGTCATTACTGGTATTCCTTTGCAACTGGGTAAAAACATAAGGCATTTGAGTTAAAAAGCTGCTTAGAGCATTCCTAATCCTTGTTAATTACTGTTTTGTTCTCATTCTGGCTAATGTATACATGACTGCAAATGTCACTAGCTGTGTGTTGCTCACTAAATTAGGTTGGAGCTTTTGCCACCTAACCATCTGTGTCACTGATCCCATGTCTTTTCCCTAATCTTTCTGAATTCTCTAGGCTTTGAGACCAAGGTAGACTTCCTTATCACTTCTGTTGATAGCGCTTCTGTTCACCTCTCTTCTCTGCTACTTGACACAGATTTACACATGTGCCCCACTTCTCCATACCAGTGCCAACTTCCTGAAGAGCAACTACACTAGTGGCAATGTTATAACAACCCATAAGATGTTCCCTTCCCCCACCACTAAAACTAATAATATTGCATCAGGTTTCATAGCATAGCCCAGTAATTCTCATCTAGATGATGTTTTAAGGCTTCCAGTGATGAGGCGCTCATTATTTCCCCGGGCACACAATTCATTCCATTACTAGATGACTCTATCTATTAAGAAATTATTATGTTGAGGCAAAAATCTTACACTGAGCTTCTTTATAAGAATAATAATTATTATTGTTATTATTGATAGTATCTAATAGCTAGAATTTATAGAACACTTTAAGGTTTGCAAAGTTCTTTGCAAACATCATCTCATTTTATTCTCACAACAAGCTCAGGGTAGAGATGTTATTATTAACATCATTTTACAGATAAGGAAACAGAGGCAGACAGAGGTTAAGTGAACTTGCCCAGGGTCACACACTAGTAAATATTTGAGACTAGATTTGAACTTAGGTCCTCCTGATTCCAGGTCTAGCATTATATCCACCATGCCACTTAGGTACACCATCCAGCCAGTAATGACTCATACAGTATTTAAAGGTTGACAAAGCCCTTTATTTATAACAACTTCATGATATAAGAGAGCACCAAATCCTCTTTTTACACATAATGAAATTGAGGCTCAGAGAAATTAAGTAACTTGTTCAGGTGTCACAAATAGTAAACTTGGGAGGCAGGATTTGATCTCAGATCTCTTGACTACAAGTCCAGTCCTTTTTTTTTTTGATAGAACATGGTGACTCTTTTCCATCCATTCTAGCTCTGCCTTCTGATATAACATAGAATGTTTTCTTTTTCTACATCATCGTCAAATATTGATTGAGTGCCTAACATGTACAGGGCAATGTGTCAGGTACTAAGTATACAAAGAAACATGAGGAGGAAGACGAGGAGGATAGTGATGATAGATCATATTTATATCACACTTTTTAAGGTTTACAAGGCATTTCCGCTATGGGTAGAGGGCTTCTGATCTAGTTGGAATAACTAGGCCTATAAAAAGATAACTAGAATATAAATTCTTTGATGGCAGAGGCTGCTTCATTTTTGTATTTATATCCCCAGCACCGAATAAAAGGCACTAACAGTGCCTTGCATATAATGGGTACTTAATTTTGTTGAATCAAAATGATTAAATAATGATAATTTGATGTGATATTTAAAGACAAGAATTACATCTTATGTCATTCCCTCCCCCCCATCTCATTTTCTTTTCTCCAGAATAAATACAATCAATCAGTTTCTTCAATTTCTCATGTGGCATGGCTTCCAGACCTCTCATCAGCCTGCTTACAACCCTGACTGACTGGCAGCTGCCAGTTGCAGTCTCTTCCCTCGAGACACATTCTTGTTTGTCTTTGTCCCTCTTTAGGGCATTAGAGTAACCCTCCATTCCCTAAGCAAGCACCCTGGCTAGATGTTGCAGTGATAAATGCTGATGCCATACAGAAAGGTCTTTAAGTAGTTCCACAAACATCCCTAGGCATGTCACATGCTGAATCACAATGATCAAAGCTAGCAAGCATTCACCTGTCAGGTTTCTTTGACAATATGCAATAACAATATACAATACCCACCTGGGACAGCTCAGTGTTTCACAGAATTAATTGCCTAATCATCAGGGAGAGAAGAGACTTTATCATGTTGCAGGGTCATCATAATACTCATCCACTGCCTGTCACTTTCTGCTAGTCACTTATCAAATCCCAGAAATAGTCTCTCCAATTCCAGTCACTATTCATAACATGATATTTGAGAGGTAACTGCTCTTTTCATTTCTAACTCGCTTGACTTTGAGGTAGAGAAATGTTCTCCCTTTTTTGCATGGTGGTCAGCACTTTGGACAGATACAAACATACCATCAATTACACACCTGATGGGATTATCCCCAGTCTCATAGTTCCATTAGTCAATTGACCAGATGGGCTTGTAACAGGCCACCCCACTTGGCTGTAGCTGATAGTTGCTATATAGCAAGTGCTATCATCAGTGAAACTCTACCTATCGGTGTGCTATGTGGAGCAATGCCTGGCCATTCATCTATGATAAAGTACTACCAGAGCCAAAAGACAACTCCCAACTATTCCTGTGTTCTCCTTCTAGGGGAAAAGTTAATTGAAACTACTTAAGGTAAAGTTGTTAACATGGAACTTTGGGGCAGAGTAAGTGTTGTGCAAGATTGTACCCCCTAAAGACTATAAATGCTATAGCAATGAATGACCTGCCCCTTCATCTCCCCTGATAGGATGAGTTTTTTTATGCCCTGTCTCAGGCCAGCAGTCATGGTAAGTGGATCAGGACATTGCTGTTGTGGGCTGGGGCTTCCTTATGCTGGTTCCTTGGTAATTTAGGCTCGATAGTACAACAGAATGAGACACATATGTCATTCAACAGTTTTCAAAAGAAAGTTTACTTAGTCTTTACAGAGGCAGACAGTCAATAAGCATAGTCAATGAGGACATCACATTGATTCAGGTAAGCAAAGCTTTCCAGTGTCAGGCAGGTTATTGGTCTGTCTCTGAGAGAGAACTGAAGCTCTGGGTGGCATTTTCTACTTAATCCTTCAGCAATTTGAACCAGTCCTTTGTACCAGTGAAAATTTTTTTCTTTCTTTCTCTCTCTCTCTCTCTCTTTTTTTTGTGTCAATTGGGGTTAAGTGACTTGTCCAGGGTTACACAGCTAGTAAGTGTCAAGTGTTTGGTCTGAATCCAGATTTGAACTCAGGTCCTCCTGACTTCAGGGCTGGTGCTCTATCCACTGCACCACCTAGCTGCATGTACCAGTGAAATCTTAAGGAGACTTTCAGTACCCCTTAAAGAAAAGAACTAGCATGACCCATGTGTGAAGACTTTAGGAAAAGCTAGTCCAGCCTAAATGACATTGCTCTGGGAAACATTGCTCTCATCACAGTTGTTTCACTATCTGTTTCTAATAAAATGGAGTCCTGCTAGGTCCTTTCTAGTCTACATATACTAAGTTTAGATATTATTGATGGGTGGTCTTGTGTTAGTGGAGCCACCAGCAGTGGTTTAGAATGATCAGCTGGGGTACATTGAATCCTGTTTGTGATACAATAATCTAAAAACTGCCCTTTCCCTAGGAATAAAAATAGTTAGCATTTATATCACACTTTAAAGTTTATAAAATGTTATCTCATTTTATCCTCAAAACAATCTCTGGAGGTGGGGCTGTCATTATACCATTTTACAGGCAAGGAAACTGAGTCATACAAGTGACGTGCCCAGGATCACAAAATTAAGTAAATGTCTGAGTGAAGATTTGAACTTGGGGGGCAGCTAAAAGCTGCAGCATTGGGGTCAGGAGGAACTGAGTTCAAATCCGGCCTCAGACACATAACACTTACTAGCTGTGTGACCCTGGGCAAGTCACTTGAGCCCATTGCCTAACCAAAAAAAAAAAGATTTGAACTCAGGTCTTCCTGACTCTAGGTTTTATACTCTATCCACTGCACTATCTAGCAACTAGGTGGTGTAGTGGATAGAATATAAAACCTGGAGGTAAGAACCAGCATCCTCTGACAAAAGCAAACATAAATGTTTTGGAATATATATTCTACTTAGTGAAATAATAATAATATGCATGCAGCCTGCCTTATGTAAATGGGATATTTCACTAGACTCTTCAGAGACCCAGGTCCTAAGAACAAAATTTCCAAATGTTCTTTTACCTTACCTCAGGAAACATGAATGTGATCATAGTGCCATGGACAGAGGCCAAAGACAGCAAGTGAAGCCATAGGGCAGGACCACTGTTTCCAACTTAAGGTAACAGGGGAGGAGGAAATAGTAGTTACTGAGAAACCTTTTGCTTTAGAACATTCTCATATTAGGAATAAGGTAAGACTACCACATGTGGTAAGAGAAGCTCAGCTATGGCTGCCTAGGTGACCCATTTCCCCCACTCCATTTGTGCTGTGTATTTGTCATTAGTATTCAGATCCAACAGAAAGGGCACTAGTGGGAACAACTGTATTATGGCTGTATTTTTTTTTATTCTATTGGAGTCTTGTGCACTGTGACTTAGCATGTGACACCAAAATCAAGGTCAACTATGCCAGTAGGGGAAAGAATGTGACGACACTATAATATGGAGACAGCGGCAGATCCAAAAAAGCCACTGAGTTTCCTTCTTTCTTCCCCTCCCTCCTGAGAGGTCCTTGGATGTTACAGGATATCCATTCCAAAATTCAGGTCTTACTGATGAATTATGCTCATCCTAGAATCCTTGAATATCAGAATCCCACTCATTGAAAGCCTAGTTACATATTTATCCATAAAATTCACTATTTAACTATTAATAATTCATAAGGCATTTTATTAAGTGCTTACTATATGCCAGGCCCTGTGCTAAATGTTGAAGATATAGAAAAAAGCAAACACAGGACCTGACCTCAAGAAGCATAAATTCTAATGAGTATGGCAATGTGTGTATAAATAGGTAGATATAAAACACACAAAGTGGATAGAAGGTAACCTTAGAAGAGCAAGCTATTGCTTATCTAAGCTGGGGAGACCAAGAAAGGTCTCCTTTAGAAGATAGGATTTGAGCTGAATCTTGAAGGAATAGATGGATTCTAAGAGTCAGAGGTAAAGAGGGAGAGCATAATGGATAGCCAGTGCATATATACAGAGATGTGAGATAGAGTATTATGAGTGGAACAGCAAGTAAACCATGTAAGAAGACTGAAAAGATTGAAAGCGGCCAGGTTGTTAAGAGCTTCAAATCCCAGATGAGTTTATTTTTTATGCTAGAAGTAACAGGGAGCTCTTGGAGTTTACTGAATAGGAGAGTGACATAGTTCGACCTAAGTATAAAATACAAAAAAAAAAAATCAGTCTATGTTTTAGTGTCTAAATCAGTCAAAAAAGTAGAATGTCAAAAACACACACACCATCATGTTGTGACTTAATGAGGAAAAAGAAACATATGGTATTTTTCAATCCTTAATAGAAATTACAATCTATACAAGGAGATAAAACCAACATAAGAAATAGTTACAGAATATTTAAGAAGTAAACAGGAGAGAGGTCTGCTGTTATTCTAGGGAATATGTCCATGATGCGACAGAGAAACTACTCCAAACTTATCAAACAACCTTTTGTGATTATTGCAGGCACAAATGATGCTGCTATAGGGAATCTAAAAAACATTACAAAGAATTCTCAGTTATCTTGGGAAAGAAGTTGAAGACCTCCAGGATATAGATAATATTTCCATTCCTGTGGCTTTTTGAAGGAGTTTTAGAAAGAGAAAGAAAGATTTGTAAAATATGCCATGAATAGAAGATGGTGTCTGAGAACAGGATTGAGATTTCTGGGCTGGTGGCTTAAAATATAAATTTTAAATTATTAGACAAGGATGGAACACACCAAAAAGGGAGCTAGTAAGGGGCAGCTAAAATGGATAGAGCACCTGCCTTGAAATCAGGAGGACCTGAGTTCAAATCTGGCTTCAGACCAAACACTTGACACTTAGTAGCTGGCTGTGTGACTCTGGGCATCTCACTTAACCCCAATTGCCTTAAAAAAAAATAAATTGCCTCAGACACTTGACACTCACTAGCTGTGTGGCCTGGGCAAGTCACTTACCCCAATTACCTCACAGAAAAGGGGGGGCTAGTAAAAATGTATTTGCAAGAATCTTGCAAATCTATTAAAAAGGGCTTCAAACTGAAAATGGAAAGGGGAGGGAGAACCTTCCCCCAGATATCTACCAATCTAGATATCATAGGGAATAGTTACAGAAAGAATAGCAGAAGAGATGCCTAGAAATTTGAAGATACAGATTCTTAGGGCCTAGAAATAAAACCCATGGTCTGAGATATCTACACACAAATGCAATAGTATGAGTAACAAATTAGGGGAACTAGAGATCCTAACGCAAAAAGACAAATTTGCCTTCATAGGTATCACTAAGACTTGATGGGATGCTATCCAAGACTGGAAAACAACTTCATTTTTATTTTTTTAGGCAATTGGGGTTAAGTGACTTGCCCAGGGTCACACAGCTAGTAAGTGTCAAGTGTTTGGTCTGAATCCAGATTTGAACTCAGGTCCTCCTGACTCCAGGGCTGGTGCTGTATCCACTGTGCCACCTAGCTGCCCCAATAAAACAGCTTTAAAAGGGTATATCTTAGTATCATAGGGTCAAAGAAGAGCATAACTTTAGAACCTGAAAAGACCTCATAGTTCTCTCTAGTCCAACTTTCTCACTTTACAAGTAAAGAACTAAGGCATGGAAAGTAACTTTTTGGAGGTCTCATACATGGTAACAGGGCTGGGATTTGATTTAATGTTCTCTGCCTTATACCATACTGCTTATAGGCTAGGTAAAGGGGAGACAGACATGCCATAGTAGCATAAATATGAAGATCTGCTCATTTGAGAAAATTCATAAACTCGAATGGGGAAGCATGGTAGAGGCTATTTTGACGAAGATCAGTGAAGGCAGAAACAAGATTGATAATGTGGTCAGAGAATACTACAAACCCCCTGGATAGAAAGAGGAAGTTGATGAGTTTGGGAAACAACAGAAAACTGCTATAGATGACTGATATAGCAGTGGTGAATGCCCTTCATTTATCCAGAATCTGACATGTTTTGTGGGAAAAGTAGAGCAGCTGATAACTTCTTGGTTTGCTTTAATAAGTTTGTCCTTCAAAAAGTGGGGGAATCAATGAAGGGAATTACTGTTCTAGAGATAATTACTCTATATGTAGTGTAGATACAATAGGAATCTAGCAGAGGCAGAGGGCAGCAGGTTATGGCTATTCCATCTTAAAAATGATTTTTTAGTCTCCTTTTATGTGCTCTCTTCTGCCTATTAAAGGTTAAGGTTGTTGGAAAACTGTTTTTCTTCTTGTTTTCATTTATAATGTAAATACTTAATAAATACTTTTGCTAGCTAGCTAGCTAAGAAAGCTATGGATAGTCTGATTTGGATCTTGTATTGGGGAAAACCAGATTTCAAGGCATTCAGAGAAAGGATAGAATCCTATAGCGTAAAATTCTAGAGGGGAAGTAAACCTAGGAAGGATGGGAAGAATGAAATTCTGACAGCACCAAGGAAATCAATTTTGATGATGAGGAAAAGGGGCAAATTGTCTGAAAATATTAATAGGAAACTCATCTATCAACTGAAATTTTAAAAAGACGTAGAAGATAGAAGCAAGAATAGGACATAGAGGAAGAAGGAGTGGCATGATCCTTTAAGAATAGTGTTAGGAGCAATAAAATTCTGGATGCAGTAACGGTGTCAAGAACAATAGATTGTGATTTTTAAAAAGGTATATTAGCAAAAAGAGGAAGTTCAAAAATAAGATAGCAGCATGGCTTGGGGTAGATAGGAAGATGACAATAGATAAGACAAAGACAATAGAACTATTTGAATATTATTTTGTTTCCATTTTCCCTACCAAGAAGAATAATCTTTGGATTGTAAAGGATTGTAAAGGCTAAATGAAATTTAAAATTGTTTCCTTTTTTATTACATACTTGAACATTTCCATAAACAAAGAACTGAAGAAAAGATGGTATATAAAACTGTGGATTTCAATTAGATATAGCTTTTTAAAAATTCTATGCATAGGGCAGTTGTTCTCAAACATTTTGGACTCAAGACTCCTGGATGCACTTAAAAGTCGCTGAGGATTGCCCAAATAGCTATCATTTACACGAGTTATATATATATCAATATTCATTGTATTAGAAATTAAAGTATCTTATTATTATGAAGATAGTTTTTATCTCAACCTTTGAAAGGGTCTCAGTGACACCCCCACAATCCATGGACACTGGGATAGGGATTAAATAATAAATGTAAATAGAGATATAGTAACAAAAAGCACTGAGATGCTATTTATGAGTTCAAAACACAAACGGGTACTGAAAGAAGTTACAGGTATGATTGCTGAAATGCTGTCAGTGGTCTTTGAGCGATTATGGCAAACAGAAGAGAAATTGGAAAAGGGATCATTTTAAAAATCATCTTGATTTTCATAAAAGAAAAGAAAGCAGAATCTGCAAACTAGAAATATTTGAATTCAATTACCAAGAAAATTCTAGAATGTATTATTAATGAAATGATTAGTGAACATGTTATAAAGAAAGCAATGATCACAGAATCAGCAGAGTGATTTCATTAAGAACAAGCTATACCATACCACCTTCATCTCTCTCTCTCCCCCATCTCTCTCTCTCTCTCTCTCTCTCTCTCTCTCTCTCTCTCTCTCTCTCTCTCTCTCTCTCTTTCTCTCTCTTATACCACATGCACATGTACACACAAGCACACACACACACACACACACACACACACACACACACATGCACATATGCATACCACACACCAAGATTACCAGACTGTCAGGCCAGGGAATTTCTGTACATGTACTTTATCTGAATTTTACCACAGATTTGAGAAACTCTCTCATGCTATTCTTGTGGACAAATGGAATTATGAGGACTAGATTATAGGACAACTAGGGAGACTGGACTTAAAGGGTAGTCATTAAATATTTAATGCCAACTTGAAAGGAATGCAGCTAAGTGACCCCATCTCTTGCTTGGCCCTGTATTGTTAAAAAAAAAATTTATCACTTCCTTTAAAAAAATTCTATATAGTATGCTAATCAGAATTGTAGATGACATAAAGCCAGAAGGGATACCTAATACACTAGAAGACAGAGTTAGAATCCACAAAGGCCTTGACAGTCTAAACATCAATTCCAAAATATTTAGAAGAAATTTAATAAGGGTAAATATAAAGTATTATACTTTAGCTTTTAAAACATCTCCTCTAGTCTAAGATGTGAAGTAGTACAATCTTAGGATTTTGGAGGATTGCAAGGTGAGTATTGAGAGGCAGAGTGATATGATGGGAAAAAAGTTGGACCTGGAGTCAGGAACACCTGGGTATAAATCCTGACTCTAATACTAATTAGCTGTCAGTTAACCTGTCTGAAACCCAGTTTCTTCATCTGTTAAATGGGAGCAGTTACAACTGGTATTTTCTTATAAGACTCAAATGAGATAATGAAGGTAATGTCATTTGCAAAACTTAAATCATTATATGAAAGTTATCACTATTTATGAGACAATAGTATAGCATACCGGCTGAAAAGGCTAATGTATCTTAGGCTACCTTAAGGGGCATAATGCCCAGGATTAATAAAGAAATGGTAGCAACCATATGACATATCACTGCAGTTGTAAAAATTTAGTACTGGCTGTCTAGAAAGACACAAGCAAGTGGACAGAATTGTATACCAGAAGCTAGCTATCTTTCATAAACTCTTAGACAATATTTTGTGTTGCAACTTCTGGAGACTGGACTCAAAGCAACTCCAATGATTCAATAAATAAATTGGAGTATCATCACAGACATAATTGTGTCAGATTTGTAACAATGATGCATAAAAATTAAGAACACTTAATAAGAATTGAAACCTCCAAGTTACATGGAAGGTAAAGCTATCAAAATATAGAGACAGAAAGAATATAGAGACATAGAAGAATGCATTAAAGTACTTTAGGAATAGGATGAGGGACCTATTTCCAGCATCTTATCCACTATTGAACCTGTGCCAAAGATGCTTTTAGTGAATCTACAGATGATGAGTTTACATGCCAATTTTCACTTAATTGTGAAAAGCAATTCTTTTACCCACCTGTAACAAACATTAAACGTGAATTAATAATAGTGGAATAGTAACTTGTCCCAGGACTGTTTCTTTCTGAACTCCACTGACTATAACAATATTAACAGATGTGCCTATCTACAGTGTCCTAAGGATTGCAAAGTAATTGACATATATTTTCTCATAGTCCAGTTGCACTTAGGCCTGGCCAGACTGCCTCTGGAGAATGGCCTTCAGTTTTGGACACCAAATTTTAGGAAAGACATTGACAAACTGTACAGTGTTTAGAGGAGAGTAACCAGAATGGACAAGTATTTTAAGATCATGTCATACAGAGATTTTTTTTATAAGGAACTGAGATGTTCAATCTGGAGAAGAGAAGACCTAATTTCTTAAGATAACTGTCATCAAGTGTTTGAGGGATTGTCATGGGAAGAAAGATTAGATTTATTCCACTTGACCCTAAAAGGTAGAACTAGGAACAAAATGGAGAATTGAATGAAAAGTTATTTATTAAGCACTTATTATTGTCAAGCACAGGGGAGACAGGTAGAAAAGCAAGATAATCCCTGTTTTCAAGGAATTCAGATTGTAATTATGAGAGACAACAGTTATAGGAGGTTTCAGATGCAGAGCAGATGGATAGGTCTAGTGATGCAGAGGGTACAGCAGTAAGTCAGATGGCAAAGCCCAGGAGTACTTGAGGTACAATGGCAAGTCAGATGTCAATGCCCAGTTATTTGAAAGGCATTGCAGTAAGGCAGATAAGACAACCCAGTGAACCTTATAGAGTAATGTCAAGAAAGACAATAAGGCCCAGTGGACTACAATCTTTCTAGAAGGCTTGTAATTAGAGACTGTATATCCAAGTCATATGAGTGGTTATATGCATGGCCAATGATTGTTGGGAATGGGGTAGTGGCTCCAAGGGTCTGAGTAGAGTGGGACTGTGCATTGTCTCTGGTGATGGTGAGCATGGGGCACGTCAGAATCCGGTAAAGATGGGGCATCCAGTACCTGATTGGCAATAGAGTCTGGAGCAGGGAAAGGGAAGCTCCCCAAAGGGCTGCTGGCGTCTGGTCTGGCTGTCCCCTCAAGCAACAGGTCTGTGTTTCATATAAGGAATACTTATGAACAGTTAGAACCATCCACAATAGAAAATGAGCTGCATCAAGAGGTACTCTCACTAAAAGTCTTGAAGACCACTTGTTGAGTTGAATTGAGTTGAAGACCACTTGTTGAGTTGAATTGAGTTGAAGACCACTTGGTTGAGTTGAATTGAGTTGAAGACCACTTGTTGAGTTGAATTGAGTTGAAGACCACTTGTTGAGTTGAATTGAGTTGAAGACCACTTGTTGAGTGTGTTGTAGAAGAGATTCTAGATCAGGTACAGGTTGGACCAACTGGACTTTGAGGTCCTTTTCAATTTTGAGATTCTATTATTTAGCAGTTTTTCATGGAACTCATTGTAAGTATAAACCATTTTGGGCCCTCCCATCACCTAAGAAAGGCCTAAAACCTGGATTGACCAATAAGGAGAAAGACATCTTGGCCCACTCTGAGCTTAACCTACTATAATGCTTTGGGTGTGCTGGCATAACAGACACGCTTTGCTCTCTCAGTGAACCGAAAATCCCCTTCCTGTGTCAGCAACTACAAGGCCAGATGAAGCTGACCAAGAGCATTCTTCTGTTTATGACTATCAAGGACAAGGCACCTTGAACCAGACACTATCTTGAATAATGGGACTTTTCTTATGTTTTTTTTTTTTATGTTATATTATGTCATGTTAATGGTAAAAGAAATACAGACATCCTGGATCTACAATTTCAGTTGACATCTTGGCATTCTCTTCTCATTGTATTTACAACCTATTCCATTAAGAAATTCCTTTCTCACATTATGTTTAAACAATATGGAGACTATAATATTGGGGTGACACAGGCATCCTGAGTTAGGATTGCTCTAAGTTTATAAAGAGTCTCTTTCAGTTTGTTTGCCTCTGAATTCAGAATTATTTTCTGACTCCATCATGCATGATTCTCTGGCTTAATGAGAATAAATAAGCATGTTGTAACACATGTACAGCCTGATTCTGTTTGCTCCTTGTTCAAACCTTTAGTAAGGTGAACCCCATTCTGTTTGTTCTTGAAGAAACATTTGGTAAAGGAGAACCCCATTCTGTTTGTTCTTTGCACAAATCTTCAGTTAAGGGGGAAACTTATTCTGTTTGCTTCTTTGGACCAAACCTTTGGAAAATGGTTAACATAAGTTAGAACAATAGGTGCTTAGATAAAAGAAAAGAAAGATCTTTTAGTTGTGTTACAAAGGTGAAGGAGACTACTGAGTGTTGCAAGTCTTACAACTAGGTCTCAGATTAGTATGAATAATGAACCCCCTGAATTGGTCGTGTTATTTTAATTTGCACTGCATATTTCCATTGGACTGGAACCAATGGAAATCAATATTTTACATAATTATTTGAATAGTGTACATTTGAATACATTTGGCCACTTTAGGATTCAATATTCACACTAATTATGGCCTAGCTATATTTCCTTTTCTCAAGGATCTTACAATCTGTAGCAGAAGTTATAGTCCAACCCCTTGTGACACACAGCTTCATATCATAACTATAGGAGACATCTTTGTCATATTTCCACTTAGGAAGAGCTAGACAAGCTTTAGGCTGATTTTTTTCCATTGCCCTAACCCTCAGACAAGAAACATGAGAAGATTAATGGAGATTCAGTACAAAACATGACATTTGATTTGAGGTTAGGGAGAAATAGCCAAGTAAGAGGGAGAACTACATTCCCAAAAAGGTTTCCCAAAAGGAGAGCTATGTTGAAAGTCTGAACAGTTATGTCTACAAATACACACTGGCATATCCAATCTCTGGTTCAAAGGACTGGAAATTGCATGTACTTGGCTGAGAAGAATTTAGTTTAAATTTCTGCATAAATTACTCTGACTCAGCCAGTCCTTCAAGGCAGGTGTATCTAAATAAAAATCAAGGGAAAGAAAATGATGCCTAGCATTCATAACACCAATTTCTAGCATTAGCAGGAGATGCCTTTAGAGTTCTCTTGGCACTCAGACACCCACCAGTCTCCAGAAACTGGGACTGGGAAAAGCTGTGATATCAGCAATGAAGCAGTAACAACTGTCAGTTGACCTTGGAAAGTGCAAATATCCTCTCAGTAAGAAAAGTGAGGCTAAAATTAAAGAAATCAGCCTAGGATAGAAATGCTGGGGAATAGGAAGTGATTACTTCAAGTTCCTTTTAGAGCTTACTGTGGACAGGCTAGTCAAACTGACCATCCTCTCATCCCTGAGGGATGCATTTGACTATAATAGAGTGACACAAGTTTTTTTTTAAGCCTAAAATGGGGAATAAAATGCTGCCAAATGTCATCTATGACTGATAATAACATAGAATATTGGAACTGAATTGTAGAAATCATTTAGTCCAACCTCATTTTATAGATGAGGAAACAGAGGCTCAAAGAGGGTTAGTAACTTTCTCAAGGTCACACAGAATAGCAAACTCTTGATTATCCACTTTCGTGGAGAAGATTCAGGGTACATGTAATCCCCAATCATTAATATTTGGCTTTGAGACACATGATATAATTCCTGCTCACCTCCCTGTCAGCAGATTTACCTTCCTAATTGTGTTTTGTTTTTCTCAATATTAAATACAGTTAGCATTCTCTGGGGACATACTACACTACTATGGAGTGAGAGGTAGCTGATAAATATGCTGGGCAGAGGGGCAAAACTAGGGATCAAAAAGTTCAAAATATTTCATGTTTGTACTTTACCTTCACACAATCCCCATTTTATAGATGGGGAAGTTGAGTCATGGGGAGGCCAGATCATACCATAATTCAGTGGCAAAAGTAGGACCCAACTTGAAATCTTCAAAATTCCATTCCAGCTTACTTCTGACTCATTTCTGCTACCTCCTACCAGCTGATGACAAAGCACAGTCAGTCCATGAAGGATGAGTCAATTATTCAGGACCACGGAAAGCAGAAGTTAGTTAATTTGTATTCCCAGGCAGTGGCCCTCTCTCCAACACTGGTCCTGTTGGGGGAGAGGGAGGGGGGAAGGGTGTTGGTTAAGTAATATATATATATAGTCTAATTGAATCACCTGATGATTTTTCTTTCTGCTTAGGAAGACAGTACATTTCATGTTATAGGCAGGTAGAAAGGTTGTTTATTCATGTCTTCATTTTAGGTCCTGGATAATTATTTTTCAAACAGCTGGGGATGGACAAAGCTCTGTGTGACTTAATCCAAGCCTTGGACATATCATTATCCTATCATTCAGACTGATCCAGAAAAAGTTTTTTTAAAAAATGATCAGGAGAGAATGTGTAATTTAGCCCCCTGCTTATTCAAACCCTAAAGCAACTTCTGTGTTTTCATACATCTCATAAGGAAGGGTACAGCATCAGGGGAAGAGAGGAAGTCCAGACTCTGGGCTTTGCTTTTGTGTTAATCTTTGCTATGTACACACCCTGAAATCCACTGACAAAAACCCAGTGACCTAGCATCCATTGAGGATGATAGTTAGAAGCTTTGGTGGGGCGAGATTTATAATTATTACTCATTCTGTGCTTCAAAGCAGTTCTGATGAAAACCTGAAAAACCATTTCTTGGTATGCATCAGACATTATTTTGGTTCTTTTCACCAAAGAACTTTAGGTAACATCTACTATTGTCATAGTCTGTTGGACTCAGGGTTACGTGTTTCAGTAACCAGCTACTGGACAAAAATATGTGTGGCCTGAAAAAAGTAATGCTCCATCTATTTATAATCTCAAATGACTCAGATGAATGTTGTCAAATTTCACTGCAGTGGAAATAGTGCAAGGCAGCATAACTGCTAACATATTTTTAGCATGAGGGACCTGACAGCCACCTATAGATAACAGAGATGCAGCAGAAGTGAATACCACCAGCTCTTACCTTTCCTATTCCTAGCCATGGTCTGATCTCCATCCTATCCTAGTGACCCTTTGGGGAATAGGGACCTGTTGAGTTAGGGAGAGTGTCTTTACTGTCTTTGCCAGGGAGCTCAGAGTCTCCATATAATTTCTCTTGGTCTCCACAATGATCAATCTCTCTCCAGTGGTAGCTCCATTGAATTGTATCACATGTATTCTCACCACTGAGTATAGGTTAGGCTGAGCCAAGATACAACAGCCCCCTTTCTATCATCTGACTCCCTCCATCCTTGATCTACAAAAAGATCAAAGAGGTCCCATTAGATCCCTCCTCTGTCTAAGGTAAAAAAAAAAACCCACTGGACTAGAAACAAGCTAGTGGATCCTAGTTCTGGCTGTGATGATCACTAACTGCTTGGCTGTTTGGGAAACTTAAACTTTGTGTCTCTGTTTCCTTATCTGCAAAATAGAGATGTGACCTCGGTTTGAAGGGACAATTCCAAGGTTGGAAAGTTGATCAATCTCTCTTGCTCATCCTCTACTATTTGGCAGCAAATGCTCATCTAAATATTAGATAATTATGTAGCCAACATTACTTCTGTTCTTCTGAAAGGTGAATGCAAAACACACTACACAACTCACATTTATTATTTAAAGGTAAATTAGTTAGCTAAATTCTAAGTGGGGAGTAAGTACATAGACTGTGAAGTAGAACTTTCTAGGGTGTTTCCAGGTGAGTGGGACATGGTGATTCTCTAGATTATAGAGCTCCTTGTCCTTTACAAGCCATCAACATGCTATTACAAACATCAGCATTTGTGTAAGGGTTACAGAACCAATCTTTGGGAACAATGTAATTTGAAGCTGATATTCAAGTGTTCTTGCATAGAGAGAAAAAAGCTCCATTTCTGATGTAGTTTATCGGCAAAGTTACATTTCTGATTAGCCTTGAAGATTCAGGAGCTCCAATTGACGAAAGGTATTGAGCTTGTGGGTAATCTCTTCTGAACTCATGATTTCTTTCTCGAGCAATTTGGCCTTGGCACACACTCAAGATCTTCAGTAGCCTTAAATGCAGGTGGCTGTTACTAGGGTTGTGGGTGGTACATTTTAGACCTTTCTCCTTGAATAGGATGGGTGATACAAGGTATGTATCAGGCAGTTTCTTGTAGATGACCTTAGAAAGACATACATTCAGTGATAGGGAGGTTCTGTCTTGGTGGAGGCAGTCTGCTCAGGTTATGTACTAATCATTATCCATGATAACCTTGGAAAAAAACACAGCTATCTTACAATAGGACACAGGGAGAAAACAATGAAGCTCCTTACAAAAGTTGCAAGGGGGAAAACACTATTGAACTCTTAGTTAGAAGGGTGAAGTTAAAAATATCTAAAAATATCCATACTTTAAAGAAAATGACTGACTCTTACCCTGCAAACCAAAGGATTGCAATAAACAACTTGAGACAAGTGCTTCTTCTACTTAGGAGAGGAATAGCTAGCAGTTACATAGCACTATAAGGTTTGCATTTTTAAAGGCAATCTCATACAGGGGCCTGGTCTATCACTTAGTTTCTTCTTCTAAAAGGTGTAAATTCACTTATCAGTAGTACTTGAAACCATGAAATGAATGACAGCAGTCACTGTCCCCAGCACTTTGCATAGCTCCTGACATATTTGTTGTTCGGTCATTTTTCAGTTGTGTCTGACTCCTTGTGATTCCATTTGTTTTGTTGTTGCTGTTTTTGTTTTTGGCAAAGATACTGGAGTGGTTTGCCATTTCCTTCTCCAGCTCATTTTAAGATGAGGAAACCGAGGCAAACAGAGTTAAGTGACTCACCCAGGGTCACACTACTAGTAACTACCTGAGACCAGATTTGAACTCTGGAAGAGGAGTCTTCTGATTCCAGACTTAGCATTCCACCCACTTTGCAACCTAGCTGCCTTTGAAAGTGCCTGGCACATAGTAATCATTTACATAAATGCTTATTGGTTAATTAATTGGCTTCAGGAGAATGATAACACTTGTTCAGGAGTTGTTGTGAAGATCAAAAATGATTGTAGATATAGATTTGGAATGAATATGAGAGATCACCTAGTCACATAATCACAAATTTAGATTTAGAAGGAACCCTAAAGGCCATCTGGTCAAACCCTCTCATTTATAGGTAAAGAAAATAAACTCCAGAGAGGTATTGTTTGCATGTTGTCTCTCCCCCATTAGATTGTGAGCTCCTTGAGGGTGGGGACTGCCCTTTGCCTTTCTTTGTATCTCCAGGACTTAGCACAGTGCTTGGTACATAGGAGCCACTTAATAAATGCTTAGTGACTGACTGACTTTACCAATATTGGTATAAATGCTGATAGTTGTGATAAGATATAGCCTAGAACTACCCATCTGAATTTGACCATCTGAGCTTACTCTCATTTTGTGTCCTAGGAAAGAGTGCTCGTGGCAGGAAGACGTGGCACTGGCCACCATACTTCTTTTGTATTTTGCAAGGGCCAGCAGCCTCTTGGGCCCAGGATCTCTTGTCTACTTCTAGTAGCTTTGACCAAGTACTTCCCCGTCCACTACTGGAGGAGACCACATCGGCCTTGCTTGCTTCAGGATATACAACATACTGATGTAAAGTTGTTGAGATAGTGACTTACATACCTTTCTAAGTGCTAACAAATCTTTTTAATATTTCATTCTAGAATTTTGTCTCAAATTAGTTATCCTTCTGGTTAACCTCACCAGCCTATGGTTTGATGCTGCCTTCTTTCATTTGTGAAAATAGTTGTATTTGCTCATGTTCAGTTTTGTGTAATTTTCTTGTTCAAAATGTTTTTCCAAGGAACCCTGACTTGGTTGAACAATCACATCTTCAACTTTTCACTTCTCTGGGGTATAATTCATCCATGTCTAATGACCTGAACTTCAAAAAGCCAACTCTCTTACTATATCCCTGTTTATCTTGGGTTTCTTTACATTGCTCAAAATTGTTGTTATATGTTTCCTAATCTAAAAATCATTTCCTACTAGCTGTGTGACCCTAGGCAAGGCACTTAACCCCGATTGCCTCACCAAAAAATTTTTTAAAAAATCATTTTCTGGGGAACAGGAAAGAAACAAAATAGGTAAGCAGTTCTGCCTTCTCACTATTATCCATTATCTTCATCCCCTGAACAGCAAACTTTTGCTTTCTTTGATATTCTTCCTGCAAATTACTTTTTAAAAGCTCCTTTGCTTCTTTGGCATTCATCAAAAGCCTCAATTTTTTCTGGTATTTAGAATTTCTGCTGTTATTCTTAAATGACTGACTCTTCTTTTCTATCCTTCTTCAACTATCATTTTTAATAATAATAATAACTAACATTCATCTTCTATAAATAAAAACCAATGTAGCCAAGAATAGGAGGAATGCAGAAAATTGGGGGGAAAAAACTTTTCATAGACAATCTCTTAGATAGGATGTGACTATGTTGGAATACTGCTGTGGTGTAGGAAATGATGAACTGGTTGATTTAGAAAAACAGGGAAAGACTTGGACCCATGAAGGAAAATGCTATCTACCTCCAAAGAAAGAGATGACAAGTAGAAATAAGCATAGTAGGTCTTATATATGTGTATATGAGTGTATATGTGCATATGTGTGTATGTTTATGGGTATCTATGTGTATGCATATGTATTTATAGATAGATACTTATAAGAATACACATATATATACTCATACAAATATATGTATATTTATGTGTATGTTTATAAATATCTATATGTATGTGTATGCAAATAAACATCTACACTCTGAATACATATTCTGTAAGAAGCACTGGGAATACAAAGAAAAGCAAAAAACAAAAAAAACCAGTCCCTTCCCTCATGGAACTCATAATATATTTGAGGAGACTATATGTAAACACCTAAGTATATACAAGACATATGCAGGGTAAATTAAAGGTAATATCAGAGGGAAGGCATTAACTTTAAGGTTCATGATTCATCTTACTAGCTGTGTGACCCTGGGCAAGCCACTTAATTCTGATTGCCTCCAAAAAAAAGAAAGAAATAAAAGGATTCATGATTTATATGTAATTCCTTTTCTGTTTTCTACTTTGTGTGTAGAATTGTTATTTGGGGTGGGTTTTTTATTTTCATTCAGAACTATTTTTTTAAGTCATGGCATTAGGGAATGGAGAAGATCAAAAAAAGTCTCTGGAGCTATCTTATAAAAGAGATTTGTTTCCTTTTCCCCAGCAGTGCAGAAGTCTGATAAAGGAATTGTTTTATGATATATTAAGAATGATTTTATTGCATGAGCTTTCTTGCTCTATTTTGTTAATATGGTTCTGTGAAATATTCCATCATTTGATGTCTGGTGATCTGTCTGATTTGTGATTGAGCTTAAGTTGAGAATATATTTCCCTTCCCACACACTGAACCCAAGTAGTACACCATGGGAACACCCAGTGTGGGACTCATGGACGTTATGACATTCCTGTGGGTAGTTATCAGGAATTTTTTGATCAGTCTTTTTTTTCTAAGGTAAAGGTTGCCAGCTTTACCAAACATGAATCTGGACAAAACCTCCTCCATCCCTTCTGCCCATTATACTTCTAGGGTATGATGGTATTGGGTCAGGCAGAGGCTACCTACACTAACACTTCAGGGTCTAATTAAGGATTTCTTTTTCTTTCAAGTCTAGGTTGTAACTGGGCAGCAAGTTTTCAGGGTTTTTTTTTCTCTTCCACAAGTACTATTAGCAATGGAGGCGAATTGATTTAAGAAACAAATGTGTGATAGTAATAAAGTATTATATGTTTTATTTAAAAAGATATGATTTATTTGAGTATCATGAGAGATGTGTTTACATATGTAGTATATGCACATAAATGTTACAGAGAGGGAAATACATACATACATATATACTTTCATAGTAAATTTGGAAATAAACACTGTATCAATTCAGTTACTACAGAGCTTTGCTAAGATAGTTTTGGGAATGCCTATTGGATGTAACAATGATATTTGAAAGGGATATTTGATGCTGTCAATTCTCCAGGGATGGTGCAAAATGTTATATAGGATCAATAGAAAAGAATAGGATTCAGTGAATATACTGCCTAGGCTTCCAGACATACGAAGCACTCCTAGATCCCCAAAGAGATAGCTAGTGAGTGGGATATCTGGACAGCGGTTACCATGTCTGCTACTGTTGAACGAGGATTGGTAAATGTGTTTAGCATTCTCATGATAAGAGCAAGATGGACTGAGGAGGATGCAATAAGCTCTGCTGAGTGGAAATATGCCCACCTCAGTATCCAGTAACCCAGTGGCAACTGCCCCCACATCTATTGATCCAGAACCAAAAACATTCTCCCTAGGAACCAGTGCTCCAGCAGCAACGTAGGCAGGGAATAGTCAGACAGTTTGTCAGCCAATCAGTACAGTTAGAGGGGACTCAATGTATGAAGTTTTGGTCAGTTTCAGGAAGTGTCCTCACCCACCAGGACTATGGAAACTCTGAGCCAATGTATACCAGGTTACCTGAAGTCAGCCCAATATCTAATGGATGTAGGTTGAAGTCAGCAGGAATATGGACTTGGCCTTGTTGAAGCTTTAACAAGGGACAAGCCAGCTTCCAACAGGTCACTGTACAGAAACCAAGAAATCACTTCCCTGGGTAGTATAAGCATACCTTTGGGTTCTCTTAGAAGACAGAAAGTCAGCTGTTAAATCTGCTATACCATCAGAGCTGCAGCAAGAAACAAAGCCAGCTTCTCATTAGTTAATTGCCCAGGGAAATAGAGAGAAGCAGCACCTGAGCCTGTGCACTTTGGGATCAAGGTTTCAAGAATACTGAAACCAGCATAATACTGACATCCAGTCAGGGATATGAAAGGACAAAGCCAGTTTATGGCTGGTAATGGAAATAGAGATAGGGCTGCTCGTCTTCAGGGCCACCAGGAGACAGAAACAAGTCAAGGACACTGGTAGAAGATGGAGTCTGGTCCCAGCCACCACTGGCAGCAGCATCATCAAGACTGAAAAAAGGACAGAAAAAGCCAGGGCCCTGCTTTGCAATAATGCAGTAAAGGGCAGAGGCTGGTCCAGGCATAAAGTGTCAATCCAGAAAGTGAGGCTGGAGGTATAAGTAAATAGAAGAAAATTCAGAAAACAATGAAGAAATGCCATAAGTTAAGTGAAGCCTAAGAAGTAAACCCAGAAGAAAGTGTCTCCACAATCAAGTAGCTCAAAATAGAATGGGTTGGCCACAAGGGCTCCAGGTGTGAATAGAAGAAATGCAGCAAGGGATAAAACATGAAATTAGAGCTCTTCAGGGAAAAATTGGTAGAAGAATAGCTTAAAGCAGAAGATGAAAAAGATGATCTATTTAGTGGACTCCTTGACAAATAGAATGGACCAAAAAGAACTCAATAATTCCACAAAATAGTAAGACACAGTAGAACAATGTTGAAAAACTGAAAAATTGGAAAAACACAGAAGCTATCCACTATCAAAAATGACTGACCTAGAAAACATGTCAAGGAAGAACGATTTAAGAATCATTAGCCTTCCTGAAAATCATAACCCCCCCAAAATCTAGATATCAAATTTCATACATCATAAAAGAAAATTTCCCATATCTATTAGAATCAGAAGACAAAATGAAAATGGAAAAAATCCTCTGTTCTCCTGAAAGAAACTCCAAATTGAAAACACTCAGTAACATAAAGCACACAGGTCAAATAAAAATTATTTTAAGTAAGTCAAAAAGATAAAGATCAAGTACCTCTGAACCACAGTCAGGATCACACAAAACTCAACAGTAATAACTATTAATGATAGGAAATCTTAGACTATGATATTCCAAAAAGAAAAGAAAAAAGCTTGCAACCAAGAATAGTGCTCCCTAAAAACTGAGTACAAACCCTAAGGGACAAAAGTGGATTATCACTGAGGGGGAAAAAAAGACCAGAGATGGGCTGACTTCCTAAAATTCAAACATAGGATATGAGATAATAAATGCATTTGAGCATTTTAAAGAATTAAATGATGACTAACCACTTACATTGTAATAGTAGAGGAGGAGAGGGGAAAAGAAGTAAGTGTCCCTACAGAATCTCACTATCTTCAATGGTCACAGAGGGAAAAAAGAAAAACTCAAGATGTATAGGATCTTATCAGTTTTAAGAAAGGAGAAAAAAAGGGAGAGAAAGATACATAATAGAGAAGAAATAAGAAAAAGAGATTAATAAGGAAATACACATACCTCCTATCTCTTGGCAGAGAGGTGATAGACAAAATGGAGATGGCCAACGTGCTGATTTGTTTTGCATTTACATGCATTTTGCAACTATGCATTTATTATAAGGGAGAGTTTTTGCTTTGCTAGATAGGACAGGGAAGATAGATAGGTTATTGGGAAGTAAAACACATGAAAAAGTGCACCAGTAAGATATTGTTAAATACACAGAAAGAAAAAAAAGTGTAGGAGTCACAAATTGAGCCCCTCTTCTGTTATTTTGTCAAACTTAAAACTTATATTTCTGTTTAAAAAAACTTACATAAGTTCAGTTTCTTATATAATCTTCTTCCCTATTCTTCATAGCTTAAAATGTGTGTCAATAAGTCCATGATAAAAAAAATTAGATGTAAATAAAAAATAAGAGGATTGGACAAAATGATATCTAGTTTTTTACATATTGTCTGTACTACTGGAATGCTAGATCCTTGAGAGCAGGGACTGTCTTTGCCTTTCTTTGTGTCCCTAGAGCTTAGGATCATTCTGGCACATACTAAGTGCCTAATAAATGCTTGCTGACTAAGGTGCTTCCTAGCTCTAAAGTCTATGTTCTGTAATTCACACAGGAAGGCTTATGCTAGGTGAACAAATGGTCTCAGTTATTAAAATTGAATTCCTCATTAACCAATAGGATCGCCTAGTCATTTTGATGATAGGAAATACCAAGATTTTTCTTGTGTATTTTGTATACACATTGGACTCAGAGCAAATGCTATGGAAAGCGAAATTTTACCTGAAGATTTGTTATAAAGCAATCCAAAGATGTAAGATAATGTGAGAAAGAAAGCTATAAAGTCAGAAATTTTATTTAACCAAAGGGAGGAGGCCTCAGCTATGGTGGGAGCCATGTTGGTCAAGGTATCTACTACCTCCAACACAGCATTATGCCCTAGAGATAGAGGCAAGTAGTTGAAGTAATCTAGTGATATTATTAGCATAGTCAAAGGGAAGTAGGTAGAGATTGCAGAAATCTGCCTTCCACACCAGGCTATGACTAGACATGACTAGATATATGAGTAACCATGGTGGATATCAAGTTGCAAAAGTCATGGAGAACCATTTGTAAGGTCTTGAACAAGTTCCTTTTGTCTATGACTGAAGTATAGTGGCAGAGATGGAGCACAGCCCATTGAGTGTTGCCAAGAGAGATGTATTGGCATGAATAATAATTCAAGAGGCCAGGCTAGACTCACTGTCCCTTAGATTGAGGCATGTTGCCCACTTGGAGGCAGTACAGTTGGACCTGAAGAGAAGTATCATGAACTATTTTGCCCACAAAGTTTGTAGTCTACAGAAAGGCCTGTCAGAGCAATTGATCCATTAAATATCTAAATTCAGGTTTTCAAAATAGCATCTGCACACCAATTGTAGTGTCTAGGGATCATAGATTCAAAGCTGGAAGAGACCCTAGAGGTCATCCAATCTAACCCCATTGTTTTACAAATGAGGAGGTTGAGTCACAGAGAAGTTATATGACACCCAAGGGCACACAGCTAGTCTGTGTTTGAAGAAGGATTTGAACTCAGATTTTTCTGACTCCAAGCTGAGTACTTTGAGGTGACAATGAAATTGAACCCACTGAAAAACAATGCCTAATAGATCTCAATCAATTGAATGGCTAACCTAAAGGTGCTAGATGCTTACATAGACAACATTGTAGAAAACAATGGGGTTCCTTGTCCTTTTGGCACCTTTTGGTACAAGAATCTCCTTCTCCCAGATAGTTCAATTCTTTTTTTTTACTAGACAGTGGGGTTAAGTGACTTGCCCAGGGTCACACAGCTAGTGAGTGTTACATGTCTGAGGACAGATTTGAACTCAGGCCTTCATGACTCCAGGGCTGGTGATCTATCTACTATGCCACCTAGCTGCCCCAATAGTTCAATTATTTATGTCATTAGTCAACTTGTGGAAGAGTATGCACAGAGGTCTAGAAGTATGGATCCATGGTGTGGCTTGCATGAAATTAGACCCAATGATGACATTGGATATATCAGTTTCAGGATGAACTGTTTATGTACAGCTAGCTATACAAAAACAGGTTGAAATGGACCAGTTTTTCAGGATGCTAAGTGTTATGTTCCTACTCTGGTTTCCACTGGAAAGTCTTGGAGTGCTTTGGTGTATCAATAAAAGGCACCAACAAGGGGGAGATCTTGGGGTAATGGAATAAAGTGGCAATAGTGCACCACAAAGCAGAAGAACCACTTCAGGTCTTTAATAGAAGTAGAGGTTCCCTACTACAGTATGACCAACACCTTGCAATGCTCTATACATATTCAGTGCCAAACTTTGTGTGCCTCATAAAATCCATCTCGCCTTTCTCAAATAGCATTTTTCTAATTTGGTTATTGCTAGACTGCATGGGCACTGAACCATGACTGCAGCCAGTTTGGGGTTCTAGAAATGATATCATGAGTAGATGAGAATATTATTGGGATAAACCGCCACCTCCCCCAGGTCCAGCAGGTCTTGAAACATGAAATTCTAATAGCTACTGGGAACTAATGAAGTCTCCTCTGCCAAGCAAGAAAGAAGAGGCAGCATAACATGGTGGATGGAGTGCTGAACCTGGAGTCAGGAAGACTTAGGTTTAAATTCTGTCCCTGATAACCTTTCCTGAATGACCATGGGCAAATCGTATCACTTCTCAGAGCTTCAGTTTCCTTGTCTATAAAATCAGAATAATAATATCAACTTTATAAGAAGTTACAAAGCTCAAATAAGGTCATGCATGTAAAGGGTTTTGCAGACCTTAAAGTACTATATAAATATCAGATGGTATAACTATTATGAAGTCCATAGATACCCCTTAATAGTTAGGAATTTCAGTACTCATGGACCTGGCAGTTTGAGTTTGAGGATCCAAATCTAATAGATGTATTACATGTGACAGGTAAAGTATGGTTGGTCTAGAGATGAGGAGTGAAGGTCTTGCTCTACCTTTATCTGTAAAAGGAAGAAGACTGTCACTTTTGCCCAGATGTCAGGGTGAGCAAGTCATGGCAGCCACTCTCCTTCCCAATCATGCTCTAAGTGGATTTGTAGTAAGTTTGTCTAGAGTAGAAAAATCTGCTTTTTAGCAACATTTTCTCTATTGTAATATTTCAAAAGTTTTCTTGTGTTCCTAAATGAATTCCTCTACTGTATCCAGTGTGAGGATATTATCAGTAAAGTAGAGGGTAGCCTGCTAGGAAGTATAGTGCGAAGATTACCTTTTTCCACTCCATGGAAAATCACTGATGCCAAAGACCCAATAACAACTTGTACTGAGCTAAAAAAATAAAATTTTTTTAAACTCTTGGAGGTTTTCCTTTAAATGAGCGAAAGTGTCCAAGGGACTACAGATATTACATATCAGGGTAGGTCTACCAATTCCTAATGCTGCTTAAGGCAAACATTCAAAGAATCACAGATTTTCAGTTGGATGGGATCTCAGTGGCTACCTAATCTAACCCAAACCTGATTTAAAAATCCTCTCTGAACCATCCCTCACAAGTGGTCATCCATGAATGCTTGAAGACCTCCAGTGAGGAGCATCCCACTACTACTTCAAGACCATTCATTCCATTTTGGGATGGCTCTAATTGTTGGTATTTCCCTGACATCAGGCCCAAATGTACCTCTTTGCAACCTCCACCTATTGCTCTAATCTGCTTTCTGGAGCCAAAAAGAATGAATCTTCTCCCCTATGAAACCCCTTCAGATAGTAGAAGACAGCCATCATGTCCTCATTAAGTCTTTCTTTTCTCCTTTCCTATCATTCCTTACATGGCTTAAATCTCAGAACCAGACACATCCAGATGGTTTTCCTTGGGATCCTCTTCAATTTATCAATGCCCTTCTAAAATATGGTGCCCAAAACTGAATCTAATACTCCAGGTGTATCTTGAGAGCAGGGGATGCCTCTTACCTTGCTTTGTATCCCCAGCACTTAGCACAGTTCCTGGCAATAGCAGGCTTTTAATAAATGTTTACTGACTGGTTGACCAGGGAAGAATACAATGGAACTAATATCTCCCTGATCCTGGACACTCTGCCTCTCTTAGTTTGTCCCCAAATCACATTAGCTTCTTTTTTGGCCACCATATTGTACTGTTTGTTGGATCATACATTTAGAATTGGAAAGGGGGAAGCTAGGTGGTACAGTGGATAGAGTTCTGGCCTTGAAGTCAGGAGGACCTGAGTTCAGATCCAGCCTCAGACCAAACACTTGACACTTACTAGCTGTGTGACCCTGGGCAAGTCACTTAAACCCGATTGCCTCACTGAAAGAAAAGCAAAAAAAAAAAGTAAAAAAAAAATAGAATCGGAAAGGATTGTAGAAGTCATCTAGGACAGATGCCCTCAATGCTGTCTAATTAAAATGACCCAGAAAAAATGAGAAGAAATGAGAAAATACAACTCACTTCCTCCTTTGCAGAGGTGGGGCACTACGAGCATGGAACATTACGTATACTATCAGACTCCACTAATTGGTCAGTTTTGCTATACTCCTCCACCTCTTTTTTTTTTCTTTTCTTACTCTTTGTTACAAGGGACAGCTCTCTAGATAGGGGTAGGGAGAGAGCTATTTTTAGAAATGAAAGCTGTATTAAAAGATACCAATAAATTTTTAAAATGTCAATGAAAAACTAATACCAATTGGTATATAAAAATTTCCTGTACATAATCATATGATCATAGAATTTTAGAGCTGGAAGGAACTTCAGAGAGCATCTAATCCAACCACTAGATGAGGAAATTAAGTCCTATACAGGTTAAATGACTAGCTCTAGGTTGCTGAATTAGTGAATGGAAAAAATGGAAGGCTATTATCATTATTCCCACTTCATAGATGAGGAAAGAAATGGTGGGGAGTGTGTGTGTGTGTGTGTGTGTGTGTGTGAGAGAGAGAGAGAGAGAGAGAGAGAGAGAGAGAGAGAGAGAGAGAGAGAAAGAGAGAGAGAGAGAGAGAGAGAGAGAGAGAGAGAGAGAGAGAGAGAGAGAGAGAGAGAGCACTGGCTCAAAACCATGAAATAATTCTATAAATTCTATTCTCTGATAATTTACGGTTGCAACTTGTTAGCTCAGTCAGCTTGAGCATGGAAATAATGATGTCAAGGTCACAAATTCAATTGCCTTTAAAAGATGTATGCAAGGCATGTGTCAAATGTGTGCTTCCAGTTACAAGGGAAACTAAATAACACAATGTCCCACTGGGTCAGTGGACATATACTACTGTTACTGGAAAAACAGCTGGACATTGTCTTCACAAGAAAATTAGCGGCAGCATGGTTATTTAACTAATTTATGGCCTTCCTGATCACACCCCTTTCCATCACATTAATCCACCCACACATTGAGCAAAAAGATGCCATGTCCTTTCCAGTACAGCAAGAGTTAATGCCTTTGAACAGAGCTCTGATTCTGTAGAGCTCCACACTATACAATTGCTGAGTGTGATTTAAAGAGTGAGAATTATTATGATCATAACTGAGTTGAGGTGTAGTCTGGTGCATGACAAGCAGCAGCAGCAGCAGCAGCACAAAACGTCCCCCTGGTGATATAGGACTTTCAGGGGGCAGATTTGAACGGTATTTGTTCTGTATCGAATTTCTTTAGTAGAGAGGGTGAGGGGCCCATTGCAGAGAAGGAAGAGGGGAAAGGAAATGTAGGCAGTGTGATATTAACCTCAAGTGAAACTACTGTAGAGAGAAAATTGTGGGATGTTAAAAATTCTTGGTGTGAAACTAGAGAGGCTGTTGATAAGAGTTGATGAGGCCTAAGGAATCAGGCAATGCTTTAAGGGCTGGGAGACTTCAGGTCTCAAATCCTCATGCCTCCCTGTGCCAGCTCTTTTTTCACCTTTAAAATGATATCCGCACCATCCCTTCATAAATGATAGAGATGTTGGGAAGCTGAATTAAAAGTGAAGCTTCTAAAGTGCTCTCAAAAGGAAGCACCAAATGAGGCATTTAGAAGGTAAGAAAGGGACTGTCCCCACCTCCTGTGAGATTCGAAAGCACTTATTAACAATCTTTTGCGGCTTCCTTTTGTTGGGCGTGGGCATGGGTTTATTTTTGGTTTTTTTAATGTAGATAAGGCTTATATGGAGCGGCAGTCAATCAATAAGGATTTATTATGCACTATGCTAAGCACCTGGGATACAAAGAAAGGCAAAGGATGGTTCTCGGCTGTCAAGGATCATATGTCCTAAGAGGGGAGAGAACATGTAAATAACTAGCAATGTAGTAGATTAAGAAAAACCAGAGTAGATTAAAGTAATCTGAATGGGAAGGCATTAGTAACTGGGGAGACAGAGCTTCAAGGCCTCCTGTAGAAGGTGGGCTTTGAACTGAGTCTTAATGGAAATAACTAAATGTAGGAAAGTAAAAATGTAAATGTAAACTTGATGCAAGAAACTATAAGGGAGAGGTGAGGGGACAGAGCATTTCAGTCTTGGGGGATAGCCAGAGAGAACTAGGTTATCAAGTTCAAGAAGCAACAAGCAAGAAGGCTGTTGTTTGTCCTGTGTTCGCAAAGAGGACCATGATGTCAGAGAGGTGACGCCATGACGTGCAAATGAGTTGGATTTCAGTGAGGGACGGCTGTGTAGCTGAATGGTAGAGTGCAGAGTGGAGTAGTCTGAGAAGACTAGAAAGGTAATGGGGTGCAGCTTGTTGGCCTAGTGGATAGAGCGCTGGAGCTAGGAAGGCCCAAGTTCAAATTCTGCCTCAGACCCTTTTTTTTCTCAATTGTGTGTTTATTTTTTTTAATTACATTTTATTGCTACAAAGTGAGTGGCTTGTATTGTAGCCTTGGCTTCTTAGGGTTCAGTGTGTGACTATGAGGAATGGGTGCACATTTGCTGGTTTGGAGGAAGGGTGTATTTGGAAAATTGGCTGGGACGCCAATTCACATTTTCTTGACGGATTGGTCAGATGCTGTGAAGGAGGCATGGCAAGCCTGTGCCAACCCTCTAATTAGATTAAGAAGTTCTTGAAAGTCTAACTGCCCATCACAGTTGAGGTCCAGTTTCTTCATCATTTGGTTCAGAACATCAGAGGCCTGGTTCTGTGTGAAGGAACCCAGCTCTGTATTCATGAAGACCAGGAACTCAGTCTTGGAGAGGGTATTTCCGGAGTTAGCTATCTCCCGACCAGCATACTTCTGGAAAACAGCTATTGTGGGCTCAGTGCATCTGTCAGTTTCAGTGGGATTGATTTTTTTGGTCATTTTTGAAGGAAAAGGAGAATCTGAAAGTGGAGCGTCTCTAAAGAGTAGCATTGGAGAGCAAGCAAATGCTACAAGCAATGGATTAATGGGGCTCAGAACTTATCTCTAAAATCCTGCCTAGATACTTACTAGCTGTGTATCTCTGGGCAAGTCAGTTAGCCTCTGTTTACCTCAGTTTCCTCATCTGTAAAATGGGGGTAACAATAGCACCTGCCTCCAAAGGTTGTTGTGAGGATTAAATGAGATGATGTTTGTAAAGCACAATGCCTGGCATATAGTAAACACTACATAAATATTTAATTTTATAGCTATTATATTATAGTGGATAAGGTATGTTAGACTTAGAGTCAGGAAGATCTCGGTTCAAATTCCTTCTCTGGCATTTAGCAGCTATTTCACCATAAGCATGCCACCTCTCTAAGGTTCCATTATCTTATCTGCAAAACTGAGGAAAAATACTTGTGGTATTTATCTCACGGGATTATTGTGAGGCTCAGATCAGAGAATGTATGTAAAGCTATTTGCAAATTTCATGTGGTCTAATGTGATATAAATATAAAAAATGAGATATAAATGGGAGTTATAATGATATCCTTAACTAATCCATTTAGAGTGGGAAGGGACCTCGGGGTGGGGGCCATCTGGTGCAACCTCCTGGTTTTACAAATGAGGATCCTGCAGCCCAGAGGGGTTGTGACTTGCCAAGGGTCAGATAGTAAGTGGTAGACATGTCAGGCCCTGTTTCCATGCTGCACCACCACTGCTACCTTGGCCTTCTTCAAGGACAGTGCCGCACACTCCTTTGTGGCCGCTACAGTGCCTAGCATGGTGCATGGCATCTTAGGTAAACTGTTCTTGGCTCTGACTCCAGGCCTATCTTATATACCATAGCAGCTGGTGTCCTGAGCAGTCCCTCTGTATTGATGGTGCCCCTCATTCTGGACACGTCCCCCAATTTCTGAACTGCCAAAAAAAGGAGGACCTTCATTTAAAATTCTACTCCCATTTTCCAGGTTGTTTTTTTGTTTGTTTGTTTGTTTATTTGTTTGTTTTTCCAAATGACTCTAATAAGGTTTTCCCAATTCCCTTCAGTATCTTTGACTTAGATCTGAAATAGGAAGCATGGCCAGAGTAGCCCAGGTATCTTTCCCCTCTGTTTTCCCCCCTCCCATTGCACGCAGTTCTGGCTAAAGCCTGGGACTCCATTAGTATTTGAAACACCCAGTTCCTCCACATTCAACTAGTATTTCCTGTGGCTTTGTTAGTTTGTTTGTCCTTTGTTCTGGAAGAGGACCATTGTCTCCTGAGGTTTTACTATTCTAAAGAGATGCTAAATTAAACTCCATGGCAACTGCCATTATAGGACAGAGATCATTTAAACTTTGCTATCATTTAACAATAATGTGGTGGCAAATGATACATGGGAAAGGATGGAAAACAGCATATCATATGCTTGACTGCTGGCACCCTATTAAAATAATTTTCTGGGCATATAAAGCCCCCTAACATGGGATCAAGTGCAGTGATTCAGCAGGCCCTGCTCTTCCAAAGGGCTCTACCGCTTTGAAAGGCACACTGTTATTACTGGCATTTGGGATCATTTAATTTATCTGAACCAACATTTACTTGTGTTGGTTAATGTATCAAGCACTGGTCTAGGCTGACCTCTTGGGTTACCCACATGCTGCTGGGACAGGTAATCTGATGTAGTAAAAAGAACATCAAGCTTGAAATCAGTGATGGTGGGTTTGTTGAGGTGTAGATGCTAGGGGTGTTGGGACCCCAAAATCATGACATGTGGGTCCTGTCCAAATGAATTCAACCCAAGCCTTCTTTCAGCCAAAGATAAGGTTTATCAAAGATGAGCCATATAGGTCAGACTCTTAAGGAATCTGAACGTTTGTGACACTTGTAAGTGGGGGCCAGGTTAGAACTTATATACAGCCAAGTAACTTGAGGTGACTAGAGGAGGAGCTGGGAGGAGGATCTTGAAGCTGGGGTGACTAGGGGAGGCATTTAGGGAGAATCCCAATGGGAGTATGTGGGAAGATGAATGGGGTAATCTGGGAGCAGACAATGGAAGGCTAGGCTTTATTAGGGTAACAAAGAACTGGAAGATAGGGAGTCTGGATAAGATCAAGGATGGGAAATATAACCCAGGGCTAGAGACAATAGAGGACTAGGCTTAATTAGGGTATCAAAGAACTGGAAGAATGGCCCAGGGATAAAGAAGAGCCAGTGGATGGGAATAAGAATAAGAATGACTTCAAGGGAGTGCTAGACTTCCTTGACTAGATAAATGAGGTCAAAGAAAGTTTAAGGGTTTTCTAGGGCTTGTAGACAAATGGGACCCAAATTCTTTTTGGGGTTAGGGGCAAAGGTCTCGGCTTGGTCCCACACCCCATCAGGTTCAAATTGTGGCTATGTTCCTTCCTATCTGTGTGACATTGAGTAAGTCACTGACCCTAGCTTGGCCTCAGTTTCCTCATATTCAAATGAAGCATTTGGACTAGATAATCTATGAGGCTTCTCCCTGCTCTGAAATTTATGATGCTATAATAAATCTTCATGATATTCAACCTATTGGTCCAACTTCTTCCTGTTATCTATTTTTTTCAATCATGGCTTTGAAGTAGTCCAATAATTTTATTTTTTAATTTTTTTAAGATACATTTATTCATTTATTTTTGTTTTTCAACATTCACTACCACAAGATTTTGAGTTCCAAATTTTCTCCTCGAGCCATCCCTCCCCCAACCCCAAGACAGCATGCATTCTGAATATCCTTTCCACTAATCTGCCCTCCCTTCTATCTCCCCCGACACTCTTCTCTTATCCCCTTCCTCTTCTATTTTCCTGTAGGGCAGGATAGATTTCTATACCCCATTGTCTGTATATCTTATTTCCCAGTTGCATGTGAAAACAATTTTTTAACATTTGTTTTTAAAACTTTGGGTTCCAAATTTTCCCCCTTCCTCCCTCTCCACTCACCCTCATTGAGGAGGCAAGCAACTCGATACAGGTTATACTTGTGTAGACATGAAAAACACTTCCATAGTACTCATGCTGTGGAAAACTAACTATATTTTCCTTCATCCTATCCCACCCCCCAATTTATTCTATTCTGTCTTATGAGCCTGTCCTTCCTCAGAAGTGTTTGTTTCTGATTACCCCCTCCCCCAATTTGCCTTTCCCTCTATCATCTCCCTGCTCTCTTATTCCCTTCCCCCCTATTTTCCTGTAGGGTGAGATAGCTTTCCATACCCAATTGGCTCCTTAAGCCAAATTCTATAAGAATAAGATTCACTCATTCCCTCTCACCTTCCCCCACTTTCTCTCCACTGTAAAAGCCTTTTCTTATCTGTTTTATGTGAGATAATTTACCCCATTCTACCTCTCCCTTTCTCCTTCTCCCAGTATAATCCTCTCTCACCCCTTAATTCTCCAGATATCACCCATTCACCTTCAACTTACCCTGTGCCCTCTATCTATCAATCTATCTGTATATTTTTTCCCTCTAACTGCCCTAATATTGACAAAGGTCTCATGAGTTACAAATATCATCTTTCCATGTAGGAATGTAAACAGTTCAACCTTAGTAAGTCCCTTATGATTTCTCTTTCCTGTTTACCTCTTCATGTTTCTCTTGAGTCTTGTATTTGAAAGTCAAAATTTCTATTCAGCTCTGGTCTTTTCATCAAGAATGCTTGAAAGTCCTCTATTTCATTGAATATCCATTTTTTCCCCTGAAGGATTATATTCAGTTTTGTTGGGTAGGTGATTCTTGGCTATAATCCTTTGCCTTCTGGAATATCAAATTCCAAGCCCTGCAGCCCCTTAATGTAGAAGCAGCTAAATCCTGTGTTATCCTGATTGTGTTTCCACAATATTTGAATTGTTTCTTTCTGGCTGCTTACAATATTTTCTCCTTGACCTAAGAACTCTGGAATTTGGCTACAACATTCCTAGGAGTTTTCCTTTGGGGATCTTTCAGGAAGTGATTGGTGGATTCATTCAATTTCTATTTTACCCTCTGGTTCTAGAATATCATGGCAATTTTCCTTGATAATTTCTTGAAAGATGATATCTAGGCTCTTTTTTTTATCGTAGCTCGCTCTCTCTCTCTCTCTCTCTCTCTCTCTCTCTCTTCTCTCTCTCTCTCATTGGTTAGGGTTAGGGTGACTTGCCAGGGAGAGGTAGGTTACCTAGGAGAGTCCCAGGTATAGCTCAATAGATAATAGGTCCAAACCCTCCAAATACCTGTAAAAAATGGCTCCAAACAAATTCTAGAACAGCAGAACCCACAAAAAGACAGAGTGAAACAAATTTCCAGCCCAAGACAGCCTGGATGGTTGATCACAAAGGTATATTGTGCCAGGCAGGAAGAGGAAAACAGGCAAAATAGGCCTCAGCAAACCTGGAGCAGCCCTCTGAGGACTGAATCATGGGCAACTGTGGCATTTTCCAGACTTCTCAACCCACAAATGGCAAAGACAACTTAGAAGGTCAGTAGGAAAAGTCTGTGACCATGGTGAGACAGAAGCTTGGTGTCAGCCCCAGTCCCCATGCTCATGGCCCTGGGGCAGCAGCTGCCTCCAGAGCTTCAGGCCCACAGACTGAGGGGAATTGAGTGGCTGATCAGAGGGGTATTGCAGGGATCTCTTTGTTGGTGCTGAGGCAGGACTCTCTTGCTTTGCCTTGGATCTGGGTCACAGTTCTGGGTAGCAATCCTGGGGTGAGGAGGAGTGCTGACGTGGTGGAGCTTGTAGTGGCTGTGTAGAGAGAATCTTCCTCACAGTTCCAAGGCAGAAAAGAGTGCTTGTCATCTCTCATAGACCAGAGCATAGGCTAGGAAAGGAGAAAACACCTTGCCCCTTATCATACCACCTTGGAAGAACTGAAAATTTACAGGTCCCTAGAAGTATCTCTGAAAACAGCTGCACAAAACACTCGAAGCTTGAGACAGTACATTCTCCACACTAGAAGTAGACCCCTTCCTTAACAAAGAATTTAAAATTCAAGTAATTGGCTGGGATCATGAGCAAACTGTGCAAAAAAAAGTCAGACTATAGAATCTTTCTTTGGTGACAAAGAAAATCAAAACATACAACCAGAAGAAGACAACAAAGTCAAAGCTCCTACATCCAAAGCCTCCAAGAAAAATATGAATCAGTCTCAGGCCATGGAAGAGCTCAAAAAGGATTTTGAGAAACAAGTAAGAGAAATAGAGGAAAAACTGAGAAGAGAAATGAGAGTAATGCAAGAAAATCATGAAAAACTAGTCAACAGCTTGCTAAAGGAGACCCAGAAAAATACTGAAAATAACACTTAAAAAACAGACTAACCCAAATGCCAAAAGAAGTCCAAAAAAGCTAAGGAGGAGAAAAATGCCTTAAAACCACTCCAATGTGAGGAGGCCCAGGCACTGAAGGAAGTTTCAGGATGAGCCAAAAGGAGAGGAGGCATAATTCTGAAGTCTAGAAAGTGAGGACAAATCTGGGAAGGGAAAGGCCACTGGATTTGGAGTTGGAAGGATCTAAATACAAGCCTGAGTTCTGACATTAGCTAAATGAGCACTTCTCCAAGTTGCATCCTCCTCAGCTGTAAAATGGAGATAACATTTGTTCTATTTGCCTCTCAGGATAGTTGTGGGGGGAAAGCTTTATGAACCTTAAAACTCTCTACATATGTGAATGACTTTTATTAAATGATGAAATCTATGATAACATGCCCAGGTAGATGAAATCTCTCCTAAAAGATTTTTCTTTTCAATTTCATTTCTCTCTGATTCAACACATATAAAAGCAACCTGCTGATAAGGAATTTAGTTTCCCAGTTTTGACAATACTTGAGGCACCTGTATAGTCTCTATAAGGAACACAAGTATTTCAGGTCCTTGGGAAAGCAAACCCTATGTGGTAAATTCATATACTGGCTTCTTCTTTCATTAATCCATTCTCTTTGAATATGGTCACTGTGAATCAGTTCCCCACAGTGAGATACAGAAAGGAGAGGAATTGGACCTGTAATTTTATTAATTAAAATATTAGTTGTCTAGGCTTGGCTTCCTTCTATTGGTGAGGCTGAGATTGTCAGATCTCTTGAGCTAAATAGTTCTGAACTGAAGTAGGCTAAACCGATTAGGTGTCTGTATAAAATTCAGCATTAATATGCTGAGGCCCTGGGATTGGTGGGTCCAGCACCAGGTTGCCTAAGGAGGGACAATTGAGTCCATGGCATGTAGAGTCCTATGAGCAGCATTTCTAGCCTGGGCAAGATAGGGAGATCATCTTTAAAAAAAAAAAATTGCTTAGATCACTGAGAAATTAAATGACTTGGCCAGGGTCATGCATCCAGTATATGTCAGTCTGTAGGATAAATGATGGAACTGAGTATTTGAACCAACCAAGCTGAAAACCAGAACCTGGAGCAGAGATGACTAAACTGGAGTGTAGTGTCTGATCAGACTACAATCAGACATTGTCAATCAATCAACAAGCCTGGTCTGGTACTGGGCCGGCTTCTGGGGATACAAAGACAAAAATGAAATATCTCTTGTCCTCAAGGAGCTTCCATTCTATCAAGGAAACAACATGCACACATATGAGTACATGCAAAGTAAATGTAAGATAATTTCACGGGGGGCAAACTAGCAGTTTTGGGAGGGAGATCAGGAAAGGCTCTCTATAGGAAGTAGAAGGTAAGTAGGAGGTAGATTATGAGCTCAACTTTGCAGGAAGCCAAGGATTCTAAAAAGTAGAGAAGAGGGGGAATATTCTAGGCATAGGGGACCAGCCTGTGTAGAGGGATGGGCATAGTGGGTAGAATGTCATAAACAAGGTATAGCAAGGCAGCTAGTTGGACTAGAAAGTCTCATGCAATGGAAGACACACCTGGCTGATCGATTCTATGCTAGTTGGACTAGAAAGTCTCATGCAATGGAAGACACACCTGGCTGATCGATTCTATGCTAGCATCACCACACACACAGTGAAACAGGAGACAGGACATAGAATGGAGCCCAGGGCTCACAATTCCTATTGGGAAGTAGCACTGTGGTGTCATAAATTGTCAGAGGAGTAGAAACTGGAAAAACTTGAGCTCAAGCCTTACCTCTGGTGCATACTGATTGCATGAACCTGGGTGGGTAAATCACTTATTTCCATGTCCCAGACCTCTCTCTAAGATTCTAACTCTAACAGATGAATTGCTAGTCTGCAACTGTAGGAGTGTCCACATCAGAAGTTCTCTACTCCTGGGAAGTTACAGGTCCATTGTGGGGGGAAAAAAAGGATTGGCCCAAATCTATATCTACTAATTATCTAATGATTATCTATGCATGGATGGATGGATCTATCTATTGATTATCTATGTGTATATAAATGAATATATGTATCTATGTAACACATCTCATACATGTTATGTACGCAACACATATCTTATACACATGTGATGTCGATGTAACATGCATGCATGTACCACTTGTACTCATGTGTTGTCTATGTAATGATACATCTTACACTGTGTTATACTGTGGTATGCATATGTATTATATATCACACATGTCACACTTATCTTATACATGTATTACATTGTAACATAGCTCACACATGCATGTTTGAACGCATATCTTTGTACACATGTCTTTATACATCTTACACATATGTATGTTGTATGTATGTGTGTGCATAGCAGCTAGGTGACACAGTGTATACAGTACCAGGCCTGGAGTTATGAAAACCCGAGTTCAAATCCAGATACTTACTAGCTGTGTGACCCTGGACAAGTCACTTAATCTTCTTTGCCTTAGTTTCCTCATCTGTACAATGAGCCAGAGAAGGATATAGCAAACCACCCCAATATATTTGTCAAGAAAACCCCAAATGGGGTCATGAAGAGTCAGACATGACTGAAATAACTGAACAAAGTATATGTATCTATTTATTATCTATCCACTGATTACTTTGTCAATGTAGGTCTCTATGAATCTGATGAATATGTGTATATTTTATGCATATAGTAATTTGATGCTCTTCATTGAACTAATTTTCATTTAAAATAATATTATGACTAATTTGTCTTTTTCTTTTTTCTTCTCTTCCTTCCTCTTCAGTCATTATTTTCCTCTTCCTTTTTATAGCTCATTCCATTTCTAGCTCATTTTCTTCCCTTCAGCTAATTTCCCACTGCTTTGTCTACTTTGTTATTAAGGAGAAGGAACTAACCATTTTAATGGACTACAGAATGAGAAAGTGCTGGCTCCAACATATGTTGCCTTTAAGATCAGTATTTTATTATTTAGGGCTAATGATAGCGCACACACACGCACACATACACACACACACACACGCACACACACACACACACACACACACACACACACACACAGCCTTTATAATAACTAAGCTTCTTATGAATAACAGACACACCTCCCAATAGGTCAGAATTATAATGTCCCCCTGCAGCAAGTATATTAAAATGGTTTTCCCCCTTAAGAGGTGGTAATTCATGGCTATACATCATAACTGTTCATCTTAAGTTCATTAAACATGATTTCCAAATAGGGAGGAGACATGGACCATCCCAGTGATGAACAGGGCTCCAATTCTCATCTAGCTGAGATTTTCTGAAAATTTTTATTGCTTTAATTGCTTGTATCACCATATAAGTTTTGTCTCAACACGAAATTTAATTCTCTACCTGAGATTCTCCATCTGTGAAATTGACATATCATTTGCCATATCTCTATGAATCCAGAATTAATAAGCAACATCAGATTCTCATTGTCTCCTGTAAACTATGTCTCTTTTCTAGGTAGGAAGCTCCCTGCCACTTCAAAGAGGATTAGTGAATTCTTGGGGAGTTCCTGCTAGATTTAAAAGGCTCTTGTAGTTACAGTGCCAACTGAAGTTATTTTTAATGGCTCAATAAGTTCAGCAAATGACTCTAGTCAGATTGGGTGAGATCAGAGTCAAATTTTCTGCATGAAGGGAGAGGAAAGAACTATCAATGATCTCATTTGCTCGGAGCTCTGCTAAATCTGACGGGTGAAGAAAACTGAATGAAAGAGAAAAATGTACCTGTGAATCAGAAAACAGGAATTCACACAGAAAAATTCAAAACCAGAAGTAAAGTAAATACCTATTAGAGAAGTGAGTCATCTTCCCACATGTTTTAGAGATAGACAAATGGACAAATTCATAGGCATTTTATTTCACTAAAGTTGGTAGAGTAGGGGGTGGGCGGAGGATGTGCAGGGGAGGGAAACCCTTAGTAAGTAACCAAGAATCCTGCTACCTTCCATATTCATTACTCACAGTACAGGTTTATAAATTCGAGTAACTATTGCCTACAGTTTCTAATAGCATTTTAATGGTTCTTCCTTCAGACAGTTTTGTTTTGAACAGTGGGAGAGTGTAAAGATTTGGACATGCCAATCCAATAATGTAGTCAGATTCTATTCTGCTCAGTATGAAATGAACAGCAGGTCATTCTTCTGCGGGGCTAGGAGCAGCAGGAAATTTGATCTATCTTTCTTCAACATGGGCCCTCTCTGTCGTTAATTAACTCATTAGTGGAGTCCAACCAGTAGACTTTGCCCTGACATTCAGTATGGAAAGCAAAAACATCAAAATAGAGGAACTGTCTCCAGGGAAATTGGAGAAAAAGAAGGGGAGGCCTGCAGTGGATCAATAATATCAATAATGATAATGATGAAAATCACAACTGATATTTATATAGTACTTTAAGGTTTTTGAGCCTTTTGAGGTCACAGGTTTTAGGCTGAAAGGATCTTTAGAAGTCATCTAATCTAATGAACTTGTTTTAAAGATAAGTAAACTGAATACTGAGAAATTTGCATGACTTGCCCAAGATCATACAGGTAGTAAGTGGCAGAGCTGGGATTTGAAACCAAATCTTTTAACCTCTAAACCTACTGCTCTTCCCACTTCACTTTTGTACATTATACATAGGTCTCATTTGAACCGTACACCAAGCCTGTATTGTTATTATTATCCCCATTTTACAGACGAAGAAACTGAGATTAAGACCACACAGGTGGAAGGGATTTTAACCCAGATTTTCAAATCCAGCATTCTATCCACAATGTCCCTACCTCCCATAACTAATAGTATCTTGTTGCTTTAAGGCTTGTCAGGAGAACCAAAGTAACCAGAATGGTATGTTCTGAATAACTCATATCAAGTTAGCTGGGATGGTTCATGACAGGTCTTAAGTTGATAGATAGCATCTATACAGCACTTTAAGGCTTGCAAAGTGATATGTGTGTAGCTATGTGTATATACTCACACATATGTACACATGCATACATATAGATATATATAAATATACATATATAAAACACCGAATATATATATAGAAAGATTATATATATGTACATACATATAGAAAATCTCATTTGATTTTCACAGAAATCCTGTGAGATAAATATTATTATTATCCCTGTTTTACAAATGGGGAAACTGAGACTGTTTCCCCAACCCTAACTCAGGGTCACATAGCGAGGGAAGGGAAGGGGGAAGAGAATGAATCTTTATGTACCACCTACTATGTGCCAGGCACTGTACTAAGTGCTTTAGAAATATTATCTCATTTGATCCTAACAGCAACTTTACAAATAAGTGCTGATATCATCCTGTTTTACAGTTGAGGAAATTGAGGCAAACAGAAGTTAAGTGACTTGCCCAAGGTCACACAGCTAGGAAGTGTCTGAGACTGGATTCAACCTCAGGTCTTCCTGACTCCAAGTCCAATACTCTATCCACTTCACCACCTAGTGACTTCAGTAAGGGTCTCAGGATCAAAGATTTATAGCTGGAAAGGAGCCAGTCCCAGAGTCTCATTTTTCAGGTGGGAAAATAAAACATCTGGTGGGTGAGGTAAAGCGAAGACTTGAATTCAGGTGCTCCCACTCCAAATCCAACACTTTGCCCTCTAAGACAAGGAATCCATATTGATATCACATGCAATGACTTTGTAATGGGTGTGTCCTCTTTAGCTGCCTCAGAAGCTGGCCATGAAGACAGAATGTAGGGAGAACAGACTGGTTCAGTGAAGGGGAAATAGGATGATGAAAGTGACTCCAAAAAACATAAGCTAAGGCCTTCTGCTTTTCTTTCCTAGATATGTAAGGATATGTTTTCACATCCCTGTATCTTCATAGTAACGATGACAGCTAATCTACAACAAAGAGAAACATGGGGAGGTGGGGAAAGGATACAGAGGAATCACCCCTTAAAAAGAGCAATTATTTTATTTGCATTTGCATAATAATTATATTTGCATTTTTCTCCAAGGGCTGTACCACACAACAGGAAATGACAAATCCATAGTTGATATGTTTCATGTTGTTACAATTTGGAGGGAACAATTTATTCAGGCCGTTTTTACCTTTACCCAGGACAATTTCCTTGTGCATTAGATAGTTCCTAATATCACAGCATGGATTCAACCATTCATTTCACACATTGAATTAGATATGCTCATAAGTGCATCTCAGCAGCAGATCATAATTTGCTTATGCAATCCTGGAATTTGCTACGGTTTGTAGCGATTCTTTGTTTTAATAATTATTCAAATGCGTTAAAAATGTATTTAGGGACAGTGTCTGTATGTGACTCCTAAAAGCTGCCATCCACAACAGGTAAGAAGAATTAGCAAAGCTGCTTGGTAGGATCGTAGGGTTGTGGATTTAAAGCCAAAAGGGAAATTGGAGGTCATCTATTGCAATCCTTTTGTTTTACATGTGAAGGAGCAGAGCCCCAAAGAGATGAAGAGTCCTGTTTAAATGTCAATCATCATAGATGATGATTTATCTATTTTAAGAATATGAATGGAAAGTTGATATTTGTGTGGGTGCCAGACAGAAGAGGCAGTTTTCTGTTTTGGCCACATCTGGTGTGGAACAGCATGGGGGTGGGGTTAGGGGGGGTGTCTATTGAAGGCTTGATGAGGCACACCTGCCAATAATGCAGGCAAACCGTCCTTCTGGTTTCTGAAGCTGTTGTTGTTCAGTTGTTGTTCAGTTGTCTGACTCTGTGACCCCTTTGGGGGTTTTCTTGGCAAAGAAGTTTTCTCCTGGTTTCCAGAAGATACTTTTCTATCTGACCCTCCAAAGTTTGCTTCTAGGGATTTCAGGTGACCCTGCAAAGACCTTGAAGCTGTTTCCTCCGCTTCCACCCTGCCCACCTCAGCCTTCATGAAGGTTTTAAAGGCTCCATTAACATCTTACCCATGCATACCGCACAGGGACCTGAGCTATAAAGCTGGAAGGGACCTCAGGCCAACCTCCTCCTTTTACAGATCAATAAACTGAGGTCCAGAGAATTTAATTATTTTCCCAAGATCACACAGGTAGATCCATAACAGAGGGGGGGATCTGATGCCAGGTTCACTGACTCCAGAGTGACTATTTCCACTGTGCTGTTTGGCTCCCTGTATAAGAAAGACCATTTCCTATCTGATCTTCAGAGGTTTCTCCCCTGGCTGTGCTATGCAGCAGAAGGGGATTAATGACCAGCTGCCCCAGCCAGGGGCCAGGGCTTGTCAAGCTTAGAACCAGGGAGCCCAGTCACAACAGATGGACAAGTATGAACAGATAACAAGGATATAAGTGGAGACGGTACATGGTGAATGGGTCAGCAGAAGTCTAGATGGGATGATATGGAAAGATCATGAAAGAAAACCATCGTCCTAAATGCAGGAAATTTGAGAAAGTTATGAGGGAAAATACAGATTATTGCTTGAAAGTACTTGTCTCTCTGCATTTATCTTTCCAATTCCTTTCAGTTCAACAAATACTTAATAAGTACTCACTGTGTACCACGCAGAAGAAATGTGGTGTTGTGGATGAAGAGCTAGCCTTGAGGCCAGGAAGACCTGCATTCCAGTCCTGTCTCTGACTTAGAAAGCAAGTCAGGCAAGTCACTTAACTTGTCAGTGCTCAAGGCAATTTTCTAAGACAAAGTTGCAAATAAAGTGTTGGCATACTTTGGTAGTGAGGTCTCTGAACTTATGAAATCACAACTATGTACAAGGAACTGTGATAGAGATGGTGGGGAAACAAAGGAAAAAAAATGAAATGCTCTCTGCCCTAACAGAGTTTATATTCTACTGGTGGGTTATGATTTAGACATAGAGAAGTAACTGTAAGACCACTTGAGGAGGGAAACAGCTCTGAAAACTGGGTGATATGGAAAAACTTCACATGGGAGATAGCAGCTAAGCTTCTGTTGATGGCGTGGAGCATGCCAGCTCAGCCCTCTCCTGCATCTCAATCACATGGTCCATTGGGATCTGAGGAACCTAGCTATTTGAGGTATTCCTGCTCTCACCTTATGTTGATTTCCATGGTTCCAGACACTATCAGTGTTTCCAGACTTTGTCATCGTGTCTCAATTGCCATCTGACCAGCAACTTCCCTCATCACCTGTGGCTTCCTCACCCTGGGACATCCATCTCTGTGGCTTTCTATCTAGAACCTTCCTCCGCCATAATGGCCTCCTCCAATTGGTGAGTTCCTTCCTGGTCCTCCATCTTGGGGAAGGGCCAAGGCTGGTCAACCTTCGTTCCCTTCTTGGCTTCTGACTTTCTGGACTTTGCCACTGTGCCCACAGCACCTTCTTCCTGTGGGCCCCCCTCTTTGCTCTCTTTTTCTGTGTTGTCTTCTCCCATTCCTCAGACCAGATACTCCATCTACTAACTCTGAGAGTTTTCTCTGGTTTCCCCCAAGCAAGGAATGCTTTCCCTCCTTATCTCCACCTCCCAGCTTCCTTGGCTTCCTTCAAGTCTCAGCTAAAGTCCCACTTTCTATAAGAACCTGTTCCCAATAGCTCTTAGTCATAGTGTCTTCTTTTCTGAGATTATCCCTGATTTATTTTGTATATATTTTTGTTCACATGTTTTCCCCCATTAGACTAGGAGCAGGGCCTTTTTGTCTTTCTTTGTATCCCTAGTACTTAGTACAGTGACTGGCACATAGTAGGTACTTAATAAATGCTTCTTGCCTGTCTGCCTGCATGGCCTGACTAGAGGGTATACCGGAGCCAGCTTGAACAAACTCATTAAGTTTTGAGTCTGAGCATTTATACCTTGTCATTGTTGTCATTGAGTCATTTCGCTCACATTTGATTCTTTGTGACCCCATTTGGGGATTTTCTTGGCACAGATACTGGAGTGGTCTGCCATTTCCTTCTCCAGATCATTTTATAGATGAGTAGCTAAGGCAAACAGGGTTAAGTGACTTGCCCACGGTCACACAGCTAGTAAGTGAGGCTGGATATGAATTCGTGAAGGTGAGTCTTCCTGATTCCAAGCCTGTTGCTCTATCCACAGCTATGCCATCTAGCTGCCCCTTACAAATTAACAAAATGCTACAAACCAGGGTTTGATTTATTGTTCTGTTGATTGTCTCTAGAATTAAAGTATGAAGAAAATGCTAATAAAACAGATTAAACTTTAAAGTGTGTACCTCCCCGATATACACACACACACACACACACACACACACTCCCAGGGCTGGTTGTTAAACACTTACCAGCATATTCCTGTCCTTAAGCCATCCCCCTCTAACCTCATCAACTTATTTCATTACTCAGCTATTGTAACTTTTCTTTACATTCATTTGGTTAAGCTTGGACATCTTACCTCCAATTTTAGCTGATTAAGGTCCTTCTTCAAGAACAAGCAGAGGTCATCTGGTTTAATTGTCTGATTTTATAGAAGAAATCAAGGCCTAAGAGCCTAACAGCCCTGTCCAAGGTCTCAGGGGTAGGAGGAGACAGGGCTTTAGGACAGACTCAGGTCAGTGTTGTTTATATTGGACCACACTGCCTCCCTAGTGGCTGGGCCTAGTTCCTCCTACATGCCATGAGGATAGTGATTATTGACATGAGATGCAACATGGCATAGTGGATAGAGTATTTGACCTAGAATCCAGAAAAGCCAGATTCAAATCCTGCCCAAACCCTAGTTTTATGACCAGAAGCAAGTACCTTGTCTCATCTGGTATGGGGATGATAATATTTACTCCAAAGGATTGCCATGAGGCTCAAATGTCATCATCATCATCATTAAAATAGCGTCATATAGTACTTTAAGTTTTGCAAGGCACTTTACAAATATTATCCCATTTGATCCTGATAACAACTCTGAAAATTAGCTACTATCATTATCCCCATTTTATAGATGAGGAAACTAAAGGTTTTGCAAACTTTAAAGCCCTTATACCAATGTCAGTGATTATAATCTCCTTTCCAGAATGGCATCCCTGTATCCACCCTCTGGGAGAGGCCACAGTACATTGAACTCTTTTACTTCAAAGGTTATACTCTGGTTTCACCTTCCACTAAATGTCTACTCCCAGATTGAGGGACTTTTTCAGCTCTTCCTTTATTTGCACAGATGAATAGGTCATCAAGCTGATGAATAATCAAGGCTCTGCCTTTGCCCAGCCTATGTTTGACGACATCCTCAGGTCCCAAAACAATTCTCTTTGTCTCTACTATACTCCCCCCCATCCTATTATTAGAAGTCACAATATTTGGAAAATTATTTAACCACACCTAGAGTTCGAGAGAAGAAATTGTTTTTCTTCTTTGTCTTTATGGCCCCAACACAAGCCACTTAATAACCGCTTGTAGCATTGGACTGGAAGGATCTGGACAGGCAGCACACAGGACAAGGAGGCCAGTGTGAGTTGGGATTTGCCATGCAGGCGAGTATACTGGCTGATGAGATCATGGGTCCTTTGAAATGTTGACATAAAAACAAATGCCAACAATTTGGGCAATTTCCAACAATCATAACGTAAAAGTTAATTTTCTGTTAATTCATCCAGGCAAAATGTTGGGAATAATAACAATGATAATAATAATTTAAATTTATAGTCTGGATTTACAAAGTAGTTTCCTCAACACAAATACATGAGATTTTGCAGGTAAGAAAAATGAGATTTAGAGAGTACATGACTCAGTTTTTCTGGGACCAAGATACCTTAATGAAATCCTTGACAAATTAAAGGCTATGTACTGATTTTAGGGACAGCAGGGCAAGAGAGAAATAGAAATAGATAATCCATTGAGTGGAAAATTAAAAAAGACCCAAATCCCTCTCCCTACAACCCATAAAGAATAGCCAAGTAATTAACAATAAGAGGAATTAGAAGCTCTGTTGGGCCCCGGTGTTGTAAGGAGAGCTAAGGAGCAAAAGTAAGTTCACCCTTGACACCACAACTTCTTAGGTGTTCATCTGGTCCCCATTTAGCTGATTGCTGAGAATCCTCAATCATTTGCACAATGCTTTTTTTTGGAAAGGCCAGTAGATTTCAATCTCAGCTCTGCCCCTAACCCCCTCTGTGACCTTCATTGCCTCATTCCTCTTCTCTGCTCCTCACTTCCACTCTACTGTCCCGCCTTGGTTTCCACTCTGCAGAAAGATGCTCCTAGGTTAAGCTCATCACCTCTAATCTCGCCACTAGGCTTATAACTCAAGCTTGGATTGATACCACTTCCTCACACTGACATCACTTCCCCTCTGATTGGAAGGATGGAGATGGAGTACTTCTTAATGACTTCCTTTAGAGAGGGCAGAAACTGGACTTTCACCCACTCCACTCTATATCTGCTGTTCTGCCTGGTTTCAATTTTACAAAACAAGATGCATCTTGCACCAGGTACCCCTAGTCTTCCCCTTTTCCTGCCTCCTGTCTCCTTACATTTTAATGGGGGGGAATAAATGCATATCAAAACATATACAGCATTAAAATAAAGTGAATAAATAGAAGTATATACAAAGTAGTTAAAAACAAGGTTGTTGTTTAGTTGTGTCTGACTCTTTGTGATCCCACTTAGGTTTTTCTCAGCAGAGATACTGGAGTGTTTTGCCATTTCCTTCTCCAGATCATTTGACAGATGAAGAAACTGAGGAAAACAGGATTAAGTGATTTGCCTAGGGTTACATATCTGGTAAGAATCTGAGGCTGGATGTGAACTCAGGAAGGTGTGTCTTTCTGACTCCAGGCACCACACAGCTATCTACTGTATCTACTGCAAGTCATTTAAATAGTGTGCATGAAAGAACTCAGGCTCACTGCCAGAGATAACTGACTGCTTTTGGAGGCTGCTTGATTGCATCTCCAGACAACCTCATTCCTCAGATTTTCTTCTAACATGGTTGACCTCAACCCTGAGCCTCAAGACTGACCGCTCACTCCCTCTGCAGACTCACAAAGAAGCTGATCGCTTGAACTTTCTTGCTTTGCTAGTTCCTCATCTTCTAACCTAGTTTGGTGGTTGTATAGGCCTCTGGCCTTGAGGCACAAATTAGTCTTTGATCTGTGGTAAAGGAAATTCTTTCATTTGGTTGCATTTTATAATACGTGGTACATGGCCCTGTTGTTCTGAATAGGTGTCAGCAAAATAATGAGGGATTCCAGGCCAAGTCCCTCCATTAACCTTTGTTTCCCATTATCCATAAAGCTGAAAATCCCATTATCCATAATCTCCCAGGAGATATGAATTCTGGTATTTTCCTCTTTTTTTTTTATCCTCATGATCTCCTCATCATGAAATATTTTTCTCATCAATTTAAATTTAAATCAGCTTTTCAGATTTTTTTTTCTGACTCCTCATGGTTAAGATAATATTTTTCACTCAAAATGCCTCTAAATATCTTGCAAGGGAGAACTTTCAAAACATCAGCATGAAGGTCTGTATCACCTGTTTAGTCACATTGCTGTCAGCATTTAACATTGGTCACACAATAGCTCCCTCTATTTGCTCCTTCAAAATCTCAATAGTTTCCTATCAAGAATTCAGCACACAAGAGCCTTGCAGTCCTGGAAATCCATTTCTCTGCTGTTATGCTGAGATTTCATACAGGTTAGTTGGAATGGTTCCCATGATTGGTCTGCTAATGCCATTCTATGATATCTAATTTAGCCCAATTATACCAACCAATATGTCCATGGCCCACGAGATATTGGCCCAAAGGTTGAAAGAAAAATTAAAAAGCTAATAAACAAGTTCCCTGTTCTACCTTTGTTGTGTCAAATTTCCATGGAAACCTGTGCCTTGGGAAGCAATTCAGTCTACTAACTGATAGGTGCTTGTCTAGTGATTCTAGCCTTGAGTTATGGCTAAGTTATAGGAGAGGGGAATAGGTTTTTTTTCAAACTGGATACAGAAGTAATCCAACCATTCTGGAGAGCAACTTGGAGCTATGCCCAAAGGGCTATAAAACTGTGCACACCCTTTGATCCAGCAATACCACTACAAGGTCTGTATCCCAAAGACATCCCCCCAAAAAGGGGAAAAGACCTATTTGTACAAAAATATTCATAGCAGCTCATTTAGTGGTAGCTAAGAATTGGAAATCAAAGTGATGCCCATCAATTGGGGAATGGATAAACAAGCTGTGGTATATGATAGTAATGGAATATTATTGTCCTATGAGAAATGATAAGCAGGATGATTTCAGAAAAACTGGAAAGACTTACATGAACTGATGCATAGTGAAGTGAACAGAACCAGGAGAATGTTATACACTATAACAGCCATACTGTTTGAAGAAGAATTGTGAATGATTTAGCTATTCTCGGCAATACAATGATCCAAGACAATTCCAAAGGACTAATGAGGAAGCATACTATCTGCCTCCAGAGAAAGAACTGATATTCTTTGAATACAGACTGAAGCATGCTATTTTTCACTCTTTTTCCTTTTATTCAAGTCTTCTTGTACAAAATGACTAATATGGAAATGTTTTAGATGAAAAAAGATTGGGTGCAGAGCCAATTAGGCATTCTGATTTCTGGGATCAGTGGAGTTGTGCGGTCTATACTTTAACCCTTTTGAATTGTCAGTTTGCTATAGTGTAAGGGTTTTGGAATTAGAATTAAAGGACCTAGGTTTCATCCTCATAGAATAGCCTCCTAGAATCCCTACTTTTTCTCAAGGCTTGAAACAAGCATTACTTTCTTTTTAAAAAGTTAATTTTATTTATTTCATTAAATATTTCCTGATTACATTAAAATTTTTTTAATCATTTCTTAAAATTTTCAGTTTCAACTTCTCTCCCTCCTTCCCCTTCCCCCCTTGAGAAGGCAAACTATTTGATATAAATCATACATGCAAAATCATGCAAAACATATTTCCGTATTAGCCATGTTGCAAAAGAAAACATAAACAAAATAAAATAATTAAAAATAAAGTTTTTAAGAGTATGCTTCAATCTGAATTTATCAGTTCTCTTTCTGGAAGTGGATAGCATTTTTCATCACGGGCCTTTTGTAACTGTCTTGGATCATTATCTTGATCATAGTATCTAAATCTTTCACATTCGATCATTATAAAATTGCTGTTACTGTATATAATGTTTTACTGGTTCTGTTCACTTTGCTGTGCATGAGTTTATATAAGTCTTCTTGGGTTTTTCTGAAACTGTTCTACTTGTCATTTCTCAAAGCATAATAATATTACATCACAATCATATACCATAACTTATTCAGCCCCAATTGATGAGCATTCCCTTGATTCCAATTCTTTGACGTTACAAAAAGAGCTGCTATAAATATTTTTGCACAAATAGGTCCTTTTCCATTTTCTTTGATCTCTTTGGAATACAGACCTAGTAGTGGTATTTCTAGGTCAAAGGGTATGTACAGTTTTATAGCCCTTTGAGCATAGTTCTAAAATATTCTCCAGAATGGTTGGACTAGTTCACAACTCCAGCAATAGTGCATTAGTGTCCCAACTTTTTCACAACCTCTCAGCATTTATCATTTTCCTTTTGTGTGACATTAGCCAATTTGATAGGTGTGAAGCGGTCTCTCAGAGCTGTTATAATTTGTGATTCTTTAAATAGTAGTGATTTAGAGCATTTTTTCATGTGGCTATTGATAGCTTTGATTCCTTCATCTGAAAACTGCCTGTTCACATCCTTTAATCATTTATCAAGTGGGAAATGGCTCTTATTTTTATAAATTTGGCTCAGTTCCCTGTATATTTGAGAAATGAGGCCTTTTCCCAAGAAATTTACAATAAAATGTTTTCCCCAATAAACTGTTTTCCTTCTAAATTTCCTTTTAAATTTCATGTAATTAAAATTATCTATTTTACTTTTCATAATCCTCTCTAACTCGTTTGGTCCTAAAGTCTTCCCTTGTCCCCAGATCTGGCAGTTACATTGTTTTATTCTCCTCTAATTTACTTATGATATTAGACTTGATATTTAAATCATTTATCCTTTTTGACCTTATCTTGGCATATACTGGGAGATGTTGGTCTATGTCTACTTTCTTCCAAACTGCTTTCTAGTTTTCCCAGCAATTTTTGCCAGATGTTGAGTTCTTATCCCCAAAGCTTGGATCTTTGTGTTTAGCAAACACTAGATTACTATGAATATTTACTGCTGTGTATTGTGTATTCAATCTACTCCACTGATCTACCACTCTATTTCCTAGCCAGCATCAGATGATTTTGATGATTACCACTTTGTAAAATAGTTTGAAATCTGAGACTGCTAGGCCACCTTCCTTTACATTTTTTTAGTGATTCCCTTGATATTCTTGATATTTTTTATTAGGTCCCTAAAAGTTTTTATTGAACTATTTACAAAGCTGAAGGAATACCCAATGTTCCTAGATAATATTACTTGAGTATATGTAATCTAGGATATTCAGGAAATAAGAACACTTTGGTTTTTACATCTTATAAGGAAACCAAATAAGCAGCAAAATTACAAAGGCAAACAAAAACATGTGGCAGGATTCACCTTCCAGATAAATTGTGTTACTAATAACTCTTTGGTAGTGTGATTGGTATGGCACTAAATGAGCAAATTAATTTAGGTACAACTTTCTTTTATTATGTTGGCTCGGCCTATTCATGAGCAATTAATATTTTTACAATTATTTAGATCTGACTTTGTGTGAAAAAAAGTGTTTTGTAATTGTGTTCATATACTTCCTGGGCTTGTCTTGGCAACAATCTCTAACTTTTGTCTTGTGCACCTCCAGAACTATGGATTGACTGGTTCCAGTTATTTCACAGGGTGTCAGTTCTCCAAAGATTTTTCTTAATTTAAAATTTTTTAAATACCAGAAATGTTAAAATTCTTATTAGAAATGGCATTTTCACCACCATTTCTGGGCACTCAAGAAAAGAAGAGGACCCAATGGTCCCCTGTGAGGATAGCCAGTGGGATTCCCTGCCCCTGAAAAAATCTGAGGAAATGGTCTAGAAAAAAAATACTCAAAACCATTAGTCTCAGGTTCTAGTCAGCTTTGCCACCAATTAGCTAAGAGGCTAATGTAAGGAGGAAGAGCACTCCAGAAACGGGGGATAATCTGGGGAAAGGCACAGGGAGGGTACAACAATGGAGTGTTGTATGTGAAAAACAACTGGTAAGGCATTGTAGCTAGACTAAGAGTATGCGCAGGAAAGTAAAATGTAGAAAGGCCAAAAAGGTAGGAAGGACCCAGGCTGTTAAGGGCTTAAATGCCAAACCAAGAATTTTATATTTTATTCTTAGATAATAAGGAGGCCCTAGAATTTATTGAGTTAGGAGGGGAGATGGAGGGAAGGAGTGGTGACAAGGGCAGAACTACATTTTAGAACAATAACTTTGTCAATTATGTAGAGGGTGGCTTGAAGTAGGAAGTGATTTGAAGCAGGTGGTACAATCAGGAGGCTCCTGCAACAATCCAAGTAAGAGAGGACAAGGACCTACAATAGGGAGGCAGCTATGTATGCGGAAAGAAGAGGACATATTACAAGATATACGGGATGTATAGGTAGAAATGAAAAGACTTGGCCACAGACTGGCTATATGGGGTGAGGATCTGAGAGTGACACCAAGGTTGCAGCCTGGGTGACTGGTGTTGCCCTCAAGAGTAATGGGGAAGTTTGTTTAATTTTTGCTTTTTGGCTGGGCAATGGGGTTAAGTGACTTGCCCAGGGTCACCCAGCTAGTAAGTGTCAAGTGTCTGAGGCCAGATTTGAACTTAGGTCCTCCTGACTCCAGGGCTGGTGCTCTATCTACTGCACCACCTAGCTGCCACCCATAATAGGGAAGTCTGGAAGGGAAAAAGTTTTGGTTCTTGAACAATAGACATACAGTTGGGCCCATCCTTGAAGCTTTTCAGCTTGAAAGGCCCTACTATAGCTGGTCCTCAACTGGTATAACCTTCAAGAGTCCAGAGACATTTCTCCAGGTGCCAAAATCAAAGTCAGAAGAGTATAAGCTCTGGCAGAGTCTTAAAAACTACAAAGGCTTTGAGTCATCATCATCTCCATCACTACCACCATCATATCACCACCATTTTCTTACTAGTCCAAGACAATTTAAGCAAGGCAGGAAAAAGGACTATATCATTCTGTAGTTTTCCTGAATCATTCAGATAGACTGTCTAGACCATATTAAAATCATTGTGTCACTATACAGTACATTACCTGACCTGTATAAAACCCTTCTTCGTCCTGAGCCAATTTACTCTTACACTTAGACCCTCTGCAGTCCTGGGAATTGTCAGTGATGCCCTGTGAGTCATTATAAGACTCATGGTTGATCTCAGCACACTCAAGAAATCCTAAAGAACCAGACAGATCAATCAAGTCTCTATTCCCTTACTTTCTTAGATCATCAACAGAATCTCAAAGGAAGGCTAACTATTTTTTCTACAGCCTGTCACATATTTAAACAACTGATGGTTGTGGTTCAGTTGTACCAAGGAAATTAACTACAAAATGACTTTATACAGCCAAAACACAAAGTAAGAGCACAGTCAGGAGAGGAAAAATAGAGAGAAAGACAAGAAAAGAACACGTGTGGTCCCACTGTATTTTTCCCTGGATGGAAGACATCTGGAGTATTGCATTCAGTTTTACAGGACATATTTTAAGAAAGATATTGACAAGAGAGGCAATCTGGTATAGGGATAGAGAGTCAGCCTCAAAATCAAAATAGCTATCTCTGACTCATAGTGGCAGTGTGACCATGGGCAAATAACTTAATTTCTCAGTGTACTAGGCAACTGTCTTAGACTATAAGTGGCAAAGAAGGCACCTATCTGCACTGGTAGATAAAGTTTCCTCACCTGGGAGTCCCCTATACCAGTTAAATCACAGGTCCGGGTCCTATCCCTAGTCTGTCACTATCCCTATCTGAATAATAAACTTGAGTATAATCAGAGGATGGAAATGAGAATGGTGGAGTTTAAGAAACCATGCAATGTGAGATACAGTTAAAGGAACCAGGAGTGTTTAGGTTGGTTAAGAAATGATTTGTGTTTATTACAGCTCTCTTCAAATAAATACAAGATGGAGGAAGCATAGCTAGATAGCAGCAATTCATATAAAAAAAAAACTCTGGAGCTTTTTAGTGGACCACAAGTACAATATGAGTCATCAATGGTTTTATATATCTATATATCTCTATCTATCTATCCATCTATCTATCTATCTATCTATCTATCTATCTATCTATCTATCTATATCATGATCTTGGGCTACATTAAACAAGTGATAGTTTATAGAAAGAGGTAGATATTGCTCCCCACCCTCATCAGAATACCTCTGGAATATTGTGTCCACATTTTAGAAAGAACATTAATAAGTTGGAGACCACCCAGAAGAGGGCTGATGGCAAAGGCCTTAAGTCTATGTCAAATGAAGAGTGGTTGAAGGAACCAGGGATGTTTGGAATGGAGAAGAGGCCTAATAGGAACATGGCAGGTATCTTCAAGTGCTTTAAAGGCTCTTATATAGAAGTTATGGCTTGCTCAGTTTCACTTTGAAAATAAGAACCAATAGCAACAGATAGACATTTCAAGAGGCAAATTTAAACTTGAAATCAGGAAAAACAATTAGAACAGTCCAAAACAATTAGGGTTGTCCAAAAGTGAAATAGGCTGCTTCTGGTGGGAGTAGATTTTCCATCAATACAGGACCTCAAGCAAAGGATTTGTGATTCTTTTCAGGTAAAGGTTAGAAGAGGTGGTGGCTGTGAGCCCTTCTGATGATAAAGTCCCATGAACTTATGACATTTGAAGGACTATCACATATGGAGAAAGCCATAGACTTATCCACTGTGACTTCAGAGACACCCATGGATGGAAGTTATAGGGAGGCTGATTTTATCTCCATGTAAAGAAGAACAGGGCAGGTGGGTGGCAGAGCAGATAGAGCACTGGGCTTAGAATCAGGAAGAGCCAAGTTCAAATCCAACCTCAGACACTTACTAGCTGTGTGACCCTGGGCAAGTCACTTAACCCTGTTTGCCTCAGTTTCCTCATCTGTAAAATGATCTGGAAAAGGAAATGGCAAACCACTCCAGTATCTTTACCAAGAAAACTCCAAATAGGGTCACAAAGAATCAGACATGACTGAAATGACTGAACAACAAGGAAGAATTCCCTAACAATTAGGACTATGCAGCAATGAAATGGGCTGCTTCATAAATTAATGGATGTTTCTGTTATCAGCAGGGTTGAGCTAGAGTCTGATCTTATTGTATCCCAAGAGCCAATCATTAAATTTTCATTATGAGCATTTATACCTCAGGAATTAGCAAACACTACAATTCAGGGCAAAATTTATTTTGTTGATTGTCTAAATTTAAGAAAGTGGTGAAGAAAATGTTAATAAAATGCAATTTAAACTTAAAAACAAGTCACGTGTACATCCTCCCCTGCCATGAAAGCCAATTTTAAAACATTTACCAATGTACCTTGGTTCTGAAGGCCCAGGGTTGCTGAACTGTGGCATCTTTAAAATGTTGGAATGAAAAAGGCCACTGTACCTCATCAAAAGGAGCCCAGGAAGACAGTACGATTCAGTAGAAATAACACTAGCCCTGAAATCTGAAGGTCCCAGTTCAAATCCTGCCTCTAACATTCTCTACTGAGTGACCCTGGCCACCTCAATTAGCTTCTTCCTGTTTAAACTTCTTTATCTGTAAAGGAAAGGGGTAGAGGTGAGATTCTTTACCACCCTAAATCTATGATCCTATAAATCCTGACTTTATCATAAAACAAATTGTCTCAACTCTGACCCGTCCTCTCTTTTTCAACTAGCTTCATAATTTTGATCCATGCTGCCCGTGGTTCCATTTTTCCCTTTGACTAGTCTACCTGCCTTCCTCATCTCTGTGTCACAGAGTGGTTGTCTCGGCTTATTTTCCTATTGACTATATGTTCACATCTTCCCAACTACTACCATGCCTTAGTTCCATCCTCTCCCTCCCACAGTATTCCCTATGTTCCCCATGCTGTGGTCATCAAGAAATCTACTGTTTAAAATTCCAACCATGAGCACTTGTTACGGCTCTCTGAACTTGGACAGACCTTGCAGTTATTAGGAAACCAGCTGCCAAGCTTGACTTAAACAAGGGCAGCAACACTACCTCAGTGGTTCAAATAGCTTCCCCATTCAGTTCACTTTGACAGTTCTCAGTGGAGAGCGTGTTAATATGTTTTCAAATATGTTGTTTTGGTTATGATTGCTTATATCTATGTGTGAGATAAACACACAAACATATTTATAATTATATACAGATATTCTTAGCCAAGACTTACTTGGCACACTCTATATGTAGGTAGGTAGATCTATAGTTAGAGAGAAATAGATATAGATATACATTTATATATACATATACATGTATGTATATCTACATACACATATATGCATTATGCCCATATGGATACACATGCATCTATATATGTATGTGCTTTATATACATGTGCATTGTGTATTTCTATTTTTTATACACGTGTGTGTGCGCACACGTGCATATCAACACAACTTTACAGGCTCATAGATCTAGCCTGGAAGGGACCCTAGAGACTATATGGTCCAATCCTATCACCTCACAGGTGAGGAGACTGAGATTCAGGGAAACTAAGTGATTTGTCCAAGATAACATGGGGTGTATGGCATCAGGAAGAGGGTTGACCCCAGGTCTTCTGACTCCAGTCAGTATCCCATTGTACCTAACTCAGAGAAAGCTACAGAGCTGAGTAAAAACAAGAGGCAGGGAAACTGAGTACAGGCATTTTCTACAGACTGATACAGCAAAACCTCGCACTATCATTCCTATACTTCTTTTAGAGAATGCTATTGAGGGGATATCAAGCTAGATAAGACTCCTATTTGAGACATAAACTCCAATAAGTTTTAAATATTTTCAGTTAATGATTTGAAAAGAAACCCTTGATATTGTTATGAAAATAAATCTATGTTTGCAATAAGAGCTGACTATTAAGTTAACATTTTTTAAACCTTGGTGGGGGGTTTTAAGGTAAATACTGATCAATATGCCCCCTCTCCCATCTATATAAAATCTTCGAGTCATCTGTAAACACATTAAAGTAATCTGAGGTTAGGATAGTAGGAATAAAGCAGATTCTTATGAACAATATTCAACAATAGGACATATCTTTTCTATTTCACAACTGATTGAAATGATGCAGAGAATGCAAGATCCAATTGCGCTAATTTGTTTTTTGACGATTATGAAAAAGCATTTGGTTCAGTAGAGCAGAACTCGGTTTTAAAGTCTCTTTTACAAGGTGTCAACCCACCTACACATCAAAATCATTCAAGAGTCCTTGAAAAACATCACAATAGAACTAATCCCATTGAAAGACACTTTGTTCCTAACAGCAGGTGAATCAAACAAAAAGTAGGACAGTTTGGCTGGAACGTAGAATGTTTAAAGAAAAATAATGTACAATAAGCAAAGAAATGCAGGCTGAAGTCAAACTGTAAAGGTCTGTATTAACTTAGGTGTGCTTTTGTTCTCCTTACAGGGTGATGTACTCACCAAAGACATTCGCCTATGTGATGGAGGAGATGCAACAGGGAGTCCAAGTTGAAGACGTTTTTATGTGTGCATGTGTGTGTGTGGACAGAGAGGTCCTCCCGATGCACCTGTTTGTAGACAATAATAGTTTGGTTTCATCAAGCTCTGAAGGACTGCAGAGTCTCCTAGAAGGGTTCTTTAACAACTCAAGAGAATTTGAACGGACCATCCATACAGGAAAGACTAAGTGAACGTCGGATGTCTATTCCCAAGATTATGACATGAATTGGATTTTTAAAAAATGCATAGAGTGTATCCATTAGTATGGTTACATATCTATATGTGAGCGAGCCAACTAGCATTTATTAAGTGTCTACTTTGTGCCAGGCACTGTGCGAAGTGCTGGGGATACAAAGAAAGCCAAAAACAACTCCTGCTTTCAAGGAGCTCACAGTCTAACGGAGGAGATAATATGCAAATAAAAATGCATAAATAAAATAGATACAGGATAGTCTCAGAGGGGAGGCAGTAAAGAGGATTGGCAAAAGCATCTTGCAGAAGGTGGGACTTTAGATATATGTGAGTAATATGCACTATATATGCATACCCATATATGTACATATATACACATACATATACGTATACATACACACACATGACAGGCCACTCAGAGGGACAATGATTTGGTCCTGGAGTTGAACTGGAAAGGAAATGGGTTGGATTGCTTTTGGAAAACTGCAAAGCTCCTTTAGTGACTCCAATCTTAACATGAAAATAATAGCCAATCTTTTAAATACCAATATTCTAATAGTGTTGCTAAAAGACAGCAAAACATGGACTTCCAAGGAAGTAAAAGTAAGTATCACACCAAAGGCCATGGAGAAGCACATGGTAAGTATAAGCAGGCTGCAGCATATAACCAATATTACAACCAGTCTTCAAGGAATATTAAAGAAGATGTCATCAAGGAAATATGCAAAAGGAAAGAAGAGGGGCTGGTCAAGAAGATGAGAAGCAACTAGGTGCTCCATTGGTGTCTCTATATAATGTTAAGAGAAAGTGAAGAGGACCTCCAGCACATTCAGTGGACCCCAGGGGTGAACTGATGAAAGGACATAGACAAGAGCCACACAGGATGGGCAGACATGGATGGGCTGGGATCTGCGTTGTTGGAGGGACTGCCTAAATTGAAGAGTTCACAGAGAAACTAGCAGTACATCTTCTGAATTCTGTCTAGTTCTGTTTTCAAATGGTTCCCTCTTGCCTCTAGGACAAATTCCAAAGAATCTAAGTGTAGTTTTAAGCTATTAAAGCTTGCAACACCCTCCATCAGCCCCTCTACATTTGTCATTTAAAGCCTTTCACAATCTGCCTCCAGCCTACCTATCCAGGCTTATGCATGTTATTCCCCTTTATCCCTCTAAATTTCCATCAAACTGACCTATTTTTTGTTCCCCATACTTCCTGTGTGACCCAGGGCAAGTCACTTAACCTCTCTAAACCCCAGCTTCTTCATTTTCCAGCTGTAAATCTATAATCCTATAAGTGTATGAGCTGATCTAGATCTCTGAAGTCATTTCCAACTCTGAGATTCTCTCATGTTTCCACAACTAAATTCTTCATCAACTTAGCTACTCCTACTGTTCTGAGGCCTATTCCTAAGAATTCTATCATCTCCCAGCCTCTCTCTGGACTTTCGCTTGGTCCATTCCTCAATTCAGTTATATTTGTTTACTCCCTGTGTGACCTTGGTCAAGTCATTCAACTTTATTAGCCTTCAGTTTCCTCTCCCATAAAATGGGGGGGGGGGGAGATGGAGATAGATGATCTCTAAGCCCTTTCTAGCTCTAAATTCTTATGATCCTTTTTGGTGGACAATGGAGATTTGATCACAGGATTAATCAGATAATGAAGGACCAAAAGAACCTGTCTTAGAGGTAGTTTCACCAATAAGATAATTTATACCCTGGATACTGAAGACTGTGTTACAATGAAGCTCCACTATATATGATTTTTCCTTTGATTTCAATGATAAAGGTATGGACGATTCTGTTGTCTAGGGGCAGTAAAGACGAAAAATATCACCCCCAAACATATGACTCTCCCTCAGTTTGCAGCAAAAGTACTGTTTTTTAAACAATGACAGAATTCTCACCTTGATTTCTTTGCATTATGACCCTCAAGGCCCCTTGATATAATAACTGGTATCCTAAAAGTGAGATCCCTGTGCAATGACCAGCCAAAGGACATAATGCTGGAGGAGCTGAACTGTATCAGTGTGAATATTTTTGCTATAAGTGAAACTAGAAGAAAGTTACAGCTAAGTGGAAGAATGGCATACAGGTGCATCTTGGAAAAGCAAAGAAAGGAGCTGATTGAGTAGACTTGATGGTATGCTTAAAAACTACAAAAAAAAATTTTGTGGGACATTTGGTCATCACATATTGCATTACTAATGGTAAGCATTTGCAAAAAGACCACCAGGAACCAAGCTGCATTTTAGAAACCAATTTTGCTTAGAATGGAGTGGTAGAAGAATTACATAAAGAATTTTTTACAACATGCTCCAAATCAGATATGTGCATGGATATTTTCTGCTTTCAATACAAAGATGGGAAAAGGTGAGGATGGGGAGAAATGTATGGGAAAATATGGTTTAGGAGAAAGAAATAAGAGAGGACAAAGACTTTTTGATTACACAATAATCTTATACACCTTTATCATAAACATGTTCTTTAAAGAATAATTGGGCATGACAAGCACTAAATAGCATCAAAAAGAGCGAAACTGACTAGATTTTAACATAAAGGAAAAGACTTATTATTTACATTAGAGTTATTCCTGAATTGGCTTTCTGTGCACAGTCAGAACATAGTGCTAAGGTCAGAATTATAATTTAAAATAAACAAAAAGAAATAACAGTAAGGAGAAAAAGGGTATACAATTAAAATTTAACTTTGAATTCTTTAAACAAGCTATCAAAATTTTTAAAAGATGAAATGGACAATAGAAATAATCAATACCAATTATAATAATTTCATTAAAAAGTTAAATCAATATAAATTAATTGCTACAACAAAGTGACCAAAGAAACACAGAAGAGACTTACTCAGCAAACATTTTACTCACTTGCCAAATAGAGAGAAATGGTTACCAAAGGTGATACTAGGTTATAACAAACTCCTCTGCAAAATCTTCAGAGGAAGGATGATGTGCAATTATGAGCAAAATTGTCTCATAAATCAAAGAGAAGCAGTGGAGAGTAAAATCAGTTTAAAGAAAACTTTGCAAGATATCCAACTAAGGAAAGTCATCTCAAGGGGATGAAAATAGAAAGAGTACTACAAACAGAAGAAAAATGGAAAAGATTTGCAAAAATAATTTAAATGATCTGATTTTTTCATGTGTAGATGACCCCCCAAAATTTTGTATTGGTGAGAGAGTGAGCATATAGGTCAATAGATACCTATATTCTCTTGGTCACCTTTTTAAGGGTATCAACAAGGTCTTAGTTATTTTCCCCATGCTTTTGATATCGTCTCCTCTTTCAAATATCTTATATAAGTCATTCAATGCCTTCACAATTATATAACTTCCAGCACACATCTCCTCATCTCCTAAATATATGCTTGATCCAGTCCCACTGACTTTTCTGTCTTTGTTTTCTTTAGTGCCATCTTCTTTAGTGTACTTGCAGAAGTACATCAGAAACCTTGATGTTTGGGTCCAAGGATGGTAGTTCCAATATCCTTGATGGAAATACATGTTCACTTAAAGTATTTAGCACTGTCGTGGAGGAGATCCACTGCAGAATCCGAGGCAAGGAGAATTTCCCCATGGACACCAAGGTCCTCCAGATTCTCCTGTTTGTAGATAACATTATGTTGATTACATTAAGTCCCAAGGCCCTGTAAAACCTCCTGGAAGAGATCTGTAATCACTCGGTGGAGTTTAGTTTGTCCATCAGGCCAAACAGATGACAAATGTCTCTTACCCAGACTTCAGCATGTATCTAGAACCTGACCCTCAGTAAGAATATGTGGGATAAGACGGACAAATGGACAGCGAGCCAAACTCGGAACTCAAAAAGGAAAAAGAGAGTGAGTTGGCTTGCTTTGGGTTTGGCTTTTACTAAACTCAAGCCTTCCCTAATAACAAAGGCCAGACATTTTAATGGTGCTGCCACTGTATGGCAGGAACTTCCTGCTTCCAAAGAACTAAAGAAGAGCATCACACAGAGGGCAATGGAAAGGGATGTGTTCGTATGAATAGGCTGCTCCCTCTAATTAGCAAGGAACTGTAAAGAACAGGAATGATGGATGCTGCTAATAAATAACATAACAGAATGAGAAAATGGACTAGTCTTGTGATCAGAGTTAGGGCAACTGGTGTATAGCCAGAGTGCTCCATTGGTACCCTCACAATGTCGGGAGAAAACCAAAAAAGGCTTCTAGCACTCTGGGAGGACCTCCTGTAATAAATTTCCTGGAGGGCATGGATGATAGTTACCCAGGGTGGACTGGCATGGAAGAGTTATCTGCCTCATTGTATGGAATTTCAGAATTGACGAAATCACAGATCCATTTGAATATCTGAATGTACCACATCAATTTACTGTTCAACAGTGTCCTAAGCAGCTAGCAGCTACACATTCTTCATGCACATCCCACACCAAAAAAAGAGTGATATTATCAGAAATATCACATCTATACCTATAGCAGGTATGATGCCCAAGACCTCCTGGGTCATGGACCGGTGTTATTTACAAGTCATGTATGTGCTATTAGCTCTACATGTCCAAAGAGATCAAAGAAGGAGAACCTAAATGTACAAAAATATTTATAGCAGCCTTTTTTTGTGTTGGCAAATAATTGGAAATTAAGGGGATACACACCAATTGCGGAATGGCTGAGCAACTTATGATATAGGAATGCTATAAGAAATAATGAAAAGGATAGTTTCAAAATACCTTGAGAAGAATTCAGTGAATTAATGCAAAATGGAGTGAGTAGACAGGTGGTACAGTGGATAGAGTGCTGGCTCTGGAGTCAGGAAGACCTGAGTTCAAATCTGACCTCAGACACTTATACTAGCTGTGTGACCCTGGGCAAGTCACTTAACCCTGTTTGCCTCAGTTTCCTCATCTATAAAATGAGCTGGAGAAGGAAATGGAAAATCACTCTAGCATCTTTACCAAGAAAACTTCAAATGGGGTCACAAAGAGTCAGACATGACTGAAAAATGACTGGACAACAACACAATGAAGTAAGCAGAATCAGGAGAAAAATATATACATTAACAGCAATATTGTAAAGGTTAGCAACCTTGAAAGACTTACTAACTCTGGTCAACACAATGACCAACCACAATTCTAAAGGACTTATACTATCCACCTCCAGATAGAGAAGTGATTGACTCAGAGTGCAGATTGAAGTATATTTTCTTTTCTTTATTTTTGAACATGGTTAATGCAGGAATTTGTTTTGCATCACTATTTATAATGGATATCTATTAGACAGATAGATAGATAGACAAACAGACAGACAGACAGATAAATAGGTAGATAGATAGATAGATAGATAGATAGATAGATAGATAGAATGGATATAGTTGCACACACATATATTTATAATGGATTTTATTTTTCTCACCTTTTCAATGAGTAGGAAAGGGGAGGGAGAGGAAGAGAATTTGAAACTAAAAGTTAAAAAAAATTTTTTAATATCATATATAGACATACAGCCCTGCCACTAACCAGTGCCTGGTGGAATGGAAAAAGTCTAGATTTGGAATTAGAAGATGTGGGTTCAAGTACCATCTTTGTCATTTCTTAGCCACGTGCCTGTGGTCAAGTCACAACCTCTCAGAGGCAAAATTTCTTCACCTCGATAAATAGAATATTAGAAAAGTTAGGTATCATAGACCTCTGGAGAAAATTGAATGGGGATAGAAAGTAATATACTTTTTTCTCGGCAGTACATGGCACATACACAAAAAATTGACCATGTACTAGGGCATAAAAACTTCACAATCCCATGCAAAAAGGCATCTTTTTCAAATCATGATGCAATAAAAATTATATATAATAAAGGGCCATGGAAAGATAGAGTAAAAATTAATTGGAAACTAAATAATCTAATCCTAAAAAATGAATGAGTCAGACAACAAATCATAGAAACAATCAATAACTTCATTCAAGAGAATGACAATAATGAGACAACAAACCAAAACTTAAGGGATGCAGCGAAAGCAGTTCTTAGGGGAAGTTTTATATCTCTAAATGCTTACATGAATAAAATGGAGAAAGAGGAGATCAATGAATTGGGCATACAACTAAAAAAACTAGAAAAAGAACAAATACTGAAAACCAAAGGAGAAATTAAGAAAATCGAAATTAAGACAACTATTGAACTAATAAATAAAACTAAGAGCTGGTTTTATGAAAAAAACTAATAAAATAGATAAACCTTTGGTTAATTTAATTTAGAAAAAGAAAGAAGAAAACCAAATTGCCAATATCAAAAATGAAAAGGGTCAATCCACCACTAAGAAAGAGGAAATTAAAACAGTAATTAGAAACTATTTTGCCCAATTGTACGCCAATAAATTTGACAATCTTAGTGAAATGGATAAATATTTACAAAAATATAAATTGCCCAAATTAACAGAAGTAAAATACTCAAATAACCGCATCTCAGAAAAAGAAATTGAACAAGCCAGATGAACTCCCTAGGAAAAATCTCCCGGGCCACATGGATTTACAAGTGAATTCTATCAAACATTTAAAGAACAATTAATTCCAATACTATATAGACTATTTGGGAAAATAGGTGAAGAAGGAGTCTTACCAAATTCTTTTTATGATACAAAATGATGCTAATACCTAAACTGAGAGGAGTCAAAACAGAGAAAGAAAATTATAGACCAATTTCCCTAATGAATATAGATGCAAAAAATTTTAAATAAAATATCAGCAAATAGATTACAGCAACTTATCACAAGAATAATATACTATGACCAGGTAGGATTTATACCAGGAATGCAGGGCTGGTTCAATATTAGGAAAACTATCAGCATAATTGATCATATCAACAACAAAACTAACAGAAACCACATGATCATCTCAATAGATGCAGAAAAAGCTTTTGACAAAATACAACACCTATTCCTATTAAAAACACTAGAGAGCATAGGAATAAATGGAGTCTTCCTTAAAATAATAAATAACATCTACCTAAAACCTTCAGCAAGCATCATATGTAATGGGACAAGCTAGAAGCATTTCCAATAAGATTGAGGGTGAAACAAGGATGTCCATTATCACCACTGTTGTTCAATATCATACCGGAAACGTTAGCTTTAGCAATAAGAGAAGAAAAAGAAATTGAAGGCATTAGAATAGGCAAAGAAGAAACAAAGCTATCATTCTTTGCAGATGACATGATGATATACTTAGAGAATCCTAGAGAATCAAGTAAAAAACTACTTGAAATAATAAACAACTTTAGCAAAGTTGCAGGCTATAAAATAAACCACATAAATCATTGCATTTCTATATATTACCAACAAAGCCCAACAGCAAGAGATAGAAAGAGAAATTCCATTTAAACTTACTGTAGACATTATAAAATATTTAGGAGTCTACCTCCTGAAACAAACCCAGGAACTATCTGAACACAATTACAAAACATTTTTCACACAAAGAGAGTCAGATCTAAATAATTGGAAAAACATTAGTCGCTCATGGGTAGGCCGAGCTAATATAATAAAAATGACAATTCTGCCTAAGCTAATTTACTTATTCAGTGCCATATCAATCAAACTACCAAAAATTATTTTATGGAGATAGAAAAAATAATAAGATTCATTTGGAATAACAAAAGGTCCAGAATCAAGGAACTAATGAAAAGAAATGCAGGGGAAGGTGGCCTAGCTTCCAGATCTTAAATTGTATTATAAAGCAGCAATCATCAAAACTACTTGGTACTGGCTAAGAAATAGAGTGGTGGATCAGTGGAATAGGTTAAATATGCAAGACACAGTCAATGACTATAGTAATCTATTATTTGATAAACCAAAGACCCCAGCTTCTGATAAGAACTCACTATTTGAAAAAACTGCTGGGAAAACTGGATGGCAGAAACTAGGCATAGACCAACTCACACCATATACAAAATAAAGTCAAAATGGGTTCATGTTTTAGATGTAAAGGCTGATACTGTAAGCAAACTGGGAGAGCAAGGAATAGTTTACCTATCAGATTTATGGAGAACAGAAGAATTCATGACCAAACAACGCAAAATGGATAATTTGATTACATTAAATTGAAAAGTTTTTGCACAAACAAAGCCAATGCAACTAAGATTAGAAGGAAAGGAAAATTGGAAAGAATTTTTACAACAGTGTCTCTGATAAGGGCCTCATTTCTAAAATATATAGAAATTAAGTCAAATTTATAAGAATACAAGCATTCCCCAATTGATAAATGGTCAAAGGATATGAGAGGCAGTTTCAGATGAAGAAATTAAAGCCATCTATAGTCATATGAAAGAAATGCTCTAAATCACTATTGATTAGAGAAATGAAAATCAAAACAACTCTGAGGTACCACATCACACCTATCAGATTGGCCAACACGACAAAACAGGAAAATGATAAATGTTGGAGAGATGTGGGAAAATTGGAACATTAATGCATTGTTGGTGAAGTTGTGAATTGATCCAACCATTTTGGAGAGCAATTTGGAACTATGCCCAAAGGGCTATAAAAATGTGTATATCCTTTGACCCAGCAATAGCACTTCTAGGGCTGTATCCCAAAGAGATCATACAAATGGGAAAAGGACCCACATGTACAAAAAAATTTATAGCAGCTCTTTCTGTGGTGGCAAGGAATTGGAAGATGAGAGGATGCCCACCAATTGGGGAACGGCTAAACAACTTATGGTATATGAATGTAATAGAATACTATTGTGCTATAAGAAATGATGAACAGACTGACTTCAGAAAAACCTGGAAAGACTAATGGACTGATGCTGAGTGAAGTGAGCAGAATCAGGAGAACATTGTACATGGTAACAGCCACACTGTACGATGACTAACTTTAATAGACTTAACCCTTCTCAGCAATGCAAGGATCTAAGACATCTCCAAAGGGCTCATGATGGAAAACACTATCCACATCCAGAGAAAGAACTATGGAGTCTGAATGCAGATCAAAGCATACGATTTGCTATTTTTTTTCTTCTGTTTTGTTTTGTTTTCTCTTTCTTGTGGTTCTCGTGATTCTAATTCTAATTCTTCCTTACAACATGACTAATGTGAAAATATGTTTAATACGAATGTATATGTATAGCCTATATCAGATTGCACGCCATCTTGGGGAGGGAGGTGGGAAGGGAGGGGGAGAAAAATTAAAAACTCAAAAGTTTATGGAAGTGATTGTTGATAAATCAAAATAAATTAATAAAAACATTTTTTAAAAATTTATTCACCTCAAAAATGGGAATAATAATGTTCATACTTCATATATCAGAGGGTTGTTGTGACAATCAAATGAGATAATACATATAGGGCACTTTGTAAACTCTAAGGCACCATAAGCTATTTTTATTGTTGTTCTGTCATTTTTAGTCGTGTCTGAGTCCTTGTGACCCCATTTGGGGTTTTATTGACAAAAATACTGGAGTGATTTGCTGTTTCCTTCTTTAGCTCATTTTACAGGCAAACAGGCTCAAGTGACTTGCCCAGGGTCACATAGCTAGCAAGTGTCTGAGATCAGATTTGAACCCAGGAAGATTAGTCTTCCTGATTCCAGGCCCAGCATTCTATCCATTACACCAACTAGATTTTCATTATAATACATATTAATATACTACTATTCAATAAGGTTGATTAGTTCAACATAAAAGTCTGACTATATTCTATACTGTAGTGAGTGCCACATAACATCCCCAGGCCTTGGGCTCTGTGGGGCTGACAACATTTGTATAGTGCGATTAGAAGTTCACAGTGTATAGAATGCCATTGGCCATGGCTCTGTAACACAGAGGCCCAGAGTAGGGATATAGGTATCATGATAGAGTACTGTTCTTTAGAGGTTCACAGCCTACTCTAGTTCTAAGTTAGGCAGCAAAATCTTATCTGTTTCACTGATTTATCAGGTAGGGATTTACTTTAGTGTCCTAAAGCCCACTTTTGGTTATATTATGAATAGAAATAATAATATGAAATATATAATAATATGAATAATAATATGAAAGGCTCTCAAGTAGGGTACTGTTGCTACTGATCTGGACAAATGTCCCAATGGAGACACAGGGAACTAAAAGAACTTCATTCCTCAATGCATTCTGTTAAGTGTCTACAAATATCTTTGCTGTTATCTAGTGTCTGTTGGATCTCCAAGCATATAAATACCATGGTGCCCCCTCTTCATCCTCTGCCTCTGACTCTGCCTCAGAACTAGTATTCTAATATCTGCCATGGAGCCCCAAGCTTCTGACTGGTTATGGGTCTCCATATCTAGAACCAACATACTGCTTTCCCAGTCACCTTTATATGCATATCTTTCCCCCATACCTCCTTCTAGTTCTGTGATCAATATTGATATCAATATGACCATTCCTAGAACAGACACATCAATTAAGAGCTCTATGGTTCTCCTCATCATCACTGTGACTTTGCAGACTAAAGTGACCCTTCCCTGGATGCCATTCCCTTTGTGTGTTGCCTTTATGTGTTCTTCTCTAAGAATGTTGTTGAGGGCAGAAGCTGTCTTGATTTTTATATTTCCAGAGCTTAGCACAGTACCTTGCACATACTAAGCATTTAATACTTTCCATTCATTCATGGCAAAGTTTGTTGTTGTTCCTTCTGTCCTGTCTTTTCAATATCACCAAATTTTAATCCTGCACATAGTTACAGTATTCACCTCTCCTGGAATATATGCCCCTCTTGGTGCTAGGAACAGAGTGCTAGAAGAACCAGATTCTAATTGTAGTTTCATCATGTGTGACTTCAGACAAATCACTTGACCTTGCTAGGCCTCTAATCTCCATCTGTAATGTGAGGGATTTGGATCCAAAGTCCCTTCTGGCTTAAAATACCCTATTAATTTATGATCTCCTGGGTTAGACATGCCACAATGAGTCTGTCATCCCTGTCAACAGATGCATGCACAATAATGGAGTCCATTAAACAGCTGGGGAGGCAGGCCAGTAAGACTATTATAATTCATCATGGTAATATGTCCTATTTCATGATCATGAATACTGATTTAAGATTCCCTTCTCGGTATTTCACTATTTTTCTTCTCTTCCCTTTGGACCATTCAATTATGCTAGTCCCATTTATTGAGGGCTTGCTATCTATCTGTCTGGCAGTGTGGGTGGGAATAAAGAGAAAGTACAATGTGTAACTACAGGTAATGAGACACTTTCCACAAGTTGCAGAAGAAAATCTCTAGTTGCTTTATAGCCTTGGGCTTCTAGATCGTTGTCTTCAAGTTGTGTGCATTAAGAAAAGTAACTGTACTGGAAAGGAGTGCCAGAGGTGGAGACAGAGGACCTGACCTCGGATCACAACTGTCCAATATTAGTAACTTTCCATGGCTGGGCCTTGGTTTCTTCATCTGTGAAGTAAGAGAGTTGGACTAGACGGTCTGTAGGCTCCCTTCCAACTTAAATCCTCCAATCCTATGTTGAGGATCAAGACCAACACACTTGAAACTGTTAGATTAGCATTTCCCAAATTACTAGAGGCAGCTGGTAGTACCGTAGATAGAGCACTGGGCCTGGTGGTAGGAAGATCTGAGTTCAAATTTGACCTCAGACACTTACTAGCTGTGTGATCCTAGCCAAGTCACTTAACCCTGTTTGCCTCAGTTTCATCACCTGTAAATGAGCTGAAGAAGGAAGTGGCAAACCACTCTTTTGTATCTTTGCCAAGAAAACCCCAAATGGGGTTATGAAGAGTCAGACACAGCTGAAATAATTGAACAAGTATTTCATTTGGCCTTCAACCTTATGAGATAAATGATTAGGTATTGCTGTTGTTTTTGCTGGGCATTACTACAGATGAGGAAACAGGCTCAGAGAAGTTGTCACATGTCCCAGGTCATAAAACTAATTAAGCATTCCTGACTCCAAGTCTAGCTCTCAATCCACTCTCTCAGGCTGCCTCTCTATCAATTACAGGGGATAGAAGGACCTGGGGAAATTTCAGAACAAAAAAGATTATTCCACAGAATAAAGTCAATAAAAATTATTCCACAGACAAATATTTTGATACATAATTTCACACTTAATATTTTAGAGGGGAAAGTCCCTTAGACTGTGAGCCCTTTGAGAAGAGAACTTTCTTTTTTTTAATTTTCTAAAAATTAATTAATTTATTTTTAGTTTTCAACATTCACTTCCATAAGCTTTTGAGTTTCAAATTTTCTCCCTCTCCCTCCCCTCCTCTCTTTCCAGAAGGGTGTGCAATCTAATATACATTCCTATTAAACATATTTTCACATTAGTCATGTTGTGAACCAACAGGAGGAACCACAAGAAAGAAGAAACAAAACAAAACAGAAGAAAAAAAAAGAACAAATAGTATGCTTCAATCTGCATTCAAATTCCATAGCTCTTTCTCTGGATGTGGATAGCATTTTCCATTATGAGACTTTTGGAGATGTCTTAGATCTTTGCATTGCTGAGAAGAGCTATCAAAGTTGGTCATCACACAGTGTGGCTATTACTGTGTACAACATCTCCTGGTTCTGCTCACTTCACTCAGCATCAGTCCATACAAGTTTTTCCAGGATTTTCTGAAGTCCACCTGCTCATCATTTCTTATAGCACAATACTATTCCATTACATTCATATATCACAACTTGTTCAGCCATTCCCCAGTTGATGGACAGCCCCTCAATTTCCAATTCTTTGCCACCACAGAAAGAGCTGCTATAAATATTTTTGTACATGTGGGTCCTTTTCCTGTTTGTATGATCTCTTTGGGATACAACCCTAGAAGTGGTATTGCTGGGTCAAAGGATATGCACATTTTTATAGCCTTTTGGGCATAGTACCAAATTCAAAATGGTTGGATCAATTCACAACTCCACCAACAATGCATTAGTGTTCCAATTTTCCCACATCTTCTCCAACATTTATCATTTTCCTGTTTTGTCATGTTGGCCAATCTGATAGGTGTGATGTGGTACCTCAGAGCTGTTTTGATTAGCATTTCTCTAATCCATAGTGATTTAGAGCATTTTTTTCATGACTATAGATAACTTTAATTACTTCATCTGAAAACTGCCTAAGAACAAAATTTTGTTTTGTCTTTCTTTGTATCTGTAGCATTTAGCACAGTGCCTGGCACATAGTATGGGCTTAATAAATGCTAGCTGACTGACTGAAAGTACTATTGTCGTCAAATTTTTTTCACAGAACCAGGGTTCATAGGATATAGAGCTGAAAAGGACCTCAGAGCATCTAATCTACTTCCTACATTTAACAGTTGAGGAAACTGAGGCCCAAACAGATAAAGTCAATCATCATTCAATTAATCAACAAGCATTTAATAAATTCTTGCTATGTGCCAATCACAATAATAAGCCCTAGGGATACAATGGAAAGGGAAAAAACTGTTAATGCCTGTGATGAGTTTATGTTCTAATGGGGGAGATAACTGTATTTGTGTCATATGATGGCCTTCTCTAGTGCTGGGTGGAGAGGGAGGATGGGAGAGACAACTCAGAACTTTAAATGTAACAAAAAAATCAATACAACTAAATTTAAAATATATGTAGAAAGATATATGTCTATTCTATATTTACATACATATGTATGTGTGTATAGATATATATAGCTATATCTATTGATCTATATGTAAATACAGAATAGACAGAAGTCAGCCTTAGAAGGGATGGCACTAGTAGCTGAGCCTTAAAAGAAACCAGGAATTCTAAGAATCAGAGGTCAAGAGGGAGAACACTCCAGCCAAAAGGAACACCAATTAAAAGTCATTAAGACAGGAGCCAGAAAGGGACAAGTAGGCAAGTGTAGCTGATCTGGTAGTGTGTGGGAGTAGAATGTTTAAAGATGAAAAGGGGTTTCAGGTATGGGGAAGAGTTATGAATGCCAGACAGAAGAATTTATATTTTATTTTGAAGGAAATATGAGGACACTAGAATTCATCAAGTAGTGGGGTGACATAGTCAGCCCTATGCTTTAGGAAAATCTCTTTGGCAGCTATGCTGGGGTTGGATTGAACTGTGGAACACTTGAAGCAAGGAGACCAATTAAAAAGTTATTGCAAACACCAGCCCTGGATTCAGGAGGACCTGAGTTCAAATTCGGCCTCAGACACATAACACTTACCAGCTGTGTCATTGTGGGCAAGTCACTTAACCCCATTGCCTAGCCCCCCCCAAAAAAAAAAAAAAAACTATTGCAATATTCCAAGGGGGAGATGCTGAAGGCTTGGACCAGAGGGGTGGCTTTAGGATTGGAGAGAAGGGAACATGTTTAAAATGTCATGGAGGAAGAAATGACAAGATTTTGCAACTGATCGGATGTTTGGGGCAAATGAGAGAGAGGAGACAAGATTGACACTGAAGTCACAAATCTGGGTAATTAGAAGGATGACAATAATAGGGAAACTCAGAAGAGAGGAGCGTTTTGGAGGAGGCAGAGAGGGAGGATCATGGGTTTTGTTTGGGGCGTTTTGAGTCTGAAACATCTGAGATATTCAGTTCAAAGCATTCAAAAGGTCATTGGTATGGGGGACTAGAACTCTGAAGAGAGGCTAGGGCTGAATAGACCTGGGGAGAAATCCACAGCCACTCTTCACAACTAACTAGTTTTTCCATTTTGCTTTCAGCTCAGTGTAGCTTTAAATAAGATGGTAAATATGAATCTTTTTTTTTAAGCTTGCAACAGCTAACAATGGATTTCTCTAGGGGTGGGGAACCTGTGGCCTTCTAGGTCCTTGGGTGTGGCCTTTTGACTGAGTCCGAGTTTTACACAACTAATCCTTTCATTCATGGGATTTGTTCTGTGAATTTTGGATTCAGTCAAAGGGCTGCACTTGAGGACCTAGAGGACCACATGTGGCCTGGAGGTCACAGGTACCTCACCCCTGCTGTAGACCCTTTGTAGCTGTTATGTGAGAAAAACCAATAGCCAAGGGAGAACTGTCCAGACACCTCTGAAAAGACCCATCCAGATATTGGCTACCATACTTACATTTTTATGACAGTATTGTTAACAAATAAGAGTTTCTTTTTTAGGTAGTTTGCTGGGTTTTTTTTTTCTCCCAATGGAAGACCTATTCACTATTTTCAACTGCATATCTTTAAGCTATTTTCCCAATGGCTGGATAAGGTTTTAAATTGCCATACTGAATTTTTATCAGCAAGCTTTTTCTATTTTCTCTTCTTCCCTAAACCTTGTCCACTTTCAGGGTGGTTTTTCTGAGAAACTTTTGTTACCTCCCCTTTTCTCTCTCCCTTGACCCTTGAAAGCAATATTGTGTAGTGGATAGAGTGTTTGATTCAGAATTAGGTAGACAGGAAGATCCTAGTTCAAATCTTACCTCTGACATTTAGAATCATTGATTTAGAGCTGGGAGGGACCTCAAAGACCACCTAATCCAATACTCTCATCTGGTATATGGTCCACAGAAGTTAAATAAGTGCTCTAAGAAGTAAGAAGAAAGACTGGCCCAAAGTCACATAAGTAGTAGGTAGATCCTTGGACTCCATAAGCAATGAATGTTCTTAACACTGAAATTGTATCCACTAGGTGTGTGACCCTAGACAAGTCACTTAACCTCTCTGAAACTCAGTTTCTTCCTTTGTAAAATGGAATTAATAGTATCTGAAGAACCCACCTCATACTGTTATTTCATTTGAACCTCACCTGTAAAATACTTTGTAAACTTTAAAGTACTATAAAAATGCCAGCTGTTATTATGATCGGATCCGAGAGGTACCAACTAAATTACGTTGAAAAGACACAGCCTGGGAAGTTTGGCTTGCTCACGTACATCCTCTCACAGCCAGCCCTCCCCAAATGTATTTAAAGTTATAATTAGCTACAGTTATGTGCTACATGTGCTTTTTAATTTACCCGAGAGGTTCGATTAATTGCCCCATATAATATTGTGAAGTTTTTCATCACATTTTACAGGGCTACTGAATTCCTCCCTTCTTCTAAACTAATTAATCCACCAGCAGTAAGTATGTGCTTAATGTTCGCTGAATCATTTCTGAGCAGGTACAGATTTTGTCCCACTGTGCCTTGTGCAGGGCAGGCCCAGGTGAATCCCACAGCATTTGTGCCGAAGAGAACAGCTCTAGTCCTGCTGCTATTTTCCTCTTCCTACCTCCTTGGTAAGAGTGTTTTCCTTATTTTTAGCATATTAACATTTTAGGAGGTTCATTTGTTGTGCTTCAGATACAAGAGATGTGACCCCCTACTCCTATGAAGTCCTTGGTATTTCTCATCTCTACTTCCCAATAAACAAAGTGGCCTCTCCATGCTGAGATACATCCTAATGTAGGTGCTACCCCTGCTAGACCAGTCAGCTAGGTATCTCAGAGGATGGAAGGGCCTGACAACAGCTCTTCTATTATATTCATCCAAAACCTGTTATGTATGTCCTTGTCCCCACTCCAACTAGTGTATGGATGGAAAAGGATTATATTATCTAGAACTGGAAAGGACCTCTGGGGCCATCTAGCCTAAGTCACTCATTTTATAGATAAGGCCTAAGTAGATTATCCAAGGTCACACAGGTAGTAACCATCAGAGGCCAAATTTGAACCCAAATCCTTGGACTCTAGCCAGTATCAGTGGTCTTTCTAATCTATGGCACTGTCTTCTTGAGGGATTTACCCACATAAATTTAATATCCTTCTAAAGGTCAAGTTATTATCAGAAACCAATGAAAGACCCTACTTTCCAAAAACTTCTCTCCCACTGGCCCGTCACGATGGCTGAAATTTCACCATGAGAGGATCATCCCTTTGTATTAAAGGCATCCCTCCTAGGGAAAAGCACATTATGTTGGGGTAACTCATTAATACCTTAACTTGAATAAAATTTTCAGATTAGTTCTAGCATAAAGATGTGCTGGGGGAATTTGACAAAGAGAAGTTACAGTTACATGGAAAGATAGGAAGAGGGATAGGCCAGTAGCAATCAATAACTACCTATTATACAGCAGAATTTAAAATCTTTGACTACAGGGAACGTTTTTTGGTTTCGTCTTCCTATTCCCAGCGTCTAGCTCAGTTCCTGGCACATAGCAGGCACCTAGTGAGTATTTGCTGAATTGAATTGAACTTCAAAGGACTGGCCAGTGGTGAAGCACTACTAGGAAGAACCTTGGGCATCCAGGAAATAGCATAAAGTCGTAGAATTTTAGAATTGAAAAGGACCTCAGAGGTCATAGAATTAAAGGATTTAGCATTGGAAGCAATCTTAGAGGCTGTCAACTTACAAATGAAGAAACTGAGGCCCAAGGAAATCAGCAATAAGTGTCTGATGTCAACCAAGCTAACCCAGCCCTGAAGCAGGAAACCCCCTTATCCCAACCCTGACAATTGGGTAGCCAATCTCTGCTTGGAGACCTAGAGTGAAAGGCAACTCACTCCCCGTCAAAGTAGATGGGCAGTGGGCAGTGGGCATGGAGTGGGAACTGACAATGGGAAAAGGAAATAGAAAGGAAAGGTGAGAGGGCTCAGAAGACAACCTTCCCGAGCTTCACAAGTTTTACTGAGGGTCAGCCCTGATTTTTGCTCCTGCATTTTTAAATGCACCAATACATGACAGTCACGAAACCAACAAGAGGGTTGACAAAAACTCTTGGTTCAGATTTAAAAGGCAGATAAGACTTCTGTTACTTGTCTGGAAATAGATTCCCATCATGCCATTGGTGTGAGTATAATTAACAAAAGCAGGTTGGGGTAACAAAGAGGTCAGCAAACATCTCCTGTCTCAGTTCAATCAATCAACAAGCATTTATTAAGGGCTTACTATGTTTGAGATATGTGTTAGTCATTAGAGTTACAAACAAAGACAAAATAGTCTGCACCCTCAAGGAATTTACAATCCAGCTGGGGAGGCAACAGATACATATGTAGATATATACCAAATAGATTCAAGGTTATTTGGGGGGAGAAAGGGGTGAGGGTGGAAAGGCACACTCAAGTGAGTGAGCTAGCTCCATCAACCCTACAACGGGTGCTAGTTCTCATCTCTTGATTTCTCACCCCAAACATACTTGGGTCTTTGGGTTGCCCCCAATTCCATACCATGAAACAACCTCAGTAAGCTTAGCCTAACCAACTACCCATTTCATACCTTGCCCCACTTGCATTTAAGTTCTTCGTATATGTTTTATAAATATTGCATATATTTCTATACTTGTCTCTCCTACTTTAATGTAAGTTCCCTGTGAGTAAGAATTATTTCATTCTTTGTTCCTGAGTATTACTGGCAGAATGATCTGCTCTCAAACGAACTTACAGTAAGTCCATCCCTCTAAAGCTTTCCTAGAAATCTGTGGGACGAGTGGGCCCTTGTTGTGGGAAGAGAAAAGTAAGTCAGGACATGGAGACAAAAGGGAACCCAGATGGAAAATGCATAGCCTATAGAAGACGGCACCAAGAAGCTTCTTGCAAGCCATAGTTACTGAATAAGAGGAAGAATGAGGTAGTGGATAGAAAATTCAATTTATAGTCAAGAACACCTTAGTTTGACTCACTCATCAGAACTTACCAGCAGAATGACCCTAGGGGAATCACAATCTCTCTGGGCATAAATTTCCCCCTCTATAAAATGAGTGGGATGGACTTGGTCTCTAAGATCTATCCCAGCTCTGAATCTATAATCCTATGAGTTTACAAATCCAGCTAACTCCATTACTGCCTGCTGCTACCACCTGGAAGGAAGGAAGCAAGCGTGACCTAACTACAGGACTCCAAAATTTGAGCCTGGAGCTAGCCTAGGGAGGCTTCATTTTTTTTTTAGCTGCTATTTCCAAATCTGATATGCCCTCAGAATTTGCAAGTAGATATGCTACTATAGAAGTCTCAGCTCAAGCTGAGGGAAATCATCACCCCGCCCCAGGCACTCCCACAATCCAAGGACTATTCAGCCACCCTGCAGCAACTGGAAATCTCAGAGAACAAGAGTAGCATCCTTCTGCCCAGGAGCACTTGGCTGCTCTACATCCAAGCATCTTTTGCTTAGTACCACTTTACAATATGAAAAGATGCAACAAGTACAAGTGAAGACCCTCAACATACTGAATAAATGCTTTCTCATTCATTCTTTAAATGAAATTAGGTTGGCCATACACTACACATATGACTAGATTTGTTGGGGGTGAAACCATTCTCGTTAGAAGCCATATTAATAATGAGGCAGTGTGGTAAAGCAGAAAGAGCACTGGATTTTGGAGGACCTCATTTTGAGTGCCAGCTCTTCCACTTAGTACCTGTATGACCTATGATCACTGACACTTTCAGTGTCTCCATTTAATATTCTAGTCTTCCTCAAACCAGTGAAATTTGAGATTAGGATTATGTAAGTCTAGAATGTGAAAGGGATCATTTCAAAGGAGGTATATGGTATATAATCTAGACAGATCTATAGTCTGAACCTAGAAGAGAAAAATATGAAATGGAGATGGGTAGAGGGAAGTTTTCTTGACTTTCATTTATTTCTTTACTTATTTTCGAAGAGGTAATTGGGGTTAAATGACTTGCCCAGAGTCACACAGCTAGTAAGCGTTATGCGTCTGAGGTCGAATTTGAACTCAGGTCCTCCCGACTCTAGGGCTGGTGTTCTATCCACCGCACCACCTAGCTGCCCCATTTCCTTGACTTTCTTATCTTTAGCAGCAATCACATGCTTAGCATAGTACCTGGCATATAAGTAAGCACTTAATAAATGCTTGTTGACAGACATATGTAACATATATTTGTATGTGTATATATGCATATCTATCTTTACAAATATGCCGAGAGAGAGACAGATGGAGAGCAGACAGAGAGAGAGGCAGAGAGACCGACACAGAGAGTGAAAGAGACAGACAGACAGAGACAGACAGAGAGAGAGACAGACAGAGACAGACAGGCAGACAGATATATATAGAGATACACACACACACACACACACACACACACACACATACACACACAAACACACAGAGATAAACATTATTCTAAGAAAGGGCTCTTAGGTTTTATGAGACTGGTAAAGAGGTCCATGACACAGAATAAGTTAAGGATCCCTGCTGTAACGTATCCAGGTGTGACTTCTGTGGCATCGGATGTATCTTTTCTGAACTTGGAGCAGTACAGGAAAATGACAGACTTATTCAATGTTGGAATTGGGGTTTCCAATAATGAGTACCTAATATTTATGAGTTAGATCAGTACATTAATATGGGGGTAATACAAGAGCTAGAAAGGACTCCCACAGTACAGTGAGACAATCACTCCCTAATCTTAAAAACCTGATGTTTTTTAGTGCAGTTAAGTTTGCATTAGATATTTCGTCTGCCATAGCACCCTGTTGGTACGTATTGAGCTTTCATCCATATGGATACAATTAAAATGGATATGTCCATATGGACAATCTCCCATACAGATACAATCCTTTGAAGAATAATGGAAGCTTCCTAAGGGCAGAAACAGGTTTGTCTTTGTATCCCAGTGCCAGGTACATGATAGGTACTTTTAAAATGTTTGCTGAATGAAACAATAATGAAAATTTAGGGAAAAAATATGGGAATTAACATAGAATCATAGATTTAGGAGCTGGAAGGAAATTTAAATATCATTTAATCCAAACCCCTCATCTTACAGAAAGGTAGACTTAGATAAACCTCTAAGAGGTTAATTGACCTTGGCTGAGTCACTTAACCTCTGTTTAATTCAGTTTCTTCAACTGTAAAATGGGGATAATTACAGCACCTACCTTGTAGGGTCATTGTGAGGATCAATAAATTAGTACTTCTAAAGTACTTAGCATGAGGTGTTGTCATTCAGTTGTTTTCAGATGTATCTGGCTCTTCATGACCCCATTTGGGACTTTCTTGGCAAAGAAACTAGAGTGGTTTGCCATTTCCTTCTTCAGCTCATTTTACAGATGAGGAACCGAGGCAAACAGGGTTAAGTGACTTGCCCAGGGTCACACAGCTAGTATAAGTGTCTGAGGTCAGATTTGAACTCATGAAGATGAATCTTCCTGATTCCAAGCTAAGTGCTCTGTCCACTGCATCTCCTAGCTGCCCCATAGTAGGCACATAGTAGATACTGTATAAATGTTTATTCCCCTTGTCCAAGGTCATGTAGGTAATTAGTAACAGAACCAGATTTCAATCCTAGGTTCTCTGATTCCAGATCCAGTGCTCTTCTCAATGCATCTCATATAAGTTGTAATCTAAAGATTTGAAAGTGTGATTGAGTTTTATGTAATGATCTGTAATTTGCCATGATCTCCACTTTAATAGAATCATGTTTATGAGGAGTTTCTTGAGGGAGGAACTGGAAGCTAAAATGCCAACATGTAACTGATGCTTCCTTGATTGACTACGTGATGTCAGATTTCCCACCACTAGCAACGTTTATCTCACTACTCCACTGGATATGAAATGCTACCTTCAAGTTGTCACATTTTTTTAAAGGTTATTCTTTTTGTAAAGCTCCTTTAAAACCACGCTTCTAAACCTTTTGTGACATTTATTTTTATTACAGTGCTTACTGACTTGATTCATTCAGTTACCATTTGCCAAAATATTAAACTTTCTGGATCATTTTGATGATTTGTGGGGAAAACAAGACCGAAATCTAAAATTAGGATAATCTTGGATTTTCTTAGCTGTATGGTCACTATATAATTGGGACACGGGGTAATATTTGTGCTAAAAGAACCATGCTGAGATTCAAGAAACCTAAGTTTTAGAGCGACATTTACTGTGTGATGATGGAAAAGACATTTCCCATTTCTGGGTCCTATTTTCCAAACCTGTCCAATGAGAAGGTAGCTCTGTATTATCTTTGAGGTTCCTTCCAACTCTGACTATATTGTTGCATGATGCCATGAAGAATCCTTAACCAAGATCCATGTCCATGGATACTTCATTAACAAGAATCATCTGACGTTGAGGGACAAAGCACCCTATTGAATAGCATTATGCAACTCCCAGGGTTTCCATAGGCCAGGCCAGGCCTTAATTTATATAATTGCTGAGTCCCTTAGCCTGATATGATATGACTCATTTCTCCTAGCCTGCTCATTAACCTCCAGCTATGTGGTTTCTTGCCCAGTAGGCTATTTACACTTGAGCAAAACTTATCCTAGCTTTTCCAGCCAGCTATATAGGGCAAGGAACCTGGTAATGAGCATGGCTTATTTTTATCCACCTCCCTCTCTGCATTTATGACATGGGCCAGTTTTTCTGTAGACATGTTATGTCTCTGCTTTCAGGCAATGGGTTAGTTATACAACTTCTCTCAGCCTTAAAGGTCAAGCTCAGATTGGCTCAATCAATAAATGAGTTTTCATTAATAGCCTACTGTATACCAGGAACTAAGGCAAGGATGAAAAGTAGACATTGTTTAATTCTTTGTATTTCTGTGCCTAGTATAGTGTCTGACATAGCAGGGTACTGATAATTGCTTGATTGATTGGGGATATAAAGAAGAAAGAGAAACCATCCCTGACCCATGCTGCCTTGGACACAAAAAGTTGTGTGACCCTAGCCAAGTCATTTAAACTCTCTCGGCCTCAGTTCCTCATCTCTAAAATGACTATAATGGCACCTACCTCCCAGAGGTGTTGTGAGGATGAAATGAGATAATCTATGAAGTGCTTTACAAATTCTCAAGTGCTTTATGAATGACAGGTATTATTATTACTGGGAAAAGCAACATGATCACAGACAGTAACGTCAGGGCAGGGTGGGGATGGGGTAGAACTAGAAACCAGAGGGATCTGGGAAAGTCTTTGTATAGGAGGCAGCACTTGAGTCATGAAGGAAACTGTGAAGTCTATGAGACTGGGGGGAAAGAGAGAATGGAATGCTTTTCAGATACGAGAGAGAGCCATTGCAAATGCACGGGAGATGAGAAGTGGAGACTCAAGTATAACGAGCAGTAAGAAGGCCTATTTGACTAGAATTGGGGGTGGGGAACCTGCAACCTCAAGGTCACATGCGGCCCTCTAGGTCCTCAAGTGCGGCCCTTTGACTGACTCCAAACTCTACAGAACAAATCCCCTTAATAAAAAGATTCGTTCTATAAAACTTGGACTCAGTCAAAAGGCCACACCCAAGGACCTAGAAGGCCACAGGTGGCCTTGAGGCTGCAGGTTCCCCACCCCTGGACTAGACCATAGAGTGTGTGAAAGTGTGTGATAACAAGACTGGAAAGCTAGGTTGGGATCAGGTCATGAAGGGCTCCAAAAGGAGACTGGCCTTAGATTCCTAGGAGGAGTGAGTCTTCATGGCATGACTGGCTGTTATAGCAGTCTGGGTGCATAGGGGTAACTTCTGAATTCAATAGATACCAAGTTAGAAATATATTTCCAGGTCTTATGATTGCAAATCCAATGTTCTTTCTAGCATACCACAGTTCTCATACCAAGGTGTGAGAAGCAGGACAAAATGTTTTGTCCCCTGGAGGATTTCCATTTTAACCCATTAAAATTGTGAAGATGAAGAATTTGTCACATCTTAAAGGAATTTTAAGACAGCAGAGAGCAGGTAAGGGAGGTGTTTGGGAAAAGAAGAATATTTCCCAGTCCTTCTAAAAGAACACCATATGTATAAATGGAAAACCTTTTCTCCCAGCAATTTGAGCAGGAGCAAAACTGAGTCAGACCAACCAGCAAACTTTCTAAAGTCATACATCTACCATTGCACTGTGTATTTCCATTGAGCATAAAACAAAGATGAATGCATATTGTAACAAGTTCAGACACTGGTTCCTTTTCTTGACCTTGTTATAAAATGTCTCTCATGTGCCTTCCCTCTACCTTTCAGCAGGGAACAGGAAGAGATCAGTAATCTGTTTAAGTTCAAGCTTACAAAATATCATTCATTTGAAGTTCTATTATTTTATCCAGTATTGTGTAGTTAACAATGGAAGGCCATAAAAGAGAATATTTTTTACCTTCTCATCTCCTATTTTAACTTGAAATAAATTCTTTCAAAATTTTCAAAGCAGATATTTTTTGCTAGTTTGGTACTTAATTGTTTTCATTAGTGTACTAGCAAATGTTTTTAAAGGGGAAATAAGAAGTAGTACTAAGGTTCATCTTTAATTACACATCATAAAATTATCCATTTCAGGGACATTGTCCAAACTTCTTTCCCAGCTTCCTTTTTCTAACAGTGTAGGTTGCCCTTTTGATTCTTCTGATTGCATATAATGGTCCTTGATCACTTCACAGAGAGCACTCTAGCAGACATTAATTTCTTTTGATACCCTGTGGTTTCTACAATCAAGAAGTGGGGCTTCTACCTACGACTTTTTTTGGAGGTATATGAGAACAAGTTGGAGCCAGGTCAGCCAGAAGGATGTAAGCAATAGAGGAGGTGCCTTGCTGCAAACCAGGTCATATCAGGGATATCCTTCTAGAGGAACTAAAAAATCAGGGCAGAGTTTTCCAACAAGGGAAATCTAAGAATCAGCCTATTTCTCAGCTACTGCCAGGGACAGGGTCCTGAAAGCCATTCTCAAAGGTCTGTGGGGTATCGATATCTTTCTGGATCCCAACTTCTGGATTCTTATGGTTGACTCTCCTGACATTTTATAATTCCCAAGATTGTCATGGTCTTTTACTAGATGTTGTAAGCTCCAAACGAAGCCAAAAGACAATGATGGAAAAGAGAAAATAGCTTAAACAGATAGGCTTTTTTGAATGTCTCTACAATCAAAGAATTTTTTCTTCAATGCGTGGTTAGCTGACCAGAACCAGTTACAGAATGTCTACACATACTTCCATGGTCTCAATCTCTCTAAGGTAATTCCCTTGCCAGGCGTAGTAGTTGTCCTGCAAGCAGCTTTCTCAAGAACCCCACGTGGAAAGATATCATCCTAGGCTCTGTGTGTGTGTGTGTGTGTGTGTGTGTGTGTGTGTGTGTGTGTGTGTGTGTGTTTGTTATAAGGACTTTTTTTTTCCTTTCTTACCCTTGGTTTGTTGGAGATGAGGGTTCTGGTGAAGGGAGAATTAGCAATAATGGTGAAAAAAATTTTAACAACAAAAATAGAAGCTCAAAATGAAGCAGAGACAAACAGGATAGTTTTGAAAGTAACATGTAGAATTGATTGTATATTTAAAAGAAAGCAAATGGTATGAAATAGATGTTCAGAGTTTCACATAGAATCCCTTTTTTGTGCATTCTGCTTTGTGTGTTTTTTGTGTTTAAGTTCAAAATTTAAAATATATACATATAAAGGATGGAAGAGGTATGGTTGAAGGAAGTAGGGAAGGAGTCAACTAGGAAGAGACTGAAGATTCAAAAGAGATGGTTGAGGATGCAATCTTCTGGAGAAGACAGGAAGGGATGGGTTTATGGAAAAGAAAGAAGGAAAGGAAAAGGGCATTCATCAAGTGCTTACTATATGCCAGGCATATGCAGAAGGGTTGGCCTAGATAAGGAAAAGACCCACCTCTGTCAAAGACTGGAGGAAAGAAAAAGAGAGTAGGAGACGATGTCAAAGGTTTTTCAATAAAGGCAATAGAATAAGAGGGAGCTTGTGCCAAATGGCCTCAAACTTCCAGACAGAGTAAAATAGAAGGTCTTTGGCTGAGAGGACAGGGGAGGAAAGGTATAGAAGGCTTAAGGAAGGAAGGAAAGTTTGAGAGTATCTTCTCTGAGGAGTGACATAGGGAATCAATTAGGCAGGAATAAAAGGAATGCTTTACTGCAGTGAGAGCCAAGGTGAGGTTGGATAATATGAGTTTGTAATGCACCTAGTTAGACTTTTTCATCTGTGAAAGAAGTCACAGTGACTTTTTCCAGTGACTCAAGTAAGAGTGGAGGTAAATGATGGGAGTAATCTGGGGCTGAAATTTGTCAAGAGATGTCAAAAGTATGAGGTGGCAAGAAATTCAAGAACAAAGAGAGTATAGAGTTGAAATGGTCAACTGTTGGTTTGAGATTGGAGGAGAAAAATAAAATCAGAGCAGGGCTAATGGCTGAAAATAGTTTCCTCCTAAATGGTCAGTGATTAATAGGAAGAGAAACAAGAGGAAACCCACCTCTGAGAAGGCTGAAGGAAGCTGCTGGGAGGCTAGATTTGGGTATTTATTTGGTCCTGCCTTTTGGATGCACCTACTCCTTCCCCTCCTCAGAGATAGTTGGTAGATATAGGAAAAGCAACAAAGAGGGGTCAGGATGAGGGACCTATTCTGGCTAAGTTTAATTGTCATGCCCAAGGACTCTTCTCATGCACAAATCATGACTATTGTGGGATTCTAACATTTCACCTCAAAATATCACCTATTGCTGTGAACACAAAATGGGTAGATGACATTGCAAAAGGACTAGACCCAAGTCTCTTCTTATTCAGGAAAGCCTGTTTTCTCTATGAAGCATTGGAAGATGGGTGGAACAGTAACTGACATATTGGATCACAGACAGAAAACACAAGGCATTGGGAACTTGACAGTGAGTGGCAGGGAGAGAGGAGAGCCAAGGAGGCAGGAAAAGATTTTGATAATTAGAGAAACTTGGATGGCAAAATGATTTAATGAATTTCAGTATTTACCTAGGGACTCTCTCATTCCCTATTATTAATCCCCAAATGGCTTCATTTTGTTCCACAGTCAATGACAGAAATGTTAACCTGGACCACTAACATTCCACTGATCATCAGGAGAAGAGTATTGTGGACGACTGTGCAATTCCTTCCCCATTATTGAGAATGCAATTTGGAAAGCACAGTACTGGGTGCCATCTTTAGAGATGAAAGGTATTTGGGTGAAGGTTAATGGAAAAAAGAAATGAATAATATCATTAGAGTATACTACAAATCACTTAAAATGTAACAAAAATGAATAAATTAAAATTTTTTTAAAGTGATAGTCCCATTCTGCCCTGGTCAAACTGCATCTGGAATATTGTTATCACTTCTGGGCACTAGATGTTTGTAAGAATATTGACAAACTTGAGTTGGTCTGGAATATGATATGAGGGGGCTGAAGACCATGCCATGTGAGGATCATTTGATGAAACTTGATATATTTAGACTGTAAAAGAAATAGCTTAGGGAAAACATAGTGGCAATCTTCCAGTATTTTGGGGTCTTTCGTATCAAAGAAGGATTGTATTTTTCTGCTTTGCTACAATGGAGAGAACTAGGAGTAAAGGAGCAAAGTTGCAGAGAGGCAGATTTAGGCTGGATGTAAGGAAAATATTCTAAAAGAGTTGTCCAAAATTAGAATGGCTTGTTTTGAGAGTTATCAGATACCCAATCCCTAACTGTCTTTAAGAGAGGTCTACTTGCTGTAGATTTTATAGAAAGCTGGCCTGTTCCAGCATGGACTCCCATAGAGAGAGCGTCTGAATTCTTCCAAAGCCAAGATATTGTGATCCTGTTAAAAATAGTGGGACTCAATCATTTCCTCACTGTGGCTAACCCTCAAAGGGCACTCTCAAGTACCCTGGTTCTTGGCAGAAGGTCTTGCCTCTTCCATTTGCACTTGGAATGGATTTAAGGATGCATTTAATGTTTACTGGTACCACTAAATCTGTGCCATCTCATTGATCTTCATTAGAAAGACAAATGAAAAACCTATCCTGAGCCCCTCCTCAGAAGCTATAGTCCATTACCAGGTCAAAGGAGACTCAAAGCTTGCTGGTTTTCCTGTATTTTCCAGGAACCTCCCAGAATCTGACAGGTTCCTGTATTCCAGGCCGATTTCTTCTTTATTTTTGTTGGGGAAAGGGGAAAACTGGTTTACCTCTAGGACCTCGAGTGACTTTTTGCAAAGTCACTACTCCCTATAGTGGATAAGTCTGGAAGTTGAACCTTTCCCAACATCCAGTATCAGTGGAGAAAGCAGTGTAACTGAATCCATCCTCCACCATCTTCACCACGAGCAGGACACTGCCCCCCCAACACCATTCATTCAACAAATGTGTTGAATCATAGTATTTAGAACTAGAGATCATCTAGTCTAACTGCTTCATTTTACCCAAGCCATGGCTTATGCAAGTCTGCTGAAAACCCTTCCATTGTCCCTTATTGATGATTTAATATTCCTTAGCCTTACTTTCCAGGTCCTCCAAAATCTGTTACTGTACAACTTTCCAGGCTTACTTCATACTACTATGTTTCACATCTGCCCCAGTGAGACTTAAGCAACAGCTGAACATCTGAAGAGGCTTATAGGCATTAAAGGGTAAAGAAGAAAGCCTTGAAATACAAAACATTTTCCCACCCTACAAAAGGCAGGGGGAATGAAAACCTTGATTGCATGTGAAGAGACCAGAAAGCTGATGAATATGCCTGCAAGGCATAGATTGAATTTTTAGTTTGTCCCTAGCTACTCATCTACAGAAAATTCTCAAAGGAAGTGAAAATTACAAACTAAAACCAATTATGCTATACTTTATGGGCATAGATTGAATTCACACCTTTGTCTCAAGCCACTCACCTACATAAGATTCCCATAACAATATGGGAGATGAATATGACTAAAGGAAAATGATCACCTTTAGGAGTAGCTTATGGAGGAAAGGTACTGTTGAGCTTCGATCTGTCAAAGGACAAAAGAACCTTCTCTCATCTCCTTGGTCTCCATACAAGTTGAAATGTAGCACTTCAGTTGGAAAAAAAAACACAAGGTATGACTCCAGTTGAAAAGAATACTGTTACCTCCAGCCCAGCTGGTGGCTGAAGGTAGAAGATGAAAACTGACCATTGAAGAGCGAGCCCAGGAGATCAGTGGATTGACCTGTCTACTAGGAATGCCATCCATACTCTGAGAAGAGCAAGCCCTACAAAGAACCAGCCCTGCTGAAGAGTTGAACAGAGAAAAGATATCAAGGACCTACAGTTTTAGAGTTGTGAGTCCCCTTGGCTATGTGTGCTTCCTACATGTTTGTCTCACTACCACTGCATTTTAAGTTCATGTCCAATCTTCCCATCTCCTAGACTCTAGTTGTGTTGGTAGGAGAGTGTGCCTGTAACGTGTGAGGGAAATGTTTGGCAATGACTGTCATGTTATGCCATTTTAAGAAACACCTTTGTTAAAGAACTAAGTCTACTGGCTGAATGAGGGGTAGCACACTGGTGGTGGCTTGTGAGCTAGTGTCTAGGAGGGTAGACACCAATTGGGTTAGCACAAGAACCCTAGGAGTAAGCACAGCCATACACCTGGGAACCCAAACTACCAGTGGCAATAAGTTGAGCAAGTGAAATCTGAAGGGATGTAACACTATGCTTCACCCACATTGAACTACTTGCTTTCCCTTACTATAATTGTCCTGTGCTCCTTGCATTTCTTTGTTTATATTTCTTCCTAAGTTTGGAATTCACATGCCCCATTGACAACTTTCCCTGTTTAAGGATCCTACCAATTCTTTTAAGGTCTAGTTCAAATGTCATGTTCTCCAAAAAACCTGTAATCATTCCCCCTCCTCTGCCCTTAAAGGACTTTGCAAAACACTTGGTTTGCATCTCTCTTGAGTATATAACCCCAGCTTAAAAAGCTTTGCTCATCAAGATTTGGATATTTTTACTGTACATTTTTAAAAATGCAGTCATAGAATCTTTTTTTAAATATATTTTGTTTATTTTGATAATTATTTTGCACTTACATATAAAAAATTTTAACATTCCTTTTTTTAAATTTTGAGTTCCAAATCTCTTCCTCCTCCCCTCCCCCAACCCTTGAGAAGGCAAGCTATACAGCTATATATCAATTATACACATGAAGTCATGCAAACATATTTCCATATTAGCCATTTTGCAAAACAACACACACACAATAAAGAAAGTGAGAAAAGTATGCTTCAATCTGCATTCAGAGTTCATTAGTTCTCTCTCTGGAGGTGGGTAGCATTTTTCATCATGAATCTTTTGGAATTGTTTTGGATCATTGTCTTGATCAAAGTAACTAAGTCTTTCATAGTTGATCATCCTTACAATATTGCTGTCACTGTGTAGATTTTTTTCCTGGTTCTGCTCACTGTACTTTGCATCAGTCTGTATAAGTCTTCTCAGGTTCTTTTTGAAACCATTCCGCTCATCATTTCTTTTTATTTATTTATTTATTTTTAGTTTTTAACATTCACTTCCACAAGCTTTTGAGTTTCAATTTTTCTCCCTCTCCCCTCCCACCTCCCTCCCCAAGATGGCTCACAATCTGATATAGGCTCTACATATACATTCCTATTCAACATATTTTCACATTAGTGATGTTGTAAAGAAGAATTAGAGCCAATAGGAGGAACCACAAGAAAGAAGAAACAAAACAAAACAGAACAAAAAAAAGAGCAAAGAGTATGCTTCAATCTGCATTCAAACTCCATAGTTCTTTGTCTGGATGTGGATAATATTTTCCATCATGAGACTTTTGGAGATGTCTTAGATCCTTGCATTGCAGAGAAGAGCTAAGTCTATCAAAGTTAGTCATCACACAGTGTGGCTGTTACTGTGTACAACATTCTCCTGGTTCTGCTCACTTCACTCAGTCCATACAAGTCCATATAAGTCTTTCCAAGTTTTTCTGAAGTCCACTTGCTCATCATTTCTTATAGCACAATAGTATTCCATTACATTCATATACCACAACTTGTTCAGCCATTCCCCAATTGATGGACATCCCCTCAATTTCCAATTCTTTGATGGTCATAGAATCTTAAAGACTAAAGTTAACTGTCATATTTGGAAAAGCCCTGCTGAGGCATTAAGAAAGTATTAAGAGTAATTCTTTCCCTGAGGAGTTTTGAGAGTTAACTGTCATCGAGAAAGAATCTGTGAGAGACAGAGAGTTAACTTCTTTGAGAAAAGCAAGTATAATTCTTATTTCATTAGAGACAATAGCCTGAGAATTCCTAAGAGACTCTAATTGCCTTCTTGAAAGAACTGAATTGTTAGACTGAAGTCTCAATGATCTAGAAGAGTCATCAGTTGCAGCTATCGGTAATAGGTAACTACACTTATGAGATTTCTCACACTGTTGAAATATTTTCATGTCTTTACATAATTTGTTACTGTTAATAAATTTTATAGCCAGTAACACTGATGTTTGTCTAAACCTATGACACCAAGGTTTGAGACAAAGGGAGAGTATTTATGGGAAAAGAGCTTTTTTCCCTCAGGTTTCATAAAATAGGGTAGGCTCAGAGCTCATTAGTCAAAATCGTACATTTTAAGTACTTTCTGGTAATTCCTATTAATACATACCAGGATCTCTTTGAACCGCGGAGATAATTAACAAGGTAATGAGTAATTAACAAGCTAGAAGAGTGGAGATTTGGTGTGTTTGTCTATGAGAACACTTAAAAGATATTGTTCATACCCAATATCACTCTCACCATAAAAGGATTTCTACATGCATATAGCCCTGTATGACTCCCTGGAGCTACCCAGGGTCAGAGCCTGGGTCAGTTGGGGTCTATCTCAGACTACTGCTAAGTGGGTTGTTTGGAAATGAGGAGTAGAAGTCACAGCATAATAGTTCCTGGGAAGGTAAAGACGATGTAATCCATGCAAATCTACATAAATAAGCCAAGATCAATCATTTGAAAAATGGATTTGTGAAGGGGGAGGGACAGAAGTGATCAACAGTCTCCTAAGCAGAATCAGGGTCACAGGTTTTACTAATTCTTGCTTCTTCAAGACTCTCTAAATCCACAGGAGTACAAAGAGATGAGGTCTGAGGGTCCAGCCACAGTACTTTCATAGTGAGATACACAACAAGGTTTGGGGCTTGATAAAATTCTCTCAAATTGCCTATTCGAATGTCTGCATATCTTTTTGCCTAGCTGCACACGGGCAGCTCCACCCTCCAGCTTCTGATGAATTATTTTTACCTGAAGAGCTCCTCATACCCTCTACCTCATTATTATCCATGGCAACAATTAACTCTAAGCACCTGTAGATATCCATGCATCATTTTGTGTTCTAGTGATTCATGGATACGTCAGATCCCCCTACTCGATTTTCCATTCATAGAGCTCAAGCCTAAAGGGACCTTGAAACCAGTCCTCTCATTTGAAAGATGAGGAAGCTGAGATATGAGAACTTACTGGAAGGTGAGGGGAAGGGGCTGGGAGGGGAAAGAGGCAGAAACGATAGATTTGGATGAGGCAGAGAATATAAGCAGAGCACTACCCTAGGATTTGTTGTTGTTAAGTCATTTTTCAGTCATGTACAACTCTCCATGACCCCATTTGGGGTTTTCTTGGCCAGGATACTGAAGTAGTTTACCATTTCCTTCTCTGGGTCATTTTACAGATGAGGAAACTGGGACAAACAGGGTTAAGTGACTTACCCAGGGTCACATAGCTAGTTAGTATCTGAGGCCAGATTTGAACTCAGAAGATAAGGACTTCCTTACTCCAGGCCCAGCACTCTATCCCACTGCTTCACCTAGCTGCCTGTGCTAGGATTTGAAGAAGTTAGTTATAATAATAAATAAGATAAGATCTCTGCCCTCAAGTTGTTTTATAATCACATAAAGGTTCCACATCAATCAATTAACATCAAATAAAATTAGTTGTTGCCATGGTTCTCCAGTGAGGAGACAAATAGGCAGGAACTCTCTAGAAGAATAGGTTTAAAGGAGAGCCTTTAAACTGAAAACAAGGGTGAGAGAGAGTAGGGCAGGAAAGAGGGCAAAAACTGGCTAGCCAGGCTAGGGACCATAGACTCAGAGAGTAACTGCAATAGAAAAAGACAAGTATCAGTAGAGATGCTCATAAATTCAGAGGACACAAAAATCTAAGAAGGAAGCCAGCAATAAATCCCAAGGTCTATACACAAATTCACAAATGGTAGATAATAAGCAGAGTAATTTAGAAATCCTCGTGTAAGGTGGAAATTTTTATATTGCAGATATCACCAAAAATTGAAAGAATATGGCTCAGGAAGAGTTTACTTTCTTCAAAAGAAACAGGATAAGTTAAAACGGGGAGAGGGGAAGTGAGTAGCAGGGTATGACAGAAATATATAATACATAAGAAAGTCTTGTGGAAGGAGAGCGGAGAAGAGGGCAGCCAAACACATTTCAGTATTTCCTAACCAAGAGTGGATAGACATTGAGTAGCTAGTGAAACATTTATCATTCATTTATTATGTACAGACTATTGTACTCAGCACTTTGGGAGGGACTGAGAAAAACTGAAAACATTATTGACCTAGAGGGAACATGATATCTGTTCTTTAAGTAATTAAGGAGTTGTCACCCAGAAGAGGGATTAGGTTTCTTTCATTCAGCCTCAAGGTGGAAGAACTAGGTGAAGTGGGTGGATGTTGAGAGGTAGATGTAGGTTCACCCTAAAAAAGATGTCCTAAAAACTAGAGCTATCCAAAATTGGAATGGCTTGCCTCTCAAGGTTATGGGTTCCTTCCTCCAGTAAATGCAATTTCATGCTGACAAATTAAAAATATGTGTCAAATTTTGTTAATTCAATACCAAATCTAGCAAGACTAGTGATTGCAACAAAAGGCCATATTGTATATTTAAAAAAAAAATTAAGATAGTAAAAGGAGAGGATTCTGGAAAGATGGCAGAGTAGGTCAGAAAATTCCAAGCTCTCCAGATTTCCCCCACAAACAAGACAAAATAGTGCCTCAGGGCAAACAGAGAGCAGTAAAAACAAATGATTTGGGGCAGAATAGTGATCTTCTTGGATCATTTGTATCACTTGAAGCACTTGTAGGCTAGTTCCTCTGAAACACCAAGCTGTAAGCCTTGGGGTTAGCTGGGTTGGGAAGTAATCTCGCCCAGCCACAGGAACTTTCACCTCCCAGGCAGTGTGGGAAGTTGGGCATCTAAGCAGGGAAAGATTGAGGGAACCTCTGCTGATAAAGGACACCAGCCCAGTTTCACTGCTGAGACATTTCCCAGGTCAGCACATGCCAGGTCAGTGCAGAAGCAGTGGGGCAGGGATGTTGCTGGCTGTGGGCACTTATAGGAGGCTAAAGTTCTTGGTTTCTGTCCTAGGTCAGAGGGGAGAACTGAAGGAGGATCTGAGGCCAGAGACACCATCCCCCACACTCCAGAACTAGAGGTGATTATAATTACAAATTCCTATTAAAAAAAAAAGAGCAGGCAAAGAAGAAAGAACTCAACCAAAGAAAGTTACTATGGGAAGACTGGGGTTCATCTTCAGAGGAGGACATTCAGAGGAGCAAAAAAAAAAAAGCCTCTCCTACCCCTAAGAGTAACATCAAGTGGTCACTTGCCTAAAAAGAATTCATAGAACTTTAAAAAGAATTTAAAAATCAAATGAGAGAGATTGAGGAAAAATTAAAAAGAAAAATAAGAATAATCCAAGAAAAACAAGATTATAAAAAGAAAATCAACCAACTAGAAAAGGAGATCCAGAATCTTAAGGAAGAAAATGATTCCTTGAAAATTAGAATTGGGCAAAGGGAAACCTGAAGCTATAAGAGACCAAGAAATAACAAAACAAAATATAAAGAATTAAAAAAAAAGAGAAAGTGAAACATCTCATAAGAAAAACAACTGATCTGGAGAACAGATCAAGAAGAGAAAACATAAGAATAATTGTGCTACCAGAAACCTACGATCAAAAAACAAAATCTTGATACAATAATACAAGAAATAATGAAAGAAAATTGTCCAGAAGTATTAGAATAAAAGGGGAAAGTAGAAATAGAAAAAAAAATTCATCAATCATCACCTGAAAGAGATCCTATGAGGAAAACCTACAGGAATGTCATTGCTAGATTTTGAAGCCCCCAGCTCAAGGAGAAAATATTATGAGCAATAAGGGGGGGAAAAACAATTCAAATATGTTGGAGCCACAATTAGAATCACAGAAGATCTAGCGGCAGCTACACTAAAAGACAACAGGTGTTGGAACACTATATATTGAAGAGCAAAAGTTGCTGAGAGATGGTCAAGGGCATAAGGGCTTGCTCTGACTTAGACTCAGTAAATACTTCCAATTTGGGGCAGATGGTCTTAATTATGTAGTTGGCCTGGTAAAGAGAGATGTAGGCTGTTTAAATAATATGCTAATTGCTCTTCTGAGTGTCAAGAGACTAAGTCTGATTTACTTTGACTAAGAAGTTAAAGTATCACTGAGATGGAAGCCTGCAAGACTGACGAGAAATCCAAAGTTAACCAAAGACCATCAGAAGCTGTGACTGCTTAAAGGGTTGTGGCCAAAAATATCATACTGCAAACTTAAGCATAATTCTGAATGAAAAAAATGGACATCCAATGAATTGTTAGACTTTTAGGATTTTGTTGCAAGAAGACTTGAAATCAATAGAAAATGTGACATAAAAGATCCAAGAGAAATATAAGGTAAACAAAGACCAATTACAAGTGACTTAATAAGGACAGACTGTTCACTTTTTATACAAGGAAATATAAATTGTATGTCTAAGGTTGTTATTAGTAATTGGGTAGTTTGAGAGAAAGATTTGGGTAGGGTTGAATGTGATGTGATACTAAAAAGCAAAGCATCTAGGAAAAGATTTAAAAAGTAATTATCTTATACAAATGAGGTGCAAGCAGAAGAAATGACACAGAGGAATTAGACAGGGAGGAGGGCTAGTAGTTCCAGAACCCTACTCTCATAAAGAATGGGTTAAAGAGGAAACAATACATATATGTCTAGAAGGGTATAAAAGTTTTCTAAATTCAGAAAGAAATAACAGGCTTAGGGGATAGGGAGGGGGAGAGGATAAGGGAGGGATATTTGATGGGGGCGGTTAAGTTAAATAATAGGAGGGCAAGGTAGCAGGTAGAAGTAAAGTAGAAGAGTTAGGAGGGATAGGAAATCAGAGATACAAATATAAAATAAAGCTCAGGAGGAGAACTTATTAGGGGGAAAAAAGCAGGAGTAGTAATCATGACCTTAGACAAAGTTAAAGCTAAAATAGATTTAATCAGAAGAGAAAAATAAGAAAACTACACTATATATCAGCCATATTAATCGATATTGTTATAGCCTAGACAGTACAAGGTCAGAATATTGGTGTGGTATAGGAAATGATGAGTTGGTGGACTTAGAAAAATAGGAAAAGACTTGGACCTATGAAGGAAGACATAATCCACCCTCAGAGAAACAGAGGGCAAACAAGTGTAATATAGTCTTACATAGATGCATATGAATGTATATATTTATATATGAGTATTTTAGATATCTAAGTAGATGTATGTGTATGTAAGTGTATTTATATATGTATATATGTTTGTGTATATGCGTATATATGTGTATGCACGTATATGTGTGTATGTGTATATACATACAAACGTATCCTTTCTTAATTGTAGCAATTAAGTAAAGTGCATAGCAGAAAACAAAAGATACAAGGAAGCAAAGAAAATAATACATGTGTAGTATTTGTTACATAGGCTTTCTTGAAATAAAAATTCATTGTATAATTTGAATCCAATCATGTTCTGCTGTGCACATGGCAATGTTTTTTTTTCTTTTCTTATTTTCTATTTAAGTTTTGGTGTTTAAGTTCATAATATGTTTATTTTTCTTTTCTTATTGTATATTTAAGTTTTAGTATATAAGTTTAAAATAAATTAATTTTTAAAATATTTAACAAAATAAAAATAGATTTTAAAAGATGGCAAAAGTTGAAAGGTACATTGTATCAGTCATGAATTTAATTATTTTATTTTATTCCAAGTAATTCCCATACCACTATAAAGTAAAGGCATTCTATATTACTATAGAATGGGATAAGGATCATCAGAAATATTCTCACCCAAAGTAGGATTAGGGGCTGTGACTGCCTTGCAAAAGACAGCCTCTCCTCCTCTTTCCTGAAGGTGAGAATTGAAATCTCATTGAGAAGTAATTGAGGGCCTGAGAGCTAGAGGCTGTGAAGGTATGGAACAAAGAGGTGCTGTCCCCAGTCCCTGTCAGACCTCCCCTCCAAGTGGCCTCAGCCATAGGAATAACCAGAGGACAAAGGGCTCACAAAGCTGGCTAAGAGAAGACAGTGGAAGTGCACTGCTATAGCCCTACTGGCTTCTGCACATCTCGTGCTGACAGCAAGCCCTTACCCCTTGACCATCTCTCAGCTTACACACTTCTCATCTATACAGATTTAAGTTCTCTCTCTACTTGGGTATTGAGAGTAGGAGGGCAGGGGAAGAGGTTGGGGGGAGAACTACCTATTTCCAAAGCAGTCACAGCTTCTGATGGTCTTTGGTTAACTTTGGATTTCTGTTCAGTCTTGCAGGCTTCCGTCTCAGCAATACTCTAATTTCTCAGTCAAAGGGGGATACACATATCTAACACTCAGGAGAGCAATTAACATATTATTTAAACAGCCTTTATCTCTCTTTACCAGGCACAAGGTTAAGAGCTTTACCCAATAAATATAGGAAGCAGTAGATGGGGGAAAACAGTTTATAAAGAAAGCAAGAGACCCAACTAAAAAGTTATTCTAAGGTCATATAGGGATGAAATGGTAAAGATGAAAGATGAAAAATAAAAAACCGACAAATATTTTATTAGGAGTCTATAACAGGCCAGGCAATGGGGACATGGAACAATCTCTGTCCTCAAGGGGCTTACAATCTATAAAAAAAAAAAAGATCTGTAAATATTTTCATAAACTCTTTTCATCATGAATGACAATGGAGGTACCACATTTGGACTCTAACATCAGTCATCAATGTATTGCCCAAGAAAGTGAAAATGGCATTTAAGAAAACAAAAGATGGGAAAAGTCATTGGTGTAAACTAAATATGCAAAGAGGACGCCAGTACTGGAAATGATGCAGTTTAGAGGGTATTGAGGGGGTCAATTTTCAAAGTATCTTCAAGAGAATATAACAAAAACATGGGGATGGGGGTGGGGATATCTTACATATATTTCAATCTAGAGGACATCAATAGTACTGACCTATATTCATCTATGTAAAACATGTTTGAGAATAAGGTACATGCGCATTAAGGAATCTTTATAAAGGCATTAGAAGGTAACCTGTAGGCTTTCAAAAGCTATATTTCACAAGAGACCATGACTTTACTGTCATACAGTTGACTAAAAATGTATAGAACTGAAGATCCCACGGTGCTTATTGTACGTCAAATTTTTTTTAAGGCATTTATTTGATACAGCAAAACACTGCCTTTAAAGGCTTCCCAACAAGATATCTCCCATGCATATGTCAAAATGATATGAGATCTTTGTGTAATGGGGGAGGTGGAGTAAATAATAGTCCCCCTCTCTTACTACCTAGAGTACTGAGCCTGTGCCCTTGAAGTTGCCTGGGAAACTCAGTTGTGTACTCGATGAAATGGCTTCTAAAGGTCCATTCCCATGCATGATACACGGGGTTCAGCTTCTGCTAGTTGGAAGACAAAGCAACAGAGATGCCTTATTTGATAACCCTCTGCTCCTCAATATTAAATAAGGCATAAAACAAGGAGACCAATACTCCCAGCAAGGGTGTTCACCACTGTCATCCATACAGCTCAGGATCCAAGTCAAAGATGAACTGCTATACACAGGGAGGTCTTTAAGATATCATTGTTTACAGATGCCATTAAGCTGACTGCAGTGAGCCATGGAATAAACTCCTAAACAAGATCCATTATCCCTCTAACGAGTTTGTCCTAACTATCTACAGAGGAAAAGACAAGTGGACGAAAGGTGCCTATTGTCTACACCAGAGGTTCTTAACTGAGATTCTGGTTTTTTAAATATTTTGATAAATGCAATTCAACATCAGTGATTTCCTTTGTAACCCTAGGTATTTTACTTTCTGCATTTAAAAACATTATTCTGAGAATAGATTCATAGGCAGCTCATGGCACACAAAAAATATGTAGAACCCCTTGTCTAGACTATATCCCATTCAAAGAACAACGTAGGGAGCTCATCTATTAATGTGTATTTCTTGGACAAACTCGTCCAGTGGATAATAGGCTTAATCAAAATGAGGAGAGTGGGCCTTCAAAGAATTATGAAATTATTTTAATGTCCCCGAGTCTATCCCTAAAATAAAGGCTCTTTTTTTCCATCTCAATACCCTTCTGATAATGCTGTACAGCTGAGAGTCATAGGACACTACAATCTCTGAATAACTGCAGTTGAGGATTACCCCAAAGGGCAATGGAAAAAAGCAGAGCAGGTACAACATTATGAAAAATTATGAAGGAAAAGTTGCATAAAGAAAACATATGATTGAAAAAAGAAGATGGGCTGGTCATAAGATGAGAGAAAAGGGCGACTAAAGGATAGCCCTTATGTTTCCATGATTGCTTTATACTAGCAAAAGAACTGGAGATAGGCACCGAGAAGGTCAGGTGGAACTCATGCAGTGAACCAAGAGGAGACCATGGAGATGAATAGCACAGGATGGCCAGGCATGGATGGATCATTGCTCTAGAGCTGGAAGGAAATGTAGAGATAATAATGTAACCTATCTACCATCTTATTGTTCAGGAAGGTGAGGCTCAAAAAGGTGATGAAACTTTCCTAAGAATACATAAGGAGTGAGGGTCAAGATTCAAATTCAGGTGATATGATTCTAAGTTCTGAGCTCTTTCTACTGCATGACCAAACTACATCACCAGAGACAAGACCTATAGCAGTAAGACCACAAAGCCGTTGGAATACTGGATTATTAAAGTTCTAACCACCCTGAGAACACACCAGCATATTCATATATATAATATTCCAGGGTAGGAAGTACTATACACATATGCAGTGTGTCCCAAAATCTTAGTGCAGTATTTAGCTTTTAATAACAGAAGACTAAACTAAGAATTTTGAGACATCCTATACATACATACATAACCATATATGTATACACACATGCATAATAATTCAAGTATCAACAACCGAATGAATATCCTGATCCCCCTTAATTCTAATGCCTTCCCTCTACTGATTATTTCCAATTTAGTCTGCCTAGATCTTGTTTGTATGTAGCCATTTACATGCTGTCTCCCCCCATAAGTCTATGAGCTCCTCAAGGGCAGGGACTGTCTTTTGCCCTTCTTTGTATCACTAGTGCTTGTAGTGCCCGGCATATGTTGCTGTTAATTTATTTTAAGTCGTGTTGACTCTTTGTGACCCCATTGGGGGTTTTCTTGGCAAAGATACTGGAGTGGTTTGCCATTTCCTTCTCCAGCTCACTTTACAGATGAGAAAACTGAGGCAAACAGGGTTAAATGACTTGCCCAGGGTCATAGAGCTTGTGAGTGTCTGAGGCCAGCACTCTATCCACTGCACCACCTAGCTGCCCACCTGGCACACAGTAGATGCTTTAAAAATTCTTATTCATTGACTGACTGACAACATTCTGTTCCTGCTAAAACCATAATCTTTTGCTAAAGGGTCAACCTCTAATCGATTATTTTTTGTTATTACTTCCTAACCTCCATTTAGGGTGGCTATGTATTTAGTCTCTTGTCTCAACATGCACCTAAGCCTGTGTGGAGTATGAGCTCCTAGCAAAGAAGCTACCAGTGCTAATAAAAGAATTCGCATCCACTTTCTCAAATAGCTCCTCTAAGCCAGAACTAAATGAACAACGCTGTCCTCCATGTATGTACTAATTGCCCTTGTAGATGGTAAGATTGAGAGACTGTAGCCTGTTAAGCACTAAATTAGCTGTTCGGGACTCCTTCATCTCCTAATAGATCACCCTCCCCTTGATCTAACCCAGAGGGTGGTGGGCATGCTGCCTTTCTGATGATTAACTCAATTTAACTGTCTTTTTTTTTTCCTGATCACACAGTATGTTTCAATAAAAAAAAAAAAGAGCGAGAAAGACAGAAAGAGAAACCATTCCCGTTACTGGCTGTCAGCACCAATTGTTCAGCCCTAGTAATTATTACTTTATCAGACCTTGAAATACTCCTACGCAGTATGTCATAGTTGTGAGTTCCTCTGAATTTATGAATTATTTGAAGAAATGATGAAACCTATCATATTGCCTTTCAACTTCATCTGCAACGAAATTAAGAAAGAGCTAGGGTAGGATTGCTATTCCTGGGCCAAGGCGGAGAGGATCCAGAATCTTCTGACCCTTTCTTCTCAGCTGGGTGATGATGCTAATGTAACCACCAGGGGGCACTATGAGCACGGGTCAAGTCATCTGTTGTTCAATAGGAATGTCACATTAGCTGGGTCAACCATCCACCACCTCTATGCTATGCATTCGGTTAGGTTCTGACATCATCATCATCATAGCTAACTTTTATAGAACACTTACTATGTGCCAGGCACTGTGCTAAGTGCTTTACTTCTATTATCTCATTTGATCCTCATAATAACTCTATGAAGTAGGTGTTATCATCCCCATTTTACAGAGGGGGAAACTGAGTCAAGCAGAGGTGAAGTGAGTTGTCTAAGGTCACACAGCTAGAAAGTATCTGAGGTTAGATTTGAACTCACATCTTTTTGACTCAAGGCCCAGTGCTCTATCAACTACACCACCTAGCTGCCAAAACTCTGTGAGAGCGTGTGCATGCATGTGTGTGTGTGTGTGTGTGTGTGTGTGTGTGTGTGTGTGTGTGTGGGGGACATATATGTCCAATCAAATCTCTAAGCTTGTGCCCTCACCCACTGGCCACTCCTCTTGCTATTTGGACAGGGCATCTTCTTAATCAAATTGCCTACATGGAGGCTATATCTTTAAAATGAATTCAATTAGAGGAGTAGAAGACAAATATACTAGTATCAGAACTTTAACTGAGCGTATCACATGTTGTGACTTTCCCTCTACAGGAAGCCTTTCCCAATTCCCCTTAATTCTAGGGCCTTCCCTCTGTTGATTATTTACAATTTATCCTGCACGTTTCTTGTTTGTTCATAGTTTTCTGCATGCAGGCAGCTAGGTGGCACAGTGAATAGAGTGCCCCACCCACAGTCAGGAAGTTTCATCTTTCTGAGCTCAAATCCAGCCTCAGACACTTACTTGCTGTGTAACTCTGGGCAAGGCACTTAATACTGTGTGCCTCAGTTTCCTCATCTGTAAAATGAGCTGGAGAAGGAAATGGTAAACCACTCCAGCATATTTGCCATGAAAACTCCCAATAGGGTCACGAAGAGTGGGACACCATTGAAATGACTAAACAACAGTTGTTTGCACATTTTTTCCTTCCATTAGCCTGTGAGCTCCATGAGAACAGGACAGATGTCTTTTGTCTTCCTTTGTATTCCCAGTGCTTAGCACAGTACCGGACACATAGTAGGTTTTACTCAATTTTTAGTGATTGACTGACTTCATTTCCACTCCAACTTTCACCCCTCTTCTCCCATGTATGCAGCTGCGGTTGATTGTTTCCAGGTCTCTTTTCTTAGCTCTGCCACAAGGGGTAAGTCACTCATGAGCAGGTCTGATCGTTCAGCTGGACTAGCGAGTGCTGAAACAATTTTCCTAGGTATTTTTCCAGGATACTGCATCAGCAAATACAAGCTGGTGTGGAAGGAGGGTGGAGAGACAGGCTTCCTCTGGACTGGAACAGGCAACTGCCATGAAGTCCCCAGCCATGGTAAGAGCAGCAGGAGGTAGTTCCTCCTGTTTCTCCGAGTGCTTACAGACTTTGCTTTCAGCAAATTCTATACCCCCAACATCTTTTCTGATCTTTTTCCCCATGGGGGCAGGGAAGGAGAGGGGAAAGGAAGAGTGATGGTGATTAACAAAAGGATTAAAGAGACACTTGGACAACATTTCTTTACAGGAGCCCTGCTATTTGAAAACTTCCTCACAGTTTTCTTCATGTGCTTCTGCTTTTTTTGTAATTACCTCACTGTATTTTTGGGCAACTAAGTGGTGTGGTGGATAAAATGCCAGGCCTAGAGTTAGGAGGACCTAAGTTCAAATCTGGCCTTAAACATTTACTAGCTATGTGACCCCGGGCAAGTCACTTAACCCTCTTTGCCTCAGTTTCCTCATCTGTAAAATGAGCTGGAGAAGGAAATGGCAAACTACTCTAGGATCTTTACTGAGAAAACTGCAAATGGGGTCATGAAGGGCATAACTAATTGACTTAAACAACAATACCGTATTTTTAATAAATTATGTGGTGACTAAAAAGTTAATTGTCTAAGTCTTACGAAAGAGGCTGGTCATTTGAGAAAAAAGATTTCCTTGATACCAAGTGGAAGCTCGAAGAAGAGATGAGAGATTTTTCTATTTTAATAATTCTGCAGTATAATCCAGGGATCACTCCTAGATCTCTATAGAAACTGGGGCCAGGAAGACTTGTCAGAAGAACTTGAGGTTGTGGGAGTGAAGGTTATCTAAGAGTTGATGGATTGAGAAGCATTTGGGTCACTTCAACCTTTGAGGAAATGAGTATATACTCACTAAATAGTGTCTGACATAGACCCTTGACTGGAACCTATTAGTCAAAGAGCTGGTTAGTTAACAGTCTGCTTCTCTGGAAGTTGCAGAAAACAAGGGGAAAATCCGGGTGTAGATGGTTATAATTTCTGAGCATCACCAAACATATACCTAACATGCATCATTTGAGTTCAAGCATTGTCAAACTCTGCCTATTTGGTCCCAGAACAAAATCTGTTTAGTTGACCCAAAGGCAAAGAATGCTGCCTGGCTAGGAAAGGCTTTGTGAAGGTAAATAGTTGGGCAAGGATAGACTGGTTGGTTCAATCTCAATGTCCCTGCCCTCCCTGCCATGCTAGTGTCCTTTTTCAAATTGCTCACCCCTACATCTTTTATCATGCGCATGAATGGTGTTTTCCTTATAGGTGTGCTTATCTAAAGGCTGAGTAGCTATATATATATATCTCATTATATCATAATGAGACTATTAGAGAAAAAGACATTTCATAAAATTAAATCTAGGGTTCTCAAGATCGAAACAAACTTCCTCCTCTATACCATCTACCTCCTTCTACACCTGAGGGCCTGGATAGTTTGATGTCCCTCATTCATTCCTCATTGACGGATGATTGGTCTCCTTCCAAGTAAGTGTATCTCTATGGGGTCATATACCCTAGATCAGCTAGGTATGCCTGGTGTTAGTAGGGCTGGCTTAAAACTAAAACGTGAGGTTGGCAGAGTTTGGCTTTGGTACCCACTTCCTTGTATATTGTTCCCTCCCCCAAACCAACCCAGGTGATTCATATTCCAGGGGTGGCTTCCTCTGACTGGTTCACATATGTTACTCTTAGGACTACTCTCTCAGATCTGGCTATGTGACCCCGGGCAAGTCACTTACCTCCGTTTGCCTGTTTGAAGCTTACAAATCCTGCTCCTTATGCAACAGGTAGAAGAAGCCAGTTTAGAGTTGATGTAAGGAAAAACTTTCTAAAACTTAGAGCTTAAGTAAGGTCCCCTCATTGCAAAACTTCAGACAGGTTGCATGACCATTTATTGGACATATTACTGTGAAGATTCTTCTTCAAGTATGGGTTGGTTAAATGATGGCTGAGGCACCTTCAAACTCTGTGATTCATCCCTCTCAGGACCAGACTTTCTGTGTCTTCTAAGCTAATAACCAGCTGATGATGAAAATTAATTTGTACTAAAGGAAAAGATCTAAGAGATTTTCAGAACTCTTCCGCTCAATGTGTGTGTGTGTGTGTGTGTGTGTGTGTGTGTGTGTGTGTGTGTGAGAGAGAGAGAGAGAGAGAGAGAGAGAGAGAGAGAGAGAGAGAAGAGAGAGAGAGAGAAATAGAAAAAGAAAGAGAGAGAGAGATTTTTAGCAGCTTTTTGTTGTGGCAAAAGTATTGGGAAGTAGGAGAGTGTTATTCCAGTTGGAGGATGGCTAAACAAGTTATGCTATATGAATGCAATGGAATACTATTGTGCTATCAGAAATGACAAAAGGGAAGGCTTTAGAAAAATATGGGAAGACTTATATGCACTTATTCAGAGTGAAATGAGCAGAACCTGGAGAATAATTTATACAAAAACAGCATTGTAAAAACAAACAACTTTGAAAAACTTAGGAACTCTGACCTACACAATGGCCAGCCATGATTCTAGAAGAATAATGATCAAGCATGCCAGCCACGTAGCGACAAAGATTCTGGATGCAGAATGAGATGATTTTTTTTTTGCATGGCTAGCAATGGAAGTTGTTTTCCTTGACTATGTATATTTGTTACAACGGGTTTGGTTGTCTTTTTTTTTTTCAATTTGGGGAAGTGGTTTGGAAGGGGAAAAAGATAGATTTTTGTTAGTTGAAAAAAAGTAGCCTGCTGGAGAAAGAAAACCCCTACTTATCATGCCCCCTCTTTGCTGTCTATCTCTAGGGTATGACTGGTGGCAGGAATTATTGGATAGGAGTAAAATTCTACAAATAGGTGCACCATATATTTGGGGCTGGTCCTGGATATAAGCATTGATATGAAGACTCTACTCTCATTCCCTGACGCTGTAGGATATTCTCTAAATTGCCATGGCTTCATCTTAGTAGGAAATTCTGGTGGTATCAGAGCAGCAGCCATGGAAGGAGAAAGTCCAAGAATTTTTAGCCTAGCACCTTCAACCCACATAATCCCTGCTATCTGGACACTGGATAGCTGGGTGGGTGCTTTATAGCCTAAGTCCCTCTGTTATATTGCTTTTAAAGCAATAGAGTAGGTAAGTAACTTACCCACTTTGCTAACTGTGGCCCAAGGTCACATAGCTGGTAAATGTCAAGGCTAGGATTCAAATTCAGATCTTCTAACTCTGGCCTTTCCAGTAAAATGTCAGCCTCCTTTCTGAAAGCAGCTTGAGTTGAAGGGGAAATGTGAGTTGAATGATACTGAACTTGTTTCCTTACTTGTAAAAAGATGGGCTTAGATTTGATCATATCTGTAGCAGTATTTGATCACTCTGACATTCGGTTGTTTTTGTTTGTCCTTTGTTCTCAAAGTGGACCATGACATCAGGAAGGTGATGCCATGACTTGAAAATGAATTGGATTTAAGTGAGGCAGGGCTATGCAAAGTCACCAGCCTCACTCTCTCCTCCAGAGCCATCTGGGTTCAGTGGCAAGATATACATCAGGATGATTGGAGATGGTCCTGTATGCAATGGGAGACCATGGCCTTTCTAAGCTAAGGTCTTTCCCAGGTCTCAGTTTGACTGAGGCAACACCTATTCAGTGATTAAGTCTAGGTAAGAAATGAGGCAAAGAATAGCCTCTAGTGAATGCAAATAGCAGTTTCTCATATTCTATAATTCTATGAAAGAGGTTGCTTTTATATGCCACATCCAAATATTGGGAACCTTCATACTCCCTAACTAATATAATAAATAGCTAACATTTATATAACACTTTAAGGTTTGCAAAGCTCTGTACATATGTTATGTGTTCTGATGCTCATAGAAAGCCTTTTGAGGTAGGTTCTATTATCTCCATTTTGCAAATAGAAAAAATAAGGTTTAGAATACCTCTGATTGTAGCAGTGAGGAAAGAGAAAGGTTGTCCAAGAGACAGGATTTCTGTTCCCCAAAGGATGTTGTTAAAATACATATGGATTACCCTTGGAGGGAGGGTCCTTTTCAAACTTTTTTCCATCCTTATTTTTTTTGGTAAACAAAACTTTTTTTCCACAGAATGGATAGATTCCCTCTTTTAGGGATTTAAGAAAGTCTCTAGGCATCAGGGATCATGTCTCAGTTCGTAAAAGGGAAAATACCCTGCATCTCATGTCCTCTGTGCCACTGCTGAAGAGAATTTCCTCATCATGGATTCCTGGGCACTAGGCTGTCCAGTTGGTAGAGTTTCCCAGGCTGATAGCCGTTAGAAGGAATAGAGGAAATAGGGAATACACGTCAACAAGCAGGCCCAGGGCACTGCTGACTGGGCACATTTGGGCACTAAATGAATGGGATGCAAGTAACATACAAAATAGCATGTAAAATCACATATGCTTCTCTTTTTGAGTCAAGGACACATGACAGTCAGATGGCTGCATGCTCCCCAGCCCCATGCACCACGGATGGATCATTCAGCCTTATTTCAGCTCAGAAAATGATCTGACAGGTTCATTCTCTTCCAAAAATAAGCCACATACTTGGAGTCAGCCCCATTCAAACCCTGTCTCTGATAGGCTCTGGCAAAGGGCTGTTCCAAACATGAGCAAAGGAGAAATCTGTTCAGCCTTCGGAGCCAGTAAAATAAAAGCAGACTCCAAAGAGTCAGATTGTTCAAATGTCCATCAACATTCTTGGGGCATAAACTGCATGTTCACTTCACATCTGCTTCTGAACTCTCCCATCTGTATCTCCATAGTCCCCAGCGCACCCCGAAGCTCTGGTAGAAATGATGTCTTGTACCAGATGGAACCGTTCCTGCCTCCTGCTGTCATCCTCCATATCCCAGAATGCCCTGAAAACTCAGCCTTATTTTTACCCCAAGGCATGGGTTACACGTAATTGATGTGATGATCATTCTAAATGCATTTTACAGGATCTAAAACTAGAAGAGTCCTTAACAATTACTTAGTCTGGGGAATGTAATCTTTTTTTCCACTGTGGACAGCTTAGGCACCTTTGGGTTATGGACTCCAACTAGCATTTTTTTTTAAAGAATTCACAATTGAAGGAAATGCTAAGTTTTTGTTAGAAATTTATGAAAATAAAGATGCTTTTCCCATCCAAATTTACAAGCCCCTTGAAATCCAACAAGTCTGTGGACCCCAGGTTAAGAACCCCTGACATAGTCTGACCCTTTAATGTTAGCAGTGGAGAAATTAAGGCCCAGAGAATGAAGTGTCTTGCTAAGCCAGCAAACAAATTAATTGTCTTTTCTGACATTCGGTGCTTTCTCTTAACCATTAGACTATGAACTGCTTGAGAGCAGGGATAGTTTTTTACCTTAATTTGTATCCCCAGAACTTAGCGCAATGCCTTATATAGTAGACACTTAATAAATGCTTGTTGATTTGACCCAGTATTAAATGCATTAATTTTCAACATTCAAGAAGTATGTACATAGCCTTGAATTATGAAAAGGAGGGAGAAAGGAAAAGGAGAGAGAAACGGAAGGAGAGAGGGGCAGGCAGCTGATCCTAATAGGAGATCACATTTACCACAAAACTCCCATGGTCAGCATTTTCCACCAGAACTCTCTTCAACTGAGGAAGCCAGAGGAGCAGCAGGTCTTGGCCAGAACCCAGGTGAACACCAAAAGCCAAGTTTTTATTCCCAAACCTAATTTGCCTCTTTCATCAGCTGAAAATGGCTCCGTTGGGCCAAGAGACACCAGAGGGCAGCAAGTGGAGAAAATCTAGCAAAGGCAACTTTTGCCCAAGGAAGGAAGGGACAGGGCTTTCCAGAAGCCTTGGCAAACACCCCTGATAAGAACAAGGGCCTGGGCTCCACTTGGGGAGGGGGTGAATATAGAATGGGAACAAGCTGCCTTTACTAGCAAGGCTGCCCTGGGCAGGGTGTCAGGCTTATAGAGCAGGTTTATTGACAAGAAGTCTAGGCCCTGTGGAAGGGAATACAGCAGATAACTTCTCTTTGACCCAAATGAAAGGGCTTGGCATCTCTCTGCCAGTTGCGACTACAGCTCCTACTTCTCTTCAGAAATTGAGAAATTCCTCCGCCATAGAAAATCAAAGCTCAGTCACCTTGAAATGGGGATGAAGTAATGGTACATAGGGAGTAGACCCCCTGCTTTGTTAGACCAAAGAGCAAGGGTATACAAGACTCAGTAAGATCACTCTTTGGTTTCTGGGACCCTCTCTAAACCTATGCTACAATTAAACCTAATTACAAAATGCTCCTCAGAAAAGGTGCATGATGCATGTTAGAGGACTTTATGATCTGTAAGGGCAGTTTCCCAGGTTCATTCATTTAAATTGACCCCTCGGGTTAATTCAAGCAAAATTTTCTGTGACCTTCTGCCCTCTATACCAGGGACACTCAATCTGCTCATAGCAAAGGTTATGGTTAATGGCAAATATTCCATTGAAATAAAGCACACAGACATGCCCCCAAATAGCATCCAATCAGTATCAATACTGGGAAGGGCCTCTAATAAAAAGGCTAGTGCTGACCTGTATTCCTGCTTCACTAGAAAAATAAAGGCTTAACTTGAGAGACTGTAAAAATGCCTTAACATTTCCTTTTTGGACAGGTGTTGATATAAGTTCTAATTTTCCCCGCCTCTCCTTCCCTAAGATGAAAGAAAAATTTTCTAATGGGAAAAGTAGTGCTGCCTGTTTTCTAGAGTTCACACATTTCTGGAAAGGCCAGAGTTTAAATCTCAGTCTCCCTCTCCACCCCCATGCTGTTTTAAGGAAAACATTGCAGTGACATTTAAATCTCTCTGGCTGGTTGTTAATTATTCACAGATTTAGAGTTGGAAAGGGGACCTTACAAATAATTTAGTCCAGCTCCGTCCTTTTACAAATAAGGAAGTAGAGGCCTAGAAAGTGGAAAGTTACTTATCTAAGGTCATACAGCTAGAGATGGGATTTGAACTCAGATCCCCTGAAGACAAGTCCAATTTTCTTTCAAATTCATGAAACTGCAAAATTCTCAAACTGCTTGGTCTCCAAACCAAAAGATAGGTTCATATATTTTTGAGGCATGCTGGGGATAATCAAATACTGACCTGGCTGAAGTGTTGACTCTGATGTCTGACTTATGGGTGTTAAGAGTGGTGAATGATTAAGCCTTTTAAGTAATTAACTAAGGGCCTTGAAAACCAGGCCTGGGAGTTATAAGTCGAAGAAGCCAAATGTCACCTTACTCACATGTACATCTTGAGGTCAGTTTTCTAAGACCTAGAGAGATGAGTATTAGGATATTGTGGGTATCCTTACTCACTTAAGCCCCGACGAGGAATTCCTACACCTGAGGAAGGGGAAGGGAAAGGCATGGTAGAGCAGAGGCTATTTCAACAAGTAGATATGGGAATGAGGGTGGTGAGGGGCGTGGGCTGCGATGGCACAAAGGGTAGTCTGATCATGGATTTAGTCAAGGCAGGGGAGAAGAGATGGCCTATTTTAGGTGTCCTGCAAGACCCAGGGCAAATCCCTGGTTGCCCAACCTGAGTAACAGTTCTGTTGCTCACACTTAAATGTGCATCTCACCATAGGCATGCATATATCACAGGCCATGGAAGGGCATCAGGTAAAGGGCCAGTAGTGATGTCTACGAGAGGCAAGGCATGCCCACCCATACTCTGGTGCATGGCACCATGTCCATCATCCCTAAATGACAGCATTATAACTATCTAATTCCTAGACCACATAGCACCAGTTGGTAATGTGGCTTGAGGGGACCTACAGGGGGTTCTACTGTTGCTTTTTAGTCATTTTAGTGTGTCGGACTCTTTGTGAGTCCATTTTGGGTTTTATTGGCAAAGATATTGAAGTGGTGTGCCATTTCCTTCTCTGGGTCATTTTATAGATGAAGAAACTGAGGCAAACAAGGTTAAGTGCCTTGCCCAGGGCTACACAGCTAGTAAGTGTCTAAGGCCAGATTTGAACTCACAAAGATGAGTCTTCCTGACTCCAGGCAGAGTGCTCTATCTTAGCTGCCCTGTTCTACCATTAGTCCAGCTGAAACTCCATAGGGATTCAGGTATTCTCACTATGAAGTGAACACAGATATCCTAGGGTTTCATGACACTAGGCTCATCAATTGAAAATAAAAGAGAGCCTAGCAGAGGTCTAAGGGCCACAGAAGCCAATAGCCCAAGAGTCAGGAGGTCAGCAAGATGGAGAAGAGGTTAAAGGAGGTAAGATGACCCCAGACCAGGTCATTCAGGGGTAGTGTACTAGGCGGAAGAATATGCCTAGAGGACCCTGATCTTAGAGTAGCAGCTGTTTGTCTTCTGTAACTACGCCTACCCCTCTCCTTTTTTCAGTGTTTAAAAAGAATTGTTGATATCTTTGTTTATAAATCACCTTTGTTTCCAAATATAAAAAATAGACCCTGACAACTTGTTGTTTTCTTTCTAAGTCTATTTAAAGCCTCCCTTGGGGGTTTGCTTCTTACTTGCCTTCTCTGCACCTCTGTCACCACATCCCTCAGGGATCCCAGACCTGCCCTTTGTTCACTGCTCCACAAAAATGCCCCTTCTCTACTGTATTATCAGGTAAGGTTGGCACAATGAGAAAAGGAGGGCAGCCAAATTGCAGCAATTATCCAAATGTAAATTACTCTAGCAGAACATAAGCTCCTTGAGGGCAAGAACTACATTGGTTCTTATCTTTTAGCCCCAGTACCTCCCTGGCACAGTGGCCTCCAAACAGTAGGTTCTGTAATAAATGGATGGGGAATGAGCTCAAGGCAGGGCAATAGCAGTGCTTCTGTTTCATCAGCAGGTATAATTCATCTGTGTACTCAGGCTGCAGACAGGCATGAAGGTTGCTAGTGTTTTATTTCTAAGGCCAAGCATTATTCTTTTATTACAGAGCAAATGAGTGCAAGACAAGAGACAGAAGGAGCAAGGCTGGCTCTTGTAGCAACAAGATGGTGGTTTGGGGCTGTAGATGAATTAGCTTTTGTGACACATCTCACGTGTGCAACCTTGACTAGAACAGGTATGCCCATAGTCATGCTAACAAAATGCTGGAAGGTCTCAACACATAAAAAGTCAAGAGGAACTTGGTGGGTATTGACTTAATACCCCAGGCTCGGCTTTACTACATGCCTGAAACCACATTTTGTTTTTCTTTCTTTTTTTTTTTTTAGGCAATTGGGGTTAAGTGACTTGCCCAGGGTCACACAGCTAGTAAGCATCAAGTGTTTGGTCTGAGGCTACATTTGAACTCAGGTCCTCCTGACTTCAGGGCTGGTGTTCTATCCACTGAGCCACCTAGCTGCCCCTGAAACCACATTTTGAGACAATTTTTTGTACACTGTATGCTTATGACAGTTGTGAGGAGAGGGTTTTGTCAGGTAGAAAGTAGGACCTAGATCTGGGTGTGCCAAGAACTTGGTTCACGGTCCTCCATTCTCAATATTGCCTTTTACTCAATAAACCACTACTGTTTCATAGTCTCAACTCTAACCTCTATGCTGACGACTCCTTTTCCCAGTCTTGCTATTCTCAGACCAAATTATCTAGGCTTTAAATTTCTGAGTCATCTTTAAATCTTTCTTTCATCCCTCACATTCAACCAAGCTTCCCAACCTCTCCCATTTTCCTTTCACAGAGGCTCTTGGATTTCTCCATTGTTTTCTACCCTCAGCAACACTCCCTAGCTTGGTCTCTCACCATTTTGTCTCTAGGCCATTTGTCAGACTTTATAACTGGTCTCCTTGCTCCCAGGTTCTATCTCCTCCAACCTATCCTATATAACAGGATGTTATGATGCTAATGACATCATATTGTTCAAGAACCTTGTTCAAGAAATGACTTCCCATTGCATGAGGTTGTGTACTGTTATGGCAAGAACACTAACCTGACAGAACTGGGTTCTAGCTCTAGCTTTGCCGACAACTTGCTGTGTGGTCACAAGACCTCAGCTTCCTCACATGTAAAATAAGGCATTTGACCTAGATGGTCTCTAAAGTCCCTTTTGCTTCATATTTTATGACTCTAAGTAAACTCAGTATGGTAGTTAAGCCTTTCCATCACATAGGAAATAGATCTCTACTTTTTCAATCTTATTTCCTTTCCTGGCTCTGCTCCTGACTTTCTAGACCTCACCACCATTCCTTAGTTGCCTTCTCACCCTGCAAGTTCTCTGTCTTTGTGATCTTCTCACCCTTGAATATCCCTTTGTCTCTGCAGCCCCCTCCTATTATTGGTGAATTCCTCTTAGAGCCGCCATTTTGAAAACAAGCTTAGGCCAACCATACTTTGTGCCTTTTTTTGGCTCTGTTTCTGATTCTCTGAAGTTCATCACTATGCTCCTACATGAGTACCTTCCTCCTCACCCTATCCGTTAATATTCAGCTCCCTTTTATGTATCTTTCCATATTAGAATGTAAGCTCCTTGAGGGCAGAGACTGTCTTTTTTTTTTTTACTTGTACTTGTATCCCCAGCACTTAGCACAGTGCTTGGTACATAGTATGCACCTAATCTAAATAAATAAATAAATAATAAATAAATAAATAAATGAACAAACACAAACAAACAAATAAATAAATAAATAGATAGAATGAATAAATGAATGAATGAATGAATGCTTGTTGACTTGACTCTTTCCCCTACTGAGCTGCCTGACTCCTCCAACAAGACTTGTCAATTTACTGTTCCTGAATATTCATGTGCTCATTCCTCTTTCTAAGCTTCTTATTCATTCTCTTCCCCTCCCCACCTCCACATTCTTAGCATAAACTTCAACCCCCCATCCATACATACCCATTCTTCAAGAGTCTAGCCAGATAAAGTCCAGTTCCTTCTTAAGGCAAGTCAGCCTTTACTATGTCCATCATTTCTTTGCTCCTATAGCACTAATCATGTGTATCCCTCATTTTGGCCCTTATAAATACTGCCTTATGTTGTAATTTAACTATTTCACGTGTTTATATCTTATTTCCCCAAATAGATTATAAGCTTTTTGTCTAGGCCAGACAGCAGTATAGCATAGTCATGAAGGTTCCTAATCAGGGTGTCCATGAACCTGTTTTTGAAGTGTTTGAAGTGAACTATTTTAATGTAATTGGTTTTCTTTGTAATCTTATATACTTTATGTACTTAAAAATATTATTCTGAGATGGGGTCCATGGGTTTCACCAAACTGCCAATGAGTCCATAACACATAAAGAGTTTAAGAACTCCTGGTAGTGGAAAGAGTATTGGATTTAGAGTCAGTGGAGATGGCTTAGAATCTTGGCTCTAATTCACAGTAGCTGTATGACCCTAGGCAAGTCACTTCAAGCCTTAGCTTCAGTGGCCTCCTAAGTAAAATGAGGGTGAAGACTTCTGACTTCAGAGAGCTGTTGTGGAGGTAAGGTGGGAATGCTTTATAAGTCTTAAAATGTGATATAAATATGAGTAGTTATTAGGTTTTACATAGCAAGCTCTTAATAGACATTTATTGAATGAGCAGATCAATCAATAAATGAAATGAAAATTCACCAAAGAGAAATTTTTTTAAATCTCAGGAGATGAGAAAGAATAGTGCTCACAAATCAGACCAGACAAGTTCTCAAAGTTCTGTCTACCAGGATGGTAGACAGAGTTGATAAGCACAGCAGGTTACTATCACTTCCTACTCCCAATCCAGAGCTGGGAAAATAGAAAAACTAAAGACTACCCCACAGGCTAGCAGATAGAATGCTTGATTTTCCATGGGAGTAATCCCACCCTGCTCATTATAGCGTCTTATCTTGGGATGAAGAAATATCACATGCTCTCTACTTGGATATTAGGACAAATATAGCCTTCTTCCTGAGCATCAGCGACCAGGGCTCTGCCCCCTGCCCTTGAGGCATCTGGCTTTTCTGCACAAATTGGGATGGGGGTGGAGGGTAGTGGAAAGGAAGAGGGCTCTAATATTAAGGAAGGGTTATGACAAAACAGAGCCATTTGTAAATGTATAGTTTCAAGAAAAACAGGAGAAGTCAAGGCAAACAAAAGGTTATGAAATGGATCTGCATAATGACCCAGTATGAGTGCAATTAATTGTTTGTTGTCAAAGCATATTTAGAGCTACATTAATTTCTTGTGTCAGAGAACAAACCCATCATAGTGGTGACAACTTTATTCAACGTTGGTGCAATTAGCAAGCCTAAAAATAGGAAAGGAAAACAAGGATTTCCTGGGAGGGCAGGGTTCTGCGTTCACCATGTGGCGCCATGTCACTGGGCTAGAATAGTCTGCTCCCTGGGTATGGGAGGTTATGATGAGCGTACAAGGAGAGGAGATCTCAACTTTGTATTCTTCCCTGTTCCTCTTCTTTTTCTATTCATTGCCCTCATTTCCCTCTTCCCATTGCTCTCTCTTTTCAGTGTTTCCCTCAGAGATTCAAGGCATAGCGCTAATAAGGCCAAGGGAACAGGTTCAATGCTTATATGGCCTTGTTCCATACTCAAGCCATAGAACGTGTCTGAGGCCTCCACAACAACCTTGGAAATGTATGGCACCAGTCATGAGTGGAGCCAAGTAACAAAGAGGGGGTGGATCAGTACAATTCTTCCCCATGACCAACAAAACAAAACAAAACAAAACACATTATCAGCAACCAAGAAAGAAAAACTGCAGTTGGCAGGAGCCTGGGGCCCCTACAAATAACACAACAATGGGGCAGCATGCTTACCAAAGTGGGGAGAAGATTAGAAAATCACAGGCAAAACAAGAGAGGAAGCGGTAGGCAAATAAAGGCCAAAGGAATCGGGCAGTCTGTCCACTGGGGACTGAAGAGGCAATGCCCCCTGACATAAGCTAGCAGAGGAGGCAGGTTTGACCCACCTCCTACACGCATGAAGCCACACTGAGAAACAGCACACCCAGGTACCATTAGAAGCCAACCACCAAGAGAAGCAGTTTCTTACTTACTTTCTAACGTTACTCATTAGGGGAAGAGCAATTAAAGACAGCCTCAAAATGAGGGTAGCCACTGGTTATTATTGGACTAGCCCACATAGTTCTGAAGAAGCCAGAGTACTCATCTATACCACAGCAGTCCCCCCACCTATGAGTGCTTCCTCCAATCACTTTGTGTTTACTTTACTCTGTTTACCTCAGTTTCCTCTTCTGCAAAATGAGTTGGAGAAGGAAATTACAAACTACTCCAGTATTCTTTGTTTTTATAGATTTTGGGGGGAGGTAATTGGAGTTAAATGACTTGCCCAGGATCACACAGCGAGTAAGTTTCTGTGGCCTGATTTGACCTCAGGTCCTCCAGCGTCAGTGTTCTATCCACTGAGCCACTTAGCTGCTCCATTTTTTTTTATAATTTTTAAAAATGTATTTGGGGGAGGGAGGGGAGGCAATCTGGGTTAAGTGAGTTGCTTGCCCAGGGCCACACAGCTAGTAAATGTCTGAGGGCAGATTTGACCTCAGGTCCGCCTGACTCCAGGGCCGGTGCTCTATCCACTGTGCCATCTATGTATTTGTATTTGTGTGTACACATCCCCCCAATATAACATGAGTTCCTTGAGGGCTGGAGTTGTTACACTTTTGCCTTTGTATCCCCAGTGCCTAGCATAGGTGTTGGGACACAGCAGATATTTAATAAACGCTTGCTAATTGTGTGACTTATGGATTGAGTTAAAGCTCAGTAGATGAGGATGGCACTGTGGATCCAGGGGAACAGCTTGGAATTCCATCCTTCTCTAGCCTATTGATGACACATCAATGGTGTTAACCTCAACAAACGGATGACTTTTTTTCCTTCTTTCAAACATTGTAATGTAAAGTGTTGCCCTTCTCATTAAACTGGTTCACTGTGGCCAGGCATCACCTCCCCATTCCCACAGGACCCTAAAGGAGATGTCCCTAGTGAGTGATAAGTGGTTCTGCCATATTGCTCTCTATCACTGTTCCCCCTAATCCATTTCCCTTTCCTAAGATTCTTCCTCCTCTCACTCCTCTTCCTGTAAGGGGGTATAATGCCATTCTCAAAGCCTTTTGGGACAGACTCTCTCCTCACTGGTGGAGAGAAATGTCTTGCCCTGTGGGAGAAAAGGGGCAGAGTTGGTGAGAGTGGGTGAGAGAAGAGTTCTTTAGTTCTCCTTGAGTTCCTTCAGATTCTCTTCAAGCTTCCACGCTGTCTTCAAGTTGCCAGGTTGCTTTGGTCCCTTCAGTTCCTTTGAGTGCTTCTGGCTTCCAGCTTCAAGAAGGAAGAAAGAAGACACCAACCCCACCTCAGGTTGCTGAAGGAAAAGACCCTGAGAAGGCATGAGAGGAGCTGACAGTCTCCATTGTGTCCCTGTCTCCAGCCTGCTACACTAGTCTGTGGGGAACTTCCCCTTGAGTAAGATCGAGGACTCTCTCCCTCTTTCTTCATTAAGCTGAGTTGCCTCCCTCCCAATAGGAGAGCTCCTTCCATCTGTATTGTCTGGTATTTATCCTTCTTATACTTTCTCTGATCTCTATTTTGCTACTGATCCAGACAACTGGGTTTTCTTGGCTAAGTGCTTCGTATATTCATTGTGGAACTGGTATTTGGTGGGAACAAAGCCCTGGCTTTAAAGCTTGAGGTCATACCTTCCCCAAAAAAGAAACAGCGATAAGAAATTAGTCTGAACCTGATCACATTTTCTAAATTGACAATATTTAAGGGAGCAAACTGATATATTTCTAGCCCAATACCTCCTTTCTCTAAGGAGAGGAGAATGGCCTCCAGCCCCAACTTCCTACTTCTCCTCTGGCAGGAATTAAAGTTTCCCTTGGAGAAGGGTGGGGAGAGAAGAGACTAGAAATGTCTATTCTGCCTTCCTTTAAGCCACTCCCACAATGGCACACCCATGCTACATGTAAGGAAACAGCCCCTTGAAATATGTGGAAGCCTCACTACAGGGCTTAATGGATTAAAAGCCAGAGTGGATCAGATAATCATGAGGGTCCAGGATCTATGCATCAAATGCTGGGACCAATGGTTCAGCATGTCATTGGGAGTCCAAGACATTAGGGAAGCGGGTAGGAAGTCTTTGTCCTTTACGGTATGTTCTACACAATAATAATAATTCACTTGTCTTTCTTGTTTTTCCAGCCAAAGAAAAGTGTTTATGAACCAGGGTGGTCAATGATCCAATAGCAGTGCTTTTCCAATTAGTCTTTGAGAAAAGCAGCCCTTAACACTATCAAACAATTCGTTTTCCTAGGAAACTCTCACTTGCAAACTATAGCTAATTCTATTGTTTTCAGTTCTGCAGCACCCGCATTTTACTAGTAGGAACTGATAAGCTGCAGAGCTCCAAAGAAAGGTCACCAAGGTGTTGACGGACCTCAAGATCATACCATATGAAAACTGGTTGAAGGAACTGGGAATGTTTAGTTGGGGAGAAGTTTTGACTCGAAAATGAGACAGTTGGGGCTAGATGATCTCATAGGTTCTTTCCATTTCTAAATCAATGATTTTATGAATACAGTCATACCTTTCATTTTACAGAAGAGGAAACTGAGGGCCAGAAAAATTAAATGACTTGGCCAAGGTCACATGATGGTAAGTAACAGAGCCAGGATTTGAGAGCCCAGGTCTTCTGAGTCAAAATCTAATGCTATGCTCTACTTTCTCACTCTCCCTCACTGCCAAGATGAATTGGAGATTGGCTGGTCACATAATAAGGTATTTCCACTTGGTATTTAACCTTGAGCCATCATTGTTACTTCCAGGCTCATTTCTGGGTTCTATCCATTAGCCCACCTGGAGAGGTGGGAGGAGGTAAAGGGAGGGAGCAGAAAGAGGACACAGAACCTCTCCCTGGCTAGGGGACATGGTATAGGAGTAGCAATGGCAAAGAATAAAAGACAGTGGGAGTTGGTGAGAAGTCTGTTTGCCCTTTTGTAAGTTGAAGACTTACTTAAGTGGCATTTCTAGCTTTACTCATTAAAGAAGAAAAAAAACAACAGCTCCCACCCAATCCCTCACCCCCAAGCATTTGCTGTTTTACTCTGAAGTTTATTTTTAAAAGCAACACAGGTAGAGTTATTGTTCTTGATGTTCCATTAATTGGATGGAAAATCAGATCTGATTTTCTAGTCAGGGGGTGAAAAGTTACCCAAAGCCACTCTCTTCTCTGGATCTCTGTTGCATTTGCTAATATTGGGATGAGGAGTATATAGTTTGTGACCTTGGATCAAAAGTACTTGTTTCTCTGGGGAAAGGTAACTTGACACACAAAGATGGCACCCAAGGCTTACACTCATGAGCGCTGGGTTAACCAGTCCTGACAGTAAGCTGTGTAGTCAAAGGACTCATTACCTCCTCCTCCTGTCCAAGGGAGTGAATGTAGCTTTTCCAAAAGGTCTTATTATTGACATTGGCTTGCCATCTTGCCTCAGTGTAAAAATCTTCATGTCATAAGATTACAGATTTAGATCTAGAAAGGAACTCAAAGTCCCAACTCCCCCATTTTACAGATGAGGAAGCAGGCTCAAGGTTAAGCAGATTGCTCAGGGTTACATAGCTGGAATAACAAAAAACAAAAATAGCAACAACAATAACAATAATGAATATTTATAGAGTACTTACTATGTTCCAGGCACTGTGCTAAGCACTTTACAATTATAAGCTCATTCCATCCTCACAACAACCCTGGGAGGTAGGTACCATTTTACAGAAGAGGAAACTGAGGCAAAGGTTAAGTGACTTGCCCACAGTCTCACAGCTAATAAGTATCTGAGTCAGGATTTTAACTCATCTTCCTGACTCCAAATCTGGCCCTCAATGCACTAAACCACTCTTTAAAAAAAAAAAATGTGTACATGTGTAAGGTTTGCAAAGCATTTTCCAAACATTATGTCATTTGATCCTCATGATAAACTCGTAGAGTAGGTACTTTTTTTTTTTTTAGCAGATCAGGACACTAACGCTTAAAGAGGTTTCCAGGTCAGGAAACGCTCTCTACCAATTCAACTTAGAGTCTTAGAGAATTGCCTAGCATAAGGGTATCAAACTCAGATAAAAATGGAGGCCAGTAATCGATACGTGGGGCAGGTAGCTGGTGCAGTGGATAGAATGCTGGGCTTGGAATCAGGAAGACTCCTCTTCATGAGTTCAAACCTGGCCTCATACTCATTAGCTGTGTGACCCTGGGCAAGTCACTTAACCCTGTTTGCCTCAGTCTCCTCATTTGTAAAATGAGCTGGAGAAGGAAGTGGCAAACCACTCCAGCATCTTTGCCAAGAAAACTCCAAAAATTGGGTCACAAAGAGTCAGAAGACTCTTCAGTTTGAAAAGACTGAACAAGAACAACAAAAGTTGCACATAAGGATCTCTGGTGGCCACATATTAGATGAGGAAACAGGCTGCAGGTAACTTACCCGGTAAGTGTCTGACGCAAGATTTGGACTCGGATCTTGGTGCCTCAAAACCCAGCACTCTATTCAGACCTCCCCACCTTGCTGCCCCCAGGCTCTTGCAGAATTTCACAACAAAATGTCTTCTATTCTGCAGTCAATTTCTCATTTTTTTTAAACTGGCTTCCCCACCTACCAGTTTACAAATCATACTGAGGCCTGTGATGAGGGCAAAATGACACAGGCAGTTAGGTGAGAAACCCAAGTCGTCACTGCATTTTTAAACATAGCACATAGCGTGTAACACAAACGCCATTCATAAACCTTAGTCACAGGTTTCAAACCAAGCATCAGCATATGTACAAATAGTCCATTTGTGCCAACCAGCAGAGAAATCATTTATGCCCAATTAAACAAGCCCCCAGCCTTAGTCATGCGTACAGACCCCTTTCACAACTCCCACCCGACAAAAGGGAAAATATTCAACGGAAAATTCCTAAATGGTCAAATATCTTTACATCAAATTGTACAATATGCACAAAGCAGCATTATAAAAATGAAGCTGAAAATTATATTGTCTTCTCTTCTGGGTATCTGATGCTCACCAAGTTCTATAGAATGTGTTTGCTTTTCTCCACATCAGAGCAAGGTGTGACTAGTGATGATAAATATGGATAAGGACTGAACATGGGATTTCATGGGTATAGAGAACTCCCAGTCAGGAAACTCCCTCTACCAACATAACTCAGAGTCTTACAGAGTTGCCCAGCAAAGAGGTGTTAAACTCAAATAAAAATGGGAGTCACTAATCTGTACATGGGGCAGCTAGGTAGCAGGGTAGATAGAGTGCTGGGCCTGGAGTCAAGAAGACCTGAGTTCAAGTCCAGCCTAACACTTACTAGCTGGGTGGCCCTCCTGGGCAAGTCACTTAACCCTGTTTGCCTCAGTTTCTTCATCTATAAAAGGAGCTGGAGAAGGAAATGGCAAATCATTCCAGTATCTTTGCCAAGAAAACCTTAAAAAGGGTTATGGAGAGTCAGACACAACTGGCTACTACACAAATCTATACGTAAAGATCCCTGGGGGCCACATATTAACTTGATGTAAATGTAATGTTATCTGCGTTTATTATATTTTTATTTTGTTAAGCATTTCCCAGTTACATTTTAATCTGGTTTGGGCAACAGTTTTGACACCTCTGGCCTAGAATATTGAGAGGGTAAATGAATTGGCTAGGGTCACATGAACAGTATTTGTCAGAGCAGAACTTGAATTTGGGTCTTCCTGGTTCCAAATCTGGCTCCAGTGGAGATCATCGATTGGAGATGATATATAGAGAGTTGAAGGAACCTCAGACATTATCTAGTCATAGATAATGGTCATAAGATTCTGGCATCACAGATTTAGAGCTACCAGGAACCTCATAGGTAACAATCCAGCTCCCTCACTGTCCCAGATGAGGAGACTAAGTAAGGCTCAGAGAAGTTGTTTTGCCCAAGGCCATACTGCTATTAAGTGTTTGAGCCAAGATTTGAACCCAGGTCTTCCTGATTCCAAGTCCAACAGTCTATTCAGACTCTTGTAAATTTAAGACCTACTTAAGTGGGATTTACAGCTTTACCCATTAAAACTGGAATCTGGCCTGTATCACTAAGCATAAGAATAGTGGGGACTCTATACCATGCAAGGGGAAGTGATCCCCTCAGGGTTTCACAAGTAGTAAAGCTGGAATTCAAACCCAGATCCCCCATCTCCAGACTTCTGAAGTGTTCTTTCTGGAATACATTGATTGACACTTCCTGGTTTCTACAGGACAACAGGACACATCAGCGCTAACAGCTAACAACTCAGGGTTCCTTTCACATGTGTAAACAACCAGCTATTTGCCATTATCAAACAATTATGGGGGTGGGGTGGGGAAGCTATTCCTTTTCCTGGCTTTAGAGAGAATTCTTAGCAATCCATGGAACCCTAGCTACATTCTATCACCAATCAATTGGAACATGACAAAAAGAAACCCAAATGAACACCTCTGGAGGTTTTACTCTGGGGGGCTGCCTGGAGGAAGACCATATTCACACATGTCTGCTAGCCACAGGGGCACCAGCAGGGCTTGGAAGAGGCAAGGGGCTTCTCTGGTGTCATTCGTCCATACAGGCCACATCCCTGGCTTAGAACTGCCATAGCCAGGCATTCAAATCCCTTTGCAGAGAGCCAGCCCAGCCTCCACTCCCACAGTCCATCTGAACAGTTACCAGGAACCCAGTGTGAAAAGTATCTGCAGGAGCTGTTTTATGGAGTACTCTCTGTAAGCTGCAATTCTCCCCCATGAGAGGTTTGGCTTTGTATCTCTCCCCCACCTCTCCCAATCCTCAGGAGTGATACACAGCTCATGTGTGGGATTTGGAATGCCAAAGACTGCAATGCATGGAGTAACAAGAGCCGATCACAGTTTATTTAGCCCACGGGCTGCATTCTTTCAGTTCTGAAGCCAGTCATTCAGCCTACTGGGTCTCTCTGTTTTTTCTCCACACGCTCTACCAAGGGCCTCAGCTTCCAAATCCACCGCCTCCTCCAGGTCCTTCCAATCCAATCCTCAGTGTCAATTGACTTCTCTCCTCAAGCCTCCGTCCTTTTTCTGGTGCCAGTCTCTGATGACGTGGGTTATCTTTCAGTTAAGAACTCACTAAAGTGTAGATCATGCTGCAATTAGAAAGAAATACGTGACAGGCAGGGGCCAAGGGAACAGGTCCATTCCATGCCTGAGGGAGGAAGGACTTGTTCAAAAGAGAACCCCCTCCCTTGCCCTCATTATTCCAGTCACCAGCGTTAGCTTTGGGTGTTAATGTGCACATTCTATTGGCCCATCCCCTTCTCCTCCTCTTGCCAATCTTTAACCAAATGTTTCTTAGGAAAGCATATTGTGTCCTTTGGGTAAAAAAGAAAGATGTGATTGTTGCTAAGTGCCTACTATTATTCTCATTATTATGGTTGTTACTCTTTTTATTGTTGTTATTGTCATTGCTGTTACTCAATATTCGACTTAGGGGGGTCACAGCTAGTGCTCAGGCCAGGGGAGGAAGTATTGGAGTCTGCCAGCTGCCACGCGTCACACCAGGGTCCCAGGGCTCTCAGATGACTCTCACGCTATTGTTGCCCATGTAATTATTATTACCACAATTGTTATGGCTGATTGGTGAGCACAATGGCCTCTGGGCACCTGTACAAAATGGACATTTAATTGGACTATTCTTGGGGACCCTTTGAGTCACTAACCATTGGGGTCTGTGTGTTAAATATGGATTAGGAACATGTGATCCAAGGCCTGGTCCCTGAGAATGGAAGAGAGGAAGTAGGGGGTGGAACATTTGGGTTCTGTGTAATTTCTTCAGGTAATTCCCCCGAGGTAGAGGAACAGCTTGTTTCAAAATGCATTAATTTTGTTTCTTCATTGGGCCAAAGGGGAAACAATCATCTCTTCACAGAGTGGGGGTGGGGGAAACAGTGACTGTTAATAAGCTTATCTGAAGAGTCTAGAAGAAAGAAGCTTATGATTCTTGAACCGATTCTGTTCTGAAGTCACAATGAGTAATACTGTCCTGATTAACTGCAGCTCTGTCTTCCAGCCTGATGCCTCTTGTTTCAAGAGTCTCCTTGCCAAAGTATAAGTAAGTAGGGGCAAGGGAGGAGGGAGGGAAGTTGCGATTGTGAGAAGTGACATGATGTGGCCAAAGACACAATCATGAGACAGGTTGGGTAAAGAGGCCAGCTCCCCTTATTCCCTGCTCTTTTCTCTAACTCTCCTTCCAACCTTAGGAATGACACCAATGAGGTTTCCTCTACTAGAGTGAAAGGGTCTAGAGAGACAAAGGGTCTACAGGCAAAGAATCCAAAGCCCTTATACTGGAAGGCCTAAGACTTGAATTCAAATTCCACTTCTGACATTTACCTGTATAACCTTGGACGTATTATTCAACCTCCTTGAGCATCACTTTGCTCATCTGCAAATAAGACTAGATGATGTCTGAGTTTCCTTCCAGTCCTAGAGTTACAATCTATGGATACTATACTGGCCCAAGAAGCAAGAGACTTATGTTGAATCTAGCACAGACGACAAGACGATAGGCCAGACTCAGTGAAATGCTAATTGGCCATAACTCCAGCTCTTATGGAGGGTGGAAGAAGAGTCCTTGCAACTTAATATTTTTTTTTAATACAGAAACCATGAATTTAACAAAATGCCATTCCAAAATTACTCTGAACTAAAGGATTGGAGGATAATGAGTCAAAAGGAACGTCTAGAACACATTTGGTTACAGAACACTCTCGGTGACAAGCTGTTGTCAATATTGCCAACACCATCCCTTCCCATCACCCCAAACAAGCAGCCAAAGAGACACATTGCTATCTGTCTATAAATTCATATGTCATCTTTCCCTGTGGCATCTCAGTGCTCAGACACAGATATGTCAGTGGCACCAAAATGAAGACCGGGGTCCTCTTTATCTCCTCCTCCTCTCTCTTTGTCTTTCCCTAGAGCCAGAATGAGGCAAAGTAAAGAATTAAAATATAAACAATCAAGTAACTGAAAGGACCTGGGTTCAAATTCTGCCTTTGATGCTTATTATCTGTGTGACCTTGGGCAAGTCATTTGACCTTCACCAATCTCAGTTTCTAGTCTGTAAAAGGAAAGATTGGACAAGATGCCCTTTGAGATCCCTTCCAGCCCTAAATTTCTGATCAACAAAGAGTCAGAGCGGGGTTCAAGTCTTTTCTTGTTGACTACATATCATAGCTGTCCTCAGTCTGGGACCACTGCTGCAGCAACTCTCTCTAGCCCTAGGATTATAATAGGGTTCTATTTTTTAAAATAATCTTAATATTTGAAGCTGGAATCAACCTTTGGGATCATGTAATCCAGCCCTCTAAGATGAGGGTAAATGACTTGATCAAGGACTTAAAGATAATAATTAAAACTGGGTGATTCCCTCTATCACATGGCCAAACTCAGAATCATAGAAGCACAAGGTTGGAAAGGCCCTCAGAGACCAAGTCCAACCTATGCCTGAGCAAAGAGTTAATGCCTTAGCTATTCATGGCTCCATGCTGGTCAAGTAGCTGCCCTCCAAAGGCTGTTCATCCCAGGAGCCCTAGAAGTTCTATGGTATCTTGTAGCATACCCTAAGCATGCCCACAGGACCATCCCAGGCTAAGAAGAGTCACAAATCCAGGAGTTCTAGTTCAGTCCACAACTGGGTTGCTGGCAGTGGGATGGGATGGGTATAGTCTGAGCCATGTCAATCTTTAAAGTCTGGAGGACCACAGAAGAATGTTTTTGAGTACCTTTTTTTTTTTTGGCTAGGCAATGAGGTTAAGTGACTTGCCCAGGGTCACACAGCTAGTAAGTGTTATGTGTCTGAGGTCGGATTTGAACTCAGGTCATCCTGAATCCAGAGCCGGTGCTCTATCCACTGCTCCACCTAGCTGCCCCCTTGAGAACTCTTTTCAAGTATACATTCTAGCAGACCCTTGGTAAGTCTAAGTTTGATATAGGCCGCAGGACCTTCCCCCATCTAGCTCAGAAATTTCAGGGAGATGAGGGTGGGGAGAGGGATATAAAAGCACATGACCCTCCATCTAGAGCTGAAAAATCCCTCAGAGACAATCTAACTCAACCCCTTCAATTTATAGATGAGAAAACTGAAGCCCAGGGAGGCCAAGTGATTTGTCCAGGTTCACACAGGTAGTAAATGACAAAAGCAAGATTTGACTTCAGTGGGAACTTTCTACTGTACCATATTGCCTTTCAGCTGGAAGCTTTCTGAATGAAGTCCAGAAGGGGTTCTCTGGCATATACTCAACTTCCCAAGCTAGTCCCAGATCTCGAAGGTGGCCCTGAAATCTTTCCATCTTCTCATGTCCCATGAGGGAGTTAGAATATGACCTCTAAGCTCCCTTCTAGTTCTAACATCCTTTGATCCTATGACCACCCTTGCCTTCCTTAGTCAGTATCAACCAGGCCACCCTGGATTTCTACATAGAGGTTTCTTCCATTTGCTATATAGACTCTGAGGGCTACAGGGGAGAGAAAAGAAACTCACCAGTAAAGGTAGTAGAAGAAGGAGAGGAGATAGAAAGCCAGCTTACACCAGGCCTCCTTTTGACAGTAACTTAAGGTGTCTGCATTCATGACCACAGGAGGATCATAGGCTAATTCGGAACTATCTGCAGGGCAATGGAAATACCTAGATGGAAAGAAAACACCAATGAGGCATTGCCTGGTTACTTTCTACTTGCCAAATAACAACCCCTAAATATCAAAATCCAGTAGCCTCATGGTAAGCAAGCCTGTAAACTCTGTGGATTGGCCTTCCACATAGGGGATTTGACTGGAGATGTGGAGCAGAATCAAGATGGTGCAGTGAAAGGAAGCATATCTGTCTCCATTCACCCAAAACACCTCCTCCACAAAATCCTGGAAAACAGCCAGGCTGAATTCTGATCAGGAAAGCCAAGAAAAGGTCATAGTACATCATTTTTCCAGCCTAGGGGGACAGAGAGAGAAATCTGTGGACACTGGGGCAGGGACTGGCCAGGACTGCATAAAGCAGCTGTTACAGTGGCAATAGGGAACACTTCAACACTAAGGGATGGAAAGAGGGCTCCACCATAAAGAGATACTATAGTGATAGTGATAGGGAAGCTCAAGACAAAAACACAGAAGATGAGATCTGAGATGTAAAAAGCTCCCTACTCTGCTTCCCTCATCAGTCCCTGCCTAGCCATCCAGTTGGACAATATCTCCCCTACCCAGTTGCCTTAATACCTAAAATTCCATTAGAGATTCTGTACCTTCTCATTGGCTCTTTAAAATACAAGGACTCACGAAATGGTAGACTTAGTTGCCTTCGTGTAAATCAGAATATCAGACACTTTCCTCCAAGATGGGAGGCCCCCAGAGCAACAAAAGTGCATTGTCTTGGTAGATTGGGAGCATCCAAAGGGGAACGGGGTGCTCTCCAATAGCACCTTTCTCCTCTGGCCTCAGTCACCTAACAGCATGGAATCTGAAACTCACATACATGATCTATTTTTTTTTATTATCTAAGCTTTTATAATTTTCTAGGTTGTAAGTCAGACTTAGAATTTAGAATGAAGAAGTATAGTGAAATGTAGAGCTTAGGACTAGGATAAGAGTGAGGAACCTGCAGCCTCGAGGTCACATGTAGCCTTCTAGGTCCTTGGGGGCGGCCTTTTGACTGAGTCCAAGTTTTATAGAATAAATCCTTTTATTAAGGGGATTTGTTCTGAGAAGCTTGGATTCAGTCAAAGGGCCACACTTGAGGACCTAAAGGGCCACCTATGGCCTTGAGGCAGCAGGTTCCGTACCCTTGGACTAGGAGAAAGGATCATGGTTTAAAGAATTAGGGTTAAGAGCTAACATTAGCAGCTAAGGGTTATAGTTAAAGAAGCTGTTGTTCTCTCATGTCCCACTAATCATGACTTCATTTGGGGTTTCCTTGGCAAAGATACTGGAGTGGTTTGCCATTTCCCTCTCCAGCTCATTTTACAGATGAGGAAACTGAGGCAAATAGGAGTAAGTGACTTGCCCAGGGTTACAGCTAGTATCTGCAGCTGAATTTGAACTCAGGTCTTCCTGACTCCAGGTGGGCCCTCTATCCACTGCACCACCTAGCTGCCCTTAGTAGGGTTAGCCTTATGGATTAAGGTTATAGGCTATAGTTATGGATTTGGTTTAGAGTTTATATTAGGAATAAGGATTAGATTTATGAGACCATGCATTAGGAGTCAAGGTTAGGGATTAATATTAAAGATAATATCCCAAGTTGGGGACTGGGTTAACATCAGGGATAAAGACTGGTGGTTAAAGTTAGCGATAAATTAATCTTGTTCCATTGTGATGGAACTCTAAACTTCCCAAATACGATTCCCTATCTGACCTGTCTACTTTGTAAACACAGGTATTCCTCATTTTGAACAGCATTCATGGGAAGTTATATGTTTTCAAGTTTTTGTAAAGGGAATCACATTTTTAAATGGGTACGGAGCAGGTGTCACTATTTTTAAAAGCCCTATAGTAAATCATTTTACAATTAAGAATAACCACCTAACAACTAAGAATGACCATCTTTTCATCTTAATCCAAATTTGTATAATCAAGTTTTCTCAAAGTGGGGCTCATCTGTAGAACAAAGGCATTTTCATAAGAAAGAAGTACTGTGATGGAGGAACAGCCCTACAGAAGATTCAGGGAGTTCTTGACTTGGGGTTGGGATGAAAATAAATAATAAATAACTCTCTTATGGTCTCTTTCTGCATCACATGCTTCATGCAATGGTTCAGGACTCTAGTTAGGACCAACCTACCGAGATGAAGAGTTCCCCTGGATGCCAGCTGAGAGAAGGTCATGAAAGGGACTTGGATGAGTATACTGCTGCCAAAGGATGAAAGGAAGTTATCAAGTAGCTCCTGGCATTGGAGGATTTCTGTCTCTGGCAGAAGGCTGGTAAAGCAGATGAAGGGGAGCAGTGAATCAGATCAAAGGCAGTCTTACCTCCAAAAGTGATAGAAGAGCAGAGGAACATTCAGCCCTAGCGTCAGCCACTCCTGGGCACACAGGAACATGATACAGAAAAGGCTGTGAATTGAGTATTCTGGCAGCACCAGCTGAGGGAGAAGCAGAGATACCAGAGTGAAAGATTAAGGATGGAACCTCCAACTCCTTTCTAGAGGCACAAAATATGAATGCTGGAAAGAACTTGAGAAAGCATCTACTGAAGGAGTTCTTAACCTTTTTTTGTGCTGTGGACCCCATCAGCAAACTGAAGCCTATGGACCAGGAGTGGGGAACCTGTGGCCTGGAGGCCATATATGACCCTTTGACTAAATCCAAAGGCCACAGGTTTCCCATCCCTGCTATGGACCCTTTCTCAGAATAATGCTTTTAAATGCACAAAATAAAATATGTAAGATTATAAAGAAAATTAGTTAGATTGAAATAAAGATATATTTTTTCCCATTCAAGTTCATAGCCCCAAGAATTATAGTAGCATTGACTTGATTATGGTTCCCAAGATGCAAAACTGGATAAGGAGTTGCAATGAGCCTCAAATACAAAGTGCTATATGGATGTCAACTGTTATCATAAGAGCAAGGTTCTATTCCCACTGTGAACCATTTTGGGGGTATTTTGCTTCACAGAGAGAAAAGTCCTACCTTCCTGGCCATAGAGTACATCTTTAACCCCAGACTGCAAGTATGTGTTCTGGATCAAGAGGGAATGGATGTCTGAGAGTAAACCTACCCCTCCCACTAGAAAACAACTAACAGCATAGGTGTAGTGAACAGCAAGGTTGAGACCCTGACTCTAGCTGATTAAGCTAACCACCCCAGATGGATACACACAGACACACACAGACACACACACACACAGACACACACACACACACATACACATCTACCAAGGAAGATACCCAAGACATGTTAGACCTACACATATAAGCAGATACAGACATTATACTTTGTATTTAAATGACACTGTCCTCCACACTCAAAAGAGTAACCAAGAATTAATCAAGGGCCCACCATTTCCATTGTCAGGCTTGGCGGATGAGTTGGGATCATCAGTATATTGCTTGGTAATGCAAGACTCCAATTTGCTCAGTAAATTCATCCTGGAAGAAAATTTACCCCTGTACCTTCATACTATTTTTGAACTATCTCAGCAAGGTACAATAGAAAGAGCAATGGATTTAGCAGACCTGGGTTCAAATCCTGTGTCTAGAGCCTTCAATATGGAGTCAGGAAGCCCTGACTGTGAATCCTGCCTCAGACACTTCCTAGCTGTATGATCCTGGGAAAGTCACTTAACTTCTCCCAGACTCACTTTCTTTATCTATAAAATGGGGATCAAATAGTATCTAGCTCACAGGGTTGTTGTAAAAATCAAATTTGAGATAACGTAAGCAAAGGACTTTGCAAACTTTAAATATTTTTATATTTAAACTTTATATCAATAAAAATATAATACATAAAAGAAAAACTTTACATAAATGCTAGCTGTTATTATTACCAGCTACATGATCATGGTTGAACAATCAAACAACAAACATTTATTAAGTGCCTACTCTATGCCAGGCACCGGCCTACACACTGGGAGTACAAAAACAAAAAGAAATAAAACGAAATAAAATCATTCCTGCTTTCAAGAACCTTACATTCTACAAGGTATTTCACAATTCTTAATATCAATTTTCTCATCTATAAAGTGAAAGAGTTGGATCTGATATTCTCCAATGTCTCTTCCAATTCCAAAAATTCTATTATCTTATAAAATAATTTGCACTCTGCAAAGAAGCTACCCTTAATGCCCTGGCCAAGTTTAGAGAAGTCCTGGTAGGTAGCTTTCTTGGTAAAAGCCTGGATGGTTTGGGCTCTGGCTCTGGTTTCTCGATAGCTTGCCACCTCAGGGAAAGAATTCTCCTCCTGTGCACATACGTTCATTTTTTAAATCATCGGTTTCAAGCATTAGCCACTTCTTCCAGGGTAATTAACATGTTTAGAGACAGCCGCTCTGTGCCTGAATCATCTATTATAGCACCATCGCCGTCTCCAGGTCTGATGACAAATCACTGTCTGATTATGGTTTGGATTTCAAGCCCCACTATTAATCACTGCTGCCTCTTCCCTTTTTGGGGTTTGATTCATTGTGGAAGCTGTAACCTTCCAAGCAGAGAGGATTCGTCATTGTCAAACCTCTGGGAGAAATTGCTTAATGGAGTCAATCTGGCCCTAAGATGCTCCAGCCTTTGTGGTGAGGGCAGTGTTCTGGTGTAAGTGAGGTAGAGAGGGAGAGATGTTTTACTTCCAGGGGTGAATTTGGCTGGGATGCTGAAATCCACCCTACCCCAACAGGGAACATAAACCACATGTACTTTTCTCACATTGGCATGAAGGAACGCAATTCAATGAGGAAAAAACAGGGCTCACCACATGCTCATACCATCTAAGGGAAGATTATTCATCTTCCTTTCTCACACTCACCAGAAGCAATAGGCGTTCACAGCCACTAGTATCCTCAGAGACACCAGTAATAAGACCAACCTTGGGCCAAAGAGTATTACTCAAACACAGCCTCAGACAAGCCACAGAGAGGTGGACAAACATGGCCAAGGTGTTTAGAGATTAATTCAATTAAAGAGCATTTATTAGGCGGCTGCCTTGTGTCAAGTGCTCGTGATACAAAGGAAAAAAAATGGAAAAGTTCCTGTCTTCAACAAGCTTATGTTGTTAGAACTAGATGAAGTAATATGTAAAATGTTAAAGTGTCCTAAAAATGCTAGCTTTTAGTATTACCATTATTATTATTATTATTATTATTATTATTATTATTAATAACATTCTACTGGGGGAGGTCTGCATACAGATAAGTAAAGACAAGAGTATTTGGGGACAGCTAGGTGGTGCAGTAGATAGAGCACCGGCCCTGAAGTCAGGAGAACCTGAATTCAAATCCAGCCTCAGACCAAACACTTGACACTTACTAGCTGTGTGACCCTGGGCAAGTCACTTAACCCCAACTGCCTAAACAAAGACAAAGTATTTGAGGAAGGGGGAGGGGTAGCAGCACCAACAACCAAGGGATGGGGAAGGATTCTGGTAGGTGGTGGCCCATGGGCTGAACCCTGAAGGGAGCTAACTATGCCAAGAGTCAGAAATGATCAGGAAGAGTGTTCTAGGCATGGAAAGTAAGATGGAAAGCAATGAAGAATGTAAAAAAAGTCATAGAGCATAGGCTGTCAGAGAGAGTTCATGATTAGGTAGAGAATGGTGAACAGCTGTAGGAGTAAAGGCAGGGGTGCACTGGGACCAGCTCAAAATGGCTCAAGAGAGCCAATTGTTAAATTTTCAGTGTGAGCATTTCTGGCACAGAAATCAGCAAATGCTGCAAATCAGGGCTGGATTTATTATTTCGTTGATTGTCTAGGCTTAGGAAAGTGATGGAGAGTCTCGGTGAGGGGGGAGGGGAAGGAGGGAGGGAGAAAAAATTTGAAACTCAAAATCTTATAAAAGTGAATGTTGAAAACTATCTTTACACATAATTGGAAAATACTATGAAGTGGAAAAAATAAAAAGAGGAAAAAAAAGAAAGCGATGGAGAAAATATTAGTGCAGATTAAACTTAAAAGTATATCCTACATTTTTTTTCAGTGAGATGGTTGTTAAACATTTTCCAGCAAACCACTAAGTGAGGGTATTATAGCAATCCTCCTCCAACAGATCCCAAAAGACTTTGCGGTAGAGACGACAGACACCCCCCTCCCACCGCCCACCTCCCAGCCTTATGTTGTTCAGTCCTTTCAGTCATGTCTGACTCTGCAGGACCCCGTTTGGGGTTTTCTTGGCAAAGATACTGGAGAGGTTTGCCACTTCCTTCTCCATCACAACCTTAGAGAGGCCCAGAATTCCAAGTCGGACTTCTGCAGAGAAAGAAGTAGATGTCATGTAAACTCACCAGACATAATGTTATACCTGTTAAATAAAGAGGTAGAAAAAATAGCTTTGAGGATGAAGGATAAAGCAAGATTGCCTGGTATAGGGAAAAGAGCACTGGGTCAGGATCAGGAGTACTGGATTCAAATCCTGCCACTGATTCTAACTAGTTGCTTGATCATGAGCAAGTAAGAACTTCTCTAAGACTCACCTTCCTCACCTTTAAAACAGGGGTAGTAATGCTTGCTGTAGAATAATTTAGCAAACCTTAAAAATGATAGATTAATATAACTTGAAGCTATTTCATAGGCATGGTAGCACCTCACAGTTGGGGCATGTTCAGTGCTTCTCTCACATGCAACAAACATGATGTCACCCAGGGCACAGAAGCCAGTAGAGAAGGTAAGCCTTCTCCTGGTAAATAGGTGGAGGCTCCCTCTGATGTGCCAAAGTGAACATCACAATGCGGCTGACTGTTGATGGTCTGTTTCAAGCCTAGGAACCGAACAACTGCTTTCAGTTTGTTAAAGATTCCTTGCTTGGCTTGTCCTTTCATGGGAACCCAGATTCCAAAGTTGCTCAGTCAGGCTCTGGGCAACTACCCAGTGTGGGAGCATTTTCTTTTAAGGGGCAGCTAGGTGGCACAGTGGATAGCGTACCAGCCCAAAAATCAGAGTTCAAATTTGGCCTCATATACTTAATAGCTGCATGACCCTGGGCAAGTCACTTAATCCTGACTGCCCTTAAAACACCTGCTTTTTATTTTCTCTCAAAATATTAAGAAATATTATTTCTCCAGCCTAAAACCTTCCCCAGACTCTTCCCTTGGGAAAATCAGAAGAACAGAGACCAGGACACAGAGACCAGGACCTTCTTTTAAAATGGAACAAACTTAACTCTTTGTCTAGATAGTATCTGCTGTCTTTCTACCCTACCAGAAGTGATTACCATGACACGCCTGAGGCTAGTGTTTTCTCTTTTGAAATTCAAGGTTAAGATATTGATCATAGGAAGGAACTCTAAAAGAGAAGTGGTCCAGCATGCATTTGGTGGTAACTACTCTGTAATGTTAACTCAAAACTTTATTTTAATATAGTATGATTTTTTTTTAAGATTCCTATAAATGTTACCTGAAATTTTCTTGGAGCTGAGTCATGTCAGAAGACATGACAAATATGCCAGTTTGGACATCTCTCCAAGCTAGAAATAGCTTGAAAGCATATTAAATAAAATTGTTTCTGGTACACTTGAGCCCAAATTGCAGAGTTCATTATTAGTAACTTTTTTTTTCCTGTGACACTAGACAGCCCAGATACTCTGTAAGAGAAGCTGCTGGTCTGTGTTTGTTGAGATGAGAGAGGCAATCAGGGACTGGCTTGAACTTGATCAGATTGCTATGGTAATGAAGCAGAAATCAAGTCTGGTCACAGACTCTATGATGAATTACGTGTCTGTCTGTGTGTTTCTGAGCCTCCTCCTACCTGGCTATGGAGAAACCATACCTGAGGAGGTATGCAGCTCCCTCATAGAATGTGACCATGAGAGGTCACATGATCTAACTCTGCCTTCCACATCCCAACCCCTACCCATCCTCCCCGCAAGAGCAGCCTCACCAACATCCACTGTAGTCAGAACAAGTCGGCATTCAGTCTCTGCTTAAATATCTCCGAGGACAGCAAACTCACTACTTCCAAAGATGGCTCATTGATTCTGATTTGACACAGTCCAAAGTGTTCTTTACGTTAAGCCAAAACATCTTCCTCCTGCAAACTTTCACTCCCTGGTCCTAGATCTTCCCTACACAGAATAAGCCAACCTCTCTTCTATATGACATGTAGAATACTCTAAGGAAATTATTGTGCACCCAACCAAGTCTTCTCTTCTCCATACTAAAAAAAACACTAAGTTCCTTCAACAGTAATCAACTCATCTCTTCAGGAAGCCCTGTCCCATCAGGGGAAAAAAATGTGTCTTAGTATAAAGAACCTAGGTTATTGAAACCATTGATGCGATTCATTCTAGCCCTACATTTTGTGAGTAACCTATTCCCTTTATCCCATTTTCCTACCCCCAGCCACCTATTCAGCCCTTCACTGGGCAACTGGCACCTCACATCATACAGTATGATATAGTGGGAAAGAACCCTGATTTGGAGTCAAAGACGCTGGGTTCAAGACCCAGTTCTGCTAACTTACTTGTGTGTCTGCAGGCAAGTCACTTACCTTTGCTGGCCTCTGTAACATCATCTGTAAAATCATAGATTTGGACAAGAGAATCTCGGAGGTTCCTTCCAACACCAATTCTATAAAACTATCTGTGTTCAAGCCTAGGCTACATAGCCACCTGCTAAGGATGCTGAAGTGAGGATTACTACAATGTATGGGAAGTTGGATGAGATGACCTCTAAGGGCAAGTCTAACTCTAAGATTCTACTGCTATTCTAGAAGAGCAACTCCTATGTAGAACAGACAACATGTAGGAAAGCCAAATGAAACACTTACTAATGGTGCCCCCAGCCTCCTTTAGCCATTCCTTATTGGCCTGAAAGCCATTCATTATTTTTTTAAAGGACAGATGTTATGGAATTTACCACCTCCCTCCCACCAGCATGAGCTATTCCCTAAGAAAACTGGCCTTCAAGGACCCCTCCCCACACCTTTCATCCTGAGGGCCCCAGGAGAAGGTTCTACTCAAGTCAATAGGAATCACAAAAGCATGAAAAACTGTAGGATTGGGACCCACAATGAGGCAGTCAGGAAGTGCACCAGGTTGCTAGCTCTGAACTGTCTCAGGGAAGAGAACTGAACAATTTCAGAGAATTAAATGAACTGAGCAAGGAGCACAGAGCACATTGTAGAAGTCATTGCATCTGACCTTGTATTCACATTGTGTGAAAGGTGGATGAAGAATGAAGATCGTGGAATAGCCTGATAGCTTTTGAGCTCCCTCCTTCTCTCTCCCTCTCTGTCTCTCTGTCTCTCTCTGTCTCTCTCTGTCTCTCTCTCTCTCTCTGTCTCTCTCTGTCTCTCTGTCTCTGTCTCTCTCTCTCTCTCTCTCTCTCTCTCTCTCTCTCTCTCTCTCTCTCTCTCTCCCTCTCTGTCTTCTCTGTCTGTGTGTCTTCTCTCTCTTCTCTCTCTCCCTTTTATCTTTCTCTGTCTTCTCTTCTCTCTCCCTCCCTCCTTCCCTTTCTTTCTCTGTTTTCTCTCTCTCCCTCTCTCTCCCTTTTTTCTCTGTCTTCTCTTTCTCCTCTCTCTCTATCTTCTCTCTCTCTCTCTTCTGTTTCTTCTCTCTTTTTTTCTCTGTCTTCTCTCTGCTTTCTTTTCTCTTCTCTTTCTCCCTCCCTTTCTCTCTCCTCTCTCCCTCTCCCTTTCTCTCTGTGTGTCTTCTCTCTCTCTTTTCTCTCTCTCTGTTCTCTGTCTGTCTGTCTCTGTCTCTGACTCTGTTTTTGTCCCTGTCTCTCTCCCTCTCTCTCTCTCCCACTCTCTCTCTCTCCCCTCCCCCATCAACTGGTCCCACAACTTCAACTATCACTTCCACATAAATGTTCCCTAATTCTGACCTCTGTCTAGTTCCAAATCCACATTTCCAGCTCTTTTTGGACATTTCTACCTGGACAGCCTGCTGCTGCTTGATGTCAAAAACCAAATTCAGTCTCTTTTTCTCTAAAACCAGCTACTTCTCTAGACTTTCCGATCCCTGTTCTCCCTACCGCTATTGACCACGTTTCATTTGCTGCCCCTCCTCAGATACTGATTTATCTAATCAGTGACCAAGACTTAAGGCAACATGGAGAACTGTAATGGAGAGAGTACTGGACTTAGGATGACCTAAGTTCAAATCCTTCCTTCCTCTGATATTTACGAGCTGTGTAACACTGAACTAATCATTTAACCTCTCTGAGCCTCAATTTCTTCATCTGTAAATGAGAGGTTTAGAACAAAAGGCCTTGGTAGTTAGTAGTGGCTTGGTGCCCAAAGTTGCATTGGCAAATTCATTTTGCAGAGACATCATGCCAGAGAGAAGGTGAAGATAGTGGAAAGAGAGAGGGGCAGCTGTAGTAGTACATAGGATAATCTCACTGCTGGGAAAGGGCTACCTTTCCCACCCAAGGCTAGAGAATGGTAGTAGTGATTGTGTCCTGTGTTTCCAGAGATTTGTGAAGCAAGGTGCAAGTGAGTCATCAGAATCACAGAATTCATCAGTTGGAAAGGACCTTATCAGACATCCAGTTCAATTCATGCCTCAATGGAACGTACGCTATCATACACCCCAAAAGTGGCCATCTAACCTTTGCTTGAAAACCTACAAGGAAGGTGAATCAGTGGGTTCATCTTCTGGGGCAACTCATTCCACTTATAGGTAACTCTTCCCCATGTTGGCAACAGAAGCAAAGCCCCCATCGGCTTCATGTATGTATTCATTCCTAGCCTCAAAGAGGTTAGTCAGTATGCACCCTGAAATACAGAAGAAATGAAAGGAATTCATCTGCCGTAACTCAGCCTGTCCTAAGGGGTGGAGTTCCTCTATTGAGAATGTGATTCTTAAAAATTATTATATCATCAATCAATAAATATTTATTAAGTGACTCCTTCTCTGGCTAGAACTCATATCCCTCTTCTCTGAGCTGTTATTACATCATTCACCTTAAAACTATTTCATATGTGTTTGTTTCATCTCTTTACTGGGACAGTAAGTTCCTAGAAGCCAGAGATCATGTAGTTTTTTTTAACTTAATATACTGATTGCTTCTTTTTTAAATTTAATTTCTTTTTTCAGTTAACAAAAATCTGTTTTTTCTCCCTCGTACTCTCTTTGAAATGCCCTCATACCTTCTTCATCCATCTCTGAAAAAAGAAATCAAAACTCTTATAACAAATATGCATAGTCAAAGGAAAACATAAATTTCCCATATTGGCCAGGTCCAAAAAAATATGAGAATATATATTTTAGTTTCTTTGTTATCTCCCTCAGTTCTTAATGCAGTGCCCCACACATAGCAGACTTTCAACAAATATTTGGAGGAGGTGAGAAGAAGAGGGAGGGAAAAAAGAGAGAAAGAAAGAAAGAGAGAGAGAGAGAGAGAGAGAGAGAGAGAGAGAGAGAGAGAGAGAGAGAGAAAGAGAGAAAGAGAGAAAGAGAGAAAGAGAGAAAGAGAGAAAGAGAGAAAGAGAGAGAAAGAAAGAAGAAAGAAAGAAAGAAAGAAAGAAAGAAAGAAAGAAAGAAAGAAAGAAAGAAAGAAAGAAAGAAAGAAAGAAAGAAAGAAAGAAAGAAAGAAAGAAAGAAAGAAAGAAAGAAAGAAAGAAAGAAAGACTTAGGAATCAAGAAATCTGAGTTCCAGAACTTATTTTACATGTAACTAGCTCATGGTGCAGTGAGCAAAGTATTGGAAATAGAGTCAAAGGATGGACAATTTGAGGGCATGAGTCCCACCTCTGCTTTTTGCTAACTATCACATCACCACTCTGGGGCCCTCTTTCCTCTTCTGTAAAATGAAGCAGTTGGACTAGACAATCCCTAAGGCTGCTGTCAGCTCTAAATTCTATGATCCTGCCTCTGTGACTTCGGGCAAATGATTTAAATTTCCTGAATCTTAATTCTCTCATTGGTAAAATGGGCAGGCCAACACCGACACAGAACGCCAGTGACAGTCACATGACATGATGTATGAGAAAGCCTGGAAAGGACCCTCCTGGCTGCTCTGCGGCTTCCAGCTCTTTTTGCTCTCATTCTTAAATGCGACCCAGGGCCAGCAGATAATTTGCCAAGCGTCACCCAAGGGGTCAGCGCCATGAATAGACTTAGATTACTAATTTCCAGTCCCTCTCTTCTGCCAGGCCTCCTACCTTTGTGGAATTTGAGCCCAGAACTCTTTAGCTTTCTACCTCCAAAGCACAATAAGAGAGAGCAGTAGTCTTTCTTTGCAGCAGCAATAATCCTAATTGCCTCCATCTTGACTTTGTGTAGAAGGGTTGGAGATGGAGTCAATGACTGAGAAGGAAAACGGGGTGTTGCCATCCCTAGCCTATACCCTCATTAAGTACGTCCCCAAAACAATAATCTTGTTCTGAAGGCCAGGGCAGGGAGGGAAACTAAATCTTAGTAAAAACTCCTGTTTGGCATTTAAATTCTTTCACAACCTGGTCCCCACCTCCCTTTCTACCCTTATTGTACAATACTTTCCTTCACCATCCATCCAAACCACCATCTTGCTCTCCCTTACATGTGACAATCCCTCTCCCATTTCAGGGCCTTCACTGGAATGTACTATCCCCTCACCTATGCCTCTTAGAATCATTAGTTTCTTTCAACGCTCAATTCAAATGCCACTTTCTACTGGATGAGGGCTTCCCTGATCTCCTCTCCCAGCTGCTAGTACCTCCCCACCAGAATTACCTTGAGTTAATTTAGTACCTATTATGTGTATATATTTATGCATATGTGTGTGTGTGTGTATATATATATGTGTGTGTGTGTGTGTGTGTGTGTGTGTGTGTGTGTGTGTGTGTTGTGTGTGTGTATATATATAGATATATATAGAGATAGATAGATAGATATGCATACACACACAGAGCACTCTGTGTTCACACAAACACTTGGTCAATTCATGTGGGGAGGGAGAGGTGCTCTGAGAACCAAAATTTTGAAGGTTAACAAGTATCTAATGAGGCTGTTTTCTCTTTAATTTCTCTGGATAATACTCTGCCCAACATGCCATGACCGCAAGGACCTAAGCAATGGGAAATGGTCAGTCACATTTTTAACCTGAAGAAAACTGCTTTGGCCAACATGATAGCCACTTTCAGGTATCTGATGGGCTGAGGAAAAGAGACTAGATTTGTTCTGCTTGACTCCGGGAAGCAGAACTAAGACCGATGGATAAAAATTGCCAAGAATGGGATTTGAGATCATTTAAAAATTTTTTTTAAATAATCAGAGCTACCTCCAAGGAGAATAGACTTCCTCAGGAGGTATTGGGTTTCCTATCACTAGAGTTTTTCATTCAAACGAAAGATGGCCACTTGGCCTCTACCTCAAGGACAGGTTGGGCCCCTTTCCAACTCTGAGATTGATTCTGGCTCACTAGGAATGATGAAAGCATCAAGGGACCTGAGATTAGCCAGTTACCTCTGAAGTAATTTTAGTATCTCTGATTTAGCTCAATCAAAAACAAGTTTTACATACGAGCCTCTGACCTCCTCTGGCCTATAATTAACATGCGTAGGATTAATGCTGCCCACACCCAGCATGGAGTATAAAAATACCTAAGCTTCCGGGAAGCAGAGAACTAAGGGCTGGCATCAGTACCAGCTGGGGGTGGCACCTGCAAGCCTTCAGAACAAAAATATCTAAGCTTCCAGGAAGCAGTTTGGGTTCAGACAATTCTGTGACATTCTTTGCATTTTAGCTTCCAAATTCTTGTAGAACCCCTCAGTTCTGGACTCTAATGGAAACTGATTCACCCTCTTGTGTCAACCCTGGCATATCAGTACCCCATGGTCACTCTGATAATAGCTTAGCCAGATCCCCAGATTACATCCACTTTCCTTCCATCTAGAGCCATATCACTGCAATAAAGATGCTTTCCCCACAAGCCAAAGATTTCACTAATTAAAGGCTGACAATAATAACAAAAGCAACAACAATAATAACAACAATAATTCACATCTATAATATTTTAAAGTTTTCAAAATACTTTATATATACAAAGTGACCCACGAGACTTTTGTAACATCTTGTTTTATCCCAAATGATCCTCACAATCCTGTGAGAAATGCTATTGTTATGTCCATTTTACAGATGAGAAAACAGAGTCTGGAAGATGTTAAATGACTTGCCCAACATCTGATAAATATCTGAGGCAGGATTTGAACCCAGATCTTCCTGACTCCACGTCTAGCACTCTACTCACTACGTCTCTGCCTCACCAAAATATTTGTTAGAAGACCTAAAAGAAGATCTTCAAGTTCACCTGCCTCTTACAATACCTTGTTTCTTTCAAAATTTTGTTTTCCCTGATAGCCTCAGCTACTAGTTCCTGTCTCCTCCCCCACCTCACAAAGTTACCTTGTATTTATTTTGTCTCCGTGTTGTATATGCTTGTGCACATACCTGTTGTTTCTCCCAAGAAAACAGAAGCTCTTTGAGGGCAGGTATTGTTTCATTTAACCCTCTGTGATTTTTCAATTCCCTAGCTGTATGGCCCTGGGCAAATCACTTAACTGCTGTCTACCTCAGTTTCTCCAACTGTAAAATGGGAATAATAATAGTACTTTTATCTCTAGAGTTGTTGTGAGGATCAAATGAGATATCTCTAAAGCTCATAGGACACTTGCCTGGAACATAGTAGGCACTTAATAAATGCTTGTTTTTTTTCATCCTTAAGTCAGCATAGCTACTCCTAGTAGGAAGAAGAGAGAAATTGACTGTTACATCTTGCAAGAAGGTGAAAAGAAAAGCCAAGCAAGTGCTCAAGAGCTGAGATCCCAGAAAGGAGGGGCTAGTTTGCTTTTTTTTGATAGGTCAAATCCTCACTCAACCAATCACTAGGAATTCATTACATCCCATCATTTGTTTTCATACACTTCTGGGCCAATGCCCTTTAATCTCATCTGTTTGATGGTGGAGTTTCTTCAATTTGGTCACCTGATCAATGAATGAATCAACCAGCATTTATTAAGCATCTGTTCAGTACCAGGCACAGTCTTAAGTATTGGGAATATTACCCTCCTCAGAAAGTAACATGGCTCACACCCTGCAACCTTATCAGGTTACATAAGAAACTTTTCAGTTGACCGGGAACTCCTCGTCCATCCCTTTACATTTGTAATTTTTGTCTATACAAGTGCCAATGTGTATTTTTTCTCTCTTTATCTTCAAGCATTTTCTGCCAAAGACTATCAGTTGTAATTAAGCAGGTAAGAACCATTTTACATATGGTTTCATGCCATTGATTGTCCACCACCATTCTTAGCAGCCAAACATTGATGGAAATAATTCCAAATACTTGTTTCCAGCCTTCAAGTGAGGAACAGCATTTTTGCCTGAAATGCCTATCTTTATACTATCTTTATTTGTTATTGCTTATCCTTCATTTCTGAAGAAAACTAGTGACACCACAATATTGGTGTCAGGGTATGGTGTGTTTTGCTGTGGCTGATCAGTCCAATATGAGTTCGGAAGCCACTACTACAGATCAGGCACAAGTGGTCTATTAGGATATTGAGAGTGGAAATGGCTCTGGATTTGCTCAGCTCCCATTTTCTTTCTGCCTCTGTGATTCTGCTTTGCTCATTCTGCTTTGCGCCATTTTTGGTGTGGCACACCATGCTGGACAGTCCTGTGCCAGCATCTCCCATATCTCATAGTCAATATTAAAGTTCTTCAGAGATACCTTGAGAGTGTCCTTATGCCACTTTTTCTGACCACCTTGTGAGTACTTACATTGTACAAGTTCTCCATAAATAGTCTTTTGGGTAAGTGTGCATTTGGCATTTGAACTATGTGGCCTGCCCATTGGAGTTGCATTCTCTGCAATAGAGTTTGAATGCTTGGCAGTTCAGCTCTAGAGAGGACCTGGATGTCAGCACCTTATCTTGCCAGGTGATCTTCAGGATCTTCCTGAGACAATTCTAGTGAAAGAGGTTCAGTTTTCGTGAATGACAGACTGTCCAGGTTTCACAGGATGTAGTCAGCACAACAGCTCTGTAGACCCTCAGTTTGGTAGGCAGTCAAATATCTCTTCTCTCTCACACTTTCTTTTGGAGCCTCCCAAACCATAAGCTAGCTCTGGCGATGAGTGTGTCAACCTCATCCTCTACATGGACAGCCCTGGAGAGTACACTGCCAAGGTTAGTGAATTAGCCACAGCATTCAAACTGCCAGGAGCAGAAGAGAGGTTTGTACACATTTGTCAACTTGATCAAGGACTTTGATACTGTCAATCATGACATTATCAATTTTGCCATGGAAAGTCATAACAAAATTGGGTAGCCCAGAGAAGTTCGTCAGCATCATATGCCAGTTGCATGACGGCACGCTTGCATGGGTGCTGGATGAGGATGATGCTGTCGTGCTTTCCCCGCCACCAGCAGAGTGAAGCAGGGTTGTGTACTTGCTCCTGTGTTCTTCAGCATGATGTTTTCAGCAATGTTGTCAGACACCTTCAATGAAGGTTAAAAATGACATCAAGAGTAGCTTCCACGCTGATGGTAAATTATTTCACTTGAAAAGACCAAAGTGGAGGGAGAGTTGGTGTGCTGACTTTTGGTTTGCAGATGATTGTGCACTCAGTGCAGCCTCTGAGGCCGAGATATAACAGAATATGGATCATTCCTCCACCGCTTGTGCTAATTTTGGCCTGACAATCAATACCAAGAAAACAGAGATCCTCTACCAGCCAGCACCGCACCATCCATACATGAAACCATCAGTCACAGTAAATGCAGAAATCTTTATCTGTATACATGTTATCTCCGCCAACAGAATATAAGCTTCTGGAGGGTAGAGACTGCTTTATTTTGGTTTTGTGTCCCCAGTACTTAGTAAAATCCTTGTGCATAAGAGGTGACTGATAAATGTTTGTTGTTGAATTCTAATAGGCATCTGTGTAGAGGTTACTAAATAGTGATAGCCTGTAATCATGCGATATTGCATCACTCTGAATTAGTAATAATAGCTAGCATTTATGTAATACTTTACAAATATCACCTCATTTGATCCACACAATGACCTTAAGAGGTAGGTACTATTATTAGCCCCATTTATGGACGACAGAAGTTAATTAATTTGCCCAGGGTAACACAGCTAGTAAGTGTCTGAGGCTGGATTTGAATTCGTCTTCCTGTCTTAAAGTCTAGTTCTCTCTCCACCCAGCTGCCCTGATTTAGACAAAGAGAGGAAAGAAAAGGGAAAAAAAAATTTTGTCCATCCATTTTTTCCTTATAGTTCAAGTGCCACCATCTACTTCAAGGTCTACCTCTGCACCCCGGCAGTCAGTGTTCTCTCCATTTTGAAGTGATTACTTTTGTATTTACTTATCTCCATACATATTGTATCCTTCCAGGAACATGTTAAATTCCTTAAGTTCAGAGACTGTTTGAATTTTATGGTTGTATTTCTAGCACCTAATACGGTGCCTTGCACATATCAGGCAAACAGTCAATATTTACTGAATTCTGTGTTGATTGCATGTAAGTAGATGAGTTTTTAAATGCTGTCACAATGACTGTCTGGTGTGAAAGAAAGAAAGAAAGAAAGAAAGAAAGAAAGAAAGAAAGAAGAAAGAAAAGAAAGAAAGAAAGAAAGAAAGAAAAAGAAGAAAGAAAGAAAGAGAAGAAAAAGAGAAAGAAAGAGAGAAAGAGAGAAAAGAAAAGAAGAAAAGAGAGAGAAAGAGAAGAAGAAAAGAGAAAGAGAGAAGAGAAGAGAGAAAGAAAGAAAGAGAGAAGAAAGAGAGAAAGAAAGAAGAGAGAAAAGAAAGAAAGAAAGAAAAAGAAGAGAAAGAAAGAGAGAAGAAAGAAAGAAAGAGAAAGAGAAAGAAAGAAAGAAAGAAGAGAGAAAAAAAGAGAAAAAGAAGAAAGAAAGAAGAGAGAGAAAGAGAGAAAAAAGAGAGAAAGAGAAAGAGAAGAGACAGAGAAAAGAAAAAGAAAGAAAGAAAGACACAGAGAAGAGACAGAGAAAAAGAAAGAAAGAAAGAAAGAAAGAAAGAAAGAAAGAAAGAAAGAAAGAAAGAAAGAAAAAGAAAGAAAGAAAGAAAGAAAGAAAGAAAGAAAGAAAAGAAAGAAAGAAAGAGAGAGAGAGACAGAAAAGATTAAGGATAAGGCAATCAGACCATTACAGCAATGGCAGAAATAGTTAACTATAAAAGAAAAAAATTCTTACAGGAGGAATGGAATCTATGTGCAGGATACAGCCTTTAATTATTAGCACTTAATGAGGGTGAAAGTTCTGTTTTTGAAAACAGCAGCAGGAATTGACAAAATTTCCTGTAAATCTTCACTAAATAAGAATATTAAAAACAAATAGACAGTGGCAGGGCATTCGATAAACAGTGAAAATCTTTATATTCCACTGAATGTCAGTGATGTTCAACCATAGCTGAATATTAATGATCGAAGTCGGAAGATAGACTTGACCGGGATGATTAACATTGTTTTTTGGGTTATTGTCTTTCGATGGAAATTCAGTCCACTGGGACTAGATGACGTATTAAACAGTAAATAAATCTTTACGTTACTTCCCTGCATTTCCACCAGCAAACTATCAATTTCCAAATAAGGATATTCTGGATGGAAAAAAAGAACACAATATAGGAATTATGAGAATTTCACTAGATTGTTTTGAAGTAAAAATCGGTGAAAAACCCCCAGCTTCTGGGATAACACTCATTATTTGACAAAAACTGCTGGGAAAACTGGAAAAGAGTATGGCAAAAACTAGGCATAGACCAATATCTTATACCATATAGCAAAATAAAGTCAAAATGGGTACACAATTTAGATATAAAGGCTGATACTGTAAGGAAACTGGGAGAGCAAGGAATAGTTTACCTGTCAGATTTATGGAGAGCAGAAGAATTTATGACCAAACAAGAGTTAGAAAACATTATGAAATGCAAAGTGGATAATTTTGATTACATTAAATTGAAAATATTTTGCACAAAACAAAGCCAATGCAACCAAGATTAGAAGGAAAGCAGAAAATTAGGAAAGAATTTTTACAACCAGTATCTCTGATAAGGGCCTCATTTCTAAAATATATAGAGAACTAAGTCAAATTTATAAGAATACATGTCATTTTCCAATTGATAAATAGTCAAAGGATATGAACAGGCAGTTTTCAGATGAAGAAATTAAAGCTATCTATAGTCACATGAAAAAATGCTCTAAATCACTATTGATTAGAGAAATGCAAATCAAAACAACTCTGAGGTACCACATCACACTTATCAGATTGGCCAACATGACAAAACAGGAAAATGATAAATGTTGGAGAAGATGTTGGAAAATTGGAACATTAATGCATTATTGGTGGAGTTGTGAATTGATCCAACCATTTTGTAGAGCAATTTGGAACTATGCCCAAAGGGTTATAAAAATGTGCATACCCTTAGACTCAGCAATAGAGCTTCTAGGGCTATATCTCAAAAAGACCATAAAAATGGGGAAAGGACCCACATGTACAAAAATATATATAGCAGCTCTTTCTGCGGTGGCAAAGAATTGGAAATTGAGGGAATGCCCATCAATTGGGAATGGCTGAACAAGTTGTAGTATATGAATGTAATGGAATACTATTGTGCTATAAGAAATGATGAGCAGGCAGACTTCAGAAAAACCTGGAAAGACTTGTATGGACTGATGCTGAGTGAAGTGAGCAGAACCAGGAGAGCATTGAACAAAATAACAGCCACATTGTGCTATGACTAACTTTGATAGACTTAGCCCTTCTCAGCAATGAAAGGATCTAAGACATCGCCAAAAGTCTCATGATGGAAAATGATATTCACATTCAGAGAAAGAACTATGGAGTCTGAATGCAGATTGAAGCATACTATTTGCTCTTTTTTTCCTTCTGTTTTATTTCTTCTTTCTTGTGGTTCCTCCTATTGATTCTAATTCTTCTTTACAACACGACTAATGTGAAAATATGTTTAACAGGAATGTATACAGCGTATATCAGATTGAACACCATCTTAGGGAGAGAGGTGGGGAGGGAGGGAGAGAAAATTTAAAACTCAAAAGCTTATGAAGTGATTGATGAAAACTAAAAATAAATAAATTTTTAAAAATCGGAAAAAAGTTCAAGAAGGATACTCTGTTGATGAAATCCAACAATGGATCACATTAGAAAGGACAATTAAAAAATGGCAGGATGTTCACAGCTGTATTTGACAGGCTATTCTTTTCTTTGCAAAGAATAAACTAGCACTTTGAGCTTCTCCTGAAGAAATTGGAAGTCTGAGAGCTGGGCTTTTTATTGACACTATGGAGCTAATTAGTAATCAGAGCAGTATTGAAGGAAATATTACAAAGACAATGATTCTATAAATGACATCTAATAAAATCCAAGGTGAATCCATGGGCTTGATGGGCAACAAAGTTCAAGTTGAAACAATTTCTGAAATAGCTTTAATTCTGTACTTTAATGGTTTATATCATCACTGGTATGGGCAGTCTCTTCACCAAAGCACACCACACCCCCGATCTTGGAGAGGTGCTGTGGTCAGGACCTTCATCAAACTGCAGCCAATCTGGTGATAGGCCTCTCCAGAGGTATCTAGGCCTGACTCAAACAATAAACATACAGTCCATCTCCAGGCCTACACTGAAGCTTTTCTTGCTTCACCTTCAGGCAGTCATGAGGCATTGGAGACTTTAGTAAAGAGTTTCTAGATGTAGGAAAGGAAACTGTCTTCTTCTTCTTCTTCTTCTTTTTTACCATACGGGAGAAATGATGTAAAGGATCTGATGAGAGGAATATGTGACTGGAAAAGAAAGGGCATAATCAATGGTGAAAGGAATAAATAAGTATTTATTAGGTACCTGCTATGTTACCAGGAGGGCAGCTAGATGACACAGTAGATAGAGTGCCTGGCCTGGAGTCAGGAAGACTCATCTTCTTGAATTCAAATCTGGCCTCAGACACTTACTAGCTGGGGCTGTGCAAGTCACTTAATGCTGTTTGCCTCAAGTTTCCTCATCTGCAACATGAGCTGGAGAAGGAAAAAGAAAACCCCTCCAGCATCTCTGCCAAGAAAAGCCCAAATGGGGTCACGAAGAGTTGGACACAACAGAAAAATGACTAAACAACAACAACAACATATGCAGGGCAGAAGGAAAGGATTAGAAGTCCTAAGGATGCAACAATAAGTCAGATAGCAAGGCCCAGGGGTCATCAGGTCAGAAGGTCCGATCATGTGCCCAAGGCATAGCAAATTGTGAGGACCTGATGACCTCAGAATGTAGCTACAGGGCAGATGGCAAAACTTAGGAGTCTTCATTTTTACTCCCAATTTCTGAAGTGCAAATGCTCATACTGAGAATTTAATAATTAGCTTTCCTGAGCAAGCACAAGCTGGCTCCAGGACTTCCCTGTATTCCATATACAGGATCCCACCCTGGGAATCTTGGGGCATTTTTCTATGTATCCTGCCACTACCAAGCCAAGAGCAAGGGACTACCACCCGATCTACTCTTAATCACACAATACCAAAAGTTCTCAATACTTAATGTGGTCTCCTGCAGAGGATTTACAAAGAGAACACCCTATATCCAAGTCCCGCCAATTTTTCCTTCAACCCATTTCTTCTTATCCACGCCCTTTTCTTTTCTTCGACACTGCCACCATCCTCGCACAGGATTGTATCACCTCATTCCTAGACTACTGCAATAGCCTTCTGGCAGATCCACCTCACTGGAGGCTCTCCCTACTGCGGTCCATCTTCAGGCTGGAGCAGACTCCAGTCCACTCAGTTGTCAAATTGATCTTCCCAAAGTACAGGTTTGACCATGTCAGCCGCACCAGCCAGGAAACTCCATTAGCTCCCTATCACCTCTGGGATCAAATGTAAAATCCTCTGTTTGACTTTTAAATCCCATCATTACCTAGACCCTTCCTACCTCATCAGTTTCCTTACATCATCCTCCCCTCCACGTAGTGTGAGATCCAATGACATTGGCCTCCTTGCTGTTTCTCACACAAGATACACCATCTCCTACCTCCAGGCACTTTCACTGGCTGTTCCCCATGCCTGGAATGTTTTGCCTCCTCATCTCTTCCTTCAAGTCTCAGCTAAAATCCCACCTTCTTCAAACAGTCCTTCTTAATCTTAGTGCCTTTCCTAATGAGATTATCTCTTCTTTATCCTGTCTAGATCTTGTACATACATAATTGCTTACTATGTGACAGTGAATTCCTTGAGAGCAGGAATTGTTTTGCTTTCCTTTTTCGCCTGTCTCTATTTCTCCCACAGTTAGCACAGGCCCTGGTACATAAAAGGCACTTTATAAAAGCTTGCTGGCTGGAGCACAAGGACTAGCATCATACAGGATGAGAGGGTGTGAGTTGTGATTTGCATCATCGGAGGGAATAGCCACCTAGGTGAGATTACAGATCCACAGAAGTGTCCATATATTTGTGTCCTTCAGATTGCCCACCAAGCCCAGCTGTATCAATAGTCAAATATATCAATATATCTGTAGCTGGCTTTGCATAAAAGGGAGCTTTAAAGACTTGATTCATGCCCACTAAAAGCATAACAAAGTTCTCATTAATAAAGATTAGGTGGAATTAATAGAAAAACCACCAGTGGCTAAGGCTTCATAGAAGAAGGCAGAAAATTCAGTGGGTAGTTTCAAGGGGAGACAATCAAGCATTCTTTAAGAAGATGAAGTTGCCGAATGTGCACCTTGTAGCACACAGCCTTAATCTTGCAGGTTAAGTGGACTGCAACATCTTTGAATAAGGTAACGTGCATTTAGTACAAAGACTTTTCACATTTCTCTCATGTTCCATCAGCCATGGGTAAATGTTGATGAACATATTACAGATATCTCTTAAAGGTCACTCTAAATACCCTCCATAGTCTTCTAAAGCTTATGCTATTAAAGCACTGCCTTCAAAAATAACAAGAGAATTTAAGGTATTGAATGGGGCCATCCAAATATGTCAGCAAATCCAGAAGCTTTTTGCATGACCCCAAATCTCCACCATCAAACAGAAATGCAATGTCTGTATGAGAATCACTGGTCGTCTGACAACAAATTTGGAGGCAGACTGATAAAGCTGAGAGAGACCTCTGATCTAAGTCTCATGAGTTTAACAATGTTAGGTCACCTGACAAGCACATCGAGAGCTTTATTTGAAGAGCAAGCTGAGGAATCACTTTTTTTATAGAAAGAAAGAAAGAAAGAAAGAAAGAAAGAAAGAAAGAAAGAAAGAAAGAAAGAAAGAAAGAAAGAAAGAAAGAAAGAAAGAAAGAAAGGAGAATTGGAAATTTCCTCAAACTTCCCCATTAAAGAGAAGCAATAAAAGACATCTTCAACAGAGCAATGGACATTTAGTTTTTTCTACAAAGGGATTTGTTTTTGTCATATCTAGGCAAAAAAGAAATCTCCAACTTTCTCAATGCTGGCATAAGGCGAAGAAGGAAAGTTTCACAAGAAGCCTCTTTGGCTGTTGGATTCCTTTTGATTTCTGCCTTCAGAAAATATGGGGCTAGAGAGGATTTTTAAAGTGACACAAACAGTTCACCTGTGAAATGTAACAAGAATTTTGATGTTTTAGAATTCTTTTCCATGCTGGAGAACTTCAAGCATCAGGCACAAAATTTATGGCCTCCTGAGTAATCCGTACACAATTTTTGATCTTTACAACTGATACTGGAGTGTGCCCCCCAGGGACTGCTATCCAGACCGAGAAATAGCTTTGAGTATTTTCTCTTTTTTTTTAACCTTTCCCATTGGTGGTGACATCCTGTGAAAGGAGTTTTAGCAAATCGAAGATAATCATAAAAGTATTTAAGACCACTTATGGCAATACAGCAGCTAAATCCACGTATTTCCTCAGTGAACAGAATGCTCCAAAGCATATTGATTCTGAGGTTATAATCAATGGTTATGTAGTCTTAATATAAAGTCATATTGTAATCATTTCTAAAGTTGCCATTGTCTGTATGTAGAGATCTGTGCCTCTGATTTCTTTGGCCTGCATAGGCCAAGGAAATCACAGATCCAATCTGAAAACAACATACACACTCAAAAAATCCTTTACACAAGCACTTTTTTTATACTGTTGCTGTAGTGTTAATGCTATAGGAGCAGCACAGCAAATTGCCAATTATTTCTTGAAATTATTAATTGAGTTATTATGACCCAGGAATAAAAGTGAAAAAAATCTCCTGGAAAGGGACATGAGGTTCAACCAACCATCCCTGCTTTCTACCCATGCATTCATTTTGCCTTATTCATTCAGGGGTAGGGATGTCGATGAATAATGTACGATCTCAGTTGCTTCCAGGTTATAACTAGGGGAACGGGATCACAGAGGGTCCCTCTGGTTTGAGGAGGGTGGGACAGGTATGCCCAGTTTTTTGGATATTTGCCAGGAAAGACCAACAATGTGAGCAAGTGGGGAGTGAAACTTCTATCACACTTTTATATAGCACAAAAAGTAAAGAAACAGATGGCAAATGGGGATGAGGAATGGGATGGTGGAGGGAAATAGGTGATGTGGGGAAGAGAATAGGGAGGAGAGAGAGCCATGCACACAGAGAGTTATTTCCCCAACCAAAGACTGGAGTTGGAAGCACCAGGCAACATGGACCCATAGCAGGTGAAGGAGTACTGGGAGCAGGTGGTGCACAGGAGCTTGGGGTCTCCTACTTACTAGCTCTGCAACCCTGAGGAAGCCATTTAACCTCAGTGCCTCAAGCAGCCTCAAGTCTATTTATCTACTGAGTTAGAGATGCCAGACTTCTAAAGTGAAATCAACCCTACTTTGAAGAGGTTAAATTGTGTTCGTATTTCCACGGAGGAATGGGGCAGAGGTGAAATTTTCATACCTCAGCTAAGGCATAAATGCCTTGCTAGTCCCTTTTAGCCCTCTGAAAGATTGCCCCTAGAACTTCTCAAAGGATTTGTGCTCTTAGAATTCTAATGTGCATTATAGTTATCTGTATGCACGTTGATTCTCCCTATTAGAATGTAGATATTTTGAGAACTGAGGCTATATCTTATATAATCTTTGTCCCCTAGTACTTTGAAAATAATAGATGTTTTTTAAAAAATTGTTGATTTGAACTGAATTACAGCAGGCCATCCTGTGTGTAAAGGCTTTGGAGTGGCAGAAATTCTGGGTCTTGAGGCTATGGGTATCCAGCCTGACACAATCATCACTACATCCACTGGGGGGAGATGAATATTAGTGAAGAAGGAGTAGAGAGAACCCTGATAGCAAAAAGCAGAAAAAGGACTCCCCATCCCTTGCAAAGTCATAACTAGAAAATTGTGAACCAGGGGCAAGAAGCAGGATGATGGGAATAGGATATAAAAAAGAAACCCTAGAGATGAAATGTATAGATGGAGCCATATATGTCTTCTCTAGGCCGTGTCCCATGCTTGGAATGTTCTTGTTTCTGACTCTTGGCAATGTGTGTATGTATTTTTATGTGTATATATACATACACACATACATATATTTGTGTACACATATGTATATCTATGTATCTACATATATGTGCATATGTGCATGTTGTGGATACAGATATAGATATTTGCCATCACAACATCTCTCCTATACAGTCCTTTCTCTCTGATACTACCACCACCCTGGTCATAGCCCTTGGCGTCTCCCATCTGAACCTTTGCAATATCCTGGTTGGTTTCCTGAATCATTTTCTCTTTACTTCAGTCCATCATTCATTCAACTGTCCAACCGACTTCCAAAAGCCCAAATCTAATCATGTCACTCTTCCCTATTCAATAAACTCCAGTGGCTCCCTATTACCTTCAGAATGAAATTTAAAACCCCCTGTTTGGCTTTAAGTCCTTCACAAACTGGCCCTTTCCTACCTTTTCTGTCTTCACACATATTACTCCTACACTGGCCTGCCTTTGCTTTGGCTGTCCCACATGTCTGTAATGCACTCCTTCCTTCCCTCCGCATCAATCAATCTTTTCCTTTCAGACATAGCTCAGGAACTGCCTTCAGGATGAAGACTTTACTCATCTCTCCTCCAACTTCTAGTGGCTAGCACCTTCCTTCCCAAACTATCTTCTATTTATTATTTAGTCTATATCTCTACTTACTCACTTTATGCTAAATACATGTTCTTCTTTCCTGCCCCACTAGAATGCAAACTCTATGTGAATAGGGATTGCTTCATTCTTTGCATTTGTATTGCCAGTAACCATCTAGTACTTGGCACATAGTGGGTCTTTAATAAATACTTGTTGATTGAATGACTGATTCATTCAATGGGATGGTAGGAAGTAGCTAAACTTGGTAACATCTTTACCAAACTTTCCTGGGCCAAGCTTTCCAGTTGCCACCCTTCGTCCTCTGTCTTTCCCAAAGCAATGGCTTGCTGGAACCATCTCCTTTGCTTTGAAACTGTAATTTGTACTTCTGCAGTTGAAGATCTGAAGCTGAACAGGCCTAGTTTCTACTATCTTTCATTTTTCCTGCTGAGGGGCTCCACATATTCCAGTTTCATTATCCCTCTCTAGGATTCTCATCAACCTCTTTCCTCTCAATGACCTGGACAGGATCCATTTTTTCCATTAGATTGTAAGCTACCTGAGGACAAGGACTGTCTTTCTTTTTCTTATTTGTACCCCCAGCCCTTAGCACATAGTAAGCATTTGATAAACGTTTATTAAATTGAATTGAAATGAACACACCTTGACCACTTTCATACTGGTGATACACAGTATATTGATTCCTCTGCATGGAGCAGGGTATGATAGAACCAAAAAAAAAAAAAAGACAGAGAAGAAACTTCACCTTTTTCACAACTTCGCCTGGGGGTCAAAAGGTCATACTCCAAGTCCCAAGCTTCACCCTATTGTAGACTAACCCTGACTCAGACTTTTCTGGTCCTTCATGTTCAAAACTGGAATGAAATGAGACATTTATACAGAGATCATCTGTTGACAAAAGGAAATTTCCTTAGAAATAACATAGGAAGGATACTCAGCAAGGATATAGCATTGATGCATTTGAGTACAGCTCCCCTGACTTTCTGTTGGCCATGCTGGTCTACTGGGCCAACCTAAGGGAAAGTAATTCCTGCTACCTCATGTGCTGCCTTTTGTACAGTAGGCCACCTGAAAGCTAAGCCACAGCCTAAGCCTGAATCTCCTTAAGTAATTAAGTATTGAGAATGGGTTCAGTAATTTTAAAGGGAAAGGTAACCTAGCCTATGTGGCATATATTGCTTCTACCACAATCCCCTTCCTCTTCATTTTTCTTTTTTCTGGATGCTATGCTCTTTGTCCAAACTTTACCCGCTACAATACAGCGCACAGAAATAATTTTGGAGCATACTTTCCCTTACAAAGTGAAGAGTAGAAAGGAAATTATATAGCATGGGAAATATTTGCAGAATAACTTTAAGGATAACTTTAGGAGTTAAACTGGGCATGTTCAGACCACACTCTGCAACCTGTCACTTGATGGCTCAGGTACAAAAATAATCATGCCACTCTTCCAAGGTATGCCCAGTGGGGGCCAAATCACTTCTGTTACTCTATTGACCACATAAAACCAAACTAAGGCTATTTAGGCATAGTCACAAGTACTGCCATGCCCCTTCTACAGAACCCACAACTCCCCAGGAAGGTTAAGGGTGAATGGAAGGAACGCTCCTATGGGTGAATATATCTGAAAAAAGAGGGAGAGCATAAAATCTACCAGATTGTAAAGTCTTGGAGGGCAAAACCTTATATATCATTCATTTTTGTATTCCCATAGTATCTAACTTTACAGAGAGTAAGCACTCACTGAATGTTTATTGAATGGAAAAAACACAAAGCTATCTTTTTCCTGAATCACTGCAAACTGAGCTCCCCACCCAACCCCCCCAAGGGATCTTCCTCTCATGAGATTTTACTGCCTGGCTTGTATTTTGTGTTAGAAGGGGCTACTATTTTCAAAGCAGAGAATTACTCCCATTTTGTTAGAAAACTGGTCTTAATAGAGCATGCCTGGTGTTAACCTGAGATTCCGCACAGCACCATTAGCCTGGAAATGAAAGCCTTTGTGAGGATAACAAGAGATGATTACCCTACTTAGCAGCTATTAGGCAGTGTTAATTACCTGTTATGTGTTGCAGGTTGGAGAAATTTTGCTCAAATAAACAGGAGAAAGGATTGGGTAAGACAGTGAGTATTGGCCTTAAGAAGGGCAAAGCAACTGTCACCATCACGTCATCATCAATTAATATTAAATGTGCATTTACTAGGTCAATAGATGCATAATGCTAAATTTCACGGGGCATGGAGAAAAAAGACAGGACAAATGAATATGCCATAAATGAATATCACATCTTTATCAACTTGGTTAATGTTGATATTAGCAAGACCAGTCAAGAGCCTTCTGTGGTAGGGTAAATAGAGTTTGAATCCTATCTCAGACACTTACTAGCTGTGTGACCCTACACTTAACCTTTCTCAGCCTCAGTTTCCTCATCTGTAAAATGAGGTTCTTACCTCACTTGGTTGTTGTAAGAACCAAATGAGAAAATATATGTAAAGCATTTTGCAAACCCTTAAAGAGATATAGAAATATGATATCATCATCATCATCATCATTTTGAAGGAAGAAAGAATGAAAATCAAATTGCAACATTGTTGCCCACCAGTAAAGACTGAGAAAGATCATGTAGCGTAGTGAAAATTATGACTGAATCAGGAGACCCCTGTTCTAGTCCCAACTTTGTTCCCAACTAATTTGATGACCCTGTCATAATTCACTTTCCCTGAGAAATCCTCCCTTCTCCTGAAATGTTCTATTACCATTGTGGGTGCCACATCATTACAGTCACCCCCATTCACAACCTCAGTATCATCCTTTTCTCTTCAGTCTCACTCACCCCACATATCTCATCAATTGCCAGATCAAGTTCTTTGATGTCTCTCATATTCAATTTGTCTTCTCCACTCACACAGCTACCACCCTAGCTCACCTCTCCCCTGTACTAAAGGTAGGGAGGGCAAATAGGAGGCTTTTGTCTGTTGTAGTTAGTCCTTAATTTTCTGGAAGAGGACCAATGACATTACCCTCCAATCCATCCTCCACACAGCTACCAAAGTGATTTTCCTAAAGTGCGGTTGTGATCATATTAACCTCCTTACTTGATAAACTCCAGTGGCCCCCTATTACATCTAGGATAAAATATAACCTTCTCTCTCTGGCATTTAATGCTCTTCACAACCACACCCTTCTTACCTTTCCAACCTTATTCACATCACTCCCTCCAAGCACCCTATGATACTTCCTTCTTAAAATCAGCAAAAGGAAACCCTAAGCAGGGCCTATGTTTGTCTTATTCAGTTCTTTCAATGAGTTCACTTTACAATTAATGAAACTGAGGCAAACAGAGGTTAAGTGACTTGCCCAAGGGCCATACTGACTAGAAAGCATCTGAGGCTGTTTCTCAACTCAGGTCTTCCTGACTTCAGGCCTAGGGCTTCAACCTCACTTAGCTGTCTCTAGACTAGGCTCAGTTGTTAACTTGCCGTGTGATTTGAAATTGGCCCCTTAATGTTTCTGAACCTCACCTGTAAAATGAAAGGATTAGGCCATATGGTCACTAAGGTCCCTTCTGCTTGTGATTCTCCTCTCCTCTGCTCTCCTTCAAATAGGGATAGTTTTGTGTCCTCTTTGCTTGTGTTTATATTTGCAATTTTGTTCTCTCATTTTATTGCTCTAGCTAATATTTATAGAATTATTTCAAATAATAATGAAGCAAGAGGAACATCTATGCCTTAACCCTGTTTGTCCTGGGAAAACTTCTAGTGTTTTTCTATTACCAACAATGTCGCTCTTTGCTTTTCATACATGCTTTTGATCATATCAAAGAAGGGTCCTGTGCTCTTTATGGTTTTTAAATAGGTGGTTTTTCTTATCTTTATTGTTTATATCAGCCATGGGGAACCTGTGGCCTTCTAAATCCTTAAGTGTGGCCTTTTGACTGAATCCAAATCTTTAGATTTCCTCTGCAAAATTTGGATTCAGTCAAAAAGACACACTTAAGCATTTAGAAGGCCACACATGGCTGTAAGGCCACAGGCTCCCCACCCCTGGTTTATATAATTCATTATGCTGATTGTATTCCTAATGTTAACCATCCTGGCATTCCTGGTATTAATCCAGCTTGGTCATAATGAATTCTTTTGTGGGTATATTTCTGTAGTCTCCCTGCAAGTATTTTATTTAAGAGGTATTCATCAGTATTTCTCAGTGAGATTGATATACATATGTATATATACGTACATATGTATATATATATATATATATATATATATATATATATATACTTATATACTTGTCTATATGTATAGACATATGTGAAGATCTATAACTATAGATATACTGATATTTCTGTGCTTTATCTCTTCTTGGTTTGGGTCTCCAAATGATGTTTATCTTATAACAGGAGTTTGGCACACTACCTTATACTGTTTTTATTATATTTTGTTCAGCATAGGCATTAATTATTCTTTAGATACTTGATAGTATTTCTATCCCTTCTAAATCTATCTGAGCCAGGTCCTCTCCACCCACCACTCACTTCAGGTAAGTCATTTATGTTTTGCAGGATTTCTTGCTCTGAGATTGGGATGTTTAAGATCTGTATTTCTTGTTCTGTTAATTTGCTTGTTTATGTATTTTTATAGGTTCTCATCAATTTCCTTTGAATTCTATTCTGCTGATATGGAACTGTGTATTAGTTTCTGATCATTCTATTTTCTCAATTTGCTCTGAATTTCACTTGTTAATTACCTTCAAGATCTTTTTTCAAATGATGGTTTTTCTAGCCATGCTTCCCCCATCTCACACTATCAAAGTTGATTTTTTGGAAACAAGAATAAAACTTTTCATTTAACCCCATTAAGTAATTTTTTATATATATATATTTGACCTAATGTTGTAATCCAACAAGATCTTTCTGGTTTTGGAGTCATCATCCAATGTGTTAGCTATCCTTCCTAATTTTGTACCATCTTGTGAAAATCTGATAAGCAATCTATGTCTTCATCCAAGTCACCTATAAATGTGTTAAACTGAACAAGGATGTCACTCCACAATTCTTTTGACCAAATAGTTAGCCAGTTCCAAATCTACCTAACTACTACGTAATCCACACTTTTTCCTTCTTGTACACAAAGACAAGAGGGAATTTTTATATATGACATTTCCTTGATTTGCCATATTAAAAAGGGAAATGAGGTTAGATGGAATGGTTGCTCTTGATGAAGCCATACTCCCTCTTAGTGGTCATCTCTTCCCTTTCTAAACGCTTACAAACTACCTTTTAATAAGAAGCGTTCGAATCTTACCAAGAACCAAAGTCAAATCCATTAAGGATTATAGTTCGAATCTTCCCTCCTTTCATTTTAAATATTCAACATTTGCCCATTTCCAGTCCTGATTTACACCTCTCCCACTCTCAAGAGTTCTTCAAATGTAACCAATATCCCCACCATAATTACATATAATGTAACTGTAATGTTCTAGAGAGAGACAGAGTAACAGAGTAGAATAGTTGTCCAAAAGTATAATCTGCAGACCCTATGGGGATCCTTGAGACCCTTGTAGGAGGTCTGTGAGATCAAAACCATTTTTATAATAATACTTTTACATTATTTGCCTACTAAAATACTCCTTTTCCAACTACATATCTGTATGAGGTCACATTTGCTTCACCTATTTCAACCAAAACAACATATTCCAATAGATTAAATGTAGAAGTAGATAAAGGAATCCAGCTCTCTTCTATTAAACCAAGGATTAAAGAAATTTGCACAAAAAAGTTAAACAATGCCATTCTTACTAAATTTTTTTGTTTTGAAAAACAGTTGTTTTTCAAAAATATGTTAACACATTTGTTATTGTTATTCTAAATGAATTAATAAATATTTTGGAAATTTATATCTGATATTATAAATACTGCTAGATATAACCTACATAAAACAAAGCTTTTTTCAGGTCCCTCAGTAATTTTTAAGAGTATCAAGAGATCCCAAGACCAAAAAGTTCAAAAACCACTAGTGTAACTAGAGTGCAGACTAGAGATCTGTATATCTGGGTTGAATCCCATCTCTGATGCTGAATAGTTATGTGACTTCGGACAAGTAAGTCAGTTAGCCTGATGGACCTTTCATTCCTGAATCTGAATGTAACCCTAGTTGAAGCAGCTGCATGCTTCTGACTCATTACTTGTTTTCCTCTGCACTTTCCAGACTTTAGATACCAACGAGAGACAGAAGCTTAGAGCTAAAAGAGCCTTGGGAGCACTCATGGAAAGGACAGCCTTCGGAAATCATACTGCAATTGTCCTCACTGGTAGGACTTTCAAAGAGCCAGACATGGCACATTGTGGTAGATTCTTTTTCAAATGGATCACATTCACTGAGAGTCATAACATTTGGAGGCGTGAGCTGAGGCATCCTCTACAGGAACATCAGCAAGACGTGAAAGCTCTGCACTAAAGCAAGAATTCCACCCCATTTGACCTTTGAGACTGAGAACAATTATGACAACCCTCAGAAAGTGGCCTTTAGGTATGTCTTCCTACGCAAAATTGAGAGACAGATGGAGACAAGAGGATGGGACAATTAGAAATTAGAACCATTAGTCAATCAACAAACATTTATTAAGTATCTATAACGTGCCATACCCTATGCTAAGCTCCAGAGATACAAAGAAAGTTAAAAACAATCCCTGCCCTCCCAAGGCTCACAGTCTAACGGGGAAGACAACATGCAAACAACTATGTACAACCAAGCTATATACAGGATAAATCATCAGAGGGAATGCACTAGAATTAAGAGGGATTAGAAAAGACATCTTGTAGAAAGCAGGATTTTAGCTGGGCAGGAAGCAGATCACTCGGTGTGGGCAACACTGCTATTCCTAAGGCCCTTGGTGGTTCAGGCTGTCTCCACTGGGGTTTGAGGGGAGATGGTGACAGTAGTAGCAGTTTGACTGGCCTGGCAAATGCTGCCTCCTGTATCTCCTTCAGGGTGCCTTGTTGCTTCAGTTAGACACTGTCAAGACATCAGGCAGCTTGGGTATGTATCTTGCTACGGGACTCAAGATTACGCTTCCCCTCATCACCTTGGGCAAGAGTTCTTTTTTGTATCATGGACCCCTATGGTAGTCTGGTGAGGTCTATGGATCCCTTCTTAGTATGATGTTTTGGGGATTGGGGGGGTGTTTTTTTTGTTTAGGCAATTGGGGTTAAGTGACTTGCCCCGGGTCACACAGCTAGTAAGTGTCAAGTGTTTGACCTGAGCCAGATTTGAACTCAGGTCTTCCTCACTTCAGGGCTGCTGCTCTATCCTCTCTATCTAGCTGCCCCTTTAGTGTGATGTTTTTAAGCATATAAAATAAAAATACAAAGATTGCAAAGGAAAACAATTATATTAAAATACAGTTATAAAAATGTTTTGTAAAAAGAAGTTCATAGAGCCCAGGTTCGAACCCTTGGTCTTGGGTCTCTCATTAATTATTCAATACTCCATAAAACCCACATGATGAATACGACATAAAATGTGCCCTTTGTTTCACAATAGCTTGAATGCACTTTTTCTGTTCATCTGAGAGGTTAGCTTTAACCTTTGAATCAAGGCACCTTCTGAAAATGTGTTTGCTTGCCAACTTGAAAGTCTGGGAATAAGTTAGAGAATTTGGGAAACAGCTGCCTGGAGCCTCAGCAGTGGTTACCAGAGCAACCTCAGGGGCCAAGACAATGGAAGATGCCAAAATGTTCTATTTTTAATAATGCACATATATGAAAGCCATCAAGCCAGTAATGGCACAACTCAAAAACACAGTTCAGAAACAGCACAGTGTTATAGACAGAATGCAGAGTTTTTGAATTGGGAGATCTGAGTTCAAACTCTGACTCTACCACATCTTGACTGAGTGACCTTAGCAATTCACTTCCCCTCCCTAAGCCTCAACTTACTTATCTAGAAGAGTTTCTTCCAGTCTTAAGCCTTTTGATTCCTCTTTTAAGGGTATTTTCCCCAATTTGCAATTAATTTAATCCTTTTGAAGCAAAGGGTCTCATAGATCTCATTGAACATCTTCCTCCACCCACTTCTTTCACTATGCCCTCTGGAATTCCCATTCCACAGTGGAAAAAACTACCCTTCATCCTGGACCCCTTTCTCTCACATTCTGTCCATCTACAAACCCTCACTGAGACCTGGCTTACCACTGACAACAGGGCATTCCCAGCCATCCTCTCACTGGACTTGGAGACAAAAAGGCCTGAATTCAAATACTGTTTCAGATGCTGACTAGCTGTGCAACCCTAACCAAGGCAAACCTCTGTTTGCCTCAGTTTTCTCAGCTGTACAATGGAGATAATAACAGTAGTTATAATGGTTGTGAGGATCAAATGAAATAATATGTAAAATTAATTGTAAGCTTTAAAGTTCTATGTGAATTTATTATTATCATTATTATTATTGTTCAGTCTTTTCAGTCGTGTCTGACTCTTTGTGGCCCCACTTAGGGTTTTCTTGGCAAAGATACTGGAGTGGTTTGTCATTTCCTTCTCCAGATTTCTCTGCCTAACAGATGAGGACACTGACTTTATTTTCCTTCCTTTCCAGTCTCGATATTATACCTAGAGGCAGCTAGGTGGCACAGTGGATAGAGCTCTGGCCTTGGAGTCAGGAGGACCTGAGTTCCAATCCGGCATCAGACACTTGACACTTATTAACTGTGTGGCCCTGGGTAAGTCAGTTAACCCCAATTGCTTCACCAAAAAGCAAAAACAAAAACAAAAAATCAATCCTATACCTAGACATTTCAACTCTACATTGCCTTTTGCTTTCAAATCCCTTGCCTCCGTGTCCTATCAGAGCTTACCTCTTGCCAGGCTTTAACCGTGGATTACTCCAATCATCTGCCTCCTATACTCCTATTCACAGGCTGCTGAATAGAGCAGGGAGAAGCCTCACAACTGTGCTGACTGGTTACCTTACCAATTCATGTTATCCAATCTCAATTGGGCCCTCCCTATAGCAAGGCAATCCTTTGCTCCCTAAATGATTGCCTATCTCACCATCCACAGAAGCTATTCCAGAACTTCTCTTCCTTCCTCAGGTATCCTACACTTCCCCCATCCCCATCAGTTGAGGACTTTGTTTCTTAACTTTACTGTGAAAAGACAAACCCTTTGACATAACATCCCTCTTCTCCCATTCTCTTCACCTCAAACCCCTTTAATACCATGTCCCACTCTCTCCTCCTTTCCCTGAATCTCCGTAGAGATATAACCCTTTTCCTTGCTAAGGCCAACCCCTCTATATGTATGCTTGATCCCTTTCTCTGTATTCTTCTCCAACAGATTACAATCTCAATCGTGTCCTCTTTCTCTCAAATCTTTGACCTCTCCCTACCCATTGGTTTAACCTCTAATAACTTGAATAGTCCAAGTCTCAATCATCATTTAAAAACTTTCACTAAATCTTATAATCCCCTAAAGCTATATTCCCATATTTTTCCTCCCTTTTTCAGCCAAATTCCTTGAAAAAGCTGTCAGGCAGAGGCTGAAATACACTTGTCAGGTATATTATGGTCAGGCAAGAGGAAAAGGGGGCTCCTTTTGCATGTGAATTGGATTAGATAGCCGCTGAGGTCCCTTCCAACTCTAAAATCCTATGATTCTCTGATTCTGTAGTTTTTCATCCTTTTTCTCCATTATGCTTGGCAAATGACTTCATACTTTAAACTTATGTTGCCCTTGCATGCTATGTCTCTCCCCTTGGCAAGAAGATAAAGTTTTTGCTTGATAAGGCAATTTCTGTATCCTACCTGCTTCCTCATTGATTTTATCTTACATTACAAAGACCTGAGTTCAAGTTCTGCCTCTGATACTTACTGTTTAACCCTAGACAAGTCCCTTAACCTCTTGGTCCCCTACACATTTCTCTAAGACCATAAGTTGGAGAGAAGGTGCTATTCTGGTAGAGGAAATTCTGTATTGGGAGCTTTCTATGTAGCACAGATGAAATCACAAGTCCTATAAAAAAAAATTGGAGCTCATCAGTCCATGTCTTTACTCTTCTCTTTTTTCCTTTGAGGGAAGGGATCAAAAACCTGCTTAAAAATACAGTGTTGGAGTTACTGCATTTACATATAATATCTTCTCATTTTTACCCTTTCTTTTAATTTGGTGTTGATTTTGACCTAACTAGTTAAGTCTCTATCTATATACAACTACTGTGATGATGAAACTGGATCAGGTGGGTCCCTTCCTGCTCTAGACCAGTGTTGTCAAATTCAAAGAGCAAGGGATCCCTGTTACCTGTATGGTGGCACACTGCCTTAGAAAACCACAAATTAGCATTACCTATATTGTATTGTATTTTTATTAATTTTGTTAAACATTTCCCAATTATAATTTAATCTGATTCCCACTGGGGAGTTTTGTGGCTTCAAGCAGCCCAAGGACCATGAGTTTGACACCTCTGGCCTAGATTAACCTGTGAGTCTTGAATTCAGAAAAAAATCCTCACATCAGTTACTAGGCATTTCATGTCTTCAGAAATCATGGGGATGAAATAACGAAGAGTGAAATGAGCAGAACCAAGAGAACATTATATACAGTGACAGCAATATTGTTCAAAGAATAACTGCAAATGACTATGCTATTCTGAGTATTATAAATATTCAAATCAACTACAAAGGACCTATGAAGAAAGATGCTATCCACCTCCAGATGAAGAACTGGTAAATAGAAGTATGCCTAGTATGGTACACACACACAGAGGTAGACACGGGCATGAGCATGTGCGTGTGTGTGTGTGTTTGTGTGCGTGTGTGTGTGTATGTGTGTGTGTGTGTATGTGTGTGTGTAAAACAGTGTCCAGTGGTACAGGGTAGGGAGGGAGGGAAACAGTTTGGAACTTAAAATGTAAAAAATAATTAATTTAATTTTAAAATTTTAAAAAAGGAAATCATGGTCATTTTTGGTCATCTTGTTTGATATTTTCCCCATAAAGCACTTTCTAATAATCTTCTTAAAGAAAGCATGTATGCCTTTGGCCATTTTCATACTTAACCTTGAACCATATTTTTTCCCATCTTCCCTAATGTTCACTTTCCCTTTAAAACCACCCGTGTATCAAAACATATGTTGACATAATTTGGAAGATTTGGAGTAGAGTGAAGATAATCTGAGACGGAAAGGCAGGGGTAGATGGGGATAATGGGAAGGACTTCCTGCAGACCATGGGACCTGAAGGAAGTCAGGGAAATCAGGAGCAAAGGGACAGAGTATTTCAAGCCTCAGGGCCACCCTGAATAACAATGCTAAATTAATAATTCTTAAAACAGATAGCTTTCATCCTATCATTCACCTCCTTGAAAACCTTTAGCAGTTCTTGCTGCCTATATGCTAAGGACATCCTCCTTAGCATAGCATTCAAAGCTCAAAACTTACCTTTGATAAATCAATAAACACTTCTTAAGCACCTACCATGTGCCAGGCACTGTCTCTTCAACTACTCTGTATAAAGTCTCATCTCCAACTAAACTCATTTACTTGTCCTTCCATTCCCATTACCGCTTTCAGTCACCCCTCTCCCAGCCCCCATGATGGATAAAAATTTTATCCTTAGAGTAGTGAGACAGCATGGTGTAATGGAAATAACACTGAACTGGGAGTCAGAATCAATCAATCTATAAGCATTTATTAAGCACCTACTATGTGGCAGGCATTGGACTATGACTGGGGATACAAAGACAGAATAAAACAATCCCTACTCTCAAGATGCTAGATTTGAAAAAAAATAAATAAATTTATATTATATGTAAATTATGTACTTAAAAAATTAAATTTTTTTTGAAAGATATTAGATTTGAACCTCAGCTCTTCCCCTGGCTAGTTGTGTGACCACCAGTTAGTTGCCTAACCTCTCTGAGCTTCAGTTTCTTGATCTGCAAAATGGAAAACATTTCTATTACTATTTACCTCATGGGGCTGTTTTGAGGGAAGTGTTCTGTAAGTAACATGCATGTAAATTATTTATCTTTCAAGTCTCACATTCCCCTCAATCAAGCTCTTTTTGACTGCTCCTTAATTCCCCCTCCCTCCTCTGAACTCTTGCAGTATTTATTATTGATACATTTCATTAGACATCTAGCATATGCTACCTTGTGCTATTGACCTCCTTCCTCTACATACTATATCCCTTCATATCTCCCCTATACCCTGCCTACAGCTAGAAGTTTGAGGTATATCAGGGTCAGCCTAAAATAAATCAAACATCGGGCAAGTGGGAAAAAATCTCTCTCCTACCAACTCTTCCTGGTTCCCCCAGTTCACAGATATTCAGCATCTTTGCCTGAATAATGTTTGTACCACTGGGAAGAAAGGGAAGGGGAAAAAAACCTTTCCTTTCTAAGGAAGAAGCTATGAAACAGTTCCTCAGGCCCTTACTTAAGGACCTCCTGTAAACATGGGTCCCTGAGAACTGTTACTTCATACTCTCAGAGGTACACCTGAGAGTAGTACTACTGTCTTTCCCCTGCCTTGAAGGGACTAAGATAACAATCCACCTAAGAAAAAGAAGAGGTCTCTTATCAATTCAGTTAATGGAAGTATCTTTTCTTGCTCACCTTTGATCAGCTAGAAAGAAGTGGTCAAAAAGGAATTTAATGGTTTTAGTAAAAGGATTCTCTAAAGGTATGTCAAAAGCTAAGTGACTATTTGTCTATTTGATGAAGCAAGCTATTAACTGAACTGTTACCTCAACTTTGGACCCTTACTCAGTTGTGACTGTAAAAAAACCTCTTTGTTTAAGAATCCTATAAATAGTGACTTTAAAAAACACTTATGTTAGCGAGATGTCTGGTAGCATAAGAGCACTTATTCAGTTTGAATATTTCTCTTTCCAAGCAGAAAATCATTTAGATTAGAATAATTTTAATTAATAATAATGTTTCTGGCAGGCTTGTGCCCCTAAACAAATACAGAATTTACCCTCCTTCTTTCTTAATGAGTTTAGTGTCAGGCTCACCGTCTTCCTCTTCTTCCCAACTCCTTCCTTCACCCTAATCCTTCTGTCTTCTCCAGCAGACTGTCCCCACCCACTTTCCCACTCTCTCTACTAGTTCCATCCCTACTGCCTACAGATAAGGCCAAGTCTCCCCCATTGTTTAAAAAAAAAACAAACACCTTTCACATGCCGTCATTTTACATCCTGTATCTCTCCCCACTCAGATAAATTCCTTGGAAAAGCCTTCTATAACTATGGTCTCTGTCTTCTAAACCCTCTGCAATCTGGCTTCTAGACTAGTCATTCAACTAAAACTGTTCTCTTCACAGTTACCAATGACTAATTACCAAATCTAATGGTCTCTTCTTGATCTATATCCTTCTTGTCTTCTCTGCAGCATTTGACATCCTTCCTCTTGGATAGTCTTTCCTCTCCAGGTTCTCCTGACACCATACTCTTGCTTGCTTCTCCTCCTACCTCATTACCTCTTTTCAACCTCTTCATCTATGTCATGCCAATTAACTTTATGTGTCATCCCAGGATCTCTCCTAGACTTTGCTACTCTTTTCTCTTTTATCTCTCACTGAATGATCTCATCAGGTCCCATGGGTTACTATCACTGTGTAGATGATTCCCAGATCTGTTTATCCAACCCTAGTCTCTGCTAAGCTCTAATCCCACATCACCAATTGGCTTTTGAATGTTTTGAACTAGATGCTGATGGCATTTCAAATGCATAATGTCCAAAACAAGATTTATTATCTTTCCCCCAACACCCTTCCATCTTCTGAATTTCCCTGCTACTGTAGAGGGAACCACAATCCTCCCAGTATGTAGATTTGCAACCTACGTGCCATCTTTGATTCCTCTCTTGGTCAACTGCATATCCATTCAGTTGCCAAATCTTGCTCTTACTTCCTCTACAATATCTCTCATTTATGTCCCCTTCTCCCTAGTTACACAACCATCATCCTATTGCAACAACCTTCTAATTAGTCTCCCTGCCTCAAGTCTCTTCTCTCTTCAGTCCATCCTCCATTCAGCTGACAGAGTATTTTTCCTAAATGGTAGATCTGACCATAGGCAACTTCCTTATTGCCTCTAGAATAAAATATAAAGTCCTCTATTTGGCATTTAAAAGTCTTCACACTCTACCCCCTTCCCTCCTTTCCAATCTTCTTACATACTATTCTACTCTATGAAAACTGACTTAACCCTACTGACCTACTTACTATTCATGACACATGACGTTTCATCTCCTGTATCCATGCTATTGTACTGGCTATTCCCCATAAATAGAATGCTATCCCTCCCAACCTCCAATTTTCAGAATCCCTGGCTTCCTTTGAGACTCAGCTCAAATACCACCTTCTTCAGGAGACCTCTCCTGGTCCCTAACGCTGCTGGTGCTTTCAAAGTTACCTTCCACCTACTTTATACTTATCTTATACTTATGCTTATGCTAGGTACCCCTATTAGAAGGCAAGCTTCTCAAGGACAGGGACTATTTTTGCTTTTTCTTGGCACAGTGCTTGACCCATAGCAAGCACTTAATTAATGCTTTTGGTTGATTGGTTGGTTGGCAAGAATTAATCCATTTTTAATGTTGCAAAACATATTTCTAAGTTAACTCTTGAGCTTTAATCAAACACTGACTAGATTTGATATGAGGACAAATTTCCTAACTATTGTAACTGTTCAAAATAGAATAAGCTGCCTTAGTAGGTGATAGATTCCTCATTATCTTCCAATAAAGTCTAACAAACTCTTGTTGAGGGTGATGAAATATGGATTCTTGTTCAGAGACATGTTGCACTAGGTGACCTCTGAAGTCTCTACCAACTTTGAAATTCTGTGCTTCTGTGAAATGGGCTTGAAGTTTATTCTATGACATATTTCCTACTTTTTCCATGCTGCATGATACCTACTAAAAACATCTAGGTATAATATTCAACAGCATCTTTCAACCAACTACATACTGTAATAGCTCAAACTTTTGGTGATTAGTCTCAATACTTTCATAGATACACCATATGCTGAAACTGGCTTTGGTGAGCTGGAAACAATTAGGTGCTAAATGATTGGAAAATAACTAAACAAATTGAGAGACGTGCATGTAATAGAATATTACTGGGCCAAAAGAAATGGTCCAGAAAATTGGAAAATCAGAAAATTATGAGAAAACTTATATGAACCAAGGCACAATGGAGTAAACACAATCAGGAAAACAATATGTACTATGACTACAATGATATAAATTGAAAGAACGACAACAACAACAAAAACACTGTGTAATTATTATGACCAAGATGGCCCTTTCTTCTTTGCAAGTGTTAGGACAATGGGTGTGAAACTATATACACTATCAGACTTGGTTGATACATCAGTTAATTTTGCTGAACTGCTTTTTTTTCTCTTTTTTTGATTTCCTCCTAAAAGGATGGCTCTCTGAGAATGGAGAGGGATATATTCAGAAATGAATGTGTCATAAAAACCAAAGTCTTAATAAAAATTTAAAAATACAAATAATAATGTCAGAATTTTGAAAAAGATAGTTCTTGACTTTTTATCTAGTAGTGATAATAAGATCTTTCACAAATCTATACTATAGGTCACAGAGAGGGCCAGGTGAAAAATGGCAAGATTTCAGAGAAAACCCATCCCCATGGCCAGTGAAATATCACAGTGGTCCAAATATAGGTTGTAATTTCCCCTCAACACATTTGCATTCTAGACAACTAAAAGATAACCTTACAACTATGCTCAGTACTGATGGATGGTACTGAAAATGCCATATTGCAGGAGGGTCAGCAGGAAAGAACCTCAACAAAAGTGATTAAGACCAAGCAAGAGAGTAGTGATGATAAAAATGAATAAAACAGCTTTATTGAAATGGAAGGAAATCTAACAATATTCATAGTGAATATGTATTTTATATGGTGATTTTGTGTAATTCTTTTTTTTTTAGTGTGTATCATTTGTTTTTTTTCAAAAAGCTCTTATTTGAAGGAACTGGCCTATATGTAGACCACTTTAGTATTGAATCACAAAATCTTGGACTTAGAAGGTACTTCAGAGGGCATCTAGCCTACTACCTTCCAAGTCAAAGGAATGAGATTAGATAGGCAAACATAGAGATGATAAATATACACATATGAAAGTAATGTAAAAAAGTAAATAGAACATAAAATTATTAAGTATTGCCATCCTCCTAGATGAAAAGCAGCATAGTCTCTGTGTAATAACATTATGAATAGTGATGATGATGATGATGATAGCTAGCATTTATATAGTACCTACTACATACCAAGCACTTTACAAATATCTCATTTGATCCTTACAATAACCCTGGGAGATAACTGCTATTATTATCCTCATTTTACAGATGAGGAAACCAAGGCAAGCAGAGATTAAATGACTTGCCCAAAGTCACATTAGTTGTGTCTGAGGTCACATTTGAACTCAGGTCTTCCTGACTCTAGGCCTAGTATTCTATCCACTCTGCCACCTAGCTCTCTCATTAATCTCATGTCATTAAAAAGCAGTGGATGTGGAGAATATAGCTGTACTTTTCAAGTTGTCTCCTACAAATAAATAAATGAACAAACAAACAAAAAGCTCATCAGACTCACAGAATCTCAGAATTGGAGTAGCCCTTAGAGGTCATCTCGTCCAACACACAGCTGAACAAGAATGTCCCTTTCAAGCGAGTCTTCAGATTTCTCTTGAATATCTCCAGTTATTGGGGGCATGGGGACTCATTTCTTCCAAAGTTATTCCATTGCACTTCTGGACAGTTGTAATTTTTGTGATTTTTTTTATTCTAGATATACAGAATTTTAGACTTAGAAGGGACCTCCATGGCCATCTTGTCCAACTTATACCCCCCCCACCAAAATCCACATTTTAAAATACCCAACAAGTGGTCATCCAGCCTCTATTTAAAGATTTTTGATGAAGAAGAACTCATCCCTCCTGAAAGAACCCATTCCACTTTAGAGAGCTAATGGTCAGGAAGTCGTTTGTTTTCCCTGACATTGATCCTAGTTTTGCCTTGGCTTATGGCTCAGCTCTTTAGGACCAAACAGAACAAGTCTAATCTTTCTTCCAAACACCAACCATTCAAATATTGGAAAATATCTATTATGACACTCCTGAGTCTTCTCTTCTTCATGCTAAACAACCCCTGTTCCTTCAACTGTTTCTCATATGCCAAGGACTCAAGGCCCTTCACCACCCTGAGCATCCAGAAAAAGGCTTCTCAGTGTCTCTTAAATTTTGGTACCCAGAGCCAATATGTCCAGTACAATCTCATCAGGACACAAGCATTCTTGTAATCGCCCTTTCCTTCTTCATGATAGTTGCCAATCAATTCCTTAAGGATCCCTCCTAGAATTTTCTTGGGAATTTAGTCAATCCTCTCTGGTCCATTGTCTGGAGACTTTATTTTCTTTTGCTTTTTTGAAGACCAGAACAGCATTTTCCCTTCTGCCCTCCTGTAACTTTCTGAAGCTCAACAATCACATCTAGCAGGTCTTTCCATACTGAGGACTTAGTTTATCTGGGCAAAGTGACTTGAATTCATAAAGGACAAGACAAAATTTGTCTCTCTGCAACTCCTGTACTTAGTTCTAATCTCTACGGCCAAGTGGAATAACCAGTGATGTCTTGGAATAAGTAAATGTGAATTAACTTGTAAGAGCCACTATTTGCTAAAATTTTCAGTGCAAACATTTACACTGCAGAAATTGACAAATGTTATAAATCAGGGCTTGATTTGTCATTCTATTGATTGTCTAGACTTAAAGTGAGGGAGAAAATACTAATACTGCAGATTCAACTTTAAAATCTGTTGTACACACTTTTTTTGGAGAACCAGTTGCTAAACATTTAACAACACTCTTCAGAACATCTCTAATCTCTTTTCTATCCATCTCCTCAAAGACCTGATGACTGTTAACATCCAAATCTTTTATTCTCTTCTAGGCTAACATGTTGTTGTTGTTGTTGTTGTTCAGTCATGTCCAACTCTTCAACCACCTGTCCTCGGGCCTTTTTTAGCAAAGATACTAGACGCCATTTCCTTTTCCAATTTTATGCAGGCAGGTGGTAAGCCCAGGATCACACAGCTAGTAAGTGACTGAGGTCATATTTGAACTCTGGTCTTTCTGACTCCAGGCCCAGGGCTCTATCTACTGCACCACCTAGGCTAACATACCCAATTCCATAAACCAATCCTTATGTAGCACCATTTCCCAAATGTACAATGATTAAGAACACCACAGGAAACAATATTATGTGAGGCAAGACCCAGAAAGATTTTCTCCTAGAATTCTTGCTCTCAGTGGAAGTGCTGTGTGACCTCAGGTAAGTCTCTGAATATCTCTCCATTTCCCTCTTTATTCAACAAGACAATCTCACAGCCTGCCTTACTGAGTACTGTGAGGATAAATGTCACTTAAGGATTCTAACTTCTCTAGACCAGACTTCGCATTATTATGAGTTAGAAATGCTCTGACTTGTTCCAACCCCAGAATGTGCTACCCTGTCTTGCTACCCAAGTGACAATTTTAATTCTAGTCAGTGAAGTGCCCAGAGTCCCCTAGGAAGACATGTCCTATAAACAAAAATAGTTACAATAATTATGTAACTTCAGACCCACTCAGCAATTTGCACTCTCAAAAAAAAAGAAAAGAAGAAAAACCTCACGATGTATAGACTTGGTCTTGACCCTCTTCCTGCTAAAGAACAGGGAGAAGAGCTAATTAGAATGATGAATGAACACCTGCGCAAAGCTAAGCCCATTTGCTGAGTGTGCAATCCAGAAATGTACTCCCTGGCTTTGAACTTTGCCCCAAGTGAAAAACAACAAGCAATACTCACATATTCCTTCACACTTAGCCTATCCTCATTGGAACATGATGAGGGAAATGCATCATCAGTGTCCAGCACATGCCAAATACATGTGCTTTATAAATTTTTACCAAAAAATCTGGGAAACAATTTGGAATTATTTAAGAAAAGTTACTAAAACTAAATAAATCCAACAAAAATTGCAGTACCTACCAAATTCGAAGCTAAGTGCTAAGGATCCAGAGTCAAAGGAGAAAAGCAGTCTCTTACCACAAAGAGCTTATATACTACCAAATTGTCTTTACTCTTGATGCAACAATCTCATTACTGGGTTTGTACACCAAGGAAGTAAATGACAGCAAGAAGAGACCCACTTCTACAAAAATAGTCACAGCAGCATTGTTTGTAAGAGCAAAAAAAGGACTGAAAACAAATGATTAGAGAATGTCTGGAAAAGTAGAAGTATACTGATATAATGCACTATTATTGCTCTGTAAGGAATGAATAAACAATTCAGAGAACATGAGAAGATCCATATGCAGGGATGCAATGAAGAAATCATGGCCCAAAGAACAATTTGTGTGATGGGCTATAGCAAAGCAAATGAAGATAGCACTAACAGGGAAGTAAAACTGAGGTCAGATACAAAAAATGGGAAACCAAAGGTTTCCAAAGGTACCAAAGAATTAAAGCATTATGGTGATGAATTTGTTGTTATTGTTGTGGCTGTTTGGTTGTTTCAATTGTGTCCAATTCTTTGTGACTCCATTTGGGGTTTTCTTGGCAGAGATAATGGAGTGGTTTGCCTTTTCCTTCTCCAGCTCATTTTACAGATGAGAAAAATGAGGCAAACAGGGTTAAGTGACTTGCCCAGAGTCACACAGCTAGTAAGCATCTGAGGCCAGATTTGAACTCAGAAAAATGAGTCTTCCTGACTCCAAGCCTGTCACTCTATCCACTACACCACCTAGCTGCTCTTTGTTAATGAATAGTCAACTCCAAAAGTCGAGAGTCCCAATCACCTACTGGGGGAAGGGGGTTCCTAAACTCTTTTCAAGGAATGGAATTTGAGAGAGCTAAAGAGATGTTGTTCAGGGATTTCTTGAGATACATCTGCTATGTCAAAATAAAGGGAGAGGGATAGAAACTGGACCTGGGACTTCTTCAGGATCTGGAACTCCGGGGATAAGGAAACTCCCTCTCCCAGTGCAGGCTGACGTTTTCTCAGTAACTTATAGTGTTGCAGAGTTGCTGTGCCACCAGACAGTTAAGTGACTTGCCCAGGGCCACACAGCCAGTATGAGACATGGGAGTTGAACCCAGGCTTTCCTGGCCCCAAGGCCAGATCTCTATCCACTCCTCCACACTACCTCTTAAGACAAAGTGTATCAAAGACTTGATAAAAAGCATTCTAAATAAAATCTCAGTTGAGGTAGAAAAGTCTCACGTTCTCTAGTCCACTTGTACAAGTGACTGTGTTTTCTTCAATGAAAACATACCGCTAAAATGATTACACTAGAACCTCACCTTTTACTTTGTGTACTATTTACTCTCATGCAGAATTCACTGTTAATCATGACTGTCTCAGACCTCATCTGGAATGACTGATATACCAAAATGACCATTGCAAAGTGGTCTTACCTATAAGATAATCTCCCATTGAACCTCAAGGACAGTATAGTAGTATATCCAGCAGTCTCTTATACTTAATTCTTCTCCATAAATGAAAAGATGCTTGGAGTATGTCGCAATATTCTAGGTTTCCTCCCACCCCATTTTTATTAGAGGACAGAGTAATCATGATAATAAAGAAGTGGGAACATGGTAGATATAGTACTGTTCCTGGCATGGGGCTATTGGGCCTTTTCCCAGAACACTGGCATGAGAGGGGGTACATTTCTTCCAGTCATGCTGGATAATGAAGGTAACCTGCCAATTAGGTCTGTCTCCCAGGGCACTTCCTCCCACCAACAGGTCTGGGATGGATTACCACTGGGTTTGGGGACCTATCTCACAAGGAATTCCTGCAACAGACCTTGCAGTGGTCCAGGACCTCATCCCTGACTTACCTCAACTGAATGTGCCAGAATTCTCAGTTATAATTCTGTCGGCGTGTGACTCTGCATAAATGTATGTAGCTGGTAATAGGAACAGGTGCTTGGATGTAGGGGCACTGTGTCCTAATATGTCTCAGTCTGCTTTACTGAGTTCAGGGATATGTTAAGGCCCAGGAAAAAAAATGGGAAAACACTGCCCCAATCCATACTGAAAAAATCACTTTGAATATAATCTCAGAAGGACCCCCTTTTAAAGCTGTTACTGTTACTGATCCAGAAACAACTTAGCAGCAGGCCTTCTCTCTGCTGTAGCCCTTAAAACTCCAATGAAGCTCCAAATAGGCCTCTTCACCTATTCTGCAGTATGGTTTGGGCTGCTGTACCACCTATCATCATAAAGCATTAGCTAAACACATTAACTGTACCCAGTGCTGGGCTACTCTATTGGAGAAGTACATAATCTACAAAGAAAGGTACCCAGCCTGTGCCTCCTAAGGGCATACAATCCTGAATTCCTGCACAGCTGCTTGTATGCCACATGCCGAGTTATCTCAGGCATAGGAATTTTTTTTTACAATGTTTTAAAGTTTACAAATGCTTTCCAGGTATTCTCTCTTTTATCTCCATTTTACAGATGGGGAAACTAAGGCTAAAAGAGGTTAAGTAGCTTGTATCTGAGATAGGACCTGGACTCAGGTCTTCCTGACTAACCTTTGGGCCACCTTGCTGCCTCTAAACTGAATTTCTTAGAGGGACAGGAGGCTCTGAGGTCTATGAGACTGCCCAACCAAATACTAGCTACCTGTGAATGCTTCCTCAATACTAGTAGTGCTGTAACTTTGATAAGTCAATGACCTTCTCTGTGCCTCAGTTTCCTCATCTATAAAATGAGAGTGTTGGGACTAGGTGACCTTCAAGGTCCCCTTCTAGTTCTAAATCCATGATGAAGAAGTGGTAGCAACACTAACACTAGCTAAAAAGCAAGATCTGTTATTGCTTTGTGCCTTCCCAGCCTCCCCCACTTTCATGCAATAAAAACAATGATCTATACCCAGCAGTGATATCATCTTGTCACTAATATGACCCTTTGACAGATAAAGGAAAGAAACAAACAGTGTAAGCTATTTTTTCCTTCCTCTTTTAATAAAACACTTGGCATTTATATAATATTTTTAACTTGTTCAAAGCTCTCTCATGTTTTCCTTCTGAAACATAACTCCTTGTTTTCTGGAATTACACATGCTATGGAGCCCACTTGGGATTCAAAAGCTCTAGAACTGCAAAGCACAGAAGAACCCACATTCCAAACTCCAGAAAAAGTCGAACTCTAGAGTAAAATTCAAACCTAGTCAGGGTGAGGGCTTTGAAAACGTTTAAGGGGCCAATGAATGATTGATGTATGTGAAGCTTTAACTCAGTATTAGAATGGAAGCCAACAGATTTCCATTCATTCTCTCTGAAGTTAAACTACCTCTCTTGGGACACCATCACCTCCAACTAGGAGCTACATCACGTTACAAATGGAATAGAGCCTGGCCTGACCTGGACCTGCCATAGCAAAGGGATGAGTGTGATGATTCAATAAATAACAAGCCAATCAATTTGTAAGCATTTATTTAGAAACTATATGATGAAAGGAAAGGGAAATGGAGGAAATAATGATAACCTCATTTTTACTTTGAAAGTAAAGCATGAGAAGAGTGTGAGTGCATAAGCAGTAGCTAGGCATTAAGATAATGCCAATGCTGCTAGCAATTTGGGGAGACTGGCTCTACTTTTTGACCTTCAGATATGGCCCAGAAGTGCTTCTTACTGTACCTACGAAGTTTGAAAAATATAATAATTGGCAGATAGAAGAGTAAGCACTGGTATGAGCTGAAAAAAAATATCCTTACCACTACTAGGTCTGTATTCCAAAGATATCATAAAAAGGTGAAAGGACTCACAGGTACAAAAATATTTATAGCAGCTCTTTTTGTGGTGGCCGAGAAATGGAAATTGAGGGGATGCCCAACAATTGGGGAATGGCTGAACAAGTTGTGGTATATGAACGTAATGCAATACCACTCTGCTATAAGAAATGGTGAGCAGGAAGATTTCAGAACCTGGAAAGACGTATATGAACTGATGCTGAGGGAAGTGAGCAGAACCAGGAGAACATTGTACACAGTAACAGCAACATTGTGCGATGACCAACTTTGATAGATTTAGCTCTTCTTGGCAATACAATGATCTATTCCAAAAGATTCAAGATGTAATATGCTATCCACATCCAGAGAAAGAACTGTGGAGATCAAATCACACTATTTCCTCTTTTTTTCCTCTCTTTCTCATGGCTTTTCCCTTTTGTTCTGATTCTTCTTTCACAACATAACTAATGTAAAAATATATTTCATATGATTGTACATGTATATCAGATTGCATGATGTCTTAGGGAGGAGGGAGGGAGGAAGGAAGAAAAAAATTTGGAACTCAAAATCTTGTAAAAGCAAATTTTGAAGTTTTACATATAACTGGAAAAAAAATAAAATACTATTAAGGAAAAAAAAGAAAGGAAAAAATATCTTTCTAGTAAAATTCTCTCTCCATCTTAAGAAAGAGAGCACTTACAACACAGTAATGAATGTGGAACTGAGCCCTGTCTGTATAACTGGTAGCTCTTTTTTGCTTTGTTTTTACTGATCAGTATTCTGCCTAACATTTGCTTCTGTGATGGGTATATTGCATAGCAGGCAGGTGGTTGTGAAAATAGTATAGCAAGAAGAAAATCTCTTGTTATTGATGTACTAGATTTGTGTCTGTCTTTTAAACAGTTCTAGTTTTACCTTACGTGGAATAATGAGGCAGAGTGTAAAAGAATTCAAAGGTGAAATAAAAAAATTCTACCAGTTAAATCGGGGGGAGGGGGAGGAAGAGAGCATTTATCTGAAGCAAAATTTCTCCAAAATGGGAAATAAATCTGATACTGGGATTGTTTATAATCCATCTTTCCTCTTGGGTTCAGTAGTTCCTTGGAAGTTAGATTCTCACTCTCTGTTCCCCAGAGCATCTGTTGGTAAAAATACTACTTACCTAAAATATCACTTAGTAAATAACTGCTCTCTGTGTGATACTCCAAGGATCTGAGAAGGTAAAAATGCCTTTCAACTGGATTATTGACTCCTGGATTACTCTCTGGCCGCATGTGGCACAGTGACCACCTAGTGACTAGGTCCTATCCAATATTTGCAGGAAATGCTCAATAGAGGGAAGCAAGGCTCACTTACCTGACATGAACCTACAAAGGGATTTCTTTCATAACCTCTGTCCATCTAATGTCAATTGTCAGCACTGGTTGATGAGCTACACAGACCACTTATTTGGGTATTTAATCACATACAACCTGGCTTTGTTATTTAACTGTTCTGTGGTTTGTTTGGTTTTTTTTTATTCTGTTCATTCAACATTCTGTTTATTTCATGCCTGACGAATAGAAGGCCCCACCATAAGTGTTCTGGATGGAAACAAAGAGTGTAGAAGTACAGAGAGGCAAAGGGCCTCAGAGGTCAGCGAGTCCAACCCATGACTGAACAGGACCCCTCTATAACATAGCTGACAAGCTGTCATTCAGCTTTTATTCAACATGGAACACTCTAAGGCAGCCCATTACACTACTGGGCAGCTCTGATGGTTGGGAGATTTTCCTTTCACGAAGCTTAATTTTTCCTCTTTGTACTTTCTACCATGGCTCTGGTTGTGTCCTACAGAGATAAGCAGAAGTCAGATCCTTCTCCCATAGGACAGCCCTTTTTACTTTTTGAAGACAGAAATCATATCCCCCAAATTCCTGTTTTCCAGGCTGACATCCTCAGTTCTTTCCACCAATCCTCAAAGAGCATCATCTCAGGGCTCTTCATCATCTTGGTTGCCCTTCTTCTGGATGCTCCTGAGCTTTTCAATGTATTTCTCAAAAATGCACACCCCAGATATGGGACAACTAAGTGGCACCATGGATATAGTGCTGGGCCTGGAATCAGAAAGACTCATCTTCCTGTGTTTAAATCTGACCTCAGACACTTACTAGCTATGTGACCCTGGACAAGTTACTGAACCCTGTTTACCTCAGTTTCCTCATCTGTCAAATGAGCTAGAGAAGGAAATGGCAAATCCTCCCAGTATCTTTGCCAAGAAAACCCCAAATGAGGTCACAAAGAGTCAGATATGACTGAAAAATGACTGAAAGATCACTGGCTTTGAAACCAGAAGATCACAGTTTGAATCCTAGCTCTGCTACCAACTATATTAACTATATTAAGTAACTGAATCTCTTTTGTCCTTGTCCTTGACTATAAAATGAGGAAGATTGCCTACATCACTTCTAAGGTCTCTTCCAGCTCTAAATCAATGTCACCATGATCTAATTCAATATTTCCCAAACTAATGGAGCCATGGAACATATTAGGGTTTGAAATAAATTGCAAGAACTCATAAAGGATATTCTGGAAATGTGAAATATTGGGATAAGGGAGATTTTAAAGCAAAATAGAAGAAATAAAGATTATATTCAGACTCTTAAATTAGTACATATTATGATTATTTTTATACATTTCAGGACTTCAATGCCTCAATGAATCTATGATTTCCTTGGTGCGGGGGTATTCTCTCCAATCATGCAGACAGAAACTCATCCATATCTGCTCATACCATGATCTATACAACATGTTGGAGGCTTTCTTCTGCATCTTTTAACATTTCATGGTGACTAATACAACATTCAGGCTATTCATCTGTTATCTGTTATCTTTTTGTCTAAATGACCAGCCTTTTCCAGATATCTTTCTTAGATGATATCTTTTGCACGACTTTTTGCTCCCAAGTTGTCACTGGTATTATGTTGTGGCCTAAAGAAGCCACCATGTGTCTATCTCTCCATTGCCCTTTGAGTGACCCACAATTTTTATTCTTTGGAGCTTGTGATGTTTCATGATTTAGAGTCATATAGTATCCCTAAGAGAATACTGATGCTATAAAGATGTGTTTTCATATCAGGAGACAGTTTGAGAGCTCTGAAAAAACACCGCATTTTCTCAAATGTAACCCATCCTACTCTCTTCATTCTCTTCCAGTCAGGCTCAGCTCACTGTCCATCTTCAACATCTTTCCAAATAATATGTATCAACAGACTAATATAACAGCCTATCCCTTTAACTGCATGTCACTAGTCTGGGCAATTAGCAGCTTCCATTGACTTTTTTCCTGGGTGAATTGCTAGGCTGATCTCTTTTAAGTGGACATGTAAGTCACTGAGTAGGCCCTATCATATTCTAAAGGCTGAAAATCTACCCCCACAAAACGATGTTATCCACAAACAGAAGCATCTTGGGAATTTCAACATTTATAAGAAGTCTCTCCTTCACACAGGACATCCTCCAGACAAGGATCATATTGACGAGCAACACCTCTCTCTCTGATGCTGTGCTTGCTATTGAGAATCAGAGGATCATTGAACAAAATTCTCTCCATGGTGGAATCTTTCAAGACTTCTTGCATGACCTACACCTACACATAGAAGAAATCCTGTTGGGGAAGAGCCTTTAAGGCTATGTTTTGCTTTACTGAATTAAATGGGTTTTTTTTCTTGTAATCAACAAATAATAAAAATAGCAGTGTCATATATTTTCTGTACTTTCAGCCAACTATTGTTACTGTTTGTCCTTAGGTCTTGAAGCGGACCAATGGCATCATGGAATGAGGTCTTGATTCACGCATGAACTGGATCTAAGTGAGGCAGAGCTGCACAAAATCGTCAGTCTCATGCTCTCTTCCTGAATCATTGAAGTCCAGTGGCAAGAAAAAGTCAAGATGACTGGTGATGGCCCAGGGTACAGCAGATGACCCTGACATCTTCCATGTCCGACTGAGCTCTAAGCACTCCACAGCTCCTGCTTCAGCTGCCTTCATGACCATTGGAACAAAGTATTCTTATATGCCCATTTTATCAGGGAAAGTCTTCACATGCTTGGGGTAGACATCCCTTACCTCACTGACAGATTTGAGGCATGTTGGTTACCCTCAACATGGTTTAGTCCATCTGTCAAGGTGGTTTAGTAGGCCACTGTGCATGCTACAGCTTCTTGGAGCCACAGGTGACAGTTAAGTGCCAGGTAGACACCAAAGGCAGATGAGCAACCCTGAGAAGGGCTCAGGAAGCCCTCCCACCAGAGGTGCAAGTCCTCCTTCAACACCCCATATACCTACTTTCAGCCAACAATATCAAAGTGAACATGAGGTCTTCTGCAGGAAATCTTCAATTGCTAAATGCTTGTTCCTTTCTCATTTTTTTCATCAGAGATGCCCTTGAGATTTGCCCATGCCCTTAACATCCTTATAATAAGGATTTCATAAAGATGACTTAACTGCTGTCCTTTCAGTGATTTTCACCAATTATTTAGCATCTTCTGCTCTTTGATATGCCTCAAAAATTGATCCCTCCATACTTTCAAAATTGTGTCACATCCTGCACAAATCTCCTCTTTATGCACTTGGACTGGTCCAGCTATTCTTCTCAACTTTATTTTATTAAGTGCTATTTCTACTTCCTCCTATACCTCACAGTATACAGAAAGGTTCGAGAACAATCATTGTGATTTCAATAACACAGAAGATGAGAATGGAGGTGTTTAGAAATCTGTTCCATTTTGTGTTTATTTGTTCTCCAGATTTTATTTATAAAGCTCTTGGTATGATCAGTTTTAGCTATGTCTCAAACGCAGCTTTCTTCAAACACATTTTCCCCTCTACTGCTTTTCACTATGTTATGAGGCTATATTACAGCATCCTCCCCTACAATATTTTCTAAATGAGTTTGTACTCTACACCAGCATTGCCTTTGGCTGCCATGCCTTGCTAATTAGCAAGGTGGCCAAGTATTTGCTAGCTACAGTGATTTCAGGGTTCTTTTGCACTACTCATTGTAGCTCCTGTCTGATACCTGTTAAATTCCTCTAAAAATAGTGGTAATCAATATATTTAAATTTCTCTATTTTCCTTTTTTTCAGAGACAACACAGCATGCATGTTTACATGGTTCTGGTTGGAGCTATTAAATTTTCAGAAAACACCTTCTTATCTTCAGTCTTTCTTTTAATTCAGTATTGATTACAGGCATATATATACCTATGAGCTGGGAGGGGGGAAGGAGGAAGGGACCATACCTGGATATATACCCTGTCTATGCTCTATGCATTCCTATTGTATGGATACTGACCTGTATTCTAACTAGTCATTGATCCAGCTATACATAGACCTCAGGGTTAGAAATGATTCCCATATCAGTATCCATAATTTTTTACCTGTAAAGAAATAAAACCTATTGTCATTTTAAAACACATTGTTAAATACTTACCACGTCCAACCTCTCTCTCTCTCTCTCTCTCTGTTTTTGCATATCTCTGTCTCTGCTTCTCTGCCTTTTTCTGTGTGTCTGTCTCTCTATTCATGAATATATTTGTAAGTATGTGCACCTATGAATTTTTTAGCATTTATTAGTTTTCAATTATTAATCAATTGAATTTTTAATAGGATTCCTATTCATATTTCATAGTGCATCAGGATTATGTAGAACCCAGTTTGGGACATGCCTACTTGGTCCAACTCATTTTATTGATGACGAAGGAAGGAAGGAAAGGAGGGAGAGAGGAGGGAGAGAGGAAAAAGAGAAGAAGGAAAGAAAAAGAGTGGGAAAGAAGCAAGAAAGAAAACAAGCACCTGGCTCTATGTTAAGCACTTTACAAACATTATCTCATTTGAATCTCACCCTAACCCTGGGAGGTAGATACTAATATTATGCCCATTTTACAAATGAAGAAACTGAGGCAGCCAGAGGTTAAGTGGTTCACCCAGAGTCACATAGCTAGTAAGTGTCCAAAGATGAATTTGGACTCAGGTCTTCTTGACTCCATGCTCAGCTTTCTATCTACAGTACCACCTAGCTGACTATTCATGAGGAAATAGAGACCCAGAGAAACACTAAATTAGTGGCAGAATTGGGACTAAACATTGCTCCTTCCACTATGCCAGAATCCCTTGTCCCCATCTCTGCAGTTTTATGATACCATGTCAATCCTCCAAGCTGGACTGGACACCCCAAGAAGGCATTCAGACATTTTTCTGGTGGTAGATGAAACAGCTTTGCACGTTTTGCAGATTCCAGGGAAGGAGTCGCAGCATTCTTCCACCCTTGGTAACTAATAGCAACAAGGATAGAAATCTGAGGCCATCATCTATAGTGATAGAAGAAAGTGCTTACCAATGTAGCAGTGGGAGCTGGGGCACAGCAGGCATGAAAGAAAGGGGAAGTGCTTCTTAAGAAGCAATATTACTGTTCAGTTCAGCAGATCAGAATGAGGTCAGAGAACTGGGAGAGTTCCTATAGTACAGTGTTCAATCCTCCTCCATCCGTATATGAGCTGGTGTAACTACCTGGGATTTCTCTCTATAGTGAGCGTGTGAAATCCAAGGGATGAGAAATAAGAAAGTAAGGCAGAGACCTGATTACCTTATTACAGACCACCCTTTCAACACAAGAACAACCAGGCTGTGCTGGGGTTTGGGCTGAGACCATGCTTACCAGCACAGCCAGTCTGAGACCTTCCCTTCCTATCAAAGGCAGTAGTGCTGAGATAGCAAAGCAGTCAGTGGCAGAAACTCTGCCCAGTAACCTGAGAGCAAAAGAATTAGCTAGATGTTGGGCAAATATTTGACAATGCTTCAGGTTATTTTTCTGGAAAAGATGGAGAGATGTGAGCTGGAAGACTATATAATTAGGCAGACTTAAAATGGGACTCAAAGCACAAATCATTCAATAGTTTCAGGTCAACTTGGAAGGAGGTCTCCAAAGGAATACTTCAGAGATCTGTGTTCAGCCCCCCTTCACTACAGGACTTTAAGTAAAGGTTAAGGTCAGCAGCGCCAAGCTCAAAAGAAGCCAGGTCCACTAAAACATACAGAAGGATCCTTGCAGACTGCATATTGATTTAGAAAACTACATATTAATATAATTTATGTTTTATTGTATTTCTATTTATTTTGTTAAATATTTCCCAATTACATTTTAATTGGTTTGAGCTGTACCTAGCAATGTTACAGGCCGAGCCCACAAGCAGCTACACTGAAAGATCATTTGTCAGGGATATTCCATCTACATATCTTATATGTGCCAATTTATAAACCTTGTTAGAATGTAAACTCCTTAAGACCAGAGACCATTTTGATTTTTTCTTTCTATCTCAGTGCTGAGCATAGTTCCTGGAATATGGCAAATGCTAAATGAACGCTTGTGGTCTGGTTGGCTGGAGATGGCATTCTTTTTCTGGCATGGGTTGGACTGAATGGTCTGTGAGGTCACTATTGACATCAGTCGCTTCATCTATCAAATGAAAGAGTTTAATCAGATGATCTGTAAGGTCCCTTCTAAGTTTAAAACTCCATGAATAGATTCCAAAGCTAAACTGCAGGATTCTCAGCTCCTGTTATCCTGATCTTCTTCCCAAGGAAAAGATCAACAGCCTTCCCACTTATTTCAATTAAAAATCCAGATGCCACAAGCCACCGGTAAAAGTAAAGAAAGTCTGAAATTGTATTAGGATTTCTAAATACTAAAATTTATTCTTATCATTAATTACTGATTCTTGTACCCAGAAATATCAAGTTGGAGACATTCGAATCACAGGATTTTGGTACGTCTGTGACATTTTTTTTATTTCCAGGATTTCCTTCTTGGAAAACATTTCTAATCTTCATATTATTTCATTGATTCAGACAAGCATGTTTTACTAACTGTGAAATTTATTTCCTTTGGAATTCCAGAAAACTAACTATTCACAACACATAAAAATAAAGACTTTACAGGAAAAAAAAATCCAGATCCCGTATGGTGATCTGACAGAATGTAAACACCTTGAGGCCAGGAACTGTTTTGGTGGTGGTGGTGGTGGTGGTGGTGGTGGTGCATTAACTCTTTGTATCCTTAATGCTAGCACAGTGCCTGCCATATAATCAATGTTTAAGAAATACTTGATGATTGTTGTTTAATACTAAGGATTTGTTTCAGTGTTGCTCTGTTTCGTCTTGGTGCTGCTATGGGAGGGAAATCACATGAAAACTGAACTCTTTCTCTCCTCTCCTCCCTTCTTCTTCCCCCCCCCTTACTTTTCCCTCTCCTCTCCTCTCCTCTCTTCCTCTCCTCTCTTCCTCTCTCCTTTCTTCCTCTTCTCTCTCTCTTCTCTTTTCCTTCCATCCTCTCTTGTCCCCTCCTCCTGTCTTGTCCTGCTCTTTCCTCTTTTCCCCTCTCCTCTCTTCTCCCTTCATCCCCCTCCCCTCCTCTCCTCTTTCTCTCCCCAAGTCCCACCAGCTTTGGAAATCAAGAGCCCTGAAAGAACCCTGCTACACAGCAAGTAAACTGTGCCATTTCTATCACTGACTAATGAGGTGTTTGCCACAGAACAAATCTGAAAAATAAATTATGTATAAGACATGATTTCCAAACTAGCCGCAAGTTTTGTCCCAGTGTATTTTTACTTTTCTTGGAGTGTTCCCTTTAGGGGTGAGCTGCCCCCAGTAGAAAAGTTACATGGAATTAGAAGGAAGCCTTCAAGGGTTATGCTTGGCCCTGTCAATGGTGGGTCTGAAATTATGTTTGTCAGATCCTGTGCTCTTTCCTTGCTCTGGTTTCTTAACTGGGATAGAGGCACCATTTCAGATGATATTCAACTATGCACCAGCCAGCAGAGCCTGGGGTTGAATTTCCTTCTAGGTAAATTCCCGTGGTGATTTACCTGACCTGGAAAAAGATTATGACCCATACCCCAACTCCACAGACACACAGAGACAAGTACTGGGGCCTAGAGTCCTTTACTCCAATCCATTTTCCACTCCGCTATCAAACCAATCTTCCTAAAGCACAGGACTAACCCCTATTAAATAAATAAACAAACAAGAAAACAAATGAATGAATGAATAAGATAAAATATATATAAATATTTCTACACAGGGTAAGATGAGGTTTGAAAGGTGGGATGGTATAGCAGCAATAACTTTAGATTTGAAGATGGGAGTTGTTCTACCATCACGTCCAACTCTTCATGACCATATTTGGGGTTTTCTTGACAAAGATACTGGAGTAGTTTGGGTTCAAATCTCAATTCTGACACTTACCAGCTTTGTGACTTAGTGCAAGTTACTTAACCTCTCTTAGCATCAGTTTATCCATCTACCTATGAGCTCCATTAATAAAAAAAAATTATTAATAATTAATTTAATTAATTAAATATGTAATAAAAATTAATTAATAATTAAACAACTACTATGCAACAAAAACAAGGATACAAAGACAAATATCAAATATTTACTGTCTTCAAGAAATTTCTATTATAGCATGGAAAATAGTATGAAAACATACATAAATATAAAATAAATGCAAGGTCATTTCAGAAGAGGAGTCGTTAGAAGCTGGAAGGATCAGGAAGGGTCTAATATGGAAAGATGAGCTCAGGCTGAGCTTTGAAGGAAATCAGAGATTCTAAAGAGTCAATACATTCCTGCCATGGGGGACAGTTTGGGGAAAATCTCAGAGGTAAGAATGCCATGGCAGCCAGTTTGTATCATGGGCAGACCTTGAACTCAAGTCTAATTGGCTCCAAGGTCAATCTTCTACCAGTTAGACCTCACTCAGTCTACATATATGATGTGCGTATAATGAATCTATGAGCAAGTCAATAGCAGATACTAATAGTAATAACACTGTCCCACTTCCCCAGGTAATTGAGTGTTTCTGTTCTGGACAGAAACCCTGAGGATCTTTCCCTTCCAGTTAGATTTTTTTTTTTGATGACCTAGGCAAATTAGGCCATCTTTTGCCTCATTTCTTACCTAGCCTTAAATCACTGAATGGATGTTGCCTCAGGCTAACTGAGACCTGGGAAAGACCTTAGCTTAAAAAAAAGGCCAGGGTCTCCCACTGCATCTGGTGTCATCTCTAGTCATCCTAACCTATATCTTGGACTCAGATGACCCTGGAGGAGAGGGTAAAGCTGATGAATTTGCACAGCCCTGCCTCACTTAAATCCAATTCATTGGCAACATAAGACATTACTGTCCTGATGTCATTGGTCCTCATTCAGAATGAAGGACAAACAACAATATATGCATTCACCACCACTGGTGATTTTCAAAGTGGTTACAATTACTTCTTGTAGTATGCTGTCATTTGGGGTGCATTTCTATGGACAGTGGGTAGAGATGAATCCAAGGGATTAACCTAAATTTAATAACTCATTCTTATAGTATTAAAGGATTTACAAAACATTTTCCTCACAACAAACCTGTAAAATAGGAACTACAAGTGTTTGTTTGACTTGATTTGCATACAGATTTTTTGTACAGATCTATGACTGCATCAGTACAGAAAAGCTGTCATTTTCTAGGGAGGTAGAGCAATCTAATGGATAAAGAATTGGCCTCAAAGCCCAGGAAACCTAAGTTCAATTCTGCCACTGACACAAAAGAGTGCTGTGACCATGGGAAAGTCACTCAGCCTCTCAGTGAGCCTACGCTGCTTTAGGTTACTTTTAAGCTGCCATTTGGTTTTCTACACCAATAAAATCATATTCTTGTGCAAAAAAAAAAAATTAATGAACGTTGTAGCTTTTCATTATACAGAGCTGCTATGAGGAAATATGACTTGTAAACTTTAAAGTAGTCAAAGAATATGAGTTATTATCATTAGGCTGATGTCTTGACTCCATCTCTGCCCCTGTCCACAAAAATTTCACCCAATGACGTTATAATTGTTCTGGCTTATGTGACAATGTGCAAACAGTGCAGCCAATTTGAAAATCACCAGTGGTGGTGAGCTTTTGATCTATGTTCTATGCACCAATAATTACCTCCCTAGGAGATTATTGTTGACACCTATCATTGACTTGCACGCCCCAGTACACACACACACACACACACACACACACACACACACACACACACACACACACTGGCCACTAACATACAAGAAGCTGGTCTTACATAAACATCCATGTGGGGCTCTTATAAGTTCTAATAATGAATCCTATGTATATATAAGAGGCATGACTAAATTATTTATTTGTTCATACTGACACCAAAGTGCCCCAGAGACTATAAGTAATGTTTAAAATTCCTTAGAATTACACTCCAGCTCTCAATCTATGATCCCATGATCCTGCTCTTTCTCCTTCATTCAATCTTTCCCTCTTTATTGGTTCCTTCACTGTTTCTGACAAAGAAACTCAGATCTCTCTTGGCCTCTTAAATACACACACACACACACACACACACACACACACACACACACACTCTTTTCTTTTGACTCTATCACGTCCTCAAGCTGCATTTTATATCTCTTCTCTCCTTCCCTGATAAAACTTCTGGAAAAGAATATTCTTCTCTCTCTGCCTCGTCTTCCTCACCATCCATTCATTTTCGAATCTGTTGAAATCCATCTACAGCAGACTACTGAGACTGGCCAAGGTCTTAATTGCTAGACCCAAAAGGCTTTCATCAGGTGATTGTCCTTAATCTTTCTGCAGCGTCATATATTCTTGACCATTTCTACACTTTGGGTACTCACCCCTCCATGACTACAGTGACACTCCTCTCTCCTTGTTTAATCACTCTTTTTTTGTCTTTACTGATTCATCTCCCTCTATTCCCATTAGCGTGGTTATCCCCTAAACACCATCCTCAAGCTCTGCCTTTCTTTATGAATAAAATTATTTATTATAAACAAAATTAAAATTAGCACAGCTCTTTAAACTTGTTTTGCAACTATTAAGTTTAAATAAATGCATTTCAATACAGAAAAGGTCATAACTTTTCAGTCAGTCCTTCTAAAGCTCCATTAAGTTTCTTTCTAAGTCTGTTTATTCTCATTTAGTTTTCCTTTCATGTGGTCCTAATTAGTATGTACTTTGTTCTGGTTATGGTTTTTTTAAAAGCTTTACTGCATAGCCTTTTCAGATTTCTTTATATTCCTCATACTTGTTTATATTAATTGCACTGTTGTATCCCATTATGCTAATATGTTTAACCATTTATTTAACATCCCTTTTCTCATCCCCCTCAGGCAATCAGTTGTCAAGTGATGTCCATTCTGCCTCTACAACATCTCATGCATTTGTTCCTTCCTCCCATATTGTCCATCATCATCTCTTTCCTGGACTATACTAACGGCCTCCTCCCTATTCTCGCTGTTTCCAGCCCTCTCCTCTTTAATAATTCCCTACACCATGACTAAAATAAACTAACTTCCAATAGACTGACCATGTCACTTCCCTGCTCAAAGCTTATTATGGTGCCCTTTTAACTTTAAGGTAAAATAATCATTCTAAGTGGCATGTATTGACTAATTTGGAAATGTTTAATGTGATTGTACATGTATAGTCTATATTAGATTGCTTGCTGTCTTGGAGAGGGGAAGGAGGGAGGGAGAAGAAAATTTGGAACTCAAAATCTTGTAAAAGTGAATGTTGGGGGCAGATAGATGGCACAATGAGTAGAGCACTGGCCCTGGAGTCGGGAGGACCTAAGTTTAAATTTGGTCTCAGATCAGACACTTGATACTTACTAGCTGTGTGACCCTAGGCAAGTTGCTTAACCCCAATTGCCTTGCCAAAAAAAAAAACAAAAAAATGAAAAGTGAATGATGAAAACTATCTTTACATATAATTGGAAAAAATAAAATACTCTTAAGTGGAAAAAAAAGATTTTTAAAAAGTGGCATGTGTATAACACTTTAGTATCCAAAGACATTGTCATTCCTATTTTATAGGCCAGGAAACTGAGGCTCATGAAAGAAAGTTATTTGCTCATAGCCATCATGTAGCTGATAAATGCTTGAGGCAGAATTTGAACTCAGGTCTTCCTGACTCCAAATTCACCATCCTATCCATTATACCATGCTGCTTCTCTTTAGCCCAGCATTTTAAGACCCTTCACAATCTGGCTCCAATCTACCTTTTTAGCCTTATTTCACATTGCTTCTTTTCACACAATCTAAATTCCTGCCAAATTGGATCTCTACTTGTTCCCCAAGTTCATTTTGGCCTCCCTGTTTATTTGGCACCATAATGAGCTTTTAAGTAGGGAAGTGACATGGTCAGTCTATTGGAAGTCAATTCCGCCTTTCAGAATTCTTGTCTTCCTTCAAGCCCCAGCTCAGGTGTCCACTCATGCATATGGCCTTCTCTGATCCCCCTTTGGTGAGCAATGCTTTTAAATCAACTCTTTTCTCCTGTTATGATCCATTTGGCATCATACTAATTTGTGCCCATGACAACCCTCCCCCATTAGGCTGCAAGCTCCTTGACCAGAGGAACTATGGCATTTTTCATCTTTCTCCTCCATTGTCTAATGTAGTGCAGCAGGTACAATTGGTGCTTAATCAATGGTTGTTGAGTTGAACAATTTCTTTTAAAAGTGATAAACTACAGTAGTATGGTCAGATTCAGAAGGCAGTGCTTCTAAAGAAAGAGCTGGACTTCAGAACTGCCATTTCCCAAACATATGCCGTTGCTTTCCTATCTAAGGAAACCTCCCAACCAGGACACAGTTCTGAGCCCAAACAACCAGAACCAAAACTCGTTCCAGGTAAAGAAGCACCCTCTGAGGCAGGCCCATTCTTTTACCTAATGTATCCCGTCTCTAATTAAAATAGACCATTCCCTCCAGATCCCTGAAGGAAGAACTGCATTAACAGCAGAAACGACTTGGAATCAAATTGATCCCTTGTGTCCAGGGTACCAGTAATTAGCCAGAAGGCACTGTCTTCACTATTCCACCAGGAAATTGAAGCTCAATAAATATTAAGCACCAATTGTGACAGACCTCTCAAGATGCTAGGTGTGCTTAGCACCTACCTGTTGGGTCACAGAAACTGGGACAGAGCTTGAAACTCTCCAGCTGAGGAGTCAGCAGAATGGTGGACTGGAATAGGATTCATTCCTGACAGACTTTGAAAGCAGCATGCCCCTTCTTCCCTTCCTGCAGCCCAGGCTCTTGAAGAAGTAACCGGAAATTCCTACAGTCTGTTCACTGCTTCGCTTATCTCTTCCTATCATTCTACAAATTATCATTTGCCACCAGCTGTTGTGCTTGATTGGACTCCATCATCTTCATCATGTCCCCCTCTCATGATCATGTGCCCTCCTCCCCCAGATGAACTCATCGCCAGGAAGCTCATCATGAACATGGAGACTGATTGAGCTTTGCTACTTACATCTCATTAGTATCCTCAAGTTGCTTCTGTCTCTGATTAGAGAGTTGGAGTGTGGAGCAAAAAACTCCTACCATACCCACCCTTTACAGAAGGCTCAAAATGGCAGATCTAACATCAGCTGCTCTGCTTAGTTTCACCAGGTACCCCCTTGCACTCCCCTGCCTTTTCAATTTCTTTCTGGGCTCTGTCATCCCCCATTAGAGGGTAAGCTTTTGGAGAGCAGGGATTGTCTTCCCTTACTTTGTATCTCCATCACTTAGCACAGTTAAAGCTTAATAAATGTTTACCGTAGCTTCTTCTCACATCCCGCCTCACCTTACTAAATAAAATTCAATTCCACAAATATGTGAACAAGACATTATCCTCAACCTAACCCTAATAATAACGACTCATCTTTATTCGGTCATAAAGTATTTTGCATACATCAAGTCACAATAATCCCCTAAAACAGCTAATATAAATGTCTTATCCCCATTTTATAAATGTGAAGACTAAGGCTCAGAGAGGTCACACACACATAGTAAGTAGCAGGGTTGAAATAGAACTTATGTCTGCTGATTAAAGGTCTATTATTTTTTCCATTCTATCACACTGCCCTGAGGAAAGCAGTGAATTTGGAACCCATGACCAAGTACCCCAGGCTCTGGGCTTACATGGACTCAGTTCCATCTTGAGGAAAGGCTCCCCACATCACAATTCCTGTGTTTGTTTTGCCTGTACCTGGAGTTCCCTATGGGAAAGTTCTGAAAATAGCTTCATTATAGCTCATGTTTAAGTTGTCTCAAACGTAAGTAAAAGAATCCCTATCACTTTTACAAGCACTCAAGGTAACAATGCATATCAGATGGTCTTTATTTCACTCCACAGAAAATGGAGAAAACACATAAAGAACTTGCAATAGCCCATAAACAATTTAATTCTCATCCTCTCCAGTGAATTCTACCCTCCTAAGACTCTATGTGTTGTTCAGTCTTTTCATCACCCCGTTTGAGGTTTTCTTGGTAAAAATACTGGAATGGTTTGCCATTTCCTTCTCCAGCTCATTTTACAGATGAGGAAACTGAGGCAAACAGAGTTAAGTGATTTGCCCAGGGTCACACAGCTAGGAAGTGCCTGAGGCTGGATTTGAACTCAGGAACATGAGTCTTCCTAATTCCAAGCCCCATGTCTATCCACTGCACCAACTGGCTAGCTGCCTCAGGACCCTATGTAGTACCTGGATTCACAAGGCCACCTTTTGATTTAGACTCCCCTTAAAAAAAAAAAAAAGGAATTTGGGTTTATTAGGCTGGTAGTTCATTGATATTCTAGTGATTTGAACTGTCACCATGGAGACCCATACAGGCATCCAGCCTTATGGTACTACCCTGGAGGCTTAGACTCCCCTCATGGAAGAAAACTCATTTTGGGATGCTAAATAGGTAACTTCTTGCATTCCAATGAGTTTCACTTTCACTCCAAAGACCCATACAGGTATCCCCACAAAATGGAAAGTAACTTGAGTTGCTAGAGAATTAATCCCCTTCCCACTATATCTCTATGGTCTGTAGTAGCAGAGGTAAAAGATCAATTATTTTTTTCTCCCTCTATCAAAGATTTAGTCTCTTGCTGCTCCTCTAGCCTTAGGGGCCGCATGAATGATCCTCCTTTCCCCAAGAAGCTGGCAAAGCCCATGAACTTACCTTCTCTCACTAGAAGTCTGAGTCCCCTCCCTGCAGATGACATCTTTCAGAATGAAAAGTTATCCCACTGTCTCTCCAAGGCTGGGGCCAGGAATGTGGGTACCAAGTGTTCCCTCCTTACTTGTGCCTCACGGAGTCCTTCTCCTCCTTTAAGGCACAGCTCAAACACCATCGTCATGAAGCCTTTTTAAGCCTTCAATGGCTAGTGTTCTCCCTCCCACACCACCTGGTATTTAACTCTTTTATATGTATGAAGTAAAAATGTATACACGTACATGTGTCTCCCCTGTTAGAATATAAGCTCTTTAGGAGTAGGGATTGCTTGAGTCCTTGCACTTGTATCTTTAGCACCTAGCATAGTGCCTGACATGTAATAGGTGCTTCATAAAGACTTGTGGATTGATTGACTGACTAAGATTGATGAGAAATCTTGTTTGGGCTGCATTAGTGAGAACACATGCAATGCCCATGAGTCTTTGCTCCAAGGCAGGTACCAGTCATTCCCAGAGGAAGGAATTCCTTTATCCATGCCCACCTCTAACTCTCCCAAGGCCCAACTTTGGTCTTAGCCTTGACAGAATCTGATCCATCCTCCAAAAAAAGAAGGTAAAGAGGAAAAAAAAAAGGTTATCTTTTTATACTCCAGCACAAAAGGAGTCAATCAATTTATCCCCAACTGATGAGTCATCAGAAAGTCCCTAACAAGGGTTTACTACACTGTAACCTCAACAAGTTAATCAGGATTGACCTCTGGATTATCCCCCCCCCATTTAAACAAAGCAATGGGAAGGGTTGATCTGATCTGAGCCTAGCTACATAGTAGGAACTTAATAATGGTTAAGTCCATTTTTATCTGATGCTTGTACCTAACCTGCCTAGACCTTTTGTATCAAATCACACCCTGCCCCCCAACTCTTCTCTCCACTCACACTAATCTACTCTCATAAAACCAAATCAAGTGGCGCATAACATGGGTGGTAACAATGCTCCATCTATTAGAGCAGAGATTCTTAATTTTTTGTGCCATGGACCCCCCCTTTGGCAGTCTGATGAGGCCAATAGACCCCTTCAAAGAATAATTTTTTTAATGATTTAAGGAAATGGTAAATTTCAGTTAGAAGTTAGAGAAAATTAAAATGTAATTTTTCCCCATTCAAGTTCACAGACTCCCTGAAGTCTATGTAGAAAAACTTTGGGGTCCATGAAGCCCAGATTAAAAATCCTTGTATTTAGAGCCTTCCAGTTTCAAGAAAATGTCAGAAAAGTTGGAGTGGAATAGGACCAAAACACTTAAAAGATTGGGGAGATAAAGAAGCATGTGGAGAATAACAAATTCCTAGAGCTAAAAGGAAGATTGTGATATTCTAATAGATATGTCTTGTCTCTTACAGCACAAGGAAACCTAAACTACCCAGTAGAATTGGCTCTCTTATTTGGTATGGTAGAGTGGACATCTGACTTAGAGCCAAAGGATCTACCTGGGCTCAAAGCTCAGCTTTGACACTTCACAAGCTGAGTGACAGTGGCCAAGTCACTTCAATTCTCCAAGTTTTTTGTTTGTTCATTTGTAAAATGGGGCTGAAAATACTTGAGCTCCCTACTTCACAAAGTTTTTCTGAGAAAAGTGCTTTGTAAGCCTCAAAGCTCTTTATGAGTTATTGTTTAATATGAAAGATACCCAGGGACAGAGATTTTGGCAACTCTTTGGGTAGACTATTCTGGTGTTTAATTGTAATTGGGGTTAAGAAATTTAGGTGTTCTTTTTGTTTGTTTCTATCAGTTTCATGTGAACCTCTCATCTCATTCAATTGGCAGCAACTTAAGTCATGTGCCTTCTCTGCATCTTCTTCAAATGCAGCTATCACAGGAGCATAGCTAGTCAATGTTCTTCTTAGAATACCTTCATTCACTTGAAGAATCATTAACCTGTGTCTCCCAATTCCAAGATGAATCCATAACTAGGGGTCTGAGTACATATTTGTCAAACTTTTTTCTCTTAAACCCAGGTTGCAGAGCCCCCAACATGTTTCCCCCCAAAAAAATAATGCCAAACAAGGAACCAGTGACTTTTGTCATGGGAAAAAAATGAATCATCACAAAAACAATCAAAAGAAGAATCCTACAGCTCAGACAATTACCCAAAGAACACATTTTCTGATAATTACAGTGCTAAAAATGACTCGGCTTTGAAAATCCCTTCCTTTCTCCCAGGCAAGCTGAGGAGGAGGTTTGACAACACTCAGTAGTGGAGATGCAGCACATTCTGGGGTATTTAGGAGACTAGTTCCAAGAAATTTCTTGGAAGGTACCAGTTCCCAGACGGTGGTGATGCTGACTGGATAGATCACCCCCAGTTCTCCCGCACACATACAAGCCTTTGCAATACTGAACCCTCAAGCTCATTCATAAGGAGACAAACCTAAAAGGACACAAGACACAGGACCAACTTCACCTCATGATGAGAGGATCATGATGATCATGTAGGCTCTAAAGTTGAAAGGGACCTAAGAGATCTTTTAGTTAAGTCTCTTCATTTTATAGAGGAGAAGATTAAGACCCATTAATTAAGAAGATTAAGGGGCTTCCTCAAGATCACAGAAGCTATAAGTGGCAGACTTAGGGTTCAACTCCATCCAGCTTGTTCATCTTTCTGCTATAGCCCATTGTCCTTCAAGCCACTTCCTTCATTTCCCTTAAGAAAGAAGAAGGGACTTTCAAGGTAGAGATATTTAGGCTCAGGACGCCTTACTTTGCTGCATATGCTTAATGTGTGCTTGAATTGTGTTTACAGAAGGGATGGAGTGAAGAATTGGCTTTAGGCAGGAGATAAGCACCAACTTCCTGGGCTAACGCTGGATGGGAGGAGAAGGTGGCGAGGTTAGAACCATGGACAGCAGCAGGGGGAAGGAATGGGGGCAGAAGGGACCTAGAGAAAAATGGAATCATTGAGTATGGGTGAATGAAAATGAATCTAAAATAGAAAAAGGTCATCAAATTTTTTTTTCTCAAAAACTGCCTAAGACTCAATCTGTTAACTCCATAGGTATTGCAAACTGTATATAAATACATACATGATGGCTGGGTCACTAATAAATTCACAACCCAGAATGTGGACCTCAGAATAAAGCACTCTTTTAGGGCTAGGCAGTGACAGCAACCATTAGCAATGTGCATTCAAACTGGGAGCAGCAAGCAAATGATGGAGCAACGGGATTATTACTGCAAAGCAAATATCCTGGTTGACCTGGGCTGTGGCTCTGCCTTCCTCATTCTCTCTGCCTCCTGCCAGAGAATGCAGAAGGGGAACGCATTCTGAGTGTCAATAAGAAAAATAACCCAGGATTTGGGATATCTGTTTTAATTTTACTATGCCCAGAAGCTATTATATTGAGTTGTGTGTCAGACCTAAAGAATGAGATAATAAGGGGTTAGAGGAAAAGAGAGAGTGATGCCAAGCACCTCTGCAGGGGAGAACCATTAGCAAAATTATAATGACTCTCTGGTATATACCTAATTCCAAATCATAGGATTTAAAAATGGAAAGGACTAATAGTTATCAAGTCCAAAGCCCTTACTTTACAGGTGAAGAAAAGAGATCCCTAGAGGCAAAGTAACAAAAGTGAGAGGCAATGTGATACAATGGAAAGAGCCCCAGATATGAAATCTGAGAGCCTAGTTCAAATTCCAACTCTACCACTTCCAAGGAGTGTGAGTTTGGGCAAGTCACTTGACCTCTCTGGGCTTCAGTTTCCTCATCTTTAAAATCAGAGGACCTAACTACATGATTTCTAAAATCACTTTACATTCTGTCTCTGTCATTTACTATCTTGATCTTGGAAAGTCATTTAAGTCAATAAACATTTATTAAGTGCTTACTATGTGCCAAGCACTGTGCTATACAGGACTGGGAATACAAATTCAAGTGAAAAAGAAAGTCTTTACCCTCAAGAAGCTAATATTTTAATGAGAGGAGGGAAGGAGGGAGGATAGGAGAGAAGAAAAGAAAGGGAGAGGGAGGAAAGAAGAGGTAAGGGGAGGTAGAGAGACAGAAACAGAGATAGAAAAAAGAGAAAGAGAGAAAAGGGAAAGATAATGGAAGGGAGGGAGAAGAGAGAGAGAAAGGAAGGAAGAAAAAAGAAAGAAAGAAAGAAAGAAAGAAAGAAAGAAAGAAAGAAAGAAAGAAAGAAAGAAAGAAAGAAAGAAAGAAAGAAAGAGAGGAAAGAAAGGAAGAAAGAGAGGAAGGAAAGAAAGGAAGGAAAGAAGGAAGGAAGGAAGGAGGGAAGGAGGGAGGGAAGGAAGGGATAGGGAGAAGAAGAAAGGAGAGGAGAGAAGAAGAAAGCAATTGAAAAAATGGAATTTGAGAAGAGAAGAAAACCCAAGCAAGGACATGGTGAAAAAGTTGAGAAAGGAGATGAAAACAAAATGGAGGAGTAAGCATGGTTGTCCCAAGCATTTCCTCAAAATGGAAGTTCCAGGAGGAACTTTACCATTCTGGACTTCAGTTTCCTCAACTGTAAAATGAGAGGGTTGGCCTGTATCAATGGTGTGAAACTTTAATAGAAACAGGGCCTCTAATCTGCGCATAAGGATCCTTGCAGTCCACACACTGGACACACCGGTGGTGGTGGTGGTGGTGGTGGTGTCTTTTTTGTCTTTTTTTTAATTAAACAATTTATTTATTTTTAGTTTTCAACATTCACTTCCATGAGATTTTGAGTTTCAAATTTTCTCCCCATCCCTCTCTTACCCCCTTCCCAAGACTGTGTACAATCTGATATAGGCTCTATTTATATGTTCATATTAAGCATATTTTCACATTAGTCATGATATAAAGAAAAATTAGACCCAATGGGAGAAACCACAAAAAAGAAGAATCAAAACAAAACAACAAAAGAAAAGGAAAGCAAATTGTATGCTTCCATCTGCATTCAGATTCTACAGTTCTTTCTCTGGATGTGGATAGCTTTTTCCATTCAGGGTCTTTTGGAATTGTCTTAGATCCTTGCATTGCTAAGAAGAGATAAGTCCATCAAAGTCAGTCATCATACAATGTGGCTTTTACTATACACAATGTTCTCCTCGTTCTGCTCACTTCACTCAGCATCAGTTCATATAAGTCTTTCCAGGTTTTTCTGAAGTCCACCTGCTCACCATTTCTTATAACACAATAGTATTCCATTACATTCATATATCACAGCTTGTTCAGCCAATTCCCCAATCGATGGGCATTCCAATTTCCAATTCTTGGTCAGGTGGTGTCTTTTTCAATCATGTCTGACTCTTCATGACTCCATTTGGATTTTCTTGGCAAAGATACTGGAGTGGTTTGCCATTTCCTTCTCCAGCTCAGTTTATAGCTGAGAAAACTGAGGCAAACGGGGTAAGTGACTTGCCCGTAGGCACATAGCTAGTAAGTGTCTGTGGCTAGATTTGAATTCAGATCTTCCTGACTCTAGGCCCAGCACTCTAGCCAGTGCGCTGATCTCCACATACTGACTTAGTTTTAAAATATTTTATTTTCTTTGCTTTATTGTATTTTTATATTTTATTTTATTAAATATTTCCCCATTGCATTTTAACCTGGCTCAGGCCTCATGGGGAGTGCTGCAGGCCATATGTGGACCAGCGTTTGATTCCTCTAGACTACATGCCCTCCAAGGTCCCTTCTAGATCTAAATCTATAATCCTAAGTGGCAGATCTGGGATTCAAATCCATGGCCTGACACTTTATTTGTTCTGCTAGGGGAGAAGTATCTCCTCTTTGAGTTAATGTAGTTGGTTACTGCTGCCGAATAAATCTACCACAACAGAGAAATTATAGAGGTTAAAAACCTGGGTTTAAAATGCTTAACAGGTTCAAGAGGCAGAAAAATAACCCCAAACAAAGATTAGGATTCTAATGATGCTTTTTATAGACAAAATAACATCAGAGACAGAAATAATTTTTGACACATAGCAATCTAATATATTTTCTTAAGCCATAAATTTGAACAAACTTAAACAGAATCATAACCTCATACATTCCCTAAGGAAATCTAGTTAAACAGATTCTACATGATAAATGCAATCAGGTTCCCAACATCTCAGAACCAGAAGAATCCTTCCACAAATAGCTAAGGCACTTTGGGAAGCTCAAACTCCCCTTTGGCTTCTTATCTGAGGAATGTCAAAAAGTCTTCCCTTCATTTTATCATTCCATGAGTCAGGTTTTAGCTAGGTAAAGTTAATATTTAGAGGAAACAAGCATCAGTTAACCAAATGTTCCAGGACAAATGGCGTAATAAAATTGAATAAAAGGAAAATGAAAAATCATCAGCACAGTACTTAACCACATTGCCTCTCCTTGCCATGAATTCTTCAGGTCATACTTTATGCCTTGATCAGAAGTATATCCATATGAATGACTTAATTTAGCCTACCTTCACTATGAAATGGAAAATATAGAATTCAAACATCATTAAGGAAATGCTAATTCAATTTCATTTATTAATGTTCATGGTTCACCAATAGACAAAGTACTTTCAGTTATAGGAACCACAATTATCTTATTGATCTAAAGTACAGAGAAAGAAAAATTAATAAATTTTCAAATTCTTCCCTACCATAGACAACTGTCCTCTCCTTCATTCCTAGTAGGGTTCAATTAAATATTTGCTGACCAATCACTTTCCTTATAACCAATAGTGCCTTTCACACTGTCCTTCGGTATGAGGCTCCAGGAGCTAGTTGTTGGACCTGTTGAATACTTTTGGAATCATATATTTAGATTGAGAAAGGACCTTAAAGGTCTTCTAGATCAACCTCCTCATTTTACAGGTGAAGAAACCAAAGCCCAAAATGGAGAAGTGATTTGTCAAGATCAAAGCAGCAAATGGCAAGGCAGGATTTGAACCCAGAATCCTGATTCCTCATCCAGGACTCTTTCTGCTAACTATACCACTCTTCTCAGCCCCTTTAACTGAAGGAATAGCCTCATCCTTAATTGGCACATTAGGCATCTGTCAGGCACTGTTGTTTCCCACCAACATTTAGAAGTATTTCCAAGTTGGAAGTTCCAACCACCTTGTAAAGGCTATACACGCATGTACGTGATCATTTACTGGCATAAACACATTTACTAAGTTTTATAGCAGCCAACTCCCAATTTTCATCAGTTCTAAAATCCCATAACCTAGAATAACCTTCTTTAAGTGACACAGCAACCTCAAAAAGAGAAGCAATTGTGCTACACCTTAATCACAATTTGTGTCCCCAAAGAAGCTGCTAATCAATTTCTTGAATACGGTGACAACTTATAAACACACACACAAAAACCCATCTTCTAATCATGGAATCCCTAAGGGGGAAACAAGCTTTTTTTTTAGGGCAAACTTGACACTGAGATATCTACAACAGCAGAGTGAGGCAAAATCAGTTGCACCACCATCCATCACCACACAACGGAAAAAAGGTTATTAAACCCAGCCCCAGGGCATTTGCAAATACCCAGTATTACCCTGACACTTTGATTGATGGCTACCCCCTTCTAATTAGATTCCCTTTGTCTCTCAAGACTTCCCAAGTGCTGATTATAAGGCCCTAGCTTGGCCCTTTGGGAGATACAGCCTGAACCTGGTAGGTTGCAGGGTATGTTTGTTCTAAATATCCACCATCTTGCCTGCCCCATGTGAACCTCACAACCAGAGCCACCAATGTCCTGCACTTACTCACTTTTCTCAAAAGGAAGCAGATGCGTTCAATGTTTCTCAGCCGTTCTCTCTGTGAAAGGGCACAGAAGAAAGAAAGGGAAGAGTGAGGTTAGAGTTCTCTTGAAATATCACACGTAGTCAGCATGTACCAGGGGGAAAAGGCCATTTAACACCCTCCCCCAAAAAAAGGGTACCAAGTAAGGTTAAGTAACTTGCCAAGGTCAGAATGGTAAATGGCAAAGTCAGGATTTGAACCTAAGTCCCCTGATGACTTCAGAGTTCTCCCAGATTTAAGCCACACCCAAACCACACATAGATTTAAGCAATATGTATGAATCATATTTAATCAAGCCCATCCCCCATAACCACATATCCAATTAAGAATTTTTTTTAAGGTCAGTGGCTCATATCACATTGTGAGAGATGATCTCTCAGAAGTGAAGCCTCCTCAAAGGGTCAATAGTTTTTGTTAATAGTTCTTGTATTGTTTTCAAAATCCTCCCCCGATCAGACCCTGTTTTTAAGCACATAACAGAAAGAATAGCCCCCAACCTGAACTGCTAGCCCTTGCAAAACTTCCAGCCTTTTCTAGTCTCTGGGCAAACTTGTGTAACTGCCTTTGTTCTAGATTTCCGTGAATAGATTGTGCCCCCTGAAAGCCCAGCCAATGGGATAAGGGGAAGGGGGGTTAGGGAGGAGGAGTCTGCATTAGGGTATAAATAAGCCTTGATTTCTGTAACGAATTTGTATTCTCCTTGCCAGCAGTGGTAACTAGGGGTGGTACCCTTTCTCATGAGAAAGCAATAAACTCCTTTCTGCTTTCAACGTATCTAAGTGTTTGTTTTTATTTTGAGTAAGTGGTCTCTGTCCCATACAATACGGATCAAGTCAAGTCAAGTTAACAAGCGTTTATTAAGCATTTATTACTGTATGCCAGGTACTTTGCTAAGCACTGAGGATAAAAATACAAGCAAAAATAAAGACAGTCCCTGACCTCAAGGAGCCTACATTCCAATGGAAGAATACAACACATAATGGAAAGATAAAAAGCAGAGAAGAGGGTTTGAAGGGAAGGTACTCTAACTCTTGCATGGTGGCAAAGTTGGGAGAATAAAGCATGGCTGGTCTAGGCCATTCCTCAAAATGGAGGTTCTGGGAGAGATTCCCCAATAGCAGAAAGGAACCACAGAGGCAGAAGGAGAAGGTGGCTAAAGCATGGAAGCAATGTCTAGAAAGTAATGTATGACTGGACTGGGCCCTTCCTCAACATGGAGGTTCCAGGACTGCAAACATTCTTCTCTATCTATTGTTTTCTCTGATGGTGAATTTGTTGCTTCAAATATAGTTCAAAGAAAAATATCATAGGCTTAGAGCTGGAAGGGACCACAGAATCCAACCCCTCTTGTTTTACATATGTGGAAACTGAGGCCCAGAAAAATTACATGAATTGCCCATGGTCACATAGGGAAGAAGTGACAAAAGTAGGATTTGAACTCAGACCTTTTAACACCAAAGTCAGTACTCTTCCACTATACCATGCTGCCTCTTTCCTTCTGTGATCTTGAGCAAGTCATTTGCATTCTGTGGGCCTCAGTTTGACCAACTGAAAAATGAGGGGGTTAGACTAGATCAGAGTTTCTCAACCTGGGGTTTGTGGGTCCAGGAACAGATTTCAGAGGATCCATGATTTTTTTTAAAAAATGTTTTGAAAACTATACTTCAAACTAATTGGTTTCCTTTTTGATGTATGTATTTAAAAGTATTCTTCTGAGAAGGAGTCAAGAGGTTGTACTAGCTCTGTCAAAAGGGGTCCCAAAAGAAGATTAAGAACCCCTAGACTACAGCCCTTCCAGATCTAAATCTCTGCCTATATATGAAGAAGCCTTCTGCTAAGCCCCAAGGCTTCCAACAGATTCCCTGCACCCTTCAGTATCAACGGTGGACTGCCTCTCCACCCTTCTCCAAAATGAAGAATCTAGGTCTATCTCCCTGGCGCCACATGGGCTGTTGGGAAATAATTGCAGAGCCAACATCACCTGTCTCTGAAGCTTCCTAAGGCCTTCAGCCTGCCCAGCCTTGGGGAATTTCCATTTGACTATCTCAGCAAATTAGAAAGAACAGGGTGTGCCAAGGCTAGTCTTTAATGCAGAGCAAGTTCCCCTGCCTCTTAGTTTTAACCTTCCAAAGTAGGAGGGGGGAAACAAATCAATCTATCCATTAAATTAAATACCAATAGACTCAGACTCAGATTGAGAGTCTCTTAAGAGATCATAATTTATCTCCAAAGTCTGGCTCATGGTCAAGTGGAGAGGCTCTGTGGCAGAAGAGCAGGCAACACTGGTTATAGTGCACTCACTGGGTGGTCCCTTCATTTTTTTGCAGCAGTGTTTCATCATACCAGATGCCATCTTGAGTATGGCTGTGCTACTTGCCATAGTAAGTTCCATCATGATATGGCAGAAAGAGTATTGGGCCTGACTCCAGTAGTCAGGAAATACCTGGTTTTGGATTCTGTCTCTGACACTTACTATCCATAGCACCATGGCCAAATGATTTAATCTCTGTGAGCCTCAGTCTCCTCCTCTATAAAACAGGCATGATATCTGTAGCATTTGCCTCATAGGGTCGTTGTCAGAAGCAAATGAAATAATGTGGGTAGAGTACTTTATGCCTTAAAGCCTATATAAATGTCAGCTAGTTTTATATAAGTGATTTCATTTCCATAGATCTGATAGTAAAGAGTTTCCAAAACTGTTTTTTAATTAAATCATAAATATAATGACCCCTATTCTTACCTCTTATACAGAGGAGGTAATCAACATCAGGGACAATTAAGGCACACTCACAAAGAGAAGGAGCTCAGGGTTTGGTTTGGTTTTCATTTCCACAAACATTTCCTTTTAATTTAATTTATTTTTATTTTTCATATTTATTTTCTCTCCCTCCTCCTTCCCCTTCCCAAACAAGATAAAGAAAGGATGAGGAAGAGAGGGAAAAGGAAGAGGAAGAAGAAGAGGTAGAGAAAGAAAGAGAGGAATAAGAAGAGGAGGAGAAAAAGAGAAGGAGGAGGAGGAGGAGAAGGAGAAGGAGAAGGAGAAGGAGAAGAAGAAGAAGAAGAAGAAGAAGAAGAAGAAGAAGAAGAAGAAGAAGAAGAAGAAGGAGGAGGAGGAGGAGAGGAGGAGGAGGAGGAGGAGGAGAAGAAGAAGAAGAAGAAAAAGAAGAAGAAGAAGAAGAAGGAGAAGGAGGAGAAGAAGAAGGAGGAGGAGGAGGAGGAGGAAGAAAAAGGAAGAAAAAGGAATGAGAGGAAGAAAGAGGAGGAGAAAATAAAAGAAAGCAAAAGAAAAGAAAAATAAAACCTTCCATCTCATGGGGAGGGGAGAGGCATACAAAGAAGGAAGTGAGGGGAGCCAAAATCCAGGGCAGTCTTCCTTCCATACCTGGGAAGGTGCCTATCTCAGGATCTGCTTGGCACAGAGTCTAAGACTTAGTACTTCCCTGAAAGCCTTTGAAGCTAAAACGAATGGCTTATCAAAATTCACTCTGAAGCTCATCAACCTTTACTGTATCACTTTATGGCAATGACATAAGCCAGATGCTACCAGTGCATTGTGACCCTAGCCAAGTGACTTCCCCTTACTCAACTCAATCTCCTCATGTGTAAAATGGGAATAATAAGAGCATCTATCTCAAAGGGTTGTTGCAAGGATCAAATTGAATCCTATTAAGTGCTTTGCAAACTTCAAAGCACTATATAAATGCTAGCTATTATTTTTGCTATTACTATTTTAATCATTAACATCCACAGTTCAGTTATTACCCACTAGTAGTAGGCTCTAATGAATTCTTTCAGGCCAGCCAGATACCCTGCCCCCATAAGCACCCTGGTAGCTTAGACGAGTTAATGAGCCTCCCACAGCATCCAACATACCACCAGGGAGTACACAGAAAACCTAGCTCCCTTTATTCTCCCTACTCATTTAATCTCTGACTGAGGTGACTTTCCCAGGAACATCTGGGGCCCCATTCATCCTTTCAGATGCCCCAGGCTATGCAGTGACAAAGATACCTAAATAATAACTGAAGAGCCCAGTGGAATTTTTGTTGCTGTCAGAAGGCTAAGTCAAGCCCCAATTTCAGTGTTACACAACCTTAGCAAGCAACACTCCTCAGCTGCTTTTGTGTTCTCCAAAACTAAGTGAATTCCCACTGCGCATGGAGGCCTGCCTTCACAGGAAGGTGCCAAGATTTCACCGAAGACTTTTGCCTCCAGAGGAGGGAAATAGGCTGATGATTCGGGGTAGCATCTTCACCTCCTACACCTACACACACACACACACACACACACACACACACACACACACACACACACACCACACACACTTTTTTTTTCTAGGTTGGAGTAGGGAAGGCACTGGACACTTTAAGTGTATTGTTTTTTAATTCCAGCCTTGATACGATTAGGATGATGAAAGTTCAGACACAGACAGTCTGTCTCGGAAATAGATTTCATCAGAATTTGTCAATGGAAGCCTCCTTTCTCTCCCTCCAGGGTACTTCTATGAACCTGGCTCAGACACAGGTCTGTGTTAGCGTTAGAGCAGAAACACTCAGGGAAACGGAGAGCATCAGTGAAACCCTATCAATTGTTATAGACTTGGATTACCAACAGAGAGCAAGGAGGAAAGAGGGAAGATGAGAAACTGGTCGTGAACAACATTTTACTGAGCAAAAGGTCCACAGAGTATGTGGTTCAAAGGTAAATGAAAAATAGTTCCAATCTGCAACAGGAAGCTAATATACATTTGGTTTGAAAGTGGTTTGGCTATGTGTCATTGGTTCATAGAAGGATCTAGAAGGGATATTAAATTCAACCTGTCCAAAAACTGAATTCATCCTTCCCTCAAAACCTTCCCTTGCTTTCCTACCTTCCCTGTTACTGTGGAAGGTACCGTCATTCTCCCAGTCACCCACACTGGGGACCTAGAAGTCATCCTTGACCCTTCACTCTCTCTCACCCTCATTTTTGTTGCCAAAACTTATTGATTCTACCTTCACAACATATCTCAAATATGTCTCCTTCTCTCCCCACTTCATAACCTGGCTCCTTCCTACCTTTCTGGTCTTTTTACCCACTACTCACCTCTAGTGATACTGACTTCCTTGCTGTCCCTCACAAGACATTCCCTCTCCCAACTCCAAGCATCTTCATTGGTTGCCCCCCTCCCCCAAGTCTGGCTTGTTCTCTCTTCTCATCTCTGCCTACTGAGTCCTCTAACTCCCTTCAAATCCCAGCAAAAACACAATCTTCTGCAAGAAGCCTTTTGCAAATCCCCCTTAATGCTGCTGTCTTCCCCACGAGATTATCTCTAATTTATATCTTCTCTGTACAGTGCATAGTTGTACAGTGCATTTTGTCTCCTCCATTCAACCATGAGCTTGTCTTTCTTTTGTATCCCCAGCATTTAACATGCAGCAGGTGCTTACTAAGCGCTCATTGGCTTGTTGACTAGATTTGACCTTGAAAATCAGAGCCTTGATTTTTGAATCCTCATCTTACAAATGAGGAAACTGAAGCCAAGAAAAGGAAAGTATATTGCCCAAAGGGACACAAACAATCAATGACAAACCAATTCTTAGAAGCCAGACCTGCTGATTTCTGGCCCACACTCTTACCACTACCTCCCACTCCCTCCAGCACAGGTTGCTTGAATAAGCTCATGCAACATCTCTCATTTCAAGCTCACCTAGTTCCTACTCACCGCATGAACAGGGTTACATTGGTCTATGGGGCTCTTGAAATCCGTCCTTAATTCATCAAAGGCAATTATCTGAAAAGAAAAGAGGAGAATCAAATTAGTCAATGGCAAACCTAAGTTACTTATTAAAGCAACGTATAAAGAATCTCTTAAAGACAACTGTCAGCTATAAACTCCAAGACAGAGTAGACAGAGTGGGTGGCCTTGGTGCAAATCCCACCATCCCTTACTGTGTGAACATGAGCAAGGCCCTTCACCTTTCTGAGCCCCAGTTTCCCCATCTGTAAAATGGAGATGCTGTTGACTTCATTAAACTGAGGCTGAAAGGAGATAATGTAATGTAAAGCACTGCATAAATGACAGTTATTATCATGTGATTATAGGACGGTTGATAAAAGGGATGTTAAGCCTTTCATTTTACAGATAAGGAAACTGAGGCCCAGAGAAAGGAAGTGATTTCCCCAAGGCCACATAGTAAAAATGGGCAAAGTGAGGTAAAGGGAAGCAGACATAGGAAGTAAAACAAGCCAGCGCTTTCAATGTCTTCCCCCGTGAATATTTCATAGGAGTTGCTAATAAAAAAGCAAAATAAACTACTCTGCATTTAACCTCCTGCTCCTTCTCTATCAAAAATAAAATAATACCAAAGGCAACAGGAACAAGGCTTGCTAATCCATGCACTGGTTTATCTAGCCCCAGATCACCAAGAGTTGGCAAGACAGACTTCTCCTAAAGACCCTTCTGGATGTTGACTGACACCTTCCAAGAAAACACCAATCTCCTGGTTGAATAGCCTCCTACCCAGGTCATATCAGAAAGAAAAACTGTGTGAAGTGATATTCTCTAGGCCATTGAAGGAGTTAAGAATAGGCTTAAAGGAAATCAGTCAACAGCTATTTATTAAGCACCTACTGTGTGCCAGACACAGTGCTAAGTGTCGGGGATACATAGAAAGGCAAAAAGAGCCCCTGGCACCCCGGAGAGGACACTCTAAGGAGGGAGGCTTCGTTCCCAAGTCCTCTTCCTAAACTGTGGTTGTTTTCTCTGCCAAAAAAAAAAAAAGTGACCTGTAATCCTAAAGTGGTGTTTGGACAGCAGGCTCCCTCTCTGAAGGCTGAGAAGTCATTCAGTTGGAGAAAGCTGAAGAGATATTTTGGGGGCCCTTTTACCCCATCAAAATGTCATCCTTCCTCTCTATGAATTACCATAATCAGCTCATCCCCAGGAGAAGTGATGTGGAGGGTGGAAAGAAGACTGACCCCCTGCTATGTTCTCTCCTCCACTTCAAGGGCAAGCACCAAACTCTCCCCACCGCCACCACCCTAGCCTCTGTGCATATGGCAGAACTGTCAAAGGGATGAAGCTATAACTCTATTATCTCGCATGCCTTTCTATCAATACACGGCCAGGAGAGAAGCCCCAAAAGATGTTTTTGGAAGGGACTGGTTCTCCTCTCAGCCTACCATATAAAAAACACAGAGGAACAACAACTTACCTTCACCCCAGACATACACACACACACACACACACACACACACACACACACACATACCCCATACCAGGAGACAATCATGCTCAACATATTTTTTTTATCACATATCCTTCTGGCTCTCTAAATTTAACTTTACCAATGTGATTGCCTTAGATAGTAAGCTCCCTAAGGGCAGGAACTATATGTTTATAATTCTATTTGAGGTTATTAAACATAATACCATCACTGGTGTAAAGTCCACTCAAGCCACCCAGATAGCAGCAGAAGGGATCCCTCTGAAGTAGTGGCTATGGAGAATGTGCAATCTCTACCTGCCTCTCTACCATCTCAATGTGATAGTTCTTGTCTTGTACAAATGCCACCAAATGCGGACTGTCCTGGCAATGGCAGCTGGTACTTGTTGCAGGTAGAGAGAAGCTGTGGGTCCCAGAGCCCATCTGTGAATCTGACAGCTTGCTGTCAGTGCTACCCCCAGGGCTCCTGACCTCGAGGACTAGGTAGGACAAGGCCTAGGGAAAGAGAGGGCTTAAGCACAGAATTACATCTCGTGCTGATGGGCAGCCCTCACAAAAAGGCACTTACTAAAGGCTTTCTGTTGATGGTGGTGACAATATATACAATGAGGACGAGGGCTTTTCCCTCAGCCCCAGATGTTACTCTCTGCTTGGTACAAATTCACTAAAGTGTCACAGTTGCCATCTCCAAAATGGCATCTGAGGTCTGGTATCTGGGACAGAAGTCAGGAGATCTGGGTTTACACTCTGTTCCCCACACACTGGCTGTGTGACTCTGGTCAAGTACCTTAATCTCTCTGTTCCTTCATTTCCTCATTTATAAAATGGGGGATTCAACTAGATGCCTCCAAAGTTCCTTGAAGCTCTTCCTCTGTAATCCTGTTCTGCCCCTAACTAGCTATGCATATTTGGGCAATCACCAAACCTGTTTCCTCAAGTATAAAATGAGGGGTTGGACCAGATGATCTCAAAAGGCCCTTTGTATTCCAAAAAGTATAGGATTCTAACACAAAGAATTCCTTAAAATTAAGAAGAGACATTCGTAGCCTATGGTTACATAAAGCCTTTTGAAGGGATAGACTTTCATAGTCATCTCTTTATTCACAGTGACAGACACAGGTAATGGAGATGATGAGGATGAGGATGAGGATGAAGATGAGAAGGAAGTTGATGATAATGGCAGTGTAGGAGGGGTTTATAAAATTTAGATAACTAGGGCAGCTAGGCTGTACAGTGGATAAAGCCCTGAACCTGGAGTCAGGAAGATCAGAGTTCAAATCATACTTCACACCCTCACTAGTTGAGTGTCCTTGGACAAATCATTTAATCTCTCTCAGCCTCAGCTTCTTTATCTGTAAAATAGGGATAATAATACTACCTACTTCATAGGGTTGTCTTGAATATCAAAGGAAATGATATAAATAATGTTTGTAGATTATATTATGTATTAATTATATTAATATAATTGCTATATTCTATATATTGGTTTACATGTTACATGTTATATAATATTTTTTTCATTCTACATAATACATATGGGCAGCTAGGTGGCACAGTGGATAGAGTACCGGCCCTGGAGGTACAATAACTTGAGTTCAAATCCAGCTTCAGATACTTACTAGCTATATGACTATGGGCAAGTCACATAATCCTATTTGCCTCAGTTTCTTCATCTGTAAAACGAGCTGGGGAAGGAAATGGCAAACCCCTCTAGTATCTTAGCCAAGAAAACCACAAATGAGCTTGGATATGACTCATAGACAAAACAAGAACAACAAAATAATATATATAACAGAAACACACATACATATAATGCTTTGAAAACTTTAAAGCACTATATAAATGCTAGTTATTCATTATTATAAAGTCACTGCTTTCAAGGAATTTGCAATCTATTTGGGGTATTAAACACCAACAGAGTTCTAATATATGGTAAAAATGATAAGTTTGTCAGAAAGTCCTAAAAACAAAGTGCTGTGTGAAGGCTAAGAGAGAAAATCATTAGGATGGGAAGTCTCATAATTTCTACTGATGGTTCTGAGGAAAAAATGGTGACAGTGATGAACTGAGAGGCAATATGGGAGCATTAAATGCCATTCTTGGCACTTTGCTCAGGACTTGAGAATATTACCATGAATTTAACAGGGTTTGGGTGTATGCTGCTCTAGGGTACAGGACCTAACAGTTCTTAGCATACAGTTTCATGAAAAGTTAGAAGAATATTCCAGTGGCCTACAGAGATTATACTACTCTTGTGTTTCTTTTAGTGCCAAGTAACAACTACATGTAGACAAAAGGCAGGTTATTCCCCTTGCTAGGGGAAAAGTTGAAAGGGCCAGTCCCCCTCTAATCTCTGTGTTATCAAAGAGAATGAAATTTTCCTTAAAAGAACAGGAGAAATGGTTCAAGGTGGAAACAGAAGGAAACAGAGTCTGAAAAGGCAAAGGTGAATCTCTGCCTAAGCCTGCCCTCACTCTGTCAGAAGGCTAGAGTGAGAAAGAGGGGAAGAAGGCTGACTGAAACTTGCGAGCCATGTTTCTTAGGATCTACAGGAATCATCTCCTGTAGCACATGTTCTTCCTTGAATACAGGTACCTGAGCTGGAAGGAACTGGTTCTAACACCTACTCCATTTATCTCAAGACTCTTGGAGAAGCCCCAAGGTGAGTTGCATAACCAGGCCCAGCTCCTGCAGAAGAAAGTGGGAAAAGAAAAGGGAGTGTAGGTACGATGCCAAATCCCCAAAAGACTCAGTAGGAGGTGCTGATCAAGTAGCAAGTAGACTGTCCAGGTACTGGAGGATGGGAAGTGCAAGGGAGAAACCTATGTGGACTCAGCACCCAACTTAGCAAGAGCAGAAACTATAGCTGCCTTGGATCCAACTAAGAGAAGTTTCCATAGCTGCCTTAGTAGAACCTTTGTGTGGAGGCTGGAAGATGTGGGTGTCTAATAAAAAAAAAATCCAGAAAATTTTGGAAACCTAGGCATTCTGGCATCAAATTTGTAAAAGACCTGGAATATTGTTGAGGGATACAGAAATAGCCATGCATCATCTTGTCATGTACAAATTGGAAGGTGTGCTGGTCACCCAATAAAATTTGACATCACAAGCAAGTATAAGGAGCAAGGAAGAAATTATCTTTCAAATCTATGGAAAGGAGAAATGTTCATGACCAAATAAGGAATAGAGTGGATTAGAGGAGGTAAAATGCACAAATTTGATGATAGAACATCCAAAAGGGTTTGCACAAACAAAACTAATATAATTAGGCGCAGCTAGGTGGCACAGTAGATAGAGCACCAGCCATGGAGTCAGGAGGACCCGAGTTCAAATCTGACCTCAGACACTTGACAAATCCTACCTGTGTGACCCTGGGCAAGTCACTTAACCCTGATTGCCTCACCAAAAAAAAATTTAAATTTTAAATTTTAAAAAGCTAATATAATTAAAGTTAGAAAGTTTCACTGATAAAGGTTTCATATCTAAGAAATGTAAGGAACCAATTCAAATTTATAAGACTTAGAGCCATTCCCCAAAACAGAAATGAAAATTCAAACAATGAACAGGTAGTTTTCAAAGGAAGAAATCCAAGCTATCAACGATATGAAAAAATTGCTCCAAATCACTAATAATTAGAGGAATGAAAATTAAAGCAACTCACTCCTATCAGATTGGCAAAGATCACAAAAGAGGAAAATGATCAAAAAGGTGGGGGTGGGGAAAGACCTGCAGGAAGCAGGTACATTAAACTACTCTTGGTGGAGCTATGAATTGGTCTAGCCCAAGGATGGGGAACCTGCAGACTTAAAGCCACACGCAGCCTTCTAGGCCCTTAAGTGCAGCCTTTTGACTGAATCTAAATTTTACAGAACAAAGAATGGTTCCCCACTCCCTGGTCTAGCCATTCTGGGATGCAATTTGAAACTAGGTCTAAAAATTCATGCACTTTGACCCAACAATACAGCTTCTAGGGCTATACATCCCCCCCTCCACCCAATGATCAAAGAAAGGGGAAATGTCCAAGCATATTTATAGCTTCTCGTTTTATAGTGGCAAAGAACTGGAAACTAAGGGAGTGTTCATCTATTGGGGGGTATGGATACACAAATTATAGGAACTAAATGCAATGGAATATTATTATACCATAAGAAATAACAAAATGGACAGTTTCAGAGGAAACTGGCAAGACTTCTATAAAATGATGTAAAGTGAAGTGAGCAGGACTAGGAAAACAATAACAATTCTATTATAAAGAAAAAATTTTGAAAGGCTTTAGAACTCTGAATGCAATGATAAATCATGATGCCACAGGACTAAAAACAAAACATACAATCTGTCTCCTGCCAGAGAGGAAATGGATTTAAAATGCAGAAAGAAACATACATTTTTAGACATGGCCAATGCAGAAATATGCTTTGCTAGACTATGAATATTTGTTATGAGGGTCTTATTTTTATTTTTTTTGTTCATTAGTCATTTGAGGGGGAGGGAAAGTGGGAAGGAGAGAATAAATATGTGCAAATAAGTAAATATACACATTAATGATAAATGAATGAATAATGGAAAATTTTATGATGAGATGACACAAATATAAATTATTTCATTGAAGATGGAAAGAAAGAGTTGTTTAAAAGGACCGATGTGGCTGCATAGGGAACTCACAAAACAACTTGGATTTTTTAAAAATGATGAACAGAAGATAGAAATAAGAGTAGGTCATTAAACACAAATGAATAGAAGTTTCATAAAAATAACCTCAGGCACACAAATGAGCTAGAGCTGACAATGCATATTAAAGACAAGAAAAGGGACTTTAATTTAAAGCTTGAGAAGATTAAAAGAGTAATCAGATCTTGGCTTGAGGTGAGTGGGATGATGATACTGAATGTGAGAGAAGGCAGATCTATTCACTCGGTTTCTTTCCGTTTCCTCTATCAACATCCTCTCAAGTCCTACTCCAAACATCTCATTGTATCATGGAGTTGACCCTGACTTCCAAAAGCAATATCAAATGAGCATAACCATTGGTAGATCCTACCAATGTGGAAAGACTTCAAACATGGGCACAGTACCAAATTGTGTATCTGTCATCTGAGGATCAGTCCAGCCAAGTGTGGAGAGGCTGGATGACCAGGTTGCTCTCAGTTTGGTGAATTGTTCAGGCTTAGCAACTCTCAAAGACCATCTAAGTCACTGCATTCTGTTTGGATGGAGTGCCCACGGTAATGTAATCATTTTACTCTGCACTTAATTGCCTTTGTACATGTTGATGCCTTCTCCCTCAGTAAGATACAATCTACTTGAAGGCAAAGACTATTTTTTGTTTTTGCCTCTGAATCCCTAATGCCTAGCATAGTGCTTTGGGACCTAGTAAATATTTAATAAATGCTTGTTATCTGACCTCAAACACTTGCTAGCTATGTGACCTTGGGCAAGTTACTTAACCCTATTTGCCTCAGTTTCCTTATCTATAAAATGAGATGGAGAAAGAAGTGGCAAACCACCCCAGTATTTCTGCCAAGAAAACCCAAATGGAGTCACAAACAGTCGGAAACACCTGGAAAAACAACTTTAAAACAACAAATTGTTGTTGAATGAAGAATGAAAATAATCTTCTTTCAGCTAAATATCATTAATTCCTTCAAGGAATCTTCTGAGGATGATCTTAAGATCTCTCGCCATCATGGTTACTTCCTCTCAACACACTCCAAATGATCAATACTCTTCCAAAGAGCAGGCTGGATTGAATTGGAGAAATTATTTGATGTTTCCAATTGACTCTAAGTGTCTTCCTAAAACAAAAGCCTATACTTTTAATATCAGCATTCTTTTGGTGTGCTATCTGGCTATGAACCACAGTTTCCAAAGAATTAAAATAGGAAGTCACTCAAAGGGTAACAAGCATGCAGTAGGCATGAGTAGAATTCAGTATGTTGTCAATGAAAAACATTCAATATATATCAGAAAAAAAAGGCAGAAAATATTCTCTGTTGAGCAGGGTTAATCCACATAGAGTTGTCTCATGAATGGATAGCTCTCAACTTCCCCTCTAAATTCCTCCCCATCACTCCAGTATTAAAGGATAGCAAGTAAGCAGATTCAGGCTGCTCACAATTTGAACATAGATAAAAACTGGTCACTACAACAAAATCTCTATAAGCTCACCTAATTTTTCCACATTACTCCCATATTCAGGAGATGAGCCACCATACTTTGGATGGTCATATCAACAAGTGTTTGACTAATGGGATTTCTTTCCTCTGGGAATAGTGTAGAAATTGGGCCAGAGATCCAATAAAGACCAAAACTTTCTGGCTTACCTAGAGTACTGCAGTGAAAATACCCCTGAGCAGACCCTCAGAATTCTCTTACTTCCTATAATCCACTAGGAGGTATGTCCTAACCTTCCCAGATTCTTCTACGTCTGACTCATTATTATAACTCCAACAGCCACTAATTCTTCTCCCTGCAGTTACCTTTAAACCTTGACTTCTCAAATAAGCATGCTAGAGATGATTCATTAGAAGTTAAGTTGTGTGAGGTCAGGGACTGCTTCCCTTTTGTCTCTGTTATGTCCAGCATCTACCACGGTGACTGACACATATTCAAACAGCTCTGTGATCTCACTGATAATTGGCTCCAGAGCAGCTAGGTTCTCCAATTTCTCACCTTGTGTGCTTTCTATGAGACTTTAAGCTGCAGAATCCTCAAAATTTTATTAGGTACCTATTTCAAAGGTGTTGTACTATGCCTTGAAGACCTCAGCTTGGAACCTATATGTTTTGGAACATCTGGGTGGTGCAGTGGATAGAAAGCCAAACCTGGAGTCAGTAAGAATCATCTCCCTGAGTTCAAATTCAGCCTCAGACACTTACTAGCTGTGTAACCCTGGACAAGTCACTTAACCATGTTTGTCTCAGTTTCTTCATCTGTAAAATAATCTGGAGAAGGAAATGGCAAACTACTCTAGTATCTTTGCTAAGAAAACCCCAAATGGGGTCACAAAGAGTTGGATACAACTGAACAACAACAACAACAACAAAAGACTCACAGCATAAATTTTGTCTAATGGTCTTTCAAATGTCAAGCCAGACATAATTGAAATGACCCAACAATGACAAAAGATGTTTCCTCCAATGATCCTTGCCTTTTCTTCCATAACATGTCTTCCCATAAGTTCACCACATGGGGTCAACCTCACGTGCTGATGGTCCTTCTTTGATTTTTCCTGACATCCCGATTTACAAATAGAATTCTCATGCTGCCTACCTTTTTGACCCCCTTCCTCCTCACCACACAACCAGCCCATTCTCTTTTTCAGTCGTTCTCCTTATTCCAGTTCTTCAAAGTAGCTGATCTGTTACACCCCCAACCCACTCACCCCTAACCTGTACCTCTCCACTGCCTCCTACGAGCCTTATTATCTATTCTTTGGAGACTGCCATGTTGTATGTCGCACTCATCTAACAATGCTTTCAAGGCTGCCCTCTGCCCAACAGCGGTCATCCCAACTGCAGCGTGAGGATCTGAAAGGCCTTTACTGTTGCTGTGAATCATGCTTAGCAAGATGTTCCATAGGGATTGCTTAGACTGAGGTGGCAAGTGTGGAGGAAGTCTGCAGACTTGAATAGACCTATGGACAGGGCCACCGGGGATGGGAATGAGTTGGTTATAAGAAGGGGGCTTTTTTGCCATCAGGAAGTTCTTTCAGAGATAGGCTGGGCCATTCTTTTTTCACCTCATGAAATCTCTGTGGGAGATGGGAGGGAGGTGTGACTGCATAACACAGATTTTGCTGGTTTCCTTTCCTGGTTTTCCCTCTGAAATTTGTGGTTGCTCTAAGTGCTAATAGAGCTGAAGGCACTGATTATATGCACTTTGCACCATTTGGATGGTGATAAGTTCCAGGTGCTGCGTGTAAAGCACAGTCAGATCAAGAAAGGTACTAAAGATAGGAAGGCTGTGTCATAGAGTGCAGCCTGTCCCTGTTTGCCCACCCTCCCTCCCAGCCAGCAGGTTCTCTGGCTCCAAACTCAAGAGAACCTCTCAAGGCCCCATGGCTTTACACCTGTGCTGTTCACTTGGGCTTTTTTTGGTTAGCTAAGGTCACCCGTGTTCTGAGGCCACGGTGGAAAGAGCATTGGACTTGGAGACTGACGACCTAGCTTTGACTCCCATTCATCACACTTAACAGCTGGGTGACCCCAAGTAAATTACTTAACCTCCCTGACCCTCAGTTTCCTTATATGTAAAATAGGAATAAGCCAGATTTGGCTTGAATGGAGTTTGTCAATGTTAAAACACTCTTTACATGTGAGTTGTTCTCATACTCAGATTCTACTTTCCATGCACTAAAAGACTACCTTACGTTTGTGGCGTCTTAACTTTCTTTTTCAAAGTGCTTTCACATCACCCATTTCATTTTGCACTCTAGAATCTAGCATAGTGCTTGGAACATAGTAGGCACTCTGTAAATACTGGCTGATTGAGTGATTACACTTACCACATCCCAAATAAGGTATTCTCTTGATATGACAGATGATAATACTGAGAGATAGAGGTTAAGGAGTCTAAGGCCACCCAATTAGTTAGTGGTGAGGCTAAGAACCAGGCCCTGCAGTTTCTTACCTTGTGCCTGTTCTGTGAGACTTTAAGTCTCGGAATCATCAAAATTTTATTAGGTGCATATTTGAAGGTGGTGTTATGCCAGGCCTTGAAGATCTCAAGTCGGAACTTATATCTGAAGGTCTCTGGTATATGTTTTTGGGCAGCTAGGTGGTGAAGTGGATAGGGTGTGGACCTGAAGTCAGGAAAATTCATCTTCCTGAATTCAAATTGGCCTCAACACTTACTAGCTGTGTGACCTTGGGCGAGTCATTTAACCCTCAGTTTGCCTCAGTTTCCTCATCTGTAAAAAAGAGCTGGAGAAGGAAATGGCAAACCATTCCAGTATCTTTGCCAGGAAAACACCAAATGGGGTCATGAAGATTCAGATATAACTGAATAACAACAAAAATATATCTTTTACATACATAATATATATACATGTGTATGAACATGTATTTATATATATATATATATATATATATATTACAGGTAGAATAGTGTAGTGGATAGAGAAGCAGCCTGAAAGCCAGGAAGTCCTGAGTTCAAATCTTTCCTTTGATACATACTGGGTGTGTGAACCTGGGCAGGTCAATTAACTTCTCGGTCCCAGGATTCTCTAGGCCTACAAATTGTAGAATAATTGCCAATGTGCATATGTAGTCAGTCAATAAGCATTTATTAAGCACCTACTATGTGCCAGGCACTGTGCCAAGTGCTAAAGATACAAAGAAAGGCAAAAGATAGTCCCTGCCCTCGAGGATAAATAGGAAATTATTGGCAGAGGGAAAGCATTAGAATTAATAGGGATAGGGAAAGGCTTTCTGTGAGAGATGGGAATTTAGCTGGGACCTGAAAGCTGCCAGGAAAGAGAGGAGGCAGAGATGAGGAGGGAGAGGTGTAGGTTCACTACACCAAGGAAAACACAGGACCAGGCAAAAAGAAAAAGCCAAAATATAGACCTACCCTGGAGACTGAGTCCCTTCTCCACCCCATCCCATGGAGAGCTAATGGGATAGGGAGAGGGTCGGAGAGTGTGGGAAATTAACATGGCCCAGGATCTGAATGACCAGGACCCATTTGGAAGTTGGGGATGTGTCAGACTGTATTTGGTAAGGTTATTACAATATGACAATCCTGGCAGGGTACCATTTTGATACAATCCTCTGCTTGGGGTGTGCCTGCATTGATGTTTCAGATAATTAGAAACTGTCATGAATCTTGAGTACCTGTCAACATGCTTAGCTTAGGAAGGAGGCTGATTTTTAAAAAGCCTCCAAGTCAGAGAGGTTTTTTTATTAATATTCATTTCATTTCATGAAATCTGTCATCCACCTGTGCCCTCTTTCTTTATATACTATCTCTACCCCGGTCACTCACTGAACTTCAGACTGACAGTGCTACAATCCCATCTTTCTACAGGCATAGCCTTTGTGCTTGAGCCCAAGAAATCATGGCCCTCCTGGCACGTTGGTGTGGCCTAATCTCAGGATGGGTCCTAGGAATTCCCTTCCCTGGTTACCAGTCACCTGCCCCCTTTAGAATATAAGTGCCTTGAGGGCAGGGACTATCTCAGTTTTTGTATTTTTTTTTTGTACTTTTTGTATTTTTGTATCTCACTTTTGTATTTGTATCCCTAGCACCATATAGTAAGAGCTTTTTTGTTTAGCCTTCTGGAGGCAGGACCGGCTAACCACATCTCATGTTTCCCCTCCGCAATCAAATTCAGTCAACACTTAATAAGCATCTATTATGCACTAGATGTTGCATTACATAGAGCAGGAAGGTATGGAGTCAGAAAGATTCATCTTCCTGAGTTCAAATCTGGCCTCAGATACTTACTATGTTTCCCTAGGCAAGTCACTTAATCCTGTTTGCCTCAGTTTTCTCATCTGTAAAATGAGCTGGAGAAGGAAATGGTGAACCACCCCAGGATCTCTGCCAAGAAAAGCCCAAATGGGGTCAAGAAGAGCTGGACAACACTGAAATGATTGAAAAGGCTGAAACAACAAATTATACCCAAAGAACTGTACTACAACACAAAAACCCATGCAGCCATGTCAGCCTCCTCATATGGATAACTGCCATCCTCAAAGATGTTTGTTTAGACTGTTCTACTTTCTTCTTGGCATCATAGAAGATGTGAAATATGGGAGAAAGGGAAAGAGGAAGGGAAACAAAGTCTTTAAGGAAGACCACCACCAGCAAAAAGAGGTTTGGAGCTTCTTAAGCCTCCTCCCCTCCCTGTCTTCAGGAACAAGATTGCCTGGAGTCATGCTCTGTGTACTTTTCCATGTTATCTGTAACCTAGCAACTTTAGAGAAAGGGTGAGTAGACAGAGTGACCAGACTCAAAGGGGAAAAGTCAGAAAAAGAGCCAAATATAGCCTGCTGAGAAAAGAACACTGTTGAGAAGACAGGAAGAGCCCAAACAGCATACAGTAACTTTCCGATCAGAAAACAAAGGTTTAATTCCTAACTCTGCTGTTTATTGGCTGTGTCACCCTGGGGAAGTTGCTCCCCCATCTCTGGGCCTCAGGTCCATCATCTGTAAAAATGAGGTGGTTGGAGCAGATGTCTCTGAGGTGCCTCCCAGCTATAAATCCATTGATCAAACCAGTACAGCTGCAAAGACCTGAACGGAAGGATGTATGGAAGGAGGCTGAGGACTAGCAGGGGACAGGAAGAGACAGCTCCCCTGATACTGAACTCCTAGACCTGAATGATGAGTACAAATTGGGGAAACATAGGGTGCCTTGGCTTATTTGCCTGTTGTCTATGCTGGTGCTCACAGACGCAGCTGGTCCTGACACCACTTCCCTGTTCCCCTTCTATTTAACAAAAAATAAAGATGCCCCCAAGGCAATCCACTTCTGGGAGTGGAGCCAAGCTCACAGGAGACCAGGCAGGCTGCAGGGCACCAGATAATTTGCTCCTCCTGGCACTGCCTGCTGAACACTGGCCCACAACCCCCGCCCCACCAGGAAGCCACCTCCCTCACATCCTCTAACCTGCTGTTAAGTGGGGTATGGAGAGAGCAGGGTCTACCTGAACAGCCTTCAGAACATGCACCAAGGAGCAAAACAGAACAGAAGTACTTCCACATACTCTGCTTTTCCCCTTCTCCCCCTCAGCATCCATGTCTGAGCAAGAGAGAAAAGGACACATAGGGTCAGGGGATACAGTTGGATGCTAGATATGTTTGCTACAATCAGATGTTCACTGGGAAGTACTAAATTTGGTTGAGATATCCTGGTGGACCTCACCAACATATATATTCATTCACCCATTGATTTACTCATTTAATAAATATTTATTAACCAACTAAACTAAACTAAAAAAACTAGATAGTCTCTACCCCTCATGGTGCTTTTAATATAGAAGGGGAAGATGTATCCAGATGGGGAAGGAGGGAGTGGGTGGGGTGCAGTGGTAGGAACAGCTTGCTGCCAGTGAAGACAATTATTTGATTCATTCTCCCTTGTTCTCTTACTTCTCCTGTCCATAGGATATACCTTCCTGGTAAGGAAAATCATGGTGACTTAGCAAGAAGAGAAGAGAGACGAGGAGGGAAAAGAAGTGGAAAAGAGGGAAGGAGAGCAATGGGCAAGGGAATTCCCAAGGGAATGGGAGTGGTGGAGAATGGAAGGGAGGGGTGGGAAAAGAGAAGAATCAAAAAAAGCTAACTGTAAGTAGTAAGACTGAAATTTAAGACTGAAACTGCCAGGGAAGAGGAAGTAGTCTGAGTAGAAACGTGCAAATACATTGCAAATGACTACACAATTATGTTTAATCCTCCTCAGTATTCCCTAGATTTTGATGAGGCCCCCAGAAAAAAAAATGGAGACCATTCAATGGGCTAGTTGGTCTTTCAAGGTCCTTTTCAGCCCTGGAATCCATGGTTTTCTTTACAAGCCTGGAAGGATTGTTCCAACAGTGATCAGCTTCAATACTCCAATGCTCAAATCCAGATGTGGAGCCAACGACAGCTCAAAACACATACACACCATGTCATGTATGTAATTACAATAAGCAAGCTTGGCCCAGAAGAACAAAATGAGAAAAATTCACCTGTGTCCCTCCTTTGACGAGATGAGGGACTATAGATGCGGAATGTTTCATATGCTATAAGATGTGGTCGATAGGTTGCTTGGTTTTACTGACCTCTTTTTTCTTTCCTTTTTAAAATATTTGTAACTGGAAGGCTTAATGGGTAAGGGGAGAGAAGAGGTACACTCAGAAATGAATGTGATGTAAAAGCTAAAAGCACCAATTTAAAATGGAAACTTTGCTTTAAAGTCTTAGGAGGTAAAGACACACTCCTCCAAATCCATTAATTTAAATAACTAAAATTCATTCATTAGAAAAGTAAAACCAAGAAACACCAATAACAGACTAGAATGGAAAAAAGACTAGCATGAGAGAAGCTTAGAAACAATTAAGAATAGGGCATAGGGGCCATGCCAGGGTTAGAAACGTTGTTGTTGAGTCATTTCAGTCACGACCAACTCTCCATTTGGGGGGTTTTTCCAATTTTTTAACATTTTTATTTAAAGTTTTGAGTTCCAAATTCTATACCCACCTCCCCTACCTCTCCTCTCACTGGTAAGCAATCAGATATGGGTTATACATGTGCGATTATGTAAAACATTCCCATATTAGTCATTTTATACAAGAAGACTTGAATAGTAGCATACTTCAATCTGTATTCAGTCGGTATCAGTTCTTTCTCTGGAGGCAGATAGTCTTTTGGGATTGTCTTTGATCATTGTACTGCTGAGGATAACTAAGTCATTCACCGTTGATCATCATTACAATATTGCTGTTACTGTGTACAATGTTCTCCTGGTTCTGTTCATTTCACTATGCATCAGTTCACGTAAGTCTTTCCAGGTTTTTCTGAAATCATCCTGCTTGTAATTTCTTATGACACAAAAATATTCCATTACAAACATATATCACAGCTTGTTTAGCTATTTCCCAATTGAGGGCATCCCTTTGGTTTCCAATTCTTAGCCACATGTGTTTTTTTCTTGGCCAAGATATTGGAGTGGTTTGCCATTTCCTTCTCCAGATTATTTTACAGATGAGGAACTGAGGCAAACAGGGCTAAGTGACTCGCCCAGGGTCACACACCTGTATCTGAGTATTGAAGTTGCATTTGAACTTCCAGGGATAGGAATAGTTGATCACACATAACTATTTAAAACCATTGTACCAGTTTCCCATACCAAAAGGGAGGCATAATGTGCTAAAAAGAGCTCACTGGCTCAGAATGAGAAGATCCAAGTTCTGGTCTTAGGTCTTCCCTTAATTGGCTATATAGTAGAAACTGGGCAAATCACCTAAGCAAGGGTGAGGCCTCAAGGCCACCTGTGGCCCTCTAGGTCCTCACATTCGGCCCTTTGACTGAACCCAAACTCCACAGAACAAATACCTTTAATAAAAGGATTTGTTCTGTAAAACTTGGACTCAGTCAAAAGGCTTGCACCCAAGGACCTAGAAGGCCACATATAGCCTCGAGGCTGCAGGTCCCCCCCCCCGAAACCTCTCCAATCCTCAATTTTACAGTTTCTTCAGCATCACAGAGTTATGATATATTTCACAAATGTTAAAAAAAAACACTTAGGAAATGTAAGCCACACATTATACTAAATTCCTTGCCATCTCCAGCATTCTATTTGGAGTATGCAAGGTGTATTAAGAACCACAGGCCCCAATGTGCTGAGTCTCAAGTTGGGAATTTTCTGTCTAAGTTGTCCTTTGGGGCTTTGTTGCTAACTTGCAATACGGCATTGAACAAGTTGTTTTAACCATGCCTCGTGCTCCTTGCCTGGAAATGAAGGGCAAGAATAATGATTTCTATTGGTGGACAATGTTGCAAGAGTTTTGTTGTTGTTGTTGTTTTTAATAACTGTAAATCCTTTTATAACTGAAAACGACAACCCATCGTCTGTATAGTAACATACAGAGCCCCGAAGCCAGGATACAGATATGTTCTCAGTGAAGCTGACAGATGAAACTATATGTCTGTGTATATAACGTGTGAGCTCAAAAACAGCACACTATACTTTTCAAAGCACTTTGATACATAAATAGTATGATCTTAGATCTTAGATCTTGACACCCACTTTGTGAGCTAGGAAAGCTAGGGGATAGAGAAGAAAGAGTGGATCAGAATTCAAGAGATCTGGAGTTGGGTTCTGGTGCTGCCATTTAGTTATTGTGTGACCCTAGGCAAGTCCCTTAACCCGTTTGAGCCCCATTTGGCCAATATGTAAAATGGGGCTAAGATAGGGCAACTAGATGGCACATTGGATAAAGTGCTGGGCCTGGAATCAGGGAGACTCATCTTCCTGGGTTCAAATCTGGTCTCAGACACTTACTAGCTGTGTGACCCTGGGCAAGTCACTTAACGCCACTTGCCTCAGTTTCCTTATCTGTAAAATGGGCTGGAGAAGGAAATGGCAAACCACTCCAATATCTTTGCCAAGAAAACTCCAGATGGGGTCATGAAGAGTTAGACACGATTGAAGCAACCCAATAACAACAAAAAACAGGGGTGATACTATTGATACTATGTTCAAAGACAGCTGTGAGGATGGACTAAGACATGCGAAAATGTTTCACAACCTGCTATTTAGCTCCATTTGGGAGACGAGAAAACTCAGAGAAGTTAAGGAAGTCATTCAAAGGCACATTACTAATTACGGCCAGATCTTAGCCTAGGTCCTAGGTCTCTTGACTTGCTGATACCCTTGCATACAGTGAACATGGTACAGCTCTTACCACTCTAGGATGTGTGTGTGTGTATTATATAGTCATACAAAAGTATACAGTCATGAATGGAATGCTGCAGGAAGCTGAAACACAGGAAAGCTGCATTCAACAGCCCCAAATCAATCAAGCAACAGAGCCCAGGGTTCTGGACTCACAGCACAGGACTCTCACCAAAGAGTGCCATCTAATGTACAGCATTATTTCCTTGCTGGCTCCTTTTCTATGTCCATCAAAGCGGCACCCAATCAATCTTTCCTTTGGCATGGCCTGAAAGGAAAACCAAATCTAATCTACTCCTTCACTCATTTTTCAGTTGTTTCTGACTCTTCATGACCCCCTTTGGGCTTCTCTTGGCAAAGATACTGGAGCATTTGCCATTTCCTTTTCTAGCTCATTTTATAGAGGAGGAAACTGAGGCAAGCAGGGTTAAGTGACTTGCCCAGGGTCACACAGCTAGTAAGTGTCTGAGGCCAGATTTCAACTCAGGAAAGTGAGACTTACCCAGAGGGAATCTATCCACTGCCCCACTCCCTCAGCAGCTACTGGCTTTCCAGACATTCAGTTGAGCAAACAGCCTATAAATTTTGCCTTTCCTCAGATTGGTATTTGCTGTTAAGCTTTAAGTTGGGGGGGTGAGGGCAGGGTCAGGTAGGAGAATCATCCTGTATCATCTTGGCCATGCAAGCCCAATTATACCCAAAGGGATTTTTTTAAAGACCCAGTTGAAGCCATTAGATGGATGGATGAATGGGACTGGAGCTCAGATTTTAACACCAATCCGACCTGGGTTCAAATCTCATCCCTGAGATTTACTACCTCTGTCATCTAAGTAAAGTCACTTAAACATCTCTAGGCCCTGGTTTCCTCATCTGTAAAATGATGAGGCTGAACTAAATGACTCCCAAAGTCTCTACGATCTCACTGGAATACAATTCTCTTCTTCTCTGATCTATACTGTGTTGATAGTGTGGTTTGCTTTGGTTTAGCATATTGGTGCTACAAACTAGTTCAACTTGTTTAAAAAGTAAGATTGTAAAGTATGAGTTATTCAACCAGAGAACAAGACACCCACTAAGTGACTTTATTGGATCAGGGAGGGAAAGGAGTGAGAGGGAGGGCAGACAAAGACAGAATGTGCCTCCAGTCTTAGAGAGAGATCAATCTTAGAAGATGAAAAACCAGAGCAAGAGAAAGATTGACCCCTATCTCCACCTCCTAGGACTGAGACAATACTATGACAGAAAAAATTTAAAGAGATCATTGTAAGCAATTGTTGCTCCTCTTAAATAGCCAGAAAAAATTAAGTGGCAGTTTAGCAGTGAGCCTTCAGCCACTTACCAAGCCAATAATAAGCTTGGACAGACCCAGTCCAGAAACAGATTAACAAAGTACCTGGTTTGAACTTGGATATTATTACCCCAGTAAAGTGACATAGCATGTCCTTTGTCCTATCTTCCCTGCCCTTTTTTTATTTGTTCTAAAGTATCATATGGTTTATATATCTAAAAGCAATTTACATTCATCTTCTTTGAATAAAGGCACTTCTTCATGAAAGCACTGCTATATCTGTATGAAGCTATTTATCTCTTTCTTAGTTTTTCCACACTAAAGTGATGTGCCCCCTATACTATCAATCAACAAGAAATTTGGTCCTAGGGACACAATGACAAAAATAACAACAATAACATTAACAACAACAACGAACATTTATACAACACCTATTATGTGCCAGGCATTGTGCTCAGCAATTTATAATTAGCATATCTCTTTTGATCCTCACCACGACCCTGGGAGGTAGGTGCTGTTGTTATCCCCATTTTATAGATGAACTAGCTCAAAAATGAGCTCATATTTGCCCTCAAAGAGCTTACATTCTATTAAAGAAAACTGTGCATATATAAAGGCTGTCCCAAGAGGCTTAATACAGTTTTAAGCTTCCATAGATTAAAACTCTGCTATAAGTGTATTAGAAATATAAAGAAAACACAAGATAATGGGGAGGGAGTGGGAATCAGCAGTTGAGGGATTAGGAAAATTCTTGTGTAAGTGGTGGCTGCTTGAAGTGAGCTTTGACAGAAACTAGGGAATTAGAGAGGTAGGATGGGGAGATTATACATTCCTGGCGTGAGGGAGATACCGTGCAAAGACCCAGAGAAAAAGAGAAGGGAGAAGGATGTCGTGGGAGGAACAGCAAGATGGTGAGTTGGACAAAAATACAGAAAGGACAAAGGGAAGTAACATGTCACAACCTTGCAATGGGTAGGACAGGACCCAGGTGGTGAAGAGCTAGAGGAGTCCATATTTGATGCTAGATATAAAAGGAAGCCAGGGGGCAGCTAGGTGGTGCAGTTGATAGAGCACAAGCTCTGGATTCAGGAGAACTTGAGTTCAAATCCGACCTCAGACACATAACTCTTACTAGTTGTGTGACCCTGGGTAAGTCACTTAACCCCATTGCCTAACCAAAAACATAAAAGATAAAATAAATAAAAGGAAGCCACTGGAGACAATTGAGGAGGAGAGTGACCAGGTCAGATTTTTCATGTTAGAAATGTCACCTTGTAATCTGGGTAGAGAATGGGAGAACCTCTTCAGAAGTACCACTGATCACCCTATTATTAGAAGTGAAGGCAAAGTACTTAAAGATAAACTAGATCCTTCAAAAAACAGAGAAAGAAGCAAGAACTGCTCCTCTGGGCCTGATTCTAACAACAAGGAGAGATTAACTGCTGAAATAGAAATGATGGAATCCTTGGAATCAGGTGACCGCTCCATCTTGGAGCCAGTGATGGAGAAGAGGAATGCTATTTGAATTTTTTAAAAAGTATGTAGGGAAGATGGGAGCAAGGTAAAATGAGGATAATGATAGCATCTACCTCCCAGAATTGTTGTGAGAATCAAATGACCTAGCACTTGTACAGTGCTTTGCAAACTCTAAAGAGCTATACAAATGCTAGTTATGATCCTGGTAAGAAAGAGCTCATTCCCCAGTAAGTCATTTTCCCTGGACAGAAATGGAGGCTGTTGTGAAACAATGGCATAGCAAGAGCAAGGTGAATGGAGTAACTGCTTGGGGCCAACACTGGAAAGGAGCCCTAGTCTAGTGAGCCGTACACCAAGTAGTACAAGCTTTGCAGTTATCACCATGACTACAGTGATAGCTGGGGCTCTCCACTTCCTCCTTTCTGCATTCTCCTTTGTATCTCCAAGCATTTCTGTAAACTTGGATGGTAAGACAACACTAATGTCAAGGATTCCCCCAGCATTTTCAGAGAGGGATTTACTGGGTATGGCAACCATCTACTCACAATCAGTTGTGCTTCTATGCTCAGAGACCAGGTAAGGCATTCAAATCACAGGAGCCAGACTAGGTACCTCCTCCTACCCAGAAATTGCTGATCTAATTTCCAAATTGTGCAATTGATTCGCCAGCTATGCTTTGATCCATTCTCTGATCCACCAGGCAAAAGTTGCCCCAAGCATCTCCCCAACCCTTGGCATAAGGAAGAACCACTATATCTAAATTTGCACCAAGTTGGACATTTCCTGGTGTTAGCAATGCCTTCAAAACAAACCCTCCAGGGGCAGCTAGGTGGCGCAAGTGGATAGAGTACCGTCCCTGAAGCCAGGAGGAGCTGAGTTCAAATCTGCCCTCAGACCAAATACCTGATACTCACTAGCTGTGTGACCCTGGGCATGTCACTTAACCCCAATTTCCAAAAAAAAAACCTTCTTCTCTTACTTGCCCTAGTAGCCAGCAGTCTACAAAAACACTGGGTTTCTCCCTCTGAGTTTTGCAAGGCTCTTCCGGGAACAGTCATAACTAGGAATTGTTGTATCTGAGACAAGCAGAATGACAAAGTAGCCTCAGATGTGGGGTGGGCAACCCTTCAAGGCTCCAAGATACTTGCATGAGGCCAAAGCTGGGGAGGCCTCTGCAAGGTGAATACACCAGGGCTTACCCTAGCCCTATATCTGGCAGTTTCTGATTTTACTTGATTATTCTTGCTAACTAGGAGCTAAACACCATTATTTTTCTGCAACTGAAGTAAGTACCGTCAGCCCCTTCTAAATTCCATAACCTTGGGAAAAATTCTGGTCATCCTGCCCTAGTTACAAATTTGCTCTGGGAGTCTAGCAATTCAATGTCATCCTCCCCAAAATGGCTAACTTCTCCTTTTCCCCAGGGCTGATTTGGCAGCCACCAAAGGTCATCACTTTACATGTCTAGTTCTGACAATTCTTTTTCTAGTTTCTAATTTCCAAGGAAGAGAAAGCTTACAAAATTTCCTATGAATAAAAAATGACTTTCTTGTTTTTATGGAAATTTGTTGAAAGGATTTTTCTTTTTAATTGGAACATTTCCCCTCTTCTTCCACTTGCCCTCCCCAAAATAATGGTTTGTAAACACAACAGCACCAGTGTCCTGGAGCCAAACTGCCAAAATGATCAGACATAAAACCAGAAGTTAGTAAACACAGGGGCATTGGGGTCAGGACTGCTGTCCTAAAAAGGAAAAAAGCCAGTACATTTGGCTCCAATATTCATTTTGTATTATCTTGCATAGATTTGCATGGTAGGCTCAAGAGGACTGATTCTAAGTAGGCATAATTAATTAATTTATTTATGCAACTTCCTGGGAATATACCTCCAATTATCTTCTACTCCATTATCCCAAGCCTAAAAATTTCTAGTCCAGGATGGCTAGGCACATTTGAAAACTGTTGCATAGCCAAATCCTATTATTCCTTCTGAGAAAATAACCATGGTTCCATGTGAATCAGTATTTGAGACTGGCCATGACTACATGAGATAAGAAGACCCAGAGAAAGGAAGGAAGGAAGAGAGGGAGGGAGGAAGGAAGAAAGGGAGGAAGGAATGAAGGAAGTAAGGGAGGAAGAAAGGAAGGAAAGAAGAAAGAAAGGGAGGGAGGGAGGAAAGGGGAGAGAGAGGGGAGGAAGGAAGGAGGAAGGAAGTAAGGAAGCCTGGCTCTTGATAGGATGAGAGCAGCACAGAGCAGTTCTGTTACCCACTTCAAATGACTCAATCAAGAATTCAAACCTGTCAGTTCTCTCTCAGCCCAACTCTCAACTTATTTTATGTAACCTAGGATAAACAAAACACTTCCCTTCCCTTAGTTTCTTCCTCCGCAACATTTGATCCCATGGCCAGAACTATAGTTCTGGATTTACACTGGCTGGGTTCAATCCTAACAGCCTCTCACAAATTTCTCTTGATTTTGCCCCTACCCAAGTTTTCATCAAGGAACACTAGACTTTGATTCCAGTGTAGATTTTTCATGAAAAGGGGCTCTCTCTTGGCAACCATGCAAGCTTTCAGGCTAAAAGTATATGGAATATATGGGCTTTATTTCACCTGACAAAAAGGGGAAATTACTTGCATGCAAGCCCACAAACAGTTGTAGTGAGTGTCATTAGGGACCTCGAATGAATTGAATTCCACCTCTCACCATGAAATTACAAGATGTGAGAATCAGGTAACAGAGATGATGAAGTGTTAAAAGTTTTAATCCTTTCGGATTGCAGTGCATCATTTCACACCTTGTAAAGTGTTATGACAACCCAAAGTGACTGACATCCTGAACAGCCTATTGAAAAGTGGGAGAGCAGAAGTGGCCCATTCATAACTGGTGAAGGAAGTATAAGGGAGTGTAAATACGTTGTTACTCCTTTAGGAGGTATGAAGAAATTCTTAGTCAATTTGATAGAATTATAGGGTGGTTGGCCATCAGCTAGATGAAGAGCCAACCACATCCTTAGTCAGTTTCTAGGGAAGTTTGCTCTAGAAGAGAGAAGAAGAGACTTGGCTATAAAGGTAACACTCTGCTCTTAAGGGGGAACTGTCCTTTACCTCTTCTCTAGTGCCTTCTCCAGAGTGCAAGGATGGGGAAGAAATTTCTCTTTCCCTCTTTCCCAGTCTGCAATGGCACCTTGCAGTGGGACCAACTCATCCAGTAGAACCAAGAGAGTCTAGCTTCAATTGAGTGGAATAGTGGAGAGGAGAGATGGTTCAGTGCAGGGGGTGGAGATTCTGCCAGAGAGATGGCAGCCAAGACCCCAAAGGAGCAGGACCCAGGGGGCTTAGCCAGGTGACTCACCCAGCTGACATGCTATACCCTACAAGTAGTGGAGTGAAGACATCACAAGAAGATATCAGGAGGGCCACTGGTAGAAGTTGCTTTGATCATCTCTTTTCTACCTGTGTGCCCTTCTACTTATGAATTCTATGCACTCCTTCACTTGTAAACTCTTCTCATTGATTCTGTGTGTATTTGGGGGAGAGTATGTCCTAGGTTAATGAGAAAGATAATTTATTAGTAAATACCTTTGCCATGAGTTTAACTGTGCTCTTTGGATCTCTAAAAGTAAAAGTAAACATTTACTTTTAAATGGGGGCTATAATTTTAGAAATGTGGACCCTAAGAGTACCATGTACCTGGGTTAGTTCCCCCCACCCCTATCCCAGGGACTCACCCTACAAGTATGAGTTGTGGAGAAGTGGTAACCCATTAAGAGGTTACATTGTAGAGAAATTCTCATCTGGGATATATTTAGGGTGCCTTAAACATTTGCATGCACCCACCAGAAAAAAAACAGTATTTTTTTTTCTTTTATTCTCAGATTAAGATTGGACAATTACTTTTCTGATGCATTTCCTTACAAGTCCCACCAGTTTCCTGAGATAGTTGTTCTATGGCTTAATGCTTAAGATCTGATATCCGTTGTGTTACCATGTTCATTACAAATATGGACATTGATATGAGTATATGTAGATTGCATCCCTGGAATACTAGTAGTGCATACTGTGGGGACTCATCTGTGTTAATTTTTTTTAAACTTTGCTTTCAGCAGATCTAAACTACTTGTCTTGTCATATATGAGTCCAGAAAATTTGTGTGAAATTCTTACGGATTAAAGGCAGTTAGGTTGTACAGTGGACAGAGTGCCAAGCCTAGAGTCAGGAAAACTCATTTTTATGAGATCAAATCTGGCCTCAAGACACTTACTAGCTGTGTCACCTTGGACAAGTCACTTACCCTGTTTGCCTCAGTTTCCTCATCTGTAAAATGAGCTGGAGAAGGAAATGGCAAACCACTGCAATATCTCTGCCAAGAAAAACCCAAATGGCATCACGAAGAGTTGGACTTGACTGAACAACAGCAAAAAAAGGCTCATAGCATAAGTTTTGTCTAATGGTCTTTTAAAAATCAAGCCAGGTTTGTAGGTATTTAAAGGAGTCTGTTTATTTTTGGAAGCTGAGAAGAAAGCCATCTATGAGAGAGGAACCCAACTCTTGCTCCTCACCTTCTCCCTTTCACTACTTCTAGAGTACAAAAGGCAAGGAGAAAATGTCTTTCTTCCTATCACTGCTACCATCATCAATGACAGCATTTTTCTTTGGAAGAAAAACTCATCCAGTAAGAGATAGTATGCCTTTCAGGAACCCTACGGGCAGAGAGGCAGCATGAGGACACCAAGTGACAATGGTACCTTTTGTGCCAGAGATGACAGAGCCTTTGCCATGTGTTTCCTACACGTGTGACTTTCAACTGATGTGCTCTATGTATGTGTCCACCATTCCCATCGATGTTCTGTGCATCTGTGAGAGTCAACGCCAGATTTAGGGGTGGGGATGCTTTGTTACTGCTCTTCATTCTATGGGATTTTAGTAAACGCCTTTGTTTTGAGCTAATTTTACCAACTGATTATTAAAAATGAATGTACCAATACAGGCTTGTAAGTTATCCATCAAGTATCTTGAATATGGGGTAGTTGTGCCCCCCAAAATGCAACCAACACAAGATACAAGGAGGGTAGCTTACAAAGGGGCCACTGTACTGTCATAAAAAAAACCTCTCCTTACCTCTCAGGTATACCTCCCTCTCCTTCACAAATATGCTTCATCAGATATATAGTGCTAATATGAGATTAGTGTCCCCCCCTCCAAAAGGAAGGCACATAAGGTCTCAACCTAGTCAACCAATCGAGCTCTACAGGGTATCTTACTTCCCCCCCCCAGGGATTGATACAGGGGAAGGGCATAAACATTTATATAGCACCTACTATGTGCCAGGCACTGTGCTATGTGCTTTTTACAAATATCATCTTATTTGATCCTCACAACAACCATGAAAGGTAGATGCTATCATTATCCCCACTTTATGGTTGAGGAAACTGAGGCTAATAATAGAAGTTAAGTGACTTCCCCAGGGTCACACAGCTAGTGTCTGATGCTGGATTTGAATAGTCTTCCTGACTCCAGGTCCAGCACTTTACCAGCTGAGCCACCTCTGAGTCCTCCCAACTATTCTGAGATTATGACTTCTCCCTGGTGGAATGAACTCAAGATTACTAGCTAATAGTCAATCCTTCCCAAATAGCACAGTGCCAGTGAAAGACAAGGTCCAGTTATTTCCTCCACATTGGGGTTCTTCCTCTTACTGCTTCTTGCTCTTAGTTCACACTGAGTCCAGGCCCTCAACATTGTCCAGGACCTCCCCTACCACTCTGCCACTGTCTTTGTCTATTCCTATCTCTAGGGTCACATGGTTCCCCAGAGGGACCTAGAAGGACCTCAAAGATATACAAGTTCCTCTAGGGAACCTATCTAGCCCCTTTCCTTTTTGCATATTCCTGATCTCTTCCCCTCCCCTCCCCTCCCCTCTCCTCCTCTCCCCTCCTTCTCTTCCCTTCCCTTCTCTTCTCTTCTCTCTCTCTTCCTTTTTTCTTTCCTTCTTTCCTTTTAAAAGCCAAGACCAAGCACGTATGAACTGGCCCCAGTGAATCAACATCCTTAATTCAGTGTCAATGTACCAAGACTACTAGGGCAAGTTCATAGCTATTAAGGATAAATAAATCATAGAGAACAAAACCACAACTCATCTGTGTTAACCTTGCAAACAAGGAGTTAACCTTTTCCAGGATATCTCATCTCAGTAAATAGATGCAGGAAATACTCAGTAAGACCTTGCTAGCCTCCTACTGACTCCCAACAGGTACACCACTGTAAAGTGGTATCTATCCACCCGCCACCATACACTCCCAGGCTTTCCAGCATAAATGCTGGGATCCCTCTGGCCTCTCCCACTGATTTCTGGCTGCTGAGAGCTTTCAAATGGCCTTAGCCCTGTCCTGGCAAATAAGATTAGCACCAGATGGATCCAATCAATATATCACATTTGTCCAGGTCCAGCAGTTGATACTACTACCCCTTCAGCACAGGTGTCAAAGTTTCAGCCATTTCATTGTCACCCTTTCCTGCTGGGGAGTAGTGCACTCCCAGAATACTATCTTTCAGGCTGACAGAATCCCACCGCTTTGTAATGCTTTAGGAACACAATCAATTTCCACCCACAATAAGAAAACAGTCATTCCAACACACGGTATACTTTCCCTTTAAGTGCCCCTAAAGAAAGATAAGGATAAAGTTTTTTTTTTTAATAACAATGTCCAGCTCTCCCTCATCTCAACACTACACGTTTCCTAAAATGGCCACCCAGACCGGCCTGAAAGAGATCTGGCTAGAATACAGGTTTGTCACATTCCCCTAGGACCGAAGATTATCCAATTCATGAATTAACCATGGCTTTTGCTTTTCTTTCTTTAGACCCCTGCTGCTGCCCTTTGGCAATTTTTCTTCTCATTAACACCTTCCCCAAAGAAGAAGACCCAGGAAAAGAGAGATGATAAAACAAAATCTCTCAATTTCACTGAGCTAGAGAAACAACTGGACTTCAGATGAGTTGGAGTTTTCCTGTATTACAGGGGCTGGTCTATATATACTACTGCTAAAAACCCCTTTGAATTCAGAACAATAATAATAGCACATTGTGCATTTGAACACCCCAAAATTCAGCAAGGTAGGCTCACAGTGCAACGAAACGTGATTTAGAAATGGATATAAGAGAACTATGGAGGCTCCGTTGAGCATCTTTCTCTACGGGCAGCTCAGGTTCACTGAGAACTAACTTGAAGTGCTTGCTAACCTGCTTGCTTTGTATTTCCCAAGGACAGGTTGTATGTGTTTTTGTAGCTCAATGCTGCTCTTAAAGCCTTTCTCTGTTTTCCAAGGAAACAGGTGAGTGAGTGGAAGATTCCTGATCACATTCTCTTTTCTAAATCTCTTTGGAACCTTTCTTTTAAAGTCCTCTTCTTGGCAAAGTCAAACAACCTTCTTAGCTTTGAATGCCACCAACAAAGAATGACGCTAGAAAAGCCCAGTAATGTGTGTGTGTGTGTGTGTGTGTGTGTGTGTGTGTGTGTGTTAATGGAAGAGGATGAAAGAAAAGAGACAAAGCTAATGAAGAAGAAGGGTTGAGAGGAAAGGAGGGAAAGCGAAAGTTCTAAGGATGGAAATTATAAGGTAATCGACAATTGACTGGGGTGCCCTCCTCTCAACAACATTTATGCCATAAATTTTTGTGGTGGTGGTTCAGTCATATCCAACTTTTCATGACTCCATTTGGGGTTGTCTTAGCAAACACACTGGAGTATTTTGCCATTTCCTTCTCCAGCTCATTTTACAGATAAGGAAACTGAGGCAAACAGGTTTAATTAACTTGCCCAGGGTCACATAGCTAGGAAGTGTCTGAGGTCAAATTTGAACTCAGGTCTTCCTAATTCCAGGCAGACATCTACACTGTACCACCTAGCTGCCTGATATGCATAAATGCTCTTTGTAATTGTTAAATGTCATTATTAAGAAAAGCTATTAGATTTGGTAACAATAATAGTAATAGTAATACTATAAACTGTATTTCTAGCCCTTCAAACAAAAGATGGTTTAAACCTAGTGATCAAAGTGAGATTTTAAAAAAGAAAAAGAAAAAGCTTTGTCTCATTTATTCTTTTAACCCCTCTCCTGTCCCGTGATAGAATTATTGTGAGAAGCAAATGAAAATATTTTGTAAAGCTAAAAGGCTATGCACTAATGATGCTATCACTATCATTATTTTCATCATCCAATCTCATCTTAGGTCAGACTAAGAGGAAGGGAGATGATGGATAGGTGTCATCTTACACCATTACTGCCACAGTTCTAATCTAATTCTAAAGAGGCTTCCTCTGTCCTGGGCAGCAGTGGGTAGAGCACCAGCCCTGGAGTCAGAATGACTCACTTCTCTGAATTCGAATCTGGTCTCAGACATTTACTACCTGGGCAGGTCACTTAACCCTGTTTGCCTCAGTTTCCTCATCTGTAAAATGTGCTGGAGAAGGAAATGATGAACCACTCCAGTATCTTTGCCAAGGGAACCCCACAACTAAGACTGAACCACAAATTCCTCTGTCCTGAAGCTCACAGACAACACGTCCTGAAAGCACAGAGATTGGATACAGAGAAGTGGTCAATAGGTAGATGGAGTTCAAGCAGCCATCCTCATTGTCCTGAGCCTTTGTATGGACATGGCTGTTATGCGCATCTGTTGTTTTAGGGTGTATCCAGTGCCTGGCATCCATCTGCTTATGTACCTTCTTAGCTGCTTGGAATTGTATTTAGAGACTCCAGTGACTGCTCAGCAAAACATTAGCCCTCTAGTGGCAGTTTCCATGCATTTCAGCCTGGGAGATAGGTAAACTGTATTTGTTTATTCAGAAGGCTCATTGTTAAATGCAGTCAACAATTCTTCCCCAGTCTTTAGGACTAATCCTTGCAGCATTGACCCTTATCATGAAGCCTAAAGTGGTCGAGCAACATCTCATCTTCCTCCTCTCCACTCCTCTCTCTCTTAGATTTTCCCCTCTTTTTATACTCTCCTCCCTCCCTATGGTTACCCAGTGAAAAGATCCACTGGGAGTAAGGGGAATAGGACCACCCATTCTGGGAGGAGGGAATGTCTCAATAGACCTTCTCTACCCCTATTCTAGAACCCCCAGCTCTGTCAATAACCACCCCAACTCCAAGTTGCAGAAGGAACAGAAGGATTGGGGGCAAAGAATAAAAGATGCCACCAAGACCTAAGCCAAATTAAAATATTTCTGCCGTCTTGGTATTCCTAGACTTTAAGTACACAAATAGAAAACACAAGATGAAGACTTTCAGTCACAAACTGCCAACATGAATACCAGATGCCAAGTGAGTGGTAACACAATCTTTCTCTTCCCTTCTATCTCCTTCCCTTTCATCCTCTCCCTCTCTCTTCTCTTCTTTTTCTCTCCCCCTCTTCCCCACTCTCACCCTCTCTGCCAGTAAGAAAAGAGTGTGAAATTTAGGTGTGCAAACATACATATCTCTAGCCAACTCGTTTATGTCTTCACTAAGAACACAACAAAAGGAAATAGTTTAAGGAATTACAGTCAAAGATCCAGGTTAGATACAAGGAAGAACCTGATAGCAGTGAGGATCATTAAACTTTGGAATTGGCTATAGGGAAGTGAGGGTGATGGGAAGTGGAATCTTCTCCCTGAGAAACCTTTGGTTTCCCAATAAATCCTCAGCTATTGACATAGAGACACTGGAGCCTCCAGGTCAAAAATGGAATAGAAGAGATTCCCTTCAGTTCTGTGATTCTCTGACAACTGTGTTCTGCATAAACTGATGTTTAAGTAAATTGGGATTTTGTCTAAAAAGTATGTACACCAAGTCAAGTTCAAGTTCACTGCCCACCCACCCCACCCCCTATTCTTCTAATAGGGGATTATTCAATTATTTAACATTCATTAAGAACCTATTATATGCAAGGCTCTGTACTGGGTGCTGAACCTCTACCCTCAAGAAGTTCTCATTGTACTGAGGTAATACAACATTTACGCAAATAATTATAAGGCACACTGAGAAGAGACAATGAACTACAAAAGAGGGAAAGCCTCACATAGGTTGTGGCAACTGAGTCAAGCCTTGAAGGAAGATAATGTTTCTGGGAGCCAAAGATGAGGAGAAGATGGCAAATGTTTGTGTAAATGTCTGGAGATAAGACTTGGAGTACCAACTTTAGAGAAGGACTAGTAGACCACCAGACTGGAACATAGAGTTCATGAAGAGAAATATGAAAATAGGCTAGAAAATTAGGTGGGAGCTAGACTGTGGAAGACTTTAAATGGCTTAGAAACCTTTTTTCTTTTTTTTCTGATTTCCCTCTCTCACTTTGTAGTCCATATTCCCTGAATTTCACTATCTCAGCATACCTGAAGAGATAAACAAATAGCCTCTGGGGCTTCCTCCTTCACACTGGCAGGTACCAAAGCAGCCAACTGTGTTCCTGAAATCACAGTAGTGCCCCTCATAAGGGATGCTCCAGGATTAGCAAATAAAATCTAGTGAGGAGAATGCTAATTAACCCGTACTTCTGTACTTGTTGGGACAGCTAGGTGTTGCAGTAGGTGGAGTGCCAGGCCTGGAGTCAGGAAGACGCCTCTTCTTGAGTTCAAATCCAGCCTCAGACACTTCCTAGCTGTGTGACCCTGGGCAAGTCACTTAACCTTTTTGTACCTCAACTCCTCATCTGGAAAATGAGCTGGAAGAGGAAATGGCAAACCACCCCAGTATCTTGGCCAAGAAAATGCCAGAAGTGGTCATGAAGAGCAGGACATTGCTGGAAAATGTACAGCTTCCTTACCAGTTCCTCCTTCTATGTTATATACTGAACTCCTCCTGAAACACTGACCCCCTAAGTGCTTATTGGTCTCCATCTGCTCCTCTTCAGCACAGGGAACTTCTGCATACCAGACAGTCAGCACCAAGAGATGGGCATCACTTTTGCTGAGCTCATATCCACAGTGAGCTTCACTAGAGGTCAGCAAAGCTCCCACTCACTCACCATTATGATTCCACCATTGTTGTTACCATCATCATTATCATCATCATCAATCATCATCATAGCTAGCATTAATATAGTGCTTTACATGTTATTTAATTTTATCCTCATAACAACTCTGTTATTATTATCATTCCCATTTTATAGATGAGGACACCAAGTTTCAAGAGGTTAAGTGCTTTGTCCAAGGTTACACAGCTAATAAGTGTCTGTGATCAGCCTAACCACTCTCTTTCCATTGTAGCTGCTTTTCCTCAACCAAAAATCTTGTCTCTACTGGTTTGACTGCCGTACAGTGTGTGGGGATGGGGGTGTAAAAAATGATGTTACACGTGCCAAAAAGCCACCACTAGTACCTCACTGCAGTATTTAATACAATTGTCTGAATCCTTAAAATTTTTCTTGAAATTAAAAGCATTGATCATGATCTCCTACCCATTCTAATTCCTCCATTTGGCTGCAAGTGGTTCTTCAAATTAAGAATTTTGTAGTAAATCAGCACCCATGCTAGGAGAGACAGAAGAAGAGAGAGAGGAAGGAGGAGGAGCAGGAGAAGCAGAAAGAGGAGGAAGAAGAGAGAGAGAGAAACATACAATAACACACAAAGCTTACGTATCCAAATCCAGCTTATTGAAGTATATTCTTTATAGCCAACCAAGGACTCAGGAGGGCTGGAAACAGAGTAGTTAAGTTATTACAGAGTGGGTTATTACAAACCTCTAACTCTGCATTAGACCAATTCTCCCAAAGATAATTTTGCAATTTTACCTTTATATACAGGAAAGGTCCCATCTCAGATTAGTGTTAGTGATGTTTCATCACTTTTATTCAATTGTCAGGGAGTGTGTTATTAGTTGCCTGTATTTCCAGGTATATGGCTTATGATCTTTGTTATTGTCATCAGGCAAGGAGGCAAAAGAGAAAGAAATGGGAGAAGTCTGGGAGGGAAGAGAAAGTGGGCAGGGGGGTGGGGGGAGAGACTGAATTACTCCATGGCTTACTTTGGACCTGGGTTCACAGAGATAGGAGAGGTAGCATGTTGTTGTGAAAAGAGAGATAGATTTAGAGACAAAGAACATTGGTTCGAATACCACCTTTGTAACTTAATAACTGTGTGACTTTAGTCAGGTCATTTACCCTCTCCATGCCTCAGTTTTCTCATCTTAGATTTACATTTAAGGTCCCTTCCAGCTCTCAATCTATGATTCTATGATACTCCTATATATCAATAGATCCATGTTCTCATCAATTTCAGTACTTCCTCAAAAGGTGCAGATCCTAACCTATCTATCCTTTCTCAACTTATGCAGCTCTGTCCAAGGTGCTGGAGGTCTTCATCTAAGTCTTAATATTCTGTGGGGACCAGGGCAGCACTCAGAATGTACATGTGTTATTTCTCACTCTTATTACACAGCTAGCTCTCCTTCCACATCAATCAAACATTTCCTTGATACCTTTTTTATACTATTTCTCGTGTACAGTGTTAGCAGTATGTTACAGCCTACTTAAGGTGGCTGGGTGGTACAGTGGATAGAGCATTGGACCTGGAGTCAGGAAGACTCATCTTTGTGAATTTTAATCTGGCCTCAGACACTTACTAGCTCTTGGACCTTGGGCAAGTCACTTAACTGGAGAAGGAAATGGCAAACCACTCCAGTATCTTTGCCAAGAAAACCCCAAGTGGGGTCACAAAGAGTCAGACAGGACTGAAAAATGACTGAACAACAATAGCCTACTTATGCCTCCCATACATCTCTCCATTGTCCTTTGGACCCCCCACAGTTTTGTTGCTTCTCAGATTGTGGAGTTTCACAGTTCACAAGGAGGTAGTAGCACTGGGAAAATATTGGTACTAAAAAGATGGATATTTGCTTCAGGGAGCAGCTTGGGATTGTCAAAAGTGCTATGCAGTTTCCCAAATGCTAATCAGCAGTTCTTTTCCTAATATTAAATTCCAGACCTCACTCCTCATTCATCTGCAGTACCTGTTCAAAATATAAGATCTAGTATACTAACTCAATGGGCTGCCCACTGAGCTATAGACTAGCACAGTGACTCTAAAAACATTCTTAGTTTTTTGATTTGATGACCTTTCCAAAGAGCCGCAGCGTCCTTTCCACAGGATAGAAGTCCCTTTGGCTATGTTTCTACCAAGATCTTCTCTCCCCCACACAATCCACGTTCTCTAGCCCTTGTCTCTATGACTCATTATTCTGCCTGGTTCACTAAAGCCTGAGATGACTGATTTTCAGGGCCCAATCAGTATCAATTTGCATTAGGCAGTGTCTAACCATTTTCACTGTGATTTTGCTTGTTTTTTTCCTCACTAAGGTTAAGTAAAATGAGCATCCATGTAGATGTAACAGAATATTCTGTCAAAAGAGTCTCAGTGTGATCCATTGTAAATATAGGAGGACAGGAATGCAAGAAAGGAATCTAAAAAATCACACTCTCCTAAAATGTGTGAGTATCAATTAATGAGGGAGATAGTTGAGAAAAGTTCTGCAGATGAGTATATGCAGCCAGATGTTAGTTTGCAAAAACATGAAGAATTTGGGAACCCAATTGGAACTGCACAGAAAATACGAATTGACTTTGCATCATTTATGTCCAGCTACACAAACAAACTTCCATATGGCCCTCTGCTGGGGCTATAACTCAAAGTTCATAAATCACATTGACATCAGCTCACATTTTCACACAACTTACAGATCACTTGCTGAGTTCCTGAGTTCCCATTTCTCCCTTCACTTGGTTCAGTCCTCTGTATTCTGGATGAGTGGGTAGAATAGTCTCCAGTATCTCTATGATCCTTGTCATAGTGTGCTATGGAGAGCTGTATGTGAATTCAGATACACAAACTACATAAAAATAAAGTCCTACTCCATTGTCTCATTGTGGCATGGATGAAGATGATATTGGGTTCTCGAAAGCTATTCTTGAATAATTCTGGCATGGTTCTATCATGTTAGAGAAGCTTTGAGTATGGCCCCAGCAGCAGATTGTCTGTTTCTGAAGGCTGAATCAACAAGTAGTATTTATTAAGTACCCACTATGTGCCAAGTGGGCAGCTAGGTGGTGCGGTATATCAAGCACTGGGCTTGGAATCAGAAAGGGCCACCTTTATGAACCTCAGATACTTACCCAGAGCTGTGTGACATGTCACTTAATCCTGTTTGCCTCAGCTCCTCATCTGTAAAATGAACTGGAGAAGGAAATGGCGAACCACTCCAATACCTTTGTCAAGAAAACCTCATAGTGGCTCACAAAGAGTCAGAAATGACTGAAACAACACAACAACAATATGTGCTATACTAGGCACTAAGGGTACTGAGACAAAAATGAAACAGCTCCTGCACCAAGGAACTTCTAATTTACTGGGGGAAACAATATGTACGTATATAAGCAAAGACAGAATAAATAGAAAACAAATACAAGAAAGTTCAGGGAAGGACACTAGCAGTTATGGGAATCAGGAAAGACTTCATGTAGAAGGTGGCACTTGCATTGAGTCTTAAAGTAATTCAGGGATTTTGCAAGGTGGGGGTGAAGAAGGAGTACATTGCAGGTATGGCAGAATCCATTATAGACTCAAAGGAGACCAGTTTGGCTGGACTATCGTGTACTGAAAAGAAAGTACACATGTGTAATAAAACTGGAAAAGTAGATGAGTAGATGGATAGATAGATAGATAGATAGATAGATAGATAGATAGATAGATAGATAGATGGATGGATGGATGGATGGATGGATGGATGGATGGATGGATGGATGGATGGATGGAGAGAGAGAGAGAGAGAGAGAGAGAGAGAGAGAGAGAGAGAGAGAGAGAGAGAGAATGTATTAAGTGCATACTAGGTGCCAGACACTGCTGAGAGCAGGGGATACAAATACAAGCAAGCAAGATGGTCCCTGTCTTGTAAGAATGTAAAAAGCTTACATTCCAATGGGGGGAGGTAACACAAAAGGGGAACCAGGGGAGAGGGGTGCATGGATGTAAAGCATTTGGAGCTAGCAGATAGGAAATGATGTGAAAGCCTGGTTCCCGGCAAGATAAGGCAAAAGCTTACCTATCAAAGCCCATAGTGGTTTCAAGGGTTCGAAAGCCCAAGGTTCCTGTAAGTGTTGGCAGGGGTTGGGAGGGGAAGAGATAAGGATGATAGCCAGAGTGTTGGGGCTAGAATTTGAAGGACTTTTAAAGACAAACAGAAGCATTTCTATTTTATCCTTGAGGCAAGAGAGAGCCACTAGAGTTTATTGGGTGGGGGAGTGACCTATACTTAAGGAAAGTCATTTTGGCAACTATACGAAGGATGGATTGGAGTTGGAAGATACTTGAGTCAAGGAGACCAATTAAATGTCATTATAATAGGCCAGACTAGAAATGACGAAGAATGAACCAAGGTAGAAGCTGCTTCAGTAGTGAGAAGGGGACAAATGTGAGAGATATTATAGAGGTAGAAATGTCGAGATTTGGCAGCTGAATAGATATGTAGGGTGAGGAAGCATAAGGAGTCAAGGACAACTCCAAAGTTGCAAATCTGAGAGCATGGAAAGATGATGGTACCCTTGACAAAAATAGTTAATGGTGGGAGAGCTCATCACTAGTAATCTGGCCACTTGGTGGTAAATTTTGGACCACAGCAACTCATGAAACAAACAAACAAAAAAAAACACATAATGCACTTTGGTCCTTTATGGCCCCCTCCTACCTTTACAGTAACAATGGCAGAACTGAGAAAAAGGGGCAGAATATGCTAAGAATCACATATTTTGAAGCCTTACGTGAACATTAACTTAACTCTTGGCACTCTAAAGATAAGATACTTGTGCAATGACAACACACTACAGGAAAAATTGAATCATATCAATATTGATGTTCTCACTATTCAGTGGTCTGTGGACTTTTACAAAATATTGCATAAATATTTGGTTTACTTTGTAATCCTATGTATTTTATGAATTTAAAAAGCATTACTCTGAGAAGGGATCCATAGGCTTCACCAAAACCCATATCTGAATGAAACTGGAAGACAAAATAAATTTGTAGCTAAATGGAAGAATAGCTGAAAGATTAGTCTTGGGGGGAGGCAAATAAAAGGGTAGATAGAGTTGGCTTAATCGTGAGTTCAAAAGTAACAAAATACATCATTTCATGGAACACTTGGACATCTTTCCTGGCACCATTAGTTTAACACACACACACACACACACACACACACACACTCTCTAAAGTTTAGTGATAACTTTCAGAGGATGAGAAAGTAGAGAAATTGGCTGAACAGCTCAATAAGCCCTTCCAAATTAAGTGAACACACATATACTTTGATACTCAACAATGTGAATGCAACAGAGGGCAGGGAAAAGCAGCAAAAAAAAAAATATGTTGGAAAGTGTGGTTAAGGATAAAGAAACTGAAGAGGCCAGAAATCTGTTGAGTACACAGAAACTTGGATCATGAACACTTCAAGAACAGAATTAGAAGATATTAGACCAGAGGTGCTTTTTTTTTTTAACATAGAGTCTATGGACACCTAAGCATTTGGTGAATAGATTTCAGAAGCTCCATGTACTTGGATGGGAAAAGGTGTCTTTATTTTATTTTTGGCAAGGCAATTAGGGTTAAGTGACTTGCCCAGGGTCATACAGCTCGTGAGTGTCAAGTGTCTGGTCTGAGACCAGATTTGAACTCAAATCATTCTATTTCAGGGCCAGTGCTCTATTTGCTGTGCCACCTAGCTGCTCCGTGTATCTTTATTTTCACAAACTTTAACTAAAATTTAGCATTTCCTTCAATTATGAATTTAAATTTTGTTTCCAAGCAGGTTCAATAGCATTACCAAACTGCTGAAGGCATTTATGACACACACAAAAAAAACTAAGAAATCCCATACTAAAGAGACAGAACAATTATCAAATAAAATAACTAGAAAAAGGAAATTGACTACAGCTTAACAAACTTACTGATGTGGGAGTCATTTCTGAATTAGCCCAATATACTTGTTAAAGCAAAAATCAAAAATCAATACCTAATTAGAAAAAAATAGTATAAATGAACAGATAAAGAAGAGAATTAAAATAGCTTCACCCTGACCTATTTAAACAAGTTATTAACGCTGAAAAATGGAAGACAGATAAAAGAACAAATATTCATATCAACTATCATCATTTCCAATGGGAGTTTAACTCACGTAAAGCAATTGCTACCACAAAGAGCCTAGAAATTGTTTCAATTAGTAAACACATCTATTTGCCAATGAAAATATTACAATCAAGGGAAACACTAGCTTAGAATATAAATTCATTTGAAAAATCTTTCAAAGTGGATGGTAGAAGATTTTGATGAGTATCACCTCATAAGAAATCAAGAAAGAACAGAGGGAAAAATAAGTTTGCAGAAAGCCTAGCCTGAAGTCCAGTTAAGCCAGGTCATTCCAAGGCCATTTAAGCATGAAACTAAAAAGGGAGCAACAAACAGAAAAAAAATGAAAAAGATCTGTCAACACATTTTAAGACCCTATTTTCTCCATCAATGTCAGTGGAACCATCACATTTGGACTTGAACACCATAATCCCTTGATGTACTACATGACAAGGTAGAAATGGAACTAAAGAAAATAAAGCTAAGAAGGGCAATTGGACCTGATCAATTATACACCATATATGATAGAGGTGACACATCTTTGACACCACTGAGATTGTCAAGATATCTGAAATAGGGGACAATACAAAATAAGTAGGAAGAAAATCATTTTAATATTACTGAAAAAGGTCATTGGGAACATCAATAACTATGAACCAATATTCCTACTTGCTCATCTAAACAAAGTCTTCACAAGGATAATCTACATACATATCATGGTCATAATAGCTGAAAAAATGAGGGAAAAAAACCACCTTTCACAAATTGTATATCTTTATAATCATACAATTAACTGAAAATTCCAGATCCTACTGAGCTTACTATCTGTTGATTATAAAAGGTGTTTAATTCAATCCAGCAAAGTGTATGCTTAAAGGCTATCCTCCCACAATGTGTCCCCCATGCATATGTTAAAATAACAAATGATTCCATGAAGGAGACAGCACAGAGATAACTTTATTCAATGATCCTCTATGAATAGCAAATGAAACCCAAACCAAGGAGATATTTTCTCATCCAAGGTTTTTGTCACTATCACAGAAGATGTCCAACACAAAATCCAAATGAAAGAGGGATTCCCTATAGATGGTGAGGTCCTCCAACTGCTCTCAGAATAATGGCTGGGGGGGGGAGCTAAGTAGCACAGTGGATAGAGCAATGGGCCCTGTCAGGAGGACCTGAGTTCGAATCCAGCCTCAGACCAACCATTTGATACTAGCTGTGTGACCTTGGATAAGTCACTTAACCCCAATTGCCTACTAAAAAAAAAGAATACTGGCTGTAGATCATATTACAATAAATGTATCAAGTCTTGGAACACTTCAGAGTTTCCTAAATGAAATCTGCAATCATCCAAAAGAGTTTGGCCTGGTTATCCACATGGGAAAAATCAAGTGGATGAAGAAAGCCTATTGTCCAAATTATGATGTGCAACTGGATAGAGAGTCCATTAGTGTTCACTGGCTCATAGATTAATAGATTTAGAGATGGAAGGGATCTTGGAAGTCATCAAGTCCAACCCCTTTATTTTACAGAAAAAGAAACTGAGGTACAGAGAGGTTAAGTTTACTGTCCTGAGGTCTCATGCTAGTGAGGTAAAATTTGAACCCAGGTCTTCCTGATTCTAAGTCTAGCACTCTATTCATTACTCCACATTGCCTCCCTAAGGATGTTCCATAAAGACAGACATCTTGGAAAAACACTGCTGGTAGGCAATGAACTGAGCCTGGATTTAAATAGGAGGAAAAGAGCAGGCTGGAATTTTTTGCAGCGCTTTCAATGATCCCTAAATTTCTCCCTAAAACAAACCCCATCTTTTTTGACACCAATATTCTTCTACTGATGTGATCTAGCTAGCTAAGAATCAAAGAATATCAGTCTTCCAAGAATCCAAATTGTTATTCATTTGAAAGGCAATGAAAATGTTGTTGTTGTTGTTGTTGTTGTTGCTGTTGTCGTTATTGAGTTGTTTCAGTTGTGTCTGACTCTTCCTGACCTCATTTGGGATTTGGGGTATCTTGGCAAAGATACTGGAGTGCTTGCTATCTCCTCCAACTCATTTTACAGATGAGGAACTGAGACAACCAAGGTTAAGTGACTTGCCCAGGGTCACACAGCGATTATCTAAGGCCAGATTTGAACTCAGGTTCTCCTGACTTCAGGGCTGGCACTCCATCTACTGTGCCACCTTAGACTGAAACACAACAAAAATGGTAAACTGCCCACAAGACATATCAAAGAAGTATGACCAGAAATGGAGTTAGGCCTCTATAATGTTAAGAAAATTAGAAGAAGATCCTCCAGAATTGTGAGTGTGGTCCTTAGGGAGGATTTGTGGGAAGACGAAAAATGAGAATAATTTAAGATGAGAAGTCATGGATGGATTGAAATCTGTTCCATGAGAAGGAACAGTAGTAATATGAAGAGATCACAGATTTAGAGTGATATTACACTAATAACTCACATTTATAGAGCTCTCAAAATAACCCTATGACATAGGCAGTGCAAACATTATAATCCCCACATGAGATATGAAAAAGCTCAGGTTAAATGACTTGTAGTCCATGGTCACAAAGCTAGTAAGTATCAGATTTAAGATTCAAACTCTGATCTCTAGGCATCCCAGGTCTGCCTTTTTATACCACATGGGGATAAAATGAAAGGCTTGCTCTTTTGAAAAAGTGAAACCTCTCATTTACAAGGTATTTATAAGACTATACAATAAAAGTTAGCATCTACACAGATTTTTAAGGTTTGTGAACTACTTTACAAATAGGATCTCATGTGCTATTATTACCTCCATTTTGCAGATAAGGAAACAGAGACAGACAGACAGCAACCTTCCTCATTATGTGTCTGAGGCCAGATTTGAACTCAGGACTTCCCAATTCTGGGTCCATCACTACTCAACCTAACTGCCTCATAGCTCAGGATCCAAGAAGGCAATCTTCTTTATATCCCGCATAATGGGTAGTGCAGGTATTTGCATAAAGCCAGTCCTCAATAAATATGTTGAATAAAGAAATGAAGTGATCCCTTATACTTACGCAATGAAATAATGATACTACAGCATCAATGCATTGACTAAAAAATATTTATTAAGCACTTACTATTATGTGCCAGGCACTGTCAATGCTGTGGGTACAAAGACAAAACCAGAATAATCTCTGTCTGCTTATATTTCTAACAAGGGAGATGACATGTACATATATAGTTATACACAAAATGAGTACAAGGTAGTTTGGGGACAGAATGCCCTAACGGCTAGGGGGATCAGAAAATAATTCATGTACAATGGCACCAAAACTGGGTCTTGAACAAAATCAGGGATTTTGAAAGGTAGAGGTAAGGAAGAAGTGGCACTGTAGGCATGGAGGGCAGCTAATGCAAAAGCATAGAGAAGGGAAATGGGGCACTCTATGTGTGTGTGAAACAGGAAGTAAGCCAATATGGTCTGATCACAGAGCATGTGGAGGGCAGAAATGTGTAAGTAAGAAAAACAGACAGGTAGGAAGGGGCCAGGTTGTGGGCAGCTTTAAATGCCAAACAGAGGAGGTCATATTTGATCCAAGAGACAATAGGCAGCCCCATGAGTTTATTGAGTAAAGGGATGACTTGGTCAGATATGTGCTTTAGGAAAATTACTTTATGTGGAAGATGAAATGGAATGGAGAGAGGCAGGAGGCAGGAAGATCAAATAGGAAGCTATTGCAGTTGTCCAGGGGGCAGATTATGAGGCCTGAATTAAGGTGATAACGATGTGAGGAGTAGACCTCTGTAAAAGACATTAAGGAGATCAAAATAATGAGATATGGCAACTGATCAGATTGTGTGGAGTGAAGAAGAGTGAGAAATTGAGAATGATTCTAAGGTTGTGAACCCAAGAGACTGGCAGGATGATGGAACCCTCAACAGCAATAGGGAAGGTGAAGGGGCAGGTTGGGGGGGAAGGATAATTAGCTCTATTTTAAACATGTTGCATTTGAGACGCCTACAGAACATCCAGGTTAAAATGCCCAGTAGGCAGCTGCTCATAAAGGATTGGAGCTCAGGAGAAAGACAAGCTGAATACGTAACATCGCTATAATATTCTTTTCACAGACCACATGATAGAAGGATGCTACAGATCTTTTACAGTACAACTGCCTATGTCTAAATAAGCCAGAACCAGCCTCAATTTTGACACTAGATGCAAATCCCAAGATACATCTTGGGATTCGTTCTTTGCTGGGAAAAGAGAGAATAAAGAGATCCTATATGGTGGGAATATGTCCCACTATGTTGTCCTTAAAGTCAAGATGATGAATTCAAATCTCGCCTCTGACACTTACTAGCTGTGTGATTCTAGGCAAATCACTTAACACAGTTTCCTCATCTGTAAAATGGGTATAATAATAGCACCTACCTCACAAATTGTTGTGATGCTAAAATGAGATAACATGTACTTTGTGAACTTTATTATTATTATTATTATTATTACTATCAACACAGTGGTATTCTCTGGAATGCACACAACTCCTAATTTATGAGCCTTCTGCCCTGACATAGGGATGAGGAAGTCCCTTTGAGTGAACTAGCTTCCCCAACCAAATCCTCTGGTTCGCTGGTTCTCAAATTTGTTTTGCTCACAGCACAGTATTCTATGCTATAAGGAATAATAGCACACACAGCAGTAATTTCTGAGAGTCAAGACTCACACATGTGCCATCTCCCCTCAATAGGTGTGGTCATTTTGTTTCTGGGAATTCAAGAGATGATGTGTTTTCAGATTCGTACCTGTATAATTGGCAAGTTTTGTTTATTTTATGAATAATACATTTCCCATACTATGTATCCTGGGTAAGTAAAAATTTGTATTAAATAAAATCATTTCTAAATTTCCATCTGCAAAATGTGACATCTACAACTTTGTGGCATACCCACCAAAATTCCCAATGCTCCAGTGCACCCTGGCATACATTTTAAGAACCACCAATCTGGAGAAAACATTGGGCAGGAGGGGGAACTGTAACAATCGACAATCACATAATTACTGAGTATATTCTGTGCACCCAATATTGTGCTGGGTACCATGAGGGAATCCAGAAGTAACTTAAGAAATGCTTTTTGCCTTTGCAGAACTTAGAACTTGTTTAGGGAGACAAGGTGAATACCTATGAAACACTTAGAGAAAATAATGCTGTTTATAATTAGATGCTACAATATGAAATATGGATTGTATATATCATAGGATTTCAGAGAAAGGATTTGTCAAGATGAACTGGAACATCATGGTATGACTGGGAATTATAACCCCCACTCCCACGGCACCCAGGATCCCAGGCAAACCTGCTGTATTCCACACTATTATATTGCCCTACCTTATAGTGTTGTAAGGAAATACCCCCAAGCAAAAGGGGGAATAGAACTTGTCTGCAAACCTCAGAACCCCCTTGAGTCTTTTTTACTCTCTTTAATATAACTCTGGCAACTGTATGTCCCAGAAAATCTGGGACATCCCGATTTCAAGAAAAGAAAGTATATTTTTAACAAGGTTTTACGAAAGGAATACCTTCTGCCAGATCATGTGTCCAAAATTTTGGTTAGGAAAAAAACATGGTTACTACAAATGAAGCAAGAGCTTGTGCGGGACAGAGAGGTGAGCTCAGAAACAGCACCGGCTAGGTTCATCACCTGTCAACACATACAGCCCATGATGCATGCCGACCAAGTAACCCTGGCCAAGAGCCTTTTTACCTCTTAATACTTCGGGCAACATTCTGATGTTCCAAGTTGCTAGAGAAGCTTCCCTGCTCCCAAGAAGGTAGATTGGAAGAAGTTGTTAGCCTGTGTTCATGGAAGGTTAGCCTGTGTTCATGGAAGGAGGTTTCTCACCAGAGAGCCTCCCAACAACAATTAAATTACAGGTCCAGGCCAGGAATAAATAAATACAATAGACCTATACCCTACACCTTTCTCTACCACTAAGCTTTTACTCCTACCTCACATATAAAGGACTTTACTGGTAATTAGGAGGAATACAGAGGACAATAAGATAATTTACAAATTGATTAAACTGATCTATTTACAGAACATGATAATCTTATTATACAATCCAATACAGCTTCAGATGCTTAATAACTGCCTGACTTCAGGCAAATTACTTAACCTCTGCCTACCTCCATGTCCTCATTTGCAAAACAGGAATAATAATACTATATACTTCCCTGGGTGGTTGTGAGATTAAAATGAGATAATATTTGTAAAGTGTCTTGAAAACCTTGCTATATAAGTGCTAGCTATTGTCATTATTACTGACATTTAAAATAATAATTCAAAATAGGAGTTCTTAACTTTTTTGTTTATGGGCTCCTTTAGCAGCCTGGTAACACCTATGGACCCTTTCTCAACACAGTATTTTAAAACAATCCATAACTGAAGGAAATGCTGAGCTTCAGTTAGAGATTAGTGAAAATGAAAATATAATTTTTTTTTCATCCAAGATCACGAAGGGGTCCATGGACCTTAAGTTAAGAATCCCTTTCCTAAACTATCTGGCTATAAACGGCTAGCACAGTGTGCCAGAGTTGACTTAATCCCTCCTTGTCATCTAACAAATATCAGGCACCCAACCTTTCCACCAAGCAGCCTCTCTCAAGAGAGCTCAGCACCTACTCATGACTAGGCTGACCAGTGCCACACCCCAACTCCATTTTCTTCCAGTTTCAAAACTGACCCCTTGATGTACCTCCCACCAAGCTCCCAGCCTATCTACAAGGCATGAGTTTAGGCTCACTTGCAGCATTGAAAAGACTGATATCTGGGTTCAGTTGACATTTCACACCTATCAGAGTCTTGGGATTCTCAGCTTCCCTTTGGTAGAATGTGGATAAGACATATTTTCCCCAAACAGGAAAAGGGGAAGCACTCCCAACCAAACCCCTCACCACCACCACCACCACCTGCCTGAGCTCACTTCTTTACACTCCAGAATTTCTGGGATGGGAAGAGAAAAAAGAGAAAGGCTGCCACTAAAATTGTTTTAGTGGACAGGCAAATTACATTAGAGAGTACAGAATAGCTCTCCAAAACTGCTCTGGAGTTCACAAGGTCACACAATTTTAATAAGAACATTCAACAGCGGGAATCTAATTCAACCAGCTTTTTCTCTTTTCAGGCTGAGATGCTAAGGACCAGGAAAAGACAGAAAGGGCAAAACCAAGAAGGAGCAGAATCACAGAGCTAGACACCATCTAGTCCAACCTCCTCATTTAACAGATGAGGAAACTGAGGCCCAGACAGGCTAAGTGACTTGCTCCAATCCTTATAGGTAGTAAGCCTCAGAAGTAGGACTTCAACCAAGGGACTAAGTCCAATAACTGGCTGAGCAATGAGCTAAGCATCAGGAGACATAGGGTTTTAAACCTTGTTCTTTCACTGCATGGCCTTAGGCAAATTGCTTCACCTTTAGGCTACAGTTTGCTTGTCTACAAAAACTAGTGGAGTGGGTCCAACTGTCCTAGAAAGAAATTTGGAATTATGCTATGAAACTGATATGAAACTTGACACAGAGATTCTCCTGCTAGGAATTTAAACTCAAGTTGTTGATGCTTTCAAAAAAGGGAGAGAAATCAATATACACCAAAATATTCATAACGGTACCTTAAATAGCATAGAACTGGAAATAAAACAGATACATCTGTTGATATGGAAATGGCTAAATAAGTCATGGTATGTAAATGTAATGGAATACTGATTTGCTCTAAGACACGATGAATAGGAGGTACAGAGAGAAGTATGTGAAGACACATGAACTGATGCAAAGTGAGGTAAGAAGAACATGGAAAATAATCCATACAATAATAATAGCCAGGTAAATGGAAAGAATGACAACAGAACAATTGAAAGTAAATTCTACAAAATTATAATTACGAAGCTTGCCCCAAAGAAGAAATATGAGAAGCCCCCTCCCCTTATTTGCAGAGGTAGGGAACTATTGATAGGAGCATTGAAAATAATGACTATTCCGACGTATTAGTTTTACTGAACTATTTTTTCTCTTTTTTTATTCTTTGTTATAAAGGATGTCTCACCAGGAAGTAGGTAAAGGATACATTGAACAATGTAGATGATGTATATCAATCAAATTTGATCATACTCAAAAAAAAATGAAGAGGTTAGAATAGAAGGTCTCTAAAGGTACATTTCAGCTCTATGACTGCAGGACAGGTGCAAAGGCCTGGCTGATCATCCCCTAAATAACTGAGCCCTGGCTGTCTTCCCCATTGGAAACATACTGGTGCTCAAAATAAACACAGAGCGTCTGTGTGAGCCATCTGAGCAGACCCACAGCCTGCATCGAGGATCTTAGCAACCATCTTCACTCAGACGTTATGATATTGATTAGTCATGATTAATTAGGCTCAGAGCCAGGGGACTGGTGGTTGCTCTCTTACCAGCAAGGGACGGTGCTAGGCCCTTTGTTTAATGCTCTAGCCCTCAACATATGAAGAGATGAGCCCTAGACAGGGATTCTAGGATCACAGACTTAAAGCTAGAAGGTCATCCAATCAACTCCCTCATTTGATAGGTGAGGAAATTGAGGCCCAGAAAAGTTAAGTGACTTGCCTATTAAATGGGAGGGCTGGAATCTCTGAGTTCTTCTGACTCCAAATCCAGTATTTCTTCCATCACATCATGCAGGAAAGGAAAGTATGACAAGAAACACATTACAAAGTAAAAATCAATAGGACAAGTGAGAAAGAGTTTTACAATGGAAAGAATACGACTCTGAAGCTAGAGGACCTGGATTCAAATGCTACTCCTGCTGCTTGCACCTGTGCAGCCTTAGATGAATCACTAGACCTCCTGGGGCTTCAGTTTCTTCATCCCTAAATCTCTAAAATGAGTGAGGGGGTGGGGGATGGACTAGACTGTCTCTGACGTCCCTTCCTGTAACTGAGTGTAGGAGGCAAGGGAGAATGAGAAGTCAAAGATTCCTCCAAGGGTAATGTGGAAAACCTTGGTACTAATAACAGAAATAAAGTCAGGAGGGGAACTAGTATGAGGGAGAAAGTGATAAGTTCTCTTTTAATACAGTATTGCATTTGAGGTGACAAGCGAAAAGGTCTAATTAGCAATGAATACCATTTTCTTCCATGGAACTAGCCTTGCTTTCACCTCTCTCCTATCTACGTTCATTAATTTTTGTCATCATTCCATCCAACTGCTTACCTCTTAAAACTCAGCAGGTGCTCTCATTTCCCCCACATTATCCTCCTACTAGCCAATGACAATGCCAGTTCTTCAGCCAGATCTGGAGCTGACTGGTCCCATGTCTCTCCTTAGGAGCTTAGCTACAACTGGTTGATTGATGCTTCAAAATGGCTACATCCTCAGTATCTTTGCAGCCCAATTACCCTGGAAGTGAGCCTCCCGCGCCCTGGGGAATTGCAATTGCATGACAGGTAAAGGAAAAGTAGCATATAAAGACACACAATTGGGCATAATCTTTGCGATGTCAAATGTCATTTCTTTAGAAATAGGTCCTTATGACTCTCCCTTATGATCATCCTTTCTTCTCCTCTCCTCTCATGCTTAAAAGCCAATTTAAGATGCAAGAGTTATAAATACAGAAGACTGATCAGCCTACTAAAAAAATTAAGAACACAGACAGTTACTTTTCAGACAAAGACTGTAGATTACAGGTCTTGAGTTTACCGCAGACTGATTTTTTTAAAAATTTGGATAAATGACTAAAACTGTTGCATGCATCTTTGTATGTATTTATAACTTGATGTAATAAAGCTTATTTTGTTAATAATTTTTATCAAAATTTTCTCTCTCTCTCTCTCCTTATTCCTCCCTCCCTTCCTTTCCCTCTCTCACAAATAACTGCTTCTCAGCCAAATCCAACATTACAACACCCAACCCCTGCCGATCTTTAGATTTCTAGTCAACTCTCAATTATCTGTGTTCAACAGTATTGTTAGACAGCTGAGATTCAAAATCTCCCGAGATCGTTTCCTATCATTAGGGGCAAACTCCAACAAATCAGCTAATTAGTCAGAACATTAGATTGACTTGAATTTCATGTACTCTGTAAGCTGGTGTCCTATCCTTGACTGGAGATACTAAGGGAAAAAGAAATCACCTTTATGCCCAGCAGGCAGGAGAAAAATCCAAATCAATTCACCAAGCATTTCATAAGGCCTATAATACACCAGGCATTGTGCTAGGCCCTGGTGATATAAAGACAAGATGAGAAACTATTTCTTTCTTGAGGTGCTTACATTCCATGGGAGGGAAGGTATGTGGTGGAAATAAATGTGTACAAATCAACTATAGTCATTGGAAATATAAATACACACATATATTTACACATACACACACACACACATATATACATATATATATACATATATATATATACATAAATATATATATATATATATATATATATATATATAGATATATATAGATATAATAAAATAACACCAATGAGATTCACAGGGCTGGAGCCGTGGCAGGGGAGAGGGAAGGAACCTAAATAAGCTCTCCTTAGTTAACTCTCTAATCAAAAGCTTAGCACCAAAAAATTTTGACTAGGCAAGGGCTTCACTAAGCACTTTGGAAAATAGATATCTTTTAGGGGCAGCTAAGTGGCACAGTGGATAGAACTCTAGCCTTGGAGTCAGGAGGACCTGAGTTCAAATCTGGCCTCAGACCAAACACTTGACACTTACTAGCTGTGTGACCCTGGGCAAGTCACTTAACCCCAATTGCCTTAAAAAAAAAAAGAAGAAAAGAAAATAGATATCATTTCCTCATTCCTGTGCTGCTTCCTGTTATTCTGTATCTATTACTACCAGTGCTTGGGATGTGGGGGAAGAAGAAAATGGGGACAATCATCTCCCTCCTTCATCTGATTCTTCTTCCTCCACTGTCCTTCCCCCTCATCCTCCCATTACTCCCACTAAACACACCATCACAAGAAGAGAGTATCCCAAAATAGCTCTATCCCACTTAAAAGTATTGAAGTGAAATGAAAGTTCTCCAGAGGAGGACAAGAACACTAGATCCTGTTCTCAAATAGCTAACAACTGGATTACTGTTATCAGATCTGAAGTATTGTGTTCATCTCTGAGTACCACTGTTAGGAAGGACATTTGTGACAAAGCCAAGGTGGAAGGTGAAGGGAATAAAGATCAGAACATCACCATCCTGATTGGGGACTGCCTCACCTGATCTGCTATTTCAGGCAGCACCCCCTCACCTCTGCTATGTTCCCTACTTTTCAACCATCTTCTAAATAGCTTCACCAGCAGCCTTGGTGATGCATCCCCTCATCCACTATTCCCAGTTCTGGGATCATGATTCACTCTACCATCATCTTTGGGTTCTGTGCCAATCTACTCCCCTATGGCCCCATTCACCATCCCCTTAACTTTCTATAACAATGTGCCCCTCCCAGGCTACCATCAGTATGTTATTTCCACCCTAAGAACATCCTTGAGATGAGTGATATCTTTGCTTTTATATTTGTATCTTGAGTGCTTAGTAGAGTGCTTGGGATGTAGCTAGCTCTTAATAAATGCTTTTTCATTCATTCATGTAGTCAGTCATTCATGTAGTCAGTCATTCATGGTTAGTCTGGAGAAGAGATTTACAGAAGGTATAACAGATTCTTCAAATGTTTGAAAGTCAGCCATATGGAATAAAGGTCATATTTGTTCCACTTGGCCTTCAAGAACTAAACTAACAGCAACAGGAGAATATCAAAGAAGTTAGATTTAAACAGTGAGAGGAAAACTCCCATACAACGAAGGTTTTACAAATATAGAATGGGCTGCCTCAGTAGGCAGCGGGTCCCCAATCCCTAGGGATAAGAGGTGGGGTGAACCCTGCCAGGGATGTCAGAGAGGGAATTTCTGTCCAGCTACAGGACAAGAGAAGCTGGGAGGCCCCTTCCAGCTCAGAGATCCTGGTATCCTGTAAGAATTTACTTCAGAGAGGCAGAGCCAAGATGGCAGAGTAAAAGCAGTGACTTGCTTAAGCTCTCCCCAAACCCCTCCAAATACTTGTAAAAAATGACTCTAAACAAATTCTAGAGCAGCAGAACCCACAAAAAGACAGAGTGAAACAAATTTCCAGCCCAAGACAGCCTGGATGATTGATAGGAAAGGTCTGTTGCATCAAGCTGGGAAAGGAAGAAGGCAAAGATGGAGCCACAGTAAACCTGGAGCAGGCCTCAGGAGACTGAATCATGGGCAGCTGTAGTAATTTCTAGACAGCTCATCCCACAACTTAGACAACTTAGAAGGTCAGCGGGAAATGTCTTTTGTATCTGGGTAAGAGAGGAATGCAGTCCAGTCCTGGCCCTAGTGCAGCCCCTGGGTGGTGGCCACAGTGGCAGCTGCACAAAACCCCTGAAGCTTGGGTCAGTACACTCTCCACACTGGAAGCAGAGTTCTACCTTAACAAAGAGTTAAAAAGTCAAGTAATTGGCTGGGAACATGAGCAAACAGAGGAAAAAAGTCAAACCATAGAATCTTACTTTGGTGACAAAGAAGATCAAAACATACAACCAGAAGACAACCAAGTCAAAGTTCCTACATCCAAAGCTCCAAGAAAAATATGAATTGCCTTCAGGCTATGGTAGAGCTCAGAAGGGATTTTGAAAATCAAGTAAGAGTAGTAGAGGAAAAATTGGGAAGAGAAATGAGAATGATGCAAGAAAATCATGAAAAACAAGTCAGCAGCTTGCTAAAGGAGACCCAAAAAATATTGAAGAAAATAATACCTTAAAAACGGACTAGCCCAAATGGCAAAAGAGATCCAAAAAGCCAATGAGGGGGAAAATGCCTTAAAAAGCAAAATTGGCCAAATGGAAAAGGAGGTCCGAAAGCTCATGGAAGAAACAATTCCTTAAAAATTACAATAGAACAAAGGAAAGCTAATGACTGTATGAGAAATCAAAAAATTATAAAACAAAACCAAAAGAATGAAAAAATAGAAGACAATGTGAAATATCTCATTGGAAAAACAACTGACCTGGAAAATAGATTCAGGAGAGATAATTTTTAAATTATTGGACTACCTGAAAGCCATGATAAAAAAAAAAAAAGCTTAGACATCATCTTTCAAGAAATTATCAAGGAAAACTTCCCTTTCTACAACCAGAGGGTAAAATGGAAATGGAAAGAATCCTCTGATCACCTCCTGAAATAGATTGCAAAAGGAAAACTACTAGGAATATTATAGCCAAATTCCAGAATCCCAGGTCAAGGAGAAAATAGTGCAATCAGCCAGAAAGAAACAATTCAAGTATTGTGGAAACACAATCAGGATAACACAAGATTTAGCAGCTTTTATATTAAGGGACCAGAGGGCTTAGAATATGATTATCCAGAGGTCAAAGGACCTAGGATTAAAACCAATAATCACATACCCAGCAAAACTGAATATAATCCTTCAGGGGAAAAAAATGGCCATTCAATGAAATAGAAGACTTTCAAGCATTCTTGATGAAAAGACCAGAGCTGAATACAAAATTTGATTTTCAAATACAAGACTCAGGAGAAGCATGAAAAGGTAAACAGAAAAGAGAAATAATAAGGGACTTATTAAAGTTGAACTGTTTACATTCCTACATAGAAAGATGATATTTGTAATTCATGAGACCTTTCTCAGTATTAGAGTATTTGGAGGGAATACATATAGACAGAGGGCATAGGGTGAGTTGAATATGAAGGGATGATATCTAAAAATTAAAATTAAGAGGTGAAACAGGATTGTACTGGGAGAAGGAGAAAAGGAGAGGCAGAATGGGGTAAATTATCTCACATAAAAGAGTCAAGAAAAAGATTTTACACTGGAGGGGAAGAGGATGGAGGTGAGAGGAAATGAGTGAATCTTACTCTCATTAGATTTGGCTTAAGGAGGGAATAACATACACAGTCAATTCAGTATGGAAATCTATCTTACCCTATAGGAAAATAGGGAGAAAGGGGATAAAAGAGGTGGAATAATAGAAGAGAGGGCAGATTGGAGGAAGGGGCAATCAGAAGCAAACACTTTTGAAGAGGGACAGACAGGGTCAAAGGAGAAAATAGAATAAATGACGGGCAGGATAGGACAGAGGGAAATATCGTTAGTCTTTCACAATATGACTATTATGGAAGTGTTTTGTGTGACTACACATGTATAACCTATATCATAGTGCTTGCCTTCTCAATGAGGGAGGGTGGTGAGGGAAGAAGGGAGAGAATTTGGAGCTCAAAGTTTTAAAAACGAATGTCAAAAATTGTTTTTACATGGCAACTGGGAAATAAGATATACAGGCAAAGGGATATAGAAATGTATCCCAACCTACAGGAAAATAGAAGGGGAAGAGGATAAGAGAAGGGGGGTGGTGATAGAAGGGACAGAAGATTGGGCAAAGGGGTATTCAGAAGGCACGTTATCTTGGGTGGGGGATGGAAGAGATGGGGAGAAAATTTGGAACTCAAAATCTTGTAGAAGTGAATGTTGAAAACTAAAAAATTAATTAATTTTTAAAAAATATGCCAGATGAGATGTTTGCCTTGAGCTTCTTACTCAAACTGGAATTACAGTTACCACAAATAAGGTAGCACAGCTACAACTCTTAGAGGACAAAGACCACTCAAAATTCAAGGAAATATAAAATCTATTTAAGACAAGTGCCCCAGAAACTGATCTTCTTTCCAAAGTGTTAGTTTGCAAAAACATCAGCACAGGCAGGTTGTCTTTTCTCTTGTACTACAGCTAAAATATTAAATTAAAAACTGACTCCTTTTTTGCTTGTCTTCACAAAATATATTGGTTGGGCTATTTGAGTACTGACATTTAATCACAGTAGGTTTTAGGTATTCGTTATTTCTTTCCTTCCCTCATTTCAGTGTGCTTTACTTTTTAAAAACACAACAGAGGTACCTATTAATTGTGTTGTGCCCATTTGTTGTAAAAGATCTCAAAAGTTCATAATTTTGTGGAATTTCCTAATTGGACACTTTGTAAATAATAAAGGGTGAGTAAAAAAAAAAATTAACTTCGATTTCACTCCTGAGTCTTCCAACTATCTGTTGTGATCCTCAATACTCAGTTTCCTCACTTGTAAAATGGGGATAATAATATTTGTACTGCTCACATAGCAGGATTACTGTGATGATCAAATGAGATAATGCAAGTGAAAGCACTTTGAAATCATAAAATGCCTTGAAAATATTTGCTATTATTATTAACCAAGGAGAGAAAGAATACGACTCTAAAAATTCATTTATTAAGCTCTAAGTTCAAATAAAAGCACATACTGAAAACAAGAGGGGTGTCAAGGAGAATGGGGAACAGGCAGAATAGTAAATCACTTGTGTTGTTGTTTGTCATTTATTCTCAAAGAGACCATGACATCAGGAAAGTGATGCCATGACTTCCAAGTGAATTGGATTTAAGTGAGGGGGGAGCTGTTCAAGGTCACCTCACCTTCTCTCCTGGAGCCCTCTGGATCCAGTGACAGGATACAGATCAGGATGACTGGAGATGATCTCAGATGCAGTGGGAGATCTTGGCTTTTTAAGGTAAAGTCTTTCCTAAGTCTCAGTTCAAATGTAAATCCTTTGCCAGTAGGGATTGCTTTGGGGTTTTGTTGTTGTTGTTGTTGTTGTTGTTGTTGTTGTTTGTAAGCCAGTACAATGCCTGGTGCATAGCAGGCACTTAAGAATTCCTCTCCCATTAGACCTTAAACTCCTTGAGAGTAGGGACTGCTTTTGTCTTCCTTTGTATCCTCTTCACTTAGCCCACTGCCTGGCACCCAGTAGGTGCTTAATAAATGCCTAGTGTTGTTAATGGATCCAAAGACATCAATTTTAAATGTAAACTGAAGGTTTGCTGGAGGAGGTAAAATCTGCTTTTGGAAAGAAAAAGCAAAGAGTTGTGCGGGATGAATCCTGAAAGGAATGATAAGTTACAAAAGCACCAAGGCAGGAATTAGTAATTAGCAAGGGACAGGAAGAAAATTATCTTGACTTGAGCAAAAGGTTCATAGAGAGAAAACAATAAATATAGTCCAAGAAACAGGGTAAGCTTTGGATGAGAAATTTCAGTTTTATATGATAGGTAGAAGAAATGCTGCTAAAGCAAGAAATAATTTAGTTTGGACCTAAGGAGGAATGTTCTGATGATGAAGGGAATGGTTGCTGAAATGTGTGACAGGAAGAGTTTGAGGAATCTCCAAGAAATCGCTGGAGTCCAATCAGCAACAGTCTGAGTGCTGAGTTACTCCTAGAGCACTGTGATGTAGGATGTGGGGCTCCACGGGGCTCTTTTCAGGGCTCTGATCTTGGTGGCTGGCTGCTCTGAGCTAAAGAATTTCAGGTTACAGACTTCCATCTCAAGATGAACTAGTTTCAGATTGAGTTTCTTATAAAGCCCAAGTTACTGACAGATTTATAGGCTCAGTAGGGATTCAGCTCTTCTTAGACCAGCTGGGAAATTCTCTTCATGGAAGCATTGTTTCTCTTCCATTAGCTTGTAGTCTGACTTCTCTCAAGGGCAAATATGAGAAATAGTGGTGCATACACTGAGAGTGTTGGCCCTCCAAAAAAGGCCAGTTAGGCAGTGGATTATTCAGTCGCTTTATTACAATCCATAAAAGAAGCAGGTAGGTGGTACAACAGATAGGGTGGAGCTGGAGTCAGGAAGACTTGAGTTCAAATCTAGCCTCAGATCCCACTAGCTGTGTGACAATGGGAAAGTCATTTAACTTCTGTCTGTTTGAGTTTCCTCAACTGTAAAATGGGGATAATAATAGCACCTACCTCCCTAGGTTGTTGTGAGAATCAAATGAGATAATATCTGTAAAGTGCTTAGCACAGTGCCTGGAACCTAGTAGTTATTTAATAAATACATATTCCTTTCCATTCCTCCCCACCTCTCATCACCACAGAGGGTTTAAGGTTTGCAAAGCACTTTATTTACTATATACATTACCTCATTTGAGCATCACAACAATTCTGTGAGGTAACATGACTCCATTTTACAGACGAGAAACCTGAGGCTTAGAGAAGTTAATTGACTTGCTGATGGTCCCATAGCTAGTAAATGTCTGAGGCAGGATTTGAACTCAGGTCTCCCTGAATCCAAGTCCAACACTGTATCCTTTATGTCAGAGATGACAATCTCTTGATACGTGTGAACTATAGAGCGCTGTCCAAACGAGATCTTTTAAAATGTAATTGGGAAATGTTTAATGAGATAAATAGAACTACAATATAACATAGATGATGTTGACCTGTGGTTTTCTAAGTCTGTCTGTGGCCATCAGGGATCTGTTTCTATGTGAGTTTATCATTAGTACTCTATCCCATACTGGCTCTCCAGCACCCTTCCATGCTGATCCTTCTTCCCTGGTGGCACAAGGCTGCCTCAGAGTAGACAAGCCTCAGTTTGCTCAATAGGAGGGCTGGGTCCTTCATCTTCTCTTGGGGAAAAAAGTGAAAGGCAGCCATGACTTGGACTAGGTAGCCTCTGAGGGAAGTTTCTCAAGATTTTTACCTTTGTGCCCTTAGCACCTGTCACAGTGCCTGGAATGGTAACAATCATAACAACAATGACAGCAGCTAACCATTTGTAGAGCACTTCAAGGTCTGCAAAGCACTTTACAAATATGATCTCATTTGATCCTCACAACAACTCTGTAAGGTAGTTGCTATTATTAGTCTCATTTTACAGATGAGGAAACTGAAGCAGACAGAGGCTAAGCAACTTACCCAGGATCACAGAGCTAGTAAGTATCTGAGGCTGGATTTGAATTCAGGTCTAGTTATTATGCCACCCAACAGTTGCCTGTAACATAGTAGGTGCTTAATAAATGTTTATGGAATCAAGTGATTCTGTAGTACCCACTAGATGACCTCTTCCAGTGCCTCGGTGTCACAATTTCACCTGGAAGCTTTCATTAGCCCGGTTTTGGCTCTCTTACAGTGTTTTCAGAGTTCTTTGGGACATAATTCAAAACCTGACAAAGGAAGGGCCACTGACTTTTCTTGCTTTGACAGGCATTAGTTTGGGGTCTCTGGCACTATGCCTGCTTTGTCAGACCTTGATGCACCCCTCTCCACAGGCACTGCTGTCAAGCATTTCTCCCAAGCTCCTACAATGGGCTTTTCCTTTCATTTATTGTTAGGGCAGAAGACTGCATCAGTTTGGGCCCCCAAATTCAAATATCTTGAATTCCATCTCATAGCGATGACAAACCCTCAGGCATTCTGAAGAAGCAGCAAAAGGAAAAAAAAATAAGGTTGAAATGCTTCCTTTTTTCCCATTCATCAATAACAAAAGCCCTGAGACCACAAAGAGGAAATGACAGTCCATCTCCTGAACAATTGTCCCGAATGCCACTGTCTGTCAGGAAGCAATATGAGAAGGGAGCTGCAGAAAAAGCCAGCAGGCCCCCTAGACAAATCAGGAAAAGGAACAAATACGTCTCTTGGGCAAATGTGATAAATGCTGGAAATCTGTTACAGTACTGGACCAAGGACAGGTCTCTTATTGGTTTAATATGACCTATTCCAAGAACAAAATACCACACCACATGATATCCAGCTCTCAGCTTGGTGAGTAATATGGTCAATGGAGCCAGCCACAGGGCAGCCATTGGACACTTTGTGATAAATCACACAGCACCCTCAGCTTGACAAAAGTCCTACTTATTTATATTGAGCCAGGAGAGATTAGCCAAGACACAGGGAGTCTCCCTCCTCACCTCCTCAGAAAGTGTTATAGATTTCTTGTTGGCTTACAAAGACCTTCCAAAAATAAGCAAGAAGGACAACTGCTGAGTTTTTCATTGGAAAGACTAATAATGAAGCTGGAATCTACTATCAGAGCTGCCTGGAATCAGGGGTGAGGGGAACTTTAGGGCCCACACCTTAGCGATTGTTTGACATCAATATGGGGCAGCTAAGTGGCTCCACAGTGATTAAGCCTCAGACACTTAACTATTTGTGTGACCCTAGGCAAGTCACTTAACCTCTGTTTGCCTTAGTTTCCTCATCTGTAAAATGAAGATAGTGATAGCACCTAGCTCCCATGGTTGTTGTGAGGACCAAATGAGTAAATATTAGCTATTATTATTACTCAATAAACATTTATTACATATCTGCTATGTGCCTACTATGAGCAAAGCAGAATTGAAATAGCTCAAAAGAAATGCAAGATGTGCAAATTTAGAAAACCCACTCCAAATGTTCACGTGGATTATTTGTGCCCAACCTGTGGTAGAATATTCCAAGTTCATATTGGTCTGATCAGCTACAGCCAGACACACTGTAATTTGACTCTAGCATAGTGATATCATTTCGAGCCTCTTTGAGAATGGAAAAAAACCAACCAGCTATGTGCCAGGCTCTGTACTAAGCACTAAACATTCATGATATATTCATTATTATTATTATTGAGGTCCCTTCTATCTAATTTCCATCATCCTTTCAACTGAACCACAAAACAGAATTATTTCTTTTCCGAGATGCCTTAGAGGTCAATCTACCCCATTTCCCTAACCTTCAAGATAATACACACAGCGTCAGAGAGGTGAAGAGATTGCGCCCATATTTGAAGGTTTTGCCCGGAGAGTTAAGGCATTGGCAGGTGTTACCAAGGAAGAAAAGCTTCTAGTATTAGTCTTTTTTTTTTCATCACTCATTTGGTAACATAATTTAGCAACACTGTGAATTAAAATAAAGCAGCCACAAACTAAAACAGTTCTCTAAATATTTCCATTTTAAGCGTTCTTGCTCAATGTTACACTTTGCACTCAACAATGAACTTGATAACTGTGTCCTAAGATGATCTAACAAATATGCTTTCTCTACATCACTCCCCAAAGACCAGCAAAAATACCCAATTGTTTGAGGAAAACAAGATTATGTGGACTCGCCAGAAACCTTCCCATGCCATTCTACATGTGTAGGGAATAGTTTTTGTTTGGCTTGTTTCCTGAGGTCACACAGCATATGAGTAACTGATCTGGAATTTGAATCCAGGTCTCCAGCCTGAAGTCCAATGCCCTGTCCACTGCTAAAGGTTTTATTTGGGTTTCCATTTAGCATTTACTTCCTTTTTGGGGTTATTCTTCAGCTTCTTGTGTTATGTTTGTTGATGAGATAGAGGTTTGCCCTCCCACTGCAAGTTGGGAATCAACAGATGTGCAAGGCATGTGTGCAAATATTTTTTATAATTTTTTTTATTTTCCCATTAGTCATACTGTAAAGAATTAGAACCAATAGGAGGAACCACAAGAAAGAATAAACAAAACAGAAAAAAGAGCAAATTGTATGCTTAGATCTGAATTCAGACTCTCTAGTTCTTTTTCTAGATGTGGATAGCATTTTCCATCATGAGTCTTTTGGAGATGTCTTAGAGCCTTGCATTGCTAAGAAGAGCTAAATCTATCAAAGTTAGTCATCGCACAACGTAGCTATTACTGTGTACAACATTCTCCTGGTTCTGCTCACTTCACTCAGCATCAGACCATACAAGTCTTTCCAGGTTTTTCTGAAGTCTGCCTGCTCATCATTTCTTATAGAGCAATAGTATTCCATTACATTCATATACCACAATTTGTTCAGCCATTCCCCAATTGATGGGCATTCCCTCAATTTCCAATTCTTTGCCACCACAGAAAGAGTTGCTATAAATATTTTTGTACATGTGGGTCCTTTCCCCATTTGTTTGATCTTTTTGGGATACAACCCTAGAAGTGCTATTGCTGGGTCTAAGGGTATGCACATTTTTATAGCCCTTTGGGCATACCTCCAAATTGCTCTCCAAAATGGTTGGATCAATTCACAACTCCATCAACAATGCATTAGTGTTCCAATTTTCCCATATCCTCTCCAACATTTATCATTTTCCTGTTTTGTCATGTTGGCCAATCTGATAGGTATGATGTGTTACCTCAGAGTTGTTTTGATTTGCATTTCTCTAATCAATAGTGATTTAGAGCATTTTTTCATATGATTATAGATGGCTTTAATTTCTTCATCTGAGAACCACCTGTTCATATCCTTTGACCATTTATCAATTGCAGAATAACTTGCATTCTTAAAAATTTTACTTCATTCTCTATATATTTTAGAAATGAGGCCCTTATCAGAGACACTGGTTGTAAAAATTCTTTCTCAGTTTTCTGCTTCCCTCCTAATCTTGGTTGCATTGGCTTTGTTTGTGCAAAAAAATTTTCAATTTAATGTAACCAAAATTATCCATTTTGTATTTCATAATGTTCTCTATCTCTTATTTAGTCATAAATTCTCCTGTTCTCCATAAATCTGACAGGTAAACTATTCCTTGCTCTCCCAGTTTTCTTATAGTATCAGCCTTTATATCTAAGTCGTGAACCCATTTTGACCTTATTTTGGTATCTAGTGTAAGATTTTGGTCTATACCCAGTTTCTGCCACACGCTTTTCCAGTTTTCCCAGCAGTTTTTGTCAAACATATGTGCAAAATTTGCTCTTAGGAAGATGCAAAGCACTGGTCTAAAAAGCTTCCCTCTTTAAGTTGCTGCTTTTCTGATTTGCCCACATCAGTCATTTATTCACCACGCATTCATTAATCACCTATTATATGCCAAGTACTGTGTTGGGTGTCAGGAATACAAATACAGTGAATGACACAGTCTTTGGTGGAGCAGGACTGAAGCTCGAGGGAGAAACCAGAACTGGATATAGACATCTGTGAGTCATCTGATGATAATTAAGCCCATGAAAATGGATGAGGTTACCAAGAGAGGGAGTGTAAAGAGTCAAGTTGAGGCAACAAGCATTTATTTAAGTCTTCACTATGTTCCAGGCACTGTGCTAAGTGCTAAAAATACAAATACAAGCCAAAAGAAAGACAGTACCTGCCCTCAAGGAGCTTATATTCTACTAGGGGAAGACAATACATAAAAGGAAACTGAAAAGGAAAAGGAATAGGTATTGATGTGGAGGCATGGTGGAGAAAGAAGTCTGGAGAGTCCAGAGCAGAGCCCAGAGAAGAACAAAGGAGTGAGCATGGCTGGCCTAGACACTTTCTTCAAAATGGAGGCTCCAGGAAGAACTGAGCAATCACAGTACGGAGCCACAGGGATGGCCTGATCCTCCAGGGTGAGAAGTCTGCTGGGTTATGGTAGAAAAACAAATCCATAGTCAATAGTGGAGCCCAGGGAGGAATGAAAGAGAGATGAATAGAAGAAAGACTAGGACAAAATCTTAGAAGATATCCATAGTGTTATGGCAGTAATATGGCTGATGAGCCAATAAAGGAAATGGAGGAGCAGTCAGACAAGTAGAAAGAGAGATTAGGAGTCATGTGATGAGCATCCAGAAAGGAGAAAGTATCTAAGAAGACAGTTGGGTCAACAGTGTCAAAAAACAGCAGCTAGGTCTAGAAGGAGGAGGAAAGACCATAAAATTGGGCAATTATGAGATTGTTGGACAACTTTCTGTTGTAACTTACTATTGTTAGTTTAAATTTTTTTTCTAAAATTTAAATGCATATGTGCCATAGCTAATCCAAACTTTGGATAATTTGAGAATGGACTAATGAGAGATTTGGGCAGTGAACAGCTAACTAATTAAGAAGATGATGTCTGAGAATAGACTTTGGATATCCAGACCATCCTTTAAAATATAAGAATGATAGGATCTTGTCCAGGAATGGAATATTATATAACAAGGGCTAGTAAAACTGTATTTGTCTAATTTTTTTTTAAATCTACAAAAAGACTTTTAACTGAAAAGAAAGGGGATTAAACATGCTAATACATACGAGATTTGTACTGGTTCCTGCACTGTTTAACACTTTTATCAGTGGCTTGGAAAAAACGCATACATGCTACTAAGCTGGGAAGGTCAGCTAACACACTGGTCTCTCCTTACTATTCCTTGAACAAGACACTCCATCTCCCAGCTCTGGATATTTTTACCATTCAAAGCATGCTCTTTCTCCTCATCTCAGCCTCCTGGCTTGCCTGGCTTTCTTCAAGTCCCAGCTAAAACCTCATCTTCTACAGGAAGCCTTTCCCAACCTCTCTTAATCCTACTGCCTTCCTTCTGTTAATCATTTCCTATTTATTCTGTATATAGCTTATTCATGCAGAGTTTTTGCATGTTCTTTCCCCCATTAGACTGTGAGCCCCTTGAGGAAATGGACTATTTTTGGCTTTCTTTGTATCTCCAACACTTAGCACAGTCTAGCACAATCTACACTTTTTGTTCAGTTGTTTCAGTAGTGTCCAACTACTTTTCATGACTCCATTTGGGGTTTTCTTGGCAAAGACACTGGAGCAGTTTACCATTTCTTTCTCCAGCTTATTTTACAGATGAGGAAACTGAGACAAACAGAGTAAGTGACTTGCCCAGGTCACACAACTAGTAAGTGTCTGAGGACATATTTTAACCCAGCTTCCTGACACCAATCCAGGCACTCTATCCACTGTGCCACCTAGCTGCCCCAATAAACACTTAGTAAGTATTTATTGCCTGACTGACACTGGATGAGAAAGTCAGGATCCATAAAGATTTTAACAGGGTAGACTATTGGGCTTAACCTAAGAAGACAAAATTTAATAGGGATAAATAGAAAGTCTTATACAAAATCAACTTCACTAACACAAAATGAGGCAGCTAGGTGGCAAAGTGGATAGATCACTTGGCTTACAATCAGGAAGACTCAGGAGTTCAAATCCAGCCTCAGACACTTACTACCGTATGTCCTTGGGCAAGTCATTTAACCCTGTTTGCCTCCGTTTCCTCATCTGATAAATGAGCTGGAGAAGGAGATGGCAAACCACTGGAGTATCTTCGCCAGGAAAACCCCAAATGGGGTCAGGAAGACTCAGACATGACTGAAATGACTGAACAATAACAGAGGGACAAAATAAGAGAGGTACATTTAAGCAGTTTCCTGGAAAAAGATTTGAGAGTTCTGGTGGACTATAAGCTCAGTAAGTTAACAATGACAGTTAAGAAAAACAAAACAAAACCAAAAAAGCCTAGTCTGAATCAAGAGTCTGAACTTCCCACATCTGTTCAGATGACTTCTGGAAAAGAATATTAGTTTCTGGACACTTCGAAAAGCCACCGAGAAGCTGGAGAGAATTTACTCAAGGGTAAGCAAAATGGCGAGGGGCCTCAAGTCCAGGCCACATCAGGACCAGGTGAAGTCATCTGGAGATGGTTTGCCTGGAGAAGAAAAGATTCACAAGGGAACATGATCAGTGTTTTCCCATATCCTCTTTTTGATCGCAGCGGGTAGAACCAGAAATGGGTGGAAGTTTCATGGAGGCCAATTTAGACAAACTTCCTAACAATTGGAGCCATTCAAAACTTGGGGATTCTGTGGAATCAAAAGGCTTTCACTCTAATCCTGGCTCTGCCATGAACTAGCTGTGTGGCCTTGGGTAAGTCACTCAACTCTTTGAGACTCAGTTTCTTCATCTGTAAAATGACAGGAGGGTAGATTTTCACCCCCTATTTACTAAAACCTATTATTCTAAGGCCCTTCAAAAATGTGACTCAATTACAAGGAAAGAAATATGACAAATATTAAATAAGACAAACAATCTGGATACGAGACAAGGCCCACCTCAAGTACCACCTTTTCTCCACAACTGAAAAGGCTCCCCCCATCTTTAAAGTTTCCTCCAGTATTTTGTCTACATGCCTTTATCTCATTTAGCACGCTCCAAAAGCATGTGTCTAGAGCTGGAAGAACTGGGGTCAAATGCCAAATCTGTTACCTGAGGCCTGCGTGACCCTGGACATATCTATGAGTGTCAGATCCTCACCTGTAAAAATGAGGAAACTGGAGCAGATGATTTTTTTAAAAAAAAATTTAATAGTATTTTTTTTCTAATTGTATGTAAAGACAATTTTCAACATTTCTTTTTTGAAAGATTTGGAGTTCCAAATTTTTCTCCCTTCCCCCTTCCCAAGACAGCAAGCAAGAGCAGATGATTTCTAAGGCCCTTTCTAGTTATAAATTGTTGACTGCCCTTTCCTTCTGAACATACTCTCTTCCCTGGGTTTTTGTGACACTGTTCTGTATCTCACCCTATAACTGTCAGGTTCATTTTATATAGCACTTACCATGTGCCAGGCACTGTGCTAAATACTTTACAATTATTATTTCATTTGATACTCACAACAACCCTGGGAGATGGGTGCTTTTATTATGCCCATTTTACAGATGGGGAAACTGAGGCATGCAGAGGTTAAGTGACTTGCCTAGGGTCACACAGCTAATAAGTGTCTGAGGCTGGATTTGAACTCAAGTCTTCCAAGCCAGGTGCTCCCAAAGAGTCTTTTCCCTCTCTACACCCTCTCTTAGTCATATCTCAATCAGCTCCCATGGGTTGAATTATCATCTTCACACTGATGATTCTCAGACCTATATATCAGCCCTAGCCTTTCCCCTATAGCTGCCTATTGGACATCTACAAACACTTCAAACTCAGCATGTCCAAAACAGCATTCATCATCATTTGCATCCTCCTCTCCTCCACCAAACTGAACCCTCCTCCAAACTTCCCTGCTTCACTTGAAGATACCATCATCCACCCCGTTACCCAAGTTCATAGACTCTGAGTCATCTTTGATTCTTCCCTTCCTCTTCCCCGTACCCCCAAAGTTTCTTCTACATTCAGTATTCAAGAGGCAATTGATGGCACAGTGGGTAGAGGACTGGGTCTGGAATCAGGAAGAAATCTGGCTTCAAATGCTTACTAGCTGTGTGATCCTGGGTAAGTCACTTAACCTCTGCATGCCTCAGTTTCCCCATCTGTAAAACAGGGATAATAAGGTTGTTGTATCAAATGAAATAATAATTGTAAAGTATTTAGCACAGTGCCTGGCACATAGTAGGTACTTAATAAATACTTATTCCCATTCCCTCCCCACTCCCCTACTTCAAAAGATCTCATATTTTTCCTCTCCTCTGTTGCTTCAAGGATAAAATACAAACTCCTTTGCTTGGCATTTAGAATACTTTCCAATCTGGCTCCAAACTGCTTTTCTAGGTTTATTATATGTTATTCCCCCTTCATGCATTCACCATCTCAGCCAAACTGGCCTCCCAGGTATTTTCCTCTCCCATCTCTGCCTTTGCACAAGCTGACCTCACCATTCCCCCTACTCCATACCTGGAATTCATTTCCTCCTCACCTAAAATCTCTTCCTTCCTTCAAGGCTCAGCACATATACCACCTCTGAAGGGAAGCCCTTCTGGCGCCCTTTGTTTTTAATACTCTCCCCTGCCTCAAATCATCATATATGGTGATCCTTTCTGTATCTCCAGGGTTAGGAGTGTAACACCTCCATTTCCAACACTCTCATGATCTGGAAAATCTAGGTAAAATCTCTCCCTTAATACCAGAGAAAATCTGAATTATTACTCTATTAAAAGATAAAATATGTTGATGTTATACAATATAATACATGTATTTATGCACTTCTGAGCTTCTGATCTGCTGGCCTTCACATGTTGCCTGCAGCTTCTGCAAAACTCCCAAAAAATTCCCATTTAATTTCTTATACCAACCAGCAATTAGCAAAACCGCCATGGGGAGTCTTGATGTGGAAGGGATAAGTGTATATACTTAACTGCTAGCATGTTGTATTCCCACAGTAGAATGTAAGCTCCTTCAGGGCAGCCAGTGGTTTTCATTTTGTCCTTATACCCCAAATGATTAACACAATATTTTATCCATAGCAAGCACTTAAGTGGTTATTGAATTGGCTGGATTACACTGAATGATCTTCCAATCTTTTATTATTCTTATCTATAAACTGAAATTGACTAAATTCCTTGAGGGTAGGGATAATGTCATATTTCGGCTATGTAACTCCAGCTCCTAGTATAATACCTTGCATATAATTGGCATTTAAATGTGCATTGAAGTGAATCGTTCAATAAATTCACGTTGAACATTAGGGCTGAAGGTATATAAGTGGGTTATCTAATGCAGCACTTCTTAAACTGTGGGTCACAACCCCATATGGGTTCACAAAAAATTTGGCAACAGTAAAAGGTTTCGAACTTGAAACAACCAAAAATTAATTAAAAATCAAACACATAAAGAATCCAAGGTATTTCTGGCAACACTCGCCCTTGTTGTATCAGGCAACTTCACACATGCCATACTATGCCAGCAAGCTGCCAAAACTCAAAAAGGTGGAAAAAAAGTTTAAGAAGCCCTGATCTAGTCCAATAGCCCTCATTTTAAAGATGAAAAAACTAGTTAGCTAAGACCAGAACTTCCCAAGTCCTTCCTATGAATGGGCTCTCCCCACCCCCAAATTGTCCAACCCAGCACCAATACCAGGGAAAGATGGGGCAAGGTGGGGAACCTGCAGCCTTAAGGCCACCTGTGGCCCTCTAGGTCCCCAAGTGTGGCCCTTTGACCGAATCCGACCTTCACAGAACAAATCCTTTTATTAAGGATTAAGGAAGCATTTCAACTTTTTTTTCCCTTTTGCTATTTCTTCAGGATGCCTGAGGATTTCTCACCCCTCCAAGATGGAATTCAAGATATTCGAATTCTTTTTATGAAGGGATTTGTTCCATGAAGTTTGGATTCAGTCAAAGGACCGAACTTGAAGACCTAACGAGTCACGTGTAGCCTCAAGGCTGTAGGTCCCCTACCCCAGGCCTAGTTCAATAGCTACTGTTGTTCTATAAATGCATGGAAGAATGGACAGGTGAAACAGACCCTGAGACTTACATGGAGACTGCATCTGACCTTTGTTAGAGCGCCTGGAAGAACGCTTCTTACTTCTTGAGTTGTTTTGTTTTGTGGGTTTGGAGGAGGGGGAAGAGGCAGATTGTAGGGAGAGTTAAAGAAAGAAATGATTCACCAGCTGCTTTAGCTACAGAAAAGTAAAAGGCAACAAGTAAGTGGATAGTTAACTTGACTTTCAACCAAGCTCTGATTAGCTCTTTTCTGTTTTTTCTCCTTGGGATCTGAGGTGTTCTTCACACACACCTCTCCACTCACCCCCACTCCTGACCAGGCTTGATGTCTCTGTCCCATTTCCAACATTTATTATTTTGTTTGTCACAGCTATCTGGTGTTTATTTCTCAAGAATCTCATATTATCTACAGAGTCAGTTCTTTCTTCATTTTAATAATCTTTCACACCAAGCTCATTGGGCTCATTTATGACAATCAGAACAGCAAGGAGGAACTAATTTTCACAGAGATGCCAGCACAGAGTACACCCCACACAGCTATAAGCCAGAATATCACTATCCCCCCCATGTGAGACAATTGATGTTTCTTCCCCCATTTACAGGGCAAAATAATTTACACAGCAGAGTAACAAAAGCTGCAAACTTTGCTAATTATAAGGCAAATTTACCAGATACAGTCTAGATGTGGAGTGCTCCTTAGACAAAGGTAGAATTTCCCAAGGAGAAGTACAGGAAGGGATTGTACCTAGGAAGAAAAGATAAGCAGGAAGGAAGGAGGAAGCGGTTGCCTTAGAACCCGACAGTACAATTTCACTTCTCTGTTATTTTCCATGGTTTGGGACTAGGAGTCCAACGAGATGTTAAACTGGCAGAAAATTCTATTTCTCTCCACTCTTGCAATGGCCTTGGGAACTTCAAAGCACCAACACTGTCTCCTTAAATCTTAATATAATAGACTCCCATATATAACATTTAAACAAGGAAAGCTCTCCCATGTAGGGTTTACCCAGAGAGATTCTTTCCTCATGTAGCATTGGTGAGGGGTGTCTCTCCCTTTAGGCCAGGAGTTCTTAACCTGGGGTCTGTGAATTTGATTTTTTTTTTTGTATTTTGCTGTATTATTTAAGGATAAATGGTATGCCTCAAGTTTATCAGGAAGAGTAATGAGCCAAGATGATAAGGTTCAAAGAGCAGTGGAATAAGAATCCTGTGGTCTACATTCCAGTGTCTTCTCTGTTGCTAACTATGTGACCTTGAGCTAGCTAGTTTTTCATCTGTAAAATCAGAGGGTTAGAATACATAATCTCTCAGATTCCTTCTGGTTCTGAAATTCTGTGATCTACACAAATGTGACAGTGCAACTTGTCCTCAAATCATTCTTATAAGTCTCTACAGAATGTTTGACTTATAGATGATAATAGCCCTTTGCTAATATGGGTGATCTGCTATGAAGAGAAAGTCTTTGCCAATCAGTAAGGGGGACAGTAAACACTCCCCCAGGCAGAACACAGATCAAGGAAACTTAATGTATTACATCAACCTGTTTGTCCAGAGGTACAGTTATCCACTTAGAATATAAAAATTAAGATTAAATATATGCTTTTCAGTGGCTTATTGGAGAAAGGTCATAAGCCTGTAAAAAGAACTTCAACAAACACTCAATAAGTGAATTAATCAGAGAAACATGCTAAATACAAGGAGAGATACAAAGGCAAAAGAAGACATTGTCCCTTTCCTCTCTCTTCTGTCTGAGGAAGTAAAGTATTTTGGTTCTCCAATCTGCTATGGTTCTTAGAACTTACCAACCTTACTACTGCAAGCACACCTTTCTTGGCAGAAGCCACAGACAGGAGTCACTTTTTGCATTCTTTGTAACAGAAGATAAGGCAGAAAGCTAGCAAAAAAAAAAAACTTGTAAGGTTCTGGTGCAGAGCTAAGCAATCTATTTACTATGAATGCCACCCAAAGAATCAAGTAATTCGGAAATATACCACAGGAGAAGAGAAAAGGCAGTGGGTGGGAGGAAGAAAAGAGAAATATGGCGGTGAACATAGACTGTTAGGGGGCAGTTAGGTGATAAGAGTAGATGCAGTCGGGAAGACTCATCTTCCTGAGTTCAAATATGGCCTCAGACAGTTACTAGCTGGGGGACCCTGGGCAAGTCACTTTCTCTGTTTGCCTCAGTTTCCTCAACTATAAAACAAGGATAATAACAGCACCTATCTCACAGGGTTGTTGTGAGGAGCAAATGAGATATTTGTGAAGTGCTTAGCACAGTGTCCTGCACATAGTAGGTACTATATAAATGCTTATTCCTTCCTCTTTCTCCACTGACTCCAAATCCAATGTTTATTTGGATTCGCACCATTGCACCGCCATGCTTACAATCCGTTTATTTTACAGATGAACAAAGATCTGGAAAAATTAAATGACTTATCCAACATCACATAGGTAGGAAGTAAGCTAGTCCTAGCAGCAATGGCTTCAGAATTCTGCCTTAAAGGCTGCCTAGCCCCTTTCTAGGGCTATCTATGAGGTTTTCTTTTAAAACAGCAAACCAAAGAGAGAAGAGAATGTCAGAAGGAGAACACATTATTTTTTTCTTTCTGAAACTGAAATACATACAGTAAAGCATATATGTAATGCTGGCCCCTGCTCAAATCCTGGTCAGAGCTTCCAAGAAAAAAGCACATGAGGTGCCTCAGGAAAATTCACAGTCCAGTGATGATGTAGTGATTTTAAGTTTCATAACATCTGGCTTTGATGTTGCCTTCCAGATTGCCTGAAATCCTCACATTTTCTGAAAGAGGACCTCTTCCCCAACCATCATGACCAGCACGGTGCTTTATCTTGATGCTTCTACCACACTCACTGACAACAATCTCTTTATCAGAATATCCTCAGGAACCTCCATCCCACTCATTACCCTGTAAGACAGCCATCACAAGTTAAATGCATCACACTAAAACCCACCAAAAACACAGATTCCCAAGCCTTGGTCACTGGCTTGCTTATTTCAAATTATATTTGATGCCACAAAGAATGATGGCCAAGTTTCTTCTGACTCAAATTCTAAAGCTCCTTTACTGGGGAAGCATTTAGACAGAATCCTGAAATTCACTGTTAAATAAGTATGACCTACACATCATTAACCAATTATCGTGCCAGGGAGTAGGGCAGCTAGGTGGCACAGTAGATAGAGTGCTGGGCCCTGAGTCAGGAAGACTCATCTTCCTGAGTTCAAATCTGGCCCCAGATATTTACTAGCTATGTAACCCTGGGCAAGTCACATAACCCTGCTTGCCTCAGTTTCCTCATCTGTGTAATTAGGTGAAGAAGGAAATGACAAACCACTCCAGTATCTTTACCAAGAAAATTCCAAATGGGGTCACGAAGAGTCAGACATATCTGAAAAATGACTGAACAAAATACCAAACAACAAAGTAACAGGGAGTGGTCTGTAAAAGTTCCCTTGGAAAACAAAGGTTTATCCACATTGGCTTATCCACAAACAAAGATTCAACATCATCTTCTTTGGCCTCGTTGGCTGATCACATCACAAGAACAAGTTCCACGAAGCTACCCTTCTCTTCTTCCTCTTCCTTTCCCCATTATGAACCACAACTTCAATCTACCCTGAGCTGGATCTGGTTTCTGGACCACCGGAAAAGGGTTAGATTTGGAGTCAGAGGGTCTAGATTTGAATCTCACCTCTGCCATTTGCTAGTAGGATGTGTTAGTAAGACCTTGGACAAGGGACTTGATTTTCCAGGCTTAAGTTCCATCACCAGTAAAATGAGCAAGACTGGACTAGATGATCTCCAAGATCCCTCCCAGTTTTAAATCTGTGATCCACTAGGATATAAATTCCTTAAGAGGGAAGATGTTTCTGTTTCTGTCTTTGTATTGATACAAAATTGAGGCACAGAGAGTTAAGCGACTTGCCTGGGTCCCATAGGTATCGAGTGCCTGCTGCACAAGTGGTAGATGGCTGAGGTTTCCTGATTCCAAGCTGCCTCTTCAAAAGCGGTATTGCCCAACCTGGAGGAAACCACAACCCTAAGATTAAGTCTCGTGCCCTAACTTCTCTCCTGACCTCTAGTCTCCCATATGCAACTATCTATTGGTCATCTCCAACTGGATGTCCCATAGCAATCTTATGCTCCGTATGTTCAAACCTGAATTCATTCTCCTTCCCCAAAAAACTTCCCCTTTTCCTAACTTTCCTATTACTGTCTAAGGGTACTAACATCCTTCCAGGCACGCAGGCTGACAAACTAGGAGTCATTCTGAACTCCTCACCCCTCCCCAAATCCAATCAGTTGTCAACAAGCATTTATTAACATCTACTATGTGCCAGGCACTATGTAAGCATTACCAGCTGCCAAACACTGTCATTCCTACCTTCATGACATCTGTCATATACACCTCCCTTCTCTCCTCCGACACCGTCACCACCTCTTCAAAGGACACAGAAGGACAACAACCAACCACCTATCCTGTAACTATGCACATAGTTGTTTTCATGTTGACCTCCCCCAAAAGACCATGAACTGGAGAGCAGAGACCATCTTTTGCCTTTCTTTGTATCGTGGGCACTTAGCATAGTGCCTGGCATAAAGCAGGTGCTTATAAATGCTCCTAGATTTTACCTGACTGACCAAACTAGTTTGTTGAATTGAACTGAATCTTATGACCTAGGAGATGCAGTATGTTTGCACCTTGAGAATTCTGTGACATGCCTAAGGTCATATGATAATTCAACAGAGACAGAAGCAGCAGTGGGAATCAGGGCCCCTGTGTTCCTAATCTCTGCATTTTAGAGAATTGGGGAATTTCATTTGGCAATTTCCAAATTGCAGCTAAAGACAAATACTTCCCTGTTGAGAACAATTGCTAACTTCTTTTTTTAACAAGGTTTAGAAAATACATTGAAATCTGCTTCCTATCTAAGATACAAAGCCAATTTGTATATTATATAGGGGGCCATCTGCGCTGCTATAGCTAGCTGGCTGTGTTGCTATAAACTCTTTTTTAGGGTTCATGAATCAGTTGCCAGTAATGAAAAAAAAATGCTTCTCTTCTTTGCACAAGGGAAGTCAGCTCCAAGATTCTGTTTTCTTTCTCTGCACAAATCCCCCTCAGCCAGCCAGTAGGATTCCAAAGTCAAAAGATATCGTGGGCTGAAATGTCAGTGCACTACTTCAGACTCTTGGGGGAAGAGATGGTCATCTCTCCCTGCAGCCCAAAGGAACCACAAGATAGGCTACAAGCAATGCCTGAAGGATACTGGAAGATGTAAGATATAGAGAGGGAGGAGAAAGAAGTAAGGATTTTAAGGGGGAAGAGAGAGTCTTTGGGGGCAGGGATGGAGAAAAAGGAGAAAGTGGCACATATGATGGAGATGAGAAATTAATTACCTGTCTTCACGTTGCAAGGAGTGAAGAGGAGTTGATAGTAAGCCTGCCCACTATCAATCAGCCAGCCAAATTGTATTATTCATTCCTTCATTCAATAAGCATTTATTAGCTTTGCTAGGCACTAGGGATGCAAAACCAAACTGTCCCCACTTTGAAGAAGTTTACATTCTATGGGAGGAAAAACAAAGTAACAACAACCATACCTACAACATAATAATGACGGTCATGATAGCTAATGTGTTATATACTCTTTAAAGCTTGCAAAGCACTTCACATATTTTGTCTCATCTGATCCTCATAACAACCGGGATGTAGAAGAAAGTATTATCACCATCCTACAGCTAAGAAAAGAAGTGACTTGCCCAAGGTGACAAAGACAGTGCCTGAGACTGGAACTGAACTCAGGTCTTCCTGATTCCAAGTCCAACTGACAATTCTGACAATCTATCTCTCTGACAACTAGCTAACTTTGAACAAGAACACAGAGAAGCAAATGCAAAGTACACACAAAATCAATAAGAATCAGTGGAAAGGGCACTGGAAAATTGGGGGGTTGGGAGGATCCAAGGAGCTTGGAGGAAACGGCCCTTGAGTTGAGCCTTGAAGAGAACCGGGAATGCTGTGAGGCACAGGTAAAGAGTGTATTTCCAGCATAGCACAGGTAAGGCATGGAAGCTGGAGATAAAATGGAACAGCGAAGTTGGTTTGGCCAACAACAGGAGGTTGGTTTAGCCATACTGAGTTTGTGCAAGAGAGATATACCTAATTTATCTGAAAAATGGGCTGAAGTCAGATTGTGAAGGGCTTTCCCTTCCAAACAAAGGAGTTTGTATTTTATCCCAAGGTCACTGCTGGAGTTTACTGAGTAGGGAAGGGACATAATCAGATCTGTGCTTTTGGAATATCCATTTAGAGGGATTGGACACTATTGCACTAGTTTAGGTAAGAACTGATGAAGATCTGAACTAGGGTGGTGGCTGTGAGCATAGAAAGAAAGGGACATAACATTTACTACATTGTAGAAATAGATAATATTTAACAACTAATTGGATATGAGGGGGTAGAAGAAGTGGTCAAAAAGAATGAAGAGTGAAAAAGGATCTCAAGGTTGTAAATCTTGGCAATGTGAAGGATACTAGGACCTTCAATAGAAACAAGGAAGTTAAGAAAAGGGAAGACTCTGGGGAAAAGATGAGAAGCTCTATGTTGGACATGTTGAGTTTATGACATCAATAGGACTTCTAACTAGAAATGTCCAAGAGGCTGTTGGAGTTCAGAAAAGGCTGGATATATGGGATTATAACAGAGAGATAGAGGCAGAGATATAGAGACAGATAGACTTACAGAGCCAGGAGTCTTCTGCACAGAGGGGATAATTGAACCCATAGGAGATGATGAAATCAAAAGAGAGTAGAGAATCAAAAAAAGCAGCATGAGGACAGGGTCTACAGGTACACCCAAATATGGTGGGGCAGGACATGGATAGTGATCCCACAAATGAGACTGAAGAGTAGCCATCCATCCGGTAGTATAGCGTCATGAACACACACAGAGGACAGAGCGGTCAGGAGGAGAGGGCAGCCAACAGTTCCAAATGCTTTACAGAGGCCAAGAAGGCTAAGGCCTGAGAAGAAGTCACACAATTTGGGAATCAAAAGACTAATGGTAATCTTGGAGAAAGTAGTTTCAATTGAGTTATGAGGTTCAGAAGCCAGATTGCAAGGGTTGAAAAGTGAGGGAGAATAGGAGGAAATGAGTATGGACAGTTTCCTTTTTTCTAGGAAATTGACTGTGAAAGGAAAAAGATACAGAATAATAGTTTGAAAGGGTAGTAGAGTCAAGTGAGAATTTTTAGGATAGGGGAAATTTGGGCATTACTACTTGGCAACAGAGGAACAGAGAAGGACTTAATAGATGAGCAGAGATGGAAAATTAGAGGGGGGAAAAAAAGACTTGTTAAGTAACACCTAATGTACCTAGAACTGTGTCAAGTACCATAGGGGGACATTTTTTTAATGGAAAACATTACTTCATGACCTTATAGGACTTATCATCTAAATGGGTTGACACAACTCATGGGCTAGAATAAATAAACAACGTACACGAGGAAATCGTAGATCACTGCCAACAGAAAAGTTGCCAGGAGTTGCCTGAGTCTCCAAGAGGTTAAGGGATTTGCCCATGCCTATGTGCCAGAGGCTCAAGTCTTCTTGAATCCAAGTTTGATGTACTACCCACCATACCTTGCCGCCTCATAGGCTTGAATAAGACATAAAAATAAACAATAAATGCTGATGAACATAGTGGGAGCAATCAAGATGAAGTCCCTTAAGCCAAATAATCACTGGCAGGAACAATTATCTTGCTCCCAGCTAGTTGTTACTACCAGGAGCGGGGCCAGAGTGAAATGAAGTCAGTCAATGAGCCAGTCATTCAGTCAAAAACCCTCCCTTAGCATCCACTGTGGAGAAAAGAGAAAAGAAACTTGGATGCGATTTTCATGCTTCACCCTGGGACAATGACAACGAACAGAAATTTAAAATATCTTTTGGCCTGAAATCAACATCAAGGAAAAAACGTCAGTGTTCTTTTTTTAAAATTTCTCCTGCGCCCTCCCGTAAGGGAGGTTTTGCATTCTCTGTGTTTGTCAGACCCTCAGTACACTATATGAAGACCACCAAGTGTGTGTGACAAATGAGGGGAAGCAATTGGCCACCAGGGTCCTCCCAAAGCTGTTGATGGGCTCTCATCATTGTTCCCACTTAAGAAAATATCCTGCCGCTAAGTGTGCTTTTGATAACAGATATAAAAAACACTGTCCTCTCTAAAAGAGATGAATGAAGTAAAATCTGGAAATCTCTTTCCAAAAGACTGGCAGGGGATTGGAGGATGCTCACCAGGGGCCATCAGGGAATGGGAGGGGGAGGAGAGAAGAGTTGTGATCTCATTATCGACTTCTAATGTGGAAGATAGCTCTACTTCTTCCACCAATGCACACTGGCAACTTGCCTGCAATGTATAATTTGCAGAGTTGGCCTGAATACTAAGGGATTAAGGGACTTCCCTTGGTGATGCAGAATGAGCACTGGATTTCGAGTCTGAGGACCTGGGCTCCAATCCCAATTCTGTTATTTATTACCTATGTGGCCATGGGCAAGTCATTTAGCCTACCCTGGGACACAATTGCTTCATCATTAAAATGAGAGGGTTCGGACCAGGTAATCTCTAAGGTCCCTTCTGGCTCCAAATCTATGATCCTATGATCTCATGGTCACACAGCTAAAATGGGTCAGGAGGCTTGATCATGGATTCCCTTACATAAGGCCCCTTTTAAGAGGATTTCAAATCATGAAGTCAAGTCAACAAGCATTGATTTCAGTGCTTACTATGTACCAGGCATTGTGCTAAAATCTGGAAAAATAAATAAAAGCAAAAATAAAGATAGTCTCTGCCCTCCAGGAGAATACCTAATTTAAGTATTGTTTGAACTTGGTACAGTGGATAGAGCTCCAGGCCTGGAGTCAGGAAGATTCATCTTTCTGAGCTCAAATCTTTCCTCAGACACTTACTACCTGTGTGACCCTGGGCAAGTCACTTAACCTTGTCTGCCTCATTTTCCTAATCTGTAAAATGACCTGGAGAAAGAAATGGCAAACCACTCCAGTATCTTTCCCATGAAAACCCCAAATGAGCCCACAAAGAGTCAAATACAACTGAAAACGACCGGGCAACAACAGCTTCCTAGTTTTGAAGTTAGCTCTCTGTCCATTGCACTGACTGCCTCTCCTAGTATGAAATCTAAGTATTGTTTTCACAGTCTTTGCACTGGGGCTATTGATGCTGTTTCTTTGTCCTGCTCCTTGCCTGTGAAATCCATGTTGAATTATTTTAGAGATGATTGGCTAAGAACAGAGGTGGGGAAACTGCGCTAAGCTATATAGACAGAGGTGAAGACTGGAGCTGTTGAGTTCATTTGAATTTTATTTAAGATTTTAACAAAACTCACAACTAATAATTGTACAAAGATAAAATAGCATATTTATGAAACCACTGAGTTTGGTAGAGGCAGGAAGAGATGCTCTTGGCACTGCCAAGAGATAGAACAATAGGTTAGAATTCTCATTCTAGCAAGGGAGGGATAAAGAAAGAAATTCTTAGAACCCAGGGCAGAGGAAGAGAATTCAGGAAATGCTGGGAATCAAACTTTCCATCTATCCCTTTGGCCCTGCCTGCTTGAACTATTTCTAAGAGAGATGGGGGAGCTGCATCAATGAATAGTAGCAATAATGCCCAGCAAATATCAAGAGTGTGAAGATTCATGGAGCGTTCTATATAATCCGTTCCAAGTTTCAAGGCCAGATGAGTTGTATTGTTTCCTCACATAGCCAGACAACACCTAAACTAGACTAAATGATACTGTTTTTGCTTCATGAGCCCCTCATTGTCTACCCATATGCATACACTGCTAAATGTAGCAATTAAAAGAGTTCTTAACCCAGGGCCCATGAACTTGGTTTTAATAGTTTGACAGCTGCATTTCAATACAATGGGGTTTCTCTGTAATTCTATGTATTTTTTTTAATTTTAAAATATTATTTAAAATTTAAAAATATTATTCTGAGGAGTCTCTAAGTTTCACTAGACTACCCAAGGGGGCCATGACATCAGAAAAACGGTTGAGAAATCCAAGAGAAATTTTTTTCACTTGTCCAAGAAGATTCAGCTGTGTTGTGATCAGCTGGAGGGGACCCCAGGAAGCAGGTTCACAGGAGATTAAGGGAGGGTTACCTCAATCTTTAAAGATGCTCCTGGCCCCTAGTCAATTCCATCAGAATTTGGGGAACTTGAAACATCAAGCCCTACCCTCTTATGATATTTTTTCCCCAGACCTCCTGGGACTTGTCAATAGAGTGATTCATTGGTTTGGGATCCTGTCATGGAGGCTCATTTGTATTCTCCACATTCATGAGCTGGTTCTTACAGCAGAGCTGATGGGGGCATTCAAGGATGTTCCCGATGCAGGTGAGGGCAGCAGCAGATGCACATAAGCTGACGCCCTCTATCCAGAGGCAGTCCACCTGTGCTGGGCCCATTCCAGGTCAGTGCTCGGAAGCTAAGCTGCTTCTCCTCCCCAGGGCCACCAGCACATTCATTTCCTCAACTGATGAACCATCGAAAGGCTAGCCTTATAGTTTTGCTGAGCCAGCTTCTGGACACTGGAGATGAATAATCATAGAGTTATAGAAGAAGGGACTCTAGAACTCTTCTCTCTAATTCAACTCCAGCATTTTACTTAGAAAAAAAACTGAAGTCCAAAAAGTGACTTACCCAAGGTCACATGGCCAGTTATCATTATCATTTCAATCAAGGGAAGCATGTCACTGGCCTTTTTGTTACCAGCTCTCATTCATTTAACAAGTATTTTGTTGCTGTTCATTCATTGCCAACTCTTCATGACCTCACGGACCATATTATCCATGGGGTTTTCTTGGCAAAGATGCTGGAGTGGTTTGCCACTCCCTTCTCCAGTGGATTAAGGCAAACAGAGGTTAAGTGACTTGCCCAGGGTCACACAACTAGTAAGTCTCTGAGGTCTTCCTGACTCCAGGCCCAGTGCTCTAACCACCGAGCCACCTAGCTGCCTCCATATTTACTGACCCCATATTTTAAAATATGATATGGTCTCTGCTTTCCAGAAATTTACAGACTTGGTACATACAGGACATTTACAAATAGCTGAAATATAGTAATATACAATTAGGGCCAAAAATGAATAGTCACACCCAGAGGCCAATAATGGAGTCCAGAGAGAGGAAAAGGTCACTGTGGGCCCTAGTGCTTAGGAGATGTGACCTCAGTTAGACCTTAAAGGATGGATAGGATTTGAATAGGCAGCAAGGAAGGGCATGTCAGGGTAAGAAAAGCCAGTGTCAGACATTTCCATGAGGCATATTTGGGGAACAGTCAGCAGGCAGGGAGGGTTCCACTGAGGAGCAGTGGGAGCTAAATTGCAAAGTAAGAATGAGGCCAAATTTAGATGCAAAATGGCATAGGAGTGGGAAGGAAGACACTAGTAAAGAAAGACCCACGTTCAAATTCTAACTTTGATATTAACTTGATATGTGATCCTGGCCAAGTTACTTCATATGGATCTGAGTTATTTCATATGATCTTCATATGGATCATCTGTGCAATGGGAATGATAATACTTGTGGATGGTCCTTAGTAAACCTTAAAACAATGTAACAAACATGAGCCTTGAACATTGAGCTGAAGAGTTTGGACTTTATAAGTAATTTGTAGCAAACCTATCAAAATTATTTCTTTTCCCTCTACCGAAGCGTAAACTCCCTGAAGACAATGAGTGTACATAACCAAGAATTTTTTAAGCCCCATAATGCGTAGTACATGTAAACATTCAACACAACTATAAAAGATTATTAAGCACCTACTGCATGTATAGCACTCTGCTAGGTGCTAAAGGAGAGACAAAGATTAGATAATACATGGCTGGTCCCTGCCCTCATGGAGTTTAAAATCTAATACTCAAAAATAATACTTAAATCAGGCCTTTCCTGATTCTCCCAGTGGTTAGCACTCTCTCCCTCCTTTCTATTTACTCATCTCTGTATATATCATATATACATCTCCCTTTACGCCCTCCCAATAGAATATAACCTCCCTGAGGGCGGGGACTGTTTCTTTTTTTGGCCTGTATGTCACAATGCTTTACACATAGCAAGAGCTTAATAAAAATTTGTGGAATTGCATTGAACGGCATCAAATCCTTTGTTGAACCAACTCAGTTTAGCTCCAGCTCAGACCCTTTCATAGACTCTCCTGTGTCAACAGCTGCCTCAATCCTTCCTGTTCAATTCAACCTGGACCCAAGGCCAAAATACCTCATATTCCTTTCTGGCTCCCATTTCTGTCATGATCAGCTCCATGCTTACCCGAGACCCTTCTCCCTCCCCTCACCAGGACCACTCCCAGATATTCCACCTGAGCCCAGGTCAATTTTAAACCACTACTATATCTCCCATTTAAAAACTACTTATGGAATTTTCCTGAGACAATTGCCCCTACTAATGTTTTTTCACCTAAAGTCATGGAAGTCAGGGAAAGGGAATGCCAAAGAAGAGACGCCTGTAGTGAAAATTCTCCATAAGCCATCCTAACATCAAGCTGAAATGACATACATGAATGAAAAGAGAGGCTAATCCAAACGTTGCCTGTATTATAGGGGTATATGTATGTGTGTGTATACATATATACACCTATACACATATATACATGCACATACACACATACAAATATACATATACCTATGCATTTGTGTATATATATGTGTGTGCATATATAGCTATGTCTATATATGTGTGTATATAACATATAGCAGACTTTTTACAGAAACAGATGTATCTTCAATTCCTACCCAGCATCCCCCCCCCCATTCTCTCAGGTTAACACCAAAATGACATCATTAGTTTGCATTCACTAACGCTTCACTAACTGATGGAGGGGACAAAGAAATGAGGTAACTCCAGAGTAAGATGAATAAGAGAAGGTAAGCCAGCCTGGATTTAGAAATTTCCTTTAGATAATCCCCAAATGAGGTAATCCATATGCTGGCAGTCAAGAGGTATGTGTCACCATATTTCCTACCTAAAAATGTCAAGGTTATTGCTATCTTCCAACACAGGTGGAGCTAAAAAGACTAATGTAGGGGTTACAGTGTACATTCTCAAAAGCAGTCCTCAGATTTACTAGGGCTGGAAGAGACAGGTGCCCTCATTTTACACATGAGGAGACTGAGACCCAGAGAGGCTAAATTACTTGCAGAAGTTCAGACAGCAAATTAGTGCACCTCTGGGAAGAGCTAAGATTTGAACCCAAGTATGCTTCCCAGTCCAGGGCCTTTTCAACTACTGCCATATCGCCTCCCTTGTACACAAATAATGGTCACTATTTGCGAGTGCTTTTTCCATTAACATATTTTCCTCTTGGGTTCCTGCTTCCTAACACCTTAGCTCAGAGTCACCCTAACCCAATTGCTACCTATGGCAGCTTGATCTGGCCACTGCCAATTCCCATTAACCTGGTCATTCCAGCTGAGCAAATGGAGGTAGCCACTGAGTCATTCACTGCCTGAGCAAAAGGAGGCCATCACAGCCAATTTTATTGGTAGTGCCACAAGGTTCAATGATACTTACCCACATTTCAATTTCAACAATGCTGATGTCATCCATGAGAACTAACTCATGGAAATATGCAATGAATCTAGCCAAACACTAAATCTTTCTGCTCATCATTCTTATCAACCTGCACCACCATCACCCCAAGTGGGTTCACGAGAGTTTGGGTGACATAATTCTTCTTTTCTTATTGGGTTCTTAAAATCTTTTTTTAGTATCATGGCCCCTTTGGGAAGTCTGGGAAAGCTTACAGACCCCTCCTCAGAATAATGTTTTTAAATACATAGGTGACAAAGTTAAGGAAAGAAGGATGAACATTTATTAAATGCCTACTGTGTGCTAGGCACTGTGCTAAGTTATTTAGAAATGTTATCTCATTTGGTCCTCACAACAATCCTGGGAAGTAGGTACTATGGTTATCCTCATTTTACAGTTGAGGAAACTGAGGCAGACAGAGGTTAGGTGACTGGCTCAGAGTTAAACAGCTAGTAAGTGTCTGAAGTTGGATTTGAACTCAGGTCTTCTTGACTCCAGCTTCACTGTTCTATCTACTCCACCACCCAGCTGTCAAAGAACAACAATGCTATTGAAATACAGTTTTCAAAATACATTTTTAAAACTTCATGGATCCCAGTTTAAGAACCCCTTCATTAGTAGTTTTCAAGCAAAGGTTGGATGACCACTTGCCAAGTATATTGTAGATGAGATTCTTTTTCAGATATGAGTTGGACTGGTCCCTTCCAATTCTGAAATTCTGTGACCATCTCTCCAGAAGAGCATGCTTTCTTGCATGTTTCTCTAGGAGCTGTCCTTTATCAGGAAATCTGGAATCCCTCTAGACTACGATATCAATTTTATGTCTACACAGCCACTGGGCAACTACATTAGTGCTGTTCCCCAGTTCAGCCAAACTCCTTGAAAGAATCATCTACACTTGATCTCTTCTCAATCTTGAACTCTTTGCAATCTGGCTTCTAACCTCATCACTCAACTAAAACTGATCTCTTCAAAGTTCCCAATTGTCTCAATTGCCAAATCTAGTGGTCTTTTCTCAGTCTTAATCCATCTCAACCTCCCTGATGCATCTGACACTGTTGAACACCCTTTCATCCTTGACCCTCTCTCCTCTCTGGGTTTTTATGACTCTCTTCTCTTCTGGTTTGCCTCCTTCTTATCTCAGTCTCGTATTGCTGATTTATTTTTTGGTCTAGACCCATTATTTTATTGGTTTAAAGAATGCCCTGGGAGGGAACTCCCTGTATCAATGAACATCAGCAACCGCCCTGTAACTTGGGAATTATAGATTTAGAAACAGAAAATGCCTTACCATTAATCTCTTAGTAGCCAAATCCAATGACTTTTTCTCAATCCTTATTCTCTCCTACTTCTCTGTAACTTTTGACACTCTTGGTCACCCTCTTCTTGATATCTTCTTCTCTCTAGGTTTTCAGGATGCCACTCTCTTCTGGTTCTCCCCCATCTATCAGACTGCTCCTTCTCAGTCTCCTTTGCTGGACCCTCATTTAGATCATGCCCTCTAACTGTAGGTGTCCTGGACCCTCTTCTCCCTCTATCCCACCTTACTTGGTAATCTCATCAGCTCCTATGGATTTAATTACCATCTCTATGCTGAGGATTCTCAGATATACCTATCCTATTCCAACCCCTCTGCTGACCTCCAATCTCACACCTCCAAATGCCTTTCAGACATCTCAAAGTGGATGTCAAGTAGATATCTTAAACTCAATATGGCCAAAACCAAACTCATTATCTTTTCCCAAAATTCTTCCCTACTCCTCCCTTCCCCATTACTTTAAAAGGCAACACCATTTGACCAGTCCCTCAAGCTCAAAACCTAGGAGTCATCCTTGACTTCTTACTATCTCTCAACACCTCCCCACCCCCATATCCCATTGCTAAGGCCTATTGATTTCACCTTTGCAACCTCTCTCAAATAAACCTCCTACCCTCTGACACTGCCACCACTCTAGTGAAGGCCCTCATCACCTCATAACTTGGACCACTGCAATAGCCTGCTAGAGGATCTGCCTGCCTCAAGTCTCTCCTCACTCTAACCCGTTCTCCATCCTGCCACTAACGTGACTTTTCTAAAGCCCACGTCCAACCAGGTCATCTCCCTACTAAATAAACTCTAGTAGCTCCTATTGCCTCCAGGATGAAATACAAAATCCTCTAGGATTCAAAACCCTTCCTACCTTCCAGTCTTCTTACACTTACTCCCTCCCAGGGACTCTCTGATCCACTGACACTGGTCCTTCTGGCTGTTCAATGAACAAGAACCTCCATCACTTGGGTCTGGGCATTTTCTCTGGTTGTCTCCTATGTCTGGAAAGCTCTCCCTCCTCATCTCTGCCTACTGATTTCCCTGGCTTCCTTAAGTCCCAACTAAAATCCCTCTTAATTCTAGTGCATTCCCTATTCTGAGTATTTCCTTTCTATCCTGTCCATAGCTTGTTTCTGTGCTTGTTGTCGGCCCCCCCCCATTAGGTTGTGAGTTCCTTGAGGCCAAGAACTGTCTTTTGCCTCTTTTTGTATTCCCAGCACTTAGCACAGTGCCTGGAACATAGTAGGCACTTAATAAGTGTTTACTGACTGACATTAGAGGCACTCTAATTCAACCCTTTAATTTCAGAGAAAACTGAGACCCAGCCAGACTGTGACTTCACCAGGGGTCATACAATAAGCAAGTGACAGAGCCAGGATTCAAAGTCAGCTACTCTGACACCACAGCCATTATTACAAAGTTGATTGGGGAACTAAGAAACTAAATCTCTTGCCCAGGATCGCACATTAATGAATTCTTTTTGAAAAGCTATTCTTGATGTGATGCAAACATAAACAGTGAAACTTTGGTCTTAAAGGTTCTGCAAGGGATGACTTTCCATCACGTTTATTCAAGTGTTCTAAACAGCTTTGCCTGCAAGGTTTCCTAGAGGTGGATTTCACCTTATTTTGGCAAGAAGTGAGCTTGACATGTGAAGCCTTCAGGAATTTTTTTTTCTTTTTTAAACAAGGGTATATGAGGGATGTTCAGAGAAATTAGTTATTTACTCAAAATAGTTCCTGAAAGGCAGAGTGGAATAGCAGATAACACGTTGGGCTGGGGCCTGAAAGACCAAGCTTTAAATCCTAACTTGGATTCATATTAGTAAGTGACCCTGAGCAAGTAATTTAAGATCTTTGTGCCTCAGGCAACCCCCTAGGATTTATCTATTAAGTAGCAAACATTTCCCCTTACAAATAGGGCTTGCTGAAGAAATTTCAGGCCTCTCACACAATAAGTCCTATAAGAGATTAATTCCAAATACTTTACTTTCACCGAATAAAGTCATAAGAACATTTTATTTCCTTTTACTAATCTTTATTATTTGAGGTTCAGGGTTGCCTCTCTTGGTTAGCTCTCATTGTCTGAGTGAATCCTGCCCCATGGCATGATAAATTTACTAAAAGCTTCAGACATTTCTGAGATAAAAAGTCAAAAGTGAGGTCAGACATTTCAAAATGACTTGACTCCTTTTATTTGTGGGAGGATCCCAACCAGGTCTGACCCTGTGGTTATCTTTGTAGCACATAAATCCCTTCTCTCAGTTAGCCCATTGTAAACTCTTGACAATCTAACTTTAATATGTAACTGGCCTTAGTTTCCCTACTGGAACTAAAATTGAGTGTGTTTACTTAGGGGATGAATGAGATTATGATTCTGTTTAATTAAATTTGTTTTACTATTATGAGAGGGTGTACAAGATTGCTATAAGACCAAAAATTATTTCTCTCTCTAACACAAATGAAAACGACACAAGCTTTGTTAGAACCCTCATTAGGGTTCAGTTATTTTTCTGAGCTCTGAACTTGTGCTTAAGCTTAATAAAATCTAGGTTTTAACCTGTGGAATATCTGTGTTGTGATAGTATTATTTGGCTGCAGCCAGCTGAACTCAGTAAGAATATTTTTTTTCCTGGAACAACAGGAAAGAATGAGTAAAACAATCCCCACTTTGAGATAGATGAACTGGGTTCCAAGCCCCCCAGCTCTTCCACCAAGGATCACAGACGTGGAACTGGAAGGGAAGTTAGAGTTCATTTTATAGATTAGGAGAAGTAGTGGGACCTTTAAAATCTCTTCCAGCTCAAAATCTGTGAACCTTGGTGGTAAAGCTGGGCCTGGAACCCAATGCTGACTCAGAGTGGGGAATATTTCTATCATGCTCTCTTCCCCTGTAAAAATAAACTATTTGGAGTCAAGTTCTTAGCTGGAGTTTTGCAAAGGATTTGTAATTTCTTCAGCATGGGTAGTTCTTTCCACTTATTAACTGTATGACTCTGGGCAAGTCACTTGGCAGCCAGGTGGCATAGTGGATAGAGTCCTGAACCTAGAGTCAGGAAGACTGGAGTTCAAATTCAGCCTCAGATACTCACAAGCCATGTGACCTTTGGCCAAGTCACTTAATCTTTATCTGCCTCAGTTTCCTCAACTATCAACTGAGGATAACAACAGCACCTACCTCCCAGGGTTGCTGTGAGTGCTTAGCACAGTGCCCTGCACACAGTAGGTATTTAATAAATGCTTGTTCCCTTCCCCTTCACTTCTCTGTTGTTTAATTTCCTCACCTATTAAAGTTAGAGGGCTGAAGTAGATGATTTCTAAGGTCCCTTCCAGGTCAAAAAATTTTTTAATTCTAAAATGAAATGGTCTGAAGATAAAATGGTAGCTGTTAATCCACAGGTAGAGTGATACTAGGAAATACATAAATTATATAAACATGTAAATATATAAATTTAGGAAAAACATGCATCTAGAATAGGGCCTAGGTTTTGTATGGCAGGTATAACACTTAATACTTTATTTAAAGATCAATACTTAAGGGCAACTAGGTGGCACAGTGGGTAGAGTACTGGCCCTGAAGTCAGGAGGACCTGAGTTCAAATCCGGCCTCAGACCAAACACTTGACATGTACTAGCTGTGTGACCTTGGGCAAGTCACTTAACCCTGATTGCCTCACTAAAAAAAACCCAAAAAACAAAATAAATAAATAAAAATAAAGATCAATATTTAGACAACTTGGTTGCACAGTAGAAGTAAGGTTAAAACCGAATTCAATCAAATCCTGCTAGTTGTATGACCATGAGCGGGTCTCTTAACCTCTTTCAGCTTGTTTTCAAAATGGAGATGATAATAAAAGGTGATTATCAGGATCTAATGATACAACATATTTACAGTGTTTTTGCAAAACTTAAAGCACTATACAAATGTTAGCTATTGTTATCCAATAACTACTAAGCAATTAAGAAGTTCAACACATTTAGGAGAAAGGAGTCATCGCTTCTGGTGATAGTTGAACTTGATCCCCTGTGAGGTCTCTTCCAAGTCTCAGTGTCTATGAATCTATGAAATTCAGAGGACAAACACAGTGCTGGGTCAAAGGTCAAAAATTATGCTAACACAGAACCAACTTTGATATACTGTAGCTCAGATAATGAAGTTCATTTTTTCCCCCACAATTCAGCAATTTACTCAGTGTGTTTCAAATATCTTTAAGTAACAAAAGAAGGTGGTTTGGGGAACAAGAGAAAGAAGGCGTAGTTGGGAGAAGAGTACCAGAAGTATCCTTGTAATATGAACATTAAAATGACAACTGAATTCTCTTCTATAGAAACGGCAGCCAGAAATGCAAATCTAGCCATTCTCCCTGGAATATAAATCTCTACTTGTCACAGACTTGAAAGTCCTATTGTGTTCAGTAATCCCTAGGGAGGGCAGTCTAAATTATGACCCTCTAATTCATAGAGAGGCAAACCCAATGGCAACTCAAAAAGCCTAGCTTTTTATTTCAATGTGACACTTAATCTTCTATTACTTTACTAACTGCACAAACCACCCACTTAATTAACCTATTTTTGAATTATTTATTATCTTCCTACTGAGTGGGTGAAAAAGAATCTTTCTGGTTATCTATTTTACTTCAGATGGAAAGTTCAGCAAATTTCAAAGCTCTGTCTTCTTCAGTACCTGCCCCCTTCTGGACATGAGGAAAAGGGAAAGTAGTAATAACTTCTTTTCCTGAAATAAGAAGAATATTTAACCTTTTCGAGAAAACAACTTCAATAATTCATAAGAGGGGAGGAATTCCTTTGAAACTTGTTATCAGCAAGGAATTTTTGTATTTATCTGGCACCCTCCATCCTGTTCCCTTTTCAGCTCAGAGTGAAAAGATCAGTGAAATTATCTTCTCTCATTATAATCCTGATTGCCTATAAGTCAGTTTTATCCCCCAGAATAACAGCCTACATTCACTTGGCAAAAGGCTCATTGGTTTACATAATTTCCCTTGCTGATAGTATGAGATGATAAAAAGAATGTAGGATTTGAAGTCAGAAGACCTCACCTAATCTCTGTGAGCCTCAGTTTCCTAATTTTCAAAGTAAACATCATAATGTCTGCCTAGGCTTCTTTTGGGTAAGGATCAAAACAGCAAAATGTAAAGTAAACAAATATAAGGTCAGAGAGCGCCTGTTGATTAGCCCTTTGAAACTCTTTTCTGTAAATTGGGTCACTTGGTCTTTAGGGTAGCCAGGATAAACTATCTTCTACCTTACCTTCTGCTTATACTGCATTTATCTTGTAACTATGAATTTAGTTGTTTGCAAGCTGTCTCCCTTATTAGACTGTGAGCTCCTTGAGAGTAGAGACTGATTTTTGTCTTTCTTTTGTATCCCTGGCACTTAGCACAATGCCTGACTCTAGTAAGTGCTCAATAAATGTTTACCGTCTGCCTACCTCAGTTAACATTTTAGTTCTGCTACTTTACTACCTGTGTGACCCTGGACAACTTAGTTAAACTCTCTAAGCCTTATTTCTTCCTCTGTAAAAGAAAGGAATTAGGAGAAATGGCTTCTGAGAGATTCCTTTTAACTCTAGATCTCTGATTCTATGCCCGTCAAAAGACGTCCTTAACTTTCAACTCTGATCTGAGGTAGTGCAGTGGAAAGAAAATAGAGGAATTGGATTTATCTTCTTCCCTTGATACATTTATGTGACTTGGGTCAGACCACTTAATTTCCCTGGCCCTCAACTTCCTTATTTGTAAGATAATTGGGAGGTTTAACTAAATGGTTTCCAAGGGTACTCACTAATTTTAGATCTATGATCCTTTGCCCACCAGACTTCTGACAATTCAGGTGCTCCTGGGCCTGAAACCTTTCTTTGCCTCCCTCTCAGCAACTTGCTTTACCAATCCCCAGATATCTGTCATATGCAAATTTCCTTATCCCAGATTGCTCCTGCCCACCTCAATGCTTCACATCCTCCTTCTGCCAAGAGCATCTCTTTCCATACCCTTCCTGTTCACAGTCCCCTAGTAGAAACTGCTGTAGCTGAACTCTGTGATCTTTAGTTCTATTTTTAAGAGAAGCTCCCTTTCTCTCACACACTCTAGAAACCACTTATACAAAACACCCAGCATCTCACCCACCCCACAATTTTCCTTGAGCCTCCATCTCTGCTTGCAGTAAAACATGCCACAACCATACAACACAGTGAACTTGTTTCCCAGGGTTCATCCCCTTGGTAAGACAAGACACAGAATCACAGCTGAAAGGAACCTTAGAGGTCATGTAATTCAACCCTTAACAGGAATCCTCTCTACAATCTGGACAAGTAGTAGCCCAGTTTGTTTGAAGACCTCCAGTAATGGCAAACTCGTTACTTTTCAAAGCAGTTCACTCCACTCAACCATAGTTCTGATCTTTGGTTATTTTTTTCCATAAATTAATATTGACTTCTCTGCACCTTCCCCCAGTGCTCTTAGTTCTGTCCTCTGGGGTCACCTCCTCAAAGGAAATTCTAACCATTTTTCTGGGACAGCTGCGCCTCACAGCTCAGGGGTACAAGAAGATGGTGAAAGGTTCCCAACATCTGTTCTCCTTGGGACCAGGATGGCCCATTTTCCTCCCTGTATACATCACTGTTGTCACTCATACTGACTGATGTTGTTAGCATGCAATCCTCTGGGTTTTTGCTGTTTCCTATCACTAATGCAGAAACATTGAGTCCTATTTTGCTGACAAGGAAATGAAAACCCAGGGAGTTTCAGTTTATTGGCAAGGCCCCTGGAACAAAGAGAGCAGGGTTAGAGCTCAAGGTCAGGGTTTCAATTCTGTCTCCTCTCTCTGAGCCTGGAGCTTATTCACTGAAACCTGTAGTCATATATGAAGAGAGAGCTCTTTCCATGGGGTTTCTTCTCAGTGCTTGCTCGTTTTCACCACCAATCTCCCTCTCCTTCCGCCTCCAGCTTTACACCATCAAAGGACCGATTTAAATGGTTCTGTCTATTTGATCCCCGGGACTCCCTCCTGGAGCCAACCCCTTGACTTGCTCATCCAGGAAGGGAGGAAACCCCGGGAGCAGAGGCAGGGAAATCTGAGCTGGGCTGGCTTCCCCGGCACACCTCCGGGAGGGAGATGGAAAAGATGTTGAATGCTTCCAAGGGTCAGCAGCCCAGCAGGTCTGAGGCTGGGGCATGGTTTCGACCCCAGAAGCAATCTGGGAAGGATTTTAGGCTCTAGCAGTCAAAAGGTTCCTCCCAACAGGAAGGAAATAATCTCTCCTCCTCTTCTGTTTTTCTCTGGCCCCCTCTCCTTTACCTCTTCCTAGATTCCCTTTTGTCTCTCCTGTTTCTCTATACCCTTCTACCATTTCTCCCCTTCCCCCTCCACCTCGTTTTTCTAACTCCCGCTTTTCAATCTTCTCCCTCATTGCCGTGAATCGATCTGCCTTTCTCCTTTTCTGGTTTTCCCTTCTCCTTCTCCCTTCATCTCTCTGCTTCTTCCTGCCAACCTCTCCCTTCACCGCTTTTCACTGTCTCCAATTATGTCTAAATGCAACCCACCACAGATGCTGACATTTTAAATGTTTAGTTGTTATAGTTACTTGACTAATTGCCGGGCCCGGCGGTGACGCTTCTTCTGCCCAACTTCTCTACCGACACACACACACACACACACACACACACACACACACGATAAAGGGGAAGAGAAGCGGACAGTAGCACTTCCGCAGGCCCTGGGAGACACGACCAACCTCACTGACCAGCCCAGGAAAGTTTGCGTGGACGGTGCCCCCAGGAAGCTCCAGAGCCTTGGCAAGGCGAGTAGGACTCCCCCTGCCTTTCCCAGCTGAGCCAGTGTCTCAGGTGGCGTCAATTCCCGTACCTGCCAACACCCACGACTGGTTATTGACTGCTACGAAGGCGTCAGTAGCGAGAAGCAGTGGAGTGGCTAACCTCCGGGCACCACCCTCCACCCTGTGTTTGCAAAAACTCAGGGAGGGTAGGGCATTATTATAGGGCAGTGGGAAAGGTTAAGGGAGACATGTGAGAATGAGTCCCCGGCCCGAGACAAGAGTTAGAAACTGCTACCGGGTACTCACGTGCCAGATGGCGAAGAAGATGAGCGCCGCGCACAGGACCAGAGACAGCATGTAGCAAAAAGCAGCGAAAGTGAAGGCCATGGCGAAGAGACCACCTGGTAGAGGTGCTCCTCTTTTGCAAGCACACAGAAAGCCCACCAGAGCCCCAAGTCCTTCTCTCTCAAAATCTCTCCCAAAGCGGTAAGGTAGGGAACCAAGCTTTCACTCTCTCTCAATGCTCATTGGAACAAGCAGGCACATCAATTGGGGAAAGAATGGAAATCAATGGGGGGGGGGGCAAGGATACAGGGGCTCCCCCAGGCTCTAAGGAATAGACTCCGAACCTAAAAATGTAAGGCAGTGAAAGAAGCTTCAGGTCTAAGAGCCCCGGAAGGGAACCTTTTTCAAATCCTAGGAGAAACCGGGGTGGCAAGGATTAGAGGGGCCAGGTTCACTCCTGTGAGCAGTGAATGAGAGAGTCCCGGGAAAGGGGGGAGCAGTGCCAAGAAATAACACTTCTCGGACAGAAAAGCAGGGAGAAACCCCCAGGAAAACAAAGGGAATGTGATCCCGGAGAAAGCCTGTCTTCACCCCGACTTAATCCAAGGAGGAGAGGTGCGCCCAGGAACTCTGCACAGCTTTGGCACCTCCGAGGCGCACTCGAGAAGCGTCCAGCGCGGTGCCCAGCACTGCTCGCTCCAGCTCCACACGGTTAAAGGATCCACTGTCTCAGGACCTGCCACACGTTCTTCCCCAGGAGAGGAGGTCTTCTGGGTCGTAGAAAGGAGAAACGAAAACAACCGCGTGCTCTTAAGAGCTCAGCCCTCCCGCCGCAGCTCCCTCTTCTTGGATGCTGTGCACTCTGGAGGCACCCAATCCCGGACAGTCCTCTGAAATCCGAGTGGGATCCCCGGGAGGTTGGAGACAGAAGCGGGAATAAGCAAGCTCCGACCCACCAAACCTCGGATCATCAAAGCTCAGTCCCCGGAGGCCGCGATGGAGAACAGAACGAGTCCAGTTCCACCTGCGGCTGCTCCCGCCGCCGTGGTTACCAGAGAGAAGAAGGAGGATGTCCCGGGATCCCCTCCTACCCCGTGCCCCACCCCGCACCTCCGCCGCACACTCCCTCCCTTAGGGCGGGCGGGGAGAGACAGCAGCCACTTTAGTCGCCGGAGGTGCGGCACCGCCGCCACCGCTGCCGCAGCTGCACTCACCGCCAGTTTAAGACTAAACTCGAGGAGGTGTTGCCAGGAGCACGTTGGTGTGCGGTGTGCGGCCGCAGAGGCAGCACAGCGAAGGGGAGGTGGGTTAAGAGCGAAGAATGAGCTCCCTGGGCGGGGACTCTAACTACGTGGGTCTTAAGTAGGTGGGGAGGAAAGATTGTATGTGTGATTGTGCGTGTTTCACGCCGCTTTAAGCTAGGTCGATGGCACAGTGATAGTCTCATCTGAATTGGCACGTGGATAATTCATGAGGATCCCTAAATCCAGAGTTTTGTACAATGCCTAACACATAGGCACTTAATAAATGTTTGTTGACTGACAGTTGACTATTGAGCTTTCCATTGCACTCTTCTGCCTTGCACCTGCCCTGTCCTGGAGAGGAGTCTAGGAAGCTAATCGTAAAATGATGACTGTAGAGGAAGAAGGGACCTTAAGTCAAGTTCGACCTCCTCATACAAGAAACAGCTGGTGGTTCAGTGGATGTAGCGCTGGGTTTATAGTCAGGAAGACCTGATTTCAAATGTGACCTCAAACACTAGCTGTGTGACCCTGGGCAAGGCACTTAACCTCTGCTTGCCTGGTTTCCTCATCTGTAAAGTGGGGGTATAATATTAGCACTACCTCATAGGATTTGTGTGAGGATCCAGTGAGATAGAAATGGTAAAGCACTTAGCACAGTGGCTGGCCCATTGTGGGCACTAAATAGCTGGGCCTGGAGTCAGGAAGACTAGTGTTCAAATGGGACTCTTACAGCTGTGTGATCCTGGACAAGTTATTTAACCTCTCTCAGCCTCAGTTTCCTCATATGTAAAATGAAGATAATAATAGCATACACCTGGAAGTGCCTTATTGTAAAGGTCAAATGAGATATTTTAGCATGAATGCTTATTATTTTCCTTCCTTTCACATTATAGATGAGGAAACCGAGATCCAAGGAAATTAAATGACTTGCACAGGGTCACACTAATCTGCACCTCCTGAGTCCAAGTCCAGTGCTCCAACCACTATACTGCTCTGATGTCTCTTTTGCTGTCTCCTTAGCCTACTGGATTCCCTAGTGTTTTCCTGGCCCTCAGCCCCCAGATACTTTCCAAACTGGTCTTACAGTTCAGCTCCATGAAACACCATGCTTCTTAAAGCTTTGATTCCTTATCATTTACTCCAAACAGGGTCAGCCTAATCCAAAACAGAGTTTCAGGGTATACTGCGAAAAACAAAAAATACTGGATTTTGAGAGACCTGGGTTTAACTCACGGCTTTGTTACTTACTAGCTGTGTGACTATGGGCAAGTCATTTGACATCGAAGAACCTGTCTCTTCATCAGTAAAATAGAAATAATACCCACCCTCCTTCCTATGATTGTTTAAGCAAAGTACTTTGCATGTCTTAAAAGTGCATATAAATGTAATTTATGATTCAAGAGAAGCAGCATAGTATAACGGATAGAAAACCTGGAAGTCACACCTCAGATACATATTAGTTCTGTGTGACCACTAAGTCATTTAATTGCCCCACCCCACCCCTATCCTGCTCCAGTGTTACACGCAAAAAGATCCCTGAGGGTCACATATTGACATAGAAAACTACAAATTAACATTATCTATATTGTATTGTGATTTTATCTAATTTGTTCAATATTTCCAAATTACATTTTAATCCAGATCAGACTGCTCACTTTGGAGTTTTGCTGGCTGTTTGCATCCCAAGGGTGGCAAATTTGACACACCTCTGCTCTGGGCAACTGTCAGAGGCTATATAAACTGTAGAGAAGGTGCTGCCCTGCATTAGTAAAGGAAGTTTCCTCACTTTGGATTTCCCTATACTTATGAAATCCCAGGATAGTCCCTATCCTGTTATTCTCCAAACTTTGAATTATTATCTTCTTCCTCTCCCTACCTGTAGCACAGTCAGGCTATCCCAGAGGGGATACTCAGCTATTTGCCCAGGGACAATGTGGTGTACATAGTGAAAAGAACATTCATCAGTCTCAGAATCAGAGGGCACAGGTTCAAATTTGGGCTCTGCCACTGGCACTGCTCTATGTTTCCCTTCTTGTCCTTGAACTACTTTGCCCTGCCCATCACTGCCTGCAGAAGACTAACCCATCTCCAACTCCCTCTAATAAATTATCTCCCTCCCTTCAAGGTCCAACTCTTATGCTGTCTTTCAATGAAGTAAGTTTTCCTTGATGCCCTATTAGACTATGAGTTCCTTGAAGATGTGTTCTGTTTCATAGCCATTTTTCTGTCTAACCCCAGCATCTATCATAGTGCCCTACACTTAATAAATGTCTATTTGAATTTAACTGGGTGACCTTGGGCAAGTCACTTTATTTTTATGGCCTGAGTTTTGTCTTCCATAAAAAAACAGGGATGGTAAGACTTGCACCAACTACTTTAAAGATTGAGATAAGAATCCACAAAAGCTACACATATGAAATATTTGGTAATGTATGGAGGAGTATAGAAATCTCCACCATGAACTAAGCAGCACTTTTCCTTTCATTTTTCCAGGGGGAGAGTAAGTAAGAATGACATGCAGCCCTTTAGAAGTGTGGTACACTAGAAAGACCACTGATTTCAGAGTTCCACTCATTGGGTAAATAAGTTGAAATCTCTGAGCCTCCATTTTCTCATCTGTAAAATGGAATTAATAATACTTGAACAACTTGAGAGGTATCTCAAGGGTGGGAAAAAAGCACTTTGTAAAGTGGAAAGCACTGTAGAAATCTGAACTCTGGTCTCCTAATAGGGAAATTTTCCTGATGTGCTTTGTGGAAGTTGTCCAGCCCTACCTTTACTGTGCAGTGAGGGAAATTTCAGGCTAGTGTGAGTATCCTGGATTTGCTACTGGGAAATCAGCTGTCAAGAGAGGCAAAGAGAAGCAGGGGTGTCTTATAATTTTTGGTACCCTCACAGCACCAAATACAGTGCTGCATTGCACACAGCAGATTTTAACTGTTCTGTTACATTCCCTCAATGTCAAGTTCATAGAGCATGAGAGTCAGAAGGAACCAGCCCCTTCATGTTACAGATGCAAGTACCTGAGGTGCAGAAAGATTAAAATAAGTTGCCCCAGGTCACATTATGGACTTGAGTGGTGGAGACAGGGCTAGGTTCCTGACTCAGTGAATGCTCTTTCCATGAGACTAGATGATGCTATACTGAGCAAAATCTAGTCCTGTTTCTGGTCAGGAAAAATGAGAAGCTGGAGCCTTCAATCTCTGATGGCTCTCTTGGCTCACCCAGCCTCAGTCCTAACACAGCCCACCACTGAGAGCAGGGCTTTGAGGGAAAAGCAGTTCTTTGGTGCCAGAGGACCTAGTTTCAAATCACCTTCCTGCCCCAGGTAAGCATGGATGTTAAATAATTTGCCCAGGCCACCCTTCCATTCAGCTCTAGTAGACCTATGAACCTCCTTGGTCTCAACAAAACAGCAGAAAGGGTTTGCCATCCTACTGCATCACATCTCTCCTGGTGGAATGGAAGAACATTTTTCAGAGCACTTTAGAGCAGCCTTTTTTGACTGGCCAGCTACTACTTTCAGCTCTCCAGAGTCCTGTGAGTCCTTTTATCTTTCTAAGCAGAGTTGAGATTTCACCAGTGCAGGGAGTTCCCAGTTAAAAATATCCCCTATCAATGCAGATGGGTCCCTTCTCCACAGGTGTCTATAGTTTAAGAGTTGCCCAAGGTAGAGGAAAATTAAGTGACTTGCCAAGGGTCACAGAGCCAATATGTGTCAGAGGTAGGACCTGACCTCTCCTCACCCTGCTCCTGGCTCCCAGACTTCCAAACCAGGTTGTCTCATCAGTGCCTGGAGCATCTAAACCCTGGAACATCCAACCATCCTACAGCTTTCCCAAAATGCATCATCCTTCTGTAAGGCCTGCCCCCTTCTCCTATTGATGCATTATTCCTGGAGCCTCCATTTTGTGGAGGGGCCCAGACTGGTCTCCCTTCCCCTCCTAGCCCTGTTCCTGGCTTTTAGAGTTCAAAACCATGCCTCTAAACTGAGCACCTTTATCACTCCCTTCCTCCCTACTCCATTCCAGGACTCTTTTGTGTTTTCTTCCCCCATTAGAATGTAAGCTCCTTGAGGCCAGGGGCTTTCTTTCCACTTCAGTTTTAGGCCAGTGCTTAGGACACATGGTCAGTGCCTACTTAATAAATGCTTTTTTCCTGCTTTCCTTCCTAAGTATTCTTAACTCCTAGGTCTCCACTACACCACTCTGTCTCTTGTGTTACCCAGAGTCTCCACAAAAGAGACAAATGGTCCATTTTAAGATTTCAGAAAATAAAAGAGAATCCCAAATAGCTACTGTACATTCATTCACTCAGCAATTATGTATTGGGCACCTAGTAGGTGCCAGGTGCTGTGGGGAATTTTTTTTCCATTTGGAAGATCTCTTCACAAATGCAGGGAACTTCAGATGCAGAATTTTCCATTGAAGAAGATCAACAACTCCTCTGTGACTGGTGTATATTTGGTATATAGTTGCCTGGGGTATATTCAAGAAGTTAAGTGACTTTCCCATAGCCAGACTAGTAGTATTTGTGACATAAGCAGAATTTGAATGCAGTTCTTCCTGCCTCCAAGATCAGCCCTCTATTCACTATGCCAGGTTCCTCTCTGCAATGAAACAGATGTCTTAGACTCTGTCCTTGTCCTATAAGACTTTATAACTAAATTGGAGAATAAATAAACACAAACCACTACAGTAAATGGCAACACACGATAAGCACCCTAAGGGTAGTACGAACGAGGTATAGTAGCTAGCATTTATACAGTGAGATAGATAGATAGATAGATAGATAGATAGATAGATAGATAGATAGATAGATAGATAGATAGATAGATAGATAGATAGATAGATAGATAGATAGATAGGTAGATCTTTTGATCTAAACAGAAGTTAAGTGACCTGCCCAGGATCATACAGCTAGGAAGTACCTGAGCTCAGGTCTTCCTAACTTCAGGCTTTATTCTCTATCTACTGCACCACCTTGCTGCCCAAGATCTCACCTTGGCTCTGGCTGGTGTGATCAGGAATGCTTACTATGGAGTCAGATTTTTGCTTTGCTTTGTTTTGAGAAGGACCCCAAACAATAGACATGCTCTTTTATTAAAATGAACTGTGTAAGTATACAATGTGAGCCTTTTCCCCATGTTCACAAGCTGGGGTTGATTTGTTCTGTCTTCTTGGCACATCTGTTCTGTATTCCTTCCAGCTGGTTCCGTTTAGAAGCTAGTTTTGGCATTATGCCATCTATGTCATGAGACCTCGATCTACTGATGTGAAAGGGCCTAAGGTTCTTTTACATACCCAAACCTTAGTCACAGGCTCTCCTAAGTATAGGTCAGAGAAGTAAGTATAACTAGGATTGAGATGTCTTTGTATTTATAGATAACTCTGAGAGGTGGGCTTACAGGCCTTCTGTCCACTTTACTAGTGCTCCAAAGTGAAACTATGTTCATTCCATTCAACAGAAAGTTTCAAGCCACTAGAAATTTCTTAATTTTATTCTATGGATGTCCCACAGATCTACAGTCATAGAATGTTAGAGGTAGAAAAGAAATTAGATTTCATCTAGTCCAACTTAATCATTTTATAGATGAGGAAACAGGACCATAGAGGTAAAGTGACTTGACCAACATCATGCAGAGAGTTGGGGGCTTAGCCCAAAAAAAACTGGTCCTCCTACCTCCTTTCCCAATGCCATTTCTGCTAAAAATCCATTCTCTGGTTACTTCTCAGGGTTATAGATAAGAGTTATCCTGATATATCCAGTTATCTGACTCCTACCATCAAACCCTCTCTCAAATTCCAGGAGATATGTGAGAGTGGATAGAGAAGTGGCCCTGGAATCAGTAAGACTTGGGTTCAAGTTCTGCCTGTGATGTATACTGGCTTTGTGACCTTGGGCAAGTAATTTAACCTCTCTGAGACAGTTCCTCATCCATAAAATTAGGGAGTTGGACTGTGTGACCTCTGTAGTCCTTCCTGCTCTAAATCTATGATGCCTAATCCCAGAAAGTCTTTCCTTCAGTTCCCATTTCTCTAAGCTCTTTTCCCTCAGCTCCTTGAAATGTGGATTATCGAATTCTTTGCCCGATGTAGGGCCTGGTACACACTTGGCAGCTAAGTGGTACAATGGATAGAGCGCTAGGGCCTAAAGTCATGAAAATCTAAATTCAAATCCAGCCTCAGACTTATTTAGTTGTGTGACTTCTGTTTGCCTCAGTTTCTTCAACCATAAAATGGGGATAATAATAATACCCACCTTGCAGAGTTGTCATGAGGATTAAATGAGATAATATTTGTAAAGCGCTTAGCACAGTGCCTGGCACATAGTAGGTGCTATATAAATGCTTATTCCCTTCCTTACTTACCCTTGGCATTTAATAAATGTGTTTGATGATTCAAAGGAATTTCTAAAATCCCATCTCCTCTACAGTAGCCTTCCCACAGCATCTCAGAACTGAAAATAAACATCTAGTCCAACCCACACCGACCAAAAAATCCCCTTTCTGGCACGTCCAGCAAGTGGGCAACCCCTACTCTAGAACAGAACCAGCAATTCCCCTCTCAAATATAGCCCCCTTGAGACTCATTCTTTACACATTGTTCCATTAAATGCATTTCTCTCTTCTATTCAGTGCTTATTGCTGTCCACGCCCCTTTAAGTGTCAGAGTTAATGTTGTCTGTCTCAGAACCACATCTATTTATCTTCCTTTGTCCAGTGCCCACCACAGGATGGCTTCCATATATATGTGTATTTAATTATGATAATGATGATGAAAGCTCTGACTCACCAGCTGTGCTCCTCCCATCTCCCTAGTTCTGATTCCCCTCTAGTTTACCTCCTTCCCCCCTTTTCAATGTGATCAGAATCACACCTGATTCCAGACCACAACTGAAATAGCAATTGCACAGCTGAAACAGTGAGGAGAGGGGCAGGCACAGTTAGTTTTGGCTTAATGCTCTTTCCTACTCACATTTGATTCTATATCCTGAGTCTAACATTCCCCAAAGCACCTACCCTCTTTTCCTGGGTGGGAAGTGAGCAAAGGCTCTACTCACAGGGGATGAACCCCAGAGACTAAGGTTAAGTACATAATGTGACAGAGGGGATTCTTTATCTTCTGATGAACTCCATGGATCTATCTCTGCAGAAGCAAAGTGAGAATCACAGGATTATAAAATGTTAGATCTAGAAAGAACCTCATCGTCTATATAGCTCAGGGTTCATCAAACTATGTTAGACCCACCACCTGTTTTTGTACACCCAGGAACTTATATAAAAACCATTCCTAGCTCATAGAACATACAAAAATAAGCAGATGGGCTGATTAGGCCCTCAGGTCACAGTGTGTTGACCCCTGATCTATTCCACATCCTACACAACCTCATTTTGTAGATTGATGGAAGAAATGAGATTCAGTGAAAAGAGCACCTGTTTCTAATACTTAATACACTATATCACCCTGACTTAATTCTGCTGGTCCTCACTTTCCTCATCTATAAAATGAGGGGATAAGACTAGAGGGCCCCCAAGATCTGTTCTAGTTCTAGCTTTAGGAATTTGTGATCCTTAGTTAAACAATGTACCCCAGGTCATACAACTATTAAGTCACAGAGCCTGGACCCGAACCTAGATCTTCTCATTCCCTCTCCAGCACCCTTTTCCCTACACCAAGCATGCTTCATCATAGGGCATGCATAATTCACTAGGCTCTGTCATAGCTTAGATGAAATATTCCTCAAGGATTCCATAACCCCCTTTGCTCTGATTCTATGCTCGTCAAGCAACCTTCTGATTAGGAATTCAGTCTCCTAGCTCCCTAGAAACTAGATAGTAGATGTGACGATTCGGTCAGTAGACAGCTATATCTCTGATCACAAAACATGATATTTGTAGTTTTATTTATAAATCAGTTCTCTGCAGCCTGAAGGAAAGGAAGAAATTTCAGTTACCATATCCCTGACAGAATCTATAAGATTAAGTTTCTGAAGCTACATACTTGAAGGAAGGATGCTGCTCTATGATGATCCTACCACAGCACTGTCATCCTACAATGACCCACCTGACAGCCAGCCATTTTTGTCTGGTTTTTTTTTTCATGGCATGCCTCTGTCCAGACCTTCTAACAGTCCCTTCAGAGGTAGATTATGTGTACATTTTTGTACTTAGAGACCCTAGGAATAGTTACAAGGTGCATAACAGAAAGACTTTTGTCTAGGTCCCCAAAGTTCAGACAGACAATTATGTCAGACCTTAAGAACCAAAAGAAACTTAGAGGTTCTCAAGTCCAACCCCCTCATTCAATTCAATTCAACTTGATAAACATTTATTAAACAATAAATAAGTGAAATGCACTATGCTAGGTGCTAGGGGTACAAATATAGCAATTCCTCTGGGCACTCCCTCAATGGACACGAGTTCACAGGTTGTTCCCAGTGGAACAACTAATTACTACCCTCAGTGATCTAGGGGCAGCCATGAGGGCTGAGGCTTCTATTGAGCCCCCACCTACATACCCCCATTCTCAGTCTGCCAGAGTCCATTCACTATTTTGAAAGAGGGATTTACTAGGAAGATACAAAAAGAGCAATTAGTACAAAACATTCCCTTCAAATCATGGGAGAGAATGGGGAGAGTGGGATTAAACTTAAAGTACAGTGAGGTATACATATAGGGAACACATGGGAGAAAGAGGCACCTCCCAGCTTCTGGCCCTAGGTGTCCTTTTGTCCATTCACAGAGTCCTCACAAAGTATCCTCTATGTGGAGCTCACTTCTGGGCAGGCAACCCAGCTGGAGCCCTGTGAATCCACAGCCTACACTTCTCTCTAGGGCAAGGTATCACACTCCCTGAAGCTGCTGCTCTTCTGAGGTAGCTCTCATTGCATGTCCATTCATCCTCTGGGTGTCTCTCATTCTGTATTCTGATGCTGTCCTTGTCCATTGCTGGTCCAGGGGATACCTCAATCACCAACCTTACGGTGGCAAGTGGGACTTCTGGTATCTCCCAAATCCACCACGTAATGTGGGCACCCCCATCTAAGAATTCAAATTCACCTAAAAATAGGAGAAAAATGAATCAAAAGACCTACCTCACCATGCCTGGCACAGAGCAGGTGCTATATAAATGCCAGCTATTGTATCTCATCTGTACTACCCGTAGAGTGCTTGACATGAGTTGCCATTTAGTGTAGTTGCTTGTATTTATTAATTCTCCAATTTAATTGTAAAGTCCTGTAGGGACAAGGACAGGGACAGATTCTAAGACATCCGTTTCATTGCAGAGAGGAACCTGGTATAGTGAATAGAGAGCTGATCTTGGAGGCAGGAAGAACTGCATTCAAATTCTGCTTATGGCACAAATACTACTGGTCTGGCTATGGGAAAGTCACTTAACTTCTTGAATATACCCCCAGGCAACTAAAAAAAAGTCACAGAGGAGTTGCTTCAATGGAATTGGTTCACCACATTTGTGAAAAGATCTTCCAAATGGAAAAAAATTCCCCACAGCACCTGGCACCTACTAGGTGCCCAATACATAATTGCTGAGTGAATGAATGTACAGTAGCTATTTGGGATTCTCTTTTATTTTCTGAAATCTTACAATGGACCATTTGTCTCTTTTGTGGAGATTCTGGGTAACACAAGAGACAGAGTGGTGTAGTGGAGACCTAGGAGTTAAGAATACTTAGGTAGGAAAGAAAGAAGAAAAGCAGGGGGAAAGCATTTATTAAGTATTTACTATGTGCCAGGCACTATGTTTCCTAAGCACTGGGGTAAAACTGGATTTGTCTTAGATCATTGCATTGCTGAGAAGAGCTAATTCTATCAAAGTTGGTCATCGCACAATGTTACTGTTACTGTGTACAATGTTCTCCTGGTTTTGATCACTTCACTCAGCATCAGTTCATGCAAGTCTTTCCAGTTTCCCTGTTTCTTCTTAAGCTTCATGCCTTCCCTCTGAGACTATCCCCAGTTTATCCTGTATATATCTTGTATGCACAGAGTTATTTGTACAACTCCTGTAATATCCCCTGTAATTCCATGAGATCTTCTTTATATCTCCAGCACTTAGCACAGTTCCTGGTATGATAGAAGGTGCTTAATAAATGCTTGTTGAGCAAGTAACTATGAATTCTCTGTTCCTTTCCAAGCCTAGTTGAGTTTCTGTGATATTCAACACTGTTTTCCTTTTTTAGTTCTATATTAGTTTTGCTGATCTCAATTTATATGATTTGATATATATCTTTCCATATTTACTTGTATTCACTTTTGCCATTTTTCTATGGCACTACATTATTTCATTACATTAACATTTGTTGTTGTCAGTTGCATCTGATTCTTCATGACCTCGTTTTGGGTTTTCTTGGACACACGGCAGCCAGATAAGGAGATATTGCTAGCTACTCTTTTACCACTTGGCAGCTGAGAGTAATTCCACTTCACTTGCTACCAGGAAGAAGAGAAAGCAATGAAGGAGTGGGTTGCCCCTTTTGCATATCTACTTAATTCTGGCTCAGTAACACCTGAATCAATTTTCTAGCTCCTCAGCCACGTTGAGGACTTTTCATCACCACAGTCACTCATAACTGGAAATCAGCTCCCCAGAGTTTCCACATAATTGGAGGAATCAGCAGGAAATATCTGAATGTGCTTTAGGCTAATCCACCTTTATCAGACTGAGATGAAATAGTAGGTAGTCCTTGCCCTCAATGAACTCATAATCTAGCAAGGAAATACAATAAACAGAAAGACAACTATGTTTTAACAATCTAAGAACTTAGGAGAAGTTCAAACAGAGATTTAAGGGGGAGACATCTCTTGTGCTGGAGATATGAGAGGAAATGTCTCCTAAGTTGGACATTAAAGTATTAGAAGGATTTCCATAGGTAGATATCTTAGAGCAAGCCATTCTAAGTATAGGCAACAGAGTGCAGGGATATAGAGCTGGAAAGGGGTGGGATGAGCTCACTGAATGTTGACAAGTATAGTTTGGCTGGAATACAGAGTTCATGAAAGGAAGTAGTGGGTGATGAGGCTAGAAAAGGAGATTGGAGCTAGACTATGAAGAGCCCTGAATGCTAAGTTAAGGAGTCTGTGCTTTATTTTGGTAAGCAAGGGGAAGTAACAAAGGTTTCTGAGACAAGTTTAGACTGGTGCATAAAAAAGACTACCCTGCCAGCAGTGTGAAGGATAGCTTGGAGAGAGAGCATATAAGAAGCAGATATATAATATAAAATATAATATGTAACATATATATGATATAAGGCCATTTATGAGACTGTTAAAATAGTTCACTTGATAAGTCTGAGTAGAAAGGGGGACATAGATTGTGAACTGCTACAGAGAGGGAACCAATAGGACACGTCTACTCATTAGATACAAGGGAGGTGAGGAAGGGCAGAAAAAATCAGTTGGCTGGGAGAAATGGGGTACTATCAGCAGAAACAGAGAAGTTAAGAGGATAAGGAGGTTTCAGGGAAAAGAATTCAGTTTTGTACATACAGAGTTTTAGATGAAAGCTAAGCACCTAGATAAAGATGTCCAGAAAGCAGACATTTGAAAATGCAGGCCTATACTCAGAGAAGTTAAGGTTGGAAGTTATAGATTTAGATCCTTGCAGCTGCAAAGAGGTAACTGAAGTTTCAGGAATGGTTAAGGTTGCCAAGAAAGAGAACGTAGATAGAACAGAGGGCCAGCAATAGACAGCCTCATCCAGGAGACAGAAAGAGGAAGAATACAGAGGAAAAAAACATGAGATTACAACAGCACAGAGTTCAAGGGAAGAGAGAAGACCAAGAAGGAATAGGTAATAATGCCAAATGCTGGAGAACTGTCAACATGGATATGGACTGGGAAAAGACCTTTAGAACTGGCAGGAAGGAGGTCATTTAGAGACTTTGGAAAGAACAGTTTTAGTGAAGTGGTGAGGAAGGAAGCCAAACTGTGAAGAAATGTGGTGTGAGCATGTGCTTAAGGAGTGAGTGGGTGGTAAGGCAGTAGAGGCAGCAAGAATATGCTCCCTTTTCAATAGCTTCGGATAATGGCAAGGTTAAGATAAAAGGTTTATTTTTTAGGAGACAAGAAACCTGAACAAGTTTGTAGGCAAAGATGAAAGAGCCAAAGTGAGGAGGGCAAGGCCAAAGATGGGGGTTGTGTAAAGGTAATTGACAGAGTAAGAGCCTGAAGGAGATGGGAGAGAACGAGATCAAGGAAGCAGTTGGAGATGCTAGTTAGGCCCCCTCATCCACTAAGAATGGCTAGAAGGAGAAGACAGAGAAGTTGAGAGTTGCAGATGGGAAACTGAAGGAGCTCATGTCAAAATGACCTGATTTTTTTTTAAGAAAGTAGATATAAAACCTTGCTACTCTTGAAATCTAAAAAGCCCTTGAGGAAGACCTTCAGCACAGTGGTAGTGAAGGATCTAGGAAAGAATATAGTCAAGAACTGTGTGAGATAAAAAGGCAAAGGTGGGCTGCAATCTGCACCAATGGAGGGAATATTCACATCAATGAGATACCAGATTGATAAAAACAATGTACCACTCCTGCTTTATTAAATTGGAACAATTCTCCCAAGTAATTATGATCCCAGGTATATGAAACAAGGCCATTAAGGCTCCCAACATGGCATGTTATGAAAGTCTCTTCATCAGTGACTAAATCAAGTTCCTAAGCACTGACCTTCTTTAGGTGTCCATTAAACTCATTCCATTCAGAAGTTCTATTCCTAAGGCATTGCACTGGCCACAGAAACTGGACAGATAGTCAGGGGCAACTGGCATGAATGCGGAGACCACAGCTGTGGCCAAATGCAGACTATGAAGATATGGCCTTTGCCCAGATTGATCACAGTAACCCTGATCCAGTCAATTAAGACCCCGATTTGGCAATGAAATCTTTTGCAAGAGGAGAAGTAAACAGAGCAAGAGTCCAGTGCCAATAGACTTCACAATTAGCAAGAACCTTATGCCGAGTAGTTCCACATAATGTGTTGCCATCCTCCAGCCCAAGCTGGCTCTCAATGCCACTTTCCTATAAGTGTGGCAGAGTCCTAGGAAATTAAATGGTTTTCCTATTAATAGCACATGTTAAACAGAAGCTGTAAACAGATTGGAAACAATGAGCCTTTGTTCAAATGCACGTTTTGCTTCTGTGCCTTGGCTCGTTCTACACCTGGAGATTTATCATCTGTTTTAACAATACTGCTTAAAAGGCAGCTGCTGTTTCAGGGGGAAATCATGTTATGCAAAAGCTTGAGGGGTAGCTTAATGATAGAATCCTCAGTTTCAAAATAGCCCAATTTCCACAATCAGAAGTCTAAATCCCAATTGTCCCCACTGGCACTTAGTCTTCTTTAGTAAGTAGAGTGGACGGCAAATGTTCTGAGAGTCTCAGTAGACAGATGCTGCGCATTAGTATTAATATTATTATTACATAATACAATTATTATTATTTCTGGATAGCTCAGTCAGATGAGGCTATGGAGACTGAGGCTTCCATCAAGATGTGAAAGACAGATATTTTTTTAATGAGCATAGAGGGGGTGCTCCAGTCTGCATAACAATTTCAGGCATCCTGCCGAAAATCTTGAACAACTAAGTGCCTGGTTTAGCTCCACAGCTAATGAGTGCGTAACTCACCAGATTAATGTTGTATTCAATTTTATGGAGGCCAAATATTACCACTACTATTTCTCTTCCTTTGTTACCGCTTATAGACACTGAACCACAATATATTCGGATAATTACTTTGCCTTCTTACCTATGCCTATTACTTTTCCTCTTCTCTGCCTCTCCTTTGTCCTTCCCAAATTTTAGTAGTTTTTCAAGTCATAGGGCTAAACTAAGTACTTTGCTCAAGATCTTTCAACAAGTTGTCTAAAGTTGTTATCAAGTACTCATAAAGGAAAAAGAAAAAATATATCTTTCACCTAGCATCTTTACTCCCTGTAGCCTCATGTGCTAACAATGAACATTTTTATCCTTACCATTTTTATACATAACTACAGCTGGCTAAAATGAACACTAATGGAAGCCTTGACCATCAAACCCTGGAGTACAGACAATTGTAAATAACAATTGATAGAAGTAGGGTAAACAGTAATTACCACAAAGAAATATCCTAAGGAAGTCATAAGAGGAGGATAGAGGATGTGAGGAAGGAAGAGTTGCAAGCAGTGTTGATTGGCCTTTGTTGACCACCAAATTGCTAGGTGCCTCCTCCTACCACCTTCAAAATCCCCAAATTAGGAGATTACCCAGATTTACTATACCCCAGGGGTACTACTACCACTACTAATAATAATCTTATATGATTTAAATATTATATTATTGATATATAATTAATATTAATGAGGCAATGTAGCATTATAATAATAATATCATTTATATTAATATATAATTTGATTATATAATTCAATATCTCATTTTCTATTTTATTATATTATAATATATTATTATTATTATAAAGAAACAAAAAACAGAACAAGAATATTTTTAGTCTTTCTTCAGCACTCTGTGGATGAAAGTATTCTCTGATTTACAGACTGTAGGATGTCAGAGTGGAAAGGACCCAGTTCTAGGTAACTAGGTCTAGACTTGAGACCTAAATGGCATGACTCCCATAATAACCAGTTAATGTCATAATCTTAATTACTTTCTGCCATGGTCTAGCCAAAAGTTTAAAAATTTTTTTTAAAAAGTAAAGGGGGAAAGGGGATGGTAACCACAGGACAAAGCAGCAATCTGAGATGTTATGGGATCCTTTCCAAACTGTATCTCAAACCTAGTATGAAGAGAGAGCTTTAGCCAAGTACTTCCACCTGGTCAACTCTACAGATCAGAGATAACTTGAAGTGTCACATTCTGAAGCAGAGCATAGGAGACTGGCAGGCCCTTTAAAAGGGGTAGGAATTTTGATGGCTGATAAAATGCATTAAAGAAATATCCATCAAAGTTCATCCTTAAGGACAAAAATAATCTTTCTTCTATTTTATTTTGGGGAGCAGGTAAAGAGAGTAATGGTATCAGTCATGGTTCATAAAAGCAGAGCATACACATGCAACTAAAAACATCACTGACCCCAGGCAAGTCACTTAACGTCCCTGGATCTCAGTTTCCTTATGTGCAAAATAAAAGTTTTAGACTCCATGGTATCTAAAGTCGCTGTCAGCTCTAGATGTATAATCCTATTAACTAATACAAAACATTATGAAAGTTGTCCTTATTGCTCACCTGCATAACATTTTCCAGTGGCTTTTAATTGGGCAAGTTTGATGGATCAGTGGTTTTGAATGGGACCATATCTTCATATTCTAAAGTAAGAGACAGTCTGTTATGATCATTACTATCTGAGAAATTAGGAGAATAAGTCTTATCAGAATAAACAGAGGGAGAATATACAAGTCATGGGACATTGATTCTTAATAAACACCTACAATTTGCCTTTAACTGCAGTGGCTCAATAACTCATGGCATATTAATGTAAAGGGCAGCTAGATAGTGCAGTAGATAGAGTGCCAGACCTGGAGTCAGGCAAACCAGAGTTCAAATCTAGCCTCAGACACTTATTAGCTGTGTGATCCTTGGCAAGTTGCTTAACCTTAATTGTCTCAGTTTCCTTATCTGTAAAATGAGCTGGAGAAGGAAACGGCAAATCACTCCAGCATCTTTGCCAAGAAAACCCCAAATGAGGTCATGAAAAGGCAGACTCAACTGAACAACAACAAATATTAATGTAATGAAAGAATGTGCCATAGAAAAATGGCAAAAGTGAATACAAGTAAATATGGAAAGACATATATCAAGTGATGGATATTGAGATCAGCACAACTAATATAGAACTGGGGAAAAAAACAATATGGAACATCACAGAAACTCAACTAGGCTTGGAAAGGAACAGAGTACTCAGTTACTTGCTCAACAAGCATTTATTAAACACCTACTATGTGCTGTGAACTGTGCTAAGCATTGAGGATATAAAGAGGATCTCACGTATAACAGAGGATGTTACCAGAGCTGTACAAATAATGCTGTACATACAAGATATACACAGGATAAACTGGGAGTAGTCTTGGAATGAAGCATGAAATTTAAGAAGGAATGGGAAAGGCTTCTTGCAGAAGGGAAGACTTGAAGGAAGCCAGGAAAGCCTGGAGGTAGAGAGAAAGAAAGAGAGAGCTCCAGGCATGCAAGACAGCCAATGAAATTACTCAGAGGTGGGAGATGGAGAGTCTTGTTCAAGGAACAGCAACAAAGCCAAGGCCACTGGGTAAATGTGGAAAATAGTAAAGTGTAAGCAGACTGGAAAAATAAAAAGGGGCCAGGTTACAAATGTCTTTAAAGGCTAAACAGAGAATTTTACATTGGTTCCTAGAAGCAATAGGGAGCAACTAGAATTCATTGAACAGGAGAAGAGGAGGTAACATGGTTAGAACTCGTTTTCAGGAAGATAAATTTAACACCTGAGTGAAGGATGGGCTAAATAGGGACAGACTTAAGGCAGGGAAACCACCCAACAGGCCACTATTGCAGTAGTACATGCATGATGTGATAAGAGCCTTCACCAGAGGAGAGACAACTATTACATACCAGACACTATGCTGTGTTTTTTACAAATATTACCTCATTTGATCCTCACAATAACCTTGCAAGGTAGATGCTACTATTATCCCTCTTTTTACAGTTGAGGAAACTTGAGGTTAAGTGACTTGCCTCGTTTTACACAGCTAGCAAGTGTCTTCTGAGGCTGGATTTGAATTCAGATCTTCCTGACTCCAGGCCCAGCATTCTTTCCACTGCACCACCAGCTGCCTTTGGAGGCAATCTACTGGAAAAGACAGGTCAGGATGAGATCACTTGTGAATGTAGAGAAATGTGCCTTAATAAGAAGGACACCTTTGATACGAAACAGGGGTGAGGAGAGATATAGCAGCAGAAGGGACCCGGGTGATAGGAGATGAGGATAAGAAGGAGCTCTCTGTGACTGGCTGCAATTTTTTCAGTGAAATATAAAGCAAAGTTCTCAGCTAAGAGGATGTGGGGAGGGGAAGGCATGAGAGGTTTGAAAAGGAATGAAAAGGTTTGGAAAGGCTGCAGAAAGTGGAATAGTGAGTCAGGGATATGTAAAAATATTGCCCTGCTTCAGTGAGAGCCCAGTTGAAATTACATACTATGAAAAAATTATATACTATAAATTTGCAGTGAACATAGTCAGCACAGTTTCATGATTTTCTTTGGGAGCACATAATTAAGACCCTAAGATGGCACGTGATGGGAATAATCCAAGGGGCTGGTGGGGAGGGAAGGAAGAAGGGCAAGATATATGACAGGATAAAGGGGCTTGAGAGAGGAGGGCAGTGTAGAGTTAAACTGGACCAAGGGGTCAAAATGTCAGTCAGTCGACAAGTATTTATTAAGTGCCAGGGATACAAAGAAAGACAACAGACCAAAACTAAAACAAAACAAAACCAGACTCCACCCCCTACTCTCAAGGAGCTCACAGTCTAGTAAATTTCTTGGGTTTTGTTTTGTTTTCTCTTTGCTCTGTTAAACATAGAGGAGTTAACACAAGATTCAGTGTACTTATGTATGGAGGCTGTCCCCTACATGTGGCATGGGGTATCACTGTGTGGCTCAAAGGGAGACAGAATAGACATCTCTAACCTTTTCTCCACCTCTCCCCTCTCCAAGGGATTCTTTATTTCCTGCCAAGAGAGGAAGTAGGAGTTGGAGGGTAGAGGCTCTTCTTAGAGATAGGGGATATTGGGCTAGAATTACATCTATCTGGTCTCTTAGGGATTGTAGTTTTCAGATAAAAGCTAAATGGATCACTATTCATTAATGGGGAAGAGAAGACCCCAAACTCTATGTCCAACACTTGATTCCCTTCCCACCAAATACTAATTCCACAGAGAACACACAAGGCAAGTAGCAAAGAAACCCATTCATTCAACTTAGTAATATAACAGAAATCAGAAGAAGTATACTTAAGAGAATATATATCAGACAATACTGTGTGAAGGAGAAAGAGAGAGAGGGAGAGGGAGGAAGAAGGAAGAGAAGGAGAAAAGAAGGAGAAGGAGAAAAGAAGGAGGAGAAAGAGAGAGAAAGACAGACAGACCAACACACAGACAGAGACAGAGAACCCAAGTGGAAATTCCCTGAAGTCTCCAGTGTAGCAAACTAGATGGAAATTGCTAGCCCCTTTCATGTCAGCTTCTTCCCAGAATTTATTCTCCTTTCAGCAGCCTAAAGCGGGGCTGACTTATCCATCTTCTCTCTGGAAGCTGGAAGCCAGAAGCACCTGAAGAAACTGCAGAGCCCAAAGAGCCTGAAGAGACCAAACCTGTCCTCTCTCTAACTCTCACTGGCTCTATCCCACACGCAGGCAGATGCTCCACCACCCAGAAGATGGTCTCATACCAATGGACTTTGGCACAAAGGTTACACTTATTTATTTGTCTTTGTTGATGATTATTGAGTTTATAATTATAAAAACTATTTTTATACATGCAAAACCATCCCGATATTTCTCCTAAGGCGCATTTGTTTTGCTCTGATGCTTTTAAAGTATTTTGTCTTAGATCTTTCTACGCTAACAAATGTTTCCACTCATTTAGAGAAAGCTGGTTGGGAGAATTAAATGGATGTTAAAGACCCAGAATATGAATATGTGAATGAGAATTACAATAGTGAGTTAAGTCCCATAGCTTGCACAATCAGTCCAGTGTTCTGTCTCTGATAGTGGGTATGAAGGGGCAGGTTGTGAAAAGGCAAGGGCATCCTTCTTATTGTCAGCTGCAGCAGCTAGGGTTATACCCCCAAACACCCTAATTTCCCTCTGATTATTCATCAGGAATCTGCTTGCCATGAATTTATCTAACTTATTTTTCTAGCTACACTATTTATATTTTCAGCCTATACCAGCTTTGGGGAGAATTCATTTGTTCATTAATTCAATATAAATACTTATTACAAATAATCTACTGGGTACCAAGAGAAATATAAAGGTAAAAAAGACAGAAACTTTGTCCTAAATAATGAGTTACTTAGGTTTACTATCCATTGTGTGAAATAGTATTTTCTTTGAAATTCCTAAATTTGCCTCTTATAAGCTTCTAGCATTTGGTGAAAAATCTATTTATCCTATCAAAATCCCTCATTATTTCTATCATATGTATCTTGGGTTTTATTTTTCCAAAGTATAGAGTTCTAGGTTTATTATCTGGCTCCATTGACAATGCCCAGAGACATAGCAAGAATGAGGCAACCAGCATGTCATTTTAGGAACCAAAACTTAGTCAGCCAGTCAATAGGAATTTATTAAGCACCTACTTTATACCAGACACTGTGCAAAGAGCCAGGGATACAGAGAAAGGCAAAACATGGTCCCTGATCTCAAGGAGCTCACTGTCTAATGAGAAAACAACTATGTTCAAACAAGACGTACACAGGGTAAGTTGGAAGTCATCACTAGAATGAAGGCCCTACTAGCATGAAGGGGGATCAGGAAAGGTGGGATTTTAGTAAGGCTCTGAGGGAAGCCAAAGGGGCCTGGAGGCAGAAATACGGAGGGAGAGTATTCCGGGCATGTGAAACTGCATAGAAAACAACTGAGCCTAGTGCTCAGTTAACTTAGTTAACTGGAATGATTGTTTAAAATAGGAATCTACCAAGTGAGATGCTCTGCCCATGCCTCTCCATGGCAGCCTCCCCAGCAGCAGCTTTGTGACATCTGGAAATCTTTGTTTCTCTGCTATATGGCCCCAGGTCCCAAGTTCTCCTGCCCTGCCCCCAACAGACTTTTTTCCTTAAAAATTTTACTTGAGGGGCAGCTAGGTGGCACAGTGGATAGAGCACTAGCCCTGGATTCAGGAGGACCTGAGTTCAAATCTGGCCTCAGACACATAACACTTACTAGCTGTGTGACCCTGGGCATGTCACTTAACCCTACTGCCTAGCCAAAAACAAACAAACAAACAAACAAAAATTTGACTTGAAAAAATGTGTTTTGTGGTGCTTGTATCTCAAAATTGCTAATTATGATCCTGGTAGCACTTACCCCATCACCTTGACTACATGATTTCTCCTCTGGATCTATCTAGTTTCTTTTATTGATTATATTTTTCTTGAGAAAGAATGCTCAGAAGAGCATGCCATATGCAGTTACATTAGGATCCCTTTTTTAAAAATTTTTAATGCTTTATCTCAAGACATCAAGATTATTTGGCTATCGGCATTTCTCAAAATTGAGATTAGGACACCAAAGGAGCTTCCAGGGGCTTTCAGTGGATTCACATCAAAAAGAAATGATTTAGGATGGAGTGCTCAGATCTGGACTCAGGAAGACTCATCTTCCTGACTTCAAATCTGGCCTCAGACACTTTCTAGTTTCATGACCCTGGACGAGTCACTTAATCCTGTTTACCTCAATTCCTCATCTGTTAAAAAAAATTGAGCCAGAGAAAGACATGGCAAACTATTCCAGTATCTCTGCCAAGAAAACACCAAATGGGGTCATGAAGAGTCAGACATGACTGAAAAGGCTGATTGACAACAAAAGCTGTGCTTCAGATTTTCAGTGGTGCATATTTGCCCCAGTGTGTGATAATGAAGAATAAACATTTAATAACCATCTACTATGTCTACACAAATAGGCATATCACATATCAAATCAAGTCTAATCAAAAAGCATTTATGAAGTTCCTACTATCTGCCAGGTATTGTGTTAAATGCTGGGGAAGGAAAAAAAAAGTAAAAGGCTTTCAAGTTGATCACAACCTAATATAGGAGACAACATGCAGACAACTATGTACATATCATATAGGTACAGGCTAACTTGCAGATAATCTCAGAGGGAAGATGTCAAGAGGGATTCAGAAAGGCTTCCTGCAGAAGGTAGGACTTTAAGCTAGCATTTGAAGAATGCCAGGAGGCAGAGATGAGGAAAGCATTCCAGGCGTGGGCACAGGCAATGGACAGACTTATGAAATAATAAAGAGCAAAATGAGCAGAACCAAGAGAACACTGTATACAGTAACAGCAATATTGTTTTAAGAGCAACTTTGAGTGACTAAGTCATTTTGTCTATTATAAATACCCAAATTAACTACAAAGGACATGTGAAGGAAGACACCGTCTGCATCTAGAGAAAGAATTGATCAATAGAAGTATGTATAAAATGATTTTATATGCACATATTTGTGTCTACTGGTAGCCTACTGTACTGTGCATACTGGTGTCTCTAGGGTGGGGGAGGAGAAGAAAAAAGAATAAAAGACACTTACATGATAACTTTATTATCTATTTAAAAGGAATAGCAAGCTGTACATAACAGATTTGCAGTTTCATGTGCAATCATTTTTATTCTACTATGTTATGGAAATGCTTGTTTTATTTCATAAATTAAAAATAAAATTAAATAAAATTCAAGGTGTGAGGATTAAAAAAAAAGAAAGTTGGGACATAGGTTATCTGGTGAAAGGAACAGCAATGTCACTGTATCACAAAGCACATGATGAAAAGTGGGGTATAAGAAGACCGGGAAGGCAGGAAGGCTATGAAAGCTTTAAAAGTCAAACAAAGGACTATATATTTGATCCTGGAGATAATAGGGAGCCACTGGAATTTACTGAAGATAGGATGGGAGGTCCTTGCATGGTCAGACCTTCAATTTGGGAAGCTCAATTTAACAACTCAGAGGAGAAGGGACTGGAGTGGAGAGAGACTTGCCAATAAAAAGGCTATAACAATAGGTCAGGCATGAGGTGGCACCAGGATGGTAGCAGTGTTAAAGGAGAGAAGGGGGAATATTGGAGACATGTTACAAAGTTAGAATCTACTTAGAAACAAATTAGATATGGAGAGAGGGGGAAGTGAGAGAGACTGATGAGTGGGGTATATAGCACCTAGACTGTTAGCCTGGGTGATTGGATGGATGGTAGTGCCCTAAACAGTAATAGGAAAGTTAGGGGCTCAGATTCCTAAAAGCTAGCCACTGCTCAGATTCTTACAATCTAGCCAATAGCTCACTAATGTTCAGACTCCTTAAGGGTCTGCCCAATGTGATGGATGTTTTAATAAATCTTGTCTTTGGTTGGGGAAAAAAAAAGAAAGTTAGGAAGAGTGGAAGGTTTGAGGGGACAAAATTATTGGCCAGTGTTGAGTTTAATATGTCTATGAGACATCCAACCTGAGATGTCCAATAGGCAAGTGGAGATGAGAGACTAGAGGTTAGGAGAAAACTTAGGGCTAGATAAGTGGATCTGAAAAACATCTACATAGAGGTAATAATTGAATCTGTGGGAGCTGATGAGATCAAGAAGTAAAATTCGTGTCATTCAAGGCTCTCCACAAGCCTGTATCGACTTAACCTTGCTAGCCTCCACTAGCATTATTTCATGTACTCCATGCTCTGGCAAAACTCTACATCCCCCAAACACATACGTACTTTTTCATACTCCTGTGATTTCACTCAGGCTGTTCATTTGAATGAATCACTTTATGTCCCCAGGCCTTAGGGATGAGTTGCCTCATTTGTAAAATGAAAGGTTGGAACTAGCTGTTTTCTAAGGTCCCTGCCCATTCCAAAATTCTAGGAAATTAGGATTCTATACCTGGAATGCCTTTACTCTCCATCTCCATCTGTTGAGCTTCTATCTATTCTTTAAAAGGCATCTCTTCTTTGAAGTACTTCCTGATCCTCCTGTTGGCAACAACCTTCTTTCTCTGTTTTGCAATTCCCTAGTGCATCTATCAAATGATATACCAGCAATTCCAGCAAAGCAAAAGCTCTAGCAGGTTCTACCATGCTGGAATGGCTTCAGGTTCAGTCCAAGCAATCAACTATGTGGGCTTACAAAAGATAAGCCTAGTAACGTCTGGAGAGGCTCATCACCAACACAATAGCCCCTTGGTGATTCCCACTTTGGCTATAGCAATCCTTGAAACTACGAGAAATAGAAAATGGTCATCAGTCCTAGGTGGCCCCCTTCTGCTTTTGAAGTGACACTGGCAGAATAGTGGGAAAGGGGACAGAAGGCATTAAGAATCACACAATTTGATCCAACCAATCTGGACAACAATTTGGAACTATGCCCAAAGGGCTATAAAACTACGTATAGCCTTTGATCCAGCAGTTCCAATACTAGGTCTATATCCCAAAGATATCATAAAAAAGGAAAGGGACCCATGTCTACAAAACGATTTATAGCAGCTCTTTTTGTGGTGGCAAAGAATTGGAAATTGAGGGAATGCCCATCAATTGGGGAATGGCTGAACAAATTGTGGTATATGAATGTAATGGAATACTATTGCTCTATAAGAAATGATGAGCAGGCAGACTTCAGAAAAACCTGGAAAGACTTGTATGGTCTGATGCTGAGTGAAGTGAGCAGAACCAGGAGAACATTGAACACAGTAACAGCAGCATTGTTTGATGACCAGCTTTGATAGACTTAGCTCTTCTCAGCAATGCAAGGATCTAAGACAACTCCAAAAGACTCGTGATGGAAAATGCTATCCACATCCAGAGAAAGAACTATGGAGTTTGAATGCATATCAAAGCATACTATTCTCTCCTTTTCTGTCTGTTTGTTTCTTCTTTCTTGTGGTTTTCCCCTTTGTTCTTTACCATATGACTAATATGGAAATATGTGTGATATGAATGTATATGGATAGCCAATATCAGATTGCATACCATCTTTCAGAGGGGGGCATGGATGGAGGGGGAAAAAGTTTAGAACTCAAAATCTTATAGAAGTGAATGTTGAAACTAAAATAAATAAATAAATACATTTTTTAAAAAAGAATCACACAGTTTTTTAATGGTCTATAAACACTGATTTAACTATTGGCACTCTAAACTTAGCATACTTTTCCAGGGATCTCAGTCAGTAGATAGCTTACCGGAAGAAATTAGTTATATCAACATTGATGTTCTTGCTATAGCTTAAAACATAACTTTGTTACTTATAACAAAGGCCCTCTAGAAGGGGGAAAGGAAGGCATACTCAGGGAAATCTAGGTAATATAAAAATAAAATATAACAATAAAAATCTACTTAATAAATTGAACCATAAAACAAAAAAGAAGTTGTAGCAAAATGGAAAGATCATAGATCAAGAGCTGAAAGGGATGTCAAAGTTCATCTAACTAAATCTCCTTGTTTTACAAATGAGGAAAGTGTTGCAATGTTGGTACAGAAAGCCATTCTGGAATGCAACTTGGATCAATGCCTAAAAGAAAAATCACTAAGCTATGCATAATCTTTGACCTAGCAATACATCACTAAGCCTGTAATCCTAAAGACAGCAAAGAAAGAAGAGAACCTTTAAACACAAAAATATTTATAGCATCGATTTTTGTGGCAGCAAAGAACTGTACACAAAGGAGTGACTATCAATTGGTGAGAAGCTGAACAAATTATATATGTATATGAATGTAATGTAACATTATTACACCATATGAAATGACAAAATTGACAACTTGGGAATACCTGGAAACACTTGTATGAGCTGATACAGAGTAAAGCGGTGAGGCCCCAGAGAACAATTTATACAGTAATAACATTGTAAAGAAAAACAACTAAAAAAAGATGTAGGAACTTTGATCAATGCAATGCAAAACTGGAATTCCAAAGGACTGCTGATAAAGCACACTACCCCTATGCTGACAAACAGGTGATGTACTTAAGATACAAAATGACTCATTATTTGTCATAGCCAATGTGGGAATTTGTTTTGCTTGACTATGCATATGTATTACAAAGTTAGTTTGTTTGTTCCGCTGGCAGGAGAGTGGGAAGAGCAGAGTGGCTACCAGTTAGAGGGCTGCCTCTTAAAAAACAAAAACAAAAAAACAGAAAAGAAAGAAAGGGTATTGGAGCATTTTCTAAAAGTACAGAAAAGAAGAAAAGGAAGAGCAGAGGGAATCACATGGTATTCATGCAATGTCATGAGACTGTGAGGAAAGTCAGTAGTCAGCTAACAAGCATTAAGTATTTACTATGTGCCAGGCATTGTGCTAAGTGATGGGAATACATATACAAACAAAGGAAAGACAGTTCCTGCCTTCAAAGGGTTTATATTTTAAAGGGGAAAAGAGCACATAAAAGATGAAAAAGGGGTGGAAGAAGAAGGTATACAGTGGGGTATGGGGTGATGGAAAAGTGCAGAGGAGCCCTATCCCCGCCAATTGGACAGAGGGGCCCAAGGACACTCTAAAGTGTAAGTTCCAGGGCTGAAGTGATCTTCCAGGATAAAGTTACTGAAGCATGAGAGAAGCATCTTTCTCATACAGAGGGTCTTCCCCCTTTGCTCCACTTCCAAGAGTCCTGTATAAATCTTGTGAAGGTCTCACAACAGGACACGAAAAAGAATCATGCCATCCAAGTGCATGGATAGAATACCTGCATCAACAAAGGCCTTTCTTTCCTTTCAATAGCATCCTTAGGGTACAATCTTAATAGTATGATCACTGGATCAAAGGGTACAAATAGCTTTGTAACTCTTACTGTATAATTCTACTTTGATTTCCAAAACTAATTTTACCAAATTCACAGCTCCACCAGCAGTGTGGGTTGCCTATTTCTCCACAGGCTTGTTAATATTGAATTTTATCTTTTTTTAAAAAAAAAATAATGATCTTTGCTAATCTAACGGGCCTAAAGTGGCATCCTGGCATTGTTTTAATTTTAATTTTTCTAATTATAAGAGCTTGAATAATTCAGAGGGTTGAATTCCAAAGTCTCCACTTTAGAAATAGCTACCACCTTGCTCATCTAGGAGAGTAATGCTTTATGCTGTATAATAATTTATAAGAGAAAAGTGTTGAGTTCATTCATTTTACTCCAGATTTAACTTCCAGAAATATGTGTGTATGTATATCACATAAAATAGAGGGCAGATTCATGCTTAATAATAATAATACCCTTACATGTGTATATCCCATCATGCTTTCAGAGCACTTTCACATCCATTATCTCAAGCATCATTATGCCTTTCAGGTCTCAGCAAAAGCAGAGAATCAAATAATTCCAAATAGCAGGATACCTGAGTTTCTTTCCTTAAGAAAGATTCAACTCCCCACAAGTACAGAGAGAAAGATTTGGGAGAAGCAGTTGTGTAGAGATAAACTTGGCAAAGGAAATTCCTTTTCCGATTTTAGGAACACATTATGCTCACTTAGCTTCAATCATCCCTAGCTTTGAGCACTTTGCACACATTTAGTCAGTCCTCCCTGGGCATTTAGGACATAGGCAGGTATTATTATTCCTCATTTTATAGATCAAGAAAATGGGTCAATGAAAGGCTGGTGGGTTGGCTCAAGGTTTAATGCTCAACCAGAAAGAGAACTGAGAACAGTTCTTGCAGCCAGTCAGACTCTCTCTCATTTTCTGTGTCCTCTTTTGCACTCTACAGTCTAAACTTCTTTCCAAAGATATCAACACCCAGAAAAATAATTTACATCGTGACTACAAACTACAAGTGGAAAAACAACAGCAGCAACAAAACCTGAACATGCCATAGTGAAAATATATAATGACATATAGTAAACACTTAACAGACACTTTTTTTATTCATCCATTTGATAATTCATTGATAATGACCAAAAGTTTGGTCCTGAAGAAAAAGAGATAAGAAAAAGCACCCACCTCCCTTTTTTGTAGAGGTTGAGGATTATGGCTGTGGAACATTACATATGCCATCAGGTTCAGTTGATATGTTAGTTTTAGTAAACAAATTTTTTTCTCTTATTCTTTGTTACAGGGATGGTTTTGTGCACATGCATGCATGTGTGTGTGTGTGTGTGTGTGTGTGTGTGTGTATGTATGAAGGTGATGTGAAAGCAAAAGATAAAACTTTTTTTAAAAAAAGATATCAATATAATTACCATACTTCTAGAAATAACACTATCAAGTTAAAACCAGGAATTAAGCAAGTGTTACTTAATGTTGTTAGCAAAACAAATACAAAAAATGCAACCCAATTACCAGGACTCTTTGGTAGATGACACTTCATCTTGTCAAATTCCTAGTTGTCTGAATAGTTATTTACGGCTGAATTAATTTACACAGTGGAAACTTAAAATAATTTTTTAAAAGATGGCTCTTCTTGCCAAGAACTGAGTCAGGATGAAAATATCCTCATTTTTATCCCTGCCTCAACCCAGGGTTGCAGAGTCTGTCTAGTAGTCATTACGTTTGTAGTCAGCAAGAACTGGATGGGCATTATCAATGAGTTCAAATGCCACAGCGTCACTATCAGCCAATTAGAAACATTCATTCTCCTTATTTCTGAAAATCCCCAGAGTTTCCTCTCCAGGTCCACATACAGGTCTAAGGAAATAGGGCCCCAAAGAGTTGGGAAACATGTTAAAGTTTTAAATAGACACATTTAGGAAATGTAAAAAAGAATACTACTTTTCACATTGGGTAAGAAATTTAAAGATTTTTTTCCCTAGAGAATGCAGGTTGGAAATCTAACCAGTTTTGGGAAAGGTTAAAGTGATTCCTTAGGTGACAGGTAAGATTTACAACTAGAGAGGATCTTAGAACACGTCTAACCTAATCTCCTCATTCTAGAAATAAGAAACTGGACAAGTGAAGTGAATTTCACTTTATTAATAGTTCTTCCCAGTTTGGGAACAGAGGAAGCTAATTCAAGATCAGTCCTCAGATAGGAAGTTAAAGGCTTTCATGCTCCAGCTGCGGTAGGAGTTTTGGGACTCTCAAGAAGAACAAGACGAGAAGGGAAAGGAGATGGTCATCCCATGGCATCAGCAAGACTATGGCAGCCTCCAACGTCCACCACATCTTCAGTTCCCTGAGATAGAAGATGATATCAGGTTGGAGCGAGTGCATGCAGGGCTCAAATATGATGAATCCATTTCAGTACACTCGGACAATTGGAACGTTAAGTAGAAACTACTTGGACAGTGGAAACATGGACCAAACAGATGAGGTGGAACAGAGAAGTTGAAACAGATGCTCACAAAAACACTTCTGAAGGAGAATAGCAGTGACTGGAAAAGTCCTGGAACCAAGGAATGGAGACCATGACTGATTAACATACGTACATCATCACACAGGGAAGACCTGGGAGGTAGATCTAATTTCTGTTACAACTATGAAGAAAATGATCACACATTAGCTTTGTTGTTGTTGAGTCCTTACAGTATTGTCCAACTACCCTTCCTGACTCCATCTGAGGTCTTCTTGGCAAGGTTACTAGAATCTTTTATCATTTCCCTCTTCAGCCCATTGTATAGATGAGGAACTGAGGCAAACAAGGTTAAGTGACTTGACCAGAGTCACACTGCTAGCGAGTTTCTGTGGCCAGATTTGAACTCATGAAAATGAATCTTCTTGCTTCCAAACCCAGTGCTCTACCCACTGCACCAACTAGCTGTCCTATACACTAGCTAAGTACACTCAAAAAGAGAATGGGACCTTGCTAGTTACAGACTAAGGACTACAGAATGAGTTTCAGGGAAAAGGAAATGGCCCCAGGGAAGGAGGTTGTTCCAGGTACAACAAACAGACAATTACCTCCTCAGTGATTTCTCCTGGCTCTTTTCTGCCTGCTCTCATAGGACCTTGCACAGAGATGTCTGTAAAAGTTGGGAATGTGAATTGCTTTGTTGTTCTGTACAAGGTAGCAGAAGTTAACATTGTGTTCCATTCATCTGTTTGAAGAAATACCTGTGCAGCTTCTTGTAGATTTTGGCCTTGGAGGACAGAGTGACAAAAACTATCCAGACCTGGGATACATTGCAATGTCCTTATAATGTTGCAAAGCTAAGGCTGGTGCCAACAAAGTAATGAACATTCTGGCTTTGGTTTGTCCAGACCACTTATGTGTCAATAGAGTTTCAGTACTAACTGGAATTAATTCCAATCTGTTATGAATACTACCTGAATACTACAAATACACTGTGACTTATTTGTGTATGACCATCCATACACAGAGCTATATAGTAGGTTAAAGTCAAATGATGACATTAATCATCACAAGGGCATGCCTCATCCTTCAACAACTGAAGTGGATTGTTCTATAAGAAATGATGAACAGGCTGACTTCAGAAAAACCTGGGAAGACTTATATGGTCTGATGCTGAGTGAAGTGAGCAGAACCCAGAGGACTTTGTATACAATAGCAGCCATGTTATGCAATGACTAAGAATGTTAAACTGAACCCTTCTCAGCATTACGAGGATCTAAGACATCTCCAGAGGCCTCAGGATGGAAAATGCTGTCCACATCCAGAGAAAGAACTATGGAAGTCGAATTGCTCTCACTTATTTTTACCTTAAGTTGAATTTTGTTTCATCTTTCTGATGGTTCCTCCTATTGGTTTTAATTTTTACCTACAACTTCACTAATGTGAAAATATGTTTAATGGGTATGTAAATGTAAAGCCTATGTCAGATTGTGCACTGTCTTTGGAGGGGGGGAGAAAAAGGGAGAAAAAATTTTCAACTCAAAAGCATATGGGAAAAAAATTTTAAAAAATTAAATTAAATTAAATTTAAAAAAAAAACAATTGATGTGGATCCTAAGATATTTGATTTGGAGGATTGCCTGGTGCTAGAGGAAAGGGGTAACTGAGGAAGAAATTCAGCAAGAGACAGGTGTGTTCTCCCTGCACCAGCAGGATGTGGATTGTACACAGGGAGCAACTCACAAAATCGAGCTCACCTACTCACAACCATTTCAGGAAAGACCTAGAAAGATCTCTTTGGCTGTGATGAATGACCTCAGACAGCATCTCAAGAACCTGCTGTTAAATGATATCAGAGTCTAATAGCCTTTGAGCATTGCCCATAGTGGTGGTATCAAAGAAATCTGGAAAGATTTGCATATGTGTAGACTACCAGGTTTTTAACAAGAGAATTAAAGCAGACCAATGCACTATGCCAAGAATTCAAGATGGTTTTGATTGTCTGTTAGGCAGTCGATGGTTTTCTTGTGTTGGATTTGCATGGTACTTACTACCAGATTTCTATGGAAGAGAAAGGGTTTTTTAAAAAAAAAGGACCTATATGTACAAAAATCTTCATAATAGATCTTTTGTGGTGGCAAAGAACTAGAAATTGAGGAGATGACCATCAATTGGGAAATTGCTGAACAAGTTGTGATATATGATTGTGATGAAATACTGTTGTGCTATAAGAAATGATGAGCAGGATGGTTTCAGAAAAGCCTGGAAAGAGTTGCATGAACTGATGCAAAGTGAAGTGAGCAGAACCAAAAGAATATTGTACACTGTAACAGCAATATTGTACAATGATTAACTTTCAATGATCCAGTAATACAAAGATCCAAGGCAATTCTGAAGGACCTATGATGAAAAATGCTATCTACCTCCAGAGAAAAAGAACTGATGGAATCTGAATGTAGATCAAAATATACTGGGTTGTTGTTTGTTTGGGGTTTTTTACTTTATTTTTCTTGAGGTTTTTTGCCTGTGTTTTCTTCCACAACATGATTAATATGGAAATTGTTTTTCATGACTTCATATGTATAGCCTTTATCAAATTGCTTGCTTTCTTAATGATAGGGGAGGAAAGGGAGGATGGGTAAGAATTTGGAACTCAAAATTTAAAAAAAAAAACAAAGGTTAAAAATTGTTTTTACATATAACTAGGAACAAATAAAACATTCAAAAACTTTTTTTAAAAAGACCGCTTTCAGGAACAGCTAGGGGAGCAGTGGATAGAGCTCTGGCCTTGGAGTCAGAAGGACCTGAGTTCAAATCCAGTCTCAGACACATGATATTTACTAGCTGTGTGACCCTGGCCAAGTCACTTAACCCCAATTGCCTCACAAAAAAAAAAAGACTGCTTTCAGCTGTCCAGTTGGATTTTGCTAGTTCAAATATATGTTCTATGGCATCTCAAGAGGTTCTCTGAACTTTCAGAAACAACTGGAGGAAGTGGTTGGTGACAAGTGTTAGTGTACCTTGATAACATCACTTTTAGGAAGATCCTGGAAGAACATGAGGAGAGACTGACAAAAGTGTTGGATTAGCTAGAAGAAAATTGCCTGAAATTTGAATAGACATGAACAAGCATTTAAAGATTTGGTTAACTGCCTTGCAGATGCACCAGTATTGACCTATGCTGACCCAAGCAAGCCTCTTGTCCTTCATATAAATGCCAGCATGGTGGGTTTGGGAACAGTCTTGTATCAAGAGAGTGATGGGAGTGTGAAAATAGTTACATTTGCCAGCAGAAGCCTGAGCAATAGTGAAACCATTCTCTCCTGTTTACAGGCTGAAGTTTCTGACTTTGAAGTGGGCTGCCTTTGAAAAACTTAGAGATTATGTGTATGGAGCAAAGTTGCAAGTGTGGACTGACAAAAATCATGACATATTCTGACAAGTGTCAAGTCAGATGTTATTTGTCAGAGAAGAGTGACAGCACTAGCAAACTGTGAATTCAGCATTTGCTACCAGCCAGAAAGGATTAATGTGGATGCAGATGCACTATCTAGAAGACCATGGGACACCAGTGCTCCGGTAATACCTAAAGAAGATGTAAAAGCTATATGCAACAGGCAAAGGACTAGTCTTCAAGTAGAGGGAAATATATCTTAAAGTCCAGGACTTCCACCATGTCATAGACCATCTGCCAGCAGCATACATGAATCTGGCTTCGTTGATTCAACCTTCTTTGCTTCAGTTGTCTATCAATGACTGGAAAGGAGAGCAGATGGCTGATGAACGACTAACCAAAGTAATACAGACCAAGAAATGAGGTGGTGATGGCAAAGGATTCAAGTGCCAGTCTTCTGAAGATGCTGCGCTATTAAGACAATAGAGGGAGTCAGAGCTAGGCAATGGAGTACTAAACCAGACTGCTACTGTTCTCACTCATGGTGTCAGGAAGCAGTTGCACATCATGCTATCGTCATGAAAGTTCTACAGTGATTGTGGACATATGGATCAAGAAAGGACTCTAGACCTAATAGAAACAAATTTTGCTGGTCCAAGATGGCCACAGCTATCAACAAGAAGCGTGAGACTTGTATTCATTGTGTGCCTTCTCCTCCCCAAAAGTACCACTAACTCATGTTGCTTGCTTTAAGAATAGAATTACTAGAAAACCTTTGAAACTTGTCTGCATTGACTTCCTATCTCTGGAAGGAGATAGCAATAACATAAGTCCTATTGGTGGTGACACATCACTTTGCCAAATGGTCTCAAACATACCCAATAAGGAACCAGAAAGTCTCTGTAGATGCTAAAGTATTGTGGGGAAAAAACATTTCTCAATGTATAGACTTCCTGCCAGGATCCATTCATATTAAGGTAGATATGTTTAAAGAGATATTGGCTTTGGCTTTCATCAAGAAGTCTAAAACAACATCTTACCTTCCCCAAGGGCACCCACAATCTGAATGTTCTGGCCACGCTCTGATGAACATGTTAGGGACATGAGATGAAAACAAAAATCTCAGTGCATCCAGTATGTGGTTTTTCTGGTATACATACAATTCCACCAGGAATGATGCTACTGACTTTATACCCTACCTGCTGGTATTTGGACATGAGCCACACCTACCTATCAGCCTGTGTTTGGGGGTCTCTGAGGACAGAGAGACTGCAGATACTCATGACCAGTGTGTCTTTCAGTTGAGAGTTAAGTTGAAAGATATTTACCACATAGCTACATCGTCAGCCAGAAAGAATGATGAAAGAAATACATGATGATAATAAACTCATGTTTATTGTCAGGAACCTCAATAAAATGACAGTGTCCTGCTAAGAAATCTTGATATTCATGGGACACACAGGCTAACAGACTAATGGAAAACTACCCATGTCTTATGTGTGGAAAGGCTAAGAAACTCGTCTATTTACAAAATAACCCTTGAGACTAGTGGGGAAACAGCAAAGATAATTCGTGTTAATCACTTATGGCCAATTGGCGTGTTAGTTGACCTTGCCCAGATAGGCAAGTTGAAGCTGGCAAATACTCATTCACTTCAGCAGTTTCTAAGAAAAAATATCTATCTGCTAGTCATGCAAAGTCTGTCTGATTCACACAACAGATTAGAAACAGATGTTTCAAGTAAAGAAGACCCTGCGTTCTACACCCCAATAATCAATTCAGGTGAGGAGAGATGAGAGAATCCATCAGAAATACATTTTCTGCCTAATATTTCAATCCTAGAAACTGTTTGGGGATAGAGAATTCTCTCCAGCTATAGTTAACACTACTAGCCAACCTGGGTCCCCTACAGGGACAGATTTAGGTGGACAAGATTATCATTCTGATGAGAATTATTATCAGCTCATACCATTGACAAGCATAAGTACAAGGGTAGATAAATCAACAGGTCACAGGTGGGTTAGGCCTATCCACACAATGACTAAACTGACTTACAACATCCCAGTTGAAACTGGGAAAATAGTTACACAAATGGCCAGATGACGATGCCATTACTCTTGTACTATGTGTCTTGAATATAATTGCCTATGCTCATATATTTACTTTTTTCAATTATGCTTCTGCTTATTATATTTTCATGCTATTATTATTGTTGTTGTTGTTGTTGTTGTTATTAACTTTGGCCTTATATCCACTTTGTGACTCCATTTGTTTGATAATCTTGCTTCGCTTGCAATTTGGTCTATGATGCTGTTAGTAGGTCTACCACTGTTATTATTTCTACATTTTTTGCTTTTATTCTATAAATATCCAAGTGACACTGTGAAATGTATATGTGATACATCCTGAATATAATTAAGAATTTGACTTTGGTCACTGAAGCAACCTGTCAACTGAAGCCACTCTGCATTTGTGCTATGTCTCTTGCATATATTGGTGCTGGGTTGCTGTTGTTTTGGGGGGGTTTTGCTACGCATAGTGTTCTGGGGTGACTTTCTGGAATGCTGGTTAATAACCCTTACACTAGTATTTGATACTATGTTGTACAGGTGCCAGAAGGGGTAGGATATGAGAGACGCTGAGGGGGTTTAAATAGCAAAATCTGGCAACTGATTGGCTATGTGGAGTAAGGGAGAATATGGAGTCAAGGATTATACCAAGATGATAATCTTGGAAGACTGGAAAAACAGGGGTTTCTTTCACAGAAATAAGGATGTTTGGAAGAGTAGTTAGATTGGGGGGGGGATAGATAATGAGTTTTATTTTGGCCATGTTGAATTTTGACGTCTATGGGATGCCTCGTTTATGATGAGCAAATGGAAATTGGTGATATAATACAGTAGCTCATGGGAAACACTAGGAATAGATGGATGGATGGATGGATGGATGGACAGGTAGATGGATAGATAGATAGATAGATAGATAGATAGATAGATAGATCGATAGATAGATAGACAGATGGATGAATGGATGGATATCTGTGGACCATCCACCAAGAGATGAACATTAAACAAATGGAAGCTGATAGGATCACCAAAAGAGAAAGTATAGAAAGAGAAGAGGGCTCAGTAGACAGTATTTGGGTCAAGTGATTTACTCAAGTTCACACAAGTAGTAAGTAAAAACACCAGCAACTAGGCAATGTGGTGAGGGCCTCTGGTAAGCCCACATCCAGGAGAAGCACACTTCCTTCCCAACCCAGGCCCTTAGATTTGTACCACTTCCACTCCCTTCCTCACTTGGTACTAGGTCATCACCACAGGGCCTTGTCACCATATCATGGTGACTCTCCTAGGGCCTTCCTTTCCCTACTACCACACCTCCTTGCATCACCACTCCCTTCTGAGGGTAGAGGGATAAAGTATTGCCAGTGGTGCTACAATGGCATAGACTACTGGACTCTCTGTAAATATAATGTTGGCAGGCTTCTGCTGAGGCAAAATGCCATGAGTTTTTTCCTACCTCCAACAAATGAATTTGTCATGAATGCCAGAATTTCTTTTTATAGCTCTGAGTAACAGGGTCAGGATTTGAATCCATGTTTATTGTTCTTTCTCCTGGGTTTTTAGGCAAGCTCAGATCTTCTCAAATCATTCACGATATTTTCTTTACAATTCTCCTCTGTACTTGGCCAGTTTCTAGTGTGTATTCCAGTTAGTTGTCTATGTGTCTTTGATTCTGATATTAGATTATAAGGTTCTTCAGGGCAGATCTCATGTCTTATTTCATCACTTTAACCCCCATAGGTTCTAGCATAGTTTCTCTCACATAATTAGCAAATATTTTAGATTAAATTGGATTGAATCAAAGCTAGGATGTTTAAGGAAATTTTCATGGCCTCTAGAAGTTAATAACCTAGGGAGTGGCCACGCTTTGCCACCTGTCTCTCAGATTGGAGAGAACATGGGTCTAATTCAGTACAGTCAATTCTGATGTTCAGAAGTTCTTAATTCAGACCAAGACCAGGGAAAAATACAGCACTGTGACTGGAGCTTCACACCAAGACTATTCCAAAGTAATAAATGATTTTATTACCAATTTTAGCCTCACTGAGGAAGCATTTCTAAATGGTCAGTACAGATCAAACTGCTGAATAATGTAAAAATGTGAATGAGAAAGACGTTTATTCATTAAATTCAAGTTTTGCCATCCTGATGACTGCAAATGGGAATATTTTTACCAGTCTTTGTTCTATTACAAAAAAGATCAGCTTCTAAAATAAAAAGGGATTTGCATCAGCACATTTGCTTTACATTTAATGAAACATTGTTTTGATATAAAAAGTTTTGATGGAACCAGTTGTTGTTTTCTGGTCCCCAAGTGAGACTCTAATTCATCTCGCTCAAAATCAAAATGCACCTCACTAAAAATACAACTGTACATAATAATGTCTTTGATTCTCCAGTTGCATAGGGATAGGTATGCTGCAACTAGTAAGTGATGCATGACCTCAACGCAATTGGGATCTTTATAATAATCATGACACACATATGGCACTGTGAAGTCAGAGTTGCATATCACTTTATATACATTATCATATTTGATTTAATCCTCATGACAAAATGTTAGGTAGCACAGAAACTACTATCTCCATTTTACAGATGAGGACACAGAAACTTGGATGAGTACCTTATCCAAGGTCACACAGATATCAGTAGTAGAGCCAGCCCTGGATTACAGGCTTTTCTATTCTTAATCCAATGTTCTCCGAAACTCACCTCCAAAAAGTGAGAAGTGTGCAGCACTGATATAAAAGGTGTTAATCACCATAAAAACATATGTGTTACAATGATGGCAATACCATAACAGTGCATGTGAATATGCTCCTTTTTTATAAACAAACTTGAGATGTCACAAAATGGAATTAACTCCAATGATCTCTAAGCTCTATTCTCTCTTCTCCTTCTCCTGTTCCCCATACTCCCTCTTCTCTCCTTTTCCTCCTGTCTTGTCTCTCTTTATCCTCTCTTCCTCTTTTTCTTCCTTTCCTCTCTCTCCCGCTTCTCCCTCCCCCTTCCTCCTTTCTGCTCTTCCTTTCCCTTTTTTCTTCCTCTACTCCTTCCTGTACTTTCTCTCCTTCTCTTCTTTATACCTTCTTCCCCCTCTTCCTCTTCTCAATACTCCCCTTCCCCCTTCCTTCCTTTCTCTGAGGAAAGTTCTGGTGTGAAAGCACATGATATTGAAGTCAAAAGCATAGCTGGGAAGGGAACAAAGTTTGGCCAGCCCAAGCCTCTCACCAAAATGGAGCCCCTGGGAGGAACTCACCATATAAGTTAACATGTAAAGTGTTTTGCAAACTTTAAAAGGCTATATAAATGCTAGATATTGTTAATCATCATTATTATTTTTCTCTCTCCCTTCTCTCTTTCTCTTACTCTCAGGAGAGAGGCTGACTGCCCAAGGACTCTAACAAAAAACATAGAACCTAGGAAAGGGGATATCATAGTACCTGAGGCAGCCAGGAGCAGTCCCAAGAATTTCCAAACAGATGGACAATGTGAGGTAGAATGGAAATACCCATCCAGTGGGTAAGTCCACCAAAGACAAAAACTTTTCCTATTTCACAATTTTACTTTTGGGGACATGATTAAGCATAGCCCCTACTGAAGCTCCGCCATGAGACTGTATTGTGGGATGCAGGTGGGTCTAGCTTTTCAAAAGCTATTCTAGCAAAGTGTGAGTTCTGGAAGTACAGAAGTATGGAAAGGTCTTCCATACGAACCTGGAAATGTACCGTATATCTGTCATACAAGAACCATCTTAGTTATGCTTGGAGAGGCTCATTACCTGAAAATTGGCTATAAAGTGACAGTTTTTTCAGCACACCTCCCCCCAACTTTTGTATATAGCTATCTACTAAGGTATAGAGGGGGTTGCAGTCTACATAGGTGGAGGGAGTATGCAAACCAACGCAGTCATGGATTGTTGACAGACTGAAGTAAAAGCAAAATGGTACCAATGAGTTCCAGTCTAATATGGTAGCCACTTAATTTAAAAAAAAAAAAAAGGAAATCATTATTGTGACCTTGTTGCCATGGTATAGGTTTTGATCTGGAAGGTTAACTTGTATGACACTATTTATTTCATGGCAGCTTTAGCTTTGCAGTTCAGTTGGTTTTCATTAGGTGTGCAGTGGTGTCTTGCTCCAGAGCTGAATGGACTAATGACCCCAGGTATGGATAATTAAGAGAGTATATGAGCTTGTCAATTGTGTTTTTCCTATTAAAAAAGAATTAACTCTTTGTCAAGCATAAATTAACTGCTCTGTAATTACTATGTAAAAGCAAATAATACATAATGTGAGGGGAGAATCTAAAGAAATGTAAATCCATCTAGATAAAAATTACATACTTTAATGATAATAAAGATTCCATCTCCAAATATTATTGGGGTTGTTGTCGAGGGGATTCCTGTTCAGGTATGGGTTGGACTAGTCTTCTGAAAGTCTGAAATCTTCCTGGCTCTCTCCCAATCCCTGACCAGCTGTGCCTTGCTGCTGCACACATCCTATCATGATACTGACTAAGATCACCTGGAATAAGAAGAGGACCTATGGTTTCACTGTTTTAGGGACCTCCCAAGTGAGTAAACTCCCTCAACTACTTCAGGTTGCAACTTATCGTCTAACAGTTATCCAGAGTACTCAGAAGTAGAATGACTTAGCCAAGGTCACACAGCCAACATATGTCCAAGGCAAAACTTGAATGCAGTCTTCTTGGCTTAGAAATCAGTTTCCTAAACACTACACCACACTGTCTGTGACTTTATTCACTGTACCATCTTGACCAGGATCATAGAGTTTAGAGTTATAAGGGATTATAAAAAAAACAAAACCACCAAATCCAACCCCTTTATTTTACAGATGAAAAATGGAGGCTTAAAAAGGTTAAATGATTCACTCAAGGTCACATAAAAGATCCAAGATTCAACACAGGTTCTCTAATTTCAAATCTAGTAAACTTCAACTATTATTTATTACTGTTTAATCTCACTTTAGTTTTCCTTGTTCTGCTTTAAAGAGAAATATTCACTCACCTATAGGTGTTTCATTTGTTTAAAAAAAATCTATATTCAGCAACTCCTCTCTGTCTCTCTCTCTGTCTCTCTGTTTCTCTCTCTCTCTCTCTCTCTCTCTCTCTCTCTCTCTCTCTCTCTCTCTCTCTCTCTCTCTCTCTCTCCATATATATATATATAAATATACACACACACACACACACACACACATATCCTTGATTCTACCTCTGTAGCAAGCAGAGAAGAGAGAAAAAGAAAAGGAATATGATGGCCAAGGTCACCAGTTCTCATGACTGTCATTGGCCTAGTCTGGAGGTTTCCTTGACAACCTTATTCTACTCTCTTTTCTTTCTTCTAGCCTCTGAGTTTCAGTATTTGATTTTGGGGTGAGGTCTTTTTTGTTGTTTTTATTACTATAAACTTAATAACCATCAACACAATGGAAAGAGCCTTGAGGAGCACCTCTTTTTATGTGACTTTAGGCAAGACTTAATTTCAGCTTCCTTCTGTAAATTGAGGTTGATCAAGACAGCCTCCAAGGTCCCTTCCAGTTCTAATTCCATAATAGTGAGGAAGAAAAATAACCAAACAAACATAAAAATAAGAAATAGGATTATATCTAAGACCATTATTGCTTAATAAGGGAGAACCAAACAAATAAACAGAAATAAAACAAGCAAGAAATGTTTGTGTGTGTGTGTTTTAATGTCTGTGTCTTTTTCCAAGTCTATCTGAGCTTCTGGCTACCTTTGCCTTTGCTCTCTTTTTTTCCGTGTTTCTAGTTCTAGTAAATGCATATACAATTCTGGCTTTATTACAAGGTCTTTCCATATTTCCCTATATTCTCACTTCTGATTTTTATAATATATTCTATTAAATAAATAGACCATAATTTACTTGTCTATTCTCCAGTTGTTGGGCATATGGGCTGTTTCCAGAGTTTTGCAATTACATATGAATATAGGGAATGCAAATTCTTTCTAATAGGTCCTTTTCTGTCCCTTTTTGTTATGTTTTTAGGGAAAAGTTTTAGTATTAGGAGGATTTAAAAGTACTACTGTTTTTTAACTATTATTGTAGACTGTCATTATACTATATTGTTTTCCGAAATGTTAGCACAAGTCTATGCTCCCACCAACAAAGTGCAAACATAGAGTGCTTGTTTCCCTGCAGCCTCACCAATGCTGAATTTTATCATTTTTTTCCCTAATATTTGCCATGTAAGTATACATCTGGTGGTATCTTGAGCTGGTCTTGATTTGCATTTCTCTGATTACTAGGGAGCTGGAGCATCTTTTCATGTAATTATTAATATTTTCTTTTCTTCTACAAATATCATCTGTCCTACAATCAATCATTCAACAAGCATTTATTAGTTTATTACTTTGTTAAAGCTATTCTAAGCACTGGGGAAACAAATACAAAAAAGAAAGAAGGAAGGAGAGAAAGAAAGAAAGAAAGAGAGAGAGAGAGAAAGAAAGAAAGAAAGAAAGAAAGAAAGAAAGAAAGAAAGAAAGAAAGAAAGAAAGAAAGAAAGAAAGAAAGAAAGAAAGAAAGAAAGAAAGAAAGAAAGAAAGAAGGAGAAAGGAAGGAAGGAAGGAAGGAAGGAAGGAAGGAAGGAAGGAAGGAAGGAAGGAAGGAAGGAAGGAAGGAAGGAAGGAAGGAAGGAAGGAAGGAAGGAAGGAGGAAGGAAGGAAGGAAAGGAAGGAAGGAAGGAAGGAAAGAAGGAAGGAAGGAAGAATTCCTGTCCCCAGTAGAACTTACATTCCATCGAGTAGTCACAAGATACTTCCTTTGTGGAATCATCTGTCTTTATCCATTGACTAAAGCACTTTACTCCTCTCAAATATATTAAGGATTTGTTTGCACATAATTTGTACTCGATATATTAATGAATTTGATTCAATGGAGCTATCTGGGCTTTCTGTGATTCCCTCAATGAAGAGGGAAGGGAGATAGAAAACTCCACCCTTATACTATATTACAACTTTCATGAAGGACTTAACTACATCCAGCGGTATGATGATAAATGTTTAACAACTGGCTCCCCAAGAAAAAAAAGTATGCAAGATAAACTTGTTAAGTTTAATCTGCATTATTAACATTTTCTCTAAAACTTTCTTAAGTCTAGGCAATCAACAAAACAATAAATGAAGCTCTGATTTGTAATGCTTGCCAGGGTGTAAATGCATACACTGAAAAAGAAACAATCAGCTCTCTCAAGGCAGTAAGAGCTAGCTCCAGCATATCTTATCACTCCTAGCACCTCCTGTAAGAAGCTCTCAACAAAGCCAATGTTTAATAAATGGAGGGGGGTTTTAACTGAATGAATAAAGACATGACATGTAGTAGATAGAAAGTAGAGTCAGGAAGACTTTGGTTTGAAATAATCAGATTGATTCTATATCATTTTAAATTGATCCCATTTATAGTTAATTGATTTTTTTTCCTGTAACTGCCCAAATCATGATTCTTTGTCTCTGAACTTAGTTCAGAAATTCAGCTGGCCTGTAATGAGTTAAGTTTGGAAATCCAGCCCTCCTACTGTTCTACTCTTGCCTCAAGGAAACCTGTTATCCTTGAGAGATGCAGATGGACACCAGGAAGTCTGGTGCAGTATCTTTACATCAAACTATCCTTCAAGGAAGTCTGGTTTGTTATCCAAAGAACTCTGGTCCACTATTCATGATTCAAGCTCTTTTAACCGATCATCCCTTATTCTCCATCAATGAAATTCAATTCTTTGTTCTGTATTCCCCAAAACTATAAAAGAGAGCTGTCCCCCTCATTTAGGGTCTTAGCTTTACTGAAGAAGCTGAGATCCTATTGACTGGTAAATTTGTGCTTTACTAATAAATTGATCATGCATGGAACTTTTTGTCTCAGTTTGCCTTGTTTTAACCATAACAGGTTCAAGTCACATCTTTGACATGTAGCTGTGTGAGCATGAGCAAGTCACTTACCATCTCAGTTATCCAGTTGCTAAGACTACAAGTTGCAGACTAGTCACAAATCTGCAGTGGTAGGTGACCTTCCCTCACTGGGAGTTCCCTATACCAATAAAATCACAGGTCCCTCTATACCCCTAAGAGGGATTAAAAAGCCCCCTTGATTACATAGCAGTGAGGGCCCTGTGGAAATTTAAACTCCAGTTCTTTTTATGATCCTAGGTTTTAATGACAGAAAGGACCATAGAAATCACCTAATCCAACCCCCTCATTCAAAAGATGAAGACACTGAGGATCACAGAGGCCAAGTGACTTGTGCAGTGACACACAAGTAGCACAAAGCTGAGACAGGGTTCCAAACCAGATCTCCTGCCAGCAAATACAGTGATATTTCAGGGAAGCTAGGTTGCGCAGTGGATAGCGCACTGGCCCTGAAGTCAGGAGGATCTGAGTTCAAAGCTGGCCTCAGACACATAACACTCACTAGCTGTGTGACTCCGGGCAAGACACTTAACCCCAATTGCCTCACAAAAAAAAAAAATACAATGATATCTCTACTTCGTCCATGTCTGACTAGCTCCTTGTAGATTACCAAAGGACAGGGAGTGGAGGGGGGTGGGGGGTGGGGAAGTGTTAGTCAAACTGTTTAGTTTGGAGCTATTTGCCATAGGCTCACCCAAATTCATTCCAAGTGGAATAAATCATCTCCTTTCCAACAGTCACTTCCAACTAAAAAAAATAACCAGGAAGGCTGGGTAGTTCCTTTTAATTTTGCTACTAGACAAAACCATCCTACATCATGCATGATTTAAATAAATTGTAAATTTAGTAAAAAAAAAAAAGCCCCTAAAATATGATGAAAGAAATCTCACAGACAGGGCTGTGCAGAGGTTAAAATAATGAGCATTTTACAAGAATCCACTTGTTCCCCCAGCAAAGGTGTCCTTTGTGAGAATGTGAAAACAGCAGCTCCAGTCCTTAGTTGGGAGAAATAAAAATAGAGCTACAACTAATGACTGTAAAACAGCACAGCCTGTCTCATTTGGATGTTCAGCATTACAGCATGTTACATAAAAGGCAGAAAAGTAGTCAAGATAACAACTTCCTCAGTTCCTCTTCCTGGATTATCTGCTGGCCCCAAAGCGAGAACCTCCTGAGTATTTTTTAAGTCATCACTGCCCACTTTTCCCAAGACAGAGAGGCTGAAACAAAACACAAATGCTGATATTTCTGTAATAAAGGTTTTGATATTGGTCTTCTCTCTATAGTTTTGGGGGTTTTTCTCCCTTAACCAAGGAAGCTATCATCAGCTATAAAAAGGCAAGTTTTATTGATTTTTGCCCATCATCTTTCAGAGAAGTGAATCCAGATATGGTTTGGGGCCCCCTAAAATAGAATTTCAGAGCTAATTAAAACAAAAGGAAAGAGAAAAGAATAGACAAGGAGCTCTGTTTTCACTAGAGCTGTGGAACGATCCAGAAAGTGATCAAAGGAAAGAAAACCAGGCAATGGAGGCCAGCAAAGTCTGTATACTACAAGTAGAGTGAAACATGCCATGACAATAGACATTTATTAAGCCTCTACTGTATGTTAGGCACTGTGCTAGGCAGTGGGGATACAAAGACAACAATGGAATGGTCCCTGCCCTCAAGGAATTTATATTCTATTGTAGGAGACAACATGTACATATACAAATATAAAACAGTCCTCTGGGTTTCTTGAACTTGAACTCATGGCTTGGGTCACCAGAGGGTGCTGCTACATCAGGTTTTAGAGTACTCCCTGAGGGGCTACCCTTCTAAAACTATAGGTTACAAGCCCCCACTAGTGTGCTTCCCACTAACAATCAGCCAGTAAACATAATTAGCTCTTAGCAAAGGCATTTACTAAGATGGCTTAATCAAAATAATTGCTACAAGACATTTTCTCCTCAAAACCTGAGGTACCCTTTCCCACAAATACACATAGCATCCATGGAAAGAGTGGGTTCAAGCTTGGAGTACAATGGTAATGAGGTATATGCGTAGAAAGTCCATGTGCCAAGGCAACTTACAATCCAGAACCATAGGACCTAGAAGTCCTTTCTCTCCTTGTGTAGTTCTCTTTGCAGTCTAAATCTCAATTGTGAACTCTTTCTTGAGTCTTCAAGTCTTCAAGTCTAAGACCTTGAAATGGCTTCCTCCTCTGGATGACTGTTTGTCTGTATCTATCTGGAGTTTGTCTCTGCTTTGCCAAATGAGCCTTGAACTCCCAAACTGCTGAATGACATGTCTCCTGGATAAGTTACTACTAGATGCCATAGTCAATGGTAGGGGGAGAGGAAAGAAACCCCCTCCTCCTCCTATACAAAAGTCTTACTCTAAAACATCTCTGAACCTCTAATACTCAAACTGTGTTGTTTTTTTAATTTAAGATCACCTGGGGATTAACCATCTTTCATTAACCAATGAGATTGCCCTTTCTGATTCATTCAGAGAAAGGTGCTTGTATTTAATAAAGGAACAGGGCACAGACATATATTTATAATTAATTTAACATTTCATTAGCACCTTGTGATTACCTTCAAGTCTAAGGGACTGGTCAAAGATCAACTACTCCACTACAATAGTATGTGCAGAATAAATACAAAATGAGTGCCATGTAGATGTAGGAGGGAGGATATAAGAGGGAGGATATAACTAGGTGGGGGAAAGAAAGCATGGAATCAGGAAAAGTTTCAGGTAGAAGATAGAGCTTGGGCTAAGAAGTAAGGAAAGTAGGATATTCCATAAGGTAGAAAGGAAGATTACAGGAAAGAAGGACAGCCAGTACAAAGTCACTGACATGGAGAGGGGGATGCCAAGTGTGAGGATCAGAAAGGAGTTCAATTGGGCTAGAGTGAGAGAAGGGGAGTGATGCATTATGAGATTGGCAAGATAGGTTGGGATCAGGATGTAAATGGCTTTACAAGCCAGCAAAGTTCTTGCGCGTGTGTGTGTGTGTATGTGTGTGTGTGTGTGTGTATGGATGTATATGTGTGTATGTATATACATGTATGTGTGTGCATGATGTTTATGTGTATATACACATATATACTTATATATAAACATATATTTATATATGCATACATATATATGTGTGTACGTGTGTGTGTGTGTATGGATGTATTTCCTAGAAGCAACAAGAAGCCACTGGCACTTCTTTAAAAGGGGAGTGGCATGGTCAGATCTGTAATTAAGAAAAATCATTTCGGCAATTATATTACAGATAGATTATACAGAATGAGATGTGATTACATAGAGTGAGGCAGGGAGACCAATTAAGAGATTATTGCAATAGTCCAAAGGAAAGGTGGTGAGGTTCACTATACCCACCTAGAAGATAAAGCTTTGCTCAGTATGCTGAGGGACTAGGTGGGTGCCTGCACATCCTTACACAGACCATATTCTATATTTCTTCTCTATCCCCTTCTATGACTAGCACTGGGCTGGATATGTAGAAGGCTCCAAAGTGCTTCTTGGTTGTTATCAAGAGACTGATGCTCTTCGCTGGGCCTTCACAATGACCCAGTATAGATTATTGGGCAAGAAATTGCAGCTTAAGGCATGATTCCAAGATCCCCAAGACCATCTCCAACTTATCACCTCTACAAACAACTTCATTGTGTATTTGTTGAAGCTTTTCCTTTCCAAAAGTTACATAAGGACTATTTGTTATAGCAATTGTGGAGTTATAAGGAGTGTCAAGAAAACATCAATAATTTTTTTTCTATTTACTTGTAGTTGTACAACCATACCCTATATATCAGTTCTAATCAGGGCTGCAAGAGATCCAAGGAGCACAGACACTTGTATTGTCACTCTTTCCGTCACCTAAAAGTCTCCCATGTCTCCACTTTGACCATCACCAGTTTTGTAGACTGAATTTTCCACCAGAAATCTATCAGGAGCCAATGAGTACTAGTCATCCAGGAACCTTTTCACTCACCATTCACTGTAATTATTCCTTAAGGTAATCAGAATTATCCCCAGTGTATGGAAAATTGGGGAAATTATCCCAAGCCTTAAACTCAGGGTCCCTTAAAGATCTAGTAACTGGGAAATGATTCAAAGAGGCAATCATCTTGAGAGAAGGAATTAACTCTTCCAGCTGTTGCTTTAAAAAAAATGAACACACACAACCTGAGGCTCATATATATAATCAGACTATAACACCTAAAGAAAGGCAAATAGGATTATCCCACCTAATTTTACTTTCACTTCTTAGACTATTTGTTAGCCTTTTGTGACTTATTACCCCCATCAAAATTGCCCAGTTTAACCATATTTTACCTGCTAAAAATGTTTCTGAGGGAGAAACATAGAGTGTGATTTATCCTAGGCACCACAAACCCAGGGAAGGTCTTGGGTCCCACACCAGGCACACTTAGGCACATCTCTCCTGGAAGCAGCATGGCATTTTATTTTCAGAAACTTTATGTATAATTACAAGTAGCTAGGGCTTAGGGGAGAAATGAAGAACAGGTCTTGGAGTGAGGAAGCCCTGGGTTTAAATCCTACCACTGACACTACTGGATGTGTGATTCTGGCAAGTCATTCAATCTCTTAAAGGAACAAGCAGCTCTCCAAGACTATGAGTCTTATACCTCTGTATCCTCCTTGCCTAACCCAATGATAAGGCTGACAATGATGGTCAAATGGCACAGGATCTTACATACTCAGAAAGCTAAATCTTAAGAAACTAAAGAGCAATAAGGTAGAAATACAGAAACGAAATTTAACTCTGTACTCTATGTCACATCCATGGGCATGTCCATATTATGTTCATACAATCTAACTTGGGCCAGAACCAAATATGTCTGAACTCCAATTGGACCCCTTCATTTTGAATGTATATGACTACTGGGATCCTGCATGGAAGACACCTCTAGGAAAGAATTCTGGCTCATTCTATAGGTTCTGTTCAAGAAATCTGTCTTCTCTTCAGGAAGGCATGTCCTCCTGGAAAGGACATTCAAGTCCAGATGGTGGGTATAGCTGGAGGCTATTCTCAAACCAGGGCCACCCAGAAAAATGGGAGCCAGAGTCTATGTTTAGTCAAAAAAACTGGTGCCTGATAGCATGAAAATAGAAACTCCCTTGAACCATCTGGTTCCTTTCAATAAATGCCTGAATCTTGGAAGTAGAAGGAACTCCAAGAGGTCATCTAATCCAACTCCCTTTCTTGCTGGCAAAACAATATCTATCCTATTTAAAATGCTTTGTGCAGTGCCTTTAATGTAGTTCAATACATTTCTATTGATTGACTGACTGACCCTGTATCAGTAGCAGTTCATCTTAGTCTGAAAGATGTCCTAGGGCAGAGGATCCACCTCTTCCCCCTCCATATTCCATCAGACTCCTCATTCCTAAACATTGTCCTGGAATTCCACCTAGCACAGATTGTCAAAGACAGAGGCTACTTCACCAAGCACATACCACACACTCGCACACACACACATACACACACTATGCGCAAACACTTTCATGCATGCAAGGGACATCCCTCCCATCCCAAATGTCTGTGTGCTCTGGTGCCTTTGACAAAATTTGCTATCTCCCTAAGTATACCCTCCTCCCCACCTTCCAAATTCTCCCATTTTCCATCTCTGTCAATCTGATCTAATAATGCCTCCAATTGCCTAAGCCCCCAAACTACCCTGAAGTCAAACTTCTCATCTCAATCTTCCAGTCTATCACCCCTAAGGTTTTCAATTGTCTAAGTGCACCACAGAATCGAAGAACCAGAAGGCATGTCAGGGGCAATCTAGTCCAATCTAGACTTGAACAAGAATCTCTTCTACAACATCCCTGAAAAGTATTTATGCAGACTTTGCTTGAAGACCTCCAGGCAGGAACCTACTACCTTCCAAGGCAGCCAATTCCCATTTTTGGATAGTTATAATTATTAGAAAGTTTTTCCTTACATCAAACGTAAATCTGCTTCTCTGCAATTACCACTAATTTTTCCTAGTTTTGTGCCTTGGGACCAGTCATAACAAATCTAATCCATCTTCCCCACTGAAAGATAACTGTCATGTCCCCAAAGCTTATTTTTTCCAGTCTAAACAATCCCAGTTTCTTCAAAGAGTCTTATATGGTACGAACTCAAAGTCCTGCACCCTCCTCCTTCTTAAAATCTTTTATCTCTCTCTGTCTAGTGACTGCTTCCCTACTGCCTACAAAGACGTACATATCTTCCCCATTCTCAAAAAAAAAAAGCCCTCTCAACTGATCCATTCATTCCATTGGCCTATATTTCTCCTTCCTTTCGTGGCTATACTCCTTAAGAAGGCTTTCTACCAAATGCCTCCACTTCCTTTCCCCTCACTCTTGTCTTAACTCTCTGCTGTCCAGCTTCTGACCTCATCATTCCACTAAAACTGCTCTCTCCAAAGTTATCAATGATTTCTTAATTGCCCAATTTGACCTTTTCTCAATTCTCATTCTTCTTGACCTCTTTACAGCCTTTGACATTGTCAGTCACCCTCTTCTTGATACTTTCTCCTCTCTAGGCTTTCATGACACTGTTCTCTCCTGGTTCTTCTCCCATCTATCTGATGGCTTCTTCTCAGTCTCCTTGAATGGACCTTCATCCATGTCATGCTCAATAGCCATGGATGTCCCCCAAGGCTCTGTCCTGGGTTGTCGTAAGGAAGTACTTTGGAAGTTTTCAAGTGTGATATATGTGTTGTAATGCAGAATATTATTTTAACATTTAGGTAGTAGGGCCCTTTAAGTCATGGAAAGCAGAAATTACTGCTTAATCTTGCCCCAGACCTCTTTTCTCAAAATTTGCTATCCTATTTAATTAGACATCTATCACATTACACCTTTGTCTTATTATTGTGTGTAAACATTTCCTCCTTAGGAGGATGTTATCCCTATATTATTATTATTTGGCCATGAATGTACTTGCATCCTATTATGGTAATGCAGAGATGTTCCAGAGGAACAGGGTCATATATCAGAAGGAAAGAACTTCCTTAGCTCTATTTGATTCCAGGCATGAGTCATCTCTGATAGGCAATCATGCAGTCACTGGATGTTAAAAGCAGAGCTTGGGATTAATCAGGTGGGGATTTTCCTGTTCATAAAGGAAATAGCACAATTGGGAAATAGAGTCAGGAAGATCCTACCTAGGCTGTGTCCAAGGTGGTCCTCAAAAGTCTTCCCAGGCACAGACTTCCACCTTTATCAGTTATCAGCCTGCAGCACATGCCATTCTACTCTTGGCTTCATGACAACTCAGACAATTATCCTGGTAATCAAAGCTCAAAACAATAGCAAATTTCTGTCTCACACAATCACATACCCTAGATAATAAGAATTTAATCTCAAATTGGTAACAGTAAGAGACTGACCACAGACAAATACTACTGCTCTCATAATCCCTTTAAATAATGGAAACATCTTGAGGTGAGTCTCCAGAAGTTTGTATAAATTTCTGCACATGTTCTAATTCCAGATTAAAAATAATATTAGATTTCCCATTAATTTAACACAAAAGAGGTCTTACTACTCTTCACTAACATAACTATGCTGGAATCCTATTTCTTAAACAAAACAAAGAGGTTACTAACTTCAACCTCACAAGTTGATGGATTTATGTCCTTGTTCACAAGCTTGTTTATTCTTCTCTAATTATACTTTCAGAAATTGAATCTTTTACATATGATAAATTCAAACACTGATTGTATACTTAGGCCATGGGATAACTACAAATTCAGATCAAAACAGCAAGATCTCACATACTTATATTGTGCTGATATTTTTTACTGATCACCTGCTCTGATAAGAGAAATCTACTACAAAAGGAAAAAGGCAGGGACATGTGACATACAAATATGACAGGATAGAAAATCCTTAGCTCTGTTTGAATTCAGGTAACAGTTACAGTTCTCCAACCATGCAATATCAATTCCACATCATAGCCAGACTCAGCAATAGTCAGGTGGCAAACATTCCTTCTCAAAGGAACACAATAGGGAAACTGAGTCAGGAGGATCCCATCCTAGATTGAGGCTAAGATTGTCCTCACAGCTTTTTCCCAGATGCAGATCACTACCCGTTAGTAGCTTGTGGCATTTCTCTCAGATACCCATATTCAAACTCAAAACAAAATTAGTTATAGTCCCAAGAGCATTTTTCCTCCAACAGCAAGTTTCACTAACCATAGCTTAAAGACAGATACAGTTAATATACTCCCATGGAATTGCAATAAGCAATAAAGATTTACCAGGACTCACATACATAAGAGATTGCACTTAACATTTAAACTTGTCCTGGTGTAAAAGCCAATCATTAGAAATCATTTCTATCTACTGTACATAAACTTGTAACTTCTCAGCAAGCCAAGTTCATTGTTAGAAACTCCAAACAAGTTTTTTTTTTTCTCAGAGCAGATGACCTTGCTCACACAGATTTTTTTTCAGGGACCAGGGCAAGTTTACAAAGTAAGGGGAATTGCCTTATACCCCAGGGAGGGGCTAATCCTGGTGCTCCTGCCTGTCGACTTCTTTATCCCAAGGAGGACCGTTCTGAACCGGCAGAACCAATCTGGATAAGGCTTTTACCCAATTCCCTCCTTTTCACACAGCAATCAATTAACAATTCTAGGTTGTAACATTAAAACAGTAACTTCAAATAACTTAGTTAACAGTCTGATAACTTTCATAAGTGATAGTCAAATTGTTTTAGCTATAAGCCCTTCTTTAAAAACAGATTAAAATTTATCCTGATGTTAAGAATAATCACTAAACTTTCATGAAGAACATTTGTGAAAAACTTTTTAAGGTGATAGATATCTTTCCTTTCTACCTTAAAGTAAAAATAAACCTTTAAAAATGGAATTCATTAAAACTAAGTTGATGTAAAATGTCCTCAAGTAACATAAATAACTTCCCAAAGTACCATAACAAACTAAATTCCTAGTTGTTGCAGAATTCCTAGACATCACAAAGTTCCTTAGCCAAAAAGGTGTTTGTAATGGAGAAAAAAAATTCAGTTTTTATAATGCGTGAAGAACATTACCACAATAACAAATATTATCAAACCTTTAAAAATGTACTCAGTTTTTTTTCTTTGTCTGTAAATATATCACTGGAAATTAGGAAAAACTATTATATTCTGGAATCTCACCTAGACAGTGAATGTGGTAGTCCATAAATCTCCAAATTAACATATCTCAAGGATTCTCATTTATTCAGGAATGTCACAACACAGGAAATGTTTATACAGATTTGATAAGGATTATAGGTGAAACTTCCTCTTAAAAGCAAATAAAACTTGGAAGTTTATTCTAACCCATTCATTCTCCCCTATTTATTTATTTAGCTTTGGAGGGGTAGACAAAAATGTATTCCCAAATGCAATACTCTTGTTAAGCTTAGAAATGTACTGGACCAGTATTCTGATTGCTTTTTCTTTCCCATAATGACCAATCTTTAAAAGAACCCACCCGGGGATCTAGCCTGAAAGGTGGGTTGACATAATTCCCTCCATCTCTCCGTAGCTCCATCTATAGGTTTGGACATTAGTTTATTTCTCCATCCCTCTACTTTGAACGGACAACTTCCTCACACCTTCCTAAACTATCTAAAGCTATTCAGCTTTCCTTTTATTTTTTTTAAATCTGAAGGGAGACAATTGAATAGGGCTCTCCCTCCCTCTCTCTCTCCTCAAACTGCCCTTACTATACACTCAAAATAATCCACTCATCTGAGTTTCCTTCAATGTACCTAAGTGCAAAACAGTGTAACAAGTTCTGAAATTGAAAACATCACATATTTACCAATTTGGATGAGTTGGGGCTCGTGGGAAAATATCAACTAAACCCAGCAAGCCGCAGTCCTCAGCACATAAACCATTTGCTATGTTCTGGTACACAAGAACTTTTCTCTTTGTCTCCACACTCAAATTTGGCCAGAGTTAGAATGCAGAGAGAGAGAAACTATTACTCATGCAAAAGTCCCAAAACCTTCTCACTTTCAAAACCTCCAGTCACACCATGCAACTAAACCATATTCCCTTCAAATTTTCTACACACACTCCTCTCTCCTACATGCTTAAACTTCCTTGCCTTTCTTTCTAATGATTTAAAATCCCCTGAAAACCTGTACATATCTCATTCCTTTCTAATTCCAACCTGACACTTCAAAAATCCTTCCCAACTTGCCCTCTACCAACCATATAACCTAAATAATAAAGTATTCTTCTCTCTTTCCCTCTCCCATCCACACACTCCTTTGAAGCTCCTGTTACCTGGGGAGGGAGAGGGGGAGAAAGAAGGCAACTTTTCAGAGTTCTGCTGCAGCCTTTGGCTGTCTGGCTGCAAACAACCCAAAAGCCGAGGGAAATGATGTACTAGCCATACCCCCCATTATTGCAGAACACAGACACAGACAAACAATAAAAGCCTGAACACAAACACATCCTCCCAATGGAAGTTGGAGGAACTGCCTTGGAGAAAACTGTCTGCAATCCAGTCTGACACCTGCCTTTCAGTATGAAACAGAGGTGGCTTCAGGCAGATGATTGCGAAACAGAATCTCTTAAAAACACAATCTCTACACATATAAATGAATAGACCAAAACAACTAAGACAGAAACCAGGAACCAGGAACCAGATACAGGCATAGTCCCAACGTCCCGGGGTTCCCAGGGGATTGAGGCGCTAAGTGCTTCTGCCACATCCTATACTGCTTCCCCACCAGAAAACAGGTCTGCAGACACTTACCTCTGGAGGGTTACCAGGTCCATGGGGGCCAAAATGAGGTACAGTCAGAGTCGGGGAGGGAGGCTTCTCCTAGTCCTGAGTTCTGGGGCCCTGGAACATCATCAGGGGCCAGCTCCCTTAAAAGTCAGAACAGAACAATTCCCCCCTCCTGAGTCTGATGTCCTCTCCAGGTGGGTCTCTGCAGCTACACGGTAGGCTGCTATCTCGCTGGGGCCTCCAAAATGTTGTACCGAGAAATCAGTGAGCGAGACCCAGACGTAATTTAAAGTGTGCATTTATTAGCACGCGGCTGCAAGGGGTATGCATACCCAAATCAAGCAGCCCCGATCAGGAGTCGAGCTAGGGTTTATACGGAAAAGAACATGGGAAAGAAATGCCAGGAACACTGATGAGGTAACCCAAAAGTGCAGGTGTCTTTGGGGGCTATGTATGGGAAAGTACAGGGAGTATACCGGACGGGGAGGGGGATGAATCTTTGGAGTCTGGCAGGAGGAAGAGTCCTTGGGCTGGCCAAGGACACCCCTCTCCCTCTGTCTTGATGAGAGAATGCTCTGCAACAGGCGAAAGCTTTCTCACAACACAGGAACTTACTAAGGAATTGGGAGGCTTCCAGAGACATGATCTGAGGGCTGGGGCCTGAGCAGCCCAGCTCTGTGTAGTTGTACCAGGGAGAGAGATAAGGGTCGTGCTGAGGCCCATGCATGAATAACTGCTAGGCACAGTGTCCTTGGGTTGGGGAGTGTTTGTCAGAGACAGTGTTTCTGAGACTAGGGAGAAATTGGGGCACATGTACAAGCACAAGCACCCGAGCACCCCATCATTACAGGTCAGAGATCACGCAGACTAGACCAGGTGTCCTGGTCTCTGGTATAAACATAATTATCTAAAGCAATTATATTGCAAGCTTTCTTATCTATATGCTTTGGAGGTACGGGCTATGCTGAGCTATGCAAGAGTGCATTTCACTATTGTTTAGATTTAGGAGAAAAGAGATCTGGGGCAAGATTAAGCAGTAATTTCTGCTTTCCATGACTTAAAGAGCCCTACTACCTAAATGGTAAAATAATGTTCTGCCTTACAGTGTGAGTTATTCTTGTAGGGGCATGAAAGACTTTGTAGACCAGAAAGGGTAGCTTGGAGGGCATTGGGCTATGTGCCTCAACTTTGTTTTTTTTTATTTGTAAAACGAGGAGGAACCTGGTCTCTCAGGTTCCAATTCTGAGTCTGTTATCTATTAGTAGTTCATACAAAGGTAGGTTCTCACCAAAGGTCAAGTCATCCCAAGGGATCTGTCCAGGAAAAAGCAAGGGGTGAGTGCAGGGAGCCTGAAGAGGAAGATTCAGGAATGATTACCAGGACAGACACAGAGAAGTGAGTCACAAGCAGGAACAAGATGTTGGCTATTAGAGTTAAGCAGGTTAAACTTTCTCACCATGATCTATGACTCATTATTATTCACAGACACTTCTCCCATACATGTGTGCCTCTGCACCTGCGCTGAAAGTGGTACCTAGACACTGAGACTACTTACTCTGACTTTCACCTCTTCCTACATGTGCCTTTTAAAAATCTGAACTTAGAAGAGAGATTCCTGTGTGGCCATTGAAGTCTCTTTAAACATGTCTTCCTTTTCTTCCTCAATGGAACCATTTGTATTTTCATTAACAGAATCTCAGGCCACAGGATTCTACATGCCTTTAATCTGAATCCCTTGAAATCTGCTCTCTAATGCTTGACTACTACAATCCCCTACCCCAGCTTCATCCCTGCCAAATCATCCCATCCACAGGTGACAGATCATTCTTCCTAAAATAACAATGTGTACACCGTGGCAACTACTTGGTACAACAAATAGGCCTCGAGGCAAGAAGATCTTAGTTTAAATCCAACCTCAGAAACTTAGAAGCTGTGTGACCCTGAGCAAGTCACTTAACTTTCATCTGCCTTGATTTCTTCAACTGTAAAATAGGAATAATAATAACAACTATCTCCGAGAATTGTCCTAAGGATAAAATGAGATATTTATAAAGTGCTTAGCACAGTGCCTGGCACATAGCACAGCATTTGATAAATGTTTATTTCCTTCCTTCCTTTCTTCTTTTCTGCTTATTAAAGGCATATCGAACCTTCAAAGTCCAGCTCCAGTCCTATATGCCCCATGAGCCCTTTTCCTATGCCCTGTCCTCACTCATGTCTCCTTTCCTTGAATTACTTGTAGCATTGATATCTGTGCCACTCTCTTGGTATCATTCTCCCTACTTGAAAATCACCAAGACTACACTTGGCTGGCTCTAGAATAAAGTTTAAGATCCTTAGTCCAGGGTTCTAAGGGCCAATCATCTGCTATTATAATGGAAAGAGAATTGGAAGTGGAGTAAGACTTGGGTTTGTCTTAACTCCATTAAATACTAGGTAAATCATGAACATGTCACAATATCTCTGAATTTCTGTCTCTTTAGCGATGAAATGAGGATAATAAAATTAAATAAGTGCTGGAAGTTCTCTGGAACTATAAAATGCTATGTAAATATGTTATCATTCTCATTAAAAGTAATAGAAGTATGATATGAGCCTGGTAATGAATGTCTGTTATACAAAATCAGGCTAGCTAAATTCAGAGGATCTCATCATCAGATTGACTGTGGAGTTATCAATTTTCAACCAACGTAGTATTTTGAGATCATCTATTGAGTCACAGGGGGTGTTAAGATCAATGTGCATAGAGGAAGATTCTACATTGATGAAATTACAGGTCTTTGATGTGGTAGTATACACAGTAGTAATAATATACTCTTCTACTAAGGTCATACTTGAACAGCTTAGTATAATTTGGAAACTCAAAAAGTCTTGGCCAGTGGAATGCAATATCTGGCAGGTTCTGCCAAACTGGGAACTTTGGGATATAGTTCAGGTCCTCCAAGGACCAGGCTAGCTAAATTCATAGAGCCTCATCAAGGAGAGCCTCATGACTGCTCTACCGAAACTCATAAAGACCATCCACTTAGTCTTAGTAGGGTTGCCATCTATATGAAAGGAGAGAATATTTACAATGACAAGCTAATAGAGCTCTACAAAAGCTTCAAGGTCATTTGCATGGCCCCGTGCCCAAATTGATCTACTCACTGCCCTTTTGCCACCATGCTTTTGTTAATACCATTACCATAGCTTAGAATGCCCTCCCTTCTCTCACTTCCTTTCTACTTATCACCCTTTGTGCTTATCAAAGCTATACCTAGCCCTCAAGGTCCAGTTCAAGTCCCATTTCTCCCATGAGTCCTTCTCCTATTCCCTGTCTTCAATAATTTCTTATTTCCTTGAATTCCTGTGGCATTAATGTCTGTACCACTCTCCTGGTTGTTGTGGTTTGTACTTCATTCTGGAAGAGGACCATGACATCAGGAAGATGATGCCATTACTATCAATTGAATTGGATTTGAAGGAGGGAGGGCAGTGCAAAGTCACCAGATTCACTTTCTCCTCCAGAGCCATCTGAGTCCAGTAGCAAGATATAGATCAGGATGACTGGAGATGGTCCTGGATGTAGTGGGAGACCTTGGTCTTTTTAAGCTGAAGTCTTTCCTAGGTCTCAGTTTGTCTGAGGCAACAGCCATTCAGTGATTAGGCCTGTTTAAGAAGTGAGTCAAGGGATGGCCCCTTTAATTAAAATAAAATCCAGTGTTGTAGAGGATGTGGGAAAATTGGAATGCTAATACATTGTTGGTGGAGTTGCAAAATGATCCAACTATTTTGGAGAACAATTTGGAACTATGCCCAAAGGACTACAAAAATGTGCATACCCTTTGATCCAGCAATAGCACTACTAGGGCTATATCCCAAAGAGATCAAACAAATGGGGAAAGGATCCACATGTACAAAAATATTCATAGCAGCTCTTTTTGTGGTGGCAAAGAATTGGAAATTGAGGGGATGTCCATCAACTGGGGAATGGCTGAGCAAGTTGTGGTATACGAATGTAATGGAATACTATTGTGCTATAAGAAATGATGAACAGGCTGACTTCAGAAAAACCTGGAAAGACTTATACGGTCTGATGCTGAGTGAAGTGAGCAGAACCAAGAGGACTTTGCAATGACTAAGATTCTTAAACTGAACCCTTCTCAGCATTACGAGGACCTAAGACATCTCCAGAGGCCTCAGGATGGAAAATGCTGTCCACATCCAAAGAAAGAACTATGGAAGTCAAATTGCTATCACTTATTTTTACCTTCTGTTGAGTTTTGTTTCATCTTTCTGATGGTTCCTCCTATTGGTTTTAATTTTTACTTTCAACTTCACTACTGTGAAAATATGTTTAATGGGTATGTAAATGTAAAGCCTATGTCAGATTGTGCACTGTCTTGGGGGAGGGTGGGGGGGAGGAAAGGGGAGGAAAAGGGAGAAAAATTTTCAACTCAAATGCATATGGAAAAAATAATAAAATAATAAAATAAAATAAAATAAAACCCAACTGGAAGCAGAAGACCCTCAGGGGTTGCTGGTGGAAAGAGAAACAATTATTATTTGCATTCACCCTGAGCCATCAGGGCCCCCCAAAAAAAAATCATGAAGTGGTGCTTGGGCAAGGACCATTGGCCAATGTGAGTGGAGAGAGTCAAAACACTGGTGCTTGTGATGCCTATCATTAGTCATTTTTATGTATCTTTTCCATTTGCCAATGAGAATCATGTCTCATCTTTCTGTATCCTCACACAGTGCCTAGCAGAATTACATGTGATGCTGAGATTGAAGTATTCCATAGAGCAACTGCAGAGGCCCAGGCGCTGTTCCTTAGGAGTTTACAGCCCAACTGTCAGACTAGAAGAAGATGATAGTTCTGGGGAAAAGGAAGACTAGGGTTTCTATCACAATTATGTAGAGAGAGCTAATGATTAGGTGACATGATAAAATACCTTCATCACCTTTAAATAAAAGAAGTAGGAAATAGAAGGTGTTATTAAAAGAATCATTCTTTGATGCAAGAAAAGACTGTCTGCAAAGTCCCAAGTAGAAGGGGACTTGTTCTGCCTCCTTTCTTACTAGTCTGAGGTTCCTTTTTTCTGGCAGTTTAAATTACAAGTGAAGATAGCACTGTTATTCATATTGGCAGAGATGATTGGCGGTGAATTTTATCAAGATACTTTAAGTACCACATTAGCAAGGCTGCTTTCAGCACTCAGATAATTAACTGGTGAGCTGTCAGGCACTTTTTCATTTAAATGCATTTATTTTTTAATTAAAATGAAACAAAAAAAAATTAACATTTGTGAATTATTTTGGTAGTTCACAGCAGTATAATTAACTGATTTTTAACTTGAAAATGCCCTTTTATGTTGACATCTATATCTCAGAGTCAGAAGCTTCTGGCATCAGCCATAGGCCAAATTGTGAAGCACAGAAAATCTTAAAGTTGGGAGGGACCTAGAAGTCATATAGTCTAACTCCCTAACCCATATATGAATTCTTCACTCTAGAGTACTTTTAGCAAGTAGTGATTCAGTTTCTGATTGAACATATCCAGTGACAAGGAGCTTGCCACCTCACAAGGCTACCTCGAAAGGCAGCACATTTAAATTTTGAATAGCTTTAATTGTTAGAAAAATTCTTATTTGAGGAATTAGAAATATCATTTGGTATATCTTTTTGCCCAATGAATTCCCTCATCAAGAAGAGATAAATTAATACTATTTAAAATAACTACAGAATTACAAAGTAATTGGTAGTCTATCTATTGAGATATATACACAAGAACTATATAAATACAACTACAAACCATGGTTTATAGAAATAAAGACAGACCTAAGTAACTGGGAAAATATTCACTGCTCATGGATAGGATGAATAAATATAACAAAAATGACAATACTACCTGAACTAATTTACTTAATCAATGGCACACCAATTAAACTATCAAAGGATTATTTTATACAAGTAGAAAAAAAAAAACTAAATTCATATGGAGGCAAAAAAGGCCAAGAATCTCAAGAAGAATAATGAAAAAAAAAGTAGAAACAAAGGGGATTCAGCAGTACCGGATCTCAAATTGCATCTAGTACAAGCACTAACCTTCTTTTTCATATATTATTCCTAACAAGTCTCTATTTAAACATTACCCATGACTAGGAAGTCACTGTCTTATGAAACAGCCCATCCTATTGTTGGATAGCTATAATCATTAAAGGGCAGCTAAGTAGCACAGTAGATAGAGTATTGGGTCTAGAGTCAGGAAGACCTGAGTTCCAATCCAGCCTCAGACACTTACTAGCTGTGTGACCCTGGGTAAGTCACTTAACCCTGTTTACCTCAGTTTCCTCATCTGTAAAATGAGCTGGAGGAGGAAATGGCAAATCACTCCAGTATTTTTGCCAAGAAAAAGTCAAATTGGGTCATGAAGAGTCAGACACTGAAATAACAACAATCATTAGAAAGCTGTTCTTAAAGCTCAATTTAAATCTGCCTAAAACATTTACCTATTGATCTTGGTCCTGCCCTCTGAGGCTACCCAAAATACATCCACACTCTCTTCCAGAAAGATAGCTGAATATAACTATGGCGCCCCACCCACATCTCCTCTTCTTGAGTCTTTGTTGTTGTTCAGTCATGTCCAACTCTTCCTGACCCCATTTGAGGTTTTCTTGGCAGAGATACTAGAGTGGTTTTCCATTTCCTTCTCCAGCTCATTTTACAGATGAGGAAACTAAGGCAAACAGGGTTAAGTGACTTGCCCAGAGTCACATTGCTACTAAGTGTCTAAAGTCAGATTTGAACTCACAAAGATGAGTCTTCCTGTCTCCAGACCCAGCCCTCTATCCACTGTGCCACTTAACTGTCCCAATTTAAAATGCTGATGTATTAACAAGCAAAAGAAATACATCAACTCATGTGATTTTCCAATTATGTGGCCCACAGGAATCCTTATGTAAGGTTTATTGGCCCCCGTTTCTATTTGAGTCCAACACCACTGGTATAGAGAAGAGTGTCTTGGATTTGGAGACAAAACACTTAGCTCAAATGTGGAATCTGTTGCTTCTTGTCTATGTCCATGACAACTTATTTCATCTCTCTGGGTCAGTTTTCTCACCTATAGAAGAAGGATGATAATAATAACATTGCCCTATCTACATCACCAAGGTGTTGCAAAGAAAATGCTTTGTAAACCTCAATATGCTGTAATAAACTTGAATTGCTATCATTGCAACTTTGTCTTCCCAGACAAAGGTTGATTTGAACAACACTTGGGCACATTTGTGACTGTAAAAATGGATCATCTGTTCCTACCAGCTTTATTTGGAAGTCTCCATTTCTATATCAACTAGGGAACCATCCCTAAAATATTCAGGTTTCTGTTGTCAGTGAATCACTATTTAGGATGAAAAAAATAACTAAATAATGTTTCTCAGAAAAAATTCTATCAGTTGATCATATGTCATTCAACCAAGTAGCAAATAGTAACAAAAAAAGATGATGATACTGGTTGTACTTAGCTTGAATGAGAAAATGTATGCAAACCTTATGTTTGTATATGGGATGTGAACCTCAAAGTACCATGTGGATGAAAATTATCATTATTATCACTAATAATAATAATCCAAAGTATAGTTTGCTTCTGCATTTTAATATTTGAGGTTTTTTTCCTTCACAACGCTACTCACCTACCCCCACCATGAAAATGCCCAAGGCTGGTACTGAATGGAATCTGAGAGGCAATGAGGTGTACTTGAAAGAGAAGGGGAATTGGTATCAGATGATTTTAGCTCAGTTTGGGCTCTTTCACTGTCTGTATATGGACAATCATAACAAATGGACAAATCACAATCTTTTTGAGCCTCAGTTTCTTTATCTGGATATAAGGGGGACAGAGACCTAGAGAGAATGGCAGAAAGGGACAGAAAAGTCTTCCAAGTATGCCCTGCTCTCTCCAGTGTTGCTAAAATGCTAACTTAAATCATTTTTGCATTTCTCTATCTCTAGATGTCTGGAAACCAGATGGTGTAGTGGACAGAGCATCAGGGCCTGGAGTCAGGAATACCTGAGTTCAAATCTGCCCTGAGACACTTACAAATGTGTGACCCTGGGCAAGCCACTTAACTCTTTATTTGCCTCATTTTTTTCATGTGAACTGAAGAAAGAAATGGCAAACCAATCCAATATCTTTGCCAAGAAAACCCCAAATGGGGTCACAAAGAGTCAGACATGACTGAAACGCTGAACAACAACAATATCTAGGTGTCATGAATATAATATGAGGTGAAATTAATTTGCTTACCCCAAGCTAAGTATCAGGGGAACTTTGGAAGCATATATTATAGAGGGGGAAAGGCATTGGTAGCATCTTGAAGGATCTTTCTGTGTTGTCAACCATTACTAAGTTTGTTCTTAGAAAGACAAACACAATTAGGCTGCACGTGAGTGTTTATTTCTATCAAAGTTTGTGGAACATACATATGGAGATATACACAGGAGCTCATTATGCAAATGAGCCCAAGAATGGACAGACAGAGCAAACCTTATATCTTCAGAGCAATTCCCTCTCACCCCTCCCTCCCTTCCTGGTTCAGGATGCTTATGTCAGTCAAAATTATAGTCTCCAAATGTGTTAACCATGATATGAGAAAGGAATTTCTTAAGTGGATAGTTATAAATACAATAAGATAGGAGAATGTCAAAATGTAAATTGAAACTATAGAACCAGGATATCTGTGTTTCTTCTCCCATTAACATGACATAACATAGCATATGTCCATAAAATACCAAGATAAGAAAAGTCCCACTATTCAAGACAGTGTCCAGTCCAGGTGCCTTGTCCTTAGTAGTCATAAACAAAAGAATGCACCTATTCAGCTTCATCTGGCCTTGTAGTTGTTGACACAAGAAATGAGAATTTTGAGTTCAGTCAGAGAGCAAAGCAAAGCATGTTTGTTATGCCAAAACATGCAAAGCATTATGGTAGATTAAGATCAGAGTGGGCCAAAATGTTTCTCCTGATTGGCCAATCCAGGTCTTAAGCCTTTCTCAGATCTTGGGGGTTCAAAATGGTCTACAGTGTACTAATCAGTCATGGCTGTGGACCTGACTAATAAAAGATGATGTGTTGATCAGGCATATTGGCAAGATAGTCTCACAAAAGAGCAATAACATTCCCTTTGAGGAAGAGGCCACAGAAGCAGCAAATAACTCCAACAAAAAGCAACATCTCAGGGGAAAGGAAGAAGCTCCAGCTATAATTACAACTCCAGCAGATGACATGAGAAACTCAACGAAAAAGAGAATGACAGTTTTGGAAGCAGAGAAGGACAACAGCTATAAAAGTAGAGAGAAAGAGAGAGATGGAGATTCACACACATGAATTATCTGGGAAGTAGTCTCTCTCTCTCATTGGTGGTGCAGAAATTGGTGGGAGATTGTACCCTTTTGTGCATGAGGCAATTTTCCTTTTTTTGTTTTGTTTTGTTATTTTGTCCTTGTTAAAAGCTTTGCTGTTTGATTTATGGTTCCTGATCTGGAAAGACAGACTTCTGACCAAGAAGACTGCCTGAACAGAGGCAGACCACACCACTTTCACACACCTACTCTAGCAAATAAATAAATAACCCCAATACCAGAACAAATAATGATTACAATGTCTTCCATTCAAGTTCCATTCAAGAACTCCAGAAGCGCATGGGCAACAGGAAAGAAAGGCACCAGAAAAATCAATGGTAGCACAGGCAAACAAGATAATTTACCCCCAATTTATCCTGGATATGTGTGTATGTATGTATACACACACACACATATGTTTTATATATATATATATATATATATATATATATATATATATATATATACACATTTTGTGTGTATATATGTATATATATATATATATATACACATTTTGTGTGTATATATGTATGTGTATATATATGTACATGCACAAATAGACATATATATATTTTGTTTGTACAGTTATTCTTATGTTTTCTCTCCCATTAGACTATGAACTCCTTGATAGCAAGAACTGATTATCAGCTTCTCTTCATCTCTAGCACATAGCACAGTATCTGACACATAGTAGGCATGTAATAAATGCTAGTTGAGTGACTGACTGATTAAACACATCTACAGAACTTCTTTGAATGTCCATTTTTCTCCCTGAAGGATTATACTCAATTTTTCTGGGTAGGTGATTCTTGGTTGTAGGTCCTTTGCCCTCTGCAAATATTATATTCCAAGCTCTCTGATTCTTTAATGTAGAAGTTGATAAATCTTGTGTTATCCAAACTGTGGCACTACAATTCTTGAACTGTTTCTTTCTGGCTGCTTGCAATATTTTCTCCTTGATCTAGAAGCTCGGGAATTTGGCTATAATATTCCTGGGAGTTTTCATTTTAGGATCTCTTTAAGGAGGTGACTGGTGAATTCTTTCAATTTCTATTTTACCTTCTGGTTCCAGAATATCAGGGCAGTTTTCCTTGATAATTTCTTGAAAGATAATGTCTAGGCTCTTTTTTTTTTATCATGACTTTCAGGTAGTCCAATAATTTTTAAATTCTCTCTTGGATCTATTTTCCAAGTCAGTTGTTTTTCCAATAAGATATCGTACATTGTCTTCTATTTTTTCATTCTTTTGGTTTTGCTTTATTATGTTTTTTTCTGTTTCTCATAAAGTCATTAGCTTCCATTTGCTCAGTTCTAATTTTTAAGGAATTATTTTCTTCAAAGAGCTTTTGTATTTACTTTTCCATTTGACCAATTCTACTTTTTTGGTTTTTTTCTTACATGAATTTTTGTGCCTCTTTTTTCATTTGGCCAATTCTGCTTTTTAAGGAGTTCTCTTCATTGAACTTTTGTATACCTTTTTCCATTTGACCAATTCTGCTTTTTAAGGCATTCTTCTCCTCATTGGATTTTTGTACTTCTCTTACCATTTGGCCTACTCTGTTTTTTATGGTGTTATTTTCTTCAATATTTTTTGTGCCTCATTTATCAAACCATTGATTCATTTTGCATTATTTTCTTGCATAACTCTCATTTCTCTTCCCAATTTTTCCTCTACCTCTCTTACTGGACTTTCAAAATCCTTTGTGAGCTCTTCCATGGTCTGAGACTGATTCATATTTTTCTTGGAGGCTTTGGATGTAGGAGCTTTAACTTTGTTATCTTCTTCTGAGTGTGTGTTTTGATCTTCCTTGTCATCACAGCCATTTTTTATGGTCAGAATTTTTTTCTGTTGTTTGTTTATTTTTCCAGCCTATTTCTTGACTTATAAACTCTTTGCTAAAGTGGGGCTCTGCTTCCAGAGTGGAGGGTATACTGTCCCAAGTTTCAGGGGGTTTGTGCAGTTGTTTTCAGAAACACTTCTAGGGACCTGTAAGTTTTCAGTTCTTCCAAGGTGATGTGACCTGAAGTGAGTTGTGTTTACTACTCTCCTGGCCTGTGCTCTGGTCAATGAAAGACCACAAGTACTCTTTTCTGTCTTGGAATTGTAAAGAGGGTCTCTGCTCCACTGAGACCACAAGCTCTGATATACTAGTGCTCCTCCTCACTCTGGGACTGCTACCCAGGACTTTGATCCAGATCTGAGTATGGGCAAAGTGTCAACTCTGAAAACAAATGACCAAAGAGTCACAGAGGTTTTGCAACCACTGTTAATTCTAAAAATACCAAAGAGCTCACACAGGTTATGAGCAAAAAGCTTTCTTTATTCTGTTGGAGAAGGAAAACTAGACACATGTTTCAGGATCTCCTCTAGGAGGAGACCCAAGGCAGTAAGGCTAAACTTGATATACACATATACATAAATACATACATACATACATGCATATGTATATGTATATTTGTGGCTAGACAAAGAATCAAACAGTGTAGTGTAGCAACAGTGGTGAGGCACAAAAGCAACAGTGAGGCAAGGTTGCCTAGTGACAAAAATCCATTCACAGCAGGGCTTCATGTCTGGGTCTGTTGGTGCTTGCCCAAGCTCAGGGACCATTCAGATCTATGATTTTGTTGCAGTAGAGTTCATCCAGAGGGTGGGCACAAACAATTGTTGTTATGCCAAAGCTTGCTTGCTGCACCTTAGTTCTGGAAAATAGGGTGTCTCCTAATAGTAAAAAGAGAGGAGTGGTCTTGAGATGAGGATCCTGACAAAAATAACAGAGTCCTGCCTCAGAGTTAACAAAGAGACCCCTGTAATCTCCTTCTGACCAGCTGTTTGACCCCTTTACTATCTGTGGGCTGACAGCTCCAGAAGCAGCCACTGCCCCTGCTGATTCAGTAGTTCCCAAAGCCTGCTCCTGGTTTGCTGGGGCCCATGCTGTGCTGCCATGGCCTGTACTGGACTGCGCTCCACTCTCACCTCTGTGCGACAGACCTTTCCTGCTGACCTTCTAAATTGTCTTGGGCTGGAAAATTATTTCACCTTGTCCTTTTGTGGGCTCTGCTTTTTTCGGAATTTGTTTTAGATAATCACTTAAAGGTGTTTGGAGGGGTTTGGGGAGAGCTTAGCCACATCCCTGCTTTTTCTCTGCCATCTTGGCTCTGCCTCCTAGAGAATTTCTGATGAAGCATGTTATTGACTTCCTGACAGAGAAGTGATGGCCTCAATATACAGAAGAAGATATACATTTTTATATGCATAGATTTGTTTTATTTGATAACATGTATATGTTACAAAGGTTTCCCCCCCCTTTTAAATTGTGGGGATGGGGGAGTAAAAGGGTACCAATGATGATGCCAAAAAAGAAAAAAAGAAAGGAAAAGAAAAAGATGAAGGCCATCAATTTTTTCTAAAAGTACACAGAAGAGTACAGAAAGAAGTTTAGAAGGAATTGCTGATAATGGGACAGTTCTGAATAGGCCAAATTATTATGTAGTCAATTCTGCCATAATATGTTTCAAAAATGAGAATTTCTTCCAATGTGATTAATATATTATAGAACATTGTGAGTATAATGTGAATTTCAAGTTTGCTTCTGCTAGATTTCTTCCATGAAAGAAGTAGGAATGCAGAAAAATTACACCACTTCATAATAACTCACACCCTGCAACCCTCCCAGCACCCACTTCCTCAAGCAAACTTCAGGTCTTTGTCAAGGAAAAGTGCCATGTTTCTTGTATATCTTCTGGTGCAGTAGGAGCTGTGAGCAGAGAAGGGCTGACCCTGAGTCCCTTCCCCCATAGCCTCCAAGTCTTTGAGTTGTGGGCCTCTCCAACTTGCTCACGCAGCCCTGCCCACAGGACTAGCACCAGTCCACCAATGTGGTCTCCATTTACTGTACTTAGGTATTTCTTAACTATGTAATATGTATAAAACGATGCTACCATTCTTATTAGGCTCCTGTCTTTTTTTAAGTATGTCACTGATGGCGTTTTTGAGTGTTGTTCCTATAACCTCAATTCCCCCATAAGCTCTGTGGCTTTTATTGTGTGATTTTGCATAACACAGTGTTTTTGGGGAATGCACCTGTCATGTTACATATAGCACGTGTGTCTGTACTGTTGCAGCCCGTATAAGCCCTGAGCATCCTTATCCCTTCTCCAACTCTCACAGATGAGTCTCAGGTCCCAGAACATGACAACATCTGCTCCTCAAGATTCCAGATAGCCCTCATGGGTTGGGGGGAGGGTGACTCACTAATGCCATAAGATCAAGCCACTACCACTGTTGTATTCTCCTCAATATTATCGATTCAGAATCATCTTCATTAGTAACCTTTAAGTCACTTTTAGAAAGGATTATTTACTTTTTTTTAATTTTATTTTTATTTTCAATTCTAAATTCTCTCCCTTCATTTATCCCTTCTCCCACCCATTGAGAAGACAGTAAATACGATACACATTATACATATGAAGTCATGCAAAACATATTTCCACATTAGCCGTGTTCCTGTGAGGAAAAAAAGCAAGAAAAATAAAAAAAGAGGAATTTTTTCCCCCAATCTGCATTCTGAGTCCATTTGTTTTCTATCTGGAGGTAAGTAGCATTTTACATCATGAGTCCTTTGAAGTTGTGGTAGATCATTGTGCTGATCACAGTTACTAAGTCTTTTACAGTTGATTATCTTTATAATATTTTTGCTATTATGTAGATTGTTCTTGCTATGTTCACTTCACTGTGCATTAGTTCATATAAATCTTCCCAGATTTTTCTGAAACCATCCCCTTTATCATTTCTTACAGCACAAAAGTATTACATCATATTTGCATACCATAAGTTGTTCAGCCATTCCCCAACTGATGAATATACCTTCCATTTCCAATTCTTTGACACCACAAAAAGAGCTGCTGTAAGTATTTTTGCACACATAGGTCCTTTTTCTTAGAAAGGAATATTTACAAGAATGATAGTAAGAACAGTTGTCACAAAGACATTCTCCTAAAAGTCTGTGACACATTCTCCCACAAATCAATAGACTCTGGGGAAAGTGGATCCAATCTTAGAAGCACATTTGGCAAAGAGGTAACTCATAGGTTCTGGTTGCTGGAAGTCAACCCATTGGCAGAATTCTCAAGAAGTTACCTTAACAACATGCAGTTTCTTTGGGGACATCCTTGTAGAACCAGGACTCTATGTCTAGTCTATCATCGGTTTCCAATACAAACATTGTCATCAACTAGTCTGGGGATAACATCGTTGGGAAGGTAGGAAGCCCAAAATCCTCCAGACTCTTCATGGCTCACAATGTCCTCCTCTCTCCAAAGTGAGAAATATGGAAGAGAGTTGAGACCTGGTCAACACCAAAGTCAAAGACTTTCTTCCTTTCTCCAGAAGCTCCACTCCTGTGGTTCGTCCTCAGAGGCTTTACCAGAAAGCCACACTAGCTCCAATCTCTCCAATGACCCTGATTGTAAAATAGGTTGATACTTTATAGCTGAACCCTGGGTCATGACCAAGTTTCCTCAGCCTATCCTTCTTCCTGTGAAACATTATATTCTAGTTCCCAAATACTTTTAGCACTTGGTGTAAAGCCCATGATACAAATTGATTGATTGGGCATTTTAACAATTACTTTAAGTTGGATGGGATAGTTTGATTGAACAAATAAATCAATTCCACTCTTATACTTTTTTTTTAAACAAACAGCATGGAATAGATATTTAAGGTTTTATACATAATCCTCTTTTGTGCTCAACTTTGTATATGGAAAAGTTCATCTTTTGGGTGTTTGTTAAATTCATAATAAAAAAAATTTTTTTTTAATTTAAAAAAGAGAATACCCTAGAAAGGAGGACCTTGAGTTATATTTGCATGACCATAATTAGCAAAAATATCTCACAGTAAACCTTACTTAGAAATTCCAGAATTAAATAGAAATTGTGCTACATACTGTGTACATAAAAGATCCACTCTGGTGTCTGTCAAGGCCTTTTTTTTTTTAAGCAATAGTCACCTCCTTTAAGAGGAAATTTCCCAGGCCCCTTGCTAGTTAGGGTGAAATGAATAAATTCCTTTCAACTCATAGCTTACCCAGGGTAGCTAGCTTCAAGGCTATGCGAATTACCTTCAGCTTTGATAAACCTTTATGAGGCATTTATCAACCCTGGAGGAGGCTGGTTGTGGCTGGCCCCCCTCTGCCCTAAATTCTTGCACTGTGCCCAGGTCCCTGTCTTTCTTGTGTACAAAATGATTGGGTTGGATTAAATGATTTCCATAGTCCCCTCCTATGATTCTACTGTCCTAGGAATCTCCCAGACTTTCCAATCTCTTTATTATTAAGCTGACATGAGGAGAAGACTAAAGAGGACAGAGAGAAAACCAGGGCAAATGCCTCTCTTTGTAGTCAACAAATCACCCCAAAAGAATTCATTGTGAACACTTACCATGTTCAGTAGAAAGTACCGAAGGTGAATACAAAGATGAATAATACATAGTCTCTGCCCTCAAAGGGGAAAACATTTGAGAGGAAAAGACACAAATATAAAAAAGACAACTGTCAACGAGGCAGTACATACTAAATGCCAAATGAGTAACATCACAAATGCTATAGGAATTCAGAGTCACTTTTATAATAAGTTTTGGAAATAAACTATGCCACGATACCAAGAGAAAGGAGGAAGGGAAGCTACAGAACCACAGGGACAGCTAGATGATGCAGTGGATAAAGACCTAGGCCTGGAGTCAGGAAGACTCATCTTCCTGAGTTCAAATCTGGTCTCAAACACTTACAAGCTGTGTGACCCTGGGCAAGTCACTTAACCACTATTTGCCTCATCTGTAAAATGAGCTGGAGAAGGAAATGGCAAATCCCTCCAGTATCTTTGCCAAGAAAATCCCAAGTGGGTCACAAAGAGTTGGACATGATTGAAAACTGGGAGAGAACCACAGAAGGCTAAAGCTTGAAAAAAGTCATATCATTCAACCTCCTCATTTTGCAGAAGAGGAAACTAAGTCCCAGAAAGGTTAACTGCCTCATGCAAAGTCACACAGCTAATTAGCAGGCAAATCCAGGTCTCTAGAACCCAAGTCTCCTCAGTCCTAACCCAGTATGATTTTGTAGCACACAAATCAGGAAGAGCTAAAGTAATCATATACACAACACATAATATCACCAATCCAACAAGAGACAATATGGTGTGGCAGATAGCATGCTAGACTCGAAATCAGGAAAACCTGGATTCACATTGTGCCTCTCCCACTTACCAGCTGTGTGACATAGACAAGTCCCTTAACACCTATAAGCCTGAGTTTCCCCATCTATAAAATGAGGATAGATAATATTACTAGTACCCCCATAGGGCTACTACGAAGCTAAAATGAGATGATGTAGGCAAATGAGTAATTATTATATGAGCATGCATAATTAATATAAATCTAAGTCATAGCAGACAATGGATATCCTCTTTCTTGGACCCTCCCCCAACTCCCTAAATGGAACCTAGCATGCAATTAGTTTTTTGAGCCCCAACACTTATTCCATCAGGACATTTCACCAGGCCATGTTTCATCAAACCATGTTCACACTATGAGGCTAGTCACTCTAGGGAGATTCATTGTTGTGTTTGTCCTTTGTTCTCAAAGAGGACCATGGCATCAGGAAGGTGCTGCCATGAATTGCAAATGAATTGGATTTAAGTAGGGGTGCTGTGCAAAGTCACCAGCCTCACTTTCTCCTCTAGTGCCATTTGGGTCCAGTGGCAAAATATGAATCAGGATGACTGAAGATGGCCTGGGATACAGTGGGAGACCTTGGCCTTTTTAAGCTAAGGTCTTTCAGAGGTCTCAGGACTAAGGCAATGCCCATTCAGTGATTAAGGCTAGTTAAGAAATGTGACCTTAGTCAAAAAAAAACACCTCAATCTGGGAGGGGAAGACCCTCAGGGTTTCTGGCCAAAACAGAAACAATCGGCTATTTACATTTACTCTGAGCCAGTCAGGATCTAAACAATGACCACTAAGTGGGGCTTTTGCTGACACCTATTGTTGGCCAGTCAATGAGTACCAGAGTGAATTGGGTTTGAGGCGTGGTCCTTAAGAAAGAAATCTAGCCTGTAAACCCCAAAACATCTCGCAAGATTTCAGCAATCAAAATTTACATTCCTTTGGGCAGAGCACCTGCAGGTAAGGGTATGATACCCTATGTGGACCGAAGAAGAGGAAGGAGGAAAAGAGAGCAGAGGAAAAGAGAGGGGAGGGGAGGAAGGGAGAAGTTGCATTGCCCAAATGGAACTGGTCAGTTGGGTCCCCAGTGTACTACTCACAGGTTGTTGTTTGCCCTTCGTTCTGGAAGAGAACCATGGCATCAGGAAGGTGATGTCATGACTTGCAAGTGAATTGGATCAAAGTGAAGGAGGGCTGTACAAAGTCACCAACCTCACTTTCTCTTCCAGAGACATCTGGGTCCAGTGGCGAGAAGTAGATCAGGATGACTGGAGATGGCCCCCAGAGAGATTCACTAGAGTATCTGAAAAATACCTGCTTTGCTTCCAAAGAAATTTAGGGTTAGGATGTCACCACTGTTCTTCCCTTATCATTCGTCAAATTGAGCCAGGGGCTGGAATATCCCCAACTGTGAGGAAGTCTTACAATTCTTGAGATTAATATGTTTTTGTCTGTGTTTATTCAGCCTCCAGCAGGGACACAGCCTTGACAGATGATTCCTGGGTTAGTCTCATTAGGTGTTAACTGCCCTGCAGCCGTAAATTACTATTTCAAAGGCCCTAATTAAATAGCTGAATGTCTTATTTCTGGATTATGATCACCACTGGCTTTGTTTCCAGAAAAGAATGCTATGTGCCTGGGCTCCTGGGTAGTCAGTGTCATGCTTGTACAGTCTCCCTTGCCTTAGGCTTCTAAAAAGGCTTTCTAGTGAAGATAAGATAAAGATAAGAGTGCTTTCCAGCCCCATAAGCAGCCTCTGTAAGAGTTCACTGGGCTCAACCAAAAAGATCTGCCCCTCTCCTCCCAGTGACATTACAAAAGGCTTTGTTTCTGGGAATGAAGAGTCAGATGAAAGATCTTTGGAGACCCAGAATTACAACTTGGACTATGGCCACTGGCCCACAGAGAAACAACTAGAAGACCAGAGACCAATCACAAGATTCTACTTACAAGGTCTCATCATAATTCTCAAATACTTCCTTGGCCCTTTGGGAAAAGAGAATAGATAGATGATCAACCATCAACATTTATTGTGCACCTAATATGTTCTAGGTCCTGTGCTAGGTACTGGAGATACCAAGGAAAAAAATGGCTCTTGAAGGCCTGTCTTCAAGAAACTTATATTCTTTGGAAGAGATAACATATACTTTTTTGTATGTACAAAACCAAGGTAATTAGAGGAAGGCACTAGGATTGGGGGGGGGGGGACCAGAAAAAGCCTCATCTAGGAAGTGGTCTTTGAGGTAAGCTTTGAGGTCATGAGATCACCTTTCTGATGCCATGGTTCTCTTCCAGAATGAAGGGCAAACAATAACCTGTGAGTAGTACACTGGGGACCAAAATGACCTGTTCCAGTTGGGCAATGCAATGCAACTCCTCCCTTCCTCCCCTCCCCTCTCTTTTCCTCTGCTCTCCTTTCCTCCTTCCTCTTCCTCTATCCATATAGGGTATCATACCCTTACCTGCAGGTGCTCTGCCCAAAGGAATGTAAATTTTGACTGCTGAAATCTTGCAAGATATTTTGGGGTTTACAGGGCAGAGGTAGAAGTGAAATTAGAATGCATTCCAAGAGAAACAGTCTGTGCAACAGAGATAGCGATGGGAGATAGAACAGTTCGTGCAAAAAAAATCAAACTAGATGGATTAAAGACTATCTAAGAGGCAATATGGCATAAATGAGACTAGAAAATAGATTAGAACCAGACTGTAAAGAGCTTTGAATGCCAAACGAAGAAATTTATATTTAATCTTGGAGGCAGTAGGGAGCCACTGGGGTTTAGGGGAGAGGGGAGTTATATGGTCAGATTTGTGCTGAAGGAAAATAACCTTAGGAAATGTATGGAGGAAGGACACAGATAGGAGAGACTTAATGTAAGGAGGCCAGTTAGGAGGTTACTATAGCAGTCCAGGTGAAAGGGACTAGAGATATGAACTTTGGTTAATGGTTGAGAAGAAGGAGAAAGGAAGAGATGGAAGAGATGATGCAGTGACTGAATCAATAAGACTTGTCAACTGGTTGGATATGTGGAGTGAGAAAAAGTAAGGAGTTGAGCAAGAATCTGTTCTTTAAACACTACAACGTCTTCAGACTTCAGGACTTAGGACACATGCTAAGATGCTAAGAGTACTATAAGAATGCCCATAATAAATATAACTAATTATTTTATATCTCTATTATTATTTTATATCTATATATTTATATCTTATATCTACATGCATATATATTTAGATCTCTTTTATATCTATATATATGTATTTATGTCTCCTTTATATGTATTTATAGGTATATGTTTATTATATTTATTATATGTATTTACTTCTGTGTGTTTATATTTCCCTTATAAGTATATATTTCTTTCTCTCATATGTATTTATATCTCTTATATGTGTGTATTTAGATCTCTCTCATATGTATGTATTTATATTTCTCTTATGTGTATTTATATCTCTCTTATATGTATGTATTTATATTTCTCTTATGTGTATTTATATATATGTATATATTTCTTTCTCTCTTATATGTATTTATATCTCTCTTATATATATGTATTTATTTCTCTCTTAAATATATTTATATATGTCTACATGTATGTGTGTGTATATATATATATATTATATGACTCATTTTACATAGAGCTTCACTAAGCTTTAGAAAGTACTTTCCTCACACCAACCTCGTGGAGTAGATGGTTGAAAAATTATTTTCCCTCATTTCACAAAGTAGGTCAGAAAACTAAACTGACTTCTTTAGAATCACACAACTTGTAAATGTCAGAGCTGATACTCAAACTCAGCTCTTTGGATTTTAAAAGCAATGTCCTTGACAGTCCTCCACGATCCCTGGAAAATGGCACTGCATGTATAATCAACGTGCATGAAGGATACTCAAGCATAAGTCTGGATGAAAAATCAGATCAGTACGTGGCCAGAACAGTATAGGAGGAGAGAAGATTGAATGCAATGACGTATTATATCCCCACACATGGATACGTGTATTTTTGTAAACATATACGTATTTGTTTCTGAATGTTTGCCTGTACAGAGCATGGATCCTCAGTGGGGAATCCTTAGGCTATGTCTAGCACCCTGACTTCTTCAGTTGAACAGAGAGTCACTGACTCTCTGGGATTCATAGAGAAGGCAGGGCTTCTTTCTGTGAGATGCTCCACAAATGACGGCAGTCTCAGCCTCTGCCCAGTTTCTGCTCTAAATCAATCCTGGGCAAGTCTGGTGCCTCACTTTTCCAGAGTTAAAAGCTTGTCTTTAATCCTTGTTTTGATGCCATGTTTTTCACGTATGACTATTTGATATATCTGGCAGCTGGGCTATCCCAGATGCCTTGTTTAGTTTGAATTTCCTTGCACCTGAACACATCAAGGTGCTTTTTAGTTGTTTCTTTGAAATTTTGTCTTTGGTCCTTCTTAACCCATTCAAGTTCCTCTACTAAGTGCAAGTGGGCAGTATAGAGTAACAGGGCACCAAATGGGCTAGAACTAGAGGAAGGAGAAGGGTGTAGAGATGGAGATGGCAATGATAAGTAGAAGGGGTTGGTACCAAGTACTTGAGCCAGGTTGAAATAAGATGTGGCCTGCAATAAAATTTCAGTGGAGCACAGAAGAATTGGATGTGGAGTCCAGAACAGGAAACTAGAACAGATAAAGCCTAAGGTAAGGACATCTTATCTGGGGCTTCCTTTGGATGGAGTTAGGACATACATTCCACACCTCCCCCTGCATTTTTAAAAAACAACTGCCCTGGTCCTAGAAATCATATGCCTGCCATGCATACCAACTCATACACATCTTAACATGCCCTAGAACCAGAAGTGTTTTAAAATGGCTAATAGTTCATATTTATATAATCCTTTCAGGTTTACAAAATACTTTCCTTACCTCAACCAACCCTGTGAAGAAGGTATTATCTCCAATGTTTCAAGTGAAGAGAGAGGTACTTTGGCATAGCAGATACAGAGATGGCTTTAAACAGGGAAGACCTGGATTCAAATCCCACCCATATATATGGGCTGTGAGATCCTAGGCAAATCACTTGATCTCTCTGGGCCTTAAGCACATCCTTAAGACTATAAATTGCAGGGAAGTTGTGAACCAATATTGGTAAAGAGAGCTTCCTCACTTGGGAGGGACCTGAAATGTCAGGTCCCCTCTCCTATCCCTTACAGATACAGGAAACTAAGGTTTACCATGGTCAAATTAATTGTCCAGGACCACATTAGTAGTAAGCATTGGAGCAAGTATTTGAACTCACGTCTTCTGACTTTAAGACCAATGTTCTTTCCAAACCACGTAAACTCTCTAATGGTGCTTGGCCCTTGTTATTCTCTAACAGTTCCATGTGAGTTACTCTCATCTCCTCAGCTGGTTGATAAGCTTGAGGACCCAATTATGTGTGATCACATATAATGGCCTGCTTTAAACACAAAATACAGCTTTTTTGCTCACAACTCAGCCCATGCAGGCTAGATTCAATCATGAATGCTATTCAGTGATAATTCTATTTCCCTTGAGAAATTTTGCTCTTATCAGTCAGTAGATAAACATTTATTAAGTACCTATTATGTGCCAGGCACTGTGCTAACCACTGTCACCACCTAAAATGGCCCTCAGCTCCCAGGCAAGTATGAAGGCTAAGAAAATGTCAAATATAAGGCAGGCTTTATTAAACCCAACAGAAAAAATTCAAAGAGCTTATACCTAACTCCATAAACAGCCCAGACAACTCTCTCCTCTGATGGGCCTCCCCTTCCCCAGGAACTTGGTTTTTGAAGCTGACCTAGGGTTTGGCTCTTCCCCCTACAATCTAGAAAAGAACTCAGGGTTTCTAAGAGAATCAAGCAATTTTCCCCTCTGGTTAGCCCCACCTCTTCCAGAGACCTAAATGGTCCACGCACAACTATCTAGTACTAGTAAAGGGATAGAAATAGGTTGTTCATCTATATGATGGTTTCTTTCTTTTCCAATTCTTTCTTTTTTAGGGCCAGTCAGGGCAGCTAGGTGGTACAGTAGACAGAGTGCCCAGCCTGGTTTTTTAGGAAGATGTGAGTTCAAATCTGCCCTCAAACACTTACTAGCTGTGTGACCTTGGGCAAGTCATTTAACCTTATTTGCCTCAGTTTCCTCATCTGCAAAATGAGCTGGAGAAGGATATGATAAACCACTCCAGTATCTTTGCCAAAAAAAACCCAAAAAGATCATAAAGAGACACAACTGAAAAATTACTAAACAAAACAAAGCAAAACAAACAAACAAACAAACAAAAAGGATTGTACAAGGCAACATCAGGAAGTTTAAGTTCCTGTGAGGTAGAATCAATATCTACTAAAATCCCTGGCACATAACACTAGACTACTTTTTTTCTCTAAAAAATGATTAACATTATCCTCAAGACTTAATTGGTCAAGTTGACAAAAAAGAAAAATGAGGAATGGCTATGGGAAAACAAGTACATTAATATTGACAGAGCTATGAATTGGTACAGCCATTCTGGAAATCAATCTGGAACAATATTCCCCCAAATGACTAAATTATGCATAAACTTTGATTCAGCAATACCATTACTAGGCCTGTATGCCAAAGATATCAAAGAAAGAGGACAAAGATACATATGCACAAAAATATTTATGGCAACTCTTTGTGATGGCAAAGAACTAGAAACTAAGGGAGTACAATTGGAGAATGACTAAACCAATGACAGCACATGAATGTAGTGGGATACAACTGTTCTGTAAGAAATTATGAAAGGGATGATTTCAGAAAAACATGGGAAGATTTATATGAACTGATGAAAAATGAAGTGAGTAGAATTAGGAGGGGAAAAATTATACAATAACATCATTGTAAAAATTAGTAACTCGTAAAGGCCTAAGGATTTTGATCAATGCAAAGACCAACCACATAGTGACAGGGGGCGTACTCAAGGTACAAAGTGAGACTTCTATTTGGACAGGAAAATGTGGGAATCTGTTTGGCTATCCTTGACTGTACACATCTGTTATAAGGATTTCATTTTTCCCTTTTTTTTTCAATAGAAGGAAAGGAAATGGAAGGGAGAGAAAATAAATTATTGTTTGTTGAAAAAAATTTAATTTAATTTGTAAAAATTAATTGGTCTAGAATACTAAGACTTAACATTGTTGTAACTTTCTGTATCACCTAAATTTAAAAAAAAAAACCTAGTGTACAAAGAATCATGGGTTCTTCAGGCTTGACATGGCTCCTAGCATGTAGAGGTAGGGGAACTACACCCAATTAAACCAATTCTATATCTTCGCTAAATATCCTTTCCATGCTGTTGTTATAGGAATCTTAGTGGAGTAGAATTCTCTTTTCCACTTTTCTTATCTTCCTTTCTCTCTCTTTTTTTTCACTCTTCTACCTGTTCTAGGGGATAAGAAGTCCACCTTGAATCCAGACCAGGCCTAATAGTGGTAATCTAGTGCCATCTTCTTTTTAAAAATAATGATGTGCTTTATATGTTTAGGATTGTTGTCAAAGATTGCATTTTTAATCATATAGATGTCATCATTTATATATTTTTATGTTACTAAGGTACAGATTTCCCAGAAGTTCTATGATCTAAGTGCTTAGTAGTTCCCCTTACCTAGTTGGGCATGATTGTTATTGAAATCCCTTCCACAGCCTTCCTTCTAACATTATTACCAATTTATACTTCTACTGTATACAGAAAAACTGTAATTATTTCATATATTCAGCCTTGCTGGTATAATAAGACTAAGGCCAAAAGGGCCCATGAGTCCTGGCACCTCAACAGATTTAAGAGTATAACAGACTTAAGAACAGCTTATAGAATTTGAGAGGTTGCCCACCAGTCAGTAGGCTTGTTAAAAGAGGCGATAGTCCTGCTATATCCTACTATATTTAGACCATATCTGGAGTATCCAGTTTTGATCATTCTATTTTGGGAAAGACATTGACATAGTAGAACACTTCAAAAAGGGGATGACTAGAATTATGAGGACTTTCAAAACCATGCCATAATATGATTGATTGAAGGAATTTGGAATGTTTAACCTAGAAAAGAGAAGACAGGGAGGTATATGAGCTCTGTATTCCAATCATTCAAGTCAAGCCAACCAACATTTATTAAGTGCTTGCTATATGCCAGGCACCGTGCTAAATGCTCGGAATAGAAATACAAGCAGAAAAACAGTCCCTGCCCTCAAGGACCTTACATTCTAACAGGAAAGACAAAACGTAAAAAGGAGATGAAAAGAATCAGAAGAGGAAGAGATAAAGAAAGAGGATGCTGGGTTATTGCACAGAAAGTTCAAGAGAGTCTTCTGTACTTCTGTACAGCATGGAGAGGAATAAAGACATGGCTGGTCTTGCTATTCTCCTTAAAATGGAGGTTCTAAGAGGAACCAGCCAATCACAGGGAGGAGAAGGTACTTTCATTGTCCAGGGGTGAAGTCTAGAGATGGAGTGAGCTTCCCTGGTGAATGTCCCAGGCTTCTAGGGCACTGTAGAAAAAGTTCAGGAGAGTCAGGAGTGCAGTCTGGAAAGGAATGAATGAATTTTACAGATGCTGAAACTGAACTTCAGAAAGGTTAACAGATTTACCTAGTGCCACATGACCACTAAATATAGAAAAGGCCAATATGTTGGAAAAGGTTTGGACCAACTCATTATCTATAAATATATCTGCATTTTAACAGTGGCCTTCCAGAGATGAAATACCTTAATGCAAAGGAGTAGCCAATTCTAAAGGGGAGAATTTCAGGCCTATGGCAAGGTGCTCACTCTCAGATCTTCTGATTCCAAGTTCAGGGCTCATATTCCATTACTGTCCACTATTCACCACATACCTGTAATTCCTGCTTAATTCTCATCTCTGCCATTACTTTACTATGAGATTTTGCATAAGTTATTTTACTTAACCTCCCCAAACTCCATTCTCTCTTCTGGGAAAGATGCAGATCACCTGCTTGATTTACAGAGTGGATAAAGAACTAATTTTTGTCTGTAAGGTACTGCAAAAATAAATAGTACTGTATGTGTATGAACATCATCAGCTATTACCATTTCTCTATTGTTGCCCTGGAGATGAAATATTTCTCTGCAATAGTTCAAAAAAAAAAGGCTATTGCTGGACTGCTATTCTTAATCATCTTGAAGAGAAATAGCAGAACTTTAGCCACAATTCCACGGATTAGGAACATGTGGTACGAAGATATAATATGTGTTTTGGCCCTACCTTGGTCATTGATTCACTCTATGCTCTCGGGAACAAAATTCAATTTTTTTCCAGTCCTCAGTTGACTTGCTGACATAATGAGGGTAATTATCAGTCAATAAAACAATCAGCAAGTATCTATTGAGCCTACTTTTGCTCAGTCTTAGGCTAGATACTGTGGGAAATGCATAAGATATGGTCCCTGCTTCCAAGGAATTCCCAAATAATTAACACCCATGAAATAATTATTAAATAAAATTAGACAATTCACCTAAGGTTCATCAGTGTCACACAGAATGTCCTGTGCTGAGTCCAAGCAAAAGAAATATGTCATATTGGTGGCAAGGTTTTCTAAATGCTCTGATTTATAGATGAATTAAGCTTCAGAGCATTACCAAGTTTCCTTAGCGAAATCCACAGAAATGCAAGAGATGGGTCCAAACAGTTACAATGGGAAAACGAATAATAATAATGATGGTGAAAATGGTGAGAATAACAATAGCAATAATAATATAATAGCTAACATCTATGTAGCACATACTCTGTGCCAGGTGCTGGGCTAAATGCTTTTCAAAAATTATCTCATTTTGGGGCAGCTAGGTGGCACAGTGGATAGAGCACCAGCCCTGGAGTCATGAGGACCTGAGTTCAAATCTGGCTTCAGACACTTACTAGCTGTAAGACCCTGGGCAAGTCACTTAACCCCAATGCCTTAAAAAGAAAAAAAAATTATCTCGTTTGATCCTTGTGACAACCCTAGAAGGTGGGCAGATGAAGAACACACACTGCTCAGATCATAAGGCTACAGCTGGACACACAGCCTATCAAATCAGCCCATCAGAACATCTAGGAATGATGAACTGCACTGCAGCTAAACAAGAAATGACCTGAAACTGAATCATATAAGAGATCTAGCTGGGTTGCATTTGGTTACTCAGTACCTTAAATAATCTCCAACTATTCACTGTAACAAAAGTTTGAATCTTTAATACAAACATTCTCTTGGTGATGCTACAGAGCTGTAAATAATGGAACCACACAATCCTGACAGAATTAAAATTACAAGTAGCCCAAAGAGCAATGGAAATATACCAGTGGATATAAGCAAACTAGCATGTAAAAGACATCATGAATCTCTGAAAAAGGAAATGAGTCAACCACATAGTGAGAATGAGGAAAGAGGACAGCTGACTCTCATGACGCTGAAAGGGTAAGAGGAAGGCCACCAATGGTTTGGGTAAATCTTTTATGAAGAATTTATGGAAAAATATTGACAAAAATAGCACAAGATAAGTCAAGGATAGTCTGTGATCTCCTTCAATGGAAGAAGTACTTCTACTGATGAAATCATGGACACACCAAAGTATCAGAGTAATCACAAGAGAGCATATAATTAAGAATTAAATCATTTCCTATATATGCAATATGAGAAGGGAGAGCTCAATAAGGTTGTCAGGAAAGGACATTGTGAAAGTAGAACATTAGCTGGGCCTTGAAGAATGAGTTGAATATGTATCCTAATAGGGAAGGAACAGTATTACAGGGGAAAGGAAATAATATAAACTAAGGTATAGACAGCAGCGGGAATGAGCACAGCATATTCATGGAACAAGGAGATCAGCTCGACTAGAATGCAAAATGATCAATCAATAAACATTTATTGGGGCAGTTAGGTGGCACAGTGGATAGAGTACTGGCACTGAAGTCAGGAGGACCTAAGTTCAAATCCGGCCTCAGACCAAACACTTGACACTTACTAGCTGTGTGACCCTGGGCAAGTCACTTAACCCCAATTGCCTAAAAATAAAGTAAAATAAAAATAAACATTTATTAAGGATCTACAATGTGCCAGGCACCATGCTAAGCTCTGGGGATACAAAAAGAGACAAAAGACAGTGCTTGCTCTCAAGGAGTTTACAATCTAATGTGACGTGGGAGAGAGAGGGGATGCCAAAAAGCAAACAAATAGGTACAAATAAGCTATATACAGGACAAATAGGAAATAATTAAGAGAAGGAAGGCATTAGAATTAAAGGGAGTTGGAAAAGGCTTTTTGTAATTTTGGTGTTAAAAAAATCCAGAAGAGGGGCAGCTATGTGGCGCAATGGATAGAGCACTGGCCCTGGATTTAAGAGGACCTGAGTTCAAATCCAGCCTTAGACACATAACACTTATTAGCTGTGTGACTCTGGGCAAGTCACTTAACCCCATTGCCTAGCCAATAAATAAATAAATAAATGGGTGGGTGGATGAATGAATGAATGAATGAATGAATCAACAAAAAAAATCCAGAAGAGCCAATAGGCAGCAATGAGGAGCAAGGGGAGAGCCAGAGAACTCACAGATGGAGTGTCTTATTTGTGGCACAGCCAGGAGGGCCAATGTCAACGGAAGGAAGAATACACAGTGGGGAGTAAGGTGTAAGAAGACTGAAAAGACAGAGGGAGCTAGGTTATGAAGGTATAACTAGAACAGCAACATCAACAACAACAATAATAATGATAACAAGGTCTATATAGCACTCACTATGCGCCAAGGCTTAGCACAGTGCCTGGCACATAGTAGGTGCTATATAAATGCTGGCTATCTGTATTACTAATTGTCTAGCACAGTGTTTTATATCTAAGGACAGGAATGGATAGGGATAGGGATATAACCCTACTTCTAGGCAAAGAAGCTTCCCCTACTAATACAGGTAGACACTTTCTCTGCAACTTACACTCAGAGCACTTACAGGCTATGAACTTCTTAGGGTCACATAGCCAGGATGTATTGGAGGTGGGACTTCAATCAGGTCTTCCTTACTTTGAGATCTGTCCTCCAGTCCTGATGCCACACCACCCTCTCTTTTGTTCATATTAGATCCTTTATAAATGTTCTTTGAATTTAATTGAAATGAAATAGACTAGGAGTGGAAAATAAGTCCAAAGAACCTTAGTTCTAGGTCCAGCTCTGCCACTAACGTGATGTATGGCCTTGGACAAGTGTCTTCATCTCGTAGTTTCCTTCTCTGTTAAATGAAGAGATTGGACTAGATCGCTAGTGTACCTTATAGCCCTGACATTCTATGATGATCTATATAACCATGCTGGACAGGAAGGGAGTTCCTGACCGGGGCAGTCATTGGGAAGTTTGCACCATTTGTAAGCTGTGTTCATAAATCAGGGACTCCCTGAATGGAGGATAACAACACTGAGGCTTGTTTAATGAGTGCTATTTCCTCTCTCCACCATTTAATTGGTTTTGGTAAACTGCCAGTTCTTTATTTGCAGAAAATTAAAATGTGTCCTTATGCATTCAGTGAGCTAACTATGACTAAAGAAGATGAGCTGAATATATAGGTTTTGCTGCAAGTATTTTCTAAATATATTTATTAAGGTTCCTTAAATTATCTTCCAGGCTGGGTGTCTGTCTCCATTTAGAGCATCTTCTCTCTTGGATTCACACCACTTTCCCGCTTTTGTTGTCCTCATAGCCAGATGCAGCTGCATTTATTTACATTTTTTAAATGAATGAAACGCTTAACTTGTTGACATGTTGGAAAGACTAAAAATGTCCCGTTTATTTGCATATTAAAGTCAGCTACACAACTCCATCCGCATGGGTGGTATTTGAATTAGTCCCACTTTGTACCAGAGTTGATTTTCAAGAGAGAGGGATTATTGAATGAAAATGAAGAGTTTACTGAGCCGTATTATTGGGTGACACAGATGAAACTATTTTGGTTGCATTTCAAGTTTCCAACTGAAATCTCAACTCAAGGCCATGAGACAAAATCCCAGGGGTGAAGTGGAAAGAGTGCCCAGCTGCATTTCCATTTCAGTCTTCCCATGGGACATCTTTCCAGTAACTGGATAATGTCCTTTTGAAATTATCTCAAGGAATTGGAAGAACAGTAGGAGCTGCTATACTCCCCCAAGAGAAAAGTTTAACACTAAGAAAAGGTTATGATCAGAAGAAAACAAAGAAAAGCTTTAGGACGAAGGTCCTAAGGCACCCTCCAACAGAAGGTTCTCTGTTGGTCACTCCCATGGTCAGCACACAAGCTGTGTGTTTTCCTCACACAGGGTTTTTCTCCTTAAAATGCAGTCTTGATATCAAAATTCTTGACCCAGTTCTTGAGAGCACAAACTCAAGTCCAAATTACATCCTCAGTCAGCTGTGTCAGGTGCAAGAAATGACTTTATTACAGAGTAAAGAAGCTCAGGGTCCCAATAACATTCAGGTAGATGAATCACAATTAAATAGTTATGGGGTTCAGTTTTGTCTAACCGAACATAGAAACCTGGTTTCTCTTCTTAAGCCCCCAACTTCACCTGGCTGCATGGTATCTTTCAGTCCTCTTTTCCTCAAGGAAACAAGATGGTTTTCTAGGCACTTTGATCTAAGTCCTACCCAGACACCTCCTTTCATCATAGAAGGGACTTTGGCTTCTCAAAGGATTATGATAACATGGTGCAAGCTTTGGTAGCCCCCATCAAGTTGCAGAGGTTTCCAGTAGAAGCCCAGCAACAGACTTGATTACTATCCTAGGACTTGGTAGCCAAATTCAAAGGCTCATTACCAGACTGAATGAAAAGCGGTGTGGGTGGGTACAGAGCACACAGTTCTCAAGGCACAGAGGAGCTGCAATCCAAGTTGGTAGAAGGAAACTGATAAAAAATCATAGATTCTTAAAGTATTGAGATAAGTGTCTAGGTGTAACCTCCCAAAGCTCAAACTGCTCTGGAGACCATGAGGTACATAGAAGGAAGGCTGGCTTTAGAATGTGAAGACCTGGGTTTATATCCCATTGTTCTGCCACCTGTGTAACTGTAGAGAAGTCACATCTCTCTCTGGGCCTCAGTCCTCTCATCAGTTAAATGAGAGGGTTAGATTACATGACCCTTAAAAGGTCCCTTCCAGCTCGAAATCAATGATTCTCCCTCTCTCCCCTCTCTCTCCCTCTCTCTCCCTCTCTCTCCCTCTCTCTCTTCTCTCTCTGTCTCACTATCTCTCTTTCCCTTTCTCTTTCTTTCCTCTCTCTGTCTCTCTCTGTCCATCTCTCTCTCTCTCCCTCCCCTACCACCAAGTGTAAGATTCTATATTCACCCTGATGGAATTCCATCTTATAAGATTCGACCCAATGCTCTATCTGGATCCTGACTTTCTGCCCTGAAGCATGTTAGCTAGACCTTCCAGCTTTGTGTCATCTGCAAATTTATCGAAGCCATTGATAAATGACACAGATCTCTGCAGTACTACACTAGAGACCTCCTGCCAAATTGACATTGAACTTCTAACAGCAATTCTTTCAATACAGCCATTTAACCAGTGCTAAATCTATCTAATCTGAATTTCTCCATCTTCTCCACAAAAATACTATGAGGCAAGGGAAGGAGAGGAGGGATAAGAATTTATATAGTACCTATTATGTACCAGGGGCTATACTAAGTGTTTTTTATCCTCACAACAACCCTGTCATATAGTACTATTATTATCCCCATTCTACAGCTGAGGAAACTGAGACAAACAGAAGTTAAGTGATTCAGTGTCCAAGGTTAGATTTGAATTCAGGTCTTCCTGACTCCAGACCCAGTACTCTACTACACCACTAGCTGCTTCTATGAGATATGACTTTATCAAAGCTTTACTAAAGTCCAAGTAAACTACATCCACATTTCTTTCATCTAGAAATTTAGTAATTCTGCCAAAAAGGGATATGAGGTTAGAGTTATGACCTGTTCTTGATGAAGCCATGCTGATTCTCTGTAGTCATTGCTTCTCTTTCTAGATATTTGCCAACTGTCTCTGGAAGGATTTATTCTAGATTTTTCTCAAGGATTGAAATCAAGCTCACTGACAGTTCTCTTCCATTTTTAAAAAATTGGTCCAATATCTTTGCGTTTTCCAATCTCTGTTGTTTTCCACGACCATTCAAATATTACCAACAGATGCTCAGCAATCTCATCTGCCATTTCTTTCAGTACCACAGGATAGAGTTCATCTGACCCAAGAAACTTGAAATCATCAAGGTCAAGTGGGTACTTTTTTACTGTCTCCTTACTTCTCTTGTGTATCAATTTCCTGTGACTCATTTTAATATTGTCCTTTACAGTTTCATTCCTCTTGGCAGAGAAAAAAATTAGCAAAATAAACCTTGAGCAGTTCAGCCCTCTCTCAGCTGTTAGTTAGCATTAGTCCATCCACCCAAAGCAGAGGTCCTTTTCCTTTCTGTGATTTTCCTTTTTCCCTCAATATAACTAAAATGGGGAAACTGAGGCCCAGGGAGATTAAAGTGACTTGTACAATGTCACACAAGTATCAGAGGCAAGATTTGAACTCATATCCTCTAGTCCAAACAATTACTGTTAACACAATTACTGAATCAGCTAAATATTTATTATTATTTCTTTACCTTGCTTTCCATAGCTATACAAAGGGAAATGTACATGTAAGTCTGATATTTCCATTTTTTTTGGAGGGGGAGTCTAAATCTGTGATTTCATTCACACAGAGAATTTCCAGTAAAAAAATCTGCCTCTACTAACATAGATTGGCAGCTGTTCTGATATTTTATGGTCTTAAATAGTTGCCATGGTCACTGTGAGGGTAAGTGATTTATCCAAGGAATGGATCAGAGGCAACCCTTGAACCCATGCTTTCCTGAGTCTGAGGCCATAAATCTATCCACTACTTTATGCTGCCTCTTGATTATTTCCATCTCTGAATAGGTTGAATCTGCAAGGAATATCTCCCAAAAGTACAGAATCTCTGAGGAGCTGGAAAGGACAACAGGGACCATTGAGTCCAACCTCCACTTACCCAAGAATGCCCTCCTATAATCACTGACAAGAGCTCGTCAGCCTCTGCTTAAAGACCTCCAACATAGAAGCCCATCCTACTTTTGGATAACTTTCATTGTAAGCTTTAATTAAGCTTAATTCTACTTCTCTTGCAAATTCAGCCCCTCTGGGACCAAGCAGAGCAAATTTAACCTCCTTTCCATATGGCAACCCTCGAAGTAATTAAAGACTGTTATCATTCCCCCCCACCCCAATTCTTCTCTTCTTCTGAATAAACATCTCCAAGCCCTCCAACTGATCCTTGTATTGCCTGGTATTTGGTCAAAGTTCCCTTCTCAGTCCATGCTCCAAATTGTGTGTCTTTCCTAAAATGTGACAAATTCAGAAAAGAGCAGTCCCAATATCATCTGTCCAGGTTAGAGTATCATAGCACTAGCACCATCTGGCTAATTCCTCCTATACATGATGCTTCCAATTCAGGTAACAGGCTAGCTACTTCCTAGCAGGAAATAACCTTGCAGATCCACCAATCACAATGACAATGAGAGGTTTCATGAGATTCTGTTTGCGAAGCACTTCCAGAACCTCAGATGGGAAGCACTGTCTCCAGTGGTGTATTAGAAAGTGCTATATTTAGGTTCTTTTTATCTCTAGAAAATGACATGACAATCAAGCTGAGATTTTCCAAGCCTGCTCTTCTGAATGCATGAATGCTAGTTTGGGGATATGTTAATTTGAGAAACATAATCTAGCTGGTTGGCTGTTTCAACATGAGGAATTAGTGTTTATAATAATCCTTTATTTTTTAGAAGCAAGAAACAGATCTGGGCATTCTCTGTAAACATATTTCCCATTCCAGCAACGTGTGTCATTCTGGGTGGTGTTAGGAATCTGGGGCTCCCTCGTTTCTGAAAATTCAGGCTTTCATTTCCAGAAGTATTTGAAGCACCTTGACTACAGCCCTATTCTGATGACTCATCATGGTATGAGGGTGACCGTGGGCTCTTTCAGGCTATGCCAGTGAAACACAAGTCTTACCAGGCTAAGAAGGCTTAGGATACAAGCATGATAGCAGGCTGGCTGCCTGAGGCCCAGCCTAACTGGACCACATAGGCTGCAGGGTGATAAATTTTTTGACCATAGCAATTTTCAAAGATGATCTGCTGGCAACAATAGGTGGGACAGTGGGTAGAGTGTTGGACTTTGAGTCAAGAAGACATGAATTTGAATCCTGTCTCAGATACTTCCTAGTGAGGTAATCCTTCCCACTTTTCCTGTCTTCTTACACCTTACTCCCTTCCAAATATTCTGTGATCCATTATCATTGGCCTCCTTGCTGTGCCTTGAATTGACCCTCTATCTCCTGACTATAGGCATTTTTCATTGGCTGCTCCCCACACCTAGTACTCTCTCTCCTCTCCACCTCCTGACTTCCCTGACTTCCTTCAAGTCTCAGCCAAAGACCCATCTTCTGCAAACAGCATTCCCCAGTTCTTAACCTTAGTACCTCTGAGATTATCTCCAAATTATCCTGTATATATCTTGTTAGTGAATAGTTGTTTGCACAGTATCTCTTCCATTAGACTGTGAGTTCCTTGAGAGCAAAGACTGATTTTTCCCTTTCTTTGTATCCTCAGCACTTAGCACAATGCCTGGCACATAGTAGGTACTTAATAAATACTTGTAAACTTAATGATTTCAGCCTCTGTTTCCTCATCTACAAAACAGGGATAACAATAGCACCCACTCCACAAGGTTATCATGAGGATCAAATGAAATAACATGTAAAGTGCTTTGCCAACCTTAAAGCATATAAATGTTCTCTGTTATTACTGAATTTGTTGAAGTAACCTGTGCAGGTGGAGGAAGTATTCACACAAATGAAGTCACAGACCCTTAAAATATTCAAGAATATGCAGAACACTGTCCCTAAGAGGATAGAAGAGAAGTACAGGATATGGCTCCTGCCCTTAGGAAGTTTGCATGCTTAGTATATTGCTAGATATACAGCAGATATTAAATAAACGTTTGATATCAGCCACTATCTATAATGTTGCTGAGTATTGCCCCAACCTTACCCATAATGCTTTCTCAAGGTCAGGAGTAACTAGAGTAGACCTGAACCCATCAAACCATTTTTACTAGACTACAGAGTTCTAGCTGTCAGCAATGGGGAATAACATAGTATATCTAAATTCCAATTTCTCTCATAAATACAGGACTCCATGTCCACTGAAGCACATTCCTGCCTCCTCTAATCCCCATGAAACTGTCAAGCATCTTTCCTCCTTCAAATGCCACTCAAACAGCAGACTCATGACATGCTGCCTCTTGGGGAGATGATTACCCAGGGACAAATGAGGCAGGAGAACAAGCAGAGTCTGAGAGCCAAGGGAAGATCCAAAGCCAAGGAAGAGAGAAGTGGTAAGGTCCAAAGTTTACAATGCTGGGAGAGAAGGGCAGGAAAGGAAGCCTGGAATCATAGTTCGGAATTAATAAGAGTTGGGTTCAAGATGTGCATGTGCCAGATGTAATGGAGAGAAATGGTAACTTTTCAGCCATAGTTACCTTTTGAAGTCCTAGATGGTTCTTGTAGTCTCTGACCTCAAACTCTTGAAAAGCTGCACACAACTGAGTTCTAATACCTGGATAGACTCTAATGGCACGGGAACATATGTTAAAATGGCAGAAGCATCGGCAAAATATTGTAACTTCTACAACTGACCACTTCTTAGAAGTGTCCTTCCTGTGAGTTCCCAAGCACTATTGACTTTGAACAATTACTAGCCCCAATTTCAGGTACGATGCAAATATAATTTTTTTTTAATGTAATTCCCAATAGACACTAAAGGGAAGCTGCTTTTCATGCTTGCTTTCCCTGGATATACATAAAATCTTTGGTTTCACTGGGACCCAAAAAGTCTTTCTTAGTCCTCAAAAATGTATCTACAGATCTGTCAAAATTGCTATACAGATAACAATAGCTGACATTTAGCTTCAAGGTTTGCAAAGTGCTTTACGAACACATACACACACACACACACACACACACACACACACAATCTTATCATATATAGACTTTACTTGATTCTCACGAACCTGGGAGGAAGATGCTATTATTATTCCCATTTTACAAATAAAGAAATTAAGGCTCTGAGAGCCTAGATCAAACAGTTACAAAGGCCCCAAAGCTAGATTTGAACCCTGGAATTTCTAATAATAAGGTTGAGAAACTATCCATTAAACACACTATCTCTCAGATGAGGAAACATTTCCTTAACCTCCTGAAAATTTTTTTTTGAATTTCCCAATTACCTACAAATACATTCATTAATAAACATGCCAAGAGGCCACCAAACAGGTTGCAAAGTATGATAAAATCATAGTGTAACAGACAGAGGGCGTGCTTGGATTACCCTTCCTGGTGGGTTATACCTAGCATGCCCAGATATTCCCTGCCTGGCTTCAATCTACCACATATGGCTTAGGGAGATTACACAAAAAGTCCTATAATTGACTTCTAAGCCAGAAGAATTGATGACTCGGGTGCCAGAACTTAGTTTATATACAGAAAGGGGGACTCCACCCTCCACTGCTCTCTTTTCTTTGCAGCTGTGAGGACAGACTACTTTGAGCTGCCTTCCCAAGGTGGGGGAAGGGCAAATGCCCTTATTTCTCACCCAACTTCCATGCACATGGCTGCCTCTGGCTTTTTGTGTTTTTACTTTCCTAACCTTAAGCAAACAAATGTCCTAATATAAAATGTTTCAGGCAGAGTCCTTGTAAGTTTCAAAACGTCTACAAGTCTGTCAACAGTAATACTGTCATCTGGAGTGGTAGGGGCCAATAGCGGTGGAAGCAACTGTATCATGAGAACCACACAAGACCAACAGATGCAGAAAGATAAGATGGCAGCAGTTTCAGGGAGTGTGATTCCCTCATAGCAAAGTGCCAACTGTGGACCACAGAAGAAAGATAATCTTGTAAAACCAAACTAGGGATGTTGCGTGAAAACTCTATACAAGGGACTTGTAGGCACCTACTACCCTTTGCCACATGTTGCAACATGTATGCCCCACTGTCATTGTGCTTTAAGTTTGAACCCACTCTTCCCACGGACATTGTGTGTATTTTGTTAGAGAACGCACCTCAGATTTGGGAGGGGAGGCACACAGGAAGTGTATTTTGTGTAAATGACTTTTCTAAGAACCAATTGAGTCTACTGGCTGATTGTTAATGGGAAATTATTGAACTAGAGGATTCGATATATAACCCCTCAAGGTTATTCCTAGAATCATGGGAGAGATAGAAGGCACCAGCCCTCTAGGGACCTCAAACTACAAGTATGTGTGCAAATTGGATGGATGGCCCAGAGACAGTTCTACAGTAGAAACCCAGAGATTGTGAAATACAATTTGTACCCAAGCAGGAATTCCTTCTATGATATCCCTGAGAAGTTGTATGCAGTCTTTTCTTGAAGACCTCTCTAAAGAAAGGAAACTTGCTACTTCCAAAGCTTACTACCTTTCCCCTTGGTCCCTATAATTCTTGGGAAGTTGTTAGGAAGGTTTTCTTTATATCAAGTCAAAATCTGCCTCTCTGAAATCCCACCCATAGATCCAAGGTCTGCCTATGAGGACAAGTAGTAACAGCAGCAGTAGTAATAGTAGTGGTAGTAGTAGTAGTAGTACTAGTAGTAGTAGTAGTAGAAGAAGCAGCAGCAGCAATAGTAATAGTAGTAGTAGTAGTAGTAGTAGTAGCAGTAGTAGTAATCCTTCTTTGACATATATGACAACTCTTAAAATACTTGAAGATAGCTATCATGGCCAAATTCCTTCAGAACCCCAGAATACGCTTCCTCTAGTCCTTGTAGCTAGAGTAGCTAGGTGCTCCATTAGCATCCCTTTTCTTATCTAAGGTTTCAATTTTTTGTTAACCTCTCTTTTACAGATTAGACATTTTACTGCATGGTTTCCAGTACTCTCATTATCGTAGTCACCCTCCTCTGAGCATTCTCCAGCTTATCTTTCCTAAAATATGATGCCAAGAACTGAACATAATCCTCCAGATGTAGTCTGCCCAGGACAGAATCCAAAAAGACTATAATGTCATTTATTCTTGACCCTATATTTCCCTTAATGTAGCCTAAGAACACATTAGTTTTTTGGGCATCATTGTTGACTCACGTTGAGCTTTTAACTCACTAACCACCCCCCTCTTTGCTTATAAAGTGTGGTCTAGTCATGTCTCTCATCCTTTAATCACACATTTGCTTTTTTTGAATCCAAGTTCAGGAAATTATGTTTATGCCTATTTAATTAAATCATTCTAGGCTGTGGAGTCTTTTGTATCCCAATTCTGTCATCCATCATATTGGCTATCCCTCCCAGCTTCATGTCATCCAAAAAATGCGATAAACATTCTATCTATGCCTTCATCCGTGTGATTGATTTACATAAGTACTTAATGAACACGTGTTGCTCATAGTGATCACTGCTTCCTTTTTAAGTGCTCACAAGCAATCACTTCAGTAATACACTCTAGAATTTTGCCAGAAATAGAAGGCAAGCTCGCCAAGCAATAGCTTAAAGGCTCCTTTTAAAAAATTAATGCGTTTGCTTCTCTCTAGTCTTATAGTATTGTTGATGTTTTTCATCCTTCATTCTTGAAGAGGACCTATGGCATCATGAGGGTGATGTCTTGATTTGGAAGTGAATTGGATTTGAGTGAGGCAGCATGATGGCAAAGTTGTCAGCCTCACTCTCTCCTCCAGTGTCATTGGAGTCTAGTGGCAAGACATAGGTCAAGACAACTGGCATTGGACCAGGACGCAGTGTGTGCCCTTAGCCTTTCTAAACTGAGGTGTTTCCCAGGTCACAGTTTGTCTGAAGCCACACTCATTCAATGACTAAGGGCTAGGTAAGAAATGAGAGAAAAGATAGTCCAATTTACCATCACAAAACTATCAGTCTGGGAGGGGAAGACCCTTAGAGTTTCTGGCCAGAACAGAAAACTCATTCTAAGCTATCAAAACCTAAACAGTGAGCCACTGAGGCATGGGCTGAGGCTATGACTGGCCATTCGATGAAAGCCAGAATAATTTTGCTTCAAAGGCTAGTCAAGTAGCTCCATTAAAACACAATGAGCTTTTCTAAAGCCAGTTTTTTCAGAACTATATTTCAAAAAACAAAAAAATGAAAACTTCCCAGGGCAAAAAAATAAACTGGAAGAAGGAGGAGGAGGGGGTGAAGGGAGAGAAAAAGGGAAAGAGAGGGAGAGGAAGAGGAGGAAGAGGAAGAGGAAGGAGGAGGAGGAAGAAACAATAGCAGCATTTCCCAACTTCTGTTCAAATTGGTAGGTTGGGTCCCCAGAGGGAAGATATTACTACTCTCAGATAACATGGTAAATACAAAACCTTCTCTTAAGAACCCGGTTCACTCCTTCCCACAAATACACAGAGCACCCACGGGAGGAGTAAGCTTAAACTTAGACCATAATAGTGAACCACATGTAAGAAATGTGTATAACAAGGTTTAACTCACATCACCTCTTCTGGAAGTCCTTCCCTCTGTGTGTGTGTAGAGACCTCAGGCAGAACCCTTGCTGTTGTGAGGATTAAATAAGACAATATGTATAAAGCACCTTACAAACCTTGATTTGCCTACATATGTGTTTTATATGTATGTGTATACACATATACACATCTATGATATAAATGCTAGCTATTATGATGATTATCAGTATTGTTATTATTGTTACTGCTACTACTAGGAGCTTAGAAAGTACTAGCAAGATACCTGCTAGGTGTTAGGAATATCATACCCAACCTCAGAGTAGAAATGGATCCCAGAGACTATCCATTTCAACCCATACTTAGATAAGAAACACCTCTACAATATATCCAGCAAGTACTCATAAGTCATTGATCTTACTCTCCTCCGGACACTTTCTTATCAATTAAAATGTCAAATAGTGGTATGGTGATAAATGTTTAACAAGTGGCTTGGGGGGGGTGAATGTATGCATAACACATTTCTAAATACTTAAATCTAAGTTTAATCTATATTATTAACATTTTCTCCATCACTTTCTTAAATCTAAACTATCACCACAACAATAAATCAAGCCCTGGTTTGTAGTTATTGCTAATTTCTGGGGTACAAAATCTTACACTGAAATTTTAACAGTCAATTCTCAGTATGAGCTGGCTCTAGCATACCTCTGTCTCAAGAAACAACACTTTAGATCTGTTCTGAAAAAGGGAGAGTACAGAAAGTCTACCACCATTCCCTAGTCCTGAACACTACTCCTCCCTTAACATAGCCTAAGGTCATATTGTCTATTTTGGCTAATCTATCACACTACTGACAGATATTAAGCTTTCAGTCCACTAAAAATCCCAGATCCTATTCAAAGGAACTGTTGTCAAACATCAAAGTCTTCTAGGTTTTCTGTGAGGATCAAATGAGGTGCAATGTGTAAAGCTCTCTGTAAATCTTAAAGAACTATGAAAACATCAGCAATTTTAATTGCATGTATCACTGGAAGCAGCTCAGAAATAACATTCCCAAGTCTTTCAGAACCCCAGAATACACTTCCTCTAGTCCTTGTACCTTGAACTGACTAAGAGTAGCTAGGTGCTCCATAAGCACCTCCTTACTTATCTAAGGTTTCAACTTTCTGTTAGCATTTTTGTTCTGTCATCTCTCCATCATGTTGTTTTATCTCATCCATTCAGCAACAGTCACCCCTCCTTTGGTCTTCTTCCTACCACCAACACATCTAAATAAATAAATAAATTTTATTGTTGTCTTTAGCAATCATTACCTCAGTTTATTTTAAGTTTCTGTGCTTGCTACATTCTTATAGGACTATTCCAGTCTTCTGTACTCAGAAGAGTAGCATCCTCCATCTCCCATGCTTACTTTTATTATATATATATATATATATATATATATATATATATAATATATATATATATTATATATATATATATATATATATATATATATATATATATATAAGTCTAAGCTGCTCTAAGTTGTCATGCATCCACATAAGTCATTTTTTAAAAGATTCCGCTTTTCTTTCTCATCAGATTCATTTGTGTTTCATTTCACTAGTTTCATTTGTGTTAGGTTTTTGTCCTTATGAGCATATCACCCTTTTGAGTCAATTTCACCTGTAGAATCTTAAGCCATGAGTTCCTATCTATCCTTTCTCAGAATTCTTTGGAAACTTCTAAAACCTAGGGTGTGCATCAGAATGCCTGTGCTATTTCCCTATTTAATCTATCATAGCATGATCACTTCCTTCCAAGGTTCCAATCATTATTATTTCTGCAATTGATTCCTTTTTACGAATTAAAATTGAGTCCAAAATAGCAGTTGCCTTCATTACCTGTTCCACTTTCTGAAGAACAGAATTATTATTCAGGCAAACTGTCTAATTTATTAGTGGCTTTACATTTAGTGAAGGGAGAGTTACAGAGGATACCTAAGGAGTTGAAGTCCTCTAGCCCTACTTCTTCATACTACCTTGCAACTTTTGTGATCTATTTCCTCAACTCTTCCTCTGCTTCCTCCTCTTGGCTCAATGGTGTGTAGTGAGTTCCCTATATAACATCAGTTCTGTTTTTCCTCTCCACCGATCCTTGCCCAAATATTATCCATCATGCTTCTTCCCTCTAGACCATGGATTTCTTCACAGGATTCTATCTTCTTGAAATACAATACTGCTATGCTTTTTACACAATAGGCATTTATTCTAATGTGCTGTTATTACATCTGACATAACCTTTCATATCTATATTTAAATCATGCATCTTGAGTTGTATGTGAATTAGATTTTAAGTCAAGACACCATCCTGTGATGTTATTGATCCTCTTTGAAAAAGAAGAATGGGGACACCTAGGTGGTACAGTGGATAGAGCACCAGCCCTGGATTCAGGAGGACCTGAGTTCAAATCTGGCCTCAGACACATAACACTTACTAGCTGTGTGACCCTAGGCAAGTCACTTAACCCCACTGCCTAGCCAAAAAAAAAAAAAGAAAAGAAAATGAAGGATGAACAACAACAATAAGTCATGCATCACATCCTACCAAGTCTCAGTTATAACTATGGAGTTGAATTTACTGCCTTTATTAAGATTTCTAGTTCATTTTGCTTATTACCCTTATTATTGATAGGCTGCACGTTTGTGACTATTTACTTAAAGTTATATGTATTACTATAGCCCCTCTTCCTATTTCATGCTTGTTACTCTCTATGGAACCTGACTTAGCACATGAATGTGGACAATTCTCTTCCTCCCCATCCATTTTTGGTTTAAAGTCCTTTCCATCAGATCCGATAAGTTAAATGCCACAGTTGCTTTGTGCCAGTAGATTATCTGATCCCAATACACAAACAAGAAAAAGCTTAACAGTTGCTTTGTGCTTTGGCAGACTGGCAGCTGAGATGCACAGCTTAGAAATAAAGCCATCTGATACGAGAGTCAGCTTTGCGCTGCTTCTCAATTTCAAGCTAATAGTAATGGTTAGGAGTATGGCAATGCAATGCGATACATAGCTACCTTCCAGATCGGAACTTCTCCTCCAGAAGAGACCAGATCACTACCCTCCTGGAAGTATCCATACCATAACATGAATGAAATCAATATTCCTCACAACTTGCCTGATAAGTATTTACTCAGTGCAGATATGCAAACAAATGGATCTTTTGCAAGACTGGAACTGAGCATAAGCTGGTGTTCTCAGAGTTCACCAGACTGCACCAGAGTTCTTGATTGTACCTTAACTTCATGGATAGGGACGAACAAGTCATCTAATCTTTGTGAAATGAATCAGTATAGTGTGGTATGAAGAACACCAGACTTACAGTCAGAAGACCTGAGTTCATGCCTTGCCTTCAAGAAGGTTAATTTCTACTGCCCCCCCATCCTTTTAGAAATATTAAGAAAGGTTTTTTTAAAGTTATCCTACTCTAAAGCCTTTGGACTAATCTAAAAAAGAAAATCTTTCTTTAACTATCAATTCCAAAACAATGTCCTGCTCCCCTGTCTCCCTTCCTCCCTGGAGTCATCAGAGAAGTGATTGGACAAGGGCAATAGGCCTTTCATTGATCCCATTTAAAAGCAGGAACCCTTTTCCTCATGTCTTGATTTGAATAGGTAATGATCAGACTAAAAGAAGGAAGAAGTTTCTAACTCCTTCAGTTTAATGGAAGTATTTCTTGAGTCTACCTTTGACCATCCAGAAAGGCAAATCATTATAGGGAGTAGTCAAATTAGGATCAAATGGTTTTAGGAAAGTGATTCTCCAAGAGCATGCCAAAAGTTGTGGCCATTTTTTGTGCTTCATTTAACTATTAACTGAACTGTTCCATGAACTGTGAAACCTTGTTTAACATGACTGTGGGATTTTGTCCAAGAATGATATAATTCTAACTACACAATGGCTTGTGTTAGGGAGAAATTTTGTAAAATGGGAACAATGATACCTGCCCTAACTACTAAACAAAGTTGTTATGAAGACCAAAATCCTATCTAGGCATAGCTTGAATTAAAAACAAATCATTTATGTGTATACACACACACACACACACACACACACACACACACACATATGTATATCACTTTGTAAAACTATAAAGCACTACATAAAAGTGAGGCATCATTATAACACCTATGATGAAATCCAACACTTCTTTTGACCAGGTATGACAACACCTATGTCTGGCACCACAGCCACCCCAACTCATTGGAGGAAGGAGAAGAAAGGACAAGTTGATCGAATGGAGTATGTTTCACCATTCCCTTTTGTAGTATGTTCTCCCTGACACTGCATGAAAATCTCCACTTTGAGATTCCTCCTTGTATTGTTTCACACCTCTCACTTTCTCCCCCACTGGATTTTGCATTTTCAATTAAGTTTGGTTTGACCCATCACAACTGTGGATTTTTCTTCTTTCAAATCTTAACTTATACAACACTTTTTTTTTCTAAGTGGGGTCTTCCCTCCCTAAATCATCAGCACTTGTTGGCCTCTTCTTCTGCAAGGTATGGGTGGTCTAGAACTGATTGCTTTTATTATAATTTTGAGGTAATTCAGTTCTACAAGCATTTATTACTATGGAGGTCCACTGCTTAAGATAGTAAAAGGTCATAGGTGAGCCCCAATTTCCTCTCATGCACTCTGGCTATGATCCAGAAATCTAAACAGAAAAAAAAATTAGAGATATCTTCATGCAGTCCAGAACTAAACAAAAAGATACCTTGTAGGCACTTAATAAACGAAGATCCAAATACTGCCTCAGACCTTTACTGGCTGTGTGAACCTGACAAGGCACTTAATTTCTCTGTCTTATTTTCCTCATTTGTAAAATGAGTATAGTAACAACACCTATCTCACAGAGTTATTATGAGAATCAAATGGGCTAAGTACTGTTTGTCCATTACTTTGTATGCCTTAAAGCACAACATAAACAGTAGCTATTATTATCATAGAAACAACAGATAGTTCCATCAAAGAAAATTGTAACAATGAGCAACATACTAAAATTTTGAGGATACGGCAAAGCAGTTGGCTAAGTTCCCTGTTTTTCCTTAGAGAAAAATATATTTCTAAACATTTTCTTCAACAAAAGAGTAAAATGACAGATAAATCAATTGGTCATTTAATTTTAAAACCCAGAAAAGCAATAATTATTTTAAAATTAAACACAAAAAAAGAAATTTTGAAAATCAAAGAGATTTTTAAATTGAAAGCAAAGAAATGAACTGATAACTAAAACTAGCATTTGAGAGGGAATTAATATTATAAATTTATCTGATTTTTAAAAGAGAGAAGAAAAACAAATTGTCAATATCAAAGATTAAAAGTAGGATTCCAATTAAATGAAGAAAAAATAAAGGCAATACCTGACAACCATGATGCCTAAGTATATGCCAGCAAAGTTGGTTATTTAATTGAAATTGGTGAATGTTTACAAAAATTTACAGAAATATAAAACACCCAGGTTAACAAAACAAGAAAAAGATAATTTAAATAACCCAGTCTCTGAAAAAGAAATTAAACAAGCTACAAACGAGCTCTCAAAGAAAAAAAAAACAGCACCAGATGGATTTACAAGTGAATTCTATTACATATTCAAAGAACAATTAATTCAAATATTACATAAACTGTTTGCAAAAATAGACAAAGAATATGGATGTGAATGTTGAAAACTATGGAAGTGAATGTTGAAAACTAAAAATTAATTAATTAATTTCTTAAAAATAGGCAAAGAAGAAACCCTACCAAATACTTAATAGATACTTAAACCAGGGAAAGAAAAGAGAGAAAAGAAAATTAGAAAAATATTTCTAATGGGTATAGCTGTTATAATATCAAATAAAATATTAGCAAAGAGGTTACATCAATATATTTTTTTAAATCGTACAATATGACCAGGTTGAATTTATACTATAAATGTAGAGTTTCTTCAATATTATAAAACAATATGCAAAATAAATCTTATTAATAACAAAATAATTTTTAAAATCACATGATTATATGAAGAGATATAGAAAAAGACTCTTGACAGAATGTAACACTAAATTCTACTTAAAACATTAGAGATCACCAGAATAACTGGACCTTTTCTTAATCTGATAAAAAAAAAGTATCTACCTGAGACTAAAACCTAGCATCATAATTCATAGAGAAATATTATATATCTTTCCAGTAAGATCAGGAATAAAGCAAGGTTGCCCATTATCACCACTGTTATTTCATATAGTTCTAGAAATACTAGCTATAGCAATTGGACAAGAAAAAGAAATTGAAGGAGTAAGCACAAATAGGAAACAAAATTATTGATTTTCACAAATAATATGATATTCTACTGAGAGAACCTTAGAGATTCTACTAAAAATTAATTGAAGTAATTAATAACTTGAGCGAAGTCAAAAACTATTTAAAAAACACAGAAATAATCAACCTTTCTGCATATTACCACCAAAATCCAACAGGAAGAGATAGAAAAAGAAAGTCCATTCAAAACAACTACAGAATACATAAAAGATTTAGAAGTCAGTCTACCATGATACACACACAGAAATTATATGAAATGAATACAACTATAAAATACTCTTTGTAAATATAAAGACAGACCTAAGTAATTGGAGAGATATTGATTGCTTGTTGGGTCACGTTAATATTATAAAAATGAAAATGCTACCTAAATTAATTTTCTTAGTGCTATACCAATTAAGCTACCAAAGGGTTATCTATAGTGCTATAAAAATTAATAACAAAGAGAAAACAATCCTATTCCTCAAGAGCTCACGTTGGCTTAAGTGTCCAGATACTTGATGACAGTGACTTTATAGCTAAACTGTCTGGCAGTTTCAAGAATGTGTAAACTAGATCTACAAAGATATCATAAATCAGCATTGGAATACTTCTTATTTAAAAGGGGGGAAAAAGCTTTTAAAATATAACCATACTGGGGGCAGCTAGGTGGTGCAGTGGATAGAGCAGCCTTGGAGTCAAGAGAGCCTGAGTTCAAATCCAGCCTCAGACACTTGATACTTACTAGCTGTGTGACCCTGGGCAAGTCACTTAACCCTACTGCCTAGCCAAATATATATATAAAACCATACAACAAGAAAGGTTCCCTGTTTCCCAGAATGTTAGATGGACAGCAAATGGACTAGAAGTCGCAGAGAATGGACATCCCTAGATTAGCTGAAATCTGCAGTGATGGAAGCAATATCCAAATCAATGAGATCACAGATTCATTGGAATGTTGGCATATACGAAGTGAGCAAGAAATTTTAAATTAGGGGCAGCTACGTGGCACAGTGGATAGAGTACTGGCACTGAAGTCAGGAGGACCTGAGTTCAAATCCGGCCTCAGACCAAACACTTGACACTTACTAGCTGTGTGACCCTGGGCAAGTCACTTAACCCCAAATTGCCTTAAAAAAAGAAATTCTAAATTAAACAAATTTACAAAAATAAGTAGCATTCATCTATTTAATACTATCACTCCAGAGAAGGCAACCTCACCAATCAGATGTTCATTCACTCTCTTCCTGACACCACTTCCAAACCGAATCCTCATAAGCTACATAGCCCCCCCGTACTCACTAATAGGATTTGAAAATTGATTCTGTTAAGAAAGAATCAATGTATTTGCTCATGCCTAGAATGCGCTCCTTCTTTGTTTATCTTCAAGATTCAGCTGTTCCTGTGAAGCTCATCTGACTTCTTCCCCTACCCCCTCCTTAGTAGTTGATATTATCTCTCATAATCAAAAGTATTTATTAAGTTCTTAGTATGTGCCAAGCACTCTGCGAAGCACTAAGGTTACAAAGAAAAAAATAACAACATTCCCTCCCCTGGAGGAGTTTACATCCTAATGAGAGGAACAACATGTATATAAATACAAGATACACAGAGTAGATACAAGATGAACTTAGTGAAGACTTACATGAACTAACATTAGATGAAGTAAGAAGAACTAGGAATGATATAGACAATGACTAGAAAATGTTGAGGGCCAATCTTAAGAGTCTGATAAGGGTTTACAATCCAAGGCAGAGTTTGACCTCTGCCCAGGCTTCTACCCGAAAGGGCTCAATGATTAAGAGGTACGGCTCTCCAACCCCTTCCTGATTAGGAGGCTCCTGAGACATTCCTTCTCAATCTTTAACCTTAGATTTACACATTCACTCCTCTACGCAGGTGGCGCCAAGGCGCCTGGGAAAACCTTGGAAAACACAACCCAAGCTAGGAACCCTGATAATGAGGAAATGTATGTTGTCACGTCCTCAGAAGATGTTCTGGGGGGTATCTCATGGGGAGGACTCTTTGAAGTTAGGCTAGATTTTCTCTAGATATCCTGTACCCTCAGATGAATAAACTGAGTCAGTTCTACTGCTCCACCTGGCCCATGTCTCCAGTTTACTTCATGCCTCTCCGTTCAGTGTACAATCTGGTTGCGGGGAACAAGAAAAATAAAAATGGAGAAAACTCTAAAATGAAACTGAACACTGCTTAATTACGATGACTGAGCTTGGCCCTGAAAAAGAGACAAGAAAATCCACCTGCCTCTCTTGACTGCAGAGGGGAAGTCTGGGTGTAGAATACTGCATATGTGGCCAGGTACAGCTAATGTGGTGCTGAGTTTCTAGTTGGTTGTTTGCTTTTTCTGGGTTTACTCTGTCTTATGAAATGAAGTTTGCTTTGCATTTATGTACCTGTACTGGTGGTACTCCTCCAGGAAAAAATAAGTTTTTGAGGACAGGGACTGTTTTCATTTTGTCTTTAAGTCCTTGGGACCACGCAGTGCCTGGACACATAGAAGGTATTTAATAAATATCTATTGAGCTGAATTTAATAACATCATCTATAATAGCTAATAATAACAGCTAACATTTACATAGCATTTACTGTGTGCCAGGTACTGTGTTAAGTGTTTTACAATTATTGAATCATTTGATCCTCACAACAACCCTGGAAGGAGGGTGCCATTATTATCCCCATTTTACAGATGAGGAAACTGAGGCAGAGGATAAGTGATTGTCCTGTGTCACACAGCTAGTAAGTATGTGAGGTTGGATTTGAACTCAGGTCTTCCTGACTCCAGGCCCAGCCCTCCATCCATAGCACCTTCTAGCTGTACACCTCAGCTGTATCTCAGATGAAAAACAACTTGATCTCCCTCTGTCAGTCCATCAAACTACCATTTTTTTTCTTAGACTAACCCTGGAAGCTTCAGTACAGCCTCATATTCTGAACTGAAAAAAAAAACAGACTTAAAACCTTATCCATAAATTTAACACATAGTACAGAACAGTGACTTTTAATTTTAACCAAACTTCAAAAAAACTGAAGAAAATCTAGGTGTTATTCCAATAAAACTTGCCTCTTGAGTAAAAGGCCTGTGTGAAGTAGCTAATTTTAAAATAATAATATGATGAAGGAACTGAAAAAGAGACACTAGCAGAAAAAGCAATGCCATAAGAGTCAGGCATAATTATCAGGCTCTCTATCTTAAGAGATCTTCTACAGGAGAGGAGATGACCACAACTTATGTTGTTGAAGAGATTCCTATTCAGGAACATGTTGAATTGGATGGCCCTTGAGATCCTTCCCAGCTATATAATTCTGGGACTCTGGGATATTAAACTGTTTAAAAGTTTCCTGAATCTCTGTAAAGATAGAGAGTTAATTTTGTTCAATATTAATCAAAGAGAAATTAGTATCCACAGGTAACAATCCTCTTTCAGTACTGTCTGCTGCCAACGGCCAAAAACAGGCAAAGTTCATAGTTCCCTTCAATATTCACTTTTGCTGTTGCTTCTACAGCAAAGATTCTTTTAAAAATGCCAGAAATTGAAATCTTTTTATCCACTCTCCCCTCTTCCCATAACTTAGCAAAAGAGTCAGGGAGGCACCACACACAGAGTATGTCACAGCTGACATAGCGCCCAAAGGGGAGAGGGGGAACTTGTTTCCTAAAATGTTGTGTTGAAAGCACAAAGTAAAAAAGTATCAATCAGAGTTTGCTGGGTTTGAGAAGGCCACTGGTAGGTACAATCTTAAAAGCGATGAATTTGATCTCTCTGTGCTCCATGTGCTATCTATATGTAGTATGGCCTTAGTATCTTCCCTCACTTCCTTCTCTTCCTCTTCCCCCCTCCGTATCTGTCCGTGTGGAGAGTCATACCCTCACATGTGGGTGCTCTGTTCAAAGGAATAGCAATTTTGATTGCTTGGGATTGTGGGCTAGACTTTTGTCTTCCCTACTTATTTAATCTATCATTGTTTTTTGTTTTATGAAAACTGGGACAATTAACTCTTCTGTCTCATGTGGTTTTATTTGATTTCTTGAAACATAGCTCTGGCAAACCAGGCTTTGATAAAGCCCATCGGGATTCAAATGGAGCTACTTGACTATGCCTTTAAACCTAAATCACTCTGGCTCTCACTGATTGGTCAATAATAGGCCCCAGCCCAAGCCTCACTTGCTCATTCACACTGTTTGGGTTCTGATGGCTCAGAGTGTAAATAGCCATTGTTTCTGTTCTAGCCAGAAACTCTGAGCGTCTTTCTCTCCTAGACTGATTCTTTTGTGAAGGCAAACTAGGCCATCTTTTGCTTCAATTCTTGCCTACCCTTTAACTACTGAATGAGTATTACCTCAAACAAACTGAGACCTGGGAAAGACCTTAGCTTAAAAAGACCAAGATCTTCCACTACATCCAGAGCAATCACCAGTCATCCTGACCTATGTCTTACCACTAGATTCAGATGACTCTGAGAAGAGAGTGAGGCTGATGACTTTGCACAGCCCTGTCTCACTTAAATCCAGTTCACTTGCAAGTCAAGACATCACCCTCCTGATGCCACTGGTCCTCTCTGAGAATGAAGGATGAACAACAAATCTACTACTAGCATTACCAAGAAGACCAGGACCCTACAAATGGAAGGCCACTGGTTCAGGTAAAAATCTCCCGGCCTCCTCTGCCTTAATCCTCTCCTTTGGGAATTTCGTTTTGACCTTGAGATTGACGGAGGGCCTGATTTTGATTGACAAGCATGCCTACCCTCCCTTTAGACTTATAGGAAGAAGAAAAGCCATGGAGGTCAAGGGAAGTCAGCCACCATGATGGGTAGACACAGGGACTCCAGATCAAAGGTAGTACTGACAAATCTTGCATGAGAATTGTCAGAGAGGATACTATGTTTGCTAAGAGACATTAGAACTAATGCGTAGACCAGAGCCAGTGGTTCTTCATTTCTCCCCTCATTTTTCTTTCTCTCTCCTGGAAGGGTGACTGATTCAAACCCCATCCCCATTCAGGTTTGTCCTTGTTTTTAAAAAGCTTGTTTGTGCTGGTGGGTTTAAGAGTTTTGTTTTCTGAATCAAGCAAATGTGATAAAGTTGTTAACCAACATAGCTAAATTGTGTATGTCACTGTTTGAATGAAATATTGATAGGGATGATTGGGAACACCCAGAAGGGTAGGAGAGATAGATTTTAAACGGCAGTATTTTAGCACAGCACAGTCTTTGGCTGGGGACTCAGAGTTAACAGAGAAAGTTATTGATTCATTTTTACAACATCTCAGGGCACTCCAGACAAATGAGTGATCAGTAGTGTCTAGACAACCAACTGACTAGACTGACATTGAGGCGAGCACCATGGCCTCATCTGGAAGGAAAACAACTCATCCAAATGGAGAAGCACAAAAGGAGTGGAGATAGTCATCTCCCAAAGGGAGGAATAAACTGGCCCATAGAAAGGGAGGAGTGAATTAAAGTGACTGACTCATGTCTGCCTGCTCCACTGCTAACCATTTAGCAACGTCACTGATACATGTATAATGAGAGCACTGGACTTAGTGACCTCTCAGATCTCTTCCAGTTCTCCATCTATGATCCTATAAATTAGGAAGAGAATAGCACCTTGAAATCAAGACAGAGAACTTCTACATTATTTTTCCAACTCAGAGATGAAATTGTCTGGCTTAAAGCAGATCTATGTTGCTTGAAGTATCACAGGCAAGAGCAGCAGTTACAATGGATGGAAACCGAAGAGGCACAGATAAATAGCAGCAGCTGAGAGAACTGGATGGCAGCTACAAATAGGCAAGCGTCAGCCAATCAGAGACAGCAGCATATAGGCAGAGCAGCTGGCAGAAGCAATAGAGAGCCCCTACTTGCCACAACATCAGCAGTCCCAGTACACTCAGACTGATGAGACTTCTGGACTTATGGATCTTACAAATGCTATAAGTTTTCAGAGACAAAGGCATAACTATGGGTCAGGGGGAGAGGAAGTGGGGAAAGGAGGTATGAAATGGCACCTATTGGGATTAGTTTCTGATAACTAATCTTTATTATACATGTATAGATCATATACACTTTGAAGTAACATTGCTATGTTTATTATTTTCTTAAAGACTCTATGTCCAAAAGCCTTGGAAGCAATGGGTGGTTTACTAGGATGTGTTCTAATACCATTAGGCTGGATCAAAGCAAGACAGGCTGTGATCATTTTTTGCAAACAGAGATGCTCTATGGAGAAATGAACCAGAGAGGAGTTATTATTGGTGTAAGCCATGACCCAGGACTTCCCAGGTTTGAGTTTGCCCTAAAAAAAAAAAAAAACACTCTCTTTTATCTCATTGTACCCTAACCCACAGTTTACTCTGGGAAATCTCTTAATATAGTTTATGTATAGCTTGTATCTAGAATTCCACAAACATAGATAACAGACTTCCCAGCTTCCATACTGTACAAGACCTCAAGGTAACAAATGTATATTCTTTAAAAAATAACTTTTATTTCATCCACAGAAAATGCAAACAATGCAAAAAGAACTCCCAAGACCCTATAAACAGGTATAGAAAACACATTAAGTAGCCCATAAAAAAAATCAACCCAATTCTCCTCCCTTTCTGCTGGGTCCCACTTTTCCACCAGAATCCTAGAATCCTTCTGATTCTGCCTACTGTCTTTCCTGTCTGCCTTTAAATCCCAACTAAAATTCTATCTTCTATTGCGGAAACACTTCCCAAACCTTCTTCATTCTACTGCCTTCCCTCTCTTAGTTATTTCATTTTTTCTGTCCTGTATATAAGCATGTTTGTACATATTTGTTTGCTTGTTTTCTCCCCAGTTAGACTGTGAGCTTCTTGAGGGCAGGGATTATCTTTTGCTTCTTTTTTGTATCCCTAATGCTTAGCACTATCCTCAGAACATAGTAGGCACTTACTAAATTGTGAATACCATTCTATGGTTTGGGCTCCCCCAGAAGGGAAGCAAACTTAGAGCTGCCAAAAAGGGGCAACACCTTGACATGACAAATCTTTAGCATCCCCGGGGAAGCCTAACACAGTCCCTCCCAGGCTTATAGTGCCACCCTGTGGCTTAAACTCCCCCTGAAAAGCAAACATATTTTAGGGCTGCTGGACCAGCAACTTCCTTCCTATCAGAACTGTACTGACCAAATAACTCATGTAATAATGGGATAAGAAAAGGAAAAGAATGACAAGATATAGATCCCATGTTGTGGCTTTAGTTGCATAACACCTTATCATAATAATTAGCTCATTTTAAGCCTAAGGAGCAACATAATGATCCCTGAGGTGCTCTTGACTCTGTCCTCTTCCCCATACTTGCTCTAAATTCATAAATCCAGAAGCTCAGAATAATTCTTCTCTCAATTCTGACATACCTTCTCCCTTTTATACAAATTATTTAGGGTGTGACTCAGTCTCTAACACAATTGTTTTGATTGATTCAAGATGGAATACAGACCCTGTTAACTCCCAGTTGTTATTTTTGAATTCAATAAAAAATATTTTACCTAAGCAAAGCATCAGAGTCAAATGGGGTGGCTTCAACCCCACCCTTACAGTCCTTTACTGAATCTACTCTTTATTGTTTTCCAATGGATACACTGTTCAGGAACTCTCCTTTTCTCTCTTGAAAGCCAGATCTCCAAACTCTTGAATTTAAGGTTATTCTCAATGCCACACTCAAGATTAGCCACACTCAAGCAATCTGCCTTCTCTAGCTGAAAGTCCTGATTCTGTAATCACCCTGCCTATCAGAAAGACTGACAACATACTTTAATTGAAAGAGCACTGGATATGGAGTTAGATGACCTGGTTTTCAATCCTGGCTCTGAACCTCAGTTTCCTTATCTGAAAACTGAAGGGACTGCCCCAGATTTTCTCTCAGGTCTTCTCCATTTCTAAATCCTATGAAGTGTCATAATCCAAGAACACCTAAGATCCACGGGAAAGGATGACAAGCGGCCAGGGAACAAACAGCAAGCATGCACAAGACTCAGTTGAGGACAAGAGTAAGGTACCTATCAAGGGAAGTTCTTGCTTATAGCAGGTTTTTTTCACCTGGTGGTACTATAAGACTACAGGAGCTAAGTGGAACTGGATGGATGTACAGTCCTAAATCTGCCATTTCAGGGATCAGAAAGCTAATCACAAGAAGGATGGGTAGGGAACAAGGTCTGAATGAGAAATGCCAAGGGGGTAGATACAAGGAGAAAATATCTGAATTCCAAATATTACCCTACCCAATATGCTGAGACTAACTCCCCACTTGAAAGCACACAGTTCACAAAATCGAAGGAGAGTTTTATGGAAAATTCACAGAAAACAAAATAAAATCCACCTATAAGAGAGGTGATGAATCTTCTTGATGAGAGGCACATGCTTGTGCTTTCAGATGATAGATCAGTGATAGGGCCAGGAAGAGCCCCACACTCTCCAGGCTATAAGGAGCAAGGAAAGATATCTCACAGCCTATTTGGTTGTTGGAACCAGCTGATGCTGACTCTCTTGGACGTCCAGCAAGGAGTGGGGATTTCTCTTGCCTTCACTCATCCTATGTGGCTATCTTGGCTTCAAGAATGTAAAAGTGAGAACATGTGCTTACATAGAGGAACTAGAAACTGGACCTCAAAACCTTGGCTGCCCCTTCAGTTTTGTGTTCCTTTCCCAAGCCCAGGTCACCAAAGAATGATCCTGAAAAACAAATTTTTCCAGCCCTGATGGTACACTTATGAGTCTGGGAGTCAGGAGTTCTTGAGTCAGCCCTAGCTGCCCAGCAGGAGGTAAATCCTACAAATATTCTGCTTCTCAGAAGAGAAGATGACTATCAAACTAAACTTGAAGAAGAGCCAGAAGAGCCAGACTTTGTGAGCCGCACAGACAGCGCAGATCTGAGATGAATATGAAATATCTGTTTAGCAATCCCACAAATATGTCTTTACCTTTCAGAAGAGATAATGGGTTCCTGTTTCATGCTTTAAGTCTTTGTCAATCCATACTTTTCAGTCTTTTAAGTTCTAAGCATTTCTTTTGTGGTAGGGTTAATAAAAAGCCATCCCCGTATCTGATATCTACTTTGTATATTGAGTACCTTTTCCATGAGGGACCTTATGAATTGCTTTTAGGGGGAGATTCTAGACATAAACCACACCTAAGCTTTATTTAAAAATTCTGCACAGAACTCTAGGGCAAGAGAGGAAGGAAAGAAGGAAGGAAGGAAGGAAGGAAGGAAGGAAGGAAGGAAGGAAGGAAGGAAGGAAGGAAGGAAGGAAGGAAGGAAGGAAGGAAGGAAGGGAGGAAGGAAGGGAGGGAGGAAGGAAGGGAAGGAGAAGGGCTGCCCAAGACTGAAGTGCAGTCCATTAAGTCCAGAGCCATGTTTCCTTTATTGGGAAGTAACCCTCCTGGGCCATAAATGACACTTAGAGAATAAAGACAGACTCCAATGAGCACCACTCCCCCAAATATTGGTGTCATCTTTGTCAATTACAGAAGGCTCCTCCTACAGAAGGAAGTCAGCATGTTGTCTCCTGCTGTTCCCAGAAGGTGTGGCTTCCCACAGTTCCACAGTGGCTCTGGTGGTATCAAACCTTGCCACGTCTCCTGAAATTCCAGGCAGATCCCAAAGGCAGAATCAGTTGTGACACCCTGCCTTGATTGCTCCCACATCTCTGCGCACATCCCAGAAGGCAATGTCTTCAGACACAGCCAAATGTTCTGCTGGAACAAAGTGTTTTCTGTCATTGAGTACCACAGAGAGAAAGGGAGATCTTCAGTGACTTCCCTAAGACATAGATCACAGCTCTGGTGATATAACACCACAGCAGGGACCTCTTCTCACTGAAGTTATTCTCCTTTCCTGCCACCCCATTGATTTATTCCCCCATAAAAACTTATCAGAAAGTAGGGGCCCACCAGTATCAGGGATCTTGATGTCTTTTCTTTTTTAGAGACCTGAGAGAGGTGTACCCCATCAAAGCGACCTCTCCTTGCTTGTTATGAAGCTGACACAGCATCCTTAATTGTCTTTAAGTCCCAAAAATCCTTCTCTAAGGCAACTGGGTAAGATTATTGAAACCACTCTAGGCTATTATCAACCCTGCCTAAGATGAAGGGGGTGGATAGGGGAAGCTGTGCCTTCTCCTGGTTCTCCAGAAACATTCATTCCCTCAGGGAACATGATTCCCTGGGGAGGAAGATGAGCAATATTTATCCAGGCTACATAGCTAAGCATATCATATGATGGAAACAAGTTAAGGAAGGAAGAAAACAAGGTGAAGAAGGAAGATGCTTAAAGTTCTGGTGGTGACCCACCATTTACAATTTAATTTTAGGCACCTTTACGTATTAAAGATTTCTCATACCAGATCTATCTCATGGACTATGTGGTCCAAAATCCTCTCTCCTACACTCAGTGACCTGTATCTGAAGAATCAGAAAAAGGAAGGCACCTGAGACTGGGGAGGTGGGGAAAAAACAAGTTGCAAAGGGGAGCCATGCTATCAATAGGGAACTGTCTGCTGCATATAGGAGAACCAATTCCTCCCTGAATTCAAGTGTTCAGATCACAGTCTGAGGCACAATCATTGGTCATTACCTTAGCTGGTCCAACTACAGATTTCAATAGACCTCATGACATTTCTCAGATTTCTTTAAAGCTCTACCATAGTCTTTTTAACACTCACCTCCTTCAGCAGTGTTGGCCTCCTCTTGACTCTCTACTGCATCAACAAGAATTTCCTAACATTGGAGTTCAAATAATTGACATTTATGAAGCCTTGAAAGTTTACAAAGTACTTTCTATGTGTTATCTCATTTGAGCTTCACAACAAAGAGGTAGTGTGGCAGAGTGAACTGAGTACTGGACTTGGAAGCAGGTCTAAATCATGCCCCTAGCGCGTATTAGCTATGTGATCATGGGCAAATCACTTGGCCCCTCTGAGGCTATTTCCTTATCGACAATGAGGATGCTATGATCAGTGAGTTCCAACTCTAACTCTATGATCCTACAAACAATACCAAGGGGTAGGCACTGAAAGTATTGTTATCTTTATTTTAACCAAAAGAAAATGAGGCTCAGGGAAATTAAGTGCTCAAGGTCACACAGCTAGCAAATGGCAAAGGCAGGATTCAAACTCAGATCTTCCCAATACAGAGCCTAACACTCTAATTCCTATATCACATTGCCATACTGTTACTTGATGCATTTTCATCTTATTGAGAGTGTCTTAGTTGAGGATTTTATATTTGTTCCTGGAGGAAATAAGGAGCCACTGGAGTTTACTGAAGAGTAGGGTGACATGGTAAGATTTTTAGGAAGATCTCTTCAGTGGCTAAATGGAGGGTGAAAGACTCATGGTAGGCAGATAAACCAGCAGGCTATTGCAACAGTCCAGGAATGAGGTAATGAGAGCCTGCACCAGAGTGATGGCAGTGTCAGAGAAGAGTGGGAGCATATGTGAAGGTAAAATTGACAGACCTTGACAACAGATTGGATACAGGGAGGTAAGAGAGAGTGAGGAGTCAAGGATGACACCTAGGTTATGAGTCTGGGGGATTAAGATGAGGATGGTAGTAATAGGGAAGGGAGGGAGGGTTTGGGGGGAAATATAATAAGTTCAGTTTGGGACATTTTGAGTTTAAGAGGAGGACATCCAGTTTGAGATTTCTAGTAGGAAGTTAGAGATGCGAGACTGGACTTCAGCAGAGAGGATGGCTGGAGAGCAGATTTAAGAATCATTATCATAGAGATGATAAATGAATCCATAGAAGTTGAGGAGATCACCAAATGAATTAGTATAGAGAGAAAAGAGAAGAGAGCCCAGTACAGAGCCCTATGGGTTAGCTGCCTAACCTGGAAACTTGTCTTAAGAAGTTAATTATAACCCTCACAAAAGTGTGCATGACCTGGATAAAGATCCAGAAAAGTTGGCTGAAAAGGAATGGTCAGATAGATAGGAGGAGAATCAGGAGAGAGAGAGGTATAAGAAGATTGGGGGGTGGGGAGGAGTGGAGTTATGAATGGCTTTGAATGCCAAACAGAGGATTTCATATTGGATCTTGGAGGTGATTAAGGAGTCACTGGAATTTATTAAGCAGAGGAGTGACATAGTCTAAAGTTCTTTGCAAATCCTAAAACCTGCATACATGTCAGTTGTATTATTATTATTTTCCTTTCTCTCATGAGGGTGACACAACTTAACATTAGATAAAGATGGCCCATCAGTGACATAAGTTTAAAATCTGGGAGCCCTAAACAGAGGTGTTCCCAAAGGGTCTCTCTTAAAGTTTAAGTACAAAATAAACCACCTTTCAATATCTTCCCTGCTCCCTACACCTACCATAATTTGGGCAATGCAGGTGACATAAAACTCTATGGAGAGATACAAAAATATTTTTGCACTAATCTCTTGTAGAATGGAATTCACAAAGTCAACTCATAGTCTTCAAGCAGTGGGTACCTCCTACAGGTTTAGAGGCTTTGCTAAGTCAGTCATCGCCTACAAATGCATTTTTTTCTGGTGCTTTAGGGGAGTGCTTGATAACACCTGGTGAATACTTCTTGTTGGGAAGACAGAACTTTTGATCAACATGCAGGAGACTACGCCTGGGCCTGTGTGTTGTAATAGAGGAGCACTAGATTAGGAGTGAGAAGGACCTGGGTTCAGGTCCCAAATCTGTTCCTCAATCCTTGTGGTATCTTAAGCAAATTATCTGACTTCCCTGAGCCTGTTTCCTCCTCAATAAAGCAAGGGGTTGGACTAAATGATCTCTAAGGGGCCTCCCAGCTCTAAATCCTATGAGATTATAACTACAGTTCCCATATGATGAATTTCTAGTTGGTTTCCAGCCTCTGGACTCACAAGTTTCACAGCAGGACTGTATGTATTCATTTTTAACTATAACACAATTGGACAATGACAAATGGATACCTCTTCCTTCTTAAGTTCTCAGGTGAAGCAGGTAGGTGTCACGGTGCACAGAGCACTGGGCCTGGAGTCAGGAAGATCTGATTTCAAATGTATTCTCAGACACTTAGTAGGTGTGTGATCCTGGGCAAGTCATTTAACCTCAGTTTCCTCAACTGTAAAATGGGAATAATAATAGCACTTACCTCCCAGGTTTGTTGTAAGGATCAAATGAGGCACTTCACACAATGCCTGGCACATAGCAGGCACTATATGAATGTTTTCTATCATTATTATTATTAACAAGTATCATATGATCCCTGGACAAAAAGGGACTTTATAGAAAGCAGTGTGGTTACTTTTGTGTTCTGGAGTCTTTCTGCATTCACAACACCCACAGCCCACCTTTTAGAATTCAGTTCCCATAGATCATTTCGACATCTTCACCAAGACTATTTCCATGTTACCACATTGTTTCTTCTGATCTGGAAGGGAAAAGTTTGTCCAGAAATGCTGAATGAGAGTATGGTTCCCTTTAGCAAGAAATAAAGAGGAAAATTGAGCAGATGGTTTGCAAGGCAGCCAAATGCCAACCCACCGGGGGGAAGTAGACACCTAATGGGACTGAGATGAGCCCTGCCCAAGTCTGACAAAAATTGCTGTGTGTCATCTCCATTTATGCATTGTGGTTTATGAGACATATTAGTGCATCTCAGAGCCTGGCATTTTCATGCATCCTACAGATGATGACCTGCCTTTGAGTCTGGGCTCTAAGTAATTAAGAAACACTGTGTGTTTGGGAGGTGGAGATGAACTATTTATAATGATTCTCTCTGAATGGGAACGTGGCCATTGCTCCCTGGGGGCTGCTTCCGCTGTCACACGCTAGACCACTGCTTAACTGTCACTCAGTCAATAAATGTTTATTAAGTGCCTACTCTGTGCCAGGCACTGTGCTAAGTACTGGAGATATAAAGAAAGGTTGGAGAGTCCCAGCTTTCAAGAAGCTAAATCGAGCTGCTCTCTGGCACCTTACAGGAGCTAAGCCTTCCATCTCAATAGGGACCCTTCTCCATGTAGGGTCTGTGATACCAAGCCCTGAGGCAGTAAAGAAAAGAAAGGAGGGGAAAGAAGGTGAGGGCAGGAAGGATGGAGAATGAAGTTGTATCAGGCACTGCATTCACATACCCAGACTGAACTAGCACAGAGGCATGTCCTTCCTACTCCAACACAGTGGGGAGCACCTCTCTCCTTGCCCCTTACTTCCAGAAGCAAAGAGAGATGTCCCCTCTCCACTCTCCACTGCACAAATATTCTCTCCTCTCCTAAAATAATACTCACTTGCCAGTGATACAAAGGGCTTTATACATGCTAAAACCCAGCCATAACCAAGTGAGCTTCATGAGGCCACAGCAATAACACTGCCTAGAGATGAGTCATCTTGCTGGGATGATTTGGTGATGGCAAAGAGGGTAAGAACATGTACGGCAAAGTTTGCAGTCTGCCCCATCTGTTCAGGGCTGCTTTTATTCTAATAGAGCTGAATGGCTCATTTCAGCTCCAGCTGTGCAGGCTCACACTCGAGGCTCTGGTATACCTGGGAAAGCCTGCAGATAGGGAGAAGACAGTGTCAGACCTTAGCCCATCTAGGATCTTCCTTTTATTTTGACCAAACACATCAAAAAAGAACTCTGTGTCCCCCTTTTATTCAGGCAGAAATTCTGTGGGTTTCATTTTGTTTTTTGGGAGTTTTTTGGTGAGGCAATCCGGGTTAAGTGACTTGCCCAGGATCACATAGCTAGTAAGTGTCAAGTGTCTGAGGTCAGATTTGAACTCAGGTTCTCCTGACTCCAAGGCTGGAGCTCTATCCACTGCACCACCTACCTGCCCTCATTTTGCAGAAAAATAAGCCAGTGTTTTCACAATCCACTTCTAAGAACATCTACTTTGAGAAAAATGAGTATGTACGTACATACAACTGTAGAAGTGGTAGAGGCCTTAGACATCCATTAGTCCATTCCCTTCACTTTACAGATGAGGCCCAAGGAATTGAAGTGGCTTAAGCCCAGTTTTGAGCCCAGGTCTTCCAACTCCTAATCCTGTGCTTTTTACACTACACCAGGAGGCCTAGAATAATTTTCTTTTTTATTGTATTTTCTTTTTATTGATTTATTTTGTTTTTATATCATATTTATTTCCAAAAATATCCCTCCATTCTCCCCTACTGAGTAAGTTATCCTTTGTAACAAAAATTTTTTAAAGAATTTAAAGCAGTTTGGTAAAAACTAACCCACACATCAACTGTGGATGAGAATATATACAACATGGAATAATTTACTTTCTATGTGAAATAATGTGATCAACAAGGTCATAATTCTTTTTTTTTAAATTTGGTTAGGCAATTGAGGTTAAGTGACTTGCCCAGGGTCACACAGCTAGTAAGTTTTATGTGTCTAAAGTCAGATTTGAACTCAGGTCCTCCTGAATCCAGGGCCAGTATTCTATCCACTGCGCCCCTAGCTGCCCTACAATGTCATAATTCTTAATCAAGGTTTGGACCCTAAAATGAAAATTTCAGAAACAGCATCTGAGCCAGTGGGGAGGGGGAGGGGGTGCCTGTGCCTTCAGCATGACCACATATCTCCCAGAAACTAATCAGTGCATCACAGCTGTATCATAGCAGGAAAGACCCCACAAAAGCCCTAGAGTCACTCACCACCCACAAAAAAACTCACTTGAGGACCATGAAACAAAAAGGGGGCTACTACAATACCTTTGTTTGCTTCGGTGCACATTTGGAATTACCCTCCCCCTTCCTATCCTGACTAGTGTCATGCTCTAGAACCTCCCTTGTTAGGAGCCTACCCAGGGTCAGACATTTTATCTATATGTGTATGTGTGTGTATAAATGTGCATAATACACATACACATAAAGTAGTAGCAGAACTCATCTTTTCCCCAAAACCTTTCACCTCTCCTACCTTCCTTCTTATTCTAAAAGGTAATAAATACCATCCTCCCAGTTCTCAGAAATCCAACCTAAGTACCACTCAGGTGTACACCCTCAATACCTCACACCTGGACTACTGCAATAGCCTACTGGTGGGTTGGCCTGCCTCAACTCTCTCTTTATTCCTATCCATCCTCCATTCAACCCCCAAAGTGACTTCCCCAAAGTACAGGTCCAACCATGTCACCACCTCCACTAATTTAATACACTCTACTGGCTCCTTAATGCTTCCAGGATCAAATACAAAATCCTCTGATGTTCAAAATTCTTTATAACTTAGCCCCCTCCTACCTTTCCAGTCTTCTTGTACCTTATTCCCCACCAAATACTCTTGAATCCCAGTGACACTGGCCTCCCCGCTGTTCCACAAACAAGACACTCCATCTCTCAGTTCCAGGCATTTTCTGTCCCCCATACATGGAATATACTCTTACTCCTCATTACTGCCCAGTCTCACTTTAAATATCAACTAAAATCCCATCTTCTACAAGAAGCCTTTCCCAAGCCTTCTTAATTCTAGTGCCCTCCTTCTCTTAATTACTTCCTGTTTATCCTATACATAACTTATTTGGACATATTTGTTTGCTTTTTGTTTCCTCCATTAGATTTCAAGCCTGAGAGCAGGAACTGTCTTTTGGCTTTTTCTGTATGCCCAGTGCTTGGCACAGTTCCTGGCACAAAGTAGAAACTTAATAAATTTTTATTGACTATTGATGAGACAGAGACAGGTAAAGACAGAGACACAGAGATGGAGATGGAGAGATAGAGACAGAAGCACAGGAACAGAGAGAGATGTGAACTCATGCCAAGTAAAGGTGGAGTATTATATAATGGTAATAATGTAATGGGGGTAATCGAGGGACCCCCCCCATCTGCTGGTCTTCATGTACCCTGTAGCCCTAAACACAAACTCTGGTACCTTCTGGCAGGCAGGCCCCTTGTTAAAAAGACATTCAAAACCAAAAGCTTCTGGTTAGTCCCCATGTATGTTCTCCCACCCCCATGATGGAATACAACCTCAAAGAGATTGGTCATGGAGAGGCAAGAGCTGCCCAATTATATGCAGAGACTTCTACTCTTTCTCTCTCCTTCTTCTCCTCTGGATGTCCAGATTAGTACTCTAAGAATTCTCTCTGGAGCTTCCTTGGGGTGAAGCAAGAGACCCCTTCCCCATCATCCTACCTTGGCCCCCACCACCTATGGCAGTTCTTCACACATGGCAACAGGACTATGTGCTGATGCAGGTGAGCCCAAGACTGTATATTAAGGCTTTGGCTGCCTCTTCTGCTCTGCATTGGTTTCCCTGAGCAAAGGAGACAGAAAGCAATTCTGCGATGGCCATTTCCAGCCTTGGAAATCATGGAGTCATGGAAAGATCCAGGTAACTGGCAGCAGGAGGTGCTCCCTGTACTGCTACAATGAATCTTTGAAGAGATGAGCCTTAATATCAGTGCCTTTCCTCTGCTGATTTATTCTGCCTATATCTTATCTGTACATAGTTGTTTCCATGTTCTCTCTCCTATTAGACTATCCATTACTTGACAACAGGGGCTATCTTTTCTTTTTCTTTGTATCTTCAAACACTTAGCACAGTTCCTGGCATGCAGTAAGCACTTAATACTTGTCTGACCGACCACTATCAGGAGGATGACTCCATGCTCTGGCCTGTCTTGTTAGAAGAGATGAACTTTGAAGGAGTTATTTGGACAGTACCGAGCTAAAATGAAATGGCTCTTCAGCAGTCCCACAAAATGTTTTGATGTTTCAAGTATCAACCTACTAGGAAAGAATAATGGGAGTCATGGGTTACTGTTTCATGTTTCAGGGTTTTGTCAGTGTATACTTATGAGTCTTTTGTGACATAAGCATTTCTTTTGTGGTAGAAGAAATGAACAGCTGCTCAAGCTGGCTAATAATTCTTTTGGTGGAAGACCCTAGTCATGAGTTATACCTAAGCTTTAACTGATTTGTCCTGGAACTCTGGCATGCCCTCTATTTAAAGGCCAGGCTCCAGGGCAGCTAGGTGGTACAGTGGATAGAGCACCAGCCCAGGAGTCAGGAGGACCAGAAATCAAATCCAGCCTCAGACACATAACACTAGCTGTGTGACCCTGGGCAAGTTACTTAATCCCAATTGCCTCACTAAAAATTTAGAAAAAAAAAAAAAGGCCAGGCTGCTCCAGTACTGAACTCAGCCTGTACTAATCCAGAGCTGGGGCACTAAACTAGGAGAGTGTTCCAGGCAGAACATTCAGACCTGAGATACAAGTTATAGGAATAAATGTAAAGTCTTATACTTGAGTTCACAAAAAATCAATTTCACAAGTACAAGATGGGGAGGATATGGCTACATAGTAATTTGTCTGAAAAGGAAGAAAAGGTTTGAGGTTTTGAGTGAACTCCAAAGTCAACATGAGTCAGCAGTTTGATATAACCATTAGCTAAGAAAGCTGAGATCTTGGACTACATTAAGAGAGGCTGTGTGTTCTGAACTAGGGAAGTGGTAGTCCCAATGTTCTCATGTGGAGCATTACATTCAATTCTTGGTGGAACGTTTTAGGAAACAATGAGAGCTAGAAGAGAGTTAACAGGAGGGAGGATTTGACTTCATGCTATTGAGGACTGGCTGACGGAACTGGAGATGTATCCTAGATGAGAGAAAACTTAGGAGGGGTAGGATATTGGTCTTCAACTGTCATCTGGAATAGGAAGTAGAGTTGTTTTCCATGGCTGCTCCAAAAGCCAGAATTGGAGGAATGGATAGACTTTCAAAGAGGCAGGTGATGAGAACTTTCCAAAAATGTCATAGTAGTGAGTTCCCTCTCATTGAAGGTCTTCAAGCAAAGTCTCTCTGTCCACTTGTTAGGTCTGTTATAGAAGGGATTCTTTATCAGGCATAGATTGGACTAGATGGCCCCTGTGGTCATTTCCAAACTCTAGAATTATATAATTCTGTAACACTACTCACATTTTCATAGTGCTCTATGGCTTACATAGCACTCTCTTCACAACAAGCAATACTATTCCCATCTTATAGATGAGGAAACAGAAGTTCAGTCTAAGGTCACACAGCTAGTAAGTTCTAGAGCTGGGCCTCAAATTGGATATTCTGACCCTAACATCAATGCTTTATGCACTGTGACCTGACACCTCTCAGGTGCTACCTCCAGCAAGTCTGTAAGTCAAGCGTTAACATAGACCACCACTCTAACAGTGCATCCCCTAATTCAACACCACTCCTGTCCCCCAAGCCCACCAATTCCTGACAGCCCACAGAGGGCTACACCAGATAACTCAACATTTCAGAAGAAATGAATAAACAAGCCTGTACAGTGATTAAACTCTCTAATGCTAAGAAAGACACACGAGATACCCACAGAGTCAGAAAGCAGGGGACACACAGCTATAAGAACCAGGCTCTTGAGATCTTGTGGTCTTGACAGTCATGCTACAGGTGCAGTCCAAGCTCTATGCTGCTATGCTGGCTGACCTCAGTGAGCTGAAGGAGCCAGATAAACCAACATATGGAAGGCATCCATCTACTGGTTCTTATAGCACCTGATGCCCGGTGAATGGGCAGGCACTGTTCTACTGGGCTCCACTAACAGGCAGAATCACCCTATGAGCAGCTGTGGTCTTGCAGGTGGTCCACTGCTCCTGTGGTAGACAGGCAATCAGTAACTCATGAAAACAGACACAAACACTCTGAGCTAGGACAGGCCTGCCAGACTCTGCCTGTATGGTTGTCTGGGCCGAAGTAGTTGACATAGGTAGAATGAGAAGCCAGCTACCTAATGTGATTTCAGGGGGTCTTCTAACCTCCCTTGCCAAAAAAATACCTCTTCTACCTGCTCTCAAATAGAAGCCTTTTCCAGGAAGGCATCGTAGTATAGTGGAACAAACATTAAAATTGGAGCTGGAAAATTTGGACTGAAATCCTAGCTCCGTCATTTCCCACCTGTGTGACCTCAGGCAAGTCACTCTCTTTGGGCCTCAATTTTCTCATGTATAAAATAAGGGCTTTGGACTAGTCTAGCTCTAAATCTATTGTCCTGTTCTATGACTACAGATAGAGCTTAAACTGAAGTTAACCCCGGGAAAGGCAACAAATTGATATAACTTCACGCTAAGGTATAAGTGAATGATGTCTTTTCCTGAGACCACGTTTTGAAAGGGGAAGGAAGTTATTCAGAACCTGAAAGAGAAGGGGAGATGAGGGGGAGGGTAAACCATAAAGAGGAAGGAAGGGCACTGAAAGGGAAGACTAAGGATACTGCTAACTTTACAGCTTTGTCAGGGGCTGACAAAGCACTGAAGAGATGGTCAGGAGACCTGAATGTTTTGCCCCATTGTGCTACCACATAGCAGTGCAGCCTTGAGAGCCTTCCTCTCTGAGAATCTCCCTTTCTTCCTCATGAAAAAAAGGACATATGAAGAAATATGCTATCTGCATCCAGAGAAAGAACTGATAAATAGAAGTATGTATAGAATAATTTTACATATATGTATATATATTTGCATCTAATGGTAGCCATCTGTAGAGTGGGGAGAGGGAAGAAAAAAAGGGAAAAAAATAAATTTACATGATAATTTTATCGCATATTTGAAAATAATAGCAAGTTGTATATAATAGATTTTCAGTTTCGTGTATAATCATCTTTTTTATTGTACTATATCACGTGGAAATGCTTGCTTTATTCCATAAATTAAAAATAAAATTTAAAAGTTTTTTTTAAAATAATCTCCCCTTCTTCAGCTATAAAAGAGGAGGCTGGATGAGATGATCTCTAAGGTCCTTTAAACAAGCAAGCCTCTTGTAATGGCTTGTGGATGGATAGATTCTAGCTCCCAGAGATCAAAGCATCATAGGAGCCAGAGACAGAAGGGATATAGTCCAACTCTGTCATTTTACAGGTGAGGAAACTGAAACATACAGAGGTTATGAGGCAGCAAATATCACATTGCCCTTCCCGGTGCTTGTTTCCCCTTCTGGATAAGAGTGACTCCTTGGTGGGCTGCAGAGTGCTGGTAGTTAATCACTCTTTACTCTGGTGAGTATGTCAGGAGCAGAGCCTCTGAAAAAGGACAGTAAAATATCTGTTTGGCTCTCAAGGATCACCACTGGCAAGGGAGACTGGACCTCCCGCCCAACACATTCAAAGTGCATAGAGGGCAGAAGGGGAGGGAACCTGCTGCAGTTCTGCAAATAGCATGTTCTGCAGCACCATGAGGAACTGGGCCAAAAAGCATCTGAGACAGAAAGGTCCCTGAACAAAGAATAAGAGCCAGCGTCATTTGGTTTTCAGGAAAGACTCTGAAAGCTACGAAAGGTGCAGGTTTGTCGCCCCCTCCTGTCCTTTCTTTGCAAATCTGAGTTCAAGGCAGAGACAATGAAATGGAAGGCAGGAGAGAAAGGAGGAGGCAGAGAGGAAATCAAAGACCCCCATACAGAAATTTCTTGCTAAGTTACGCCAGCTGTAGGAGTGGGGCAGAAGGGACACCAACAAGTGACTCACTTTATGAAACCGGATTCTCTAATGGGGACCTGGTGGAGGCAGCGCCTTGAAAACAGCCCTTAATTATATCAACAATGTATCATTCGTAATTTGCCAAGAAAATAAAATCGACTCAAATGACTTCCCTACATATAGTTCATCTCTCCCACAGGTTGATGTAATGTTGACAACTGAGGCCAAATGAAGACATTTAAAGGAATAGTTCTCTCCACCATCATCTAAGATCCTTTTTCCCCCCTTTTGGACCTGGCGTGTGATTTCATTGACCTAGGGTGAGGAGACTTACAGTCTCAGAAAGCTGCCTAGGGCATTGAGATGTTAAATAACCTGCCCACAATCACATTACCAAAATATGTCAAAGACCATGTCCCAGACCTTCTTGACTCCAAGGTCTTCTGGATTGTGATACTAGCTCTCTACCCAGAGTATGAGATTGTCTCTCCCTCCACCCTCTCTCCAATAACAATATTTACTCTTATCTTGTGAGAAAATGAGGACAGGGTTCAGTTGTATTTAACCACACACACACACATACACACGCACACACACGCACACACACACACACACACACACACACAAACACACACACACACACACATATCTGAGATAATATCTGTAAGGCATTTTGAAAATGCTGAATTTTTTAAAGATTTGAAAAATTTTGAAAATCTTGAAAAAGTTTAAAAAAAAACTTTAAAGTCCTATATGGAAAATGGTTTGCTGATAAAATGATTACAGCTGCAGATGTACTACTTCCAACCGATCACAACTTTTCCTGAATTCTATGACAGTAACACAATTAGTGTTGAATGGTTCCCATTCAACAATTAAGAGGGATTTGGTACCTTGTAAAGGTACCTTTGGTACTTTACATAGAAAGTTTTTTCTCCTTTTTAATTTCTTATTTAAAAGTTAGTTTGTCTTATTTTAAAGTGAATGCTACTTTTTTCTAGTGGAAAAATGAAAAAGAGACACATGTTTGTCAAGGACACCAGAAACGCTGTTTTCCCTACCCTACAACAGTCAACACATGAGCTCATCACCCAGCATGAGACAACTACGTGGCACAATATATAGAGTACTGGGACTAGAGGCAGGAAGACCTGAGTTCAGATCTGTTCTCAAACACTTCAACATGAGAAATTCTTTCCACTTACTAGCTGTATGACCCTGGGAAAGTCACTTGGCAGTGAGGTGGCATAGTGGATAGTGGGGAACCTGTAGCCTCAAGGCTACATGTGGCTCTCCAGGTCCTCAAGTATGGGCCTTTGAATAAAAGGATTTTTTCTGTGAAGTTTGGATTCAGTCAAAGGGCCACATGTGGCCTCGAGGCCGCAGGTTCCCCACCCCTCAACTGATGGGACTAGATTCCAGAAGACCCAAGTTCAAATCCAGCCTCAGACAATTATAAGCTGTGTGACCCTGGACCAAGTCACTTAAGCCTCTATCTGCATCAATTTCCTGAATTGTAAATTGGGGATAATAATAGCACCTACCTCCCAGGGTTGTTGTGAAGATTAAAGGAAATAATATTTGTAAAGTGCTTTGCACTGTGTTTGACACAAATAGGCACTATATAAATGTTTATTCCCTTCTCTCACCAGTTCCAAAGAGAGTATCAGGCCTCTGAAATCTTCCTTCCAATTCCTCCCTCCTCCATTTTGTCTCCCTGGGGGTGTCAGCTAGCCCCAAGAATGCAATGGGGAATCTCCTGCAACCACCTGCCCCTGGTCCAGACATTTGTTGGAATAAAAGAGATATAGAAATTGTGAAAAGTGACACAACCAGTAAAAGCCAGAGCCTATCTGTGTAAAAAACACTGGGAAGTTCAAATTGGAATGGAAAGACCAGAACATCAATGGGCCAGAAGGGGACAGGCAATACTGGGCATTCTGCCATAGCTGACAGTTGTTCAAAGGTCTCTGTAACTGGAGATATCCCCTGTTCTGCTCCCTGGGTCCAAATGAAACCATAGATTTCATTCTACCATAAGTTCTGACCAGACAGCTGCCTGTCTATGCCAAGCGCTGGAGGGATTCCCACTGGAGGTGCCCTCAATCCCTACAATGCTTGGGCCATAAAGGACTCAGGTGAGCAGCAAGTCCAGTCTCCATGGAGTGACCTATTATTAGCTAATTATGAGTTGTTATAATTATTATTACTGATGGGGTAAGGGATTCATAGAATAGATGGAGCTCCTTGACTAGTGTACAATAAATTCAATTCAACTAAATGACCTCAGAGGTTTAATAAGTGCCTACTACCAGACAGAATATAAATCTTGTTCTCAAGAAGTTTACAGTCGAATAGAAAGAAAGATACACACACAAGTAACTGCAAAATAGGGAGAACGGGACATGCACAAAGGAAAGGGTTAGGCAAAGGGCCAAAAGAAATCTGAGTAGGGAGAGATCGCTTTCACATGGGGGAGAACAGAAGGAAGAAGGGAGAGGAAATCTATTTTAGACGTGAAAGCCTTCACAACCAGAGGAACAGAGATAGGAGAAAGACAGAGGACAAAGAGAAGTTAGGCTATTTAGCTGGGACACCATATCCTAAGGGTATGAAGCTGGAAATGTAGTTTGGAGGTCAAGACCAGAAGTTTACTGAGTAGTCAATGTTGTTGTTCAGTCTTGTCTGAGTCTTTTGTAACTCCATTTGTGGTTTTCTTGGCAAAGACACTGGAGTGGTTTGTCATTTCCTTCCCCGGCTCGTTTTACAGATGAAGAAACTGAGGCAAACAGGGTTAAGTGATTTGCTCAGACACAGCTAGTAAGTGTTTGAGGCCTAATTTGAATTGAGGAAGATGAGTCTTCCTGACTTCAGGCCTGGCACTCTACCTACTATACCACCTAGCTGCCCATGAGTAGTCAATGGGAAAGCAGCTATTGAAGACCCAGGAGTAAAGTAATCAAAGTGATGTATATACCAGTAAGATTATTAGTGCAAGATGAAGGATGGGTTTGAAAGAGGACAGATAGAAAGCATGATAACTAGAAAATTATTTCCAACCATGGCATAAGGGATAAGCCTTTGGCATATCATTCAGTAAATACTGTTATATTTACACTAAATACTAAGCATTAGACAGTGCGCTGACAGGTGCAGAATACAAAATTGTAGAAGACACTATCCCTGCCCCTCAAGGAATTTAAAATCTAGTCGGGCAGATACAACAAACTTAATTCTCTTCATTACAGGCGAAAAGGAGCAGGGAGGACACTGAGAGGGGATGATACTTCAAATGAGTGTCCTAAGGTCATTTGAATATGAAATCATAGACACCAATAATCCTCATTCTTACATATTTTAATGATCATGCACGAAGTATGCAGCTTTGGCTCCCATTAATCACAGAAAATACTTAGCAAATGACAGAGCAGCTTTTATCTGAAGACCTCTGAGTACTTCATAATCACTCATTAATAAAGCCTCCTGTCACCTCCTGAGAGGTGAGGAGTGTTTTCCAGATGGGTTAGCAAAGTCTCTAGAAAGTTAAGAGCCTTATCTAATATGCCTCTATGAGTTAGTGACTATGCCAGGAATAGAAACCTAAGGATTTGGCACCCAGCTCTCTGGCCAAACCACAGCTCTCATGATTCAGTTGGTGGTAATGAAGCCACAGCATCTGTCATTCTGAGTCTTCTTAGGATATACTGCAATGATTGACCCCCTCCCAGCCCCATTCCCTCACTCTCACATCTAGCCTCAACTGAAAACAGCCTACATAAATAAACAGAGGTCTTTTTCAGAGATTATCCCTCTGGTTTCTCCTCCCCTGGCCTCAAAATAATTTTTAAGTGCTGAATCTGAGGTCCTATGAGATATCTCTCCTTTATCCTTCTCCCCGTTTTTTCCTCCCACAATACGCAAGATCATTTGGCAGTCAGAGCTCATGGACTATGACAGGCTCCATGAACAAGCCAGATATCCAGGGATGAGTCCTGCATCAAGAATGACCTGCAGGGGCACTTAGGTTGTGCAGTAGATAGAGCTCCGGCCTTGGAGTCAGGAGGACCTGAGTTCAAATCTGGCCTCAGACACTTGATTCTTACTAGCTGTGTGACCCTGGACAAGTCACTTAACCCTGATTGCCTCACCAAAAAGCAAAAAAAAAAAATTACCTTCAGCTCTGGATTCTAGGTGCCATCAAAGGCAACTTTCCAGCAGAGACAAAGTCCAGAGTCAATGCCCAAAGAAGATACAATCATATGCCAGTCAAACATACTTGGCACAATCGCCATGGAGAGCCAAAAGTTCTGGCTGTTGGGAAAATTAGGAAATGCATTAACTTTGGTCAGTGGTCTCCCTGACTCCTTCTCACTCCTCAAGTTGTACCATCACCCCAGTGCCCTCGTGATGTTCTCTACTCTCCTTGCTCCGAGTATATCCCTCTTTCCTTCCTCCACAACTATCTAATCTTATTTCTGTCCTGTGTCCCTTCAGGATAACAGGTGGGAAAGCAATCTCATAAACAGACCTATTGCTAAGGTATGACTGGATGACAAAGGGTGAACATGCTACTCTTCCTACAGGTATTCACATTTCAGTGAGGGAATTCTGGAGATAAAACCTTAACCCAAAGGAGTGACTCTCTTATGGTAGAATTGCAACCGATGTGGCAGATCAGTAGGAAAATATTTGGGGACAGAAGGCTTTTCCTTTAAGCTATACTATGTTGGGAACACTTACATATAAGGCCAGTTATTTATACCAAATGATGTCCACCACCTCCTGTCCCTTATACATATGAATGAAAAAAAAAACAGAAATAAATGCAGCTTCCTGTATTTCAAGATAAAGGGCTGCGAATGCCACGAACATATGATAAGAGGGATGAAATATGACATGAGAGCAGCTGGTGTGGAAAAAAAAAGACCTGGGGGGTTTAGTGGATTGTAGTCTCAACATTAGTTGGCAGTATAATGTGGCATCCCAAAAAGTCAATGGGATTCTATATTCTCTAAAGAGCAGCTAGGTGGCACAGTGGATAGAGTGCCGGGTCTGGAGTCAGGAAGACTCATTTTCCTGAATTCAAATCTAACCTCAGACACTTATTAGCTGGGTGACCCTGGGCAAGTCACTTAACCTTGTTTGTCTCAGTTTCCTCATCTGTAAAATGGGCTGGAGAAGGAAATAGCAAACCACTTCAGTATCTTTGCCAAGAAAACCCCAAATGGAGTCATGAAGAGTCAACAATGAATGCTCCCCGTGGGCCACAAAGTATGTTTATTCTGGGGGTGGGTGGGAGGGAGAGCTGATCAAGGAAACACCTCTCCCAGCTCTGATTCTGACTTTCTAGACTTCCCTATTACTCAACCTCACAGGTACCTTCCCCCCTCCCCTTTCAGTGCCCTTTTCTGTATTGTCTTCCCTCATTAAAATGCCCTCCTTAAGGGCAAGGTTTACTTACACACACACACACACACACACACACATATTTTGCTTGTATTTGCATTCTGAGCACTTAGCACAGTGTCTGGCACGCAGTAAATGCTAAATCAATTATTTTTGCCTGGACCACATTAGGATCTTTGAGAGCATCTCCCTGTGAAGGATGTGGACGCTTCTTTGAGAGGACTAGTGATATCTTCTGATTAAGCCTCAAAGACTGCAGCTGAACTAACTGGTTGGCTTGGATTCCTGTGGTAATTATTGGGAGAAGCTACCTGCTCTGGGATGGTCTATAAAAGGAACTGAGAGAGTTGTTTTTCCTTCAACTTTCGACCTTTCTTCCAGAGAGATCCTGAGTATGAAATGCCTCTGTGAATCAGGGATGGGGGGTTGGGGGTTGGAAAGAGAACTCCAGCAAGAAACACACAACAGCTTCTTGTGATAGTACCTGTCACCAGAAAGCAAAGAATCTGACAATGCCTAATTCCTGGCCCCAGTCTCGGAGCAGTGAAGTGACCTCTCAACCACCGGACAGGCATAGAGCAGGGAAACACAGGGCCAAGTGGTGAGAGTTCCTGAGGGTTGTCTCTCTAGCAGACTCAAGTTCAAGAGTTTTAGACTCTGGTCTTCAAGCAGCCCACAGTTACGTATATACATATGTGTATGTGTATGTGTAGATAGAGCCAGAATTTATAGAACATTTTAAGATCTGAAAAGTGCTTTATAGATATGATCACATTTGATTGTTATAACAAACCTGTGAAGTAAATGAGGTTATTATCTCCATTTTACAGATGAGAAAACCAAGGCAGACAAAGGTTCAGTGATTTGCCCAAGTTCATACAGCTAATAAGTGTCAGAGGCTAGAGTGAATTCACATCTTTCTGATTCCAGACCCAGCACTCTATCCACTGCCCAAGTAGTGGCAGGGCAGGACTCCTTAGAAAAGATCAGCTTCAAGAGTCACCTTTTGAGTAATCCTAAGGCAAAGAGTTTGGGGATTTAGCCGTTCCCCAGAAAAATGTTCTTACAAAAGTAAGAACGATAATTACACAGCTCTTTGGGCTGGAAGGAGAAGAATCAGGAAGGGACTAAAGTCATGGAGACTATAAGCAGAGAAGGAAGACTCAAGGTATCTGGACCTTACCCTCTACTGCAACTGCCTTATTCAGATGGTACATCCTAATGGGAAGGGGGTTACAATCTAAGAACAATAAGTACATTTAACTTGCGGGAAGGAAATGCCACAATCCATATGCTGGCATTATTGGAGGAAGGAAAAGGAGACACTATGAGAAACTCTGGGAAAATGGGACTCCCCAAAAGGATGGAGCATCATCCTGCTGGGAACCCCAAGTTAAGGTGCATTCTGAGGGGAGTCCAAACCACAGAACACTGTTTTGATGTACAGGACTTTAGAACCCTAAAGAAAAGTAGAGTTCAAAAGAGGAAGAGAATTATTTTGATTGTGATACTTTTATGTGTTTTTTGCCATTTTTGGTGAGCCCCCTGAGTCCTTTGCATTTTCCGTGGATAGAATAAAGCCTCTCTGGTACTAGCATTCAGTAACCTGAAGGTTTTTTAAGGGAGCTGGGGACGTTGTTACTCACAGTTGTGGATATTTGGACACAGACTCTAGAGTAAACCCTGGGTTGGGGTATTATGAGTCAAATGGAGCTGTGAATTTTAGGGTCAACCCCAACACTGGACACATTCCATGTAAAGCCAAAGCTTAGGACATTGGGCCACAAGCCACTCTTAAAATGCCAAGAATATTTATTCCTCACTAAAGCCTAAATCTATTCTATGTTTTGAGATATTACAAGGAGAACCTGACTAGTATTAGCAGACTTGAGAAAAAAAATCTAGAGAATGAGAAAGGAAGGAAAAGTAGTTTAGGACTATTTAATAAACCTTTCTTTCCACAGATCAGCCTAAGACTTAGGGATACATAGTAATTTCAGCCCAAGAATATTTTTTAAAGGAATTTTATAAGGAACAGATACCTGGAGTCTTCAATGGAAATGGTTTTTTTCTTCATCCATAAGTTGTGTCACTAATAGCCCTTGGTTGAGTTTTTGGATAAACTGAGGTTTGCTTTTGGATAGAGAATACTATACAGAAAATGGTGTTTTCTTTGGGATCTGTGAACACTTTCCAGAGGAAGAAATAGATAACAGTACTGGATTAGTGTTAGGAAGACCCAGGTTCAAACCTGCTTCTGACATTTACTAACTGTGTGACCGTGACCTGATCCCTTGATGTCTCTGAGCTTCAAGCAGTTCTATAAGGTCACTCCTATTGTATCCCATGGGTATTACCTAGTGAGTCCTTAGTGAATAGACGTGTAATGCATATAGATAGTGTATATAGATATCAACAATGATATTCCTGATTGATCCCACATGATGATATCTAGATCTTTACTGAACACCAACCCCAAACACTTCTATACCTAATATGTCTTGTCCTATAAATTATAAGGGGGGGGGGGGAGGCAGCTAGGTGGTGCAGTGGATAGAGCACCAGGACTGGAGTCAGGAAGATTTGAGTTCAAATCCAGCCTCAGACACTTGCTAGCTGTGTGACCCTGGGCAAGTCACTTAACCCCTATTTGCCTCAGCTCCTCATTTGTAAAATGAGGACACACTGGAGAAAGAAATGGCAAACTATTCCAGTATCTTTGCTAAGAAAACCCTACAGTCAGATACAACTGAATGACTGAACAACAATACATGACATCTGTTTGTTTATAAATATGTTCCTTAGTTGCACCATGTTATAAATATTTTGTGTTCCTTGGTAAAGTGTAAGCTTCCAGAAGGTAGGAAGGGCATGTTTTATTCCTTTTGTACTAAAACACTTGGTACATGTTATAGATACTTAATACAGATAAAATCTTTTATGGTGAATGTCATTACTAAAAAGTAGCAAAGCTTTTTTGATCTTCTAATGGCCCACAGTGATATTGCTTTGTTGATCTGGTAACAAGTAATAATTATAACTCACTTAGATATAAAGAGAAGAACTCCCTCTCTTTGGGTGGACCCCCATGATGAACTTCTGGGAGGGCATGGATCAGAGTTGCCCAGGCTGAGCGGTCACAGACAAGTTATGGTCCAAATCCTCAGAGATGTCTCCCAAATCGATGAGATCATAGATCTGTCCAAATATATACAAAGAATAATCATGCAAAACCAAAGCTGGCCACCCGCCTCACCATTGTGCAGATCCTTAAATGAGTGTTGATAACATTATAGGTAAGGAGAAGATGAAGAAAGTTGAGCTTTGGCCCAACAGATCACAATAACAACAAATCACATTTCTTTAGCCCTTGAAGGCATACAAAGCACTCTCTTCACAACAACCCAAGAGGGAAGTAGTTCGAGTATTTGTTATCCTCATTTTACTGACAGAAAAAAAAAAAAAGAGGCTGAAAGGTTAAGGGATCTGCTTCTATTCACACAGCCAGCATCTTGGCTGCAAGTCCCGAAGCATTCTTTACAGTACACCACACAATGCCTCTCACTTTATGGTTATTTTGTTTTGCCATCCTCCTCTCAAGCTTTCTCACATCAAACATCCCACTTACCCTCTCAAACCACACAATAAAATGAAACACAACAAGATGAAACAGTTAAGAGGAGAGATAGGTTTGCGGTGAAGGCATGTGCATGACACCTCCTTCTACCCCCTAGCAGGGGTTCTAAAATTGGGGTCAAGAGAACTTTTATACTCCCACCCCAAGTGCATTCCGTTCTCTTCAGGATTTCTGCCAAGGCCACAAGCTGAGGGGGAAAGCAGGAAGATTTTCCCAGTGCCACCTCTGTAGCTGCTGCTGTGGATGCCTGGGTAGCCATTAGTCTATAATTGCCCTGAGGGACTAAAGACTAGCACAGAAGGAGAAGGTTGGTAGACTGCACACTAGATGAAAGGAGAAGATTAAAGGAATTTTTGGACTTGTAAGTAAGTGTAGATGGGTTGGAGACAAGCCCCTTGATAGGATATGGAAGGAAAAATGGAAGAAGAGGGATCTGCCTATCCTGTGATTGGCTGATCGTAAGGCATAGCAGCTATACCATCTCTACTTTGGAGACCACTGGCATAAGGCATATCATGACTTGTCAAGAATATGTGGTTCACAACCTATCAGTAGGTTAATATTAGTAGATGAGTCTCAGAAACATTACCTGAAGTTAAATGACATGACAACTGTCACAGAGCTAGTAAATATAAGAGGCAAGATTTGAACCCAGGTCTTCTTTATTCCAATTCTGTACAGGATAATGCCTATAATATCATTATAATTTGTATCCTTGATCCCTTAGGAACTAAGATGATTAGTATAATTAATAATTCAGTATGATTTTTAAAATAAAAACAAGGAAGGTGACTAGCTAACTGCTGATATTCACTCTTCTTATGTATCTGTACAGCAGCAAAGCGAAATACCTTTAGAAAATAAAATTCACTAGAATGAGAAAAAAAGGGAACTTTTAAAAAATATATATTCTGATCACAACATTTAAATAAAATTGGTATTCTTTGTAATCCTATGTATTAATTTTATGCATTTTAGAAAACATTATTCTGAAAAAGTGTCCATAGGTTTCACCAGATGCTACCAAAGAAGAATATAGAGGTGTGAAACCTATAAGTTTCAAATAACTTATTTTCACTTATATTTCACTTGTGAATGGTGGAGCAAAATTCTTTTTCCTCACTTCATTCTATAGTCATAGAATAATAAAGTCATGGAACATTCAGGCTGGAAAAAGATGCTAGAGATCATTTTCTTCAACCCCCTCATTTTACAAAGGAGGAAATAGAGACTAGAGAAGGCAGGTGACTTAGCTGAAGTCATACAGCCATAAACTGAGGGTGTGGTCTCTAGCAATGTGTTACTCAAAATAAACATAACAAAACTAATTAGAAGTAGTGAAGCCTTGATGGCAGCTGGACTGAAATGGGATTTTACCCATTATTCCAGCAAAGTTAGCTATGATAAAAATTTCTGTACTTTTTCCTCTCATTTTCAGTACAAAATAAAAAACTAGGGAAGTAACAAAACATTTTTTAAAACATACAGAAGAAGAAGGAAATTCAGAAGGAACAACATTAACATGTTAAATTTAAAATATATTTTTAAAAAGCTGTAAGTAATAAGGATTTATGTTTTTATATACAATTCTCTTATCCTGTTCTTTTTATATGGAAATGTTTGTGTTTATTGATGTTTGTCAAGTTCACAATAAAAAAAAATTTTTAAAAAAAAGGATTTACTTTCAAAGATGTTTCCACAGGAAAATGTCCTTGGAAGAGGCACCTGAAAGGTTAAGAAAGATGGCAAACATATAATAAAAATGGCTATTTCAAAGGAGCAACATAAGACTTGCATGAACTGATGCAAAATTAAGTAAGCAGAACCCAGAAAAATATATTCATGATTACAAACAGATAAAAAAAAATTTTAACTGTATACTAGAATGACCAAGCTTGGCCCCAGAGAAAGAGTTGAGAAAATCAACTTCCTCCCTCCATTGCACAGGTTAGGGATTATGGGTGTGGTAACTATATATATTACATGATATAGTTGATGAATTATTTTGCTTAACTGTTTTTCTATCTTTTAAATCTTCCTTACAAGGGATGACTCACTAGGGAAGGAAGGAGGATATGTTTAGAAACAAATACGTCGCAACAGCAAAAGGTACCAGTAGAAATAATGATTTTTTTTTTTCAGCGCAAAGATGGATGTGGTTGGCCAGGCCCAAGGTATGCTTGGAATTGCGATCCTCAGTGTGTTTTCTGCAACCTTGCCAGAATTCAGCAGCACTTTCCTAGTTTGAGATCCCACCCTTTGCTTTCTCACAGCCTGTTTCCCTTCCTCTGTCTTCTCTGCATTGGAGGCAGCCAGATGGCATAGTGTACCAAATGCCAGGCTCGGAGTCAGAAAGTACTGAGTTTGAATCCTGCTTCAGATGCTAAATGGTAGAATGACCCTGAGCAAATGCATTTAACTTCTCAACTTCAGTTTCTTCACTTGTACAGTGGAGATGATAATAGCACTTACCTCACAGAGCTGTTATGAGGATTAAATAAGACAAATGAGACACGTGAAATATCTTGTACTATATAAATGCTGGCTATTATTATTGTTAGGGCAGCTAGGCAGAACAGTGGATAGAGTACTGCGCCTAGCATCAGGAATATCTGAGTCAAAATCCAGCCTCAGACGCTTACTAGCTGTGACCCTGGGCAAGTCACCTAATCCTGTTTGCCTCAATTTCCTCATCTGTAAAATGAGCTAGAGAAGGAAATGGCCACTGGCCCTGGAGTCAGGAGAACTCCAGACACTTACTAGCTAGCGTGTGACCCCAGCTGGGCAAGTCACTTCATCCTCATTGCCTCCACAAAAAAAAAAAAAAACGACAAAGAAAAGGAAATGCCAAACCACTCCAGCGTCTTTGCCAAGAAAACCCCAAATGGCGTTACGAAGAGTGAGACATGACTAAATAACACCAACCAATTGTTGTTGTTGTTGTTGTTGTTGTTGTTATATCACAGGAATTTCCCCCAGTGCCTGCAGGAATCCTTTATTCCATGCAGAGTTTCTGATATTTCATAGGTTTTCCTCTTTTTTTCTAGATGTTTATCAGACCTTGCCAATAGGTACCACTCCTTCCTATGTAACATATCCCAACCTGAAAATTCCTTCTGTTTGAAGCTTCAGGGCCTCTAAAATGAATTACAGTTCCACTCCTATGAATTACTAATAACAGCCAACAATTATTTAGCACTTTGAGTCTTGCAAAGCACTTTTCATAGATCATCTCATTTGGTCCTCACAACAACCTGATGAGATAGGTATCATCATCATCATCATCATCATCATCATCACCATCATCATCATCCCCATGTTACTGATGAAGTTGAGAAATGAGGTTGACTTGCCCAGGCTCACACAGCTAATCTGATGTGGCACTCAGACTCAAGGCTCCCTGACTAAGCCCAGGACTCCATCCACTATACCAAGCCACCTCTCCAAAGAATGGGTTCAAACCACACACTTGGTTGTCTGAAGCTCTGTTACCACTGGCATAAATAATAGAGCTGGCCTCAGAGTATGATCTCAAAAATCAGGACAGAATAGTCAGAGCAGAAAATTATTATTCCATGCTTAAAGGATTCATGTTCAAAGTTTCAGGAAACACAGAATATACATCTAGAAGCTGTAGGGTGAAGTGGGGGGATGTGGAACAAGATGTTATAGGGAGTAGAGGGAAAGTTAAATCTCCCCTACAGTGAAATCAGAGGAAGGAAGAAGGGGCAGACAACACCAAACTGCACTAAGGTAAAGTGTATCTCAAGGTCCAGAAGAAGCCCCAAATCCATAAAATGACACTCTTCCACTTCAACAGATTGTGGAACAGATTCTGGGGCTCTAGCAGGCAGAATAAGGGTTAGCCTTCAGCTTATTATCCTCAGGAGAGCATGGGAACATTCCAAAGGGTACAGGTCATCCTTTCTGACTTCCTACCATCCCAGTCAACCAATAAAGGCCAAATAATACCAAGTATTTACAAAGCATTTTATAAATATCTCACTTTATCCTCTCAACAACCCTGGGAGGTAAGTGCTATTATTATCTCCATTTTACATAAAAGGAAACTGAAGCAGATAGAGGTTAAATGACTTGCTCAGGGTCACAGGTCTGAAGCAGGATTTGAACTCCGATCTTCCTTACTACAAATCCAGTGCTACAGCCTCAGTGCCACCAAGTGGTCCCTAAATCTGATTTACCTTTGGGATCAGCCTCATTATGTCCCTCTAGCATGATCTGAGGGTTCTTCTCACTGTCACCCCCTGATCAAAAAAGTCTACCCTCCTTCTTACTGATGCTTGTAGTGCTTTTACCAGAGAAAAGACCCTTTCATTCCACAATTAAATACAAAAGGCTTAAAATGTAAATGTCTGGCTAAGGTCATATCGTCAATGACACACAATATATACTAAAGGGTAGACAGTGAGTCAATAACCCTTGCGTAGTGGCTCCTATCAAATCCTTTCCTCTTTTGATAGGGGGAAAGGGGAATAGCACTGCACTTCTAAAGATGGAAAGGGATTAGAGTTAAGGAAAAGTAGGTAGCGGTGAAGGGAAGCCAGGGGAACAAAAAAAAAAAAAACACCTCGGCTGATTTCATAATACCTTGTTCTGTTCCACGAATGATAGAAACTTCTGGCTAAAGTGCTCTTGTCTTAAATGTCTGCACAGGGGGCTGGTTTGCCAGAAGCGTTGCTGTTGAGCCACTGGTATATACTGTAACACTGCTGCCCTGATGTGTGGTTTTCAGGGTTGTGGTTTGCTTTTGTTATGCTTCTTCTTGGTTTTTTTAGATATGGTTGACTTGGTTATAAAGGAGTTTTATTTGTAGATGATTTTGTTAATAAGGGCATCACTCTAATGTCTAATTTGATCAATGCTGTAAGTACAAAAGTCTGTTAACTAAGGAAACTACAGAGCCATGAAAATGGCACCCCAGAATGTGCTTTTGGACTTAGATTCTTAAAATCTAGTCACTGCTCAGATTCTTAAAATCTAGCCAATAGCTCACTAACATTCAGACTCCTTAAGAGTCTGCCCAATATGACAGATGTTCTAATAAACCTTGTCTTTGGCTGAAAGAAGGCTTGGGTCGAATTCTTTCCGACAGGATCCACGTGTTGTGATCTTGGGGTCCCAGCACCCCTAAACCTCATCACTTTGGTGGCCCATACAGGGAAACTGCCTAACCCCAAGTTCTTCTCTAGCCAAGACTGGAAGGTACATAAGCCTCAGAATGTTCTTTTGCAGGCTTAATGGAGACAACTGCACACAACCGAATCCAAAAACTTTTCAAAGTTTAAAAAAGTTTAAGCTTTTAAGTAGTATCAAGAAAAACAGTCAAACACTGTGTAATGAAATAACTCACAGGGTTCAAAGACTACTGGTTTTCAGTAAGAAGTTTTCACCTTTTCCAAGGACTTTGTACTTCCCTCCCCCTTTTGCAACCAAGGCAGTTCAGCAATATTTATTAAGTGGGGAGAACACGCCTTCAGAGGGCAACTTTATACCATATGTATAAACTGTAAAATTTTATGTATGTATAAACATACATGTTATATATATATATGTATAAAACATGTCTAAACATGTGAAAACTGCCTGCAAAATTACTATAATAATAAGTCACAAATAAAACAATAACTACAGGTCTAGATATGGATACTTGAAAAGGATATACTAAACAAAAACTCTCCTAATAAAGACACATCCCAATGAAATAAGTATGTCCTTGATCTTATTTATTTAAGTGTGGAACTGAGATTTGTTTGGAGTGAATGGATGGATGGATGGATGGATGGATGAATTAATGAAAAAATATTTATTAAACATCTACTATATACCAAGCCCTGTGCTAAGCTTTAGTGATACAAATGGCGGTGGAGAGGGGGAGCGGGGAAGACATTCTCTGCTTTTAAGGAGCTCATACTCTAACTGGAAGAGACAATACATGAAAGAAAGTTGGGATGCAAATAAGATGGAAAGGCATGGAAGTCCTATGGGTGCAAAAGCAGGGCAGATGGCAAAGCCCAGGGGTCCTATGGTTGTATCAGTAGATTAGATGACATTGCCAAGGGTCTGGAGGCAGGACAGATCCTAAGTTCTGGAGGACCTTTGCGAGAGAGACGGTAAGACCTAGTGGTCTTCTGTCTCACTAGAAGAAATAGAGTTACTGACCCTCATCTAATCTAAGCTGTGTGAGTAGTCAAGTAGGTGCTCCAGTGGGTTCTAGATGGCCAGAGGAAGGGTAAAATAAAAGGGGAGGAGACCCTTGATAGTGACAGATTTTCCCACTGCCCAGTCAGAAATCTTACTGAGAAAACTTCCTCCACTGATACAGGTGGGAAAGCTGCCAAAAATTTTACTCTTAAGAGTGACCTGAAGCACCGAGAGGTTGTGTGACTTGCCTATGGATTGCATAGCTAGCATGTGTATAAATGGAGAGGAGGAGGTGATCAACTGAATCTGCCTAACCCATTTGATAAAGTCACAGATTGAAAGACTTCCAGTTAAGGTAGCAATGTGAAAGGTCATAAAGAAGCCCAGTTCTTCCATAGAAACCCCAGCAAACATCTGGAAACAATCCAAGAAAGACCAACAATAAGGAAATTAGGAAAAACTCAGAAGGAAGCCCCTTTATCCATCAAGAACGTACAAAATGTCAAAAAGAAGAGAATATAAGCTGGTAGAGGAATCGAACCAGGAAAGTCAGTGCCAAATCAGGTACAAGCAGAAGGACAAGGGTTGAACCATGTAAACCAGCAGGAACTCTGGGAACCCAGCCAGAATACAGCAGAGGCAAATGGCTCTGAAACCAGCAAGTCCTCTGAAAGAAGCATCACAAACCAACATCAGCTCAAATTATTAGGCCCCTACAGTAAGATCCTGGCCAAGGCTTGTCAAAACAGAAGCAAAGACTGAAACAATTCCAACAGATCACTACATAGGAAGGCAGAGTCTAGCTGTAAACTCCTCAGAGTGTTGGGAGACACAGTAGGAGATGCAGCCAACTCAAAGTCTGAGTGACAGCAAAAGTTGGGGAAGGATTGGAGTGTGGTTATCTGTTGGAGAAGCAGGGAGGAGATACTATCAAGGGCACATTGTAGAGTGACTGGCCTTGATAAAGGATTGATAAAGGTTGATAAAGGAAGGAGCCCCGGGGACACCAGCATGATCTCCACCCTACCTGGAGCTGTATCAGAGAAAGGAACCAACTGTCCAATGAAGATCATGCAAAGGAAAGGACAGAGACCTACTGACACTTGAACCCACACTGGACTGCCAGGAAACTGAGCCAAAATCCAAAGACTGAGACAAAGAATTGAGCCTACTACTGAAAATATGTGGACACAGAAAAAGATTAAAAGAAAACACAATGAAGAATTGTTATGGGGTAAGAGATACCCAAAAATATAGGTAATTTATACAAATACATATGGACAAGAGCCATTGTAAAATAAATACATGGTCAGAGGATATAAGCAAACAGTTCTTAGGTTTCTCAAGGCAAGCTATCGATATGAAGAAGTGCCACAATCCAAAACACCTAAGAGACAACTCTGAGGTCCCATCACAGAGGGAGACAGGACCATTTAAGACAGAAACATGAAAATTCAGAGAGAAGATCAGCTCTGCCATAGGAACCCCAGCAAACATCTGAAAACAATCCAAGAAAGACCCATGATTTAAAAAAAAGTAGAAAAGATTCAGAAGCAAGCTCTCTATCAGATCAGGAACTGCACACAAAAACAAACAGAAGAAAGCGTAGGTTGGTAGACGGATTGAACCAAGAAACTCATCTGATTATCAAAGAAACAAAAGGAAAATGACAATTGCTGGAAGGGCTGGGGGAAGATAAACACACTAAACCACTTCTGGTGGAGCTATGAATTAGTACAACCAAAAAGTCACTAAATGGTGCACATCCAGTTTAAAAAGTACATTGGGCACGGGCAGCTAGGTGGCACAGTGGATAAAGCACTGGCCCTGGAGTCAGGACGACCTGAGTTCAAATCTGGCCTCAGACACATAACACTTACTAGCTGTATGACCCTGGGCAAGTCACTTAACCCCATTGCCTAACCAAAAAAAAAAAGTCCAATGGGCAGCTGGTGAGATAGGACTGAGGAAGAGAAGGGCTGGAGACAGATAGATAGAGGTTGATAGATATAGAAATACAGATATATGGATATATAAAACTGTAAGTTGACTACATAATTAAGCCAACGGAAGCTGAGCAGAGCATCGAGAGAGCAAGCCTAAAAGCCTAAAGAGAGAAGAAAAAAGGGTGCAGAACAGACCCTAAAGGAACACCCACAGGTAGGGAGCTTGATATGAATGATGATCCAACAAAGGGGACTACAATGGAGCGGTCAGACACATAGGAGGAGACCCAGGAGAAAGCAGTACCATGAAAACCAAAGAAGAAAGAATATTCCCAGGGGCAGCTAGGTGGCTCAGTGGATAGAGCACCGACCCTGAATTCAAATCCGGCCTCAGACATATAACACTTACTAGCTGTGTGACTTTGGGCAAGTCACTTAACCCCACTGCCTAGACAAAAAAAAAAATAGAATATCCCGAGGAACATGATCAACAGTGTGAAACACTGCAGATATATCAAGAAGGATAAGGACTAAGAAAAGTCTATCAGATATGGCAATTAAGAGAGTGTTCCTACCTTTGGAAAGAGTAATTTTTATTGAATGATAGGATCAAAACCTTAATTACAAAAAAGTCTCGGGGTAAGAAGAGCAGAAATGGAAACAACAAATATAAACAGCTTTTTCTAAGAGTTTTGCTAAGAAAAGGAGACAAGATACAGTCCAATAACTTGAAGGTAGGATAAGGTATAATGAAGTTTAAGAATGGGAGAAACTTGGAGATTATCTGTTGGAGAAGTAGGGAGGAGATAGTGTCAAGGGCACATGTAGAGTGACTGGCCTTGATAAAGCAGGGCCATCTGACTGTCAGAGGCAGGGGAAAGTAGGAGAGAGTGAGTGATGGTGTCAAGAGGTTCTGAAATGAAGAAAAAAGAAGAAAAGTCAAATGGAATATTTTATGTGGGTAGGCAGTAGGCAGGACACCAGCTGACAATGCCTGCCTACCAGCCTGGGTTTGTTATTCCCGAGTGGCTGGCACTTGGTGATGCTGCCTCTGTGGCAGCTCAGCATCTACAAGAGGGCTGGGTCAGGTTTTCCTGCCTATCTCCTCTGCAACAGCTGTGTTTTCTTCAGCAGAAGGTCTCTTTTTCACCTCCCTTAGTGGGAGGACCTAGCTCTAACTCTCTTTTTTATATGTATTATGCATGTGAGTGGAATCAAGTCAAGGGTTGTGTGAGGATAAGATTATGAGGGCGGATCCCTTATCTCCTCTTCCTGCAAGATTCTAGACTCAAACCCCTACTACTATTGCCTTATGTAAAGAGCTGTCTCTGACTTAATCATTAATTCTTCTACTTAATATTTGTGTTTGTTTCTTGGAAGATGAACTTCAAACTGTAAATGTTAACCTTTACATTTTCTTTTGAAGGCCTGATCAGCATTTACAACTGTTATAGGGGCACTGAAATAATGGTGATACCTTTCCTTTCAGTATTACAATTGAAACTGCTTTGTTAGTCTTAAGGCACTTGAGTAAATTAACCAAGGACTTGGGAGGCTCCTAATCTAAGCTGCCCTTTAGGGTAGAAACAGAAAATAAAGACCAAAAGGAAAGGAAAGGGAGAGGAAAGAAGAAAGGTAAGAAAAGAGGATAATAATACTTTATGGCTTACTTTTCTCACAACTCTGTTAGACCAAAGGCACAAATAGGAAAAAGAAATGTGGGTTGAGGCAAATAGTGACAGAGAGGGGGTGTATGAGGGAAGGAAGGAAGGGAGGAAGAAAAGAAGGAAGGGAGGGAGGAAGGAAGGGAGGAAGGAAGGAAGGAAGGAAGGAAGGAAGGAAGGAAGGAAGGAAGGAAGGAAGGAAGGAAGGAAGGAAGGAAGGAGATAGGGATTCTGATTTTGCTGAATATCTTGAAATTCAAATTTAGCAAGGAGACAAGACTTTTAAGCTATTTTCTTAGATTATATTTAACAAATATTAAGACAATTACTATTTTAATACCAAAAGAGCTATCATTTCCCTTCATATAGTACAGTGATTTAGTCCTCTCTGAAATCCCCCAACAACAATTTGCTTTTCTAGCACACAAAATGCCTTCCTCATCCTACCCTTATCGGGGAAGCAGTTTCCTGAATCTTTGCTTCTATTCTACCTGTGTATGATTTGGCCCACATATTTGCTATAATACATTTGTCATAATATAGCTTCATCACCTCATCTGATTCCACCAGTCCTTGAATGTTGGTATAATCTTCAATTTTCCTTCCTTGTTCCCTCTCTGCCCTTCCTATCCCTTCTCAATCCTCTTTCCTCCATCATTGTCCATATTTTCATCATCCTTTATGACTTCTATCCTCCCTCACTTTTTATGTTCTTGTCCCTGTTCCTTACCACCCACTTACTTTTAAATCTTTCCTTTACTTTGAGTGTTTGGGGGGTAGGGCTGGGAGTAAGGGAGGAAATTACTTTCTCAATATTTGTCAGTGTTTAAATTATTCTCTCATCAGACTATAAACTCCCAGCATGGTATTTCAATTCATTTTTCATATAGAATTTAGCACAGGAAGATCATCAGTTGTTTAATAAACACTATATACTGACTCAGTTCCACAAACGTTTTTTAAGCACCTGCAATGTTAAGAGAGAGGCTGCCTGGTGTAGTAAATAAGAATAGACTTTGGATTCAGGAAGACCTGGGTTCACATCTGGCCTCTAATACATACTGGCTGTGTGACCATGGACAGGTTAATGCCTTGAAGGCAATTCTCCAAGACTAGCCTAGAGAGGAATCAGTGATCTGCACTGTGGAGGGAATTTCTATGCAGGATGTTCTCTACACCAAGAAAATCACGGGTTAGAGTGGAAAAAAAAAGTTTGAAGTGCACTGTGTTAATTGCCAAGGATAGGGGGAAAAGGTAGAAAAAGATGGTAGTCCTTGCCTTTAAGGAGAGTGCAGGCTAATGAAGGAGGGAGGGGGACAGAATGAGAAAAGTATATAACTAACTCTAGAAGTTTTAACTGCACAGGAGAGTTGCACACAAAATGGTATGAGAGATTTGAAGAGGGAATACTAAAGAAATCAGGCAAGGCTTTAAGGAGGAGGTAGTAAATGAGCTGGGAAGGACAGGACTTCAACGAGTAGAGGTGTTGGAGAGGGCATTTCAGTCACGGAAGAAGGCTCATTCCTAGAATTAGGGTAACAAAAGGCAAAATGAAATTAAAGAACTACTAGGTGTTTGTGTGGCTTAAGAAACAAAAATAAATAAATTAAATAAAATGAAATAAACGAATAAATAAATAAATAAAAAGGTGAGTAGTGTGAAATCAGGCTGGAAAGGTGAGTTGGATCCAGACTGTGGATGACCTTGAATGCCAAACTGAATATTATTTGATCTCATAGTCAATAAGGAACTGCTGAAGAATTCCATACAGGGGAGTGGTAGGATTAGATCTGTGCATTAAAATGATTACTTTGGTACCACTGTGAAGGAATGTCTGGAAAGTGGAGTGTGTGATCACAGGAAGACCAGTTAGGAGGCCATTATAGTAGTCCAAGCAAGAAGAAATGAGGAAGGAAAGAAACAAGTATTTATTAAGTGCCTATTATATAAAACTAAATGCTTTACAAATATTTCATTCAGTCCTCACATCACTCTGGGAGTTAAACAGTATTATCACCCCCGTGTTACATATGAGGAAAATGAAGTAGACAGAGGTTAAATGGCTTACCTAGAGTCAAACATCTAATAAGGGCTGGTGGCAGGATTTGAATTCGGATCTTCCTGACTCCAAATTCAGTGCCCTCTCCACTGTACCACCCCACTGCCTTTATAAAATATAATAAGGTCCCAGACTAGGTGAAGTGTGGAGAAAGTGAAAAGAAGGAGGGCAAATGCCAGAGATATGTAACAAAATTTGAAAGCAAGGCTATTAGGGTTTGGACTATTATAAATGACTGGATATGGTTTCCCTATACTATATCCATCTCATCACTAGAAGTGAGCTCATCAGCTCCTATAGATTCACTTATCATCTATATGCAGATTATTCCTACATCTACATGTCCAATCCTCATGTCACTCCTAAGTAAACTCCAGTCTCACATCTCCAGCTTCCCACCAGACATCTCCACTCAGATGTCTCAAAAGCATGTCAAGGGGCAGCTAGGTGGCGCAGCGGATAGAGCACCGGCCCTGAAGTCAGAAGTACCTGAGTTCAAATCTGGCCTCAGATCAAACACTTGACACTTACTAGCTGTGTGACCCTGGGCAAGTCACTTAACCCCAATTGCCAAAAAAAAAAAAGCATGTCAAACTCAGTGTCCAAAACAGAACTTATTCTCTTTCCCCCTAAACTTTTCCCTCTTCCTAACTTCCTATTTCTACATAAGGTACCACCATTCTCCTTGTGACTCATGTTCACAAGCTCAGAGCCACTTTTTATTCTCCCCTCTGCCTCAATGCCATCCTCCATATCCAATCCAGCTGCCAGCTGTTGTTAATTCTGCCTTCACTACATCCCTCACTGTTTGTGTGAGGGATGTTTGTTAAGTCCCTTAACATCTCTAAGCCTCTAATTCTTCACTGGTAAAAGCAGGGGTTTCAACTTCATGAGCTCTAAGGTCCCTATGAATATTTCTCACATCTATCACACAGCCACCACCCCAATTAAGGCTCTCTTTATTTCTCACCTGGAATATTGTCCAAGTCCCAGTTCTAACATTTATTATTTGTGTGACCTTAAGCAAGTAACTTAACCTCTCTGGTCTCAGTTTGCTCATATGTGAAGTGAGAAGATTGGAATACATGATTTCTGAGGTCTCCTCTACATCTAAATCTATACAATGAGAAAATGATGTCTTCCCACATCTAGCTTCTCCCCTTTCCAATACATCTTCCACATAACAGTTAAACTGACATTCCTAAAGCACAAGTCTGACCATGTCACTCTACTCAAAAAACTTCAGTAGTTCCCAATTGCCTCCAGGATAAAATAAAAAATCCCTATTTGTCATTTAAAACCCTTCAATATCTGGCTCCAATCCATTTTTTCTAGGCTGGTTACTCATTATTCCTCCTTATATACTCTACAAAATAGCCAAATGTTTGTACTTGTTCCTGATACATGCTATACCATCTTCTTTCTCCCATATCCACATCTTTGCCAAGTCTAGTAGGATACCGCATCTTTCTATGCCTAAAATGTTGTCCTTGATCAGCTCAAGGGCCGCCTCCCAAAAGAGGATTTCCAGACTCCCCCTGTTGTTAGTGTCCTGCCCTCCATAAATCACCTTGTACTTATTATCTATACATTTTTAATTTACTTATCTGTGTCAATGTTGTATACCCCTCAGTATAAATTCATAAAGGGAAAGGACTGTTTCACTTTTATCTCTGTATCCCCAGCAACTAGCTAAGTGCCTGGTACATATCAATAAATGTTTATTAAATTGAATTGTTGAATCTCCCTTTCCCAAATCATCTACACACAGTCACCTTCTTTAGCTGTACACTATACACATTACAATGTGAGAGAATGACAGGTTCAGTCAACACATTAGGTCCATGCCCAACACACCATCTCAAATGACTAATTTTAAATTGGCATGGTCTTCAAAAGATGGGAGGCAGGATAATATACTGGAAAGAACACTAGATTGGAATTAGGGGTCTTTCTGAAGACTGGACTAGATAGATCCCTATATTGTTTCCAACTTCAAATCCTTATGATTTCCAGGTCCCATTCCTAAGGCCCATTTTTTCCCCATTCCCTCATTTCAGTTAAAAAGCTGTTTGTCTTGGTATCAATGTGCTTTCTGTCCCTGGATCTTATGCATCTTTTTCCCTTCAGTTACTGGTTTAAGCGGTGTTCTTAGAAGTTACCTGACGCCTATCTCAGCAGCACACCTCAGCACTGTCCAGAAAACTACCTCGAAGAAAGTTCTTCCCTTCCAGGTACACCATCCTGGACCAGCTTCCTTTAGCCACATCTCCCTTTTACTGAAGCCCTCTTCTTGTTTTATGAATCCAGGACATCTATCAAAGATGAAGACTTTGATCGATACTGTGGCATGTATCCTCCCCTCTGGGGTATATCTACATGGGCAGAGATGGGGAACCTGAGGCCTACAGGGTCACACGTAGCCTCAAGGCTGCAGGTTCCCCACCCCTGATCTAGGACTTCAAACCACCCATCTTTAGTTCCCTCTCCAAGGCACTTAGAGGAAACAGCACTGCTTCCAGAGTCAGAGGACATGGATTCAAATCCCACTTCTCATGCTTACTGCTGGAGTGACCTTAGGTAAGTCTCTTAAACTCCTCGAGCCACAGTTTCCTCATTTGTAAGACGAGAGAATTAGACTAGACCAAGAGAGCTTATCTTTTTGTGCCATGGACCTTTGGCAGTGTGGTAACCTCCCATGAGCCTCTTCTCAGAATAATATTTATGGCCTACACTCATAATTGAAGGAAATGCTGAATTTCAGTTAGAGGCTGATGAAAATACAGATGTAATTTTTTCCCCATCAGGTTTGCAGACCTCCTGAAAGGTACCCATGAAGGCCTTGAGGGTCCAGGAAAGACGATGAAAAGGGAATGGTAACTTATGAAGTGTCTATTCTATACCAAACACTGTGCTAAGCACTTTACGAACATTATCTGATTGGATGCACAACTAATCTGTGAGATAGACACTGTTATTATCTCCATTTTACAGGTGAGAAAACTGAGGCAGAGGCTAAATGACTTGCCCAGGGTCACACAGCTTGTATCTGAGGGTCCACGGACTAAAAAAAAAAAAGGTCTCAAAGGTCCCTTCTAGGCCTAGATCTATCATCTTGACAGTGAATTATTGTCCTTTCTCAAACAGTTAGTGTAGTGGAAAGATAACTGGATGCGTGTAGTAGGCCTAGATTCAAATCCCAGATCTGGCAGAGCCTGAGACCCAAAAAGGATAAGTGAATTTTCCAAGGTCACACAGCTACTAAGTTGTCGATTTGGGAGTTAAGCCTACATTACCTTACTCCAAAACCAGCATTTTCCCCACTGTACCATTAAAGCCTCTTTTTATAAATGTGAATTATTGCTGTTGTATAAAATGTTAATATACATACACTCAATCACACATCAGTTGCTACAGCCTGGCAGACAATGGTTTCAGAGTATATGCAACTAGAAGGAAAGGCATTTTTGGCACCTGGCTGTAGAAGGTGTCAAATCCTGGAGCGCAGAGGCACAAGGACCCATCAGTCCTCAGGTCACTGCCAACATCAGCAGCAGCATCTACGCATTTCAAAGTGCCCATAAAGCCCCCAAAAGGGCGCAGTGCTGTGCTAGAGGTTTTACAGAGAGACCCTCAGCAACACAACCTCAAACTTCACAGTTTACAATCTTAGATGGACAGGCCTGCAATGCTTCAGGGCCGAGGCCCAGGTGGCTGCCTGGAGAAGAGCAGGCTTTGCCGGGAGAAAACCAATCCAGGCACCCACGGGGATGGCAGAGCATTACAGGAATCGTGGTGCCAATTAGGAATACAACAGTGGTGGAGACCAGGCTTCAGTTTATCTGGCCAAAGCCAAAGAATCCCTGAACCAAGAAGAGCATGGAAGCTCTAACAACGGCTGTGCAGTACAGAGACCCAGGACATAGAGGAACGTAACCAAAATGGAAACAGAAACTCCATCACTGAATGCCCAAATCCACTCATGCTGCTAGAAGGATGTCTGTTGGTAATGTAAGTCTGTTTATGCAGGGAAATGGGACCAACTCTCTGGAAATGGGCAAGACGATCGGCCTATTTCCTTGCTAACTGATACTTAGAAGCAAGTCCCATTTCTGCCCCTTCCATACTGAAATAAAAACACTTTGTGTTCAAATGTTTATCAGAAGCTTGTTCTTTGAAGGGGGAGAGTTAGAAACAAGCCAAATCCAAATTTTCCAGATATGACTTCTGCATGGAGAGAAATAGGAGACATACTTCTGCTATGAAAGAGAACTTCCCCAAAACTGAACCTGGTCCAACTACGAGGAATAGAGAGTTCTAGGAGCCCTATCTAATAGTTAGGTCACCCATAGAATTGAGGAAGCATCGACTAATAGAGCCCCAAGGTGTCTGAGGAATTATCTAAGGGATTGTGATTTTAGAAACAAAGAAAGTGAAGCTCAAAAAGAAGCAATTTTTCCCAAGGTCATGTAGGTAGTAAGTGGCAGATTTGGAATTATTATAAACCAAGGTCCCCTCTGCTTTTTTAGACTGCTTCCCTGAAGTCAGTAATTCCTAAGGAGAAATGTGTTGGGGGCAGCTTAAACCAGTTCAGGAGAGCTGATTGTTAAATTTTTATTGTGAGCATCTAAACCACAGAAATCAGCAGGACTTCATTTATTATTTTGTTGACTGCCTAGACTTAAGAAAGTCAGGTTAAAGGTTAATAAAACCCTAGACTTTTTTTTTGTTTCTTAAGAAACAACTCACTTGGAACTCACTTGGAGCACTGAACAAAAACAAAACAAAACAAAAACACTTGAACCCACAATTGCAATATTCCCCCTAACTCAAGATGTAGGGAAGTTGGTTTACTCAACTAGGCCCTGTGTAGTGAATGAGACAGCAGGAAATCTGGATCAGGATCAGGGAAGAAGTTTCTGTCCCTTTTTTCAGGCAGTTTTAAATAGAGACTTGAAATTCAACCAGGGGCCCCTAACCACAACAATTTGGGAAAGGGAAAAAGGGAAAGGAGAGATGAGATGAGGCAAAACATTTCAAGCTGAATAGGCTAACTAGTCCTGGACAATTTATTCTCTTCTACCTGAATCAGTTCACAGACTCTGGATACCATAGGTCACTTTTGCAAAGCCTTATTCTGCTACAATTCTTGCGAGTTTTATGCCTGATCCCGGGAACAAGAAAGTAAAGGCTCTTTTCCCAATTCAAAATCAGAAGATTTAGAGTTATAAGAGATCTTGGTAACATCTAGACAAACCCCTACATTTTACAGATAAGGAGACTGAGGCCCAGCAAGGTGACGTGGTTTGGCCGAGCTCATACAGTCTACAAGGACTAGAGGCAGCAGATGAACTGAAGTTCAAATCCAAATCCAAGTCTCTCCCACTGAACCAACAGCAGTTGAAGCAGTGAGTGTGGGCTAAGCAAAGCCAACCATAGTGTAGGTGGAGTGGGTAGAAACTGACGTGCTGTGTTTTGAGGCGTAGCAGGGAGTTTCTACAACCCAAAAATATCTCCCCCACCCAGTTGCAACAATTTCTGTGACTCATTGCTTTGGTTTAAGCTTTGTTGAAAGGGAAAACTCTCTTCTGGTCTCCACAAATGGTCTCGCTCTGGATAACAGCTTTATTTTTAGTCCTTCCGTGGTCCCTGAAAATGCAAACACTTCTAGGAGGGACAACGAATTCAATTACTAACACACTGGCCTCACTAAGAGGAAGTTCTGAGCAGCAGGAGAGCCTGGGTCTCCATTAGAATTTATGAGAGGACCCACTGAAAGAACAGAATGAAAATACGAACACAAAATGATGTGGAATACAGAAAAAAAAAAAGAGAGGCCAGGACCAGACAAACTGCTGCTATTCATCATTTTGCCCATGGCCAGCCTGAAGCTTAAGACATTTGTTGTTCAGTCTTTTCAGGCAAAACCAACTCTTTGTGACCTCATTTGGAGTTTTCTTGGCAAAGATACTGGAGCGGTTTGCCATTTCCTTCTCCAGTTCATTTTACAGATGAGGAAACTGAGGCAAACAGGATTAAGTGACTTGCCCAGCGTCACACGGCTAGTGTCTAAGGCCAAATCTGAACTCAGTCCTTCCTGACTCCAGGCCAGGCATTCCATCCACTGCACCATCTAGCTCGGAAACTCAGGACAGGAATAGGGGAAATTATCTTCTTCTCCCAGACAATCTCTCTCTGCTCCAATATTTTCTGCCAATAACAAGGTTTTGCTCAGATGCAGCAGTGGGAAGTCTGTTGGATTATAGACCCAAGTTCTAGTCCCAACTCTGACACCAGTTAACTTTATGGCCTTTGGCAAATCATTTATCCACCTTGTAAAACAAGGGATTTAGATTAGACAGTCTCAAAAGTTTCTTCAGCTCTAAGTTACAAAAGAGGAAGAAAACAGTATCTGATTTAGGCAATTCATTGCCAGCTATAAACTGGAAAGATGTCTTAATGCCCAGATACATCAGAAAAGTTAAGAGCAGCGCTGGATGGGTACTTAGAGATTGTCTAGTTCAACCCCATTATTTTATAGATGAGGAACCTAAAGCCAGGGAGGTGGTGACTTGTCTAAGGTCACAAAGCAAAAAATGGCCAAGCCAAGAAGACTAGGACCTTCCTTATCCAGCGTACAACGTACTCTACTGCACTGGATTTGAGGGAGTCACAAACATTAGCAATGCCCAACAAACATCAAGCAGGGATCTTACTAACCAAGTTGGAATGATTATATTCTACCCGCCTTTCCTTTTTTTTTTTTTTTGAGGGATAGCTGTGGGCCAGTACACTAGTGGCGCTGAGGAGGATGGAGTTAACCTCCCCACTTCCACAACACCAGCCGGCAGCTACTAGCCAAGACTACAAAACAGACCCAGAACAGTTGGAGCCAACTTTGCCTCCAGGTGGAATGACTTTGGACCCTGCAAGGAGTACATAAAGACAGTTTTAGGACCTGGGCAGGGAGTTCCTAAAACCCCGAAGAGCACCTTTGCTATGGTTTTTACCTGCTTTCACATTCCAGTGGGCTACTTTTTACTGCCCTGTAGATTGCTTTACCTGGATGTTATTGAATATATTTTTTATTAAAGGAATTATTTATTTGAACCCTCAGGCTCTGCATATTGCATCAGATGTGAAACCACAACTGGATCTGGAAGGTTTTCAAGCAAATCTATGTTGGAAAAGGATGGGGAAAGACTTTGAACATACCTCCTGGCTAGTTAGTGTTTTCTTGACCAGTGGTTGAGGAAGCAGTAGAAAAATGGGAAGACAGAACATCAGTAAATGTGAGAAAGACTAATGAAAATTGTACAGCCTAAAGACTATAGCTGTGGGCTCAGTGATTTGGGGAAAATCTTTCCAAGACCAACCTGAGATCTATTTACTTCTAACCCTAATTGTAGTCTGAATGTAATAATAATAATAAATTGGAATGTAATTGTATTGAATTATATCAGTAACAAACAGGAAATATGAATGTGACTGATAAAATATTCAGAAATTATATCATCACAGCCTTTTGTCCAGAGACATCTGCAGTACAGCACATTAAAGAATCAACCCTTCTAGCTTTTAAGACTGAACAACTCAGACTCATTACTGATTTTGCTATTAATCTGAAGAAATGGGCTCAATTTTACATTGTGCTTTCTCCTCAGATCAATGTTTCCAAGTTTATTGTTCATTAAAATGCTGCATTCCAGTGTCATGCTTAGATAAGATTTTGTTTTTAATGAAAGCAATAAGCACAAATCAATGTTAATTAATGAGCTCCGACAAGGGGGAAAAAATGGCTTTTATTTGCTGAGGTAGGTGAATGGTTAAGTGGGTGACTTTGCATGCTGGAGTAGAGACGGGAAAGAAAAAAGACTTTTTAGGCTCATTTCCCCTTATTTCCTGCCTTCTCCAATATAGCCAACCTTTTGACTTGGATACATTTCATGAGGGGCCCCTGCCTTGCTCATTTCACTCTCAGTTAAACACTCTCCTCGCCTCTTCACCAGCCCCCTTGCCCACCTCGAGACATCTCCACTTTGGGGACTGCCTTCCTGACTGGTGAGCCCTTCACTGGTACTGCCATTTCATGAGCCCCCTTCCCTACTTCATTCCCATCTCATATCACTCTCAGCTCAGTCTCCTCAACACAACTTTCCTCCCACTCCCTTTCAGCATCCCTTGATGTTGTGCCTGACCTTATTGGAATATAAATTCCTTGGGATTAAGGACTATTTTTGTTTTGTGGTGGTGGTGTTGTTGTTGTTGTTGTTGGGTGTGTGTGTGTGTGTGTGTGTGTGTGTGTGTTCTTGTATTTGTATCCCCAATGCTTAGCACAGTGCTTGCAACATAGTAAGCACCTAGGAAACAAATGGTCTATTTAAGACCAATTACAGTAAAGAATCACCATTTTACTTCCCTAGGAAATGACTCAGCTAAAAGGTGTAAAGTATGCAAAGCTATTATCATCCTGCAATACTGCATCCGCCTCGGTACTCACACCTCATCAGTACCCTCAGCCCAGGGACCCCTCTGACTAGAGGGCAGAGTACAGAGCTCCCCCCAAAACTTCCACTGAAGGACGATGACCAGACCAGCCATCCCTTCATTTCCACCCCAGGCTGCATTGCTTTGGATTTTTCCATCATGTTCCCTTCCCCCCCACCTTAATTTTAATACCTTCCCTCTGTTAATTATTTCCTGTTCTTCCTATATATAGGTTGCTTTTTCTATATTTGTTTGAATGTTGTCTCCCCCATTAGATTGAGGGCAGGGGCTGTCTTTTGCCTCTTTCTGTATCCCTAGAACTTAGCACAGTGCCTGGCATACAGTAAACATTTAATAAATGTTTGTTGATTAACTACTTTTTCTCACCCTTTTCAGCTTCCTTTTTTGTGTTTTCTTCCCCCACTAAATGGTAAGCTTTTTGAGGGCAGGAACCATCTTTCTTTATCACAGTTGTATCCCCAGCATTAGCACAATGCCTGGCACATAGTAGGCATTTAATAAATGTTTATTGACTGACTGACTGAAATAGCATCAATCACAGCATCTTTTAGCTGAGTTATTTCCTGGGGAAGTAAAATGGTGATTATCTAGTACAATTAGTCTTAAATAGAACATTTACTAGGTGCTTACTATGTTCCAAGCACTGTGCTAAGCACTGGGTATACAAATGCAAGAACACACACACACACACACACACACACACACACACACACACACACAAACAACAACAATAACAACAACACAAAACAAAAACAATCCCTAATCCCAAGGAATTTACATTCCAATAAGGGAAGGCAAAACATCAAGGGATGCTGAAAAGGGAGTGGAAGAAAAACACTGGTGTCGAGGCAGAGCTGAAAGTGATCTGAGATGGAAATGAAGTAGGGAAGGAGGCTCATGAAATAGCTTGAAATGTACCAATCATACACTTGAGGAATATGGGCTTCTCATAGTCAGAGCTACAGAAAGCAGAGGGTACACATACACATACACATACACATACATACACATACACATACACATACACATACACATACACATACACATACACATAACACAGAGGCACTCTACCCCAACACATCTATGAATTATGTTGAACTGGAATTTCTAACACTCTTTTCTAATTCTTTCCACCATTTACTTCCCCTTCAACAAATTTTTCATCTTTTCAACACATATTCATACTAGGATGTCATCAGAGAAAAGTGTGATCAGAAAAAAAAAATGAGCTGCTCAGGGAGGGAAAGTGAAGCTTAATCAATGGGTAACCTATATATTCCAGTGGCATTATGTTCTAGTGGTATCCACACAATGTCAGAAGAGCCAGAGGAAGGCCTCTGGGTAGATCCCTAGCAACCACGGGAGACATAGATAGGAATCTCACAGGTACTCAGATATGGAAGGGTTAAGAACTGTTATCTCTGGAGGGAGTTCCTACATCAATGATATCATAGATATAAAAATATTAAGGATCTATGCTGTCATCCACACGGGTACTCCCAAAAACAGACTGCAACACCTCCACCACTTAGCAGATGGTTTAGTGAGTTCCTGGAGCCAGAGAAAATCATTCCCCAATGGCCAACCATATAGTAATGACCCTCTCTAACTTTATCTAGGGTGATCTACAAACAGACCCATATTTAAAGCCTGGCAGAACCCTCTGGAGTTTGTGCTGTGCCAGCAGAGCTTGCAAGAACTCAGTTTACCTCCACTCTGTGTCCAACCAATCAAAAAATATTATTAATTACCTACTAGGTTTTAAAATATCAGAGGAAGACTTTGGTGAAAGATACCCCCACTACATGAATCAATTTCAATAGCGGGATTATCTTGAGTATGCCTCATTTTACACAAAAGTTGTGGTCCTAAAAGTAGTGATTAAATCTATTGATAATATCTAAAAATTTGAAAATAAAATCATATTTTAATGCAATTAAGACAGCGAGCTCCTCCTTCAAAGAGATTCTAAAATGAATCTTTCAATAACATCAAGAATCCTTTTGTAAAGCAAATCATCATCCCAAATTTGTTTTGTTAATATTAGTTCTCCTTAAATTGATTTTACCTAAAGAAGATGCATTTCACGATGTCCATCCCAAGAGAAAGAAATGATAGTCTGAATACAGATAGAAGCATACTTTTTTTTTTACTTTATTTTTCTTGGGGGTTCTTTTGGTCTATGTTTTCTTTTACAACATGACTAATATGGAAATACATTTTACATGACTACACACGTATAACCTATATCAAATGTCTTGCCTTCTCAATAAGAGGGGTGGGGAGGAAAGGAGAGAATTTGGAACTCAAAATTTTTTAAATGTTAAAAATTGTATTTACATGTAATTGCAGAAAAATAAAATGGTAAATAAATATTTTTTTAAAAAGAAGATGCATTTCAAAACTATCCCCTTTCCAATAGTTTATACTTAACAAGTAAAATGTGGGCAAATGTGTTAACACTAAACATTGATTAATAACAGAAAGTTAAGCAGAAAATACTATATCCTACTAACCACTGAAACTAGAAAGGGAACTTAAAAAAATCAAGACTCAACCCCCTGAGTTCAGCTCTGTTCAGGATTTGGGAGTTAAAATAGGATTCCCTTACCCTTTCAGTTCTTTGTCTTACACAGGAAGCCTTTTAATTGTTCCTTACAACAATGTTTACTTTCCTAAGAGTCTCCTAGCGCTGCCTGAAGAATTTATTCCTTTGGTTAAGACCTTCCTTGAATACCTGTGAAAGACAGAAATCCCATCCCGAGAAGCTCCCCAACAGAACAAAGATATAACTTCCTAGCAAACCAGCAAGAGCCACCTAAAGCAGCCATTCCTGGCTTGTTGGTCAGTTGGCTACCACTTTAAAAAAAAATGGTGACCCACATCCGTAGTTTGAACATCTCTAATTCACCCAATGTTATCCCCTGAAATGAATAATAATGTACAGAAGGCAACGTTTCCTGGGATCTATTTTGTGTTTTATATCACTCCCCTGACCCAAATCTACAATGGCTTTCTTACTATCTATTGAACTATTCTGGCTTCTAAGGCCCTAGTATAATCTTGCCCCACTCTACATAATAATAATAACAATAGCTTGACTCTTGGTTTCCAGAGGTCCTACTTCTTGCAGATCCTTTCCTCTCAGCCAACTGTCCCTCTGTATCCATGACTGTCTAGGGTGTATGTCTCTGCTTCCCACTGGATGAAATGCCTCCCATGGGTCCTGGTATCCCCAGTGACATGATGAGATTAACAATATGGAGAGAAATGAGGAGAAAATCCTCTTCCCTTCCTCCTACTTCCACCCCACTCCACCCCAGTTGTTGACCTCTGGTATAAGCACAGGGGGCTCTTTCTACAACTGCTTCAATAATGAGAAGAGGAGGAAGGGGAGGAAAAGGAGGGACAGCCCTGTTATGAAAACCCAAGAAGAGAACATCCAGGACTGGATGGTCAACATGTCAAGTACTACAGAGAAAAAAAGAAAGAGAACTTAATTAAAAAAAAAAAACTAATGGATTTAGCAATTAAAAGACCATTGATAGCCTTGGAGAGAGCACTCTGAATTAAATGATAGGGTCAGAAGACAGACTGCAAGGGTCCAAGAAGTGAACAGAATGTAAGGAAGGGGAAGCAATGAATATGTACAGTTTAACCCGGTATTTCAGGTTAAACTTCTTTTGGGAGAGCCAGATTCAGTCCTTACCACATGCTCTGATAATAAAGGAAAGAGGAGGGTTTTTTGCATTCTTTCTAGTACTTTCTCCTGGGACTGAGCCTCTGTCTGTAAAGCCCTGAATAGGACAGGTTGTTCTATGACCACATTCAAAAGAGGCAGCAAAGTGTAGTAGCTAGAAGCCTTGGAGTCAGGATGACTCCTACTTCTAACACGAACTAGCTGTGTGACCTTGACCAACCACTTAACCTCTCAGAGAGTTTCAGATCTCTATCAGTTGAGTATCCACACTAGGAGTTCCCCCACACCAGATTAATTAGTTGGTCAGTCAGTATGTATATACTAAGGTCTTACTAAGTGCCAGGGACCTGATAAACTCTGGGTATACAAATACAAGTTGAAAGACAGTCCCTGCCCTCAAGAAGCTTACAGGGTTGAGAGGGAAGGGTTGTGAAGAGACCGAGCATGGTGGAAAAAGTCCAGTGGAGATGAATAAGCAGTACAACCTACCAAGGAACGAAGACATGGCTGTCCTAGGGCATCCTCCTTAAAACAAAAGTTCTGAGAAGGATCAGCCAGTCAGAGGGAGAGGCTCCAAGGCCAGAGGGCACTTCTAATGTGAGAAGTAGTCCAGGGGTGAAGTGAGCAGAGGTTTCTGTGGCATTGGAGACAACGTCCTGTGGAAATGAGTCAGCAAAGCAGCTTTAAGAAGAATGAAGACATGGCTAGCCTGTGCCTCCTCTTAAATTAGAGGTTCTCCAATCACAGGTCCAAAGTCACCACCAACAACAAAAAAACCAGACTCAAAGGACTCACTATCAGTCAATCAGCAAGCACTAAATAGGTGCCTACCTACTATGTGCTAGGTGCTATTGACAAAAGGAAAAAAATGAAGCAGATGCTGCTCACAGAGAGTTTATATTCTTTTGGAGGAGACAATCTGTATATACTTAAACACAGGGCATAATAGTTTATTGTGTCAGTAAGAGATGAAGGAGAAGATATTAGCATGAACCATGATTCCACTTGTAGAAAAATGCAGAGCTGCTTGAACAGACTTTCTATGACCTATAGACCACAAGAGTAGAGAGAGAATGTGTGTGTGTGTGTGTGTGTGTGTGTGTGTAAAACATACAATCATCTCATATATATGGAGAAGGTACAGTTACAGATATTCTTTCCCCAACAGAATCCATGCATGTCTCCCCTCTTTCTGTTCATAATAGCCCACCATAAATCTATGAGTAAGAGAACCAGGCTGTCTGAATGTAAACACAGCAGTAAAATTCAGAAGGGATGGCTTGACCTGATAGCCACATCTCACATGATACTGTACATGTTGGGACATAGTTTCAGGCACAAAATTCAAGACCATATGACTTTGACCCAGGTCATGAGTTTAGCAAATCCCTTTGAAATGAGTTGCTGAATACATCTCCTTTCTATAATAAAATGGAATTCACCTATAAATATGTAAGCAGTAATTAAATTGTGGTATATTTCCTGGAGCCTATTTGTCTAGGAGTAAACACTCATCAGTTTTGTTACCAGATCTGTTACTGGCTATTTTTATACAGCCTTTACGCAATATTTTAGCCTCTTGGATCCTCAGTTTATAGGGTCAGAAATCTGGGAAAATAAATCTTGCTGTCCTTTTCATAGCAGTCCTGGATAAATTGATAAATAAGGCTGTAATTTATGTTCATTCAATTATTCATCAAACATTTTATTGATTGTCATCTGTACGCAGAACACTGTAGAAGACACTACGGGGAATACAAAATCAACAGAAAGAGTGAGTCCTCCCTTCAAGAAGGATATAATCTAGTTGGAAAGACAAGCTAGAGCCACGTGAAACAACTAGAAACATAAATAAGTTGTAAGTAAGAGAATACAAACAGTCTGTGAATCTTGGGAATACAGACCAAGTGGGTAATTTGAGAGACTTGAATAAAAAGCAGTATTTGATGACAAAGCTTTTTTTTTGGAACCAGGTCCCAGTCTCCTCTGCCCCAGAAGCAACCTGAGAGAACTAACATTTAGGGCACTGGACTAAAAATCAAGTGACTGAAGTTCATCGGGACTCTTCCAGCAGACTTGCTGCGAACGTGGAGGTAAATTTATGAATATCTGTGAATCTGTCTATCCGTGGAGTAGGAATGACCATTTAATTCAATCAAATCCAACCAGCATTCATTCGAGGACCTAATAATAATGAATGACATTTATAGGGGGCTTTAAAGTTCACAAAGTAATATATGGATACAGGGAGGGGAGGAGGGAGGAAAGATCTGGGGAATGGCCAATGAGGGCCCAATCCATACAGCAGGCTGAGATTGACCTCTCCTGCTGGGTTATACAGAGCGTACACAGATATCCCTGGCCTCGTTCCAATTCCACATGTAGAGGCATGGTGAGCCTGCTTCCAGCCAGGAATAACTGAGGATTCTGTGAGGTGATAAAGAGTCTTCTGGTTGGCTGAGGAGCTGGAAGGACTGATGACACATGGGTTGCTAAGCTGAGACTGAGTGTCCACACAAAAGTAGTAATCTCCCCTTCTGCCAGCCCTTTGGATTCTTTTCCTTATTAATGGTGAGTGAGGCAGAACTGCTACAAGCTACTGGGTTGGGGGAAGAGTAGATGCCCTATCTCCAATATGGCTGTCATGTGTCCATGAGCGTATGGGCTTTTCTCTTGTGTTTATTTGTTTAAATAAGTTTTTGTTGATGTCTTCTATTTTTTTACACATCATTGTTATCCTCAGTATTCTTCCCCCTTCTCTTCTCAGTGAGTATCTCATATAACAAATAGTATTTTTAAAGACAAATTTTTAAAAAAAGAAAGGATGGGAAAAAATCAGCATATCTGATCAATACAATGAAAAAGTTCCAAACCATGAGCAATATATAATACCTACGGACTTCCCACTTCCACAAAGGGGTGGATTGGAGGCATCTTCTTATATCTCTTCATTAAGTTATGATTGATCTTCATAATTTTGTTACATTCACTTTTGATTTGGGGGTTTTTTTTCGATTTCCATTGTTATAGTCGCTGTATATATTGTTTTCTTGGTTCTGCTTACTTTACTCTGCATCAGTTCATGTAGATCTTTCCATGCTTCGCTATATTCTTTACATACGTTATTTCTTGAAGCACAATAATGTTCCATTGCATTCATGCACCACAATTTGTTTAGCTGTTCCCCAATCAGTGGGCATCTACTTCATTTCCAATTCCTTGCTATCACAAAAGGACTGCTATAAATATTTCGGTGTATATAGGGACTTTCTGCTTAGTCATGGCTTCCTTGGGGTATAAGACAGTAGCAGAGTCTTTGGTTCAAAGGGTAAGGGACATTTTTAGTCATTTTATTTGCATAATTCCAAAATGTTTTCCAAAAATGTTATGCCATTTCACAGCTCCACCAACAATGTTTTGGTTTGGTTTGGTTTCCATTTCTCTTACTATTCGTAATTTGGAGCATTCTTTCTCATGATTGTGAATGCTTTGCAATTCTTCTTTTGAGAAGTATTTTTTTTTATACCTTGTAAACACTTATCTCCTGAGGAATGTTTTGTGTTTATTTCTTCCTGATTTTGGATGAATGAGGATTCTGGGAAGGCATTGCTCAGGGCATCAGCTCCTTCAGAGGCCCCACTAACAACAAAAGTCAATAGCCGAGGCCACTGGAGACAGTTGCAGTGGCCACCAGAGTAAAAGGGAAGGATAACAGAGGAAGCACCAGCAGACAGACGTGGAAAACCAGTCACTTCCTATGGACTCTAGAAAGTCACAGATACTCAGAACCTAGCAGAAATTTCTAGCTAAGAGGAACTTAAGGAAAATTCCAGAAAGAGAAAAAACCTTTCTAGGCCAGAAGTTGAGAACATGTGTTTTCTACATCTGTGTCTAATTACCTTTGTATTTTAAGCTTAATCCCACTCTCCCAAGGGACCTTGAGTATACAGAAGAATCTCCCACTATGGGGGAAGGAAGAAGTATAATTGTTTTTATAACTACTGTTTTTGCTATACCTTCTCAGGAAATCCCTTTTCAAGTTAAAAGTTCTACTAGTTGACTGATGATTGATAATAGGGAGTACTCTGGATGGAGGCTCATAAGGAAAAGTACTAGAAATCCCAGCCCTTCAGGGTTACCCCTAGATCTCTAAGGAGAGTGAGTAATGGTCAGCTACCCTCTGTGGACCCAACCTACCAGTACAAGTAGGACTTAGAAGCATAAGACCAGAGTGGGTGCTACAGAGTGGGCGTCACTACCACCCTGGGAGATAAGTACTACAGGTTCTATTATCTCCATTTTTTACACACGAGGAAATTGAGACTGAAAGAGGTAACCAAGGGTCATACAGATAACGTTAAAGGCAGCATTCAGACCCAAGTCTTCCTGACTCTAAAGCCACTATACCACAGCCTCTCTAATACAGCTATTATTATCCATTTGATTAAGAAATATTTATTAAGCATTTCCTGTTCATCTAATATTAAGAGAGCCACACAAGCACTTATTAGGAAAGTGCTGACTCTCTCTTCAGGACCAGTGTGTCAGGGAATGTCAGGGCGACAGTGTAAAACAGAGTCTCTGCTCTCAAGGATTTTACAGCCTGATTAGAAAATCTGAGAAGGTAGGTTAGGGCTAGACCACATTAAATGTTGAATGCCAGCTGAGAAGTCAGACCTTCATCCTTCACGGAGTGGACAGCCTTGGAAAGTTCTTGATAAAGAGAATGAGTTTGGAGCCACAGAACCAAAATTTGAGTAATCCCAGCCCTGTCTGAGCCTGAGTAAATCATGTAATCTCTCTAAACCTCAGTGTTCTGATCCATAAAATAAATACTAGGGCTGAACTAGATGGCTTCGGAAGTATCTTCCAGCATGAAATTTATGATCCTATGAGGAAAGTGAGTTTTTCAGATGAATTCAGTGGTAGTAGCTCAGAGAATCTAGAAAAGCAACTGAAGATAAGGAGACTTGCTAAGAAATTTCTAGAGTAATTCAAATGTTGGACAATAAAAGCCTGTCTTAGAATGGTAACATAATAGAAAGAAAGGGATAAAAGAGAGGGTGGCATAAGGGTAAGATCACTGTCCTTATAGAACTTGGGTTCGAATCTCAAGCTCTGCTAGTTTCTATTTGTATGACTTTAGTCCACTCACCTCAACATTCTATGATCCTAAGATTAAAAGAAAAGTAATATTTAGTAAATGTAATGAAGATAAGAAGAGGAAGACTTAAGGAGAACTCCAAAGTTTCCCATTTGAAATATGGCCTAGACTCAATGATTCTATAACAGGGCCCCAAAAATATTATTTAGAATGTATAAGAATTTTACCTACAGTAAAATTTAAAACACTGTTAAATTCTAAACTACATCTTCATCTGTAAATTATGGTGGTTAGACTCAGTGTTATATATGATGTTCCTTCTATATCCTAATGCTCCTACCTTAAATTAACCTGCTCCCTTAGAGGCAAAATTTCACTATTAAAAATGGAATTCAATAAATGCAAGCCTTCCACTTCAGACCAGATTGCAGTTCTTCAAATGACCACCAGGTGTCAGAATTATCAACAGTATAATTTTGCACTTCAAAAATCAAAACCTTTGCAGATCGCTTGCCTTTCCATATTGTTTTCATGAAAGACATTGGGAAAGGTTTATCAAAACTTGTGGATTCAAGATTTGAGAAGTGCTTGTGTATGACAGAAAAAAAAGGGAAACTGCCTGTGCAAAAAAAAAAATGATGCATTAATTCTCCTGAACATTATATATTGTCTTATAATTTAGGAAAAATAAATTGGTTTAGGATAAATTTAATTCAGCAAACATTTTTAAAGTGCCTACTATGTACAAGGCACAGTTCTAGGCTCTGGGAATATTCCACAATCCCTGTTGCCATGGAGATTACTGAAATCTAGGCGAGACAAACATGTACACAAGTAACTCTAATTTGAATGATTGTTGTTCATCCTTCATTTTTGAAGAAGATCAGTGACATCAAGGGATGATGTCTTGACTTGTGCATCAATTGGATTTAAGTGAAGCAGAGTTGCACAAAGTCATTAGTTATCTCTTTCAGCATCATCAAAGTCCAGTGGCAAGACAAAAATCAAGAAACTGGCAATGGTTCAGGTTGCAGTGGATGACCTTGGCATCTTTGATGTCTGACCAAGCTCTAAGCACTCTACAATACCTACTTTCAGCTGCCTTCATGGCCTTTGGAACAAGTTGTTCTCATCCACCCATGCCAGGAGAAGTCTTCATATGCTTGAGGTAGATATCCCCCTAACTCACTGATGAGTTTGAGGCCTGTCAGTTACCCTCAACCTGGTTTAGACCATCTGCTGAGACAGTTTTACCAGCATATGGCTGCTGGGCATGCTACAGCTTCTTAGAGCCCCAGATGAGTATATAGACACCAAAAGTGGATAAGCAGCCCTTAAATGGGTTCAGCAAGCCCTCACACCAGCAGTGCTAGTTCTCTCTGAGCACCCAAACACCCCACTTTGATATGATATGTGCACAAGGAAGGACAAACATACTGGGATGAAAGATCTGAGGTAGAAGAAATCACGTCTAGCTGAAGGAAGGCATCACAGAAAGGGTGGCACCTGGGCTGTGCCTTGAAGAAAGAAAGATTTCAACAGATACTGTTAGATGAGGATCTGTTCTAAGCATAGGCGACAGCATGTACAAATACACAGAGGTGGGAGAAGGCAGGATGATGTCAGTGGAAGCTAGGAAGCCTAGACTGGTTCAAACAGAGAGTGTGTGTAGTATGAACTAAGGCTGGTAAGGAAGTCTGTATTCAGATCACCTAGACATCAAATGCCAGGATAGAATATTATTAAAGAGGCAATGATCATTAAAGGTTTCTGAGTCAGGAATCATTATAATCAGATCCACACATTTGTAAGCTATTCATAGCTATGTGAAGGATGGTTTAAAGAGTGAAAACACTAGATATAGTGAGACCAGTTATGAAGCCATGACAATAGTTTCTATCAGTAGTAATAAGGACCTGAATTTGGGCAGTGATAGTAGGAATAGAAAGGCAGGGATGAATGCAAGAGATATTTTGAGGATAGAAATTACAGGATTTGGCAACTGACTATATATGGGAAGTAAGAAAAGAGGAAGAGTCAGGAATGATTCTAAGAAAAAATGATGCCATAGAGAGAACTCAGAAGCAGGTTTTAAATGGAAAATAATGAGTTCAGTTTGGGGAATATTGAGTTTGAAAAGGCAACATCCAAATGGAGACTTCTAGTAGACAACTGGAGATCTAAGAATAGAAACTAAGGGAGAGGTCAGGTCAAAAGATAACACTTATCAACCATCTGCATAGAGATGATAATTAAAGCATGAAATGGATAGGATTACCAAGGAATAAAATGTAAAGAAGAAAAGACTTATGCTTGGGAGGTACCACATTTACAGAGAAGATTAACAGGAAATCGCAAATGAAACAGAGAAATGGTAAGAGAAGTAAGAAAAGAATAAGAAGGGTGTCTTGGAAGTCAAACAAGGAATAAGAGAATATTGTGATTAACCATGTCAAATTCTAGAAAAAGCTCAAATAGGGTGAAGCCAGGTAGTGTAGTATAAGAAAAGTCCTGGTTTTGGAGTTTGATGACCTGGGTTCATATCACAGCTCTGTGACTTTCAGCTAATCACTTCATTTTTTTCATTGTTTTATAATCTTAAAATGATGAGATTGAACCAGATGATGTCTACAACACCTTATTCAAGTTGTAAATCTTATGAGTCTAAGATAGAACTAAGAAAAGGACAACAAATTTGTCAACTAAGAGGTACTTGGTGATCTTGAAGACACCAGTTTCCAGAAAGTGGTATGGATGGAAGGCAGATCTCTGGGGACTGAAGAGTAGATGGGTAGTGAGGAATCAGAGGTAGTAAGTATTTTTGAGAACTTTGACAGTAAAATGGACATCACTTTTATCCTATCAAACTCCTGATGTGTTCATCACAGCCTATATGATAAAGTCCAAATCCTTTAGGCTAGTACTCAATTATCTTGTTCTAATTTACCTTTCCAACCTAATATCCCACTACTCTCCTAAATTAATGCCCTATCTTCAGACTAGTGAAAGTGGAAAAGAAGCTAAGTAAAGACTTATTGAAGGGGCTAAAGCAAAATGCATTATGCTTCAGGTGAATCCAAAAGAGCAGGAATGCTAATTATATCAGACAAGGCAAAAATAAAAATAGACAAGGTTTAAAAAGATTGATAAATGATCAAAGGATAAAAATAGGTCATTTTAAAGTGAAGAAATGCAGGTTATCAATACTTAGATAAAAATATTCCAGGGGCAGCTAGGTGGTGCAGTGGATAGAGCACCGGCCCTAAAGTCATGAGGACCTGAGTTCAAATCCTGCCTCAGACCAAACATTTTACTCTAGTTGTGTGACCCTGGGCAAGTCACTTAACCCCAATTGCCCAAAAAAAAAAAAAAAGATAAAAATACTCCAGATTGCTAATGATTAGAAAAATGCATTGAAAATAACTGTGAAGTTTTACCTTATACCCATTAGATTGTCAAAAGCACCAAAGAGTAAAATGACAAATGTTGGAGTGACTGTGGAAAATAGACACATCAACATACTATTGGTAGAACTATAATTAGTACATTCTGTAAGATAATTTGAAATTGTGTCCAAAAAAGTTACTAAATTGTATATAACTTTTAACCTATCAATACTACTACAAGGCCTATACTCCAAGAAATCAAGTAAAGAGGCTCATATCTCATATGTATAAAATATTTATAGCAGTTCTTTTTACAGTAGCAAAGAACTGGAAACTAAGGGGATGTCAATCAATTGAGGAACATTTAAACCAATTATAGCAGTAAGTTCTCATGAGAGAATTGAGGGGATTAGAACTGCAAGTGGTTGTGGGAATTGGGTGAACTACACCTACTCTTATCTTATGACTTGATTTAGAAGCTAGCTCAGTTCTCTTTATATTCAACTATGAGTCTAGTCCAATTTCTGTCTTGTAAGAAAACTTTATTCAATTGTGGGAATTGGGAGAAAACCTTATGCATTGTTTGAACCTTGCCCTGCATGGCCGGGAATTTGGATCACCTCTACCTGGTGCTTAAAGACTCTTAACTAAGGACAGGGGGTTATACTGACCAGAAACTCAGTCAGATCTGAAGATTGCTGTAAGAAATTTTCTCACAATTATATATCTCAAACAACCCATATGTCTTATCTGATAACTAGCCCCATATTGGTCAATCAGTTATTGCTTCCATGTTTCTCTGATTGGATACAGACACTTGCTGGGAGTGAAACGCCTCTTTTTCTGATTTTGGAGAATTGCATCTCTTTACTCTCTCCTTCCCTACTTGGAAACTCCCTGACCTTTCCTCCAATTAGAAATCAGACCACCTAATTTTGTATCCAGGATAATTGTTTTCTTTTAATTAATTTGTCTTGATTGTTTTTAATGCATAAAAGTCTATCTGTCCCTGTATTTGGGGTCCGGTGCCAATGCTAAGGGGGCCTGGTTCTGATTTGTTATGTAATCGTTAAGCACTGCTTAATAAATCAATATGTCAAGTTCAGCCTCAGACACTTGACTTTTACTAGCTATGTGACCCTGGGCAAGTCACTTAACCCCAATTGCCTCACCAAAAAGATAGACAGATAGATACATAGATAGATAGATAGATAGATAGATAGATAGATAGATAGATAGATAGATAGATAGACAGATAGACAGACAGACAGACAGACAGACAGACAGACAGACAGACAGACAGACAGACAGATAGACAGATAGATAGATAGATAGATAGATAGATAGATAGATAGATAGATAGATAGATAGATAGATAGATAGATAGATGGATGGATAGATGGATAGATAGGTAGATAGATAGATAGGTAGATAGATAGATAGATAGATAGATAGATAGATAGATAGATAGATAGATAGATAGATAGATAGGTAAGCTTGGAAGATTGAACATTTGTTTCCTTAGTCATTTCATCTTTCAGCTACCACACTCAAACTTTTTGGTCTCAGAACTATTTTTTACTCTTAAAAAATTATTGAGGACTCCTCCAAAAGAGTTTTTGCTTATGTAGGTTATATCTATTGGTTTTTGTTTGTTTTTTTTTTTAGTGTAGAACTTAAACATCTTAGTATTATCATATAAATAGTTTTGACCTCACAGCCTTCCTGAAAGGGTCTCAGGGACCTCCAGGGGTCCCCAGACTATACTTTGAGAACCCCTGGTATGTGAATGGAATGTCACACAATTGTGCTGTGATAAATAATGAGAGGGATGGTTTCAGAGAAACCTGCAAAGAATAGTAAGAACTGATGCAAAGTAAAATAAGCACAAACCAGAACAATTTATACAATAACAATACTGTAAAAACAAACAACTTTGAAAGACACAAGAACTCTGATCAACCCAATGTCCAACCATGATTTCAGAGGATTCATAATGAAGGATGTTACCCAGCTCTTGACACTGAGGTGATGGACTCAGGATACAGAATGAAGCCTCTATTTTTTGGACATGGCCAATGCAGGAGTTTCTCTTGTTTGACTATGCATATTTGCTATAAGAGTTTTCTTTTCTTTTTATTTTTCCAGTGGGAGAAGACAAGTGTTGGGGGGCACAGTTTTGTTGTTGTTGTTGTTGTTGTTGTTTTTCATTGAAAAAAATCAAATTATAAAAAAATAAAAAGAAATTATCAGGGAAACTACGTTATTAATAATAATAAGAGCTATCAAACATATAGATAGTACTTTAAAGTTTGCGAAGTACTTTACATGTATTATCTCATTTGATCCTCACAACAACCCAGGAGGCAGGTGCTACTATTATCCCCATTTTTCAGATAAGGAAATTTATCAAAGTATAAAACCCCTACTTGAGGCATAGCCTGAAGGACAGCCCTGTGATACTGTGTGCTCCTTAGTGTGTGCATATGGAGATGTGACTTCTAACTCGCTGAAAGACCTCTAAACCTGTGGTGCTGCACACAGTACATGTGAGGAAGAGAGACTTCAAAGATCCTAGAGAGAAAGAAAAGCATAGAAGCAGAGCTTACAAGAGACAAGGAGTAAGAGAAGGTACAAACTTGCACAGGGCTAATGAGAGGTCCCAGAGCTGCAGGCATGTGGGGAAAGCACATCACATCCCTTGATTCCTACCACCTGTACCCGTAGAGACTTCTAAGAGTAGACTTCTCTGATAAGTTCATTCTCTCCTTGGTGCAGCTGAGCTTTTATTCCACTCCAAAACTAAAGAGACCATTTACCCTTATGGATGCTATCTTCTACCTTAAGCTGTATAATTTCTTAAATTTCTATTTATGGCTTACTTGGAAAAACATGCTTATTAGTTTTCTGTGGTTGTCTCTTGGGTATAAGCATTTGGCCGAAGGGAGCTAAACCGACCATAAGTAAGTTGTTACCCTTCCCTTTAGAGCAAATAGGAATTATTGTAAAATTATTCCCATGGACAAGCTCCCACATGTGATAGGATAGTGAGCAAACATATTTATTCAAATAACCCATAAACATAAACTGGGAAAGTTATGTAAGTTAGGGTAGGTGATAGAATACACAAGAGTAAATGACAAATTCAACTTCAACTTGAGAGTGAGATAATATGTTAGCTTAACCAAAGAGAGAACAAGGTCATTGTTCTTACCAGTGTAGGGAAGGAGGGGGAGAGGGGAGGTGCAGACACTAGCACACTAGCAACCAAGAGACATGTTGTGGGGCAGGCTTTTCTCATAAAAGCCTGTAGCTCCAGTGGATCTTGTTAAGCTCTCTGCAGATCTGTACCTTCTCTCTCACCCATCTCCCTCAAACTCCTTCTTTGTCCCTCCATTTTCTTCAGAGTGTCTCTCTCCCTCACATATTCAATGTCATCTCATATATATATGACATATATGTATGCAATGTCATCTCATATATATACACACACATGTATGTGTGTATGTATGTATACATATGCATATATGCATATTGCATATATACATATACATATGTATATATTTTGTTGTTACTGAGTCATTTTCAGCCATGCCCAACTCTTTGTAAGTGACTTGCTCAGGGTCACACAGTTCGTGCGTGTGTGTGTGTGTGTGTGTGTGTGTGTGTGTGTGTGTGTGTGTGTGTGTATCACCCAGTATCACAAGGCTGTCCTTCAAAAAACTACCAATCCCACTTAGAGTGAGGATATTAAGCAAAAAAAAAAGACGAAGAAGAAGAGAAAAGAAAATTAACATGAAATTGCTATAATGAGGATCTGTTTGGGGGGGAAAAACTAATAAAATAGACAAACTGCTAGCCATTTTGATTTTTTTTAAAGAAAGAGGAAAAACAAATTACCAAAATAAAAATATAAAAGGAGAATATATAACAAATAAAAGTATAGTAGTTAAGTTCTAGGTACCCAGTTTGTTAAGGTAAATGAGAGTCGGGATGAGCACTTCAGAGCATGTGCTTCATAAGGAATAGAAAAAAAGTCAGTTTGACTATAGTGTGCAACAAAAGAAAAAATATACAGTGAGAGTGGATATATATAATGTGGTACCAAGTTGTGAAAAAATTTTTAAAGCTAAGCAAAGTTCATATTTTTATCATAGAGTCAATAGGAAGAAACTGGATTTGGGTGAACATGGCCATGACATGGTCAGATCTGCCCCTAAGGAAAATTACTTTGGCAGCAATGTATAGGATGGACTGGAGTGGTGGGAAATTTGAGAGGCTTTTGCAAAATCTAGGTGAGAGGTGATAAGGGCCTGGACTAAAATAGTAGCTGTGTGAGTAAGGGTGGGATGCAAAAGATGTTGTGGAGGTAGAAACAGAGAGATGAGAAAACTGATTAGACATGAGGAATGAGGGAAAATGAAGGTTTGAGGAAAATGCTGAAGTTTTAAACCTGGGAGACTAGAAAGATGATGGTTCTTTCAACAGAAATAGGGAAATTTGGAAGAGGGGTCACATTGGGGGAAAAGATAATGAGTTCTGTTTTGGATAAACTGAGTTAGATACAACCAACAGGCAAATGGCAATAAAGGACTAAAACTCAGAGAAAACTGAAGCCAATGGATCAAGGAGCCATCTACATAGAAATGATAATTAACCCCATGGGAGTTTATGGGATCACCAAGAAACAGAAGAAGAAGAGGGAAATGTAGAAGGCCCAGGACAAAATATTGAGGAAGTCTCATAGTTTGGGGGGATACCATGGATTATGATTAGCAAAGGAGACTGAGGAACAGTCAGAGATGTAAAGGGTAAATCAGTGGAGGGTAGTGTTAATGAAAACACAAAGAGAAGACAGTGTGTAGGAGAGGGTGGTCAACAATGTCAAATGCAGCAGATCAGTAGAGAAGGATAAAGACTAAGAAAAGCCCATCCGATCTGGTCATTATAAGATGATTTTGTAATATTGGAAAGAACAGTTTCAGTTGAGAGATAAGATCAAAAATCAAATTGCAAAAGGTTAAGGAATGAAAAGAAAGGAAGTGGGGGCAGTGAATGTACCTAAGAAAGGGAAGACAGATGCAGGATAACAGCTTGACAATATTAAAGGGCCTGACAAAGTATTTTTTAAGGATAAAGGAAACTTGGACATGTTTGTAGGCAGTACAGAAGGAACCAGTATATAGTCAGAGGTTGAAGATTCAAAAGAGAAATGGGAGAAGTATCAATCTAGTGGAAGGGACAGAATGGGTATAGATCAAGTATGCACATAGAGGAGCTAGCCTTGGCAAACAGAAGGACCGCCTCTTTGTCAGAGACTTTGGAGGGGAAGAAGAGAGTGTGGGACATGATGTCAATGTGTTCTGGGACGAAGACAATGAGAGAATGAGGCACTCATTTCTAATGGTCCCAAGTTTCTCAGTACAGTAAAAAGCCACGTCCTCATCTGAGAGAAAGTGAAAAGCAAGTATGTTTAAAAAAAAAAGGAAACGGTAAAGAGTATATATCTAAATACCGTGAAGAGTATCTCTCTAAAACCAACAACTAGCGTTATCTGTCATTAAGAAATACTAGAGGACTTTCTAATAAGATCAGGGGTATAGCAAGGAAATCCATTGTTAACACTATTATTTGTTATATTTCTATAAATGCTAGCTATCATAATAAGACAAGAAAAAAATAAGTGAATAAACATAGGCAAAGAAGAAATAAAATTATCATTTTTATAGATACGTTTTTCTTAGAAAACCCAAAAGATACAACCAAAAACTGAAACAATAACTTCAATAAAGTAATAAGATATAAAACAGACCCATTAAAAACATCAGGAAAAGGACAACTACACAATTAGAGCTTAAAATAAGATTTGAGGCTCTTCCTTAAGAGGAGATCGCTAAAAAGGAAGAAGTTTCTTGTCCTTCCAAAAATGAAACAGAGCCACAAGAGTTTTCAGCTTAGAAATCACACAGTAAGGGGCAGAGGAAGATGAGAGAAATAGTAGTAATTGGTAAGTCTCTTCTCAGTGGTACTGAGGCAGCTATTTGTCCATTTGATAAAAACAACAAAATAGTCTTCCTTTAGAGTCTTCCTGGGGCATGTATCCAATACATAACAGAAAACTTCCCAAAACTTATCAAAACAGATGACAATTTCTAACTTGTGATTCACAAATGACACTTACAGAAAGAACCTAAAGGGTGTTTCCAATATAACAGAGAAGGTCACAGAAAATAAAATGAACAATTTTGATTACATAAAATTCAAAAGATTTTGCATAAAGCCAATACAGTTAAAATTAAAAGGGAAGAATTTGACTAGGGGAAAATCTTTATAGCAAGTTCCTCTGATAAAGGTCTCACATTCGATATATATATAGAACTAAGAGCTATTCTCCAATAGACAAATGCTCAAAGGATATTATCAGGTAGCTTTCAAAGGAAGAAATACAGTCTATCAATAGCCATATGAAAAAATGCTCCAAATCACTAATAATTGGAGAAATGCAAATTCAATAACTGTAAGATTCTACTTTGCATTCATCAGATTGGAAAGGATTAAAAAAAAAGGAAATTAACAATTATTGGAGGAGCTTTGGGAAATAGGAATATTAATATATGTTGGTGAAGATGTGAATTGGCAGCCATTCTTTGTCTTTGGTCTAAGGGAGATGACCAAATGACCATCCTTTGATTAATAATGGCCAAATGACCATCCTTTGATTAATAATGGCCAAATGACCATCCTTTTATTAATAATGTGCTGGCTTCATTAATAAAATGATTAAATTACCCAGAAATTATATCTTTCAAACCTTTTTAATTACCACAAAAGAAAAGCAACTTAAAAAGACCTGAGAACTTTGATCAACGCAATGACTAACCATGATTCCAGAGAACTGATGAAGCTTGCTACCCCACTCATGACACAGAAGTGATGGACTTAAGATGCAGAATGCGATACACATTTTCAGACATAGCCAATGTGATAATTTGTTTTGTTTGACTATATATGTTTGTTACAAGGTCTTGTTTTTCTAGTCAGGATTAGGAGGGGATAATAGCAATAGGGTAGCAAAAAAGAAAGAAAGAAAAATAAAAGAGAGTCACTGAGGCATCTTTGTTCTTGTTGTTGATGATGATGGAGAGAAAAGAATAAAAGGAAGGCCAGAAAGATTAGACAATCAGTCATTCAACTAGTATTTATTAAGTTGCTACATGCCAGGCCCTAAGCTAAGTGCTGAGGATACAAAGAAAAGCAAAAAATAGTCACACTTTTTAGGAGCTCACAGTCTAATGGGGGGAGACAAGATGCAAACAACCATGTACAAAGAAGACATATACAGGATAAATTAGTGACAATCTCAGTGAAGGCAATTTAGACTAAGAAAGGCTGGGAAAGACTTCTTGCAGAAGATGGGACTTTAGCTGAGACTTGAAGAAAGCCAGGGAAGCCAAGAGACAGAGATTAAGCAGGAGATAGTTCTAAGCACAGGAAACAGTCAGTGAAAATGTCTCAAAGTTGGGAAGTGAAGGGTCTTCTGCAAGGAACACCCAAAAGGCCAGTGTCACTGGATGACAGAGTAAGGTGCAAGAAGATTGGAAAGGGTAGGAAGGGGCCAGGTTATGAAGAGTTTTAAAAGTCAAACAAAGGATTTCATATTTCACCTTAGAGGCACTAGGAAGCCACCAAAGTTTATTGAATAGGGAACTGACGTGGTCAAACTTGTGTTTTAGGAAGATCAATCTGACAGGTCAGCAGCATTGAAAGTTATAGCTTGATCTTACAATACACTTTAAAAGAACAGTAATCTGTACATAATAGAGACCTACAGCTTCATATACAATCCTCTTTTTCTGTTTTACTATGTATATAGAAATACCCATTCAAAGTTCCAAATAAAGTTCCAAATAAAAAAAAATTTAAGTTAAAAAATATTGCCAATGACTAGGAAGTCTTGGGCAACAGACCGAACACCATAGAAGCACAGGCTGTGTCTTCCTCACTGTTGTTACTGAAAGCAAGGGATGTAGAAGAGAAAAAATTGATTTGAGAAATGAACAGATGGCTCAGAAAAGATTTGCATTTCTACATCACAACTTACAATAGAGAGTTCAAAGATTCCTGACCCAAGATGGAGTCCACCTAACCAAGAATGGTAAGAATATATTTGCCAGGTGTCTCACAAACTTCATTTTAAAAGGCTTTACACAAAAATCTTTAAAAGAGAAGGAAAAGACTATATATATATGTATAATCTCCTACAGAGATCAGCCACAAAGAAGAAAGAATAGTAGCTGAGACACCTAGGAAATACATAGAAGCAAAATCCAAGAAAGAAGCCAGTAGTAAAACCCAGGACCTCAAATGTTTATACACAGATGCCCAAAGTGTAGATAACATACAAAAGAAACTACAGGTTTTGATTTCAAAAGTATCACTGAGACTTGATAGGATGAAACCATGTAACTAGATGACTATGGTTCTGAAAGGCTATAACTTAACTTGAAAGAAAGAAGATACATAAAAAGGGTGTCACTGAATATTAAGAAAGTATATTCATAACAGAATATTTGGGTGAAAGTTAAAGGATGGAGAAATAAATTATTTTTGTCACGGAAGCATACTACAGAACATAATGACTGAAAGAGGAAATAGAAGTCTTTGGGAAAGGGATCACAATCCTGGCACAGAGGCATGATAGTGAAGTGATGGGGAGGTTTCAGTTATCCACACATCTGCTGGAGTTCACTCTGTCAAAAGCTGACCAGCTAATAACTTCTTAACTTGCTTTAGTGATAATTTCAGATGCATACAGAATTAAAATAAAGACCAAGGCAAAATGTATTATGCTTCAGCTGAAATTTTAAAAAAAGGCAGGGGTAACAATCACGTTCTCAAGCAAAGCTACAGTAAAAATAGACTTAACTAAAAGGAATAAACAGGGAAACCACATTTTGCTAAAAGGTACCACTGACAATGATTCAATATCAATACCAAATATGTATGTGTATATACACATATATGTACATACACATATATAGATATAGATAGATACATACATACATCAAATGGCATAGCATCTAAATGCTATAAAAAATGGTGAAAGGGCTGTGTTATAAGAAATTAATTTGTTAAAATGTTCTATAAGAAATGATAGGAATGATTGCAGAGAAACCTGAGGAGATTTGCCTGAACTGACACAGAGCAAAGCAAGTAGAACTAGGAAACAATTTATACAATAACAACAATATTGTAAAGACAAACAGCTCTGAAAGACTTAGAAACTCTGATCATTTCAAAGACCAGTTAGAATTCCAGAGAACTCATGATGAAACAAGTTACCTACATGCTGACAGATTAAGGACTCAGTGTAGATTGAGACCCACACACACACATACACACTTATAGGTATGTGTGTGTATATATACACACATACATACATACACATATTGGACACGCCCAATGCAGGAATTTGATTTGTTACACATTTGTAACAGGGAGTTTGTTTTTCTTTCTTTTTCAGTTGGGGGAGGGATAAGGAAGAGAGAGAAGGTAGATTTCCCTTGATCAAAATAACATTTAACTTAAAAAATAATCATAAGGAAAACAGTTAAATGGGAAAAATATTTAAAGCAAATATATCTAATTAAGGTCTTATATCCAAAGATAGAGGTAAATTATTTATATGTACAAAGATATTTATCGCAGTATTTTTTGGTGTAACAAAGAACTGGAAATAAAGTGAGCACTTATCAGTTGGAGAAGATACGAACAAATTATGCTATATGAGCGTAATGGAAAATTACTGTACCATAAGAAATCACAACTATGATAGATTCAAAGAAACTTGGGAAATCTTTATGAACTGATGCAGATATAAATGAGCAGAACCACAAGAACAATTTATATGACTACGATAATGTAAAAGAGAACAGAAAGAATTTTGTTATGACCAATTGTGACATCAAAACACTGTTGGTGAAGCTTGTTTTTCACCTCCTGTCAATAAAAGTGATGAATTTGAGGTTCAGAATAAAATATAATTACATTTTTTTAATGGCCAATTTGTTGATTTTTTTTTGTTGTTTCACTACACTTATTTGTTACAAGGAAGGGTATCTATTTGAGGAGGGGTAATTCATGGGGGAGGCAGTTAGTGGGTAATGACAGTGATGCAAAAAAAGAAAGAAAGAAAAGAATACCATGAAACATTTTTCTTTTTTTTTATGCAATTGGGGTTAAGTGACTTGCTCAGGGTCACACAGCTAGTAAGTGTCAAGTGTTTAGTCTGAGGTGGGATTTGAACTCAGGTCCTCCTGACTTCAGGGCCGGTGCTCTCTCTACTGTGCCACCTAGCTGCCCCTCAATGAGACATTTTTAAAAGCACACAGAAAGGGGCAGCTAGGTGGCACAGTGGAGAGAGCAACCGGCCCTGGATTCAGGAAGACCTGAGTTCAAATCTGGACTCAGACACTTGACACTTACTACCTGTGTGACTCTGGGCTTAACCCCAATTGCCTCCTCCCCACCAAAAAAAAAGCACACAGAAAAGCACAGAAAAATTCAGAAGGGTACAAAGACAAGCAAGGTAGCTCTGTTGCTTCATGTTAAAACTAAAATACACTTTTAAAAAATTATACATAACAAATTTAGTTTCATACGCAATCCTCTTTTTCTACATTAACATTTTTCATTGATGTCTATTACCTTCATAATAAAAAATAAATTTTAATTTAAAAATAAAGACAAGACTAAAGACAATGTTGTTTAGGGAGAGTTTGCCTTGTCTAGAAGTCAAAACCAGATTTTTCAAAATCTAAAATTCTTTTAGTAATTGAGTCCTAACCCTACTATATTCTTCTGGATCTTTAACCAAGCTTTTAAAAATTAATGTTAGCTATAAAATGATTAAGCTGATTCTCCCTTAGAGCATCTGTGAGGTTCATAAGAACATAGTCTTAGACATAAAAGGACCTTAGAAGTAATTTCAACCAACTTTCTCATTTTGCGGATGGAGAAACATGCCCAGAGAGGATAAATGATCTACCCAAGGTCACCAAACCCTTTGTTTTAGAGATGAAGGAACTGATGCCCAGGTAGGCCTGAGATGACTTGTCTAACATCAAACAGGTAAGCAAGTGAAAGAGTTGGTATATGAACCGAGGTCCTCTAATTCCAAATCCAACACTCTTAATAGTGGCTAAAGCTAGTTCACTCTCCTCTCCCACTGGACGATTGTCCAATCAATCAACAAGGACAAGAGAAGCCAATATCCAGAAAGCCATGTGCTTAGCATTGCCCTGTGTTTGCAGAGAAGAACTATACTCCACACAGCCTTGCACTGCGTGCTGCACTCCAGCAAACTAGAATCTTATCTACCCCTAGGGTTCAAGAGTATATAACTAAATTCCTTCCAATGGGTTTAGTCATCATTTATTCCTATTTACCTTTGACCTCATGGCCTATTTTACACAGTTCCTTATTCACTGAAAAGTTGACTCCCTCACAAATGGGCTACACCCTGGTGTGCTCCTATCTAACCCCAAACCTGCTGGTTTAGTCTTGAAGATTGAGACTATCAGAGAGGGTATGAGCTCAGGAGAGGCTTTCCTATTAAGTCTGGAATTTTTGGAAACTAGGAGTGTACTACTCCTCCCACTTCTTCCCTTGTGCTCCCTCGTTTTTGCACTGGAGGCAAGGGGTGTCTATGTAGCCTGCTTCTTCTCCACTTCAGCAGGATGTGCCTGCCAGACACTTCATGCCTCTCATTGCCTGGAAGAAAACAGCAGTGTTCCTAGAGATGAGAGAACCTCAGAGAACTCCAGGAGGCTCCCAAAAGAATCAGAAAGAGTCGGCAATCTTCTTGTCCCTCTTCACTCATGTGTTTTAAGAATTCCTAGTTCCTTCCATGGAACATATTATCTAAAACCTCTTTTCCTTAAAGATTGTCCCAGTTGTTAGCAATACTTCTCCCTCACTACCTTTCATACTTTCTATTTAGTTCGCATATGTTTTGTATTTTCTTATCTTTGTACGTGTCACCCCTTCTCCACAGTACAATGTAAACTTTGAGGGCAAGGAGTTGTAGGGGTTTTTGTCTTTGTAACCCTAGGATTTAACATAGCACCTGAAAAAGAGAAGGCACTTAATAAATGTTTATTGAGTTGGCTGTCATCCACACCCCCTGTAGCTTTACTGGTGAGATAGTCAAGATACAACTAATGTAAAAAGAGAATAGTAAGTGTAGCCTCTGATAACACAGATAACATTCAAATTCAGGACCCTCTCTCTTAAAATAATTCTTGATGAATCATTCCCCCAACCAGAGTTTTCCCTGGAAAGGGCAGAATCTGGCTTATTTTTTTCTCAAGCGGCCTAGATCCCTTGCAAGTATGTAAAAGTTTTGGATTCAAGTCCTCAGTAGAACAATAGTAAGCCTATCCCAGTAAGCTCTGTTTCTCCCACCCAGAATTTCCACAAACTCACAGCATTAATTAGTGAAGATCCTTTATCATGAGTGAAATCATGGTTCTGTTGCATGGACCAATATTTCTAGTGCAAGACCAAGTTAGCACCTCTCCTTAACCTCTAGCATGACTCCAGCAGATAGCAATGGGTCCTTAGCCAGTATGGCACTAGTAAGCTATACCTCCATCAGTCAGATGTATGGTTGGCCTTACTGCCAGACTCTCTCAACACAGCTTTCCAGCTCCTGAACCACGATCTCATCTCTCATACATGGTATCCCAAGCCACTCCAAGGTACAGCCTTATTCCCACAGTCACCAACCCAGAAGCTCCTACTTAGAATTCCCTACATATGCATCTTCCATCTTTCCTTCTCTACGCATTCTTAAGCTTCCTGCAAATCCCAAAAGATTGAGGACTTAGGGTGTGATTCTACTTCTGTTGGCATGTCTCCAATACATTAGCATTCCTTCTAAGTAATCATAATTATTCCTCTTACAGGAGGCATATTAAGGCATATCTTGGAGGATAGCATATCAAAAAGACTACAGAGTTAGTTACAGCACTCCAGAACTGGCTCCTATAGTTGGCATGTTCTGAACTACCTGACCTGCATAAGCACTGGACTCAGAGATGCCAGGTCACACTGCACTTATGCACACCAAAAGAACATCATCCTCTTCACCACTTATTAGAATGTAAGAGGACACCAGGCAAAGGAAAAGAAAAGACTCAATATTTCATGGACGATGTTATTATTTAAAACCCTCTCCTAGTTTCATGGTTCCCAGTAAGTCTGATGGGTATACTAACTTGACCTTCTAGATGAGATGATATAAGATCTTATACCCTAAGATGGCACATTCTGGGTATGCCACATGAAACAACAGGAATTTTTTTAGTCAATCCACACCTGAAATGGTCCATACACAATTTAAAATTACACCTATTGTATATATACTTGTGATGGCATACATATAATAAAAAGTCAGAGTAATCATTAAAATGTTGGTAGCGTACTTATCCTCATGTGACTATGCATTATAATTAATGGTTTTGGGGGTGAGTTATGTAAGTATAAGCTAACTACTTTAAAACAAAGGGGAAACTATACATATACTTCTTATTTTGAATTTGCATTAACATAACATGACTGAAATAATGACCTGCTTTCATGTGGCCTACACAGGTCTGACAGGCAAGAATTTTTTTGTTGCCTGCCACGACATCATAAATGCAGACTAGAAAGAATCCCTGCTAATAGGGTAAAACACAAGAGAAGCCCAAAAGCCTCTGATTCAGAGGCATCTCCCTAATCTGCCCTTGTCAAACACTCTCCCTTGAACCTATCCAAAACAACCTATTCAAAGCTCTTTAAAATGATTTCTGCTGCAACTATCTCTTCAACTACACTTCAATGTCCTTGATTACAAGGTAAATTCCACTTCCCTGAGATTCCTCCTAAACCTGTTTCTTTGTCTAGAATCCTCCTCTTATGATGTTAAAAAATAAAAACTATTGGGTAGTTTTCTCCTTTGTACATTATACAAAGCATATTATACTAGCACATCTATTATATTGTCAATATACATTTTTCAATTCTTTAACATACTGCAAAATCAACAACTACTTAATTCAACAAACATTTTACAGCATCTGCTGTTTAGAGAATACAATGCTGGGAGTTGGGGAAGGCACAAAGTTTGGGTAATACAAAGTTCCAAGCAGATTTTTAAAAAAAATTTATTCTTAAGAAACATTAAATAAAATGAGCATTTCCATATGCATAAAATAGAAAAAGAAGATTGTACATAAAATTTTGAATTATTTTTCATGTTTTATTGATATCTTTCATCTTTATATCACAGTTATATCAATCCTCTCCCACTCCAGATTGAACTCCCACTTGTGACAAAGAAAAACAATTAAACAAAAATATCCAAAACAGTGACTGCCTCTAATGCTATATACAATATTCTGTCCCAATAGTCTTCCTTCTTTCTCTGTCATAAAGGATGGAAATATATGACATTATGTGGTCTCAGGGACCATCACTGGTTTTTCATTTACTCAGAGTTCTACTTCCTTTGGGTGATCTTTTCATTTCCATTGATGCAGTGATTGTGCACATTGTTGTCTTCATTCTACATCAGTTCATCTAAATCTTCCCAGGTTTCTCTAAATTTCTCATTTTCATCATTTTTTAATCACGTAATAATACTACATTAAATTCCTGTAACACAGTTTTTTTCCAGGGGGTAGCTAGGTGTCACAATGGATAGAGCATTGGGCCTGAAGTCAGGAACTCACCTTCCTGAGTTCAAATATGGCCTCAGATATTTACTAGCTGTGTTACCCTAGGCATGTCACTTAACCCTGTTTGCCTCAGTTTCCTCATCTGTAAAATGAGCTGGAGAAGGAAGTAGTAAACCATTCCAGTGTGTTTGCCAAGAAAATCCCAAAGACTTGGGGTTGGACACAACTTAGCAACAACAGTTTCCTTTTTTTTCTCCCCCAATTAATCCCTAGTTGATAGGCATCCTCAAATCTTTGCTACCACAAAAAGCCTGGCTATGAATATTCTGGTATACATTTCTTTTATTTCTGTCTTTAATTTCACTATGGTATATGCCCTATAGTGGGATATTTAGGGATAGAAAGTTTAGTCATCCACATGTACAAAAATATTTATAGCAGCTCTTTCTGTGGTGGCAAAGAATTGGAAATTGAGGGGATGTCCATCCATTGGGGAATGACTGAACAAGTTGTGGTATATGAATGTAATGGAATACTATCATGCTATAAGAAATGATGAGCAGGCAGACTTCAGAAAAACCTGGGAAGACTTATATGGACTGATGCTGAGTGAAATGAGCAAAACCAGGAGAATGTTGTACACAGAAACAGCCACATTGGGCAATGACTAACTTTGATAGACTTAGCCCTTCTCAGCAATGCAAAGATCTCCAAAAATCTCATGATGGAAAATGCTATCCACATCCAAAGAAAGAAATATGGAGTTTGAATGCAGATCGAAGCATACTATTTGCTCTTTTTTTTCCTTCTGTTTTGTTTTGTTTCCTCTTTCTTGTGGTTCCTCCTATTGGTTCTAATTCTTCTTTACAACATGACTAATGTGAATATATGTTTAACAGGAATGTATATGTAGAGCCTATATCAGATTGCATGCTGTCTTGGGGAGGTAGGCGAAAAGGGAAGGGGAGAAAAATTTAAAACTCAAAAGTATATAGAAGTGATTGTTGAAAACTAAAAATAAATTAATTTTTAAAAAGAAAAAAAAGAAAGTTTAGTCATTTTCCATTTATAATTTCAAACTGATATCCAGACTAGTTGGACTAATTCACAGTTCTCTACCAACAATTTATTAGTGTGCCTGTCGTTCAACAGACCAATGTTTGTTGAAACTTCCCATTTTTTTTGGTCATTTTTGCCATTTCTTATGGTATGAGGTAAAACTTCAGTTATATGTTTTAATTTATCATCTGGAGCATGTTTTCACATAGTCACAGTAATTTGCTATTGGAAAACTACTTATATTTGTTGACTACTTGCTTACTGGCAGAATAGTTCTTAGTCTCATATTTTTGTGTAAATTCTCTATATATTTTAGATATTAGACTGTTATTAGTGATATTTGATGCAAGTATATTTTCCCACTCTACATTTCTTTAAAATTCTATTTTCGTTGATTTTATTTTTGCAAAAGCTTTTTAATTTTATGTAATCTTTTTTATGATCTCTTCTATTCCCTGTTAATAATTCTCCCCAGTTTTAAAGATATCTAATCTCATGCTCTTTTAATTTTTTATAAAAAAGTTCACACCATAAAAAAATTAGAAGAGAACCAGATCAATTCTTTCACAAATACAGATAGGTGAAGAATTCTTATCAAATAGACTATTTACAAGCCTTATTTGGTAGGAGGCAAACAGAGGTAGCCCAGATTTGAAGTATCTGGCATTCCCAACTGTCTGTCAGGGTAAAGATTGATTTTACATTAAAGAAACCTAAAGTGCAGTGCCTGGTAACTATTTAAGAAGCTACTAACCCAGCCAAATGTAATATATTCCCCTTTCTGTGGGAAACTGCATTTTAATTTTTATAGGGTTTTTCCTACCTTATTCTACATAACAATTGTTGGACCATAAACTCCAATAATCATCATATTTGGGGAATACACAAAAATAAAATACAGAGTCCTTGATTTCAGAGTGCTTGCAATCTAGTTGAGAAGACAAGACATGCAAATAAAAGGACAGCTACAGCAATAAAAAGGCAGCATAGGTTAAGTACAAAATGAATGCCAGACAACAAATACTACAAGAATTTCTAGGAGGGTAAGATTACAGTGGGTTGGGATATTCAAAAAAGACCTCATAGAGGAAGTGGAAATTTAGCTAACTCCTGAAAAATAAGTGAGATTTACATGAAGAGATTGGAGGGGAGAAAGCATTAAGGAATATTTCAAATAAGTAAATCAACTGCATTTAATTAAGCACCTATTATGTGTCAGGCAATGTTAAGCACTGGGGATACAAAGAAAGGCAAAAGAAAATCCCTGCTCTCAAGGGGTTCATAGTCCAATAAAAGAGTCCAATAAAAGTGGTAAAGTGAATAGAGCTGTTGGATATGGTGGAGTGAGTGAGACCTAAGTTCAAATCCAACCTTCCCAGGTTTTTCTGAAACCATCCGGCTTGTCGTTTCTTACAGCACAAAAGTATTCCATCACAATAATTCAATACAACTTATTCAGCAGTTCCCCAATTGATGGACATCCTCTCAATTTCCAACTATTTACCACTACAAAAAGAGTTGCTATAAATATTTTTGTACAAATAAATCTTTTTCCTTTTCCTCTGATCTCTTTGGGATATAGACCTAGCAGTGGTATTGCTGAGTCAAAGGATCTGCACTGTTTTATAGACCTTTAGACATAGTTACAAATTGCTCTCCAGAATGGCTGGACCATTTCATAACTACACCAACAGTGCAGTGGTGTCCCAATTTTTCTACATCCCTTCCAATATTTGTTAAAACTACACACATACACACACACACACACACACACATACATACAGCATATATACATATATACATACATACATATGTATGTTTGCATGCATGCATATATAAATAAAATATGAGTATATGTATATATGTAAAATATGTGTGTATGTGTATATAATATGTACATATATTTGTAATGGATTTTGGTTTTCTTGTCCTTGGGGGAGGGTATGGAAGTGGAGAATTTGAAAAAAATTTTTAAAGATTCTGCTTTTAAAAAATTTAAAAAATATATTATTTCATTTGATCCTCACAACAACCTTGGGAGGTAGGTGCTATTATTATCCTCGCTTTACAGATGTAGAAACTGAGGCAGACAGAGGTTAAATGACTTGCCCAGAGTCAAAAAGCTAGTAACTGTCTGAGACCACATTTGAACTCGGGTCTATCTTGACTCCAGGCCCAGTGCTCTATGCACTGCACCACCTAACTGTCTCTCTCCATTTGGCTGATAATCTGTGAAAGATGATGAATAAGAATCAAACAGGATACCATATCATACCTATCAGACTGGCTAACATGACAAAACAGGAAAATGATAAATATTAGAGATATGGGAAAAGTGGAACACTAATGCATTGTTGGTGCAGTTGTGAAATGATCCAACCATTTTGGAGAGCAATTTGGAACTATGCCCAAAGGGCTATAAAAATGTGCATACTCTTTGACCCAACAATAGCACTTCTAGGGCTGTATCCCAAAGAGATCATACAAATGGGAAAAGGACCCACATGTACAAAAATATTTATAGCAGCTCTTTCTATGGTAGCAAAGAATTGGAAATTGAGGGGATACCCGTCAATTGGGGAATGGCTGAACAAGTTGTGGTATATGAATGTAATGGAATACTATTGTGCTATAAGAAATGATGAGCAGGCAGACTTCAGGAAAACCTGGGAAAACTTGTCTCGACTGATGCTGGGTGAAGTGAGCAGAACCAGGAGAACATTATACATAGCAACAGCCACATTATGAGATGACTAACTTTGATAGACCTAGCTCTTCTCAGCAATGCAAGGATCTAAGACATCTCCAAAAGCCTTATGATGGAAAATGCTATCCACATCCAGAGAAAGAACTATGGAATATGAATGCAGATTGAAGCATACTATTTGCTGTTTTTTTTTCTTCTGTTTTGTTTCTTCTTTCTTGTGGCTCCTCCTATTGGTTCTAATTCTTCTTTATAACATGACTAATGTGAAAATATATTTAATAGGAATGTATATGTATAGCCTATATCAGATTGCACACCATCTTGGGGAGAGAGATGGGGGGATTTAAAACTCAAAAGCTTATAGAAGTGAATGTTGAAAACTAAAAATAAATAAATTAATTTTTTTAAAAAAGAATCAAACAGGATTAAAAAATGTATGGATGGGTTTCAATCCTTACTGGTTTAGGATACACCTATCTTGATGAAATCACAGAACCACTGTAGCACTGACGTATCCCCCAGTGTCTGGCAGACTGTCTTGTACATAGTGGGGTCTCAATAAATCTTATTGGCTCATCAAGAAGGACTCAAAGGTATAATAAAGATAATACTGCTAAAAAAAATAGATTAGATTTGTTATAATTTTTTTTTCTTAGGACCTTGAAAGGATTCACATATCTTGTTCTTCCTTAATACAGGAATTGCAAAATAGGAAGAAAGTGAAATATTATTATAGTATCTCTATTTATGAAGAAATAGGAGGGAAGGGCTCAATAACAAAAGTAATAAAAATTATATAGTGTTTTACACACACACATTGCTCATTTGAGCCTCACAAGAACCTTGTAAGGTAGGTAATAAAAGTATTATTAGGCCCATTTTGCAGATGAGGTAACAGAAGCTGGAGAGGCTGAAACAATCTGCCCCAAGGTCACACAGCTAATGAACATCAGAACTGGGATTTGAATCCAGGTCTTCCAACCCCAGGTCCAAAGCTTTTTTCACTACAGCAAGTCCAGTGCTTAGCATAGTGTCTAGCACACAGTAGGTGCTTAATAAATGTTTACTGACTAAATGACTGAAAGGTGACAACAGACTTTAAATGAGAATCTAGCTCCCTTATGTCATGGCTAAATTTGCTATTTATTTCAAAGTCCATACTCACAATGCTTGGGGGGTGGGGGACAATTTAGGTTGTAATGCCTCACCCCCAAGCCCCAAGAAAGGATCGTATAAACCAAAATGCAGCAGGTTAAACAGTCATTGGGCTTACTAGGCACAGTGACGGTTCTAACTAGACCTCATGAGAACTAGACAGAATCAGTTTGGTTTATGGACCACAAGAAGGGAGTCTCAGACCAAGCCTGACTTGTCAAAAACAACCCAAACCCCGAAAGGTTTGACAGCAGGTTCCCCCTGGTGCTGCTATTTTAATAATAGAGGAAACAATTGAAACAATTATGACTGTCAACTAGTGCCTCAGTCCAGTCCTTGGATTCCTCCAGACTTCCCTGCCCTCTGGCAAAGGAGGAGACAAGTATGAGGTGTGCCTCAATGATCCAACCATCTATTTGCCACTCCCACTTCCACCTTCATTTAGAGCTAGTGAGTCAGTGGGGTCAGGTGGACCGATGCATTTGCTTTTGTTATTTTGCACAAGTATGCAAATAGCTAGAACCTCTCTCCAGGCTGGTCCTGACTGCACAACACTGTATATTCTCTTTCATTTGGGAGGGCAAAATATCCACCTTAGGTAGTATCCCCAAAGGCAGATTTCTCTTTATGTGGGCCAGAGGCTGCCTCCCTTCTTGCCAAGGTTTACTAGTTCAGTAGGTATCAGTACTTAAGAAAGGAGAGCTCCCCAAATCAGATGTGAGGATGGAAGCAGAGTGAGGCCACCCTGAAAGTCCACACAGTCAGTCAACTCATCATCAGCTGTAATTAATCCTCTCCTAAGCTGCCTCTCAGTCTCAACCTGTGGCAGAGCAGCTTCCAAAGCCTTTCCTGCCTGTCGAAACTTCGGAGCAAACATTCCTGACCAGGTCTTTCAACCCAAACCCCAATGACTGGTACCAGAAGGGTAAACATATTAGCCCCAATGGAAGCAAAACAAAAACTGGTTCTTCTGCTGTCTCACTCTCTAAATGGCTTGTAAAGTTTTAATTAAGCTTAACACAATACAGCTGAGTTTTTTTTCACCTCTTAAGAAGCCTCCAGCCTATGACAAAGAGTATGAGACAGAATTGAAGAATGACTGAAATTCTTCAATGTGTGAAGCCACACACAAACAATATTAATTGGAAATCTTGGTCATGTCACTTGCAAATGATAAAATGGCAACACCACCACTCACTGGAGCATCTGAAACACTAAGACTGGGTAAAGGTTCTTACCTTTTTGCCCAGATTTTTATGTCATCTCTTCTTTAAAGAGCTCCACTAGAATCATACATTTTGAGCAGGACAGAACTTTTGAGGCCATCCATCCAACAGACTTAACATTTTTTGTAATGATGCACCCCTTTGGCAGTGTCAGGTGAAGCCTATGGACTCCTTAAGAGTAGTATTTTTTTTCTCTGAAGGGTATTAGTGTCCCCTGTTTTATTTTTTTTTTAATTTTTAAATTAATTTATTTTTAGTTTTCAACAATCACTTCCAGCTTTTGAGTTTTAAATTTTCTCCCTCTCCCTCCCCACCTACCTCCTCAAGACAGAGTGAAATCTGGTATAGGCTTTATATATATATATACATTCCTATTTATTTTCACATTAGTCATGTTATAAAGAAGAAGTAGAATCAATAAGAGGAACCACAAGAAAGAAGAAACAAAACAAAACAGAAGAAAAAGAAAAGAGTAAATAGTATGCTTCGATCTGCATTCAAACTCTAGTTCTTTCTCTGGATATGGATAGCACTTTCCATCATGAAATTTTTGGTGATGTCCTAGGTCCCAGCGAGAGTAATCTTTTTAAATGCGTAAGATAAATCCAATAGGATTACAAAAGAGACCAATTATATTGAAATATTTTGATAATTTTTTTTTAATTCACAGACCCCAGGTTAAGAATGCCTGAAGCCAAATCACTCATTTTATAGATAAACAAACAGAGGCCAACAAACTTGCTCAAAGACAGAGCTAAGATTTGGACACAAGATCCCAAGTCCAAATCCAATACTCATTCCAATTTACCATTGCTGTCATTGCTTTTTCATAGACAAGGATACAAGGTCCTTGAAATCATTTATCAAAGTTACACAGCAAAATAAATGGGACAATAAAGAAGAACCCTTAGGTTTATACTTTCTTGAAAGACCCATTGTCTTTCAAAAAAAAAAAAGACTTATTAATGTCAAGCCAGTTTGAGTTGTTTGTGCCTAAGGTCAATACACAGAACTTCCTAAATACACACAAAGCCTTTCCACAGAACTCAATTTGAAATAAAAACAAACCTATTTCATTTCTAAAAGGAAGCCATGGTATGTTATGTTGTGGAAACCACACAAGCGATGGAGTCAGAAAATCTGAAGTCTAGGGGCAGCTAGGTAGCACAGTGGATAGAGCACCAGCTCTAGAGTCAGGAGGACCTGAGTTCAAATTTGACTTCAGACACATAACACTTACTAGCTGTGTGACCCTGGGCAAGTCACTTCACCCCATTGCCTAACCAAAAAAAAAAAAACCTGAAGTCTATTCCTGGCTCTTCTCCTTAATAGCTACATGAATCTGAATGATTCACTTAGCCTCTCAAGGCATTGGGTTTCTCATTTTATAAGATTATAAAGTTGGACTGGACAACCTCCAAGGTCCCTTCCAGTTCTAATTTTCTGACTCTAGGTTTTCTTATCTAGAGAAGGGCAACATTTGTTTGTTGTTTCCCAGTACTGGTATCCCCATCAAAATGTGAAAGTGCTGATCTAGGCCCCTTACATGGCACAGTCCATAGAGTGCTGCATTTGGACTAAGGAAGACTTGAAGTTGAATCCTGCCTCAGACACTTATTAGGTATGTGGTCCTGCACGTGCCAACTTAGCTCAGCTTCCTCATCTGTAAAAGGGGGATAATAATACCACCTACCTCACAGAGTTGCTGTGAGGATCAAATAAGAGAACATATGTAAGGCATTTGGCAAACCTTAAAACTATTATTACAGAGAAATCTGGGTGGAGCAGTGGATAAGATACTGGCCTGGGAACAAGACCTGAGTCCGTATACTGCCTCCAACACTTACTAGCAGTGTGATGCTGGGTAAGTCACTCATCATTGACTGGCCTCAGTTTCCTCTTCTATAAAAGGGAGAAAATAATAACACCTATCTCCCAGGGTTGTTGTGAAGATCAAACAAGGTCACACATGGAAAGAACTCTGTGAATCTTGAAGTGCTATATAAATCTAGCTGTCATTATTGCTACTGTTTCAAACTTGTTAGAAGTACCTCCAGAATATTATGAGGAAATAATGATTACACCGGCCAGGTTATTTTATATAGCTTACTGACTGAATTGGAAAGGCATAGCAGATAGAGGGCCAGCACTGGAATTAGGAAGACCTGTATGCAAGTCCTACCGGTGACACATACTGGCTACGTAACTGAATTCCTCAATGCAACCAGGCAGCTCTCTAAGATTATAAATTACAGAAGAGTTGTCCATCAACATCATTACAAAAAATCTCCATAATTGGAGTTCACTCTATTGATGAAATCACAGGTTCAAACCCTCTTTCCCCACTTCCCTCCCCCAAAAAAGACTGAATTAGATTTTTAGGTAATTGATTTACACATACATATAAATTTACGAATGGATATAAGTTGATTTACATACACATAAAACTTGTGAAGACAGCAAAAAAAAAAAAAACTGCACAATGATAGAGTCTATTCCATAACCTAGACATCAGCATGGTTCCTCCACACAATTAATGTATCTATGAGAATATAGGTAGTTCCTGTTACCGATCCACTAGTAGTCTCTGTTACACCATGACTGGACTGAATTAATTTGAATTAAATTGTTTGCAGAATTGCCTTCGGTCTTTTGGACTCAGATTTTGAAGCTAACATTTGTTTCAGAGAAAACCTGGCTGAATCAGCTACATCTAAACATGAGACCTCATGCAACTATCACTCAGGACAATATACTTTTTTAAAAATTTTCCCCTGAAGTCAGGAGGACCTGAGCTTAACTCAGGCCTCAGACCAAATACTTGACACTTACTAGCTGTGTGACCCTGGACAAGTCACTTAACCCCAACTGCCTAAAAAAAAAAATTTTTCAAATATCATTATTTTTTTACACTTCAATAATTTTTCTGTATATTATTTCTCACCTTCCATCACCCTTCCTGATAACAAAGAACAACAGTAGAGCAAACTGTTGTTGAGCAACTCTCTGTTGTATTTGGCATCTCTAATATAATCTCACCTCTGGATTCAGTATTGGTCACTGGATTTATCCTGCGTTCAGTTGCCTTTTGGGTTGTTTTTTATTTATATTTTGTAATTCTTATGTATCTTGTTCTGGGACTACTTACTTCACTCTGCATCACTTCATACAAGTTTCTCTGAGTTTCTCATATTTGTAATCTCTTTTGAGGATACTATTCATTCAGGATGGTTCTTAATGCATAACTCTTAGATGGTAACATGTGTACCTGGGATGTCAGGACTTACTCTGGCCAAAAACTCAATGGATGTCAGGACCAGCATCTTTTTCTATGGAAAGAAGGGAATAATGAATAACTGTTTATTGGGCAAGTGACAGGAACAGGGAAATTAATAGATTTTTCTCCAGTTAAATGTTGAAATGAAGAACATTTTAAATAAAATGTATTTTATCAAAAAGCTATGTAAAAAAGCAAAAAAGCCAAAAAATATTGAGACCAGTCAGGTTTGTCACACTAGAGATAAATTCACTGGCCATCTTTCTGAAGGCAAGCAGTTAGGTTTCAAGGGGAAAAGGAGAATGGTAAAGGGTCCACATTGCTCCACACCCTTGTGCAGCAATGCTAATCAACATGCTTTCTTCCTCTGATCTTGGTTTACCAGTAAAACTGAGACATCTTTGACCACAAAGCTTTGTATAGGCCCCTAAATTCAGACAATTCAGGGGCCATTTTCTTCTTTGTGTTATTATAACTACAAATGACCAAAGTGTGTCCTTGAATGGTCCTCAAGCCCTAGGTTGGAGAAGTAGAACATTCGTGCTTATGCTCTGGCAGAGTATCAATCTGTTTGCCTAAAGGCAAGGATAAGGATTAAAGGTCATTTGATTTTTTGGATTCTTGCCTAAATGGCAGTTTAATTGTCCTATCATAAGTATTAGGTGCATCTACTTATTAAATAAAGGTATACAGAAAGCTACCTTCATACAAATATCAAATCTATATGTTAGTGATTTATCTTTGCTATACAGTTATACACAATATATCAATATACTACCATTCCATAAATACATATTGATATGGCACAACAGAAGCATAGATATTTGCATAAATGCAGTGGGACAAGCCCCACTCTGTTGAAGACTGAAGGCAGGATATATCAGTAATTAATAAATTCCTACAATATAAACACTAATTTATTATTTTTGTCATTATTACCTTCACATAGGGGTAGCAAGACATAATAGAGTGGGTACGCTTAGAGTCAGCGAGGTTTGGATTCAAATTCTGCTCCTGACAAAGTGACTCTAGATGAGTTACTTGATCTCCATGTCCCTCAAGCAAAAACCTAGGATTTATCAATTAAGTCAAAGTGGGGATATAATCTGTACCAATGCAGGATGTGCCCATATCAGAAGTTCTCCATGCTAACAAATGCATACATTTTTCATATATTCTTATATTCTACTATACCTTACCATTCTCAAGTTATCCTCTTGTATCTTACCTCTTCTAGCCAAAATCTGTGAAAAAGCTGTCTGCACTCAATGCCTTCCCTAACTCTCCTTTCACTTACTCCTTAATTAATTAATTAAAATCTAGCTTCTCACCTCTCCATTCAACTGAAGCTACTGTCTCCAAAGCTATCAATGATCTCTTGGTTGCCAAGTCTAGTACTCTTTTCTCAGCCCTGACTTTTATGTTATTGCTCAGTTGTTTTCAGTTGTGATCAACTCTTTGTGCCCCTATTTCCTGGCAAAGATGCTGGAGTGGTTTGCCATTTCCTTCTGCAGCTCATTTTACAGATGAGGAAACTGAGGCAAACAGGGTTAAGTGACTTACCCAGGGTCACACAGCTAGTTAAGTGTCTGAGGCTGGATTTAAACTCAGGCCTTCCTGACTACAGTCCTGGCATTCTATCCACTGCACCACCTAGCTATCCCAATTCCTCTTGACCTATCTGCTACATTTGATGCTGTTAACCAGCCTGTCATCCTGCATACTCTCTCCTCTGGGTTATCATGGCACTGTGCTCTCTTGGTTCTAGTCCTACCTGTCTGACCTCTCTTCAGTCTTCTTTGCTAACTCATCATCATATCACATCCTCTAACCTTGTGCCCCAAAGTTCTATCCTAGGCCTTCTCTTCTTTCTCAACACCCTACTTATCCCTCATAATCCCTGTCCCCTTCCAGGAAAAGCTCATCACCAGGACATTCATCATCTCGGAGATTTCATCAGTTTTGGTACTCACACCTCACAGTTCGCTCTGCCCCTCTGAATGAAGGGCTGGAGGGTAGAACAAAACTCTCTTCCCAAAGTCCATATTTAAATAAAGGGCTCAAGAAGCCCATCCAACTCTTCATTTCCAACAGTTGCACAGCTTGGTGTCAGCCATTACTAATATCATGCCTTTGTGCTGGGAACATTGTTTTGCCCCACTCCTAACCCTTTACAGCTTCCTTTTGTGTATTGTCTTATCCACTCACTCACCTGTTTACTCTCCTTAAGAGCAGGGATTGTCATTTAATTGTATCCCCAACACTTAGCACTGTGCCTAGCACATAGTAGGCGATTAATAAATGTGTATTGTATTATATTGTATTTCATGTTGTATTGCATTGCATTGTATCTTAGTACACTCTCTTAGTAACCCCATCAGCTCCCATGGGTTGGGAGCTCTCAGATGATTGAGTTCTCAGGTGATTGAGAAATAGAGAGAAAGACATAGACAAAAGAGAGAGACAGAGAGAAAAGAGAAAGATATATATATATAGATATATATAGGTATATATATAGATATATATATATAAATGCACACATATTTATGGTGGTAGCAGCTATACATATTTATGTATCCAGGTCTAATTGATGATTGTAAATTTCAAACTGATTATCCCGGAACATCTCAGACTCAGCATATTCCAGGCTGAACTCATTAGCTTTCCCCTTAAACCCTCTCCTCTTTTCAAATGTCCTTCCTTTTCTCCAAGTCACTACCATCCTTCCAGTGTCTCACGGTTACTCTGCATAATCAGTGGCCAAATCTTGCCATTTCTTTCTTCACCACATCTTTTGCATCAGACCTCCTCTTTGCCCTCATCCAGCTTCCACCTTAGTTCAGGCCCTCATCACCTCTCACCTATACTGTTGCAGCAACCTCCTAATGGGTCTCCCTTTCTAAGCTAAGGTTTTTCTCAGTTCTCACTTTGACTGAGGCAACACCCATTCAGTGATTAAGGCTAGGTAAGAAATGAGCCAAAGAATGGCCTCTTTTACCTAATCCAAAAAAAAAATCAATCTGGGCAGGGAAGACCCTCTGGGTTTCTGACCAAAACCAAAATTATATTTACATTCACTCTGAGCCATCAAGGCCAAACAATGACCACTAAGTGGGGCTTGGGCTGGTACCTATTGCTGACCAATCAATGAGAGCCAGAGTGAATTGGGTTTAAGACACAGTATTTAAGAAAGAAATCTAGCCTGTAAACCCCAAAATATCTTGTGAGGTTTCAGCCATCAAAATTTACATTCCTTTATGTAGAACACCCTCAGGGAAGGGTATGATACCCTATGTGGACAGAGGGAGAGGAGGGAGGGAAGGGAAGAAGGAGGGAGCTGCATTGCCCACCTGGAACTGGCTAGTTGGGTTCCCAGTAGGCAGCTTGGATTACTCACAGGTTGTTGTTTGTCCTTCATTCTTAAAGAAGACCATGATATCAGGAAGGTGATTCCATGACTTGCAAGTGAATTGGATTGAATTGAGGGAGGGCTATGCAAAGCCACCAGGGTTACTTTCTCCTCTCCCTTTTCTTTTAAGATAAAGTTCAAGCACCATCTTTTGTGTAATGTCTTTCCTAATTCCCTCAACTACTAGTGACCTCTCTCCTGAGCTACTTTGAACATATTAGTTATCTAGTCACTTTATATTTAGGCTGTATTATTTCTATATCTGCTTGTTATCTCCCCATTTAGAATGTAAGTTTCCTTCAAGAAAGGACTGTTTCATTCTTTGTACTTATATCCTCCACAGAGTGCCTGACACAGAGTAGGCATTTTAAAAAATACTTGTTGATTGATTTATAGTATTATAATGAAATGTTAAAAAACAAAAAAAAATATCCAGGGGAAGATCTCCAGTGCAAAGAGTAGTTTATGGAGGGTTTACAGAAAGACATGGACAAGAACCACAGAGGTTAAGGAGGTAAAAATCAGAAACAAGATTGGCTCTGGAGTCAGAGAACCTGGGTTCAAATTCTACCTCCAATACTTCCCATGGGATGTGTGATATTGGGCAAATCACTTAATCTCTCTCAGCTTCGACTTCCTCATCAACTTATATGGTCTCTGAGGTCCCTTAGAGATTTCAGCCAATGAACCCGAGTATAGGGAGTTACAACCTGGCCTGAAGATGGCAGCTCCCAAACTGGTTTGATACATATATTAACATGTTAAAGTATTATCATCATCTTTATTATGTTCATCCTTCACCAAGATTTGCTAGGTTTCTACCAGTTTTCAAAGCTGGCCTTCAGTACTATTATTGACTCTGGTTGACTTTTAATGTGTAATAATGATGTTAAAATTTAGAATGATAGCCTACACGTGAATGGAAAATACCAGCTAATTTGCATGTATGCAAATATATAATCGAGTTGCACTAAAAGCCTTTCCAGGTTGGAAGGACTTGCCAGAATTCACATTTGGTAAGTATCACATCTACATCATAATAAGGCATTAGAGTAGAATTCTGGTTGGGGGTCAGCTGCCTTATTATGCTTTTGAGGCCTTTCACCAAAAGATTTAATCAATTAAAAAATAGTTTATTTCATGACTTTGAACAGATATAACCTTTAAATCCTCAAATTAGAAAGGACCATAAAAAGCCATCAAATCCATCCCCCTGCCATAATGATAATATGCAGCATCAGCATAACACTTTTAATATTTACAAAATGTTTTACTCATATTATCTCATGTAATCTTCACAACTCTGGAAAGTAGGTTCTTTTATTATCCCCATTTCACAGATGAAGAAACGGAGGGTGAGAGAGGTTAAATAACTTGTCCAAGATCACACAGCTGCTGAGTGTCTGGAGGTGATTTTGAAATCAGGCTTTCCTGATTCCCAAGGCTCTATCCACTACCCCATAAGTAGACCTGCACTCTAAATTATCCCATGTGGGAATCTAAATTCCGTTTTGCACACCTGCCTGAGTATAAAGATACAATATGCTCATTCATTAGTGAATAACCTAATGAAACAACTGAAAGGGTATTATTAACTAAAGGTCCTAGGAAGACCCTTAATTAATGCACAACAGTGCAAGTGTAAAGAGCTGCCTTGACTGTAGGTTTTATGTTAGGCTGAGCAAGTATGGGTGCCAAGAAAAAGATGAGGCCTTCAAGAATTATTTTCTGCATTCCTTGGCATATATGCCCGTGTGGGCACTTCAAGTTATCTGGATGCACCTTTTAGACCAGGAGTTCTTAACTATTTTTGTGTCAGGCACCTCTTCAACAATCTGGTGAAACCTATGGACCCCTTCTCAGAATAATATCTTTGCATAAAATAAAATGCATAGGATTAAAAAGGAAACCAATTATATTAAAATGCAGTTATTTATTTTTTTAGACAAGTTCAGGGACCCTAGGTGAAGAATCCCTGTTCTAGGAGAGTGGCAGACTCCTAATAAGAGTTTCCATAACCTACCTGGACGTCGGTTCCAGATACTGAGCCGAAGCTATCTAGCTCTATCTCTGTCAGATATCTATAGCAGTGGCTTCCTTTGCCAGCTGACTTGGCTAGAGCTACTAATGGAGTTTAGATAATAAAGTGAGGAGGCCTATGTAAGTCAAGTCTGTTTGTTTCTTATCCTAGGATCCTCTACTCTATTACAGATCCACACAGTTTAGTAATCCTCACCACAATAATGGAAGTGGTTGACAAGAAGAAATGATGAATAGCTTTCGGGAGACAACTGCCATTTCTATTTTCTTCGACCCTTCCCCCAACCTCCTTTGCCAGGGCAATTTAGAAGAGTAAGAATAAATAGTGTTTCACCAAAAAGAGTTCTTTCTTACTTCAGTGCTGAGCTCTGAGGCCATAAGTGGCTTAGCAGGCAGAGCTAGCCCCAGGGAGGGAAGGAAAGTTTGGGGTTTTGTTGTTCCTGTTGTTTAATATCCTCACAGCCTCTCTCACTACAAACCCGATCAGACTCTTAGCATCTTCATCCTAGCCCTGGGTTGCCCAATGCCAACCATCTTAGTTCTCCTTCCAAGGTAGTTTTTAACCATTCCAGCCCCTGAATCAGAGGACCTGGGTTCAAATCCCAGCTCTGCTACCTTGTACATACTTATGTGATCTCAGCCACGTCACTAAACCATCCCAGGCCATGGTTGCAATTCAACTAGCATTTATTAAGTGCCTTGTACATGCCAGGCACTATGCTAGAGTGTAGAAATACAAAGCCAGAAACAAAAAACGTTTTCTCATCCCTATTAGGAAGGGGTTAGACTAGATCACAGAATCTCAGGGTTGGAATGAACCTCACTAGCCAATGACATCTGAACAAGCATTCATTCCCTTGATAACATCATAAATGTTCATGAAGCCTCTACCTAGAGCCATCCAGCAAAGGGGATCTGCCTCCTTTTGGATAGCTCTAATTACCAAGAAATGTCTCCCTACATGGAACCCAAATTGGGCCCTCAACATTCCTCCACCACCTATCCATCAACTCTACCACTGATTTGCTCCTAGCTGTGTCCTCTGAGGCCAAGAAACACAAGTCCATTCGATTGTAGGTACAAACTTGTGATAATTCCAAGGTCCTGTATCACTCTGTCTACCTCACAGGATCCAGCTTTCTTCACTGAGAATATGGAGTCATTCAACAAGAAATCCTTCAATTCTACCCCCACACTTTTCAAAATTTCTTCACGTAGTCAGCATTCTTTCTTCTTTTCTTTGAATCTAAGAGAAAGCGGTATTCCTATTTCTATTGAAAGTTAGTTCCTCTATGTTCCCTCTTCCATCTTAGCTCCTCTGTTCTTCTCCAAGACTTCAGTGCAACAATGATCCCTCCTCTTATCAATCATCAATCTCTTTCTCTCTACTGGCTCCTCATCATCATCTACTACAAATATGCTCAGGTCTCCTCAATCCTAAAAACAAACAAACAAACAAACAACAAAAAAAACAAAGGCCAGTTTTCTGGGGGTTGAGCCAAGATGGTGGAGTAGAAAAAGCACTCAGCCAAGCTCTCTCAACATTCCCCTCCAAACAATTTTAAAATAACACCTCAAATCAAATTCTGGAGTGGCAAAGCCTACAAAAGGTCAGAGTAAGATATTATTCCAGCCCAAGACAACTTAGGAGGTCTGAAAGAGAGATCTGTGACATGGGGGGTGGAGGCTGACCCAGAGCCCAAGTGGATGAAATACCAGTAGTGGGACTAGATGGTGGTAACAGAAGCAGCAGCAGCTTTGGGAGCTCTCAAGCCAGAGACAATAAGAAGATGTGGCAACTGATTAGAAAGAGATTACCAGGGAGTCCTGTGCTAGCACAGGGCATAAGAACAGATGCTGTTTGGCAACTCCACTGCCTATATCCACTTCCAGATCATAGTTCAAGGGCTAAGAGAAGCACTTTCAGTCAAGAGAGAGTAAAAACCCTAAGGGGAAGGAAATATAGATTTTGTCACAAGGGATCAAGGACCTTGAGGAACAGTACCCCTTCTAGGCCCAAAGGATCTGGAAGCCTGAAGAACAGTATCATTTCCAGTCCTAAAGTTTCAGGGATCCTTCTTGGAAAAAGACCAGAGTGCTGACCAGGAGAGTAGTGACCACACCCTCTCCCCAGATTATACCACCTTGAAAGCACCAATAACTTCCAAACTCCCAGAACGAGTTCTGAAAATAGCAATGGTAAAAAGCCTAAAGTTTGAGATAATGCCCTTCCACCCCCACACCAGAAATAGAGTCTAACTTTAACATAAAATTCAAAATCAAGAAATAAGGTGGGAAAATGAGCAAAAACAAAAAAGAATCTGACCATAAAAAGCTACTCTAGTGACAAGGAAGAGCAAGACACAAACTTAGAAGATGACAATGAAGCCAAAATAGTTACAAGCAAAGCTCAAAATGTGAACTGGATACAAGTCCAACAAGATTTCCTGAAAGAGCTAAAAAAGGATTTTCAAAATCAAGTAACAGTGGTACAGGAAAAATTAGGTAAAGAAATGAAAGTGAAGGAAGAAAATTATAAAAAGACAATTGTTAAAAGAGGCAAAAAAAAATACTGAAGAAAATAACATCTTAAAAAACAGAAATGACCAAATGGAAAAAGAAGCACAAAAATTCACTGAAGAAAATCATTTCTTAAAAATTGGAATTGGGCAAGTGAAAGCTAATAATTCCATGAGATATCAAGAAACAATAAAACAAAGTCAAAAGAATGAAAAAATTGGAGAAAATGTTAAATATCATTTTAAAAAACCATCTTGGAAAACAGATCAAGGAGAGATAATTTAGAATTATTAGACTAGAAAGTCATGATCAAAGAAAGAGCCTACCCATTATATTTCAAGAAACTGTCAAGGAAAACTGCCCCAATATCCTAGAACCAGGAGGTAAAATAGAAATTGAAAGAATCTACCAATCACTACCTGAAAGAGATCCCAAAATAAAAACTCCCAAGAACATTATAGCCAAATTCCAGAGTTCCCAAGTCGAAGAGAAAATACTTCAAGCAGTCAGAAATAAATCACTGAAGTACTATGGAGCCACAGATAGGATCACACAAAACTTGGTTAGGCTGTGTCAATATAATAAAAATGACAATATACCAAAGTTAATTTACACTCTTAATACTGTACTAACCAAATTACCAAGGGTATACTTTTTAGAAGCTGATAAAATAATTACAAAAGTCATTTGGAAAAACAAAAGATTTACAATATCAAAGGAAATGACGAAAAGAAAGAGGAATGAAGTGGAAATGGCACTTTCAGACCTCAAATTAAATGATAAAGCAGTCATCAAAACCAACTGGTTTAAATTACAAAATAGGCTAGAATAGTCTACAATAGACTAGACAAGAAAGAACCAGAAACAGTGGAACTCAATAACCCAGTATTTGATATAAGCGGAAAACATAAATTACCTAAGAAAAAGCTTCTTATTTAATTAAAACTTTAAGGAAAACTCAAAAGCAGTGTGGCAGAAATTAGGCTTCAACCAAAATATTATACCTTCCATAATGCACTCTAAGTGGATATATAATTTTAACATTAAAGATCATACTATAAAAAATTAGATGAGAAGCAGATGATATACCTCTCACAGCTATGAGTAAGAGATGTGTTCTTAACCAAACAAAAGATAGAGGCAATTACAAAAGATAAATAGATGACTTTGATTACATGAAACTGAAAATATTTTGTACAGACAAAATTAATGTGCATAGGATAAGAAGGGAAATGGTTGAATGGGGAAAAAATCTTTGTATCAAATTTCTCTTATAAGGGTTTGGTATCCAAGATATTTAAACAACAAATAAACAAATGAATGAATACCTAATAGCCATTCCTCAGTAAAAAACTAGTCAAAGGATAGAACAAACTGTTCTCAAAAGAACTGCAAAGTATTCATAATCACATGAAAAAAATGCTCTAAAAAATGCTCTAAATCACAACTAATAAGAGAAATCAAATCAAAACAACCCTGAAGTTTCCCCTCACACCCTGCAAATTGAGAAAGAGGACCAAAAATGGCAACAGTCAATGTTGGAGGGGTTGTAAAATAATGAACACATCAATACATTGTTGCTGGAGCTGCAAAATGGTGCGATGGTTTTGGTAAGCAATTTGGAATTATGTAAATAAAGTGACAAATGTCAATACCCTTTGGACCAGAAATTACATTGCTGGGTTTATAATCCAAAGAAATCATTGATAAGAATTCTAGAGCCTTCTCTCTGTTAATTATTTCCTATTTACCCAGTACAAAGCTTGCTTTGTATATATTTGTTTGAATGTTATCTCCTCCATTAGATTGTGAGCTCCTTGAGGGCAAAGACTATCTTTTGCCTCTTTTTTTATTCCTAACACTTATTACAGTTCCTGACACATAGTAGGCACTTAATATTTAATTGATTCACTTAATAATATTGATTGATTGATAAGAAAGTCCCCATATACACCAAAATATTCATAGCAGTATTTTTTCAATTAGGGAAAGGGTAACCAAATTGTGATACTATGCTGTAAGAACTGATGTACGTGATGAATACACAGAAGCATGGAACCATCAATATGAACTGATGCAGAGTGAAGTAAGCAGTCAAGAAAACAATATATGCAGTAATTTCAACTGCATAAATGGAAAGAACAACCACATCAAATCAAAAGTGACACAGGTATTAAGCATTGTACATGTTTTTGAACTTTTTCAATATATTGATCAGTTATTGATCCTAAAAAATACTATTAGTTATATGAGAGGGAAAGAGAAGGGATACTGGAGATAGCTATGATGATATAAGAAAAAGAAGACATCAATAACATTTATTTTAAGAAAAAGAAGCAAAAGAATTTTTTATTCCAGTTCTTTCTGTACTACAATAGAGGGACAGCTATACAACTACGTTTAACTTAGAGTCAATATGTGTTTACAAGTAATACTACATAGAGATGATAAAGATCAGATTAGAACAATATCCTAGTGTTTCTTTGCAGGCTGGAGTGTGTATATGCATTTTTTTAAAAATCAGACCCATGATTTCATGCAGAGAACTTGCTATTAGTCAACAATTATTTATGAACCATTTACTATATGCTAGGCCCTGTGCTATGTTCTAGGGATATAAAGAAGACAAAAACAGTTTCTGTCATCAAGGACCTCACATTCTAAAAGAGGAGACAATACATAAATATCTAGATATATACAAGCTATATACAGAGTAGATAGAAGGTCATCTCAAAGGAGAAAACACTAACAGCTGAAGGGACCAAAAAAAGGACTTCTGCAGAATTTAGAATTTGAACTCAGTCTCCAAGAGGGTCAGGGACGTTAAGACAGGAGCAGCAAATAGGTTTGTATAGTTGGATCATGTTATTCATGGGAGGGAGCAAAAGTAAAAGAAGGCTAGGAAAGGTAGGAAGGGGCTAGATTATGAATAGCTTTAAATGCCAGCCAGAGGACTTTGTACTTGATCTTGAAGGAGAATTTATTGAATAAGTAGATGACATGATCAGACAGGCTTTAGAAAAATTACTTTGGCAGCTAAGTGGAGTATGGATTAGGCTGAGGAGAAATATATGAGGCAGGGAGATCAATTAGAAGGCTCCTGCAATAGCTCAGGTGAGAGGTGATGAGAACCACTGAGCTACAGCGGTGACTGTGTGAGTGGAGAAAAGGGAAAGTGTATGAGAAATGTTGTGAATATAGAAATGATAAGCTTTCAAAACAGGCTGAATATGTGGAGTGAGTGAAAAGAGGTGAGGGTGACACCCTGGGTTGCAATCTTTGGTTACTAGAAGGATAGTGGTGCTCTTGACAGTAAAGGAAAGTTGGTAAAGAAGAGGCTTTTAGGGGAAAAAATAATAATTTCTATTTTGGACATTTAGAGTTCCAGACGTCCACAGGACATCCAGTTTGAGATGTCCAAAAGACAAGTTGGTGATGCAGAACTCTAGCTCAGGAGAGGGACTAAGCCTGCATATATAGATCTGGGAATAATTTACTTAGAGATAATAACTGAACCATGGGAGCTGATGAGGTCATCAAGTGGGATAGTATAGATCAAAAAGGAAAGAGACTAGAAGAGAACCTTGGGGTCACTCACTGTTCAGGAAACTCCCTCCATCCATGAGAGACACCTGGTCTGCAACTTAACATCATACCCTTGTGTACTTGTATCCCCAAAGCCCAGCCCAGAGTATAGTACATATAGTAGGCACTTACTAAATGCTTGTTAATGGTTAAATTGATTGTTTCACCCTACTAATATAATTTTTTAAAGTTAAAGGAACAGTATATTCTTGGAGGTGAAACCAACTTGGGCAAGGAGGAGGATTCTGGGAGAAAATGAAAAGACATGGGTATAATATGCAAAGACAACCTTTTCAACAAAATACTAACTCTTGAAAGATGTGAGGTTTTTTTTAAGTACTACTTCCAATTATTTGAAAACTAGAATGACATCTAAAGTAGCCTTCAGATTCTAAATCTTACTATTCTGTCCCATAAAACGTATTCTATTGTTCTGTTTTCCAAAATTTGCTAACTAACGTGGCAAATGAATCCCAAGACTCAGTTCTAGGCCCTCTTCTCTTTTCCCTCTATACTCTCTCACTGGATGATTTCATCAGCTCCCATGGGTTCAATTATCCTCACTATGCAGATGATTCCCAGATCTGGATATCTTTTTATTAGGTGCTAAGGACTTAATATGTCAACTTTTCCCAAGGGAAATATTTACATTTTAACATGAGCCTTCTACAAACAATGGCAACTCAATGATATCAGTCTGATGGTGAGAGTTTTAGGCATTATGGCTGTCCCTTAGGGCCTAGTGGAAGGCAGGTGGGCTTTTTGGAATCTCTAAAATCATTGCAAGGGGGCATCACCTGTCCTTCCACCAACAGGGTTTGCTCCAGGGCCATGATGACACTGCACAGGCATGGGCACCATTAAAACCCCCTGGACCTGAGATAATATTTGTAAAGGGCTTAGCACAGTGCCTGGCTCATTGTCTGTGTTTAATAAATTCTTGTTCACTCCTTCTCCTCCCTAGCTATTTACTAGGTATGAAGGGAGAAACCAAGCAGTTGTTCTTGGATCAAGAAATGTCCACTATTGCTCTGGCCTTTCCCAAACAATAACCTGACTTTTAGCCTTTTCAAGTTGCCACTCAACTCTGTTCTTGTGTGGAAGGAGGGAAAGGAAGAAGCCAAGGAAAAAGACATGGAAGGCCACCATGTGCCTTGGTTCTCCTGTCACTGGCTGTTTGAGCTGTCAATCACCATCAGATCAGCCATTGTCAATATGACAATTAATGAGAACTATCACCAGCAGGCCCGATGATTGACAGATGACTTCACCAATTAAATTCATGGGGGGGGGAGACAGACATGACAGAAACAGACTGAGATATTAACAAAGACCGAGAAAGAGTTGGAGTGAGACACCTAGAGACACTGAGACTGATACAAAGATGGAGGCAGAACAAAAGATCGATAGACAGTGGTCTCCTGCCCCTAAATTTTAATGTGATTATAGTAGAAGCATAGAATGTCTGAGTTAGAAGGACCCTAAGATATTGTCCAGTGAAGTCCAATTCTCTCATTTTACAGATGAGAAAACTGAGGCCCAGAGAGGTCACAGGATCACAGATTCAGAGTTGGAGGCCCTTAAAGATCATCAAGGAATCTAATTACATTTTACAGATGAAGAAAAAGACATATTCATTTTCACCCAGGGAACTTGTCCCTTCAAAGTTGATGGGACCTCAGTAGGAGAAAATCCCTTCATTTAGCTATGACTGACTCTATTAGGAGAGCTGATGCAATGCCACTTACCAGTCTTCAGAGATGAAGGACCAAGCTACTACATATACATAACATGGCCGCATTAACACTTAATTTAATGCAGCAGTGTTTTGTCTCCAGTATCTATGAGTATGGTGACAAAAGTAGAAATAATCATAATAGCTGACATTTATACGGCACTTTATAAAAGCTGAATAGCAGAAGTGAAACCAAGAATAAGTAAGACAGACCAAAAGGGACTGCTGTTTGGATTCTACAGAAGGGCACCCATTGCTGTTAATTAAGGTTTGCAGAGTACTTTATAGACATTATCTCATTTGATCCCTACAACATCTTTGTGAGGTAGGTGCTATTACTATCCTCATTTTGTAGATGAAATTGAAGCTCAAAGAGGTTCTCTTGCCTATGACCACATAGCTAGTAACTGCCTGAGGCCTAATTCAAACCCAGATCTTCATCCAAATGCAGCAGTATTTCTGCTAAAAATAATGGGGGAAAAAGGGTTAGTGATTTTAGGTTCCCCCTAAAATCCAGGGTTTCCAACTGAAGGTCCTAGGATTCAGGACTCTGCTTATATAACACACATTTTCTATACAATACTTGCTTTACAACCAATAAGATGAAGAAATAAAGAGCAAGGAAACACATTATCTATATTTATTTACCTATCTACCTATCTATATCTAATTCTATCTCTATACATCTATATCTACATCTATCTATATCTACCATATCTACATCTATTCATATCTATCCATCTATTTTCAGCTTTCTATCTCTGATGAAATGGAGATAGAAGGTCACATTCTCTATGTAGTAAGGGGTAGACATTAGTCCTTTTCAGAAGATCATAAAATAGGGGCAGCTAGGTGGCGCAGTGGACACAGGACTGGCCCTGGACTCAGGAGGACCTGAGTTCAAATCCAGACTTAGACACTAGCTGTGTGACCCCAGGCAAGTCACTTAAAAAGATCATAGAAGAAAGCTGCTTTTATCTCAGAACACAAAAGTTCATTAGACTTTAGTCAACAAGCATGTCTTAGAAAGTTTTTCAAATACTGATCAGTAGAGACTTAGTATACTGGAACTGTATAGTAATAAAGAGTTACTATTTTTTTCTTAGTGAAAACTATTCAAATCTTCCTGATATTATTTCCTAAAAGTTTATCTTATTGTAATTTATCATTGCCATATGCACACATAGTATTATTTAACAGTAAGCTCAACTTGGATTTTTAAGAAACCAGTTAATTGGAAAACATCCACAGTCCTTTCAACATATTTGTCTTTATTGAAAAGAAACTACCATTGGCTTTAGGATTCTAAACTGAAAGAAGTCTGTTAATTAACAATCAAATTTTATTATTGCTATGTAGAATGTGGCTTGTATGTATTGCATACACAGAGATATTTTACTAAAAAATATGATTTAATTTTAAATGAGTATTTAACTTGGTACTTAGTGATGTTTTTACCATTAATCATTACTTATTACTACAACACCATAGGGATACACAGCTCTTTATGAAAGTTGAGCAGCAGATGTGAAATCAAGAATATGTAAGACAGCCCAGAAGGGCCTGCTGTCTAGATTCTACATAGGGGCTCCCAGTGCTATTAATTATTTATCCACTCTTGAATGTTAATAAATAGGAATGTCATTTTACCCTTTATCCCCTTGATGAATTTAAACAAATGAGAGCTAGAGGGAAGGGTGTCCAAATAGATCATATTAGGGGTTTGGATGAATAAGTAAACAAAAGTTAAAAAGAAAATTTAATACATTTAATTTCAGTCAAGTACCAATAATATTTCTCTATTTTTATTGAAATTAAGTCCACATGAGCAGTGCAAACTGTAATAATTTCAATGTGGTTTTTAGCGTGTTTATTTTCTAAATGAGAATAGGGATAAGACTTGGACCTATGATTTCACTGATATAGTGAAATCCTTGGTGAAGAAATGCCATCTGTCTAGGTAGATCGGCAACTTCTCTAAAATTCATAATCTTAGAACAGGGATTCTTAACCTTTTTTGTGTGTCACAGACCCCTCTAACCATTTGGTGAAGCTTATACACCCGTTCTCAGAATCTCATTTTTAAAATGCATGAAATTAAATACAAACTATTACAAAGAAAACCAGTTAGATTGAAATAAAGATGTAATTTTTCCCATTCAAGTTCAAGGACCCCCTGAAGTCTATCTAATCCTGCACTGGTTTTATTTTCAAGAAGACATGGATTCAAATCACATCTCAGGAACTAGTTGTGTGACCCTGAGCTAATCCATTTAACTTCTCTCAGCCTCAGTTTGCTCATCTGTAAAATAGAAATAATAATAAAGCTTAAGGGTGGTTTTGAGGATGAGATGAGATAACATATGTAAAGTATGTTACAAACAGGATATGGGCTCATGAAAGTTAACTGATAATTTCATAAGGCAGTACAGTATTTCATAGGATCATAGACCTAGCGGTAGATGGGACCTCACAGGTCACCTATACAAATATCCAAATAAATACTGTAGATCAAGTCATATCTCAGGCGTTGTTTAGCTTGTGACTTGTGTGTCCCATTAAACATCCATTGTCTTAATTATTTTAAACTGGGAAGTTTTTTTATGTCTTACATCCATGTCATGGCTATTCATTCATTGCACATCCACTTAAATACATTAAAATGCAAACTATAGGTAAGACATTATCTCCGCCCTTAAAAAGAGTGCAGTGAAGCAGAAGGTGACCAACACAGGTCCTCAGCATCTGAAACAGGAGCAAAACCTCCAAATATCCCATTGTTGTTACAGCCCCACAAGGTAGGCAATCAATAAAGACTCATTTATTAATTCAAAAGGGTCAAGACTCACTGCTCAAATACTCCCCATGGATCATCAATTTAGATCTTCCTTCCAAGGATGTAGGTCATAATCCATCCATTCCTGCACATCCTACAAGACTTGCCCACGTCCTCTTCCAGGTTTGCCACAGGAGGTCCATAATGCTGGAGATCTTTCTGGATGTCTCCTAACAACCTGAGTTTATCAGTAGAGCTCTCAGGATATTCATCTCTCATCTCTCACCATCACCACCTGATTAGTCCATCTTCTCTTTCCATCATACATCTCCCTGGTGACATCTTTTATTCTTGTTCTTCAAGGTTCCTCACAGGTTACATGCTACAGCCTTTCCATACCCACCATGATTTATAAATTAAGGATATATACAAGTTTAAATTTAAAAATATGTATTTCTGAAAGGCTATTTGGATGCTCATAGTAACCCCACTTTTGGAACTGCAAGAAATATACTATCTGTAATATGGGGAAGAAATCATCTTTACATTCAGGTTTGGAGGTGTCAACTCAGGAAGCAGTGTCCAAGGACAGAGCATATATTATCTCTGTTTTCAGGCACCTATATGTCAGAGCATATAGAGCACTGGATTTATAGTCAGGAAGCCAAGGTCAAATTCTGGCACAGATACTAGCTGTGTGATCCTGGACCAGTCCTCTTAACAAAAGACCAACATAAGAGATGTTAAAAGGCATCAGATTTCACAGGATCATAGGTCTAGAGATAGAAGGGACCTTACAGGCCATCTTGTCCAACCCCCTCATTTTACAGATAAGGAAACTGAGGCTGGGGTTGATTCCCTAAGGCAGATGGTGTTTAAGTACCAAATGAGTGATACAGATAATGAATGCTATCAATTACAGGGAGAGATCATTGTGATTTATGTCTAAGGAAAGCAAAATGAATGAGGTTGGAACTGAGTGGGTCTTGAAGGACAGGTGAGAATTGAACTGGTAGAAAGGAAGGAGTAGATTATTACAAGTAGCTGTGCATAAGCAAACCCACAGAGGTAAGAAATAGCACAGAAAATTTGGGACTCCAAAATAGAATAATGAGTGGTAGGGTCAGAAAGGCAGGTTAGTTAGAACAGCGCTGCAGAGGGCTAGACTAAGAAGTCTGAAACTGATCTAGTATATCATGGCAAGTTATTGAAGGTCTTTAAGTGGCATGCAAAATAGCATGAAAAAAACCCTTGCTGTTGGAAGATGTATGGAAGTGATATGAGTCAGAAGATTTGGCCCTATACACTATAAATATTCCATATTGCCCAGAAAATAGATGTCTTTATGGAACCAGTGGCTTCAAAGGGAAAAGACAGGTTTGTGTATGCAGTTCTGATAAGAACAGCATTATGTAGAGAAGCAGCAGGAAAGCTGGAAAGCCTTTACTGTGTTTTACTCACAGGGGCTTCAGGTATTAATACTTGGTAGTACCTCTTGAGGCCAGTGTTTTTCTCTATCATCTTTCTACTTTTACTAATGAAGTGTGAGACATTTTTAGCTATCTTTGAGTACCTGTGTACTTTATGAGACTTATAGACATTAATCAGAAGTTTATCCTGAGTGCAGCATCAGGCCTAATAAGTTATTGCAAAGTACTTTGCAAACATTAAGCCCTACATAAACCATAATAACAATAGTACTACTACTAATAAGATTGACTGAAGACAATAATATGCTAATAAGGATCTTTGAAGGTGTTTACTATCTAGTAATTCAGGCTCTGCTGGATATAGTAACCATGCCCTTAGACCTCAGACTCTTGTCTGAGGGGCCTATCTCAACTAAATAAAAACAGCTCATGTGAATCACCTTAAAATCGCAGCTGGCACCTGAAAGCATATGAAGATCATTAAAAGATATTTACCACTGAAAATGTAACATTAGTATCTCTCAATTTTTACTCCTCTCACTCTTCTAAATTGCTCTTAGTGAGAAATCAATGAAGCTCAAATTTAAATTAATTTTATACAAAAATCACTTCATTATATATTTTAAATCCCTTTAATCCTCAAAGTTATTTACAAACTACTAATATCATAACTTTAACCAACCAAAATTTTTGGTAAATTTCATATGACAGCTAAATATTACTATGTATGTGATATGTCACCTTGTAACTTATATGAAGAACAAAAGGTATCCTAGTACAATTGAAACAGTGTTTACTCTGGAGTGAAGGGATTTGGGTTTAAATCCAGGCTCTGCTACTAACCACTTGTGTGATACTGGGCAAGTAACTGAAACTCTCTGACTTCAGTTTTCCCATCTGTAAAATGAAGAGTTTGAACTAAAATCAGAGGTGGCTCTCTTTTGGCCTGTGGGCTCTCAAAGGACAGCAAAACTCTCTGCCAGAACCAGACTGAAGTGTAATTGAGAAATGTTTAACAAAATAAGTAAAAATGCAATACAGCATTTTTGTTGTTCAATTGTGTCTGACTCTTTGTGACCCCATGAACCATAGCATGCCAACACTGTCCATGGGATTTTCTTGGCAAAGATACTGGAGTGGTTTGCTATTTCCTTCTCCAGTAGATTAAGGCAAACAGAAGTTAAGTGACTTGCCCAGTGACATAGCTAGTAAGTGTCTGAGGCCACATTTGAACTTAGGTTTTCCTCACTCTAGGCCTAGTATTCTACCTTCTGAGCCACCTAGCTGCCTAAAATACAACATAGGTTATGCAAATTCGTGGTTTTCTAAGTCGATATATAGCCCCAGTTTCTATTTGAGTTTGATTTACCACTAAATTATATGATAGCTTCTAAGGTTTCTTCCAGCTCTAAAATCTATGATCCTATGAACGAATAGCCATGATCTATGCATTTGTATAATGTAATTATATGATCAAGATTCAACTCAATAATGGGGAATTATAATGAATATTGCCAATAATTTTGATGAGAGGGGACATAAATTATTTCATCATCCACACATATGACCAGAAAGAGAAATGGGCTGGTCATGTAGAGAACTCCGAGTAAGGGAAAACAGACACTCTAAGTGCCATCTGTTCATTCATTCAGCAAGCACTTGTCTTAAGCACCTACTATGCGCCAAGCATTGGGCTACATGTTGGGAATAAAAAGACAGGAGCCAAAAAGTTTTTGTTCTTGCAGATCTTCCATACTATTGGGAGGAAACAATATGAATACAGAAGTTAATACAAAATAGAGGCAAGATTAGCTCCTAGAGGGGAGGGTGCTAGCAATTGGGGAAAACCAAAACAGGCTTTCTGTAGATAGTAGCATATAAACTGGACCCTGAAAGAAGCTAAGGATTCTAAAAGGAGGTAGTGAAGAGGAAACGCATTCCAGGCATGGACAACAGCCTGTTCAAAGGCACAGAGATGGAAGATGGAATGTAGAATACAGGAAACAGCAAGTAGACCAGTTTGGCTGGAATGTGCAGTGCATAAAAGAGAGTAATATGCAATAATCTTGGAAAGATAGGCTGGAGACACATGGTGAAGGGCTTTAAATGCCATGTTGGTAACTTAGAGAAATTAAAAGAACCAGAGGAAGACTTGACATGAACCAGGATGAGATGTAGCAGGGCTGCCATCTGCACCACTGGAAAGGATGTTCAAACAGATGAGATCACAGATCCATTTAAGTATGAATAAGCCACATTGAATGACATAGTAACGTCACACTTAATTTTAGTGTTTCAAGCCTGGAGCTGTCCCTTCCAGCCATAAATCCTATGAAATCATGATTGTTCCAATCTTTGCTTCCCTCACCCTCTCCCAATTGCTGAGACTGGAAAGACAATGACTCAGGAAAGAAGCCGGTAAAAAACAAAATTAATAAACAAGGTGCTCTCCCTGGTGCTAATAGAGACATGTAGCTCACGTAATTAATATGCATTCCAACCATTATAAAAAAAAAGATCTTCCATATAACCAGAAAACATGGTGAATAAAATCCTCTGAACCAAAAAATCAAAACACATGATCTGACCAAAGATATTTCTTTTGCAAAATCTTGTTTAGAGTACAATAATAAAAATAATTCAGATATAGTATCAAAGTTTACAAAGGGTTTTCCTCACAACAACGATCACTTAGGTAGTATAAATATTATAATCTCTGTTTTATAGATGAAAAAACTGAGGTGAGAAGTGTCTTGCCCAGGATCACAGAACTAGTGTCAAAGACCGGCTTTGGACCCAGGTCTCTTGATTTCAAGGCCAATACTCTTTCACTGTCTCTTCACATAGTTTTCTTGAAGCTGATACTATCCTAAAAAATAGGTACACACACAAGTCTCTAAACACTGAATAGCATATGTTGCAGTTTAAGGCTGCCCTTGAGGTTCTTTTAAACCTGATTTTCCATGTTCAAGGTAAGTATCAAAATGTGATGTGCTTTGGGGCTGCCCATATCTAGGAATGGCCTGCCTATGCTTGGTTCCATCACCACCACCAGCAGTTATTGTTCTAGGCCCTTCACTGCCCAAATATGGCCTTGGACCATCTTAGGCAAGGCCATGCATACAGCAAAATAAAGCACTTTGCATGGTGTAAATTCAAGACTCTCAATGACAAAGCGGGGTCTTAGTGTTGGCAACCTCTACCTGGCCTGACAGGGCCTATGCACTGCCCCCTCCCCTATCATCTGGGTTACCAAGAAAGGAAAAGTCAATCCCCACCCCACCCCCACGCCCACCTACACACACATTAGCCAGAACTACTTCGGCCTCTCCATTTCCATCTCAGCTCCATGTTTGCAGTGTCATCCCTATCGTACATGTTCTAGGTCACCCTGGTGTACACACACACACACACACACACACACACACACACACACACACACACACACATATCCATTAGTCATCTGCACACACAGTCACAGGGAGAAAGAGGAGAAACTTGGCCCTCGGACCCTGCCAGCCAGCCAGCGCTGGGGGCTGCTCGGGCCTGCCCTCCCTCCCAACTCTCCAGGAGCCTGCCCCCTGGCGCACGTGCTGGGTGACAGGCCCCCCTATAGGTTCCATACCTGCCACCGGAAGTGAGTGAGGAGGGCAGTATAGGCATTTCCTGTGACGCGGGCGCCTGGACTCCATTAGGCAGCAGCTGGGGGAAGAATCAACACACCAGGGAGCGGAGCGGGCCCGAAGACAGAGGCGGCAGCTGCCTCCGCTGCCGCCGCCGCCGCCGCCGCCGCCGCCGGGCTCAGCACAGCGGCTGGCTCCCCCCTCCCTAGCAGCGGCCGCCGCCGCCCCAGCGGCGCCCCCCCCTACGGGAGCGACCCCCGGGCCGGGCACCCTAGCTGCCTCCGGGAGGGGGGGGACAGGGTCCAGATACTCCTCCTCTTCCTCACCCCCCCTTGTCCCTACCCCCCCTCCCCGCTTCCCTGTCCCCTCTTCCCTCCCCCCCTCACCCAGACCCTCTCCCCGTCCCCCTCCTCCCCTCCTCCGCCTCGCCCCACCGGCTTCCCACCACGGCCTCTCTCGGCGAGGAAACTCTGGCCTCCGCTTCCTCCTCCTCCGACTCGGACACCGGCGGAGCCTCCCCGCCCCCGCGGAAGAAACCCCGAGCCTCGGCGGCGGAGGGAGCAGGAGAGCCCGGGGCTTCGACTGGCAGAGCAGGCCTCTCCCCCCCGTCGTCGTCGTCGTCGTCGTCGTCCTCGTCCTCCTCCACCTCCTCCTCCTCTTCTTCCTCCTCCTCCTCCTCCTCCTCCGTGGTGGTAGTGGTGGGACTCCCCGCGGGTGCTGCCCCTCCTGCCGCCGCTGCCGCCCCCCACCGTAGTAGCGGCCACAGCCTGGTCAGCGGCAGCATCATGCAGGCCAACGGGGCAGGAGGAGGAGGAGGAGGAGGCGGCGGCGGAGGAGGTGGCGGTGGCAGCGGCGGCGGCGGTGGGGGCCAGGGACAGACCCAGGAACTCGCCTGCCTCTCGGCCCAGAACGGGGAGTCGTCCCCCTCGTCGACTTCGTCCGGGGGGGATCTGGCCCACGCCAATGGGCTCCTGCCCTCTGCCCCCTCCGCCGCCAGCAACAATAGCAACAGCCTGAATGTCAATAACGGGGTCCCCGGCGGGGCGGCCTCCGCCTCGTCCGCTGTCGCCGCGGCCACCTCGGCCACCACGGCTGCGTCTTCCTCGGCTGTGGCCGTCTCGGAGCTGGGCAGTAGCCTGAAAAAGAAGAAGAGACTCTCCCAGTCAGATGAGGATGTGATTAGGTTAATAGGACAGCACTTGCATGGCTTAGGGCTCAAGTAAGTATTCCTTGAAGAGAGCTGGTGATGCAGGGGCGGGGGGTGTGGGGCGCAGGGGAAGTCTGGAGAGAAGAGACCGAGAAGGGGTGAGACTGACGGACAGCCCCGCGATGGAGTTCTGCCTAGGGAGACCCCTGGTGAGACAGACAGACTCCGGGAGGAGGAGACAATCAGACGGAGAGACTGAAAGACTGGCAAATTACGACTCGCAGAGCCAGGCCTTGAATTCCCCCCACCTCCACCACAAACTACCCCCATTGGAACTTAATTATCCGTCGGTAAAGACAGATGTATAAAAATGCTGGGGGAGGGGGAGGAGTGGACCAGATCTGGTGGAAATAATGAATCTTGGAGGACTTGGCCTTCGGAGTATATTTTAGACATCTGTGTTGTGAACACAGGGAGAAGCTTCTCCCATAGACAAGACCAGAGCATGGTTACCAACAGAGAAGCTGGACACCCACAAGTGTTTGGGTTATTGAGGGGACGGGAATGGGGGGGGTTAGGAGGGTGTACAGCTGGTGGTTATGGTCAATTGGAAAGAAGAGTTGCTGAGGAAATCAAACAGGAATAATGGCGCAGAGGAGACATGTTTGTGTCATTTGTGAAGCTTTGTGTGTTAAGGACACAGGCCACAAACTACTGTCAAATCCTGATTATTATCAGTAAGATAGATAAGTGTTTGGGAAGGGATATCTGATCTGACCACTTGTTTTCTAGTCTAGGTGGCTTGATGCACCCCAGAGAGAGGGTGAAGGGGTCTAACCTTGGCCACAAACTGCTATCAGTTTGTTTACACATCAATAAAGGAAAAACCCAGGGAGTGGGGGAAGGGATCTTCTAGAGACTGAAAGCTATTGAGAATGGTGGAGGAGGTGGAAGGGGCAGGACCTAAAGGAGACACACACACACACAAAACCTCCTCCAGCAGTCAAAGTTTCCTGGCTGCGAAGCGTAGATTAAAATAAGCCTTTGGGCTTGCCGCTGTGTAGTTTTTGATTTATAGATTTGTTTGAGGAAGAAATTAGAACTTTTAAAAAGTGACATAAGTGCATCAACACAAGCCATACTTAGAGGTCTGCTGTATTTTGCTTAAAGATTAATAGAAGTGGGAAAAAACCCACTAAAACAAGAAAATGTTAAGCTGGTAAATTAGGACCTTTGAAATAACAAAACAGACTGAAGGAACAAGCCATATGTGAGAAGCCAAACAGCCATGCTTATCTCCTCTTTCCCAGTTCCCAAAAGGAACTGTTTGCCGTAAGAGAAGATTTCACAGACTATGATAAAGGTGGATTTGGTATTAAATGAGCTTAGTAAATGTAATGTATTACTGAAATCAGGCAAGCTGACAGCAGAGGGAGAAAATAACTCGTGACTGTTTGGAGCCTACAGCATAGTAAATTTGCTATTTTTAGTTAGAAAGGTGGGGGGTGATTTTGTTTTTAAATTTTTTTTAATAAATTGACCTCTTAAAGTGTTGATGCAGACACAAAGCTTGAATGTATTTGGGAGAATTTTAATACTAGGCATTACTGAGAGCAACTTAGGTAGTATTAATTTTATTTAAAATAGTGATAATATAGCTAGGTGGTTTCCTACTTTTCCCGATGGCCACTTGATTGCAACAAATGTTATATTTTAAAACTTTGATTTTCTCAAAGTATTCATATTTTAAGTGGCAAAACTGAGGGAAATAAACTTATTTTGAAACTGTGTACAAGTTTTTTAACCTTTTGCCCCAATGTGGATGTAGGAGATTGCTCCAGTGTGTGTAGCTCAACAAACTTGGGCTTGTAAGGATTTTTTTTATGTCACTTTATAATTAAAAAAAAATAAAATTAGTTCTTTTGGGGAAAAAATTCACACTGTTGCATAGGTATTGGTGTATTTGGAAAAGTAAAACCCTGAAGTTGGTCAGGTCTTTTTACACTGTATCTCTCCTGCAGCCAGACAGTTGATCTCCTCATGCAAGAGTCAGGATGTCGTTTAGAACATCCTTCTGCTACCAAATTCCGAAATCATGTCATGGAAGGAGACTGGGATAAGGTAAAGTAGGGCATATGGAACTGTATAACTGCTGTTAAAGTTATACATCTGATGTGCATATCATAACACTTTTGTTTTTCTCTCTTTTATATCAATTTTTGCAGGCGGAAAACGACCTGAATGAACTTAAGTCTTTAGTGCATTCTCCTCATGCTATTGTGGTAAGAGGCGCACTTGAAATCTCTCAAACGTTGTTGGGAATAATTGTGGTAAATACACTTTTGTTCTTAGTTCTGCATTTATGCTAATTTTAGTAAGCAGAATGGTCTCAATAATAACTTAGGGCATCTGCCACCTCTATAACATAACTTATGTAATTTTTGTCTTTGTATCTAGAGCGCCTAGAACAGTGCCTGACACAGGCACTTAAGTGTCCATTAGATCATCAAGTACAGCCCCCTCATTTTGCAGATGCCTAGAAAGATTGATTTGCCTGGAACTATATTGTGTGTATTAAAGTTATAGGATAGTCAGTCTTCATTGTGCTGTAAAATTTGAGCTTTTTTAAAAAAATGCTTACCTAGAAAATATCTTTGAATTAATCTTTTTGCCCTACACATAAAAATTATGCCAAAGTTGTCAAATTTTCAGCATTTATGCTAAGAAATTTTAAATCATTTTCATTTGTTTTAGATATTCAAAGTCTAAGGAAGATATGCAAATTTTTATTTTAATATTTAAAGGCTTAATATTGAATATATTTTTAGAGTGAAGGAGAAAGAAGGATATTACATGTGTATGTGGTTTCTTTGGGGAAAGAAAGGCAGAGATAGGATAAATTAGATAAAGAAGTTTTGTCTTTTTTTTTTTAAGCTTTTTGTTTTAAAGAAAAGTCATGTGTGTTAATTCAAACCAACCACTGGGTTATGATCATCCAGTTCCATTCAAGTACTCCAGTTGTGTGAATTTACAGTGTAAGAGTTTGAAATTTGTATGAGAGTCATCTGGTGATTTTTATGCAGATATGAATATTAATGCTCTGTTCACTGGTCCTTTCTGACATAAGATCAAATTGGGAGTTGGACCATTTTCAGAAATCGTCATGTATTTTAATATCTATTATAATTATCAGGCATTAATTCTTAAATAGGTGTTTGAGGAAGGGGAAAAATATGTTTTTTGAAGAGCCTGTGATTTTAAACAAAGAAGAATCAGCTGATGGCTCTTTGCTTTAGACTTCTGGCTGATTCATTTGTTGTCAAAAAGCAGTTTCCTGTGCAGTGAGGGAGGGGATGGAAAAACAACAGGAAGTAAGGAAGACAGCTGTTTGTTAAACATTTGTAAGTGAGGATTATATTACTTTTATTTAAATTGGGTCAATTTTATAACTTCTTTGGCCTGTTAACCTCTAGATTTGTTGGGTTTTGAATTTAAGTAAATATTATATGAGAGGAGCTGTGCTAGAAAATGGTTCTGAAATTAGTAGTTTAAAGGTATTTATAAAAAAAATTTCCTATTTGTGAATTTTTTGAATGTGAAGAGACTATCATTTAAGAAAATGTAAGGTTTTAGATCTTAAAATCTTAAAACAAATTATGATTGCTTCCAAAATTTGATATTTGGGCCTACAAAGTCACTAAGTAAACATATTTAATAATAACAATTCGCAAATTGAATTAAGTCAAAAGCTAAGCCTATTAAGGCAACTTGTTGACAGAAAAAGAGGACTTGATTCTTTGATGTTCAGTAAGTAGAATTATGGATTGTTAGTCTAGAACATATATATATAAAATCAGTTACTTAATCGTACAATGGAAAGATAAAAATGTTAATATGATTTCTGTCATATTTATAATGATATTTTGGAATTCAGCTTGATATTTCAAGTCTTTTAAAATGGAAATTGTGGATTGTGAGAGCAGTTTTGTGACTTTTAGCCTAACTTAAGCAAAAAGTGATTATGAGCTTTAAGTGTAGATTTTTTTAAAAAAAAATTATTCCTGACAACCTTATATATCCAATTACTGTTTCATCTCAAAATATTTTTAGTCACAACATTTGGTTTTTATTCTTTCATACGTGATTGAATAGCATTTTAGTTTGGCTTCAGATATGTGTAGGCTTGTTTGAGAATTTTGTGTGAGCAGATTTGAAGGTAGTTAACTAAGAGGACTTTTATCAAATTAAAAAGTTTAGCTCTTAAATTTGAACGTTAAATAGTGTATTATGGACCATGCTTTACACATAGATACTTAACATTTGTCTTGAATTCTATATAAAAATTCTGCAGCAGTTCAGCTTCACTGTTAAGTTATATAGAAGAGACTGCTTCAGAACATGAGGCATTCTAGTTAATGTGTTCAGTGTGATGTGGAAAGAAAGCATCTGCTTATTTATCCTAGCTTTGCCTGTTACTTGGTATCTTGTACTGCCTCCCCCAACCCCAAATAATTCAGTTCTATATCTCATCTTTAATAAAATATGCCCACAAGAAACTAATCAGACAGATTAAATCCATTTTACTGTCTCCAGTGTTGTGTGTCAGATGTAGCTACAGCATTAGAACTACACGAAAATCAAGTATACCAGAGAATTTAAGCTTTTTTAGTGTAACTGTAGGCATTAATAAATTTTTCACTGAGTACTTAAGTTCTGCTTTTGAAATCTCTGCTTTGTGAGTCGTTACTGCCACAATCAACTTTTAAAGTTTTTCTTTTTCTTTACATCCCTTTAACATTCCATTAAGATATCACCACTGAAATGACTACTTGTCACTTCATTATATTGGTGGTTGTCTTACTTGTTGGGGATTGTATACTATTTAAATTTTTTAGTAAGTTACAATAAAAATATACTGTAATATGTTGAGGAAATCATCTAAATAATATTGAATGCACAAAAGTAATGCAAATAATTTTCTTCTACAAAATTTAAAGTGTTACATTTAAAATTTTTCTTTTAAAAATACGTGTCATTCAAACAGCTTGAAGATGTGTTTTGTAATACTAGATTTTCTACTGGTTTGATTAATCAGATATCAGTAGACCAAAGGTAGAGTTTGCTGGATTGAAGTGGTATATATACTACATTCTTCCTTTAACAAATAGCATCAGAAGTGGGATCTGATCAGAAATTGGAAAGATAAGTAAAAGGAATAGAGCTATATTACCCTAGCACTTAAAAAATTGAGACTTTTGAAATAGCCTGCCATGGATAAGGCATTTACCCACTTAGTGAGCTTCAATTTGACCTATTCAGAATCCACTAGTCAACATTATTTTAAAAGCCATCTGGGGAAGAGTTTAGGATAGGGACTGAACCTTTGGCTTCATTGGCATAGGAAACTCCATCTACTAATGCACAGAGGAACCTTCTCTGCAACTCAGAATCTTAGACATTTGCGTAGCGCTTTGGGACATAAAGTGACTTGTCAGAGATAGGACTTGGCCCCAGGGGGTCCTGGTTTCAAGGCCTGCTCAGTATCTACTATGTCATCAAATGGAATACTACATACATCATTGGGCTTAAGTTTTACTCTTGAGCCATTTTAGATGTGTGCTTACAATGTGCCAGTGGTATAATTCTTAAGATTATAGTATTAGTTCTTTATATTCTCCCTTTTTCAACTGCCCAACTCTATATAAATGTTTCTGTTTTATATTTTTTAGAAATTATATTTTTGATTCAATTAATTAAACAAGTTTTACAAGGAAAGCATGTTTGTAAACTGATGTCTTGCTTTGTTTGGCCAATAGCACATTACCAGAGTTTCTGTGTCCAATATCATGCTTTAGTATCTGTTTCAGGATTCTCTTTACACTAACTGTGGACAAAGTGACTCGTAGAGACAGAGCTTCTTGACCTGCTTTTGTATCTTCCCCACATTATCTATAGAAAAATGTTGACATAGCCTCACTTGAAGTTTTACTCACTTTTTTCTTGCCCTACTTTTGTCACATGAAAATTGAGTTGCAATTATATCGGCATCTCTGTGGAGAAAAAAAAGGGGGGAAATGTCTAATGTTTGGGGTTAGATTAAAACTGTCACTTCACAGATTTGTGAGGGAGAAACCCTGATATGAATACTAGAAAAATGGAATATGCCCATAATGACTCAAAGAAAACAAAAGTGTTTACCAGAAATGCTTATGAGCCGAGGAAGCTAAATGAAGAAATTAACACAATGTTGGCAAGTTAGACATGAAATTGGAATGAAAACTCTGAAAACAAGTGTGTCTTCAACAGTGGGTGTTCTTCAGATAGTAAAAGGAGTTTGTCATACCAACTGAACTTTTAACAATGTATTGATAAATAGAATTACAAATTATTTTCTCCATTGAGTTATGAGAATCAAATAAGATATCATAAGTGCTTCGCAAACATTAAAAGTGCTTACATATAAATGATAGCTATTTTAAAAATAAAGCTTTGTTCAGAAGACAAAAGCCGTAAAAAAAAACCTCCCTTTTATGTTAAAGCTTTCAGTTTTATATGCCATTTTTGCCTGTGAAAAGCAATCTATTAATAGTTCAGCAGTACTAAAGTTGTTAAACATATAAAGCTTAACTTCAGATTATGTGTACAACAGTGTACTTTAGTAATTTAGTCTATGCCTTTAAAGCATATTCAATAAGCCAGCCTAGCTTTTGTTTATATACTGAATAGAATTTGGTAAGTGTAATAGTTCTAGAGTTACAAAAATTTTCATGTGGTTGTCATTTTTTGATTTTTTTTCAAGTACTTACCATAATTAAACTATGTATATTTATCACACTATTTTGATAGCACTATAGTTTTATATTTTTAGTAATAAGCATTTACCAAAAGAGAAAATAGCTATCATGTTCTTAAAGATTTTTATGCTGTTAATATTTTCAAGTGGATTTGAGTTCATTGGAGTCACTAAATGTCAGTAACATTTTCTGCCTACTTTCAAAAAGTAGCATTACATAATTAAAGGTTTCATTCAATTGATAGTCCTTAAAGTTGGATTTAGGGTTTAAAATACCAAATTTTACTGTGTTAGAAGAAGTGTTTTCGTGCCTTCTCAGTTTTGCCGGAAAAGTTTGGGGGGATTTTACTAGTAGCTAATAAACTAAAAGTGAAACTTATGTTAAAGTAAACAATATAGAGAAAAATTCAAAGCCTAAATACAAATTTGTGACAATATGACTTCATAGTATAAATAGTTTATCCTTCTTTAAAAAAAAAAACACCTTGAGTTTTTGTTGGGTTTTTTTTGTTTGTTTTGTTGTTTTGTTTTGTTTGCTTTCCTCCAAAATATTTTCAGTGTTAAAGGGAACAGCAGTCAAGATTCCAATCTTTATTACAAGGGACCTTAAGGTTTATCGTTTCTGCTCAGTTCAGAAACCCTTCGACAACAGCTGAAAGAAGGTCATACATCCACTATTTGAACACTTTGACTAACAAGAAGCTCTCACTTCAGCATCTGTTCTAGGGCTGTAATTCTTAGGAAATGGTTCCTTAGGTTAAGCCAAAAGTCTCACTTTTTTCTATTAGTCCTAGTTCTCTCCTGGAACCACAAATGTACACCTTCTTTCTTACAGCCCTTCAAATGATTGAAGATAGCTACCATGTTTTTCTTTAGTCTTCTCTAATATAAAAAAAAATCCATTTCCAAATATTAGTGTAATTAGAGAAACTCCTAAACGTAAAAAATTAATTTTTTTTCTTTAGAAGTAAACAGCCTGAAATAAGATACACGTTTGATTTGGGGAACAGAAGGTGGTTACGGAGCTTAAAAATCAGTCTTAATTTTAATGGAAGTTCTAAGGTCATTTATTCCAAATTATTGCCTCTACAACATCCGAAAGTCATCCAGGTCCTCCTTTATGATTTACAGTGAGGGGGAAAAAAAAGATTTACGGTGATGGGAAACTTAGTACTTCCTGAGGCAATCTAGTATAGTTGTAATTTTTAGGAAGTTTTATTTTCTTATGTGTAGCTGAAATCTTTTTGAGTCTTGGAAGTAACATTTCAAAGTTGTTTTATTGAAGTGTGGGATTGAACAAAATGTCCATTAGCCTTGACCTGAAAAGACATCTATTTTCTAGGTTTCATAAGTAGGTAAGCTGCTTCAACAAAGGATAGAAGTAACTGGAAGATTTTAATTAACCAAGACCTTTTTTAAAAAATCATGAAGCTTTTATGTAAAGTTTTATTTTCAAAGGGCATAGTAGAATGGTTTCTACTGTTCTGTTTAGGCACAAACATTGTCTGAAACTTCCATCAACCCTTTTCCCTGACTGCTGCTTTCTGTCATGTCAGAGGATGAAGTTTTTGCTGCTGCAGCAGAAGTACCTGGAATACCTGGAGGATGGCAAGGTCCTGGAGGCTCTTCAAGTTCTACGCTGTGAATTGACGCCCTTGAAATACAATACAGAGCGAATTCATGTCCTCAGTGGGTAAGAATGTTTAGTTCATGAGCTCTGTTTTGGGGGAGTCTTACTATACAAGATTACAGTTACATACTTTCTCTGAGTGGTTGGAGTATTTGGAAATTCTAAGATAATTTTACAGAATTTTCTCCCTGTGATGGGGAGATATTTCTTGTCTTCACCTTTGTGTAGACCATTGCCCTTATCTGAGGAAGCATTTCATGTTAGGATAAAGTTTTGTTAAAAGGGTGAGAGAAGGTTGCCTACAGAAAATCATTTCATATTCTTTTATAAATCCTGTGGTATGGCTTAATTTGGCCAGTTCTCATTTTTTATCATTAGAATACACAACAGCAAACTTGCCAAAGTTCATAGAAATACAAAGTTTCCCATCTTAGAGCAAAGCAAATTCTGCTGGACATGTTAATGCTCTGGTTAGTTCCCCTAAGTCAGAAAACCTCTACAAGATGTCATTTTTACAACTCAGCATTCATGAATTCTAAAAAATTCTGTATTGCAAGTTTTCTAATTTAATTGTTGCTTACAGTTGTTTAGAACTAAAGGAATTTTAGAGATCAAGTCTAATTTAATTTTTTTACATTTTGAGAAAACTGAAGCTTAATGAGATTAAATAACCTGGTAAAGGTTATTTATAGGTAGCAAGTCTCAAATTAGAACCCAGCTTTACTGACTCTGGTCATCTTTCATTTTTATTTATTTGTTTGTTTGTTTGTTTGTTTTTATTTATTTATTTTGGTGAAGTAATCGGGGTTAAGTGACTTGCCCAGGGTCACACAGCTAGTAAGTGTTAAGTGTCTCGGGCTGGATTTGAACTTAGGTCTTCCTAACTTCAAGGCCTTGGAGCTTTATCCACTGCACCACCCAGCTGCCCCTAGAGCTTTAATTTATTTTTTTTTCCCTAGCCATCATTCATATAATATTTCCCAGTAAATAGACATTGACTTGAATACTGAGATGTTCAAGTTCAGTCATTTTTCACTTATGTCTTGACCGTTCATGACCCCTTTTGGGAGTGGTTGGTCATTTCCTTCTCCAGCTCATTTTACAGTTGAAGGACTGAGGCAGACAGGATTAAGTAATTTGTCCAGGGTCACACAGCTAGTAAGTGTCTAAGGCCAATTTGAATTTGAGTCCTCCTGATTCTAGGGCCAGCACTCTTATCACACTCTGCCACCTAGCTGCCCCAGTGAATACTGAAAACTGAATGTCTATTTACCGAATGTAACAGACTTAGAACTTTTGAAATAAGAAAATTGTGAACCAATTTTCTCAAAAAGTATTGATAAGTAAATCATTTAAAATCAAATAGCAACCATAAAACCACATTTTGTAATTTGCTTCCTTCTATTTTTTAAAAAATAAACTCAGTTATTTAGTTCCTTTTTTCTAGTTGTTTGAGTCTATCTATTGAGATACTACTTGGAAAATGTGCTATTAAGTGGTCATAGCACTGACAGTATCTTGACCTGTATCTTACTAATAAGGAATGCCTAAATATTCAAACTCATAAGTGAAAGATAAGCCTTTTTTAAAATTGAAGTACTTTACAAACATGAACTTATTGTAACTTACAAGAAAAGTGGCTGGTATTTTTTTAACTAGAAAAAAATTTTTTTAATTCTGAACTTGGCAAAAACCAAATAAAATAAGCATTTCCATATATATTGTAGAACAGTAGAGTGTTGTATATGAAACTTGGAACTTCTATTATGTAATAGAACTTGCTTTTTAAAAATATATAATAAATTCAACATAGAACTTTTAAATCTGTCATTTTTGTCTGTGATTTCTTCTGGCCTGCTTTCTGAAGGGAGGAAGACCCACCTCTACCTTCACTCACATTTAAAAAAGAAAAGAAAAACTCCTCTTGTGTGTGTGTGTGTGTGTGTGTGTGTGTGTGTGTGTGTGTGTGTGTGTAGTTAAGCATAACAGATTGCCATGTTGGCTCTGTCTAAAAATGCATGTCTCATTTTATATTTTGCTTTCTCACCTCTTTGTCAGCAGGTGGGTAATAATCTTTGTCATTGGTGCTCTGGAGTAGTAGTTTGTTATTACATTGATATTAGATCTTAAGTCTTTCAGTTTCTCTTTATATTGCTATTTTATCAGTTGTTCTAGTTCTGCTTACCTCATTCTACATCTGTTCATGTTTCTTCCTAGGATTCTCTGGAACCATTTCCTTGTCATCATTTCTTGTGGAATATAATATTCCATTGCATTCATACTATTTTTCTTCATTATTACATTAGTAGAATGCCATTCCTTGAAAGCAGAGACTTTTTCACTTTCTGAGCATTCCTTGCGCCAAGCAGTGCCTTGATTAAAGCAAATACTTAATAATTTCTTATTGGACTAAATGATTTTATCTAAGCAGGACAACTTAGTTGTACTGATATAAGTTAGACCTCACACTGTTGTTACCCAGTAATTTGTTTATATTTATCACTTCTAACTGTAGTAATTTAGATCTGGAAGATGTTGTTGTAGGTGAATTTTCATTTAATAAGCATTTCTGGAAATCAAAGGATTTTTAAATTTAGTTTTAGACTTTAAATCTTCCCTTTAATTCTTACCCATTTATTATCATGGGAGCTGCTTATTGTTCTCGATCTACTGCCTTCAAACAAGTCCAGCTCTCCCCCTTCCTTTATCAGCCTTTATGTCTCCTTTTCTCAGCCTAACTTTTGAGAAAGTTGTCTTCTCTCACTGCCTCCATTTACTTTCCTCTTTTCTAGCTTTTATCCTCATTACTAAACTGAAAATCTCCTCTCCGAAGTTACCAGTGATCTCATAATTGCCAGATATGATGGTCTTTTTCTCATTCCTTATTCTTCTGACCTGTCCACTGCATTTGAGACTATTGACCACCCTCTTCTGCATACTCTCTCTTGTGACACTACTCTCACCAGGTTCTTCTACCTCTTTAGCCTCTCTGTTTCCTTTACTGGCTCTTCATCTGTTAGATGCTACACACCCTCTTCACCCCCATCCCCACTAACACTTGCTGTTGGTCTCTGTGTGTGTGTGTGTGTGTGTGTGTACATACTCTTAGTAATCTCATCAACTCCCATGGAGGTTAACTGTCATCTTTATGTAGGTGGCATCTGTATTTACATATCTAGTGCAACATTCTCTCTGTTGAGTTTGATCAATCCTGGATCACTAGTATTGCCTATTAGACAATTCATACTGAATTTCCTGATGATATCTTAAATTCAGCATGTCTAAAATTGAGCTCACTGCCATCCCCCTAAATCCTCCCTTTTCCAAGCCTTCCTATTTTTATCAAAGACACTATCATTCGTCCAGTGTCTTTAACCAACTTCAGTCTTTTATCCCACGTATCCAATTAGTTGTCAGATGTTACTGTTTCTACCTTTACATCTCTTATATTCAACCCCTTCACACAGCTACCACCACAGAGCCCCTCCCTCATCTCCTGCATAGATGATTATATTGGTCTTCGCATTGGTCTCTTTGCCTCAAGTCTTTCACCACTCCATCCAATATATTGTTACCAAAATAATTTTTCTTTAACATAGATTTGACCAACTCCATTGGCTTCCCATTGCATCTAGAATGAAACATAAAACCTTTGTTTAGGGGGCTGCTAGGTGGTACAGGGGATAGAGCACCGGCCCTGAAGTCAGGAGGACCTGAGTTCAAATCTGGCCTCAGACCAAACACTTAACACTTACTAGCTATGTGACCCTGGGCAAGTCAATTAACCCCAATTGCCTTTTAACAAAAAAAAAACCCTTTGTTTAGCCCTGAAAGTTCTTTAAACCCTGACCCTAACCCTTCTTTCCAGCCTCATTGGACATTATTCTCCCTCTTGCCTGTAATTGAGCCAAAGTGACCCTCCCTTTGTTCTTCAATCACAATACTCTGTATCCTGTCTCCATACCTTTGACCTAGCTGTCCTCCAAGCCTAGAATCCACTTTCTTTACCTCTACTTCATAGAATATTTGTTTTCCTTTAAGATGCAAGTCAAGCATCATATCCTACCTGAAACCTTTCGTGATCTCCCCAACTGGTAGTGTCATCTCTCCTAAACCAGCTTGAAGAATTTAACTACTCATATATTTGTATTTATTTCATTTTTATGTATGCATACACGTTTTATATTTACTTATTTCTCCCATTAAACTATGACCTCATTATGGGATTATTTCTCTCTGTGCTTGTACCCCCATCCCCAGACTATCACAGTGCGTGACATGTAGTAGGCACTTAATAAATTGTAAGCAGTGTCCCTGTACTAGCAGAATGCCTCATATGCCCTAATGTTTTATAGATGTTCTTTCTATTTAACTTCCATCACTTGAAAGTCATTTCTACAATATAGAACACCAAGAACCAGGTCAGGGGCACACTTACAACCAAAAGGCCTTGATTTGTTTCCCTAGAGTTTTACTATGTGTCCATCAGTTTATCTAGTGAGTAATGAAGCAGTCCCTGAGCTTTGGTCCTGGAAGCCTTGAGTTGAGCCCCTGGAACCCTTTAGCTGTGTGAAGGGTTCAGACAAAGCTCGTAATTAAGATAGAAAACAAACCTGTGAATTAGGTGTGGTACAAGTTTTTATCCCCATTTTACAGGTTAGAAAACATGATGCTCTGAGAGGTTGTGACTTGCAGAATCTTCGTTACCTAAGTCTAAGCTAATGTCTTTTTCATTATACTGCATTACCTAGTCTTTGCTTAAAGGTTGAATACTTTGTAATACCCTCTTGGAGAGATTTTCTGGTTTTGTGTTTTAAACACATGTGTTTTAATGGTTGAAAATTATATGCCAAGATGCCAAGGTCATATGTTAATGAATTGTGGTGTAGCTAGTCATTTTCTCCTCTTTCTGTTTCTGAAATAAAGTTGGTTGCATAGGTGCTATATTTTTATTATTTTAATCCCAAAAAGGAAATTGGTGTTAGCTACTTCTGCTGTCTCATTTATAGGTATCTGATGTGTAGCCATGCAGAAGACTTACGTGCAAAAGCAGAATGGGAAGGCAAAGGAACAGCTTCTCGATCTAAACTTTTGGATAAACTCCAGAGTAAGATTTTTTTTGGTATCTGGTAGCAACATTTATTTCCTCAAAACTGATGTGGACTCTTTAGTAAGGTTTTTGATTGGTAAAATTTAAAATGGCTTACCACTGAGAGGATAAGGTAGGGCTTGCTCAATAGGTAGACTCCTTAGGCCACATCAGTTTAACACACTTATTCCTAAGCTACAAAGATAAAATAGCAAAGTTACATCTCCCTCCCTACCTTTAGGCAAATGCTTATTTTGGGGGGGAGGTATTAAAAAAAAAAAGTAAAATCATTACTCGGAATAAATGGGCCCAATAGGATGCTTCATTCTTACGAATTTAACTTTTTTGTAAAAAGCTTTTTTCTTGCCTTTTCCAGACAAATCAAGGGTTCCCACAGCCTTTTTTCGTGAATTTGGGAGGTCTAGGTACCAAAATGTTTCATGAAGTCCAAGAGAACAGCAGAGTTGGGAAGGGGTAGGAATAGAATTAGCAGCAGTATCAGAGGTTGTGGGGCAGTGATATTTTGTGTTAGGATAGGTTTTATACACAGTGTCTGAGATAGTTGTAGTTTGGTGGGACCTGGAATTTCATCCTTTTGAGTCAGTCCTTGCTGGGTATCTCAGTGGAGATGTTTCCCAAACTTTTGAGAATAGCTATTATCCCTTATTTATTATTTATTTATTGGCTAATATTTTTTCTTAAATAAGAAAACCTAAAGGAATTGTGAACTTTCTTTCCAAATGAATTCTAGTGTCTTACAATTGTAGATAGCATTTGATAGGTAGTCATGAAAACAAAATATTTATAGACAAAAGTTCTGGGTGGCTTGACATAAATACCATAATGTTGAAAATTATTAACTGAGGATGAAAAGCCAGAGGATATTGAGGAAGTCTCTTTAAAAAAAAAAAAAGACCCAAAAAAAGGTATTCCCTGATCCCTCCTGTAGTTGCTAATGGCTCTCCCCTTATATTGCTTTATTTTGTATTATATAGAGGCCAAATTATTTACATTGTCTCCCCCATTAGAACATAAGCCCCTTGAAAAAAAAGGGGTTTCCAACTGTCTTCCCAACTCTTAGCTCTTAAATGCTTGTTGACTAACTGACTGACTGAAAATAAACTCTTGTTTCTTTTATTAAGCCTATTTGCCACCATCAGTGATGCTTCCCCCAAGGCGTTTACAGACTTTGCTACGTCAAGCTGTGGAGCTGCAGAGGGATCGGTGCCTATATCACAATACCAAACTTGATAATAATCTAGATTCTGTGTCGCTGCTTATAGATCATGTTTGTAGTAGGTAAGAGGAAAACCATTTCTAATACTCCAAGATTTGATTTATAATCTTTTTTATAAGTGATCCCATTTTCTTTTTTAATACTGTTAGAAACATGTGAACTGGAGTTCCTTAAAGCTAGAAATTCTTAACTGAATTACTGTTTATTCTAATGTGCAAAAAAATTAGAATGACTATTTTAAAATGTTCTCTGTGTCCCTCACCCCCACCCCCCAGGTTTGAATGTTAGTTTGATTATTAATTGTCCACAGTTAACTATAAAGTCACAATCCCAGAGTAGTAATTAGCATTATGTTGCTTCCTGTATCATTTTGAGGAATATTTTGCTATCAGCTATGTGTGCACATAATTTAACTTAAGAGAAGGTAAAAATTGTCCTTCAGTCTGGGATTCTTTTAATTATTAGTGAAGCAGGAGCATATTTCATGACCTCTAAAGTGTCATTAGAGTAGTTGAGATACTGAAAAACAAATTGTGAAATCTTTTAAACCCCAGGAAGGAAATAATTTGGATGAAGGGGAACAGCTGCAGTACACATAGTCCATTTCTTTTGCCAAAGATGATCAGAGATATGATGAAAGTAGCTTAAACAGGAAGGACAAAAGTAATAAGGTTAAGTGTGAGGGCCACAGACTTTTTGTAATTGAGGAACCTACATAAGCTACTGAAATAATGATGCAGACAAGCACTGTGATTTAAAAGAAACACAATTTTTACTTATTTTGTAATAAACATGTCTACATGGGTACCTAGCTTTAGATTTTTTTTTAATCTAAGCATTTTATCATTTCACAGGAAAAAAGTCATTGAGCATTCTAGAGAGATGTGACTAGAGTTTTTCAACTTCCCCCCACCCCACCCCCAGTCCCAGTGTAATTGTTTGAGCTTAATTTGGGGGCAGTTTTTAATCATGCTATTTATTTGGCAATACATACTCTTTCTTGAGTTTTTTAAAATTATGAGGATTCATGACTATTTCACATAGGGCGTTGGGTAAAGCCTGTATAGTTTTAGGCCTTGACACCTTTGGGAAGTTTGAGAATAATACAGATTATAACTAGAGCAGCTATAATGCCAAAAATCTTAATTTGACTACTGGTTCCTAAATTTATTGTTGGAACATATGAGATGATAATGTATTGGAGATTAGGTAAATCCAGAAGTGCTGGTATAATGTTGATAGTATACTTAGACAAGTATGAGCAAACAATTCTGTATCTATCCCTGTTTTACAAGGTAAATCTGCATAAAATTGACCTATATTTTCCTGAATTTTTTAGCTGCTTTTCTAGGTACCTATGAAAAGCTAGAATTTCATAAGCCTATAGGGAAGTCCTTTGAAGGTTTACATAGGAAAAGTGTAATATGGTTCCTGCCTCACAGAAATGGCTAACAGAAGAGGAGAGTCTTTTCTATGAAGCTATGAAAATTCATTATTAAAACCTGTAGAGGTAAAAGGGGAGGATTGGGCTTCTCAAGTTGGTAATTCTTACCATTTTACCTGCTGTGCCACCCACCTACCCCAAGAGTCAAAACACTTCAAACTCAAGGTTTATATTCTTTTCAGATCAACCCACTCTGTCTTAATATTGTTGAGTTGAAAGCTGTAATTCTGAAATTTTATGCCTTTTAAATTTGATACATTGAAGTAATCTTGATTCTGTTGTTTTTAAGAGAATGTCATGCCTATAATGTCAGGGTTATTTCTATGATCATAACAACTTGTATTTTTCTTTTGAATTGTGCCCTAATACTTATTGGACTGTCAGCTATATCAGAGTACTACTACACAGAATTAAGTATGATTATGTCATACTGGTCAGTAAAGGCCTTGGATTGAGCCCATCAGACTAAATCACTTCCAGTCCTTAGGAGGATGGTCAGGGGGAAAGGGAGGCTGTCTTCACATTTCCTGACCCATCTAATAGAGGACTTAAAAGGACACCGTTGAGGTATTAAAAATTTTTTAATCCAATTTAACTCAATTTCAAAAATTAGATCTTAAAATTGGAATCTGTTTTCAGTTTAATTTAGAAACATTTGCTGAGCACCTTTGTGCAAGGCACTGTGCTCTAGGTAACATGGCAGATACCAAGATAAGATATGGTCTCTTCCTCAAAGAGCTTATGATCTAGTGAGCTCCCTTTCTGTAGATAGGATTGCATATGAACTAATGACATTGGATGTGCTTTTTCCTACTCATAGAAACATTGAAGATGTTTTTGAGTTGGAAGCATACATAGGTTAAATTTTTGACCAGTTAGCCTTGACGGTGTTTCTTTAAGTTGGCAGGTGTTTTTTTTAACCACCATCCAATGGAAATAAATTTTCCTGCATATAGTTTTATGAATAGTAAATTTATGATTTGTACTTTGTAAAGTATCACATTATAGAAATGTATTGCTTAAAATTTATCAAGTGAATTATTTCATATTGTATTGGTGGTACTAATACATTTAAAGGTAACTGTGTATAAACTTGTTTTAGTGGGTATGTTTAGGTGATATTTCATAATCTCTTCTTGATTAGAGAAATAGTTTAAGTAATATTTAAGATAATGACTCCTTGAACAACACTTCAGCACTTCAGTGACAGGGATTCTAATATAAGTGATGACTACATGACCAACTGGTTTGTGCCCTGTAATTTTATGAATCAGTCCTTTAATAAAGGTATTCTGCCACTCTCCTTTTAAATACATCCTTGCATTAATTATTGACTCTTTATTATTGTGAATCAGTCATTATATGCCTTAGGAACATGTGTATTGTGCATTACTAGATGTCAGTGTTTTGACTATTGTGGCTCTAAAATTAGGAAAGAAAATTTCAACTCTGAAATTTCAAGTAACTTCTCTAGATAAAAATTTTCAGTGTGGTTTGAGGAGTAACATTGAAATAGGCATGACAGTAGTCAGCATTTTTGTACTTGCAAATTTTTCTTGTTAATATAGAGAATTTTTCTTTTTAAAAATTCACTTAGTTTTGCAGACATGTTTAAATCTTCAAATATCTGCTTTGCTAGAGTGAATTACAGTTTATGCCGACAGTAAAAATAGAAATGTTGATTCCATTTATTTTATATAATTTATGGACTGGTAAAAATAATTTTAAGAATTATTTCCTGACAAATTTTTTTAAACACTTTTTTTTTGAGGCAGATTTACAAATCATCTAAATCAAGTGATCACAAAAATATGAAAAGTACACAGTCCAACAGCTGAAAATTTGGCTATACAAAGGAGCCTTCCTAAATTAAAAAACATTTACCCAAGTTAATTTTCTAGATTTCTTGGTAGTCAAAACTTAACCAGAGAAAGAATGACTTTTCTTTGAGAGTCTTGCTTTATGTATTTAGGATTAGCTGATGCTTTGTAATCACTTCAACAAGGTTCACATAGTACTGGGAATATTTAACAGGATAGACATTAAGTTTGCAGTGTTAGTTGAAGTTAATTACTACTTTTCTCTTTGACTGTACTAAAATAATTTGGATGCTTAGAAGGTTAAGGGCTAGGGGGTTGGATTGGATTGGATATGTTTTGTTTTTAATCCCAGACGGTTTCATATTTGTGTTTAACCTGTTCATTGCTGTTCAGTACCACCTTAAAAAGTTACTATGCCATTTCAGTCTTTATTTCCAATAGACATAAAGGCCCTGATAACTAATTACTACTAGTATGAATTGATCTTAACCAGACCAAAACAAAATCTGAATAGATACATAAAAATTTTTCTAAAATTATAAAATCTTTTTTAAAAGAAAACAAGTAAAATTTAGGCTATTAATTTTTTCCAAATATATGTTTATAATATACTAATGTTTTAAATTTACTCAGCATGCAATTAAGGGCTTTTTTCCTTAGCTAAAAGGAAAGACATCTACATAACTTTAAAAACATGTAAAATTATTACAAGAAACTTTATTGTCGTTTTTTTCTGATCGTGTATTTTTAAGAATTCTCAGTTCATTTTTTGGGTTTTTCGGTTTTATTTTTAGGAAACAGTTCCCATGTTATACACAACAGATACTTACAGAGCACTGTAATGAAGTGTGGTTCTGTAAGTTCTCTAACGATGGCACTAAACTAGCAACAGGATCAAAGGATACAACTGTTATTATATGGCAAGTTGATCCGGTAAGTATTCTCATGTGAATAGTTATAAGTTATGCTCCCACAGCACTGTTTTATATTATGACTACATGTTTTACTTGGGTAAGGCATTGCCTCTTTTCACCACCTTTTTTGTTTGTTAATATTTTTAGATTAAAGTTCAGTTGCTTCTACCATCTCAATCCAGTGTCCTGTCCTTGTATATGACAAGCTGGTAGAAAGTCCTGTATGTCATCAACTTTCTGCTTCCCACTCATTGCCTTTGTGGAATGTGTGGTGCCAATTATATGTCATGAAATGGCTGGGCAAAACCATTTCATTTTAAATTTGAGTTATCTTTGCCTTCTATAGATTCAAATATTTTTTCTTCTTATCACCAGTGAACTTTCTTGGAGATTTGTCCTCAGATGTGCAATTTTATAATTTTAAACTTTGGTTAGCAGTATTTAATACTCAGGGCTTTTATTTTAGGAAATAAAAAATTGGCTTTTCTACTTTTAATGAAGGAAATGCAGACAATTAACATTTATAGTAGAACTAGTACCTATAGAAGTATATAGATAAAGAAACAATTTGGGGGAAGGGAGTATATAAGTAATTGATTTTCTCTTCAAGTGGGCAGCAGGATACCTGGTTATGTGAGATATTTTGAGAGAGAGAAATAAGACAAACATCTATAGAGACTTTTAATTTAGGAATTATCAACCTATAGTCATGGTGGATGAATTCAATGAGTGGATGTAGGAGAGAATAGTGAGCCTAGGGTAGAGAATTTGAGGACATTGGCATTGAAAGGATGGAGAATAAAGGAGCCAATGAAAAGACTTGAAAAAAGAAACCAGTGAAAAGATTCCAAAGAGAGAATCAGGATCTGATACTCAAAAAAACCAAGGAAGTATCTAGGAAAAGGGAGTTTCTAGGGTAGAATGATCAGGAAACTTAAAAAATAATAGGGACAGGGGAAAAAAAAACTCTTGGATCTGGCAAAAGGTATTTCATTAACTTTATAGAGGTGAAGTGAGAACAGAAATGAAGTCAAGAATGACTAAGTCAGGAATAACTAAATAAAGCCAATCTTGATTAAGAGGTCAAGCATAAAATTTGGTAAAACACGTTATAGTATAGATTTATAGAGCAGCTTAGAAAGGTATCAATAGCATATTTGATTTTTAGCTATAATTAGAAGAAAGAAATAGGGCAGTAGTTGTTAAAGTATGTGGGAAACCCAGATGACTTTTTGAGAACTGAAGCAGAATATGTGTGATTGAATAGAGGGAGCTGGGATCTTTTGGCAATGGTGAAAAGTTAGAAAAATAGATGAATATGCATATGGAAGGGCTTATGAGTAGTATGCAAGAAGAAGGGGCCTTTAAAGCAGGTGAGAGGAACAAATTAGTATGGGGGGGGGTCTATACCAAATGCCTAGGGAGCAGATAGGAAATGTGAGTAAGAGGATTGTTGTTATTTTTCCTTTGAATCAGTACAAGGGGAGTATTGATTGCATGGAGAAATAGAAAGTGAATGAAATTGCTGGAGAGGAGAATATAGTTTCAGAGGGAAACTTATATCTGGAACTAGTGGATGTTCATCCCAATCTGAATGGTGTAGTGTTAGAATAGATTATGATATGTATCATATCTGCTTAGCAGTGTGCTTTAAGGCGAAGGTGTCAGACATGTGGCCTACCACACTCCTAAGTGTGGTTTGGTCAGATAAAAATGTAATTGGGAAATATTTAACAAAGTAAATAAATGATACAATAAAACATAGATAATATTAATAGTTGTGTTTTCTAAACCGGGGATCCTTATGTACAATTGAGTTGCCCCCACTTCTGTTTGAATTGACACCTGCTATAAGAGACTGCTAGGATTTTGGTATTTTAATTAATTGATGATAAGAGGATTAGAAATTTTTTCCCATGTATTTCATGGAAATTTGTTATTTGATTTGATCTCTGATATTCATTCTATTCATGCATCTGTAATGAGTGAAAAGAAAGGAAGGGTAGAAAGGCCTAACTGTAGAAGTTCAGCATTACGGTTCTAATATTACTATTGCCTTTCCTTAATTTTCTCAGTGAAATCCTTAATTTCCTTAAAGCTTTTGCCCCGTTACCAGATCAGTCTTACCCCAAAAGACCTAGTACTAGTTAGACGCCTCCAAATGTAGTAAAAAGTTTTGTATCATAGCTCTGCCATTTGATCTCTCTGTGAACCTAGACAGTTACTGCTCAGAGCCTCAGTTTCCTCATCTTTTAAATGGGGATAATATTTGAACAACCTACTTCGCAGAGTTATTGTAGGAAAAGGTACTACATAATCAAGAACTGTTATTATGAAGAGGTCCTGGGATTATAATGTGGGCTTAATACCTAATGCCATATCAGTGCTTTTCTTCAAAATTGTCTTTTATAGCATTATATTGTAACTTGCCAGTTTGAAAGAGATATCAGGGTCCTGCACTAAGCATTTTTAATGGAGTTTATACAGGGATAATCTTAAATGTGGGATTTTGTGTACATATCTATAATGTAGTAATGAAATGGTAGTGCTACTGAAAGATCTCAAGAATTAGCTGTGGAATGAGGCATGTTATCAGACAAGGCCAATGTGTTGCTTAACTATACTTGTTACACAAGAGCATTCTATTGGAGGTGGAGAAGGTATTGGAAAATGAAGTGTTGTTTTTGCTTTTGTTTTTTAAAAATCAGTAAAACAATTGGAGAGACTTTCCTTGTGCTTATTGAACTATACGGATTACCTTGCTTTGTTGAGAATGCTTTACTAATCTAATGAAGTGTAACAGGTCCCTTAGAGAAAGGGAAAAAGTGTAAGAGAAGTGATTGCTTTCTTAATCATTTGTTCTGTTAGTATTTAGTCTTAGAAATAGTAGAGGATATTTGGCTCGTTCAGTCAATCAGTGAAAAGATTTTACAAGACTTAGAGAAGAACAAAAGATAGTGAACACAAATCACTTATCCTCGGACTTGAAGTTACCTTTCTCATTCAGATTCAAGAAAATAACTTCTACAGAACGTGTTTGAAAGATTTGTCTTTTTCCATGAATATGAGTTTTGGAAAAAATACTGTCTTTGTGAGGGCTACAGTTGTTGTTGTTTGTTGTTCAGTCATTTCAGTCTTGTTCGACTCTTTGTGACCCCATTTGGGGTTGTCTTGGCAAAGATACTGGAGTGGTTTGCCATTTCCTTCTCCAGCTCATTTTACAGATGAGGGATCTGTCCAGGGTCACACGGCTAGAAGGATTCTGAGGCTGGATTTGAACTCTGATCTTTCTGACTCCAGGCCCAGGGCTCTATCCACTGTGCTACCTAGGTGCCTTCAGGCCATAAACATTTGGGTTAAATTTGCTTTAAATGTAAATATTTGAAAGTGTTCAGTTTATCAAATTGCTGCTTTTCTTCATTATTCTATGGATTTTTTTTCAGAAGCTCTGAAAATATTAGCAGTAGTATGCAACCTAACTAAACTTCTTGCACTGCTGTTGAATTCTCCCAGCTGAACCAGAAATAGAGGCAGATAATAAATGTCTAGGTTTATAAGTGTCTGAGGATCTCTTGGAAAGGAAAAAGAGTTCTCAAATTGTTTCCGCTGTTTTAAACATGGCAGATGAAGTTCTGGGATAACTAGAAGGGGGTTGAAATGCCACTATTTAACAATATTTGCTCATAAGCTCCTTGAGCCTGTATTTAATAGGTCTAAAATTTAGCCTACATTTGTGAAATTTGGAGGTTTGGTTTTTGGGGGTTTTTTTCTTCCCATTAGATAGCTTAAATATGTATCTTTATACTGCCTTTAGGCTCAGGCTATGGAAATAGTATATCATATTTCTGTTCATACTATTGAATAGTCAAGCACTATTCTTAAAACTGTTAGTATCCGTCATTGATGGTAGTGTGGAGATGTGGTCTTTTATTGATTGATGATACTGGTCTATTGAAAATGCTAATTTATAGGTTCTTGCAATACAAAAACTTTTGCCAGATTTTTTTTTTTGGTTTGGTTTGCTTTTTGGTGACCCAGTTGGGGTTAAGTGACGTGCCCAGGGTCACACAGCTAGTAAGTGTCAAGTGTCTGAGGCCGGATTTGAACAGGTCCTCCTAACTGCAAGGCCAGAGCTCTGTCCACGCACCACCTAGCTGTTCCTGGTATAAATTTTTTTAAAAAGCAGAATGAAATGGTGAGAACAGCAAGTCATGTTTTCTAACAAAATCAGTCCATTTATGTTCAGTTAAATGGCTTTGGGCCATTATTGAATGCAAACATATCATTGCTTAATTAAGGCTACTGAATGTTAATAGTCTTTCTTTCATAGTACAAGTAGAATTGTGAATAATTTAAAATTTTAGCGTGGTGCTTGACTTAATTTTTGGCTGACCAATTTCTAAACTTAATATTCTGAAACAGTATATTTAAAATATTTATTTCATGATATTGTTTGGAGGATCAAGTAAAATTGTTGTAAAGCACTTTATAAATATCATAACTAATTTTTTTATGTGTATGTTAGTCATACAAATAAACATGTATCTGCTACTAGAGGAAGTAAATGAGCTTTAAGAAAATTGAATACTGAGGTTTAAAATGTTAATCTCCTTGTCTTTCCATTCTTTTTTGATACCATTTCATAATTTTTTTAAGTGAGTAGTTAGATGTATTTTCTGTTCATGAGATAACCAGTGTGATTCTATATCTTATAATACTGAGAGGAACTGGAAGGTTGGCATTAATGAATGTGGATGAGGCAAATATATGTGGAGTGAAGGGAAGAAAATCTGAGTCTAATGATTTTTTTTCAAGCTGCCATAGAAGACTAATGTTCTTTAAAGATTTTGTCTTAAACACAGAACTAACTCTAGCTATATTGCATTATATAAAGCAAAATGTTTGGGGTTTTTAGGATATTGAGCCTGAGGGCTCTATGAGATGTCCTAAAAGTGGCCTTCCCAGCATTCAAAATCCACTTAAGTGGTTAGGTGTAAAGTACAGATATAAAATACTAGCTCTGAGTTAAAGCCTAATGAGATTTTGAATGTGACATACCCTGGAGTTGTCGTTTTAATTTTGACCTTAAATGAGTATTCTCAAAGTTGAGGAGTGTCGTCTATTGTAGTGGTCTCTAAACTTTTATAATCATGCCTGGAATTCTTTCCTCATCTCCACCTCCTACTTTCCCTGCCTTCCTTCAAGTCTCAGCTAAAGTCCTACCTTCTGCAAGAATCTTTCCCAGTCTCACTTGGTGCTAGTGCTTCTCTCCTTTTGATTATCTCCACTTTATCCTGGTGTTTGTACATCATTGTTTGCATGTTGTCTCCCCCATTATACTGTAGGCTCCTTAAGAGCAGCAGGAGCTGTCTTTTGCCTTTCTTTATGTCCCTAGCACTTAGCACAATGCCAGGTAGTCAAAGATAAATTTGGGGGCATTCATCTCTTCCCAAGTATGTGTATATTTACTTATTTTTAATTGCATATATATTTCCATACTAATTATTACATGAATTTTTAACTTACACCAAAATTTAAATGATAAAAGGGTGAGAGAATGATGAAATTATATGAGCTTAGAGTTTCTAGGGAGCCACTAGAATTTGAGTAGGGGAACGACAGGTCACATGTGCTTTAGGAAAATCTCTGCCAGATTGATTGGAGAAGTAAAAGACCTGAAGTAGGAAACCCGGTTAGGAAGCTACTAGAGTATTTGAAAAGAGAGGGTGAAGTTCTAAACCATGATGGTTTTGTGAGTAGAGAACAGCAGATTGATGTAAGAAATATGAAGGGAGAAATGACAAGATTTGGCAGTTGATCTATATGTATGAGGTGAGGTAGAAGGAAGAATCAAAAAAATGACACTAAGATTGCAAAATTGGGTGGATGGTTTTATTCTTAACAGTAAAGGAGAAGTATGGAAAGAGAGTGGATTTGGAGTGGAAAATAGTGTAAAGAAATTTCTGATGCAGATCGCAATTCATCTATACTTGCTTATTCCATGAGACTCACTCTGTCCCACCTAGACAATGGGGTCATGGCTCACTGCCTTCAGAGCACAGAGTCAGAGGGTAAGGGAGGACTTTTCCCAAGAGTATATGCATAGCTATTACTGTGGATGTCCAGTAGTTAAGTTATGACTGCACTGAAGGGCCAACCCTAGCTCAGAGGTAGGAGAAGTTGGCATGGATAAAGGAAAGGTTGAAAAGAGCAGTATTAGAGGATGAGGGTAGATTTGGATCTGTTAGAGACAAGGCATAACAAGGAGAATAGAATGGGACCCATCACACACTCTTGGAGATACCTGATGAAATGCCCAGCCCATCTCCTTACCTAGAGGCAATAGATTCACTGTGTAAATTGAGACTTTTTTTAGACATGATCATTGTAGGAATTAATCTTTTTTTTTTTTTTTGATGAGGCAGTGGGGTTAAGTAACTTGCCCAGGGTCATACAACTAGTGAGTGTTGTTTCTGAGGCCAGATTTGAACTCAGGTACTCCTGACTCCAAGGCCGGAACTCTATCTACTGTGCCACCTAGCTGCCCCCAGGAATTAATATTTTTTGACTATGCATTATTTGTTACGAGAATTTTTTCTTTTCTTTTTCAGTGATAGGGGTAAATAGGAAGAAGAGAAAATAGGTTTTTATTCATTAAAGTAAATGTGACAGAAAATAAAAAGAAGCATTGTGTTTAAGCTGTAGCTTGAAAAGAAAAGCCAAGCAGATTTGTCCCAAAGAGTACTAATCAAGTATTTTAGCAGCAGTTTAATAAAGTGACAAACCAGAAGAAAAATCATATCGGTTCAAAATATTTGTCAGTTTATTTTTTCTTTCTTTCTCAGGATACGCACCAGCTAAAATTGCTTAAAACATTAGAAGGGCATGCTTATGGTGTTTCTTATATTGCTTGGAGTCCAGATGACAACTATCTTGTAGCTTGTGGCCCAGATGACTGCTCTGAGCTCTGGCTCTGGAATGTACAAGTAAGCAACGACTCTGTTCTTTGTATTCATTGCAGATGTACTCAATTTGATGACTAAAGTCAGGGTGAATTTATTGTGATAAACTTAATCCATTTATTTAAAAAAAACTTTTTAAAAAATTTATTTTTAGCATTCATTTAAAAAAATTTTTTATTTCCAGATTTTTTCTCCCTCCTACCCTTCACCCACCCATTGAGGAGACAAGCAAGCAATATGATCTCAATTATACGTGTGAAGTAGTCAAGCAAAACATTTTCTTATATTAGCCATGTTGCTTTAAAAAAAAAAAACACCAAGAAGCATAAAGTGAAAAAAGTATACTTCAATCTGCTCGCATTTCATCAGATTTTGCATTTTTTATCCTGAGTCCTTTGGAATTGTTAGGGATCATTGTATCAGTCAGAGCAGCTAAGTAAAAAGAAACTTTCAAATAGCTCTTCTTTTAATTTTCTGTTATGGATTTACAAGTCTACATTATGGTGCTGTGAAAGCAGATGAAAACATGTCTAGTAAACATTTTTCAGGCTTTTTTTAGCTTATGCTTTGTAATAAAAGGATGGATTTCATAACAGTCTAAGGATACTGGAATTACCTTTGTCATTGTGGTTATGTGTAGTAAATTTGGCATTAATCTTAGTTTTCTACTTAATACTCTAACTTTTCTGGCTACCTTTTAAAGTATATTCAGATTTAACTTGGTAGTACCAGTTACTATTTTGCCCAGATGCTGTGCACAGCTTCACAAGAGTTGAAGTTCTGGAATTTACTTTTCACCCTAAATAAGACATTTACTTTATTTTGTTTTGTCCTTAGAAGTAAGCCTCAGTCATTTAGAACCACTTCATTTCTTTATCAAGCTCCAGAAAAGGTTATTGTTAGCCGGCTTGTGAGGCAAAGCTATTTTTTTAACTCTAAAGGAAGCATAAGAATAATTCAGATTGACTCTGAGGTTGAGATAAAACCTAGATGGAAAGGCTTGAGTCTGCCATATTTATAAATATTTTCATTGTTGCTTCATTGAACAGCTATTGGAAAGGAGGATTTAAAGAACTTAGCAAAATGAAGACCGTAAAAGCAAGAAAACTAGAAAGTAGCTGAGGCTGAAATGCCATAATTGCAATTCTGATTCTAATATTTATGCTCCATTAAGACTTCCAACGTGACACAGAAAGGGCAGTGTGTATACCTTAATACTGAAATTGTGGTTTTTTGTTTTCTAACTTAAAAATCTCAAGCTTTCATTTGGACCAGTTTCCATTCAGTCAAGTGTGTTTTGACATCCCACCTTCTTTTACTGTGTATCACTTTAATTTGCTTCAGAAACTCCTTCAAAAGAAAATGGTTTTTAATCAGCTTATCTAGAAAATATCTTATTCTTCAAACCATTCCTGGATGTGATTTATTGATGTATGTCCTTTATAAAGCAAGGGAGAGGAGGAGAATACAAACCTTATCCACCTTTATGGTGGGTCACCATTCTACGTTCAGATATTTTGTGTTAATTTTTAAGTATTGAAGGGGTAGTGGCCTTGGGCTGTTCTTATGCTGTTATTCTGAAAAAACAGCACACCTATCTCATTGTATACACATAGCTACCTAGTAGATTATCAGATGATAATTTCATTTTGGGAGGGGAGATTATCACATGAAATCTATTTCTTGGGTCTACTGTGTCTTAAAATAAGAATTTATACCACACACTGATGTTTAAGTCTTTAGTTCACTTCAAATGACATAACTTCCCTTTCTGTAAGTAATCTGTATTTATTATTACTATTAAAATGATATATTTCTCTAAGTATGTAGCACTGTTCTCATAGACCTCCATAGTTAGCATTAATTCACACTTTTTTTTTAAAACACATTTTCCCTGGTAAGGAAGGATAGGTCTTATCCATTTTTCTTCTTTTTTATAGACAGGGGAGCTGAGGACAAAGATGAGCCAGTCTCATGAAGACAGTTTAACAAGTGTGGCTTGGAATCCAGATGGGAAACGCTTTGTAACTGGAGGGCAGCGTGGACAGTTCTACCAGTGTGTAAGTGCTACAGTGTTCCTTCAAGAATCACATTTCTGTGAATGAAGTTCTTAATTTGTTCACTCAGAAAAAATAGAATCTACTTTATTACCAGCTATTGATTTAACTTAAGACTCAGTGTCCCATTTTACTAGGCCAGAATAGTTACCAGAATAAAAGAACTTTTTAAAAAACACTTTAATATGGTCACAAAAATAAAGTGACTAAAAATAGACCAGGTCAGTATTTCACTGTTTTCTTGTCCATACCAAGCCGCCTTCTTTTGAGTTTAGTAAGGTATTTGATAAAATATGGGAAATACATTTTATTCTTTATGGTTACTAGATTTATTGCTAAATTGTGTTGGAGTTAAAGGATTGTATTTCATTTTAAGCCTACCAAATTTGGTCTGATTTAATGTGAATTCTTCCTTAGATAAAATTTTAGCAGTGAAGTGATTCAAATTTTAAGTAAAAGTAGGATCATTTTTACAAAAAGTTTTTAGAATCTTAGTCTGAAGTACTTAGAAAATAAAACTGGATAACATTAAAAATGCTATGGAAAAAGGACTCTAAAAGTACCTGGCATAACAATTGTGAGTAAATTTGTGTTCTTTGTACTTCGTTGTTTTTGGCATGTTCAAGGTACACAATAAACACTTTGTATTGGTTGAGTATTAAGAAACTTAAAAGGTTTCACTACAATATAGGTCAATTAAATTGGGGCTTATCTTTAGTTGAAGAACACCTTTCAAAAATATTTTCTGTGGATGCATGACAAGTGTTTATCTTGGAAATTTATATCTCTTAACTTCACACATTTAGTGAACTGTTTATGAAACTAGTACAGAGTTGTTCTTGGCCTCACTAGTAAGTGAAAGTTTGTTAAAGGGTAAACCTTAAACTCTGAGGGAGAACTATGTATCCTTTTGCTAATATTTCTGCATCTATAGTCTCTTTGCAAGGAAACTCAAATGCCCATAATGGGTTCGTGAACCTACTTAGAACAGATTCTGTTTAATGCCATAATTCCTGATAAATTTTTGGTGAAACACGTTTCCAAAAATCCCATTTTGGTCAACTTCAGAAAACCAATGTCCAGGTGTCAAAATAGTTTCTCTTTATTTGTAATTCTTTCAGTACATAACCCCTTGCCTAAAGCTTGGAGAACTTCATGACTGAAATTTTTGTCTTGGTTACATTTATTTTCATAGAACTGTTTAGATTCCTATGATTGAGTAGGAATACTTGGAAACAACTAGGTTGAGATTAACATCCAGGTGTGGAAAATATTTTTAAAAGATATTACTAAGAAAAACATTTGCTTTTGTTTTGGAAAATTATTATGGTTTTCTCTGACCACTCTTGTCAATTATAATTCTCTCCTGATTAGGATTTAGATGGTAATCTCCTTGACTCCTGGGAAGGGGTAAGAGTGCAATGCCTTTGGTGCTTAAGTGATGGGAAGACTGTTTTGGCATCAGACACACACCAGCGAATTCGGGGCTACAACTTTGAGGACCTTACAGATAGGAACATGTAACTATTGTTTTGTGTTTTTGTTTTGTTTTTTATTAAATAACAGATGTTAAGCATTTTAAAAAATGCATTGGAACAAATGGTTAAATGGCATCTAATCACCTTTGATTCGGATTCATTTTTTGTAGTCAAGTATAAAGATCATGTTAATTACAGACAAAATTGTGTCATTTTTACCAAAAACCTGGGGGGTTTCCCCTTTTTGGAAATTTTAAATATATTCTAATCTTTTCCACACTGACTAGCATTTTTTTTGTGTTCTTATAACAGAGTACAAGAAGATCACCCTATTATGTCTTTTACTATTTCAAAAAATGGCCGATTAGCTTTGTTAAATGTAGCAACTCAGGTAAGTTCACAGTAATTTTCCAAGATGTTTTCTTCAAATGGAGTACTAATTGTGATTTTATTATTTATATGCAAGTGAACAGAAATAGTTCTACCCAATATTAAATTGCTGTATCTGTGACACTTAAAATAACATTGAATTTTATCAAAAGATAACCACTTCACTTGTTCATAACAAATAGAAAATAAAAATGACTAAGGGGAAAAAAGAATGTTGTTACTTTAAGGTAAAATAAACTGTGATTTGTTTTGCTTATAGGGAGTGCATTTATGGGACTTACAAGACAGAGTTTTAGTGAGAAAGTATCAAGGTGTTACGCAAGGATTTTACACAATTCACTCATGTTTTGGAGGCCATAATGAAGACTTCATCGCTAGTGGCAGTGAAGGTAATAGTAGTTGAATGTGTGATTGTAATTAAATGCCGTTTTTAATGTACTTAGACAGATTGAAGATCCATAATTATTCAGAATATGTGGAGATGAAAGAAAATGTAGTAGAAGGGTTGAAGAGCCATCCTCAGAGCCAGGGAGGACCTGGCTTCAGGACTGGCTTCTGATATATCCAGGCTGGCTTTCTAACCCTGGGGACATCACTTAGCCTCTCAGTGCTCTGAGCAATGGCTCTAAGACTGACTCTTAAGTCAGAAAATATCCTGACCTACATTGGTAAGAGGGAGCTTCCTCTTCGGATGTTCCTTTTACCCGTGAAATCACAGGTCTGGTTCCTATCCTTTTTTTTTTTTAAATGTATAAGGGGGTTTGATTCACTAAGTAGTAGTTGTCACTCAAAGACTTAAGGCCCTCCTGATGCTAAATTCCTAGCATATCATCTTGGCTGTGTGTGTTAGGTAGGAGGAGGGGAAGGTAGGGTTCTTGGGTACATGCATCAGATTGATTAAATCATTGTTTTTTCATGGTTTTAAGAGTCAGGGCATTTCAATAGATTGAAGGTTCTTAGAAGTAGGTTGAGGTCTAAAAATTCATTATTATGATTTACTTGGATGGGCTTAACTGAACACAGCTGTGATTTTCAAAAGTCATTTGTTGAAGGTCCTATCAGTCATGGCAGCACATGTCTTTTTTGTTTTTAAGTCAGTAATAATCTAGATAATATAATTTTTCTTAGCATTTTAGGCAAGCTGATTATAATTATGCCTGCACTCTTTTGATTAGGTTTTCTCCTTTGCCAATTGGGAATGTTTGGGTCACTTTGTGTTCAGTGTTTCAGCTATGGTATCAGAGTATCAGAATGCTGATACACATCGATCAAGCATTTGTTGAGTACCAGACATTAATAATTAATGTCAATGCTAGGTGTTATGCTAAATGCTTGTGATACAAAACAAAAATGGCCTCAAGTAGTTTACTTTTTATCAGGGGAAGAAGCAACATGTAGCTGTATTGGTAACTGTATGGATAGAAGTTAATTTCAGGGGGGAGGCATTAGAAACTGGAAGGATCAGGAGACGATTTTTGAAAGAGATGGCACTTAAACTCAGATTTGAAAGAAACTAGGGATTCTGATAGTTGGAGACAAGGAGGTAGTGTTCTCCAGGCATAGAGAACCTGTCCAGAAGCCCAGAGCTGGGAGAGTGAGGTGTTGTATCTGGGGAACAACAAATAGGCCATTTGAATTGAAAGGTAGAGGGAATGAAGGAGAAATGTGTCATGGACGGGTAGGCTAGAGCCAAGTTGTGAAAAACTATAAAAATGCCAAAGGTGTTAGTATTTGATCCTGCAAATAATAGGGAGCCACTGGAGATTCCTGAGTAGGAAACTGACGTTGTCATATCTATACCTCAGTTATGTCACTTTAATGTCGGTGTGAAGGATGGATGGGAAAGGGCAGAGACCAGAGGAAAAGGACCCAGTTGGGAGGGTGACATCTAGGTCCAGCAAACTCTGCCAGCTACTTGGCTTTGAATGGCCTACAAGCTACAAATGGTTTTCACACCTTTAAATAGGATTTATTATATTTTTTAATGCTCTTTTGTCCTTCAGGCTGTAGTTTGTCCTCCCTGGTCTAGTCAGCACTTCTTAAAGGTTTCTGACTGTGCAACAACCAAAAATTAATTAAAAATCAAATGCAAAAATGAATCTGAGGTGTTCTGGCAGCACTTTCCCTGTTGCATCAAGCAACTTCACTTGGTTGTGAACACACAGCATGCACACTTTGCACTGCGCATGCCCTCAGGCCATGCAGCATCCAGTTAAGGCTGCTGAAATAGGAAAAGGGGAGTGGAAAAGTTTTAAGAAGCCTTAGTCTAGTTGAGAAGTAAGGAGGGCCTGGCCTAGAGAAGAGCAGCATAAAAGAGGCTGTGGTGGCAGAAGGAGGAGAAGAGTCAGGGTTGAATCTCCAAGGTTACTATCCAAGGCAACAGTGAATGATGGGGTCTTCACTAGTCTGAAAGGAGGGCCAGGTTTAGGGGAAGATAATGTGTTTGAGATGCTGGTGAAACTCCCCTCCTGCACTTAATAGTCACCTCACATTCCTGGACCTGAGTTTCATTTGTAAAATGGGCATAATACCTTGAATACTTATCTAATGATCAAAAGTAAAGGTATATAAACTACATCAGCCATTCTTAGGTGTTGTGCTAAACTATTATTTTATAATCGTATATTATTACTGTATTTTATATAGCAAAAATAGTTATAATGACAAAATCTGGGGATCTACATAGATCTTAGAGTCACTATGAATTAAAATGTAAAATAGATTTAATAAATTCCCAAGCTGATAGAAATATAAAACATAAAAACTACAAAAGATAAATTATGATAACCAACAAAGTCTTATATAAATTAAATTTCAAAAATTTTTTTTAAAAAAGCCACAAGTATTTTCCCCTTGTTTCTTGCTCAGTTGTTACCAGCTCAAGCATTCAAACATTAATTATTGTAGCTGTGTAGCTGATTTAAATTTGTAACCCCCAGGTTAGTAGGATGCTTCTGGAAACTAAATTGTTTATAGAAAAATTTGGGGTGAATTATATTTACTGAACAACTTTTACAGCAACCTTCTTGCCCTAATTTAAAAAAAACAACAACCTTGTAGAACAAAATGGGTTAGGGTATCACAAATACTATCACATTTTATTTTAGAGCCAGAAAGAAACTTAGAGATTACATGAGCCAACCCATTCATTTTATTCATAAAACGGACCCAGAGAGATGAAACGGCTTGCCCAAGGTCACACAGCTAATCTCACATTGGTAGATTTGGGGCTAGAGTTCACATCATACTTGTTCCCTTATTATCCTGGCTTCATTAAAATGTTTTTCATTAAGGTGTATGCATGGGACAGAAATGAAATTGGAAATGATAGCTTTAGATTTTCGCATAAGGTGAAGTTTGATCATTCATTTCTTCAACAAATATTTAAGGGTTACTATATGCTAGAAACTATCCCCTACCTAATAGAATTTATCTAGTAGAAAAGACAAAACATACACAAATAACTATAATGCAAATTTAAAATATGAAAGTACAGTGAGACTGGTACAGAAGGGAGAGAGACCTTCAAGTTAGAGGAATGAAGAAAGGCCTCATGGAAAAGATGTGTCTGCTCTGGACCTGAAAGAATATGTAACAGAAGTGGATTTGGGGAAAATATAAGTGTTTTCCAAGAAGAAAAGCTGGGCTGAGCAAAGGTAGCAGCAGCAGCAGCAGCAGTGAAAATGGAAGTGTTCAGGAAGTAGACAGTAGTCTTGTTTTGCTTGAGCATAGGGAAAGATAGGTTGGGGCCAAGTCTTGGGCTCAGGCAGCCAGTCAGAGAAGTTTAGACTTTATTTCATTTCATGAGTAATAGACAAGCCCTAGGGATTCTTGTGTTAAGCATTGGCAAGATTAGAGCACTGCTCTGAAAATTCATCTGACTTAACAAACTACATAAAAGAGAGCCTAAAGGCAGAGAGATTAGTAAGGAAGTTTTTGTAATAGTGTAACTGAGAAGGCCAGAACTAGGTTGGTAGAGTGGAAAGGGCAGATTGGATTCAACTTATTGAGTAGATATTGTAATAATAGGACTTGGCAACCTGTTGAATTGGGGACTGAAAGACGAATAAAAATTGATAGGTTTTAAGTCAGGGTCACTAGAAAACTAATGGAATCACTGTCAGAAATAAGAAAAGGAAGGAGGAAGAACAGATTTTGGAGGGAAGATAAATTTATTTGGGGGCGTGTTAAATTTGTTGGAATAAACAGGTGGAAGTGTCTTTTTTAAATAATATTTTATTTTTTCTAATTACATGTAAAGATAGTATTCAACATTCATTTTTATAAGATTTTGAATTCCAAATTTTTCTCCCCCCCCCCTTTTTCCCTCCCCACTCTCCAAGACAGCAGGCACTCTGATATTAGGTTGTACAAGTGCAATCATGGAAACATATTTCCACATTGGTCATGTTATGAAATAAGAAACAGAACAATAAGGAAAAGCCACAAAACAAACTGCAAGGTGAAAATAATATGCTTCAATTTATATTCAGACTCCATTAATCAGTTCTCTCTTTGGAGGCAGGATAACATTTTCTGTCGCGAGTCTTTTGGAATTGTCTTGGATCATTGTATTGCTGAGAAGAGCTAAGTCTATCGAAGTTGGTTCTCTTTGTTCTGTTCTGTTCTGTTCACTTCACTCGGCATCAATTCATGTCAGTCTTTCCAGGTTTTTCTGAAGTCCACGTGCTCATCATTTCTTATAGCACAGTAGAATTCCATTACATTCATATACCACAACTTGTTCAGCCATTCCCCAGTTGATGGGGATTTCCTCAATTTCCAGTTCTTAACCCAAGTGGAAATATCTGGCAAGTAGTTAAAAATCCTAGCTTGAGAGACATGTTGAAGTTAGAAATTTAGATTTAAGAGTCTTCTGAATAAAGCAGACAGTTGAAGCCAGGAGAGTGGACCACCATGAGAAACAAAAGAGACAATCCAGAAAAAGGAGGACTTGGAGAGAGCATGGTATTATGGGGCCTAAGGAAAAAGAGCTTTTCAAGAATAAAGGAAAGATGTGGTCAGTGCACTTCTACAAATTTTAAATGACATCTGTGTGCAAAGCCCTGTGCTAAACAGTGGAAATGTCCTCAAACAGGTTTAAAAGCTCAGTTACTAAGAAGTATCCACTAGGTTTGGCAATTAGGACCCAGTCATTAGGGACCTTTGAGAGTACAGTTTCAGTGAAGTAGAAAGGTAGATAGAATGAATCCAGATTGTAAGAGGTGGAGGAACAAATAAATTGATGGAGAGGAAATAGAGACAATATTTGAGAGAAGAGATAAGATAGATCGGGTAGCAGGGTTGATTTGGGGTACAGAAGTACAGCTGGGGAGACCTGAACATGTTTGTAGACAAAAGGGAATGAGACCAATAAAGAACAGGAAATGAAAGATGCAAGAAAAGAAAGGGAAAATTACTTCTTGGAGGAGGTAGGAGGGAATCAAAGATTCACATGGGACACAGTTAGCCTTTGAAGTGGAGAGAGAAAAGAAGACAGGAGCACAAATCTGAATACTTTTCATCTTTTTTTTTAAATCAATATCTGTCATTTTATTGTAGACTTTTGGGTAAGTAATCTCCTTCTACCAATGCAGATCATCAGCTAATCTGCAACTTAGTCTCACAGCATTACTTTAGGTTCAGAGGTATACAGTAGCTTTCAAAATCCACTATGTCTTGTAAACTTTTTATTTTTTTAATTCTGTGACTTCATTGCTTCCTTGTTGTTCTGGTCAATCATATTTTCTGTTGAATCATTCTTAGCCTACTGTAGTCTCTGTACCTTTTCCTCATGTGAAATCTTTCCCAATTTCTTTACCCTCTGAAACTCATTTCCTTGTCTAACATTATTAGGCACCCTGATTTTGTGAGATCAGAACATTATTATACCTCTCTACCCTGTAATTAGGAAGCAAAATTCCCTCTGGCCCTCTTTTCCAGTTTGAGAAATTGGCAATCATAATTGTTAACTTTCTGTAATCCAGTCAAAGATTTTAAATTTGTAGACATACATTGTGGTTTACTTTGAGGCAGTCACATTTCAGTGTGCAAGATGGATCAAAGAGAATAGAATTTGCTGGAAAAAGACACCACAGTAAAGCAAACAAAGATATAGAAGGAAAAAAGATCTAAAGAAAAGTGAAGAACTTTAAAAAAAAAAGTTTTGTGTCTTAATATGGAAAGCAAGGGGGTGACAGAAGGTAGAGGTTGGGGGAAGAATGTGGTACTTTGATTGTAATATAATATTTTACTTTGACAGCACATAATCTGTTAAAATAAGCAAAACCATTCTTACAAATAGCTCTTATTTTGGGGAGTGAATTGAATATGGAATTCAGATTTTTTAAAATATAACTCTTTAGGCTAAATGTTTATTAAAAACAACGGAATCTTTTAAAATCATTCAAAATCTTTATCTAAATATGTCTTTTTTAAGTACCAGACTGTATTCTGAAACCACCAGGTCATTTTATAATAAATCAAACTTCTTGAGTTCCCTGATATCAAAGCATGAATGCTTCAAACTGGATATCTATAACAAGGTGGTCAAATAGTAAAGAGAATTGTTTAGTTCAGATCTCCCAAAAAATTAAGTGGTTTTCTCTTTTTAAAGTTATGTCTGATAAAATGGTAAGAAAGGTTTATCATGCAGACACAGTGCTAATTTAGGAAAGGAAATCCTATTATATCTGGATAAAGATATTAACAAATTAAATAGGAAATCACCAGGGTCAAATGTGTATGGTGAATGAGTCCACTACACATTTGTTATCTAATTTCAACGGGTCCTTTGTTGCAGTAAGGGCAGTAAGGCGGTCAGTCTTGCCTGCTTCCCTACATGAGCAGTTTTCAAGGTATGCAGACCCCTGAGGGTCCCTGAGATCCTTTTGGGTGGTCCACTAGGTCAAAACTCTTTTCATAATGAAACTAAGATATTATTTGTCTATTGGAGTATTCCACTCTTTTCCAACTACATGTATCTTTGAGAGGCCAAATTTTTTTCATGTAATTCAACCAAAATAACATTGCAACAGATTGAATGCAGAAGCAGATATGAAAATCTGTCTTGTGTTATGCCAGACATTAAAGATACCACTTTTTCCTCACTAAATTAAGTTTTTTTCTGTAAAGTTGGTGTTCAACTATGATTTCATTGTTATTTTATACTTATTAGTATTTTAATGATTTTGATTTCTGATGTGGTAAAATATTGATAGATATAACCTATATAAACAAATGCTTTGTTGGGTCCTTAATTTTTAAGAATGTAGAAGGATCTTGAGACCAAGGTTAGAGAACCCACTACCAACAGTGATTGTTTGAAATCTTTTCCTCTTTACTCAAACCTCTCATACAACTTTTCCTGTCCCCCCCTTTTGTCTTTGCAGAGGACAGACTTCACCTCGTACTTAACTGTAGAGGCTATTTGGGGCAGCTAGGTGGTGCAGTGGATAGAGCACCAGCCCTGGATTCAGGAGGACCTGAGTTCAAATTCGGCCTCAGACACATAACACTTACTAGCTGTGTGACCCTGGGCAAGTCACTTAACCCCATTGCCTAGTTTAAAAAAAAAAAGCTGTAGAGGCTATTTGCTGTTGCTTTGAGCTGCCTCATTTTCTAATATCTCAAAACCTTTGGACATCATCACATACGCCCACCCCACCCCCCAACCCCATGCCTTTCTTTCTTCCTTTGATCCAGTCTCTAATGAAGTATCCATTTCTCCTTACCCAAAGCCAACCCATCCCATCTTCTTGTGTTTTTGTTCCCATCTCTTCTAGTACCTAGTCCTCACAATCTGACCATCTCTGTCACTCATTTTCAACTCCTGCCTACTACCTACTGGCTCGATCTTACCATTGTTCTCTGCAAAGATTCCAAGAAAACTTTATTTTATTTTATTATTTGCTTAAGCTGTCGTTTTGTATCTCTTTCCTGTCACAATCAAAACAAATAGGAAAACCCATTCTTGCACACTTTTTTCCATTTCTTCCCTAACTTCTGAACTCCTTGCATTCTAACTTAATCATTTAACTCAAACTGTCTCTCTAAGGTTATCACTGATATTGACATATCTAGTGGCCTTTTATCAGCCCTAAAATTTCTTGACCTCTTTGCCGAACCTGACATAGTCAACTACCCTTCCTCCTGGGTTTGTTCTTCTTCCTCCTTTTCCTGACACTGCCCTCTCTTTGTTCTCCTTATTGCCTGTCTGATTGCACCAGTATTCTCTCATCATCTTTATATACCCTTTCACTATGGCTTAACTCTCCCACCTCTACCCCCTAGGCCAGTGGTGGGGAACCTGTGCCCTAAAGGCCACTTGTCCTTTTTGACTGAGTCAGAAAAGTTTTACAAAACAAATCCTGTTATCAAGGGGGTTTGTTCCGGTAAAAGGGCCAAGCTTAGGCAGGTTCCCCACCCCTGCCCTAGGCTCTTTTCTCCTGGGTTTCAGCTATGAAGCAAGTCTCTCCAGAGCGCCAGGCATGCATCAACTACTTCCTAATGGGCATTTCCAGTTGGATGTGCCATGGGTATCTCAAACAATATATCCAAATCAGAACTCCTCTCTTCCTAACTTTGCTAATTCTGTTGAGCATTTTACCATCATTCCAGTTACTCCAATTTGCAGTTAATTGAGTCATCCTTCCCTCTCCATTCTTCCCTACCCTCTATGGCTCAGGTGCCTAGCCCTGATCTACCACCACAACATCTCATCCGTATCCATCCCCTTCTTAATACTCACATGATTGCTGTCCTAGTCCAGGCCTTTACCACCTCTGATCAGGACTATTACAATAGCCACCTAATTGGTCTCCGGACTTTCAGTCCCATCCTTCTATTCATACCTCACATAGCTGACAAAGTGATATTCATAAAGCTCCAGTCTAACAATGTTACTCTGGTCATTAATGTCTGTTGGCTCCCTGTTGCCTCTAGGGATAAGTTCCTCTTTAGTGTTTTAAGCTCACAATCTAGCTTCATCCTTTCCATACACTATGCTCTTTCATTCACTCTATATTCCAGGCAAACTGTCTTAAATACTATTCCCTGGACACTACATCCAATCTCCCATCTTTTGAATAGGCTGCGTCCCTAGGATGCACTAAGGATCCCACTATACTTTCCTCTCCACATCTAACTATTAGGATCCCTACCTTCCCTCAATACTTTATTTTAATTACCTCTTTTTTTCCCCAGTTGGTGTCTTCTCCAAAATTATTTTTATTTACTTTGTATTTATTTACATATCTCTTCATGTTACTTTCCTTGCAATAGAATTAAGTTCTTTAATGATGTAGATTTGTTTGTTTCTGTTCACAATGCCTGTCTAAGCACTTCATAAATGCTTGAATGAATGAATGGATACTTGACTCACAAGCTTACTGTGTGGGAAACCTTTTGTAAATTGGAAAGTGCTGTACAAATGTAAATTATTACCACTCAGTTTTCATAAAAATAAGTAAATTGGTCCATTCCTGAAATGTGGCGTCTGCATATGAGTCATAACTATAAAATAATGTGGCTGCACAGTATCTGGCACATAATAGGTGTCTAATATTTATTGACCGACTGTTGACTGGCGGGATCGTTGACAAATATACTGAACTCTTAATGTAGATGAATGTGTCTCCTTCATAGTGGTTACTTTCAGAGGCTATGTACTCCAGCAATATTGCCATTGCTCAAAATATTTTGGAAATGCCTTTTAAATTCCTTTCAGAGTATTGTCTTCAGTTAGTGAGCAGTCAACTCTTAAACATTTGGAAGTGAGAGCCCTCCTCATCTCGGATTCTCAACCCCCACAGCTAAAAAGCATTTGATTCTCTGGTGCCTTCATCAGTAGCAAATCTTCATGCTTTGAAGATGCATTAGATTTTAAGTTAATTCATTTATCACTGAGTCAATGAAATGAGTGATCAAAGTAAATGTTAATATTTTAAATAAAAAAACTAGGTGCAACTATCATAAAAAGATCTGGATTCAAGTTGTTTTTTTAACCTTCCTTGTTAGGTGGGAATAATAATCTATTACCAGTATGCCCAGCATGATTATAAGGGGACAAATGAATGGTTTGCAGCACGCTGTATATATGAGGTGGCATTTGCATTATTTGGTGCTATAATCTGAATTTGGGGCCTTTATTTAGTATTTTAAAAATCATTTTATTTACTTTTATAGTTGTAATTCAACCGTAGTGAAAAGTGAAAGTTTTTTCTTCCCGGGGGGGGGGGAGGGCTTGATAAAATTGTGGGAGAAATGTTGGTAAATGTGTGTTTTGAGAAGACAAATAAATGGGGGAAAGTAGTTAACCTGTAAAGTGAATTCCTTTATATGAATTGAAATGAAAGAAGAGGTAAAATATAAAGTAAGACAGCACTTTGAACTGGATGTAGATACAAAGGAAACTTAAACTGAAAGGTGACTACTGAGAAAGACAAGGTTCATTTGGGCATATGTTTTAAAATCAGTCACATTACTTCGTGATCACAAGTCACAAATGTATACTATGGGAACAGGTACGTGACAACTGTATAAATAGACAAAACCCATTTATCCTTGGTACCTGCTTAGGTTCAGAGAACTTAAATGTTGTTCATGAAATGCAATTATCTTAATATTAGCATCATAATATGGTGGATGAAAATCCTCTTCAAATCATTATAGATGTGGTATCTATACAAAAGTCTTCCTCTGTTGCCTCCTTTTGGGATAGAGGGAAACTTAAGTTCTCAAAGCTAAGCCATGTTATACCAAGCTATAAGGGACCAATGAGTGTATATCCACCTGGAGAAGATATTTGGGGCCATAGCAATTCTCAGAAACTGTTTTCTGAATCAGGGACACAGCAATAAAGTCACAGATGATGAAAACCAAACAAAGACAGATCTCGGTGTTGAATATCTGCTTAAGAGAATTTTTCACAAACTCTGTGTTCATTTATTGTCAAGCTGTATTATTAGTCAGTAGCTGTATGTATTATTGTTAGGATAATTTGAAAATGTTAAATGGTAGTAGTTAATGCAAATGTCTCTTTTTTTTCTTTTTCTCTGAATTGCTATTTTATTCAGATCATAAAGTATACATCTGGCACAAACGTAGTGAACTGCCAATTGCAGAGCTAACAGGACACACACGCACAGTTAACTGTGTGAGCTGGAACCCACAGATTCCATCCATGATGGCCAGTGCTTCAGATGATGGCACTGTTAGAATATGGGGACCAGCACCTTTTGTAGACAACCAGGATATTGAAGGTAACACCATTTACAACATTCTTAGGCTTTTTTCTTCAATGAAAGCTGGATTTTACATATTGGTTACAGTAATCAATGCTATTTTTGAAGGATGTATATGTGGCACGTGTAGTGGGGGTGTGATATTTATCTTTTGCGTACTGTACACTGGTCTTGCATAGAGATTCTTTTAAACATTGTTGTTACTTAATTTCATATTTACAACCTTTTTATGGTTCTTATGGGTAGAACTGAAAAGAACTCCCTCAACTTCATGTAATTATATACTAAATTCTACTATATTAGAAAGTCTTATTTTTTCCCATGGATGCTACCTAATTTTATTTACTCAGCAAACATTTATTAAATACTCACAAAGTGTAAGGCACTAATTACTGAAGGACACAAAAAAGTTACATTATCCAAGTTAACATAATGACTTTACTAAAACTAAATGATCTCTAACCAGTATACAAAATGGAGATGTCCATCCTAGACTTTCTACTGATCCTGACTGTAGACTTTTTTTACCTAATACCTCTTACATGTTAGTTGCATGCTAATCATATGTAACCTGAAAATGAAACCAGGGTGGTATCTTAATGAATGAGGTTTGGTCTTCCAAGGTACAGTACAAAGGAAGGGCACAACACTATAAGAGAGTATGTGGCATGAGATGAATTAGGAAAAAGAAATTCATTAAGAAGTGGGCAGTTGGGAAAAATGATGGTCAAGACCAAGGGGACCCCAGATGGAATAAGGTGTCCCAACCTGGCAAAGCCTGGTGGATTTTCATAGGGTCTTGTCTGAGTCAAGCAGGATCAAGAATTAAGGAGATGAAGAGGAAAGTCTAGTCTGACCTGGTGTGCTGGACTATTGCTGAATAATGCTATGGGGGAACACCTGGAGAATTGGCAGCTGGTTGATATTCAAATTCTCCAGTGGTGAAAGGCTTTTGGCTATTAAAGGTCTTACTTCAGCCATGTGACTTGGGATTTGAGCTTCAGTGGGGCTTCCTCATTTAACAGGGAATTTTTAAAGATGAAGCTTTCACTTTAGAGCAGAGATAAAGAAGCATTAGGAGAATGATGAGTTAAATTTTAATGTGAAAACACTGATGAACCAGTGGAATGTGGTGATAAGATAACCGGGAAGTTTAACTTAAATGATTTAGTAGCAGTTTCAATATGATTGCTAACTATAAATGTTAATTTTTTAGCTTGTTTGCAAGAGCAAGCTAAAAAATCTTGTTGGTGATCTTGGTTATGGCAGAAGTGTTTTCATATAGTTTATCTTTGGCTCTTATACAAAAATGGCTCAAGGCAGGGAGAAGAATAGTTCTAGGGGGTTTTTTTGTTGTTGTTTTATTAGCCTTTGTATACTCGGAATCTTGGTTAACAATTTCACATCTTCAGATTATCATGGGACATTCTGACTTTAATGTCCAGAAAATCCTACCTGTGAAAAGGCAGGCTTATTTTGCTATCTGTTATCCTATTGCCAATTCTGAAACCTCTAGGGTGGGTAGATGCTTTATGGATCTACATTGTGGTGATATGCAGTTTTCTAACATAATTTTCTTAGTCCTTTGGCAGCTCTTCCTTCAAAGAAATTCATGTGGTGACAGAGAATAGATCTTTAAGTGATTTGTTTTAGAGGTGCCACTGAGATGGTATAACCATACAGCAAGTTATATGATGAGTTTTATCCACATAGTCACAGAGGGAAGATTCAATAAATTTGCTTCAAATCATACAGTTGGAAGAGATTTGAGAGGTCGTTATAGTTTGCCCTCTACCCACATAACCAATTTCATTTATGTCACTAACAGGTGATCCTCCAGCATCTGATTAAAGACTTCCAGCAATGGATTTAGGAGCCAAATTAACTTTTCATCTTTCAGGGAATAAAAACAAAAAGGAGGTGAAGAGAGGGGTGGCATTACTCTTCAGCTTCTAAGAACCCAAATTAGGATGACTGAGGAGGGTTTTTAATGGATCTTGGAAGATCCTCTTGGGGTGGGGAGGGAAGACTGAAAAAAGGAGCTGACTACATTTGCTGAGGTGTTTCCTGAGTCATCTGTAGGAAAGAGAGACCTCCTTGTGGCCAGCACATACACTCACACTTTAGCTGGGACTGTAGGCTGACGTAGGCTGAAGGATAGTTGACTGAGAAACTCAAGGAGAATTCAGGAATGTCTGTGCTTTAGGGTTTTTTGTTTTTATTTAATTTTTTGCACCATCATGATAGTAAAATACAAAAGAATGAGTAGGGAGAACAAAGTAAACTTCAGTAGTTTCCAGTAAAATTGTACCCAAAATGCCCATGATGAAATTGCTAGGTGATACAGTGCTAGAATTTATCAAGACCTGCATGTAGGATTAGCTCTAATTACATTGGTTATTATCTCAGCTATATTTTTCTAGTGTAGAAATAGCCAAAAAAGAGATTCATGATCTTACATGAGATATAAACAGATTTTTCAAGTCCTGATTCTATGTCTTCTAGCAGTACAGGTATATCTTTATGTATAGGGTTTTTTTAATGGCCATTCAAATTACATTTATGAACTTTATAAAGCAAAAAAAAAAAACAACCTGGCAATTTAGAGAGGAGTGACAGTTAAAGATCTATAGTATTTGTCCCTTAAGAGAAGTATGGTGGTATGTTGGTTTAAATCTTATTTCCGCAGTGTGAAAAAGGTAATTTTGGGGAAATAAATGTTTTAACAGCCAGTGTTCAAATCCCCATCTTACCCCTCCATTTAAATATCTTAGTGTACTCTCTCTCTGTATTGTGTCTATATGGCCTACAAAAGTAAAACTTGGGACAGCAGTGATACAAGTAACTGTTATTATGGGAACAAATTATTTCTCTTTGGAGTTAAGCCAGTGTATAAAGGCAAATGTATCAAAAAATTTTTGCCCTGAAATGGATATTGCCAAAAATATGACTTAAATTATTTTATTAGTGATACTATAATTTGTAGTAACATGCTATTTTTAAATTTTCTAACCAGCAACTTTTTTCTTTTTCTCCTCCATATACATACATTTCATCTTGTCTTCATTCAGAGGAATGCAGTAGCATGGATAGTTGATGGCGAATTCGGAGCAGACGACTTCTGTTTAACTTAAAATTAGTCGTATTTTAAATGGCTTGGGATTTGGTGCAAACAAACATGATTGATAGCTGGACAGACATGCTCGTCATGAAAAATAAAAGAACCATTTCTGAAGCCCGATCGGGGCCAAACATTTACCACCTTGCTTCATAGTAACCAGTTGAGATGAAGCACGTCGTTAGAACGTTGTTGGACACCGTGTTGAATTACCCCCCCCATCGGTTGTGAAGAACTGTGCTACATTCAGGCTACCCATTGAACTCAGTATATATATTTTTTTCCTTCCTGCCTTTTTGTCTGGCGGGCTACCATTCTTGTTGCTCTTCTGTGTAATGAAGTTTAAATGCTTGTTTGGAAAACTTTATTTAACAGTTTAGAAGGCTTGATAGAAAGAGTGCTTTAGTCTGAAGAGTATACGTTGGATAGGAAAGTTATTTCCTTCTCTTGTTTCTCTAAATCTCTCCGCCTTATTTAGCTTGAGATCTTTGCAGCTTGGTTCATGGATTCTAGCCTTGCCCGTTGCGCAGTATATACTGATCCAGATGATAAACCAGTGAACTATGTCAAAAGCACTCTCAATATCACATTTGACAAAAAGTTTTGTACTTTTCACATAGCTCGTTGCCCCGTAAAGGGTTAACAGCACAATTTTTTTTAAATAAATTAAGAAGTATTTATAGGATTAAAGTGACTTCATTTGTATACATTTGGAACTTAAACCAGCTTAAAAACAGTGTCATCTATGACATAGATATGCAGTATAACTGATGATCTTCTGGAGTACCATACAAGACATGGTCAGAAACAGTGCTCAGAAGGACTTTACACAGGCAATTAAGAGTAAAATTTTTGAGGTCTTTTGTTTTTGTTCTTACAGCCATCACTCATCTTAAAAATACTGAATAAAAATGACTTTTAGATGCACAACCAACATGATAGAATAGAACAAAGGTAAACTTAGGATTTCTCAAAAGCGTATCCAAGTTTTTCATGAAATTGAAAATCAAAAAGATGAAAAAGTTAGAAACCTAGAGAAATGCTACAATCTTGGCTACAATTTTTAAATCTCAAAAGTAATTTAAGAAGAGGACCATATCCAGATTATAATGCATATTGAGTTTATAAACACATCCATTTTCCCCTATATTACTTAAGAAATTTTTCCTTAATGTTTTGATCTATAGGGATGCATAGATTTAAAGAATATCCCTTTTAAGTTGAAGTTAAAAATATTGCCATACCTGACCTCATTCTAAACTGGTGCTGTGGATAGATTTCTTTTTTCTGGTTTTTGTTTTTAAATATAAGGAATGGTTTCCTTTGTAAAAAACAAAAAAACAAAAAACAAAAAAGCACTTTTATTTTGAATATTTTACACTTCTGAAAATAAGCCAAGAGCCTGATGTTCATGTTGTGCTTTTTACCCCATCATAGTTGAGTATGGCACACTTGGTCTCCCTTGAAATTCTCTTCTTTTTCAGATAAAGGACAAGATAGGGTAGACCACAGCTTTTGGTTAGGGGAAAAGGTATCAGGATGAACCCTGAGTGAAAGATCATGATCAGTAGAAGTCTTGAACTGGAGTTACAGTTCCTTTTAGGACCAGTCGTCTACACTATAGTTAACTACTGTGGATAGACTTCTCCAGAAACCACATGGGGAAGGAAAAGGCATGGGTGGCTTGGATATCACGGATTCTTCCATTATTTGGGGGGAGGGGGGAAAACTGGGTTGGTGGGAGGAATAATGTGGGGGTGGGGGAGGAGAGAGAAACACAAATTGGCCTTAAAAATAACATAGATTCTCCCCAAAGCTTGCAGTAAGAGAGAAATTAATAGATCGTGGTCAACAGATTATTTATCAAATTGGTATATAACCTTAAAGATTTTCATAGTGTCTTTACTCTCCATTTTGCAGAGATCGCCACTTAGAGAATCAAAGAATTCCTGTCTGTTTTGATACTTCTGAGTTAGAATAAGAACTATATGTTACAGCTTATCTGGTACTTCATTTTTCTTAACTAAAATTACTTTTTACTTTAAGCTTGAATAAAAATCTATTGGTAATTGTATATAACTAAGTGGCAACTTCTCTTTACCTCAGTACAGTTCAGACCATTCATATTTTAAATGATTTGTGTATACCCTGAAGCCGTTAATACACCCTAGTCTCTGCAGTAACATCTCTAGTAAATTATGAGCTGTAGAAATTCCACAGCTGTTTACAAGTTTGGTTACAAGAGTGCTGTGGGTACATTTGTAACATTGAAATTCATGCCCTTTCAAGAGGCAATCTGGATGGAACAAAAATCCCTCTCTGACCAGCCCCTCCTACATAATTTGTGAATTTTCAAAGTGCACTTTTAAAGTACAGTCCAGTAAGAATGCTTCAAAAGCGGAGATGTGAGGCCCATTTTAAAGGAACATAGCTCTATTCAAGTGGAGCAACACAACTAACTATGCAAAGGTTTCTATAGCAGCTAGGCGAGTTCATTTTCCAAGTGTATTGTCTTAGTGACAGTTTCCTGTACTCTCTGGTACTTTGCTGTGCCAATTTATTGTTAACATCTGTTTCTTACATATACCAGTTAGTGACTGTGATAGGTCCAATTTGTAAGGGGAGGCAGTCTAGGATTTTATGGTACTTAAACCCTGCCAGCAGAATAATCAATGAGTCCACAGACAGTAATTATAAACTTCTGGTAACTGCTGTAGAATTTATAATAAGATAAAGAAGAAAAGCAACTTAAATTTCTAGCAAGCCAGCCCCAAGATATTAGTAAATGTGTGAAATGAAAAGTACCAATACTTTTTGCACATATGAAAATGGAGATTTTGACTCTGACAAAAAAATCAGGTTAGTAGCAGATTAATTTCCATGTGCTTAAAAATGTTTCTAGTCTGGCATTTTTAAGGGCCAGAGCAATGATGAAAGATTCTTATTCCCAAATAATATGTCAATAGAAAATACTCAAATTTTAGGGTTGTGGAGGTTCTTCCGGGGGGTAGAATTGGGGAGAAGGGGTAATGGGATATTCAGAACAAGTTTTATTTTTTATTTTAATAGTTTATGATAAAAGTCACGGCAACTACATTTATGTTCTCATTGGCGAGGTAAATTCTGAGTTACACTGAATAAGGTAAGTAGTTTAAAGATGGAGCACAACTTCATTTGGGGCTATGGTCACAAAAAAACCTGCTAGCCAGAGGGAAGAGAATTCCCTAGTTATAAATACAAATGATAAACATTTGAAGAAAGCTTCAATTAAACCATTAAGCTTGAAATTAAACCATCCAATTCATTGGTATTTTTCTTAATCTGAAATACACACGTAATGTTTAAGTGGTTTGCTATTAGGAGTGTTTTGCCTCTAGTGGCATTTCATGACATTAATAGAAAACTCTTCTTTCCCACCCCCTCCCCATCTTGAAATTTTCTTTTTTAGGATGTTGGTTCCTGCAAACCAGAACTGACCTTACCACCTCTGCCTCACAGTGGGTAAATGTATGGTACATCTTTTGATACACTGAAGGGAAAAATATCCATGTCATATCTTTCACAGCAGAAGAATGGCTGATTTTGAATGGGGAGAAAGAAGACATTTTTCTTAATATCCTTTATTGCCCCAACTCCAAAATGTATAAAATCTGCATTTGATTTATTTCAGTTTGTTTTCTACAATTTAAACTAGTAGCAAGAATCCTTTTTTTGGTTCCCCCTTCAAAAATTAAGTATCTGAGTCCATTTTAGTAACTGTGATTTAATAGAAACTGCTACTTTAAAAAAAGGCAAAATTTCATTAACACTTAGGTAATTTCTAAAAATAGGATAGTAATTGAAAATTTTCAGTGATGTTAAGCTATTGCTATAGTAGCTGCCCTCTAGTTGCTAAAATAAAAATTATAAATCCCATTTCCTACCTTCCTAGTTCAGGTAATCTGGGTTCATTGAAACAAAATAGTTGAAGGAATATTTAAAAGTGTGTGTGTGTGTGTGTTGTGTGCATGTGTGTATGAAAGAAAAATAGAGAGGACTACATAAGTCATGGAACCAGCTGTTCTAGGTACTTGTCATGTTTTATTAAAAACTTTTCAAGTCTCGTGCATATGTGAAGTGCCCTCTCTGACTTTAAGGTTTGGTTAATAATACTAGTATATTTTTATAAGCTTGAAATTAAATGTGCCCCATCTTTTACTTAAACATTTTCATTATTAGGGCAAATGTGCTAGAATTGAATCTTAACATTTTTAGGCACAGATGGAAAAAAGTTTTTGGCTCCTTGAAAATGTATGGGGAAAAAAAGGATCCACAAAGCATGTATGTACTTACAAACCAAGCTGTAGAGATCAAGAAAAGAACTTTATTGTTGATCCCAAGATTTCTAAATTGTCAAGAGTTTTATGAAGTTGTGGTGGAACTAGTTAACACTTAGAGCTTTGGGTATGTAATGACTATTTGCTATGGACTGATATTAAATGTTTCAAAGGATTGTGTTCTTAAATTTTCTGGGTTTTTTTTTGTTACTTTACTCAGATTATATTTAGTAGTTTAAAATTTCTTTGCTATATTAAAGCATAAGAACTTTGGGTCTCTATTTATTTTCACTTGTTTTACTAATTATTTACAGGACACCCTATGTTAACTTTTTTTATTTTATAAATGTGTAGTATATTAAACATATCTTTAAAAGATTTTTTTTGTTCAATTGAAACATTAACTTTTGATTTGTTTTACTAGGGTTTTTAAAAAAATAATTACACTTTTTCCATGTCAGTGCACAGCACTTAACAAATTGTTTGTATTCCCTTTCTTTCAATTCAATAAACAGAATGAATAACTGAATTTAGTGTGTTAATCCTCCCTGGATTTTTTCAGTATTAACACTTTTTACTTAGAAACCATTTATATATTGTTAACTTACTCCAGTTGGTAGTATCTGAATTTAAAATCTTCTCAATTTAGAATTCATACTCTATATGTTGCATATAAAGAATAGATCATGTTAATTGCACCACTTTAATGTCAGAGAACCGTTTATTAATAGACATTGGGCACAACATATGGATGCCTTTACTGGAAGGTTTAGCAAAGAAGGTATAAGCAAATTTTAGGAAAGCATTTTGGCTCTGTAGCTTTCACAAACAGCAGTCCCTATTCAGGAACAAGCAGAGAAAACAACTACTTAAAAGTTCATGATAAAACCCATTTCATGATGTGGAATTTGTACTGCTAAAGAGTTCTTTAGAAAAATAATATGTATGAACTTCAAAAACACTTCCTACTGTGGTTCTGAGTAATATTCTTTGGTCTAAACTAGTGTACTTCAAAAATAGGCGTTTGGATTGTCATCATCAAAAACAGTTTTGTGTTTTTAAAAATGTTGGTCTTTCAGTTAACCCCTGCCATCCTTATAAGATATGTCCTATTTTTCTTCTCCCTTTCACAGTCAATTTCCTAGACAAAGTTGTCCTCATCTTCCCATCTCTTACTTTATCAGCTCCTTGCAGCCCTGCTGCTACCACTACCACTCTGTCACCATTTGAGTGAAACTGCTCTCTCCCAGTTAAATTATTGACCTACCACAGACATAACTGACTTTTTAACATTAGGCAAACCACTTAAACTCTGTTCTAGGCAACCCCCTGAATCTGAGTTACTGAAATAAATGTGTCAAACAGCATCAGTAAAGGGCATCTCATTTGCAAGTGCGCTATGCTAATGAAATCGCCTGTCTAGACACTATCCTACACATGTCTGGATACATGTATCTTCCCAGTGGAACATGACTTTCTTGAGGGCAAGAACTGTTTTATTTTTGTCTCACCTTACCTGGTGCTAAATACGTAGGTGTTTAATAAATGATCATAGTTCTGCTTGAAAGCTAATCTTGGTGGACAGGCAACCTTGTAATGTTTAAGGCTATGCCAGGAAGTTCAGTTCTGAAGAGTTCTACCATGTGAGTACAGTCGTAACAACAGACTATATCAAGTGCTGCAATTGGAAAGTGCTGGATCTGGAATCAGAAGACCCTAGGTTCAAATCCCAGCTTGGCCACTTACTACCTGTGCCACCTTGGACCATTCACTCAACATCATTGGGCCTGTCTCCTCATATATGAAATGTAGAGATTGAAGTAGATGACCTATAGGTCATCCACCTTAAAATAAAAGCAGGAATATGGCATAGGTAATGAAGTGCTGGATTTGGAATCAGAAGACCTGGATCATTATTGCTCCATCAGCAGTGATCCTATCAACTCCATTTTAGTCCCCAGTGAAGCTTTTAAAAAGCTTTGTTTTCACCATTTCTTGGTTCATTCCAAAGTTTAACATTTCCAACATTTCTTATAGGACTCTGCAACATTTTTATATTTATTTTCAGTTACTTACCTGTATGTCCATCTTCTCTACATGTCCTTTTAAATATAATCTGTTCTTTGAGTGCACTATGCATCCACTCTGTGGTATCTTTAAGCAGCTCCTCCTTTTTTGATGAGTTAGAAGAATTACTTTTCATTCCTTTTTGCCCAACTTTCCCTGATAATTTTAGGCTTCAAGACACTACCTTTCTTTCATCTCTTTTGAAATCTCCCCAAAAATCTTGTGTCAGATAATCCCTTTTTTTTTTTTAAGGCAATTGGAGTTAAGTGACTTGCTCAGGGTCACACAGCTAGTAAGTGTCAAATGTTTGGTCTGAGGCTGGATTTGAACTCAGGTCCTCCTGACTTCAGGGCCGGTGCTCTATCCACTGCACCACCTAGCTGCCCCAGATAACCCCTTTCTGTCATGAACTGTAAGTGAAATGGTAACTTCCTTCTAGGCTAACAAGGGAACAGATTGACTTGGCTATTTTGGATTAATCTTGGGTTTACATGTTTTTATAGATGAATAAAAAGCTTTATAATCAGAAAAGTAGGAACTTTTCCTACAAATATCTGACTGGTAACATTTCTTAAGTCTATAAAGAAGTTTGGGGTGAATCTAGTTCAGGACTGAAAAGGAGCAAAAGATAGTACTATCTAATTTTGATGAAATATGAATAGCCAGAAGCCCTAGTCAAGTGTTTTCTTTCTAGAGGTTTTAGTAATCACATACCTACCATTATTGTAATAGTTTTCTTTCTACTGTTATCTTTGTGATGGAAAAGAGGTTGTGTTAAGTCCAAGGTTCTTTGCTTTTCTTAACATTGACACATCAATGCAGCTTCCAACATGACCCAGGACTTCCATCAAATCTCAGAACTGTGGTGTTTAAGTGATAATTTGTGGATGAACTCTATTCCACTTACATCACAGGCCATGGCTTCATGATGCTGCTACCTTATATCCACCCCTTCTCCCTTGAATTTGAGCATGGTTGAACTTGAATTTCAGGCTGCCTAGGAGAAAAATGATTGGCTCTTTATTAACAGAGGTAGATGTATGTTTGCTCTTCACACTTCCTTACTAATGCAGTACCATCTTTAAAAGGGATTCTTTAAAGGGGTCATTTAACCTAGAGAAGTGATTTGTGGGAGACAGCCATTAAAAAATATATCTGCAGGACTGTCCTGTGGATGAAGAATTAGACTAGTTTTGCTTGAGTCTAGAAAGAGCTAGCAGTAATGGATGAGTTGTATAGCAGCAGATTTGGGATAGATAAAAGGAAAAAATTCTCTCCTTCTTTAGAGCTCTCTGGTTTGCCTGAGGACAACTTGTCTATCACAGGAGCTCTTCAACTAGTGCCTGGATGTATACTGATTGATTGGATATTGTGTAAAGGGATTGCTTGTTAAAGTAGGGGTTTGACTAGATCATTTCCCTAAGACCTGCCTCAATCCTGTGATCCTATGAGTCTTAAGTGTAGTGAGAGTCTTCAAGCAATCAGGGGAGACCAGAGGAATTCGTGGTAGAACTCTCCCATAAGCCAAATCGAATTATTTGGATGTTTAAAACACAGCAGCAAGCTACTAAAAATAGTTTTCACTGACATTCAAAACAAGCCTCTATTCTGTGCAGTGGGTATTCTTGTTAAATATTCATTGAAGAGATATGTCACTGCCGAGTCTGAGAAACACCTTTAGTCTCCCTGAAGTTGTAAGATTCATTAATTTCATTAAGATGGTTTGCTTACTCCTCACTTATCTGGACACACAGTTAAACTTCCTATCCTTGATCAACTTGACAGATGGGCTACTCAAAAAAAGGAAAAAGCTTGTGCCAGTGAAGTGGCAGACCTAATGCAGGAGACTTTGCAAGTTTAAACAATTGAAATTAATTTGGATTAATAAAAGGAGGAAGATTAATTTTAAAATTACAAAGTACAGATATTTATTAAGGAAGGGGGAGAGATTAGTACAAGGAAAATGGCATTTTTTAAAATAGTGCTGCAGCTTTTTACCTACAGGGAGACTACAGGATTACTACAAGAGGATAAGTTCTAAGCACATAGAGTATCTACAAGGACCATGTTTTCTGTCCTGCTGGCTGAGGAATTCACTACCTCTTCACAACCCCTTTTATGTCTTGCTAGAACACCATTGCCCTAACTGTAAGACTGACCCATGTGGAGAGGTTTGAACTCAGTAGCCAACACAGCTAAGGCTGGATCTAACATAGGCATGAGACAGTAGCCCATTTAATCTTTTAACGATCGCACACCTTGAACACATTTGGCTGCTCAGCACTGATGGCAGATGGTGATTAATATTCTTGGGGAGGCCACAACCACATTCTGTCTATGCACTCACTTGCAAAGATTCATGTTGTAACTTAGATCTGGCAAATAGTGCTGATATGGTTCATTCCCCTTATCAGCTGCAACTGATTTAGAGTAATGAAATAAAATTTCTATGGTGTAGTTGTGAAAGTATTAGAGCAATTGTAAATGTAGCCAGCCAGACTAGTTATTGTTTATTTGGCTTCAGATAAACAATAGCTTGATTTCAAATTGATTTCAACTACAGTCATCCCCCCAGCTTACAATTCAGTCAGCACCTACCAAATAAATATTCCCACTCTAAAACCACTAGAATATAAGAAAGAATGAATGCACGTTCAATGATTCTGAACTATGACAAATTAAGAAATGTGTTTAAGAAGCTGGAGCTGTGTATGGAGCAACTAAATTAATCAAACATCCTGGCTACAAATTTTGCTCTCTTTGTGTTTGTCGTATCTTTAAACAGGTTAACACTGGTAAATGGCTTAAAAAGTTTTATGACTTCTGTAAGAATTCTGTTGAAATGTCATTTTTTTTAATGTTCATATGAAAAAACCTTTGGTTGAAAGTCTTACAAATTTTAAAGCATATTAAGTACATGAAATTGTAGAATTATAGGGAAAGAAGACAGCTAATTTTTTTTTAGCCAGACTGCCACTGATATGGTGAGCTCTGTCTTATCACTGTGAACTTAGGGATATTTTTGCTAATCCAAGAAACTTCTCATTATATTTATTCTTTATTTCTTTGGCTTGCAATTCTTCAATGATAGTACCATTCCTTCAACAAATGACGATTTTCAACACAGAAGATCAAATGGGTGCCTTCATTACGTGTGCTAGGGGTGAGGCTGAGAACCACAAATCTACAAGAACTCAGTTCATGTTTTTTAAATACTTTATGTGGTAAAAATACAGCAAAAATAGTTTTTCAGGTTGTTTTTTTTTTTGTCCAAAGAGGAAAAAAATATACTGCTTAATGGACACAGTCTAGGCATGGACTAAACTCATCTCTGGCTCCTCAACTGTTCACTGTAGTATAAGACTCCAACTTAGGCATCTCCTTCCAGGTTCAGTCATTTATCAAAGCCAGAATCATACTGTAAAGAAAAGAGATTGTTGTTAACATGTGTTTAAGGAGGACTACAAGAGCTGTCCAACCACTTTCAATTACACAACAGAATTCCTACTTTGAGTCTGTACAGCTGAGCAGGTAATACTGTTTTGACTAGAAAAATCTGTACCTAAATAGAGCAGAACATATTAAAGTCCATACATAGTGTTTAATAAATGCTTGTTAACTGACTCCTTTCCTTTGAAGTTAAAGGTGATTAATAGTAAACTTGAGAATATAACCTAAACCAATGTAAAAAGGAAATGTGTTCAGAAATTTGATTAAGATGACAAAAATCCCCTCAAAAGGTTTACAATCTACTAAAGGATAAAATATAAACAAATTAATATCAAGTACCCAGAATATCATCAGGACAAAGGAAGATCTAGAGTCTAGACTCTAGACCCAAGGGTGGGGAACCTGTGGCCTTCTAGGTCCTTGGGTGCAGCCTTTTGACTGAGTCCGAACTTCACAGAACAGATCTCCTTCATAAAAGGATTTGTTCTGTAAAACTTGGACTCAGGAGGGGCGGAGCCAAGATGGCAGCATGAAAGCAGTGACTTGCTTGAGTTCTCCACCAAACCCCTCCAAATACCCATAAAAAATGACTCTAAACAAGTTCTAAAGCAGCAGAACCCACAAAAAGACAAAGTAAAACAGATTTCCAACCCAAGACAGCCTGGATGGTAGATCGGAAAGGCATATCACTCATGGCAGGGAGAAGAGCACAGTTCGGCGTGGGTGCCCATGCCTCAGCGAACCTGGAGCAGGCCTCAGGGGAATGAATCACAGGCAGCTGTGGCGGTTTCCAGACTCTTCAATCCACAAACGCCAAAGACAACTTAGAAGGTCAGTGGGAAAAGTCTGTTTCAGCAGTGCTGAGACAGGAGCTAGGTCAGAGCCAGTTCCAGAGCGCAGAGCTTGGGCGCCCAGGTGGTGGCTGCGTCCTGAGCTTCCGGCCCACAGACTGAGGGGGAATCAAGTGGCTGGTCACAGGGGGACTGCAGGGATCTCTGTGTTGGTGCTGAGGCAGGAATCTCTTGCTTTGCCCATGCTTGGACCTGGGTCACAGTTCTGGGTGGCAGTCCTGGGGTGAGGAGGAGCGCTGGCATGGTGCAGCTTGTAGTGGCAGTGAAAAGGAAACCCTCCTCACAGTTTCAAGAGAGAAAAGACTGCTTGTGGCCAGCCACTCAAAGACCAGAGCACAGGCCAGGAAAAGAATAATAAACACCTGGACCCTTATCATACCACCTTGGAAGAACTGAAAATTTACAGGACCCTAGGAGTATCTCTGAAAACAGCTATACAAACCCCCAAAGCTTGGGACAGTACATTCTCCACATTGGAAGCAGACTCTTAACAAAGAGTTTAAAACTCAAGTAGTTGGCTGGGATCATGAGCAAACCTCGCAAAAAGAGTCAGACTATATTATCTTACTTTGGTGACAAAGAAGATCAAAACATACAACCAGAAGAAGACAACAAAGTCAAAGCTCCCACATCCAAAGCCTCCAAGAAAAATATGAATCCATTCCAGGCCTTGGAAGAGCTCAAAAGGAATTTTGAGAAGAGAAGTAAAGGAAAAACTGGGAAGAGAAATGAGAGTGATGCAAAAAAAACATGAAAAACAAGTGAACAGCTTGCTAAAGGAGACCCCAAAAAATACTGAAGAAAATAACACCTTAAAAAATAGCCTAACCCAAATGGCAAAAGAGGTCCAAAAAGCCAATGAGAAGAATGCCCTAAAAAGCAAAATTGGCCAAATGGAAAAGGAAGTCCAAAAGCTTACTGAAGAAAATACTTCCTTAAAAATTAGAATAGAGCAATTGGAAGATAGTGACTTTATGAGAAATCAAGACACAGTAGAACAAATCCAAAAGAATGAAAAATTAGAAAACAATGTGAAATATCTCATTGGAAAAACAACTGACCTGGAAAATAGATCCAGGAGAGAGAATTTAAAAATTATTGGACTATCTGAAAGCCATGATCAAAAAAAGAGCCTAGACATCATCTTTCAAGAAATTATCAAGGAAAACTGCCCTGATATTTTAGAACCAGAGGGCAAAATAGAAATTGAAAGAATCCACCGATCTCCCCCTGAAAGAAATCCCCAAAGGAAAACTCCTAGGAATATTGTAGCCAAATTCCAGAGTTCCCAGGTCAAGGAGAAAATATTGCAAGCAGCCAGAAAGAAACAATTCAAGTATGGTGGAAACACAATCAGGATAACACAAGATTTAGCAGCTTCTACATTAAGGAACCAGAGGGCATGGAATATAATATTCCAGAGGGCAAAGGAGATAGGATTACAACCAAGAATCACCTACCCAGCAAAACTGAGTATAATCCTTCAGGGGAAAAAATGGTCATTCAGTGAAATAGAGGACTTTCAAGCATTCTTGATGAAAAGACCAGAGCTGAATAGAAAATTTGACTTTCAAATACAAGACTCAAGTGGAACATGAAGAGGTAAACAGGAAAGAGAAATCATAAGAGACTTATTAAGGCTGAACTGTTTACATTCCTGCATGGAAAGATGATATTTATAACTCATGAGACCTTTGTCAGTATTAGGGTAGTGGGAGGGGAAAAATTTTATGTATGTGTAGAGACAGACAGATAGATAGAGGGCACAGGATGAGTTGAAGATGAAGGGGTGATATCTGGAGAATAAAATTAAGGGGTGAGAGAGGATTATACTAGGAGGAGAAAGGGAGAGGTAGAATGGGGTACATTATCTCACATAAAACAGACAAGAAAAGGTTCTTACAGTGGAGGGGAAACAGGGGAAGGTGAGAGGAAATGAGGGAATCTTATTCTCATAGGATTTGGCTTAAGGAGGGAATAACATATGCACTCAATTGGGTATGGAAATCTGTCTTACCCTACAGGAAAATAGGGGAGGAAGGGGACAAGAGAGCAGGGGGATGATAGAGAGAAGGGCAGATTGGGAAAGGGGTAATCAGAAGGAAGTACTTCTGAGGAGGGACAGGGTCAAAAGAAAGAATAGAATAAATGGGGGGGGGGATTAAGGGAAATAGAGTTAGTTTTTCACAACATGTGTACTATGGAAGTGTTTTGCATAACCGCATGTGTATGGCCTGTATTGAGTTACTTGCCTTTTCAATGAGGGTGGGTGAGGTGGGAGGAAGGGAGAAAATTTGGAACCCAAAGTTTTAAAAACACATGTTTAAAAAAAATGTTTCCACATGCAACTGGGAAATAAGAAATACAGGAAATGAGGTACAGAAATCTATCCTGCCCTACAGGAAAATAGAAGGGGAAGGGAATAAGAGAAGGGGGGGGGAGATAGAAGGGAGGGTAGACTAAGGGAAGGGGTATTCAGAATGCATGCCATCTTGAGGTGGGGGGAGGGACAAGATGGGGTGAAAATTTGGAATTCAAAATCTTGTGCAAGTAAATGTTGAAAACTAAAAATAAATAAATTTATATGGGAAAAAAAAAATAGGACTCAGTCAAAAGGTTGCATTGGAGGAGAGGGCCACATGCAGCCTTGAGGCTGTAGGTTCCCCACCCCTATGTCTAAAGGACTACAAGAAATATAAGTCAGGAAGAAGAGATTTCAATTGGAGTGCATCAAAGAAGGCTTGAAGATGGTACCTGAGCCAGATTTTCCGAGAAGTAAAGGACTTAAACAGATATGGAAGGCTTGAAACCAGTTTGTTTTCTGTTTACTTCAGACTAAGTCTGAACATATACATGTACATTTAATTGAATAATTCAACATTCATTGAAGTGCCTGCTATATATAATTCAATGCACTGTCATGGAGCCCCAGGATGTTGGCAGGAAAAGTGCATGTAGTCTAAGATCTGAAAGGTAAATGTTTTAAGAGCAGAGAAACAGGCAAAAGTACCCAATTCACTGGGAACAAGTTTATTCCCATGTTTGCTGAAATGAAATTAAATGAAGCAGGTCTTCAATAGAAAATTTATTTAGTCTTCAATTTTCATTTTTGGTATTTGAAGGAGTTTTTATATATATATATATATATATATATATATATATATATATATATATATATATATATATATTATATATACATTTATATATACATATATATATATATATATTATATATATATATATATACATATATATATATATATATATACACATATATATGTAAATGACTGGGATAGGTGACATAGATATTTTCTGTCTTAAAAAGTAAAGATATAAAAAAGGCAAATTAGGTGGATGATGAAAAGCAAACCAAATGAACTCTAATTTCAACATAATCTACATCAATAAATTACAGTGTCAGTACAGTAACAGGATTTTAGAAAATGGACTCTGTAGGGTGGAACATAATGACCATGACTTCTAAGGTGTTTCATTCAACAATCGAATTAATGTTTAACTCCATCTGATATTAAAAAGGAAAGACATAGGACGGCAATTTAATAAAAAAAAAAAGTAAGAAAAATTCTCCCTCTTGCCAATTAAGTAAATGTCAAATAAAACAATGATGTGCATAATTTTTTGCTCCTCTCCAACTATACAGAGTGCTTGGCTTGGAGTCAGACCTGTGTTCTAATCTCTCTTCTAGCACTTACTTGCTCTTTGAATCCAGACAAATAACCTCTCTAAGCCTTCATTTCCTCATCTGTAAAATAGGAATAACACAGGTTGTATCTTCCTCACACATGCTGTGAGATTCAAATACGATACATGTAAAGTTCATGGCAGACCCTGAAATGCTATTTAAATGTTAGCCATGATTCCTCAGTGGCCCAAACAAAAGCAATTTATAAAATCTGTCATTGTTTTCTAGTAACGTGAACATTAGGAATCTGCAGATGATAAAAGTTCTAAATCTTGACATATATGTCAATCTATTTCATTAACAGTGGAAGCCTTTCCACTGTTACACATCACAACTCTTTTCAATTTAAAATCCCAGAATGTTGCCTGAGGCTCAGAAGGATGAATGACTTGCCCACTCAGGTGGCATGCATCAGAGGCAGAATTCAAACCCAGGACTTCCAGACTTTAAGTCTAGTATTCTCTAGTATTCAATCAGCACTGTTCCTAATGTATTTCTTTTGTTTACCTAAGATTTGTGAAATGTACCTAGAGGGAAAAAGAAACAAGCCTCCTAAGTTTTGGAACAATACCCTATCCTAATTTCCAGGGTCACAAAGAATGTTTTTCCCAAGTCAAAGTAGTTTATCCAAATATACACATAAGATTTTAGATTCTTTCATTCCCTTGTCCTGGAGAATGAAAGTGAAAGCACAGAAAGGTAACAAGGAAGACAAAGGAAAGGATTTCATGTTTGAAATTGTGAGAAGAAATATGTAGGGTTTCTGGTGATTCCCAATCACTCTCAATCTGGAGATAACAGAAGCTGGATGAGCAGGAGTTGTCTTGGGGATGCCAAACTGACCCACTGTTGTTGGTGCCAGTGACACTACAAATTCTGCACAGGACACAGAATTCAGTGAGTTTGTCATGAAGTGAAAACTCACAGGTATAGGAGCATGAGAATAATGGGTTTAATTCTTAGCTGGTGAATAGAACTTTAAGCATGTTAACAGTTCATTGGCTCCCAAGAGGCTAACTAAAAATCTGGGATATAGATATAATGACAATGATAACTCTGCACAACTAAAAGAAATACAAGCTATCTCTATAAGTCACCTTTGCTTTCAGTGTCAACGCAAAAATCATCTATGCTCTAGTATGTCGAACATTAAAAATAAAATTCCCTGGCATACAGGAAAATCCCAGTGATATCAGACTTACCTATAAAGGTACATGAAGAAACAAAGCAAATGAAAACCAAGCTTGATCATGGCTTCCTTCATGTGTGACTTCAACTGCCCTCGGTTGTGTATCTCTGTAGGATCAAACACTCCCATGTTCCCACTTGGCACCATAATGAACCTGGGAGATTAAAGAATAAAGAATGTTCATACCCACTAACCAGTTGATCCAATTACTAGGAACATACTATAAAGAGATTATTAGTAGGAAATTCAATCTATCTGAACAAAAACACTACTACTAAAACTATGTATAACAGAGGGGAGTAGTAGGGAAGAAAGGAATGAAGAAACAAATTCTATGCCCAACGACTGTAGAATGGCTTAACAGAATATGGTATTTTAATATACCATAAGAAATTAAAATATGAAGAACATAAAGAACCCAAATAGCAATATACCCACTGACTACAAGTCAATTAAAATAAAATTAAAAACAACTTCATGAAAAATAATTATTTTGATACTCATGATCCCTCTTAAACTGAGTCTCATAAATGAGGACATTGAGTCAAATTTCAGTCTTTTAATATGATCAAAGTTTATAAGTGGCTAAGCTTGTGTTCAAATTTAGTCTCAGGCAGGTTGGGATAGTGAATAAAGAACTTGGAGAGGGGAATACTTGAGTTCAAATCCTACTCCACTTTGTATCTGAATTATGCTGGGCAAGTCACCTAATCTCTCTCAGCCTCTATACCTTATCTGTAAAATAACACCTACCTCATAGGATGGTAATGGGGATCAAATAAAATATACATAAAGCATCTTACAAGCCTTAAAGCACTATATAGACACTATTATTATTATAAATACATATATGTGTATGTATACATGCATATGTGGGTATATACAAACATACATACATATACACACTATCCTAACATTTCTAATAAAAGTATAACTATCTTCTTTCATTGGCTCTGCTTCTTCCCACCTCAAAACGTGAACATTCCCCAAGGTTTAATCCTCAGACTTCTGTTCTTTTTGATGGTCTCTATAATCCCTTCAAACTCTAAATAATATTTTCTCATTGTCCTCATCCTTCATGTACTCCATTGGAAAAAGTAGCCTCACAAAGAATTGGAAATTGAGAGGATGCCCATCAATTGGGGAATGGCTGAGCAAGTTGTGGTATATGAATGTAATGGAATACTATTGTGCTATAAGAAATGATGAACAGGCTGACTTCAGAAAAACCTGGAAAGACTTATATGGCCTGATGCTGAATGAAGTGAGCAGAACCAAGAGGACTTTGTACACAATAACAGCCACGTTGTACAATGACTAATATTGTTAAAATGAACCCTTCTCAGCATTACAAGGATCTAAGACATCTCCAGAGGCCTCAGGATGGAAAATGCTGTCCACATCCAAAGAAAGAACTATGGAAGTCGAATCACTATCACTTATTTTTACCTTCTGTTGAGTTTTGTTTCATCTTTCTGATGGTTCCTCCTATTGGTTTTAATTTTTACTTACAACTTCACTGATGTGAAAATATGTTTCATGGGTATGTAAATGTAAAGCCTATATCAGATTGTGCACCATCTTGGGGAGGGTGGGGGGAGGAAGAGCGAGAAAAATTTTCAACTCAAAAGCATATGGAAGTGATTGTTGATAAATCAAAGTAAATTAATAAAATTTAAAATTAAATTAATAAAATTAAAAAAGAAAAGAAAAAGTAGCCTCAGCATCTTGCACAGTAATAGAATTTAATAAATTACTGAATTAAATTGAAGGTTTTATAGAAGGAGGTAATACAATAAAAGTGATGTTTTTAAAAAGATTAATAAAGTGTATAGGGTAAGATAGAAGAAAAATACAAAAACAAAATAATGCCTGCCCTCAAAGAGCTTACACTCTATTGGGAGGAAACACATGTATACAGAAAATTCAATACAAACTACATACAGAGTAATTTCTGAGGCAAGGGCAGTAACAACTGGAGATATCAAGATAAGCTTCCTATAGGATGAGGTACTTGAGTTGAACTTTGAAAGAAGCAAGGGACTGTCAGAGGCAGAGGTGAAGAGGGTTCACTTCAGACGAGGTACGCCTGTGCAAAGGTACAGTGACACACACGATGTGGTATCAGGTACAGAGAATACAAGTGGGCCAACATAGAATGATATAAGACAGCAACACAGATAAGCTCTGAAAGGCAGGGCAAAGCCTCCTTGTGACAGGAAGCCTAAAAAGGCTGGCTCAAGCCACGGTGAAAAGCCAGTCAGAAGAGTGTATATTTTACTCTACACAAAAGAGAGAACCTTTCCAGCTTCTTCACATTAGCAGATTCATGGTGTAGGTATATATGTATCTTGGCAGTCAAGTGGAGGATGAGATAGAAACAGGAGGGGCTGGAGGCCAGGATATCTATTAGGAGGTTATTTTAATACTCCAGGCAAGAGGTGATGAGGGCCTAAATTAGTGTAACTGGGACAAAGTAGCACAAGAGAAAGGGAAATGATTTTATTAAATATTTTGGGAAGTAATGTATAGGGATTTTATAGAACTCCTTCACTTGGAACTCTACAACAAAACTTAGTCAATTCCTAGTCCTTGCCAATGCATAACAGCAGCAGGTAAAATGGCGGCAAAGCAAATGAGTTGACAGCCATGAGAGCTCACGTCGTTCCCAAGCACTTCTATTCCCAAGCACCAAAACTTCTCCCAATCTGTATATAAGGTATAAGTGAGGAAAGATCACTTCTCATATCATTTGGAAGCCAGGTGAGCAGAAGCGGTCTTGGGAGGTATATTGTAGAGGTAAAATCAACAAGATCTGGCAACTAACTGGACATAAAGGGTGAATAAGCTATCAGTTAACTAGCATTCATAAAGCATCTACAATGTGCCAGGCATTGTGCTAAGCACTAGGGATACAAAGAAAGGCAAAAAAAAAATTTTTTTTAACAAAAACAAACAGTTCCTGCTTTCAAGGAGCTCATAGTCTAATAAGGGGAGACTGCATGCAAACAACTGTCAACAAACAAAGACAGAGACAGGGTAAGTTGGGGGTAGTCTCAGAGGGAAGAAACTAAGATTAAGAAAGCCTGGGAAAGAGTCAGAGGATAGACAGGGGTTTGAACCTTGCCTCTGAAGCTCACTATTTCTAAGAGCCTGAGTAAGTCAAATGACTAACTTTGTTGGCCTGTTTCCTCATCTGTAAAATAAAGGGATTGAACTTAATAGCCTCTGAGGTCTCCTCCAGCTGCAAATCTATGGTCCTATTAACTATCCCTCCCCCAAATAAGCTGTCTTCTAGTCTGAAATTTATGTTAGATATCCCTTTAGTTATAGGAGGGAACTCCCATAGGGCATTTGGACTCAGTGCCTCTCCCTCTTCCTGGGAAGAACAGCTGTCCATTGTCTAAAGCAAAAGTGTCAAGCATGAAGCCCACAACACTCCTGAATGCAGCCCAGATCAGATTAAAATGTAATTGGGAAACATGTGAAAAATAAATAAAAATACAATAAAATATAGATGATATTAACATTAGGTTTTCTCAGTCAATATGTGGCCTTCAGTGGCCTTCAGAGATTCTTATATAAGGTTTAGAGACTCTCATTTTTAGTGTAGTAGCTCCTGTTTGAGTCTGACACCACTGGCCTAAAGAATTAATTAAGGTCAAACTCCTTCACTTGGAACTCTACAACGAATCCATAACCTACCTAAGCAGTTAGAAGGAAGACTAGATAAAGCACTAGACCTGCAGTCAGAAAGACCCAAGTTCAAATTCAGCCTCAGTCAGCTACCAGGTGTGAGACAGTAGGCCAAGTCACTTAACTGCTGTCTGCCTTAGTTTCCCCATTTGAAAAATGGGAATAATACTGGTACCTACTTCCCAGGGTTGTTGTAAGGATAAAATGAGATATTTGTACAGTGCTTTAGAAATCTTAAAGTGCTATATAAATACGACTTACTACTTTCCAGTGTTCTCTTCCATTATTCTTCTATATAAAAACAAATTTCCTGCCTGTGTTTTGCTTATGACATGCCTAAATCCTATTTATTCTTTAAGGCCGTGCTCAGGTGACATGGTGATCTCATCCTTCTCTCTCATTCCATATACTGACAATACCACTTATTTGGCAATGAGTTGTGTACTCTCTTGGGACATCCATTTCATGCTTGTATTGTTATCTAATTTTCCATGTATTTATATCTTGTTTCCAGAAATGAGGTCCTTGTGGCCAGGGACCACATTTTATAACTTTTCTTGTCTCCCCCCACAGTGTTTGGCATAAAGCTTTGTCCATAGCAGATGTTTAATAAATATTTGATTGACAAACTGAGGAGGAAATTATTTTTGAATATCTAATGGACTTAAGATCCACATATGGCTCTTCTTCTGAAGTATTCTTACAGAACCTATCCTTCAAACACACATACTTGTATTCTGTCCTCATGTAATTACAAGGAAGGAGGATCTTTGGACTTGACAGCCAAAAGCAACCAAGGGCAGTGCCTTCTTATGTTGCAATCTAACTATAAGTACAAAGGTGGCTACTTCAGGGCTCTTAATTTCTTCCATGTATATTTCGGTTTCCAATAAGATAAGCAAGCACTTGCATGCACTAAGCTCCTGATGGTATGCTTTGTAATTAGTCAAGAGTATACCCAAGACCTAGAGACTAAAGATTTCAGTCCCCACTGTAGCTCTTCTACGGTGTGTTATGGTCAAAATGAGACAGCACTTTAGATGTAGTGGGTTCTTGATTTATCTAGCACTGAGTTCAAGGTCAGTGGGTGGATCTATGAGCCATAAACATGTTGATTCTGCTCGTCTATCTGACAAAGATAAAAAGTAATTTTCTGATTTGCAGATTTAATATGCCAATCAAACTACTAAGAAAATACTTTATAGAGCTTAACAAAATTCATTTGCAGGAGCAAAAGGTCTAAAATCTCTAAGGAATAATGACAAAAAGTAGAAATGAAGGGGTAAGATCTAAAATATATTATAAACAGTATCCATCAAAACATTATGGTACCAGCTAAAAAATACAAAAGAAGATCGGTGGAACAAATTAGATAAGTAGGAATCAGAAATAACTAATTTCAATTAACCAAGAACACAAAGATTAATTCTAGATTAACACTAGAGATTAATTCCCTATTTGGCCACAAATGGGAAAACTGTTTGGCAAAAACAAAACAAAAAAAAACTCTCAAAAATATAGGTCTGCACTTATACCATATATCACAACAAATCCTAAATAGAAACCTTAAAAATATAATAAAAGGTCACATCACATACACCAAAAAAAGAGAAAAATACTATCACTAACAACTGTGGGTAGGGAGAGAATTCTTAACCAAAAAAGGGATAAAGGCAATTAAAGAATTAAAATAAATTAGGCTATATGATATCAAAAAGCTTTTGAACAAACAAAATCAATGCAACAAGAATAAGAAGGGGGGGCAGCTAGATGGCGCAGTGGATAGAGCACTGGCCCAGGAGTCAGGAGGGCCTGAGTTCAAATCCGACCTCAGACACGTAATACTTCCTAGCTGTGTGGCTCTGGGCAAGTCACTTAACTCCAATTGCCTCACAAAAAAAAAAAAGAATAAGAAGGGAAACCACTGCATGAGAAAAAGTCATTTCAGAAATATTCTTGATCAGCGTCTGATATCAAAGATGTAAATGGAAATGGAATTAACATACATATGTATTATAATCAAGAGCCATTCTCCAAAAGATAAGTAGTCAAGTTTTTAACAAACAATTCACAAAATCGGAATTACAAATTATTAACAACCAGTGAAACAGCTCTAAGTCACTAATAATTTTTTAAAATGCAAATCAAAATATCACTTGAGATTTTATCTCACCAGAAAATTCAAAAAGAGATCAAATGATAGGAATAGTACAATGTTGGAAGGGCTGTGGGAAAACAAGCACATCAGTACTCTGCTGGTGGAGCTGTGAATTAATCCAATGATTCTAGAAAGCAAGTTGGAATTATGCTGAAAAAGTGACTCAAATGTCCAGAAACTTTTAAGTCATAGATCCCACTGCTAGATCCATGCCCCATGGAAGACAAAAATAGAATGAAAAGTCTCCTTTACACCAAAATATTTGTTACATCACTTTTTGTGGTAACAAAGAATCAGAAAGAAAGTACGTGCCCACTGAATGGGACAAAGCTAACAAACTGTGGTGCACAAATGTAATAAAATATTACTATGCTATAAGAAAGGACAAATAAGAATACAGAGAAGCATGAAAATATATGAACTGATACAAAATGTAGTAAGCAGTACGAAAAAATAATATTCACAATAACTGCAACAATGAAATGAACAAAAAAAAAATGAAACTGATCACTATCTATTAGACATATAACAACATGCTTCACCTGAAAAACGACGAGAAAATGTACCGCCCTTCACCAGGGAGGTGAGTGACTAAGGGTATAAATATTGCATATATTTTCAGACTCAAATAACATGTTAGTTTTGCAGAAACTTTTTTTCCCTTTAATCTTCTTTGTTACAAGAGATGGCTCTCTGAGTGAGGGGGGAAGAGATCTGAAGATGATTTCAAAACAGAAGACATTAATTTCTGAGTGAAGAGAGTCCTAACTAAAGGAGTAATAATGTAAATGGAAAGAAAAGACCTCTTAAAATAAGAAAGCCACATTCAGTCATGCTAAGATCATGCTAAGAAAATTTTTGTTTTACTCAAACCAACTAGCCATAAATACAAAAGAAAAAGCCTAAAATTTTCCAAAAGCACTGAACTATTACCATTACCAATGTGATTTTAAGCACTGTTCGTTGTTATTTCAGAGTTCTTTTCAAGTTAGAAAATATTCTGTATATTCTTAGAATTATGGGAGTATTTCCAATTTGCTAATATTCGAACAAAACCATATGTTTAAGTCAAGGCTTTAGTAATTGTTACAATTATCTAATTTCCATGTTATAATATATAATATAAGGTCTGCAATAACCTGTGGGTCATCTGTGGTTTGGCCTAATCCATGCTTGTAGATATTAAATACAACAAAAAGCCTAACATTTTGGTCACTTTGAAAACTTTTTCCCTGAAACAATTAAGTACTGAATGAAAAACATTTTTTCAAGTTTATGACAGCTAAACATTACAGACTTGAAAAAATATTTACACAATACAAACTTATGCCTTTCCACCAGAATAGAATCTTGCAAACAGCTATTTTCCCACTCCAAAGTAAACAATTCTAGTAAACAATACATATTACACAAGTAATAAAGAATCCTTCTTTCATTTATTATATTATCTAATAACCCCTTATTAAGAGTAGGCTATTAAAAAAAAGTACAATAAATGTTCTGGCTAACTTTCAAATGTGGCTTAGTACACCCTCATTTTTACTACTCTAGGCCAAAAACCTGCCCTAATGAAAAAACTAAATATGCTGTACTCACCGATATATATTCCAGGTAGCAACAGGCAAGTTGAGGAGAAAGATGAACCAGTGCAATGAAATAAGCATTAATACAGTAACAATAGTGTGGCCAATCAATTCTGGGACCACCCACTGAAAAGAAAGGAAAGCACATTTTACCTTTTGTTCACATTGCTTCCAGCCAAGTCTATGAGTGTAAAAAACCTCCATGCTGGCACCTTGGGACTTTAACCAACGGCAGATGCCTCAGATCTGCAAGCGGCTTCACCTGCCTATGCAACCAACTGACTGCCTATGTGGCCAATTCAAGTTTGTTTTAAATAACATAATTAAATTTCATGTTTGATTTTATCACACAAATTTAAAGCCTTGATTGAAAAGGGGGTGGAGGTAGGGAAGTCTAGTTTACTTTTTATTTCAATCTCTGTGCTTTAAAAAAAACCCCTAAGTCAATATGAACACAAATTAGGCTGTTACAGCTGGAAAGGGACAGAAACTGAGCCTGTAATTTTAGTGGCATAAGGAGCTCCTGGTGAGGAACTTCTACCACACAGGCCAGCCAGTACCTTCTTTACAACTTCTGTTTTTTAAAGCTTTACTCAGAGTAGTGGTGTCAAACTTAAACAGAACCAGGGGCCACTAATCCATACAAGAGGATCCCTGGAGCTGGAATGTGACATTATCTATGTTTTACCCTATTTTTATTTATTTTGCTAAATATGTCTCAATTACATTTTAATCTGTTTCTAGCCAGACTCTGGCCCGACATTTGCTGACTCTGGCCTACAGCACTGAAAAATAACTCATCCAAGTTCACAAAGTGTGGATATGTCAGAGGTGACACTTGAACTCGGGTGGTCCTGGTTCTAAGGCCAACTCTCTATCTGCTATGCCACTTGCAACCACTAACAATCTCCATAAGACCTTTCAACCCGGAACCTCAATGTACTTTACAAACAAACCATTCTCATGCAGACCATCATTCAATTCAAGGAAGGATATAAACCTAAACACTGAATAAAGCTTAAAGTAAATACTTGGAAGGGAAGAGAGGTAGTAACAGAACCAGGACTTAAATTTAAGATTACATTATTACATTAACATGGCAAAACAATTTTAGTTTCCTTCATTTATAACTCCATTTTTCACACACTGACAACTATTACAGTTGGCTCCCAGTGGGGGAAAGAAGGCGCAGAGGATGTAGGAACAGAAGGACCTAAAAAACTGTTTTGTATTAATGAAGAGGACTAGGACTTTTGGGGTGCTGCAAAATCCCCAAGATCGCGGTACCGGGTCCTGCTGAATGAATTCAACTCAAATCTTCTTCAGCCAGAGGAAAAGTTTATTAGTGATAAATCACATTGGCCAGGTGACACCCATAAAGACCAGCGGGCATGAGAGGTTCTCACGCCTTGTGGGCCTTAGATTCTCAGCATCTGAATGAGGGCCAAGGTGGATCTTAAAATACTAAAGTAACTTTGGGTGGCCAGAGAAGGGGGTTGGGAAAAGGGTCTAGGTAACAATTCTAATTGGGGAGGTCTGAGAGATAATGGAGGGAACAGGAAGGCAGAAGCTTGAAATGCATCTGCACAAAATAAAAGTGGGGCTAGGGCTTTCAAAAGGAGATAAGGGGAGTCGATAAGGAACAGTTTGAGACCAGAGAAGGCCTTTCTGGGGCCTATAGACAAAAGGGAGCCAGATTCTTTTAGGGCGCATCTGAATAAGATTAAAAGGTAAGGCTAAGGCTTTCAAAGGGAGATGAGGGTCTGGGGCCTGTGAGTCAGATTCCCTTTGGGGCAAAGGGCAAAGATCTTGGCTTGGACCCTGCCCCCATCATTAACTTGTGTTTTATCATTTTTAAAAATGTATTTTAATAAGCTAAACAAAATGGAATATTAAAATAACTCTCAATCAGCCAGATCCTCCCACTGGGTAATTTGTTCTCTAGGGACAAACCGTAGGATAGTTGTTTCTTTCACATTTTCTGAAAGTGTAGTCAAACTTTCAAACTACTAATAAATGTATAATGTAATTCAGCAGTCAGCAACATTTATACATACTAGCCTTATTTTCTTTTCTTTAAATAGTGTCATTAAACTCACAAATTAGGGGAATGCTGTTTACCTAGTCTTTAACAAAGTATTTGAATACATATCTCATACTATTCTTGGGAAAATTATACAGAGATATGAGTTATGTGTCCATCTAGTTATATGAATTCTGAAGTGGTTGAAAGGCCAGACTGAAAGGATAGTCACTAATCATTTAATATCAACTTGGAAGGAGTTCTCCAATGGAGTTCGAAGGAATGTATGCTTGGCCATATGCTGCTTAACATTCTTATCAATGGAAGGTATAGGTGACATCCTTATCAAGTTTCAGATGACACAAAACTACAAGAGATAGTTACTCTGTATGACAGAGTCAGGATCAAAAAAGATCTTATCTTGTTGGTCTGAATCTAATAAAATAAAATGAAATTTAATAAGGATAAATGTAAAGTCATATACTTGAGTTCAAAAAAATTAACTTCAAAAATAGAAGACAGCAGCAGCTCATCTGAAAAAGAGCTAGGAGTTTGACTGGCTTGTAAATAAAATGGGTCAAAAGTGTGACATCCCTACAAAAAAAATTAATGTGATCTTAAGCTGAATACAGAGGAGCACACCTTCCAGAACAAGGAGGTGATAATCCATATATATATATTCTACCCTGGTCAGACATCTGAAATGTTGCACTCATTTCAGTGTGCCAAAATTTAGGAAGGACACTTGATATGATAGGCCAGTGAGTGTCCAAGGAAGGCAACTACGAAGGTGGAGGACCTAAGGATCACACAATATGAACACTGACTGAAGAAAATGGGGATGTTTAGCCAGAACAGGAAATTCATGGGGAAGGGAGGGGCAATGTAGCTGTCTTCGTGGATTTCAAAATTTGTCATGTGGAAGACAGACTACCCTTGTTTAGTTTGGCTTCAATGAGTAAAACTAGGAGGAACGGGCAGAAGTCGTAAAAAGGCAAATTTAGACTTGATAGCAGGAAGAACTGGAACTGGCCAGAGGCGGAATGGACAGATTCAGTAGGTTTTGGGCTCCCTGGTGCCCAGTGTGCTATGGTAATGTTGTCTGTCTTTTCCAGATTTTTCCAACCATGAGTTGGAGTAAATTGTTTCTAAAGTCCCTTCCAATTCTGAAGTTCTACTGTGACGTCTTGATAGAGTGCCAGAGGCACAGAACTCAATCTTAGAAGGTTAGGTAGACAGTGTGAAAACAAGGTAAGGAAGGGTGGGACACGCAGTCAGGAAAGAGCATACATAGGGAGGTGGTGCAGCTGCTACAAACAGCATGCCTTGGTGCGGCAGTATAACAAGGCGGCTCACCTCAAAGCCAATGTCACTCCCAGCCCTGACCCTAGAGAGTGAGTGCCATCATCAGTCCCAAAAAACCTGTGGGCTTATGAGATGAGACAAACAGTCAAGACACTGGAGCTTGCTTTGGCAGGGGAACTTCAGGCAGGGAGAGTTCATAAAATTCTCATTCAATACCCAAGGACTGTCGCTACATCCATGCTATAATTAGCTAATACCACCCTAGAGATCTGCCAATGTTCAGGTATCTCTAAAATGACTTAAATGAGGGGTCCTTCATCTTTTTTGTGTCAGACCTCTCTGGCAATCTTCTGAAGCCTTTGGATCCCTTTCTGGAGTAATGTTTCTAACTGTACAGGATTACTGAGGAAAGCAATTTTATTAAAATACAGCTATCAAAATATTTTTTATAACAAATTCACAGACCTCTGACTTAAATGGACAGCAAAGAATAACCCTCTCGTTCAAAAAAACTGGTCTTTTTTTTTTCAGTTTTCAAAAGAAAACCTACAAAAACATCCCACACACTAAACAAAAATAATGTGCCACTCAACCAACCAAGAAATAATTTATTTGAAAGTTAACAAGTCAATAACAATATTACTACTAGGTAATTAAGATATAGTTAATTAAAAATTCAACTTTAAAAATTTCATTTTATTTTTATCATGGGCCAGAGAAATCTCAGTAGAAAAAAAAATGGAAGAGACACGTGAAAGTGGTTTTTGGAGTGAAGCACATTTATAACACCTTTTAGGCACAAAGTGTAGGTCCATCCTTCCCCCAGGATGAACCAATGCTATATATTCAATTTCTGCGATTCAAATTATTTACCAAAATAGAGTTCTGGCTAAATTAAAGGTGATATTGCCTCAGTTACCTGAAGGGAATCTTTTAAACAAAAATGCCCACTATTTTGGTCTGACTATAAGCTGAATTTTTTTCTCCCAAATCTGGATTATATAATTCAAAGTATGGCCTATAAACTGCAGTGTGCTGATGTTAACATAGAGTGGGGTGGTGCAGTATACGTGATAAATTGGTAAACTTAATCTGCATTGTTAATATTTTCCCCTTTCTCCTCACTTTCTTAAGTCTAGACAATTAACAAACAATAAATCAAGCTCTGATTTGTATTATTTGCCTGTTTCTGAGGTGTAAATATTCACACTAAACAATTTTAAAATGCCTCCAGCTGGTTCAGGCTGGCACCACCACCACCACCACCACCACCACCACCACCACCACCACCTTTAAGTGTTATTTTTCATTGTGTGTGTGTGTGTGTTTCCTTTCAAAGAGGTATCAAAATGGTAATATGGTTAAGAGAGTGACTGCCCTTTCAATTATCATCCTCACGCAGGGATGATGTGAGACTCCAAGAGGAAAGAAACACAGACTCAAGAAAGAGAGCAGCTTTCCTCATTTAGGTACTTTGCCTTTGCTGTAACAGTGAGGGAAAATGAAAGGGAAAAAGGAGGAGCTGAAGAGAGATTTTTTTCACATCCAATATTCCTGATGGTGTTTTATTACATCGATGTGAGATATCAAAACTAATCCAATCTCTGAGATGGAAGGAAGCTCTGAAGTCATCTGGTCCCCATCTAATCTCTTACCTCACACAGGAGTACCTTGAGAAACAGTCATCTAATTTCTGTTTGAATATTCCAGTGACAAGCACTGGCTTTGGAGTCAGAGGGCCTGAGGTTAATCCAGGCTCTGCTTCTAACTGCCTGTGCAATCTTGAGCAAGTCACTTAAGTATTCTATGCCTCAATTCCACATCTGTAAAACAAGGGATGAACTAAACGGCCTTTGTGATCCCTTCCAACAGCCTTTTGAGTCAGCCGTTCCATTTTTGGGCAGCCTTGATTGTTAAAAAGTTCTTCTTTATACTGAAATGAAATGTGTCTCCTTGTAACTACTACCCATTGTTTTGGTTCTGCCCTCTGGAGCTCCTCAAGTAAGCTCCAACCCCTCTTCCACTTGACAACCCTTCAAATACCTGAAGACGGGAAACTATTCCTCATTAAATCTGCTTTTCTCCAGGCTAAACAACTCTACTTCCTTCAACCAATCCTCCTCTGACCTGGTTCCAAGTCCTTTCACCATCACAGATGATTTCCATTTTGTCCAATGCCCCTCTTAAAATGATCTGACCAACAGAGACAACAGTTGTACAAATACCTTTCTTATTCTGGGAAATACACTTCTAATCATAGAGCCTAACATTAGAGTTTTTTAGCAGATAAACCATACTGATGACTCTAATTGAGTTTACAGTCAACTACAACCCCTAAATCTTTTTTATATGAACTGCTGTTAAGACACATCTCTTCTATCTCATATTTATGAAGTTAACTTTTTGAATCTTGGAAAGACAGCCTGGTGTAGTGAAAACTGTAATGGACTGGGAGTTAGAAGACAAAGTCTGGGCCCTACCACTTACCTAGCTGTCTAACAGTAGACAAAGTAACAACCTCTCTGAACTTCAGTTATCTCACCTACAAAATGGAAATTATATTTATACTACCTATATTACAGGACTGTTCTGAAAAAAGGTTTTATAACTATAAAGCACTATACAAATATAATCTATTGTCACCACCATAATTCCAATCCATAGGTCAGAAGAAAGGATGGCCTCCTACATATTGGACACCCTATAGCAAATTTATATAAAGACATGGACAACCGTAGCACAGTATGGGCAGGCATGGAGAGGGTGCAACCTGCATCACTGGGGAGCCTACAGAATCAACAAACTCAGATACCCATTTGAATATTTGGGAAAAATACCAATTAAATTTCATCCTGTTAAATTTGGGCACTCTTTAAAACAAGCCGGATCCACCTTTTTTTTTTTAATTCTGTCATTTGGTGTATTTTAGCTAACCCTCCCAGCTCTGTGTCACCTGCAAATCTGATATATATGCCATTGATGTCTTCATCCAAATCATTGATAAAAGTGTTGAAAAGGTCAGGGTTTAAGACACTGTATTTATGCACACCAGTAGGAAGACCTCCCTCCAGTTTAACATGTATTCATTAACTAATATTCTTTAGTTACAGATTCAACCACTCTGTTAATCCACTTAACTACACTGTAGGCTAAGGTCACAAATGCAGTGTCAGAACTCCCAATTAAAGCTAGGTTCTCCTGATTGCAAGCACAGTGTTCTCCACTATGTTACATACTTCACCTTCTAAGTTCTCACAAACCACCTGTGAATGTTTTATATATTGCCAGGGATTAACATCAAGCTCAAGAGTCTAGTCTCTAAAGAATCTAATTCTTCCCTTTCCCCCTCCCCCACAAATCAGTATTTTTCTATTTTCAGTCTTTCAGCATATTTCACATTTTTCATAATTCTGAGCAACTCTACAATTTCATCCAGGTCTTTGTTGATGTAGATCATCTAAGATGGGACTTCTAGGGATATTTTTATGGAGAACAGAGATTATCCTTTTCTGCTAGGCTCCAGAGAACTGAACCAGGACTAGAGAGTGACAAATTTTGGTTCCAGTAAGTAACAAGTTCTTTAGAATTAAGAGCTGCCCCAAAATGAGATGGGGGTATCTTTGAGGGGTAAGAGAATAGTTATGTTCTCTCTCATTAGATACGTCCAAGTGGAGGCTAGATGATCCTTTGTCAGGGACTCTGTACTATACATAGTACAGATTCATGCTGGAGATATGGTCTGGACTAGAAGACTTCTGAGGTTCCTTCAAACTCTAAGATTCCACGATTCTTTGAAAAGTCATTTAAAGTAGCTCAGTGTGCTTTCTAACTATCTAGTTGCTTGCTTTGAGTTTCAATTTCCTCTTCACTAAGTTTGTCCTACCATTAATCAGTTTGAGGATCCTTTTTCTCAACTGAGAAGGCAGAAGCAGGGTAGGTGGGTATTAACTTTCCTTTCTCTTTCTCATTTGGTAGCATTATTATTATAGTATCTGCCTCAAGAAGTAGACCCAGCCCTGGTATCTTTACATCAAATATACTTTTTAAAGTTCTTTATTGTACTTGGAATATCTTTTTTTTAATTCTGAATGCTTCAGTTCATTCTGGCCCACTGCCTTCCTGATATTGTTTTTAACATATTACATCCATAATTCAAACTTAAAGAAAGAAATTCTACAGTCAACTGTTCCCCTTCATTGGTACAGAATCGAGAGCTGACTAGATTCCTACTGACTAGAACATTAGAAAATAGGCTTTTTAAAACCTTACCTTGTTCAATTTTGAGCAACAAGACCTAGCGTTAATGTAGTCACATTCTAAATCAGATAATGTGATTATCTGAAGACCAAGATAAGGAACCATTAAATTTGTTCTCTAATAACACAACAGTGATTTCATGTTAAAGCCTCAGAAAATGACTAAGTATACAACTCATACTGCTCAACAGTAAAATGAGGTTTGACTTGATAAAAAAATTTTTTTTGCTATTTCTTTACCAAAGAACATTAATGTTAGATTATTAAAACAACTCAAATTTCTCATTTATTTTACCCCTATTCCCTTTTTAACCAATGACATTCATGGATAGCCCTACCAGTACTCACTATTTCCACATCTGGGCCTCCCAAATGCAACACAATGTGAAAAACAGAGAGATTAAAAAGATCCAAAATGAAATTACGAAAGTAGCAAAGTAACAACTATTTTAAAAATTAAAAAGAAATGGGACTATTCAGCATATATCCCTTTCCTCCATTTCCTCAATGTCCTTGTCTCCTTAACCCCCAATATTCTGGCTTTCATGCTCACCATTCTACAGAAAAGTGATAAGTACTATCAATTACAAACACTCTATCAGGTGATTTTGCTTAACTGCACTGGGGAAAAGAACTGAGGGTTGGGGAGGTGTTTTGTTCATTGTTGGAGTTCTGGGGCTGTTTTGTGTCAAAACAAAGGTTATCCATTTTTAAAGAATTTTAAAACTGCTGTAGGATAACCAAAAGGCAGTATGTTCTAACAAACTGAAGATTTAGTTTCTGTCTATGTAATGGGGATTCTTAATCTGGGGTCCATGAACTTTTAAAAAATATTTTGCTAGCTATATTTCAATACAAATTGTTTCCTTTATGATCACATGCATTTAAAAACATTGTTCTGAGAAAGGGTCCACATGTTTCAGCAGACTGCCAAAAGGGTTCATGACACCAAAAAACGGTTAAAAATTCATAATCTAAATTCTCACACCCCAAAAAAGTGGGAAGGAACATTTATTTCTAAACCATTCATTCATTCATTTATTTAACAATTACTGAGTGGGTACCTTATTATGTTCAAGGCACTAAGTAAAATAGGAAGCAGATTCTAGTTTAATTTTAATCACAACGCAATGTAGCATTATTAATACTGTTAATAAGATTGGTGTCCTGGAGCTGAGATAGTTTCTTTCTTTTCTATATCCTGAAGTGCCTACTTAAGTTCAGTCCTGAGCTTCAATAACTACTTTCTGCCTTGCATAGACACAGTATAAATATTGTAACATGAAAGAATAAATATAAAATCTCCATGAGACCTGTAGCCAACTTCAAATGGGCCTGTTTTGTTAAAACACTTCTGGCATGTCGAAAGACTTAAAAGAGTTCACATTTTAGAAACCACAAAAAGTAGCTGCAAAAAGGATGGAGGCAGTTAACTAATAGTGTATTTATAGATATAACATTTCTTCAAAACTGCGTTTTCATTACGTTTAACATAAAACATCCAGAAAAGGATGTTATTCCAAAGCAAAGAGTTCACCTCTAGAAAACGAACCCCAGTCTTGCTTGGGGTGTGAGATGCCCAAGCTGCAACACTCAGGAGAACAAAAGAGAGGGGGGTGTCTAAAGGTATGACAAGAGGGCTGGCGCCCTAGATCAGCCGCGGGGAGGCTGGGGTCCCAGCCGTGATCAGCCCGATGGGGTATGCAGTGCCCACGCTGTCTGGCTCCACACCACTGGATTATCCTTCCCCGCCAAAAAAAAAAGAAAAAGAAAAAATCTCCTGGGGAAACCCAACCTTCCTCTCCGCAGAGCGCCGAGGGACGGACCGAGGCAATAAATCATGCCCGGTTAGGCTGCACCTAGGACTCGGGAGGGGAGAGGGCCCAGCCAGGGAGACCCCCACCCCGGCCAAAGCGGGGACCCAGGAAATCACGGGATCGGGACCGAGCTGGGGCTCCCCTCGCTCCTCCGTCAGACACACCCACCCCCGGCCCCCGGCAGCCCGCCCCGCCCTGGCCAGAGCCCAGTCCGGCCCTGCTCGCGCGCACCCCGACTACGGCGCGGCGGCGGGCGACCCCCAAGCCTTCCCCTGGCCGCACCCGCGCCCACTCAGCCCCGAGGTTGGGGATCCCCCGACCCAGGCCCGGGCCCGGGCCCGCTACGCCACGGGGGCGGCCGACGGAGTCCCAGACAGGACAGCAAACGAGAGGCAAGGATACAAAATAGACGGAAAGGAAGATGAGGGCGCAGCAATCGATGAGCGAGAAGACGAAAACCACAGCCTCCATCCTTTGGCGCCTTCGTCGCCGCCAGTTCCGCCAAACCGGCTACTGTCCGCGGAACCGCCCACCAATGGCCCCGCCGCGCCGCTGCATGACGGGAGCGGTAGTCCGCCGCCTGTCAGCCCTCGCACGCCCAGGCTCCGCGGCGGCGCCTGCTGCATGCCGGGAAGTGCGGGCCTGCGGCGCTTCGGCTAGTTCCCCGCCCCCATTCAATTCCATGAGTTTTATTAAGCGCCTGTTAGCGGCGGGTCCCTGGGCTGGGCAAACACGAAGGTGCAAAACCCCAACCTCTGACCTCAGGATAATTCCTTAGGGATCGCAGCCCCGAGCAAGACTCGGCACATTCTCTGGAGGCGCACTCTTTGCTTTGGAGCGGAATAACATCCCTTTCTAGGTGGTTTATGCTCAAACTTCTTAAAAACTCAGTTTTGGAGAAACGAGCAGGACTCTTAGTGGAAGCTTGGTGTGGTGGGATAAACGCGGGGTCTGCAGGAAGGACCTGGGTTGGAATTCTGACCCTTGACTCTTGCTAGTTTTGTGACCGTGGGCAAGTTGTTTCTGTTCTCTGGGCCTCAGTTTCCTCTTCTGTAAAAGGAGGGGGTTAGACTAAATGATCTCTAAGGTCAACTCCAAGCTCTGAATCTGTGACGTATGTCATTAAAGAATTAGACTTGAATTCTGACTTAAATATCATAAAATCTCCCACTGCTAATTGCCACATCTATTAGTCACCAAGTATATCTACTGAGTATTCACAGCCCAGTGGAGTTATCCTCTACTCCACATTTTGAATCCTATTCACTTCTCCCTTAATTTTTAATTTTTTAAAATTATTGACTTTTAACTCAAACAAGAGCATTTTAATATACAAAACAGGAAAAGCGGCATAGATACAGTTATAAATCTGGATCGATCTACCTATACTGGTGAATCTCTGTTACAGTTGTTGAGGGTTTGGTTGGGTTTTTTGTTTGTTTTGTTTTATGTGTAACCTTGTATTTAGACCTTGCCATTGGTCCAGGGGTGGGGAACTTTGTGCCTCGAGGCCACATGTGGCCCTCTAGGTCCTTGGGTGCTTTGTTTTTTTGACTGAGTCCAAGTATTACAGAACAAATCCTTTTATTAAGGGGATCTGTTCTGTGAAGTTTAGATTCAGTCAAAGGGCCACACTTGACCTAGAGGGCCACATGTGGCCTTGAGGGAACGGGTTCCCTACCACTGGTCTGACTCCAGGCAAAAAGTCTTCAAGTTGCCCACACTCTTATAGTAGGAGGGAGCCAGGAGAGGGAGTATCTTTTATCCTTTGGCTTTTGCTTTCTACCCTAAACTATCACACCTGGTCAGAGTGCAGCACTGACACTTTCTGTTTGCTGAGACACTTCATTTTTTTCCTTTTTGTGTTTTTAATGTTTAGTTGACACTTCCCCCCCTTTTTTTTTTTGCATCACTATCACTACCCATGGACTCCTCCCTACAATTCTTTCTCACCAAAAAAATTAAAGCCTTCCTTTGTACTAAAGAAGTACAGTCAAGTAAAACAAGTTTCTTTGTATGCTTCCCTAGTCCACTACCCCTCTGCCAACAAGTGAGAGGCCTTCTTCTGGAGTCATGATTGATTATTGATCAGTGTTCCTAAGTCTTTCAAAGATATTTCCCTTTAAATTATTGTAGTTATGTTACATATTATACTGGTTCTACTCCACTCCATTAGTTCATGTGTCTTCCTATGTTTCTCTTGTCAAATCATTTCTTATTCTGCAATAATATTACATTGCAGGCAAATAGACAGATAGATAGATGGAGAGAAACAGGCTGAGGAAGAGACTCAAACAAAATTTATCTCTTAGCTGTGGGACAGGCAATGTGCCAGGTGCTTGGGATACAATATAATCAGATACCCTTTGCCTCAAAGAGCTTACATTCTAATGGGGGAAGACAGTACACAAAGGAAAGATGGAAAGAATATGATGGGCATGGCAAGGAAACCTAAGGAAGTTGCATGGAGTCCTGGGGCCCTGCAATTTAAGGCAAAAAAGCTTACTTGTCAGAGCCTGTGAGCCAGAGTAGGAGATGGTGGGGATAGTGGGACCATGACAAGGAGACCATATACGTAGTAATTTGTTCAGCTATTACCTAGTTGGTGGTCTCTCACTTTGTTCCCAGTTCTTTGCTGCAACAAAAGATACTATTATAAATAATATTGCACATACTGGTCTGAGTAAGAGAGAATTTACAGAAGACTCTAAGTATGAACAAAGGGGCTCTCAGTTTCAGCTATAATGATTACTGCTTTCTGAATTCAGGCAGGGGAACTACCAATGCCTGCTAAGCCAGGGTGTAACAGGGGCTTGGACTTAGAAACAGCAAGATCTCCCTGTCTGTAATAACTTCCCAGAGACCTAAGTCACTCTCTAGGTTGCGTATTGAAATACAATTTGAATTAAAAGGGTCTCCCCTAATTGCACAGTCATGTCAGATTCAATCTCACAAGCACACACATACACATTGTTGTTTACTGAAAAAAAAATCAAAGAAGGAAAAAGAGACTCAATATAAATGAAAGAGGGAAGTGATATCAAATAGCCATTTTGATAGTGACTCTCTGCTTATGGGTAGAGGCCTTCTGCATGCCTCGGTGACAATGTGGACTCTGGTGGTTGAGACCATGCCTTTGCAAGGCTGAAATAGAGGGAGCTTACATCCCCATCCCAAGGCAATATCTGGGGGCAATAATGCTTGATTTGGGATGGGATAGTTGAGATTTAGCAGGAAGAGCTCTAGAGGGAATCCTAGTTACTAAGCTCTGTCATATGAATGAGTGATTTGCCTCAGGGGTAGGATTAATCACCCCAGTTCACAGTACAAACTAGAAAACTAGAAGATTTGGGAATGGAAAATAGGGGTCAGGCAGAGCAGAATACAGAAAAGGATATGTGAGATCCCATTAGACTGTGAAATTCTTGACAGCAGGGACTGTTTTTTATCTTTCTTTGTGTTCCCCAGTGCTTTGCACAGTGCTAAGCACATAGTAGCTGCTTAATAAATACTTGTTGAACAATCGGGATAACACAAGATTTAGCAGCTTCTACATTAAAGGACCACAGGGCATGGAATATAATATTCTGGAGGGCAAAGGAGATAGGATTACAACCAAGAATCACCTACCCAGCAAAACTGAGTATAATCCTTCAGGGAGAAAAAATGGTCATTCAGTGAAATAGAGGAATTTCAAGCATTCCTGATGAAAAGACCAGAGCTGAATAGAAAATTTGACTTTCAAATACAAGACTCAAGTGGAACATGAAGAGGATCTGTCACTGTGAGGGAGATGATAAGAGCCCCCTTATCACGCCGTGTCACTGCACAGGCACTCTACGGTTTGTTCACCAGACCTGGTTGCACCAGTGGATCAAGAGTTCAGATACCCGCTGCTGTGAGCTCTGCAGGTATGACTTCATCATGGAGACCAAACTGAAACCACTCCGGAAGGTAGAGCATTGTCAGCATAATTATCTTTAAGTGTCAAAAAGCATGGACTACTAGTTGGACAAGCAAATAATATATTTTGAAGACGCATTATCCTCCTTAAAGGTTCAGTGCCAAGGTGCTTACTTCTCTTGGCACCGTGGGCTGTGTTTGGCCGATGTACTCATAAGCCCAAAGTTGACAATAGAACCCTATGTCTATTAAAAAAAAATACTTGTTGCCCTACTACTTACTGGGCTGCCATTCCTCATTTGATCCAGAGGCTGAAAGTACTAACTTCAGGGTTGTGCTTGCAGTTTGGATCAACCAATCATATGTGCAGAAAAGATCACCAGGAAAGAAGAGCAGTAGAAGCATTCACCTACAGTTGGCCATTTCCTTGCATTTTCAGTTTTATCCCTTTGCTAGAAATATGAACTTATCATCATTCAATAAAAGGTAGGTTTTTTTGGTTTGGGTTTTTTGCTACAATCTTTTGTTTCTTGCTGTCCTGGTGCTCCCTTAGCTTGAATTCTGGCTCTCCTCAGGTTATAATCTCATTGAACTTTTGGGAGTATGTGCAGTAATGTTGTGCTAATAAATGTTTAGAAACCTGTTCTCTAAACAAACAAACAACCAACCCTGAAACTATTCTCTCCAGAGTTACCAATGAACTCTTAATTACCAAATCAAATGGGCCCCACTATCTCCTTTACTTGTCTCTGATAAAAAGGGGCTCCTTCTCCTTGCCAAGGCTCCCCGCCTAAATGTGCCCTCAATCCTATCCCTTCCAGTCTTCTACAGCAGCTTGCCCCCTCAATTTCCTCAGTTTCTCCCTCTCTACTGGTTCCTTTTCTGCTGCCTGTAAACCTACCCAAGTCTCTCCATCCTTTAAAAGAAAAAACCAAAAACACCCTCTCTAGACCCTACTATCCCATCCCTTCAAGCCATCATCCTATCACCTTTTCTCTTTCTCAGCTAAAATCCTTTAAAAAGCTAACACTCATTGTTTCCATTATCTCTCCTTATTTTCTTCTAAACTTTTCACAATCTATCTTCTTTTTTTTTTGAGGGTCATAGGTCAGCATTTATTATCTAAGTTGAGGAACAGGTTATGAATGGGGTGAGGGGGGAGGCAGGGAGACAAGAGCCTCTCCTTTGTGTCTGCTCCCGACAGGGTTGCTCCTGAATTCTGAGCCTTGGTCCAGGGCACACACACAATGAAGCACACGATAAGATGAGGTTCCAGGGGCTACAGGTTTAGGAAACATCAAGGGGTGGTCAAAGTTAAACATCCAACCAGAGGTAAGGGCTGGGATTCTCCTTGGATCAGCAGCACTGCTTCCTTTTAGAAACTGAAGTATAGTGATAAGTTCAATCCCACTTATTTCAGCTCTTAGGAAACATTCTTGTGAAGTCTTTGTGCTAATGGATTCTTTCATCGCCTCTCTAACTTCTTGTACTTTGCTTCTAGTTTCTTTGAATATGCATCCAACTTGTAAGCTGCCTGCTCCAGAGCTGCTACTCGCTCCTCAGTTAAAGTGATCTGATCCAGAGAAGGCTGAAGTGCTGCAGATTTCTGGTTTAAGTCCTTTAGGTTTCTACTTATGTTTATTGCAGTATCTTTCATTTCTAGATACTTCAAGCTAGTCAGTTTGTTCGTATTTTCCAGAAGTTTATAGTCTTCACGGGTGGCTGTCAGCTCGCCGGTTAGGTACGTGGCCATTTTGGAGAACATGTCCTGGCACAGCCCCGTGATGTCCCCTCCGCGGGCTCCACCAAAGGCGTCTAGGCCGGGAAGGGAAGAAGGAGAAAGGATGGGGGTGGGGGAAGGGAGGGGAGGGAAAGGGAAGGGGGATGGGAAGGGAAGGGGGAGGGGAAGGGGAGAAAAAGGGAAGGGTGAAGAGGAGAAGGCGGTAAGGTCCACAATCTGTCTTCTAAAGTCATCATGCAATTGAAACTGTTTTATTCAAAATTACCAGTAACCTCTTGATTGCCAGATCTAACGAGCTTTTCTCATTCCTCATCCTTCTTGACCTTTCTTCAGCATTGGACATTTAAAAGTACCCCTCTTCCTGGATACTCTCTTCTCTCTGGTTTTTGTGGCGTTGCTCTCTCTTGGTTCTCCTTATACTTGGATAAAATGCAGTTCTGACCAAGTCACTCCTCTTTCCAATAAATTCCAGTGGCTCCTTATTACCTCTAGCATCAAGTGTAAATTCCTCTGTTTTTTCATTTAAAATTCTTTACAACCTAGTCCTAGAGGTGAGTCATAACCTACTTTTGCTAGAACTCAACTAGTATTCTTGCTGGTTCTCACATAAGTCACTCCTTCTGCCATCATGTTTTTGCACTGGCCATCCCTGATGCTTGTTATCTCTTAAAATCTTTTGTCTCTGTTCAAGGGCCATTTTCTACAGGAAACCTTTTCTGATGTCCCCCCCCCCCAGCTGCTAATGCCTTTCTCTCAAAGTCGTCTTGTATATATTTTGCATATACCTCTATATCGAAATGTTATCTTTATTAGTTACACTGTAATTCCTTCAGGGCAGGTACTGTTCCACTTTTGTCTTTCTATCATCAGATTCTGAGGATTCTAACACAGAGCCTAGATCCTTATAAGAGGCTAATAAATGATTGTTGATTGATTGAAATGCTTTTGGTGAGCATATCTCCCTGGCTTATGCCTTGCCCAATATTAATAACCAGCAGGTTGTTGGACAAGGTTCTCTCTGCCAGTATATCTTTCCAGAAATACTGAATATTTAGGACACCTGTAACCCCTAGAGGCCTGAAGTCAGGAACATCTTCCTGAGTTCAAATCTGGCCTCAGACACTTACTCGATGTGTGACCCAGGGCAAGTCACTTAACCCTGTCTGCCTCAGTTCCCCATCTGTAAATGAGCAAGAAAAGGAAATGGCAAACCATTCCAGTATCTTTGCCAAGAAAACCCCAAACGGGGTCACTAAGAGTTGGGCACAACTGAAATGACTGAATAACAATAGCAGCCAATATAGACTTTGAGGGTCTTTATTCCAAATTCCACTTGTATTAGAGAATTGGTTCCCCAAAGCAAGCCTGAGTATAGTTCCCTTAGGGGCACCTCTCAAAGGTCAAGGGGGTATCATTCAAATATTAATAGCTTGAAGGGGCAGCTAGGTGGGGCAGTGGATAGAGCACCAGCCCTGAAGTCAGGAGGACCTGAGTTCAAATCCGGCCTCAGACCAAACATTGACACTTACTAGCTGTGTGACCCTGGGTAAGTCACTTAACCCCAATTGCCATATATATACATATATATATTAATAGCTCAAGCTTTCAATCCTGTGTACTGTCCTTAATATCTATGCCAGTTACAACTAGTAACTTCCTTATGTCACTGACCTAGTGATTGGTACCCACTTTCATTAAATCAATTAGCTTTGACAAAATGATAGATTTACTGAGAAGATATTGAACAAGAATTGAAGTGTCAAACACAATGTATTAACTTAGGGCCACACTTTCCCCCACACCATCTTGGTCCCTGAGGACAGTAGGCCAAAACTTAAAGTAGTTGCTACAAAACATTTGCCCGACCAAACTAATTTCTAAATGCTGTATGGCTGATAGACAAACTCACTCCCTTGACTGCAGAAACCAGGGTCTTCACCATGGGTTAAGTGGATAATAAACAATCAGAGAATACTTGTGCATGTTCTAAAGTCCATGTAGGGGCCTCACAATTCACTTCTCATGTTCATAATGACTTAGCTCTCATTGACCTTGTTAGAGAAGAGCCTTAATTTTAAGGTGGGCTTTTGTTCTGCCAAATCACATCAACCAGTAAGCATTTATTAAAAAATAATAAAAGCTAACTTTTTTTGTCACTTTAAGGTTTGCAAAGTGAAATATATATATATATATATATATATATATATATATATGATAGAGACACATCATATTAAGTGTGTATACATACATATAAATACATATCTACAGATACCATAGTATGTGAATATACATACATACATACACGTGTGTACATATATGTGTATGTGTATGTGTGTGTGTATGATCTCATTTGATTCTTAAAACACTCCTGTGAAGTAGGTGCTATTATGTACTGCTACTAAGTGCCACACACCTCGATAGGCACTAGAGATACAAAGACAAAAGTGAAAAACTTCCTGCCTTCAAGGAGCTTACATTCTACCAGGGGAAACAACATGCTCATATACTAGCATATATACAAAATAGATACAAGATGATGGTGGTGTTTACTAGGAGCTATGGGGATTAGTAAAGGCTTAATTTCGAAGGTAGAGTTTGGGCTGAGTCTTGAAGGAAACTGGTGGTTCCAGAAGTTGAAGGTGGAGGTGGGGCGGGGGACTTGTGTCCCAGGCTTGAGGCATGCGGGATGGTCAGTGAAAAGCAACAGAGATGGGAGATGAAATGGTGTATATGAGGAACAGTAAGAAGGTCAGAATGACCTAATTGGAGATTGCATGAAGGAGAACAGTATGAAATAAGACAGGAAAGATAGGTTTAGGTTTTGCTGTAAAGGGCTTTAAATGTCAGAGAAGTTGCCCTATGTCAAAGAAGCCCCTAGAGTAAGTAAACAAACAAATAAAATATATACTGGTATTTTGTATTTTCTTTTTATTTTTTTTAATTCTAAACTTAAATTCCATATAGACAATTCCATATATATAACAGAATAGAAAATGACAACAGAACTAATCCTCTCTTTCATTTCCCATTTTCCAAGATTAACAACTGGTTAAAACAGGTCACATTGGGATTGTTTTCACTGCATACCTTATCTCTTTCTCATTTTTAACTTTTTTCTGGATTTGTATTAATTTTTATCTAGTTAGTCAATAGTCTGACCATACACATGAATTCCTAGAGGTAGCTGGGTGGCTCAGTGGATGGAATGCTGTGCCTGGAATCAAGAAGACTTGAGTTCAAATGTGGCCTCAGATAGTTAGCTGTATGACCCTAGGCAAGTCACTTAACCTCTGTTTGCTTTAATCCACTGAAGAAGGAAATTATAAATCACTCCAGTATTTTTGCCAAGAAAACCTCATGGACAGTATAGTCCACAAAGAGTTGGACATGATTGAATCAACTGAACAGCAACAAACAACACATGGATTCAAGAATTCAGATGATTCAGAAATGATACATCAATAACAAATCATTTCCTTTCTGTTAAAAATAGATTCAATTTCATTCTTTGTGGTATTATTTCATATTAGCCATATCCAGTCATTCCCAAGCCTTTTCTCAAAGAAAGTATTCACTATGTAGGGGCCTGAGGTTTCTGTGTGTTCTGCAAGTCTTTGGCTCCTCTCCTTCCTTATTCCTAATCCATATTTTCCAAGATACTTCTTGCCATCCTCACTTATTATCATTTTTCCTCTTAAGTCACTGAGTATTAGAGTGTATGTTTATTTAGTTTGGAATGTGTTCTCAAGGTTGTCATAGAATTTCCCTATGTCTCTGTAACAGATATTGACACATAAGCTTCAATTACTTCCATAGTGGTCTTTTGCAAACATTCATCATCAACACTTCATTGGTGTGTTCGAATGTCCTTCACTTCTTGCAAATTCATCAGCAAATAGAGAAATCAAAAAGCAGTGGCCTGTTGAGCCCAAGTGGAATGCTACCAATCCCCATAATTTTTCCAAATGATCTGTCCCTATCCTTGCTATGACTTTGTAGCAATGCTTACTCCTTATCAGAATTGGCAATACTTGCTAAACTTGAAGGTAGATTTCTATACTTATATTTATAAATAGCTACCTCCGGAATAGCTCTTCTCCTTGAGTCCATGAAAAAAGGAATGAAGGTGAAATTTAATTACTTCATTGACAGACTAACTAGCCCAAACAGTCAATGCCAAGAATCTGACAAGGCAATTGGAAAAACAAAATAGCTACTTAGAGATAAGAGCCCCTTTTTTCCTTCTTCCATCACCTATCATCTATCATAAAAGAGGAAATATTCACTAAAAAACTGTAGTGCAGAATCCCCATTATAATATATATATAACACATATCATTCATGTATTTTCTTTAATGTCATTCCATTAATAAAACCATTTTGATTTTTGATGTTGACTCATTTGATAGGTGCACGACTTTGGTGGCAAGAACTTTACTTCCAGGAGGTGGGGGCTATAGCACCTGCAGAGGGAATTGACAAATTATGTCTCCAAAAAAGATTATATGGCATCTGGGGTCAGGTTAAAAGCTTGGATTTGGGAGTGGTATGCTGCCATTCTTTGTCTTTCTTTTTTTAAAATTATATATATATTTAAATTTTCCCCAGTGCTGCTGTTCTAAGGACTCTTGGGCTTGCCTGCCCATCCATGGCAGTCTGTTGGCAGTTGGTATTGACAGTGGTAGAGATGGTAGGTTTGTTTTCATGAGGACTCATCCCTTGAATGACAGCTGCCTAGGCTAGGTTAGAAGCAGAGCCAGTGATCTAGCAGATACTGCTATTTTTGAGGCTCTAAGTTTTATCATCTCATTGGCAACAATTGGCCAGTAGGTGATTGGTATAAGTGGATACAAGCCCCCCTTTCCACAGGGGTTGCTTCTTTTAATGATGGCTTTGGGGTGCAAGCTGGAAGGAAGGCTAGTGGTGTGGGAGGCATTGCATAGCATAGTCTGAACAACAGATATTCTTCAACCATTTGATTTTTCCTTTGTGAATAGTTGGGCAAAATGCTTTTGAGAATTATGGATTTCATCCAAGAAGTACTTCAGTGTTCTAGGTCATGATGCTACCAGCACAATGTACTTTTCTTTTTCTTTTCTTTGCTAGGCAATGGGTTAAGTGACTTGCCCAGGGTCACACAGCTAATAAGTGTTATGTGTCTGAGGCCAGATTTGAACTGAGGTCCTCCTGAATCCAGAGCTGGTGCCCTATCCACTGTGCCACCTAGCTGCCCCGCCCCCACCCATAAAGCTTAAAGGTAATTGCTTGCTTGCTCCTCTAATTTTGTTTTTGATGCCATTTTTTATGTCTAAGTCATGTATCCGTTTGTTGTGAGGTATTGGTCTCTTCCCATGAAGGGAAAGTTTTGTGAGGTAGCAGAGCTGAAGAATGGAAGCTAAAATATGCCACTGCCACTAGATGGAGGTGTTCACTTGAAGACTGATGGAGGTCTCTGAAATTACTGGAAATTAAACATTACTCTAGTTTAGTTTCAGTTTTGCCTGCATTCTGGCAACTGCTTTGTCACTGGTCTCCTTGCCTCCATTTTTCCACCTCCAATCCATCTTTCTCACTGCTGGTAGGTTAACATTTTAAGACATAAGTGTCATTTCCTTGGTCAGATACCCAAAATAACTTCCCATCATCTACCAAAGTCCATGTTTCTTCTTGGTAATCACAGCTTTCTTTGCTATTTTCTCAATCTACCTGTTGAGCCTTATTATCCACACTCTCCTTACAGTTTCCCTTACCTTCAGAATAATCTGAATTCACTGGTCTTCACACATGCTCAATGCTCTCCTTCCTCTGCACGTGCTTTTTCACATGCCTATAATATCTCTCCAGTTGCCCCAAATCAAACCACTCTTCAAAGCACATTTGAAGTATCAGCTCCTTTATGAAATCCTATCTAATGTCTCTCCTTTGAACCCTCAGTGTATATCTCCTGTGTCAATTATATCTTATTTTACAATGTAATCATTAATCACAATACTAACATCTTCTTCCCAGCAAGACTGTGACTTCTTGTAAGTCAAGGAACATATGTCATGCTTACCTCTTCTACTTCCCAAAACATGCTGAACTAGTCAGTCAGATAGCTATATGTCTAAGTTTCTTAGATAGATATCATAGATAAGCTCAATCCCTGGACTGGCTTGCCAGAGACATGGACTTTCATGGAAATGTTTAGACAGTGCAGAGCCAAAATGAAGTTGAAGGTACCAATTCAGCACTCCCATAAAATGCCTAATATTTTTACTGTTAAAGTATCAATCTCTAGGGAGAACATATTAATTATAAATTACTGCTTTATGGTTAATTTTTTTGTTAATTATAAATTACTTTTTCATTTTTTTGTCAGTTTGTGTTTGTGAGTCTTTTATGTGTTAAATATTTCTTTTGAATGATGGAAATAAATAGCTGTCCTATATCTGATTTGCAATGTATGTTGAGTAGTCTTCTCCCCTCTTTTGAGGCAGACTGTAGACATTAGCCGAATCTAAGCTATAAGTGATTTTTCCTGGAGCAGTAGTATAAAAAAAAACAGAGTGTGAGGGGAAAAAAGAAACTGATTTCTTTCTTTAGGGGACAAGCTTTCTAGGACTGAACCCAGACTGCATGTATAGGTTCAGGGTTCAGAGGATGTCCTTGGTGGAGAGTAATTGTAAGTGCCTCTATCCCTTGCTTGGTTAAGAATACATCTGCTTATAGCTATGAAGACATGTAAACCATTTCTCTTCTAACTTGTTTATGTTGTAATCTTTAGTAATCAAATCTCGTAAGAGATAGCTATCTTTTTGTATCTCTTTACCTATGTTTATCCTTGGTATGTCTGCTTCTGTTTCCAGGCACAAACTCTTCTTTCTTTGGTGCATATCTGTTTGCTCTTGGTGTGTCTCTCTGCTTTTTAGGCAAATGCCTCATCTCCTACTGATCCTGTCTCTCCAGTGACATGACATGGGTGTGTGTGTGTGTGTGTGTGTGTGTGTGTGTGTGTGTGTGTGTGTGTGTGTGTGTGTGAGAGAGAGAGAGAGAGAGAGAGAGAGAGAGAGAGAGAGAAAGAGAGAGAGAGAATTCCTCTCCCACACCAACCCCCCTAGTTCCCTCTGAACCTGGGATCCCTCAAAGCTACTTTGGTCTGCTACTTGATTAGTTAACTGCTAGAATTTCTCTATTTAGTCTTCAGAGTTATGATTAGGTTGTTTAGTTAGCCAATCATTTTGTTAACTTTTTTGCCCAATTAAAGAGGCAGTCATGTCTCCTCTTTAAAAGGAGTTCATAGGGTATAGAAATCTTATTTGTACATCTCAAAAACCTAATCACATCTGCTGATTGAAACAGGGGTGTAGAACTCCCTAACTTATAACAGCATGAGAGCTTTTATTAAATACTTTGTTAAAATCTAAGCCAACTATATTTACAACATTCCCCTGATCTAGTAACCCTATCAAAAAAATTTTTTTAATGAGATTAGTATGACATAATCTGTTCTTGACGAAGCCACACTGGCTCTTTGTGAGTACCACTTCTTTAACTAACCATTTATTTAAAATGTGCTTTAGAATTTTGCCAGGAATAGAAAATCAATTTAACTGTCCTATAGTTTACATATTCTCTTCTCTTCTCTTTTTAAATACTTGGAACAATCTTTACCCTTCTACCTTTCTGTAGTACTTCTCTTGTTCTCCCAAATCCTTCAAAGATAGGGGCTCAGCAATCACATCTGCTAAATTAATGTCCCAGGAGGTAGTTAATCTAGATCTGATGAATTCCTATCAGCAAGAGCAGCTATGTAGTCTCCATATCTCCTTACTAGGACAGCAATATTAATTATCTAGGATAATAAATTCCTTATTAGTAATTTTTGTTCTGAACTTTCAAATCCAAATATCATCTTGCTTGACAGAGAAAACAACAGCAAAATAAGAAATGAACAGCTCTACCTACTTTCTCTATCATTTGTTATCATAGTCCCATTTCACCACCTCCCCTCGCCTACCAGCATCAACTATTCTTTATTTGATCCTCCTCTTTCTCTCCCACCACCCATCTGTTTTTGTCATCCTTAACTTTTCTTACTAGCCTCAGTTCCTTTTGAGCTTTAATACAATTGACTATTCTTATAGAACTGTGCCACGCTTTTGGATTCCTCTTATTGGTCCTTAGTTCTATCTTCTGTACATATCTTATAAAATTCTAATTTGGTACTGAGCTCCCTGAACGTCCCTTTAGACAACTCCCCCTTTTCCATCTTATATCTCTTTTTCTTCAGATTGCCTTCCTGAGAGGTTCCCATCTCTCTGGACTGCCTTTTCCCTTTAGAATTTTAGTACATGTGATCCCCCTGAATGCTACGAAACCTGCCCTTCTAAAAGTTAGGGTATAGAAAATTACCAGTTTTCCTTTCCTCCATCCCAAATTCCAAGATGGAATAGTATTTTCACCTTAAGGTTTCTATAACTTCTACCCCAGAAACGAATTCCTCCCTGTTGATGAGAATCAGAACTAATATAGAACTTTTCCTTGTTGGCTCTGCAAAACCTTTTGAAGAATGAAATTATCATTAAGGTAACCTGAGACATTATTAGCTGCTCTACTTGAGGTAGTAAAAGTGAACTATAGCAAGCATACTTAATCAGGTTCTTATTAGCCATTTTTGTTGTTCCTATTCAATCAGAAGGTAATAGTCCTTGTCTGACAAAAACCAACAGCCTACTCCAGTCCTTTTCATAGGCTGATGAAAGGAGCTAGAGGAAGTCACACAGTTAAGATGACTAGGTTCACTATAAATTTTTTATCTAATCTCAGAAAGGCATTACAGCATTTATTCTTCTCTAATTGACTCCCTAATCTATTCCCTACAGAGGTTATTCCAAACCTTTTCTTCTCTCCTCAAATATCTCTGTCTCTGTCTCTTTTTCTGTCTCAGCTCTGTCTTTCTCTCCGTCTCTGTCACACACATAGATGCGCGCGCGCACACACACACACACACACACACACACACACACACACACACACACACATACATACATCCTTCCTACCTCTAAACTCAAGGCCTCGAATCTTAACTAATCTAGAATACAGGCCAAAAGCAATTTCTGCTGGGACTCAAGGTACCTAGCCCTTCCTACTCTAAACACAGCCATGCATTTATGTACTGGGTTCATTGCTCTGCGGTTGCCTGACTTCTCAATAGGAGATATAGACCAAGATCAGGGGTGGGGAACCTGGGGCCTCAAGGTCATGTGTGGCCCTTTAGGTCTTCAAGTACGGCCCTTTGACTGAATCCAAACTTCACACAACAAGTCCCCTTAATAAAAAGATTTGTTCTGTAAAACTTGGACTCAATTAAAAGGCCGCACTGAAGGACCTAGAAGACCAAATGTGGCCTTGAAGCTGCAGGTTCCCCATCCCTGGACCACGTAGTTTATTCCCGCAGAGAGTTTATTGCCTTTCTCCACTTTCCACCTGCAGCTCTGCTTGCTTTTAACTCCACTGAACAGCTGGTACCCCCTGCATGTTCTCTCCTCTCTCCCCACCCCTCCCATTGCTTTCCAGCTTCCTTTTGGGTCTTGTCTTCCCCCATTTGATTGTTAGCTCTTTCAGAGCAAGGACTGTCTTTCTGCATAGTGCCTGGCACTTAGTAAGCACTTAATAAATGTTTATTGAATTGAATTGAAAAGAGAAAGACAAACAATAAAGCAATCAATATTCATAGACTAATTAGGGCAAAATCCAGTAATATCACTTAATCCAATCAGTTGGGAGGCTAATACTTAAGCCTTATTGGAACACCGGGTTTGCAAGGCTGCTAATTAGCCATTCTACATTTCCCTCCCTGACACTTTCTACTCTCTGGTTGTTTATATCACTGTTGGGTTCTCCTCCCACCTGAATGACTGCCCCTTTTGAGTATTCTTTGCTAGATCATTTTCTATATCAAACCCTCTAACTGTGGTTGCATCCCTAAGACTGTCCCAGGACATCCTTTCTTCTTTCTCTACAGTCTCTCACTTGGTAACTTCATCATTTCCCAATTAATTATCATCTCTACGTAGATAACATTCATATATTTATATCCAGTCCCAGTATCTCTCCTAAGATCCAGTGCCACAAAACCAAATGTCTATTGAATATTTCAAACTGAATGTCTTGTACAATCATCTCAAGCTCAACATATTCAAAATAGAATTCATTATCTTTTCCCTGAAACCCTCCCCTTGTCCAACCTATCCTATTTCTTTAGAAGGAACCATCATTCTTTCAATTTCCAAGGTTTGTAAATTCGGCATCATTTTTTAACTCCTTACTTTCCCTTATCCCAGCCCCCTATGCAATCAGTTGCCAAATCTTACTGTTTCTACCCCTACAACACCTCTCATATCCATTCCCTTCCCTCTGTTCACACAACCACCACCTTAGCTCAGGCCTCTCATCACCTTTTTGCATAGTACAGAGCCTGGCATATAGTGGGCAATTGCGTGGAGGACAGACTTCAAATCATAAAGACCCGAGTTCAAATCCTTCCTGAGACACACACTAATTGTGTGACCTTAGACAAGTCATTTAATTTCTCTCAGCCTTAGTTCCCTCATTCATAAAATGGGAGAATATATAGCACCTATTTCACTAGGTTATGAGAATCAAATAAAAAGATACATGGAAGGTGCTTTGCAAACTTTAAAGCAATATGTGAATGTTGGCTGTTATTATAAAGGCAGGGAGACCAATTAAAAAGTAACTCAAGTCCATAGGAGTGTAGTTCAGTGAGAAATTACAAGATCACTGTACTGGATACTTTCCTTAAATGAAGACTTTGAGAGGAACTCTTCACTCCATTCTCCAATCAGAGGGGCAGAGAATCCTGAGAATTTCATCATCTCAGTGATGAAACATTGAGAAGCAAGGCTGGTAGTCTTGCAGGATAATAAGATTCCTGTGTGTGTGTGTGTGTCTGTGTGTGTGTGTGTGTGTGCGCGCGCACTTTAGATTGCTTCTTAGACAATTCATAGAATGGATGAACAAATTATGATTTATTAATGTAGTGGAATATTATTGGTAGCCTAAAAGAGAAATCCAAAGGAGTGAAGCCAGGTTGGGTTTATGAATATAGTAGAATATTACTGAACTATAATAAATGAAGAGGTTATAGATGATATGAGAAAATCCTGGGTAGTATGAACTGTTGCAGAACAAAATGAGTAGAACTAGAACAATTTATACAAGAAAAATAACATTGTAAAGAAAACAACTTTGAAAAAATTAAGAACTCTGATCAATGTAATGAGCAACTTTATGTCTCCAGAGGTGCTATGATGAAGCATGTTACTCACCTCCTGACACAGAGGAGATAGATAGAAAGATAAGAAGGAAATATACATTTTAGGACCTGACTAGTGACTATGCTTATTTGTTATAAGGGTTCCCCCCTCCCCATCTTGGTTTTTTAATGGACTGGAGGGAGAGGGAGAATTAGCAATAGTGATTTTTTTAAAAGGGCCTTTTAAATACTTTTTAAATACAGAGGACAGAAAGAAGTCCAGAAGGAACAAAGAACATGAGAATTTTGGAAGTAAATGTGAATTCATTTTATTGAATCGGTCAAAAAACATTTAATCACTGTTGTTCTTCATTCTCAAAGAAGACCAAAATGACATCACTTTAAGAGTCAAGTTACAGTGTGCCTGACTGTGGCTGATCAGACCAATACAAGCTGGGCATGTTCTACCACAGGTGAGGCACAAATAGTCAATGTGAACATTTGGGGTGAATCCTGTAAATTTGTACATCTCAAGTTTCATTTGAGCTACTTCAGTTCTTCTTTGCTTATAGAGCACAGCACCTTCTCTGATGAGGGTATGCCATGATGGGCAGTCCTGTGCCAGTGTCTCCCATGTCACAAAATCAATTCCAAAGTTCTAAAGAGAGACCTTGAGAGTGTCCTTGTACCACTCCTTCTGACCTCTGTGTGAGTGATCATCTAGTGAGTTCTCCATAAAATAGTCTTCTAGGCAAACATGAGTTTGGCATTCAGGCCACGTGGCTAGGCCATTGGAATTGTGCTCTCTGCAGTAGCGTTTGAATAAGTGACAGCTTAGCTCAAGAAAGGATGTCAGTGTCTGGTATCTTATCCTGTCAAGTGATATTCAGAATTTTCCTAAGACAATTCAAATGGAAACAATTCAGTTTCCTGGCATGATGCTGGTATACTGTCCAGGTTTCACAGTCATATAACAACAAGGGCATATTATATGCCTGACACCATTCTAAACATTGAGCATACGAAGAAAGTGAAAACAGGGTCCCTTCCCAGGAGTTCACACTCTGAATGGGGAGACAACATGTAAACTACTATATATAACACAATATATACAATGTAAAAAGAAGATAATTTCAGAGGACAGCACTGTGTGTGGAGTGGAATTGGGCGGGGGGGGGGCGCGGGGTAGAGATCAGAAAATGCCTCAGAAAAGGTGGGATTTGAGCTAAATTCTGAAAGCCAAAGGGAAGCCAGGAGGTGAAAAGTACATAATAACATTCCAGACATGGAGGGCAGCCAGTGAAAAGAAAGAACTAAGAAATAGACAGTGATATAGAATACTCTTTCGTGATCTGTTGTATATGTGGGAATACTCCTTTGTTTTGGCATTTAAGTTCACAACAAAAAAAAAATTTAAACAATATGCCAGTGGAGACCACATGCCCAGCAGCTTTTGTAGGACTACAAAGGACCTATGGAGTAAATGCCACAGCCAGATAAGCATAGGCCTAGTGAGAAAAGTATGATAGCATTTTTAGAAGCTATTAGTAGCTTTGCCACATTAAATTTGTCCCTTCATGTGTTTCCCATATGTGTCCTTTATTTGTATTCTCTATGTGTTCTTACTGTGCCTCCTAACAGAATGTATATTGATGGAAGGCTATGCCATAGATTTGTGAGGGAATGTTCTGTCAATTTTATTACTATCCTATTTCATTTAAAACTTTTCTTTCGGTCTAATTGTGTTCTCTGGATGACTAAAGAAAAAGTAAATATAGGGTGAAGCACCTGAGTTGTTAGTGGATGGAAATTTCCTGAGTACCCTGAACCTGGTATAGCTGTTCTGGAGTGGAAGAGTGCATTATATTAATTAAGTGATATATTAATACCACCAAGTTAGTATTCTGTGCTAGGGGACAAGGACCTGACTCAGGATTTCTTTGGTAAAAGGAACTCTCAAGTAAGGAAACTCCCTCAAACAATTTAGCTCTGCATCTAAAAAACTGCTTAGGGTGGCTAAATTACTTCCTTAGGGTCACAAAGTCAGTATTGTGCCAGGTGACATGAACTCAGATCTTCCTCATTTCCAGACCAGTTCTTTATGCAGTAGGCTCCAGCTACTCACTTAACAAAAAGAAACAAAGAATTGGATGTTCTCAATAAATCTCCTTTTTTTCCCCAAGCTAATAAATGGAGGGGAAGAGGAAAGAGGAGAAAAATCACCCTTGTGGTCTCAACAATCTAAATAATAAAGGAAAAAAGCAAGGGTTTTTTTTGTTTGATTATCTGATTAAATTGCCTTAAATCTGTATCTTGTTTGCGAAATGTCCGTGATTGAAGTACGGCTATAAATAACGAAAACGTAAAATACAAACTAACATCAACGCACCACTCAGAAAAGCAAAGTCAGGCTACAGGTAACCAAACAAAGTATGCGAAGAATCTCAGGTCCCCACGTTTCTTTCAGAACAGTAAACTTCCGGTTTTGCTACCAATTTTTCAACCAATAGGCTTAAGCCGTTCCCAAGGGTCCTTAGGTTCGGGGTGTTCTGGCAAAAGCCTTACGGGAAAAAAATTAGAAACTATGACTATACGGTGTTATATTTACTCTCCTTCCTTGAGAATTTCATTTTTATTCTTCTCATTATAAAAACACATTATGAAGAAGACTGTCACAGGTAAGTGGGGTCCATCATGTCTAGCAGCCCGACAAGTGGATCAGGCTTTCTCTAGGGCAGTTCCAGCGGCGAGGTCCCCAACTTCCTGTTGGAGACCTCGGCGTCTCAGTCTGGAGATTATTCGGACATGAAACCTCGAGTCGTGACTTACGTGGACCGAAAGCTGAAAAGGCGCATCGAACAGGTATGACCCGTCGGCCTTCGCTTCCGAGCAGCCCCGCGCTTCTCCCTTCCTCCTGCGACCCTTCTGTTCAGGCACCTTGGGCCCCCTGGTCTCTCCGCACACCCCCCGTCCTCTCTCTCCTGAGGAAAGCCCTCGCTTTCTTCTTTTTTTTTTTCCTACTAGACTTATCCCCGTGTGGCGGGGTGAGAAGGAGAAGCAAGACCATGTGGGGAGGGTCTATAAGGCAGCACCCCACCCCACACGGGGTTAGTGTACGGACAGGGACGGAACCGGACCCAGAAATGGGAGCAGCCGGGCTTGTGCGCGCTCAAGTCGGGTAGTGCCCCAACGTACTTAGGGTCATGCTGGGGTGAGGAGGAAGAGCAATAGATTAGGGGTCAGGAAACCGGGGTCTGAGTCCCCGTGCCATCACGGACCACAGGCAAGTCAGTGAACCCTTCTGACACCTCGTATCATCCAATGTAGAAGGGGGGACGTCCAGAACTTAACACGTTAGTTTTTCTTTTCTAAGATATATTTCTGTCCTTGAGAATACCTCCTGCAGGAGATGAGCTCCAGTTCCTTTACTCTCCTTTTTTAAACTCTGATGTCTGGCTCCGCCTCGTTTTTCCAACTGAAACTGCTCTTTTTTCAGTCTTGATCCTTTTTGACCTTTCTCCAAATTTTAACACTGTTTACTTTCTTCTTGATACCCCTCTTCTCTAGGCTTTTCGTGCCACCGATCTCTTCTTCCTGATTCTCTTCTGTTCTTTGTCCATATCCTTTGTTAGATTTTCAGGGTGAGGCCTGCTCTCTGTGGGTGTCTCCCAGGGGTCTGTCCTGAGCCCTCTTCTCCCTCCACATCTGTGACCTCCCTTGGTGGTTTCATGAGCTCCTGTGGGTTCAGTTATCATCTGCATGCTAATGATTCTTTGCCATCTCTAACTGCCTGTTGGTCATCTTGGACTAGGTATCCCATAGATATCTTAATCTTAACTTGTCCAAAACTGAACTCATTTTTTCCCCCAGACTCTCCTCTCTTTCTAATTTCTCTGTTACCGTACTATTAGCACCACCATTTTCCCCAGTCACCCCGGCTCATAACTTAGGTGTCATCCTCAGTCCTTAACGTCTTCCACCCACGCCCCATATCCCATCTGTTTCCAAGGCCCGTGGATTTCACCTTTTCTACATCTCTTGAATAAGCCACCTTGTTTCCGATACTGCCACTGCTTTGGTTTAGGCCTCTCCTTTGAGTGTCACCTTGTCTGTATTTATAGTTTAATTCAGACACTGTCCTCAAAACATCTTCCTTTCTTCCTCAGTGAGTTCTGTGGGCACAGACTCGCATAGTCTTTTTCTCTGTTGCAGCTTTTGTCCTTATTCTAAGCAACGTCAGCAGGCAACATCAGCATGTGTATTGATACTTCCTTGTTAATTTTTCAGTCTTATCAATTTCAATTAATTGTTTCATATCTCACCAAAAAAATTGACTGTTTTCCAGAAGTTCCCTCTACTGTTCTTCTTATCCTCTCAAATTACTCCCAACATCTCCCACTATTTCTTTCTGGACCTTTGTCTGGTGAAGAAGTGTCTTTTCTCTTGACGAGGTAAACCTCTCTGAATACACCCTTCATCCCATCCCCTCCTGACCTCTCTGGCATATTATCCCCATTCATTCTCCAATCTTCAATCTCTCTCTGTGTCAGTTCCTTCCCTGTTGCCTATAGATAATCCCATGCCTGCTCCCGCCTTTAAAAAAAAAAACAACTCGTAGTCCTACAGTCTTGCTTTGTCTTAGTCTTCTCTTCCACTTCTCAGCTGAACTTTAGAAAGCCATGCAGCAGTAGGTGCCTCTACTTCCTTTTCTCTCACTGACTTTTTAAAAAAAAATTTTTTTAGGCAGTTGGGGTTAAGCCCAGGGTCACACAGCTAGTACGTGTCAAGTGTTTGGTCTGAGGCCAGATTTGAACTCAGGTCCTCCTGATTTCAGGGCCAGTGCTCTATCTACTGTGCCACCCAGCTGCCCCCTCTCACCGATTTCTAAACCCTCTGATGTCTGACTCTCAACCTCATCAAATGAAACTGCCTTCTCCAGAGTTAGCAAGTACTGAATCCAAGTCTTATCCTTTTTGCCCTCTTTTTATAGCCTTTGACAAAGTATCATCATATCCTTCTGGATATTCTCTTCTTTAAAGGTTTTCATGACATTGCTGTCTCCTGGTTCCTGGACCCTTCCTACCTATTTGACTTCTCCATGTCAGTCTTCTTTCAGGTTATACCTGTTATCTGTGGATGTTTCCCAAGGCTCTGACCTGAGCCAACTACTCTTCTCCCTTTATGCTATTTTGCTTGGTGATCTCATAGATTCAACTGTTATCTCTATGCAGATAATTCCAGACTTATATATTCAGCCCTAATCTCTCTCCTGAGCTCTAATCCCATATCACCAACTGTCTTTTGTACATTTCGTATTGGATCTCAAACCCAATAAATTAAAATCAAAATTAATTATCTTCCCTTCATTCTTACTCCGCCTCTAAACTTCCCTTTTATTTGTGTTAGTATTCTCCTTGTCACCCACGCTAGTAACCTCTGTATTACCAGTAACTTATCACATGCATTCAGTGGGTATAGGCATTCTATTGTCAAATCTTGTCATTTCTACCTTTATGACTTTTGTATGCCTCCCCTTCTCTCCACTCACATAGTACCTATCCTAGTTATAATAGTAACTACTCCAGTAGCCTTCTTGTTGTCTCCCTTACCTCATCTCTCTCCTTTCCAATTTATCTTCCATTCAGCTGCCAAAATGGTTTTCCCAAAGTATAGATCTGATGATGTTTTTCTCGTACTCAGTAAACCCCAGTAGCTCCCTATTACATCTCTAGGATTGAATATAAATCTGTTTGGCACTTAAAGCCTTTTGCAATCGGGGTCCTTCACACCTTTTCAGTTCTCATGTGTTTTAGTCCTCTTCATTTACTCTTTAATCTAACCACGGTGACCTGTTCAGTCTCACACATGACACAGCAATCTCCTCATGCCTTGTCTTCTGAATTCCTTTTTCATATTCAATGCCTGGGAAATCCTCCACTTTTCTACTTCCTGACTTCCTGTTGTAAGACTCAGCTGAAATCTTACCTTCTCTAGGGGCTCTTTTCTGCCCTACCCCCACTAGTGTCTTCCTTTTGAGATTCTTTTTACATAGTGTATATTTTGTGTGTGTGTGTGTGTGTGTGTGTGTGTGTGTGTGTATAGTTATTTGCATATTGTCTCTCCAGTTAGAATGTGAGCTCCTTGAGGTTAAGAACCATGTTTTTGCCTTTCTTTGTATCCCCAGTACTTCTTACAGTATCTGGCACATAGTGCTAAATAAATGCCTTTTGACCTGCAAAAGTAAACAGCTGATTGGATAAAGGATTGAGTTACTGTTGTGAACTTGTGCAACTGGAAGAGTGTAATTGCCTTGACAGAAATGGGGAAATTCAGATGTGTGTTTAGAGTAGGACAGGTAACATCTGAAAAAAAAGAATTAATTTCAAGAGACAGAAATGAGAAGAGTGTATTCCAGGAATATGACCAGTCTGAATGCATGATGAGTGGAGGGCAGGATTACAGAATCTCATAGTTGGAAAGTACCTTAGGAGTGACCTGAATAAGAATTCCTCCTACAGCATATTCATTGTGGTCATCCAATCTTTGTTGAAAACCTAGAGAGGTTATGTAGAGAGAACTGAGGAACTCTGAGTTCAGATTTTTTTTTCACTTTATTTTTACATAGAACCTACAGCTTCCAGAGGCTCTATTTTCATTAGTTTTGATTACCTAATTTTAAGCCTGCTAAACCTTTGCCTTTGCTACTTCTATATTTTGCTACTTGTTCTGTTTTATGGCATAAAGTAGAATAAGTTTAATCTCTCTTTGACTTGACAGCCCTTCAAGTACTTGATGACGGATGTCAGGGCTCTTTTAAGTCTTCTCTGGTCTCTAAACATCTAACTCCTTTAATTCATTACATGAGATAAAACCAGTTGTTCTTTCTGGTGAAATATAAAGTATATTAAATGAAGTTGTAAAGGCAGATTGGAGCTGGATTGTTGATATCCTTAAATGCCTCACTAGGGAGTAGAATGTAAGCTTGAGGACAGAGACTATCCCTATTTTGAGTTTGTATCTCTATATTTGGTGCAGTGCCAGGCTTGGCATAGAGGAGGTGATTAGTAAATGCTTGTTATTTATCTCCTCCTTGATTCCCTCAACTGAAAAAGATTTTTCCCTCCTCAAACACCATCTCTTTTGGTGAGGGAAGTATCATGAGAACCTGTGGAAGAGATAGTATCTAGAAGGTAAAAGTTTCATTATTTGCAGAGAGGTTAGAAAAGAGAGGATAAAAAAAAGCCATTGAATTTAACAGTACATAAAAGGCCATTCATGATCTTTGGTGAGAGCCATTTCAGTTGAGTGGTGGGGAAGTAAGCCAGATTACAAGGGGTGAAAAATGCATTTGAGATGGGAATGGGGAGACAAGGAGTATAGGCAACCTTTTCTTTGTATTTTGTTGTGAAGGAGGGACAACAAATAGGACAGTTGCTTGAGGAGATAGCAGAGACAAGTGAAAGTTTTTTAATGGTTGGGAGAAATATGGATATATTTGTAGGGAAAGATAAGGAGAGCTTGAAAATTATTAATAATAATAATAATACCTAAAATTTGTATAGTGTTTATATGTGACAAGCACTGTGCTAAGCACTTTACAATTATCATCTCATTTGATCCTGACAACAATCCTGGGAGGGTAGGTGCTATTAGTATGCCCATTTTACTGATGAGGAAACTGAGGCAAGCAGGTTAAGTGACTTGCCCAAATACACACAGCTACTAAGTATCTGAGGCTGAATTTGAACTCAAGTCTTTCTGATTCTAGGTCTGGCATTTTCATTGCAGAGGTCATGCACCATGGCACTGTGGGTATGGAATATGGTGTATATTATCAGAAACTTCTAATATGTTAGTTTTGCTTTTTAAGGAAAAGTCTTTGCTAAAAGGAATCATTGGGTAAAGGAATGGGAAGGGATATGTTGGGAAATGAATGTGTTGTAAAAACAAAAAGTATTAGTAAGAAAAAAGACAAGACAATTCAGTGAGAGAAATGATCAAAGGAGCAAGCTGCTAGAGGAGACAGGATGAGATTCCAAGGAGAGGGTTTGCTATTGGCAAGGAGAAAGACCAGAGAATAGAAGGAGAGAATTAGTTATTAAAGTTGTTTAGAGAGAGAGCTCTTGAGTTTGTATTGAAGCTTTTTTTTTTTCCACTTTATTTTACTCGCTTGTTTTGGCAACGTGGTTATTGTGGAGCTATGTTTTGAATGACTTCGCATGTATAATGGGTGTCATATTGCTTGCCCTCTCAGTGGGTAGAGAAGGGGCTAGAGGGAGAGAATATTGAACAGATTATATGTATATCTTTAGTTGAAAGGGGCCTTAAAAGTTAGGTAGTGTAAGCTATGAATTTTACAAATGAAGAAAGTGTTACCCAGGAAAATTAAGGGGAAAAAAGAAAAATTGGCCTAACCAAGTCACACCAATAGGTGAGTCTTTCAATTCCAGATAAGATACTCTTTATACTATGCCATATTGTGATCATGATCCCATATAACCAGTTTGTGAATTTTAATCATTGAAGAAGGAAGATCACATGTTTATATTTTTCAAATTTTATGTTTTAGTACCTGAGCAGTAATGAATGTGGAAAATACATGGACATTGGCACCTTAGCATCCGATTTGCAAGACATGTATAGGTAAGCAATAAGCAGCTTAGCATGGGAAGGAGGGAGTAAGCATTTATATAGCACCTACTGTGTGCCAGACACTGCTGGGTAATAATACTCATTTGATCTTCACAACAGTCTTGTGAGGGAGATGCTATTATTAGCCCCCATTTTACCATTGAGGAAACTGAGACGAGCAGAGGTTAAGTGACTTTCCCAAGGTCTCATTAAACTGGTAAGTGTCTCAGGCTGGATTTGAACTCAGGTCTTCCTGATTCCAGGTCCAGTCCACTATCCATTGCACCACCTAGCTGCCTTAGTTATCATTCCATCTGCTCTCCATCTTTCCAACAAAATTATAGTTGGTAGCAGCACTCACTGTCCTTAGCAGCCTCTCTATCTTAGAAACTCAGTCATTCTTTTTTTCTTGAGTAATTTTATCCTGTCTGAACTTGACAAACACCAGCAAACTGACCATTTTAATATACAAAGAACAATAAAAAAGATTAGATGTGAAATTGAAATATTTTTGTGAAATTCTTAGCACAGCTCTTGGCATATAGTATGAACTATATACATGTTAGTTGTTGTTACCATCATCATTATTACATATAGCTTTGAAGTATGTAATAAATTCAGTTAGTTTCAAAGCTGCCATGCTTGTTGGTCTTGCTGGACCGTCTTCTGTTCTCATTTATGCATTAGAAAATGCTTCTATGACCCTTCTTTCTTTCTTTTCTTTTTTTGGTATCATTATTGGTAGTCTCTCTTTCTCTCTGAAATTTCTCCCACCCTTTTAATTAAACAAACAAATAACACTTATAACAAATAAAATAAGCAAGCAAAACAAATTGACACTTAGGCTATGTCTGAATTTTTTTTTTTTTGGTGAGGCAGTTGGGGTTAAGTGACTTGCCCAAAGTCACACAGCTAGCAAGTGTTATGTGTCTGAGGCTGGATTTGAACTTAGATCTTCCTAACTCCAGGGCTGGTGCTCTATCCACTGAGCCACCTAGCTGCCCCTATGTCTGAAAATATTATCAAGGCCATCACCTCTCTGTCAACTCCAGGGTCATTGAATAGCTGTGTAACTTGGGACAAGTCAAATTTAACCTATCTTACTCAGTTTTCCTAGTCTGTAAAGTCAGGATAATAATAACACCTACTTCCTAGATTTATTGTGAAAATAATATGAGATAATATTTATAAAATGTTTTCTAAATCTTAAAATTAAAGGTCACGATATTCATCAGAGTTCTTCATTCATTCTTGAGTTTTTTGTGGTCTTAATCCCTACGTCTTATTCATGCTGCTGCTTTTTTTAAGAGCCCTGAATCTAGTTATATCTTTTTCCACAATCACAGCCAAAGACTGTGCCTTAGTCATCTTCTACTTGAACAAATACAGGTATAAGATGATTCCTTCCCAAATTCACTGTCTCCAACCTTTTGTCTTACCAACTTAACCTTTTTAGTTAAAGTAAAAATTCTAGCCTGTGATACACTTCTTCCTTTTATCTATATTTCAGATCTTTTCATCCTTCAAAACTTTGGTGCCAACTTCCTTGATCCCCCAAGATAAAAATCTCTTCAAACCTTTCTAGAATAGCACTTTGGATTTTTCCTTTGTCCTCAACCTCCTTGTGTCATATTTACTCATGTACATGTCATATCTGTCTCTTCCTCTACACCTGACAACACTCTCATAAACACCTTGAAGACAGCCATCAGAACACACACACACACACACACACACACAAACTCAACTTTGTAACGTTTGTGCCTTAATACCTCACATAGTTGGCATTTAATATATGTTAAATTGAATTGAATAGTGTTAGCAAGCCTTTTTTTCGTAAGTTTTTATTGATGTTTTCTATTTTTTATATCATCATAGTTATCCCCAGTATTCCTCCCCTCCAACAGAGCTATCCCATGTTACAAGTAGCATTTTTTCAAAGAGGAAAGAAAAAAATTGGTATATTCAATTGATACATTGAAAAAGTCCTAAAACATACATAGTATGTAACACCTGTTGACCTTTCATCTCCACCAAGCAATAGAGTCTTTTCATTCATATCGTGCTTGATCTCTTTCTGTTACATTTACTTTTGGTTTTTTGTGTATGCAGTTCTTTCCATTTGCATTGTTATAGTTTTTGTGTTTATCTGCTTCACTCTGCGTCAGTTCATGTAGATCTTTCCATGCTTCTCTGTATCACACATCATTTTTTACAACACAGTTATATTCTATTACATTCATGTACTACAATTTATTTAGCCATTCCCCAATTGCCAGGGCATGTACCAGTGGGCTTCCAAATCTTTGCAATCACAAAAAATACTGCTGTAAATATTTTGTTGTTTTGGGGACTTTCCTCTTATCCATGACTTCTTTGGTATATAAGCCCAGTGATGGAATCTCTAGGTCAAAAGGTAAGGATGTTTTAGTCACTTTTTTTTGCATAATTCCAAATAACTTTCCAAAATGCACATACTATTTCACAGTTTCATCAACAATGTATTAATGTGCCTATCATCCCACAGCCCTTCAGATATTTACTGTTGTCATTTTTTGTCATCTTTGCCAATTTGCAGGGTGTGAAGTGAAAATTTAGAGTTGTTTTGATTTGCATTTCTCTTATCAATAGTGATTTGGAGCATTCTTTCATGTGGTTGTGAATACTTTACAGTTCTTTTGAGAACTTTTTATTCATATCCTTTGACTACTTATCAGTTGGGGAATAGGTATGAGTCTAAATATATGTTAATTATTTATATGTCTTGGTACCAAGTTAAATCTTTAAAGAACAAATCTCTTTACATTATCAATGAAATAGTAGTATTAGAAATCCAGCAGTTATTGGGTATTAGGACTTCGAGTGTATATGCTCACTTAATAATGGATGTCGTAGTGGTCAGATTTTACAGAGTGCTCTCTATACATTATTTCATTTGATCTTCACAACAGCCTTGTGAGGTAGGTGCTGTTATTCTTATTTTACCAATGAGTAAATTGATGTTCAGAGAGTTTAAGTCACAGGCCTGTTGCTGCACAGTTTTTAAGTGTAGAGGTAGGATTTGAATTCTGAACTCAGTAATTCCCAGTCCGGCACTACTAATTTTCCCTTCCTAGTACCATTCTTGTATGGAGATAAGGTGCTACTTAAACAATAGCATATTTCCTCGTACCTTCAAGAACTATATTTTTAAAATGAAATTTGACCACTGGTCTTCAAACAATGCAGCTGCTCTTATTGCTCTCTGATGTAGAATTATAGGATCTTAGGGTCAGGAGGAACCTTTGAAATTATGGAGTCCAATCCACTGCTTCTCTACATTACTGACAGATATTTATCCAGCCAGTGCCAATAGATTTCCAGTAACAATTTTGCTCAATAAGCAAGAGTACCTTCTGTTTTTGGGGGGCTTTTTATAGGGTCTTGATTTTTAGAGAAGTATCTCTACTTAGAGAAGTGGTTTGCTAAGTCAATACATCATCTTGAGAACTCATATCTAACACCTAGGAAGTAGAGATTGTTATGGCTATGGATCCTGGGAAGAAAACTCTAAGAAAGGATAACAAAAAATCCACTTTACACACACTGAAATTCACCTTCCTTACAGTAATTAAGTCACACTGTTGATTAATATGTATTTTTTTATTTTTATTTTTTATTTATTTTTTGGTTTTTTTGTGTTGTTTTTTTTTTTAGGCAATTGGGGTTTAAGTGACTTGCCCAGGGTCACATAGCTAGTCAGTGTCAAGTGTTTGGTCTGAGGCTGGATTTGAACTCAGGTCCTCCTGACTTCAGGGCTGTTGCTCTATCCATTGCGCCACCTAGGTACCCTTATGTTGATTAATATTTAGCTTACAGTCAACTGGTCTTTTTGACCCAGACTGTTCTCATTTCACCCCTAATCTTGGGCTTCTGTTTACTTTTTTTTTTTTTGGCCTAACTTAGAACTTCACATCTTTTTCTGTTTGGACAGATTGAAAAGAAGAGACTTAAAAGGTTTTCCCACTGTCAAGCCAAGAAGAAGAAATATGTAATGGTTTCATAAACCTATCATATCTTGCCATGAACGTGTGATTTTGTTATGATAATTATCAAATTATTATCAGAACACCTTTTGGAAGTCTTCTATGCTGAAGGCAGAGAGTAAATGAAAAGTTCTTATAGGATTTAGCCCTGGAAGAGATCTTAGAGCTCATGTAGTCCTATACTGTCAAACTCAAATGAAAACAGACCATAGCTTTAGAGCTGAAAGGGACTCAACCCCCCCCCCCAGCTAGTTCATCTGGTCATCTCATTTAATAGATAAAAATATTGAAGCTAAAGCCCTGAATGGTTAAGTGACTTTGCCAAGTTCAGAAAGGGAGTAAGGGAAAAAATTTAGACCCGAACACAGGTCTTTTGACCTTTGCAGTTGAATTATTTTTACTCCAAATTTAGCTCTCTTTCTGTAGTACCAGAATGCTACTTAGGAAAATGATATTTCAGATTTTGAGCCTGAGTGACTAAGGTAATAGTGCTGCCATCAACAGAAATAGAAAGTTTGGAAGTGGGGAAGGTAGTTCAGTTTTAGAGAGGTTGCATTGTGAGCTGGTGATGTCTGTGTCTGATTCCCAACATGCAGTTGGAAATGCAAGGGGAAGTGTGGACCTTAGAAGTAACCCAGTTGAGGATCACTCAGATGATAATTGAGATCCTTAGAGTGGATGAGTTCACTAGTTGGGAGAACAGAAAGAGAGGAGGGAAAAGGACCAAGGACAAATTCAGGGAAGGCAGAATGAAGAGAAACCGCCAAGGAAGACAGAGAAGGAACTCTTGGAAATACAGAAAGAAGACTAGAAGAAATATCTTCCTAGCAAAATGAGAGAATAAAGGGAAATACACAATTAATATTTAAAACTGGATGTGAATGATAGGTACTCATAAAATGGAAGAGGATAGAATGAACTGGAAAGCAAACTCTGATAACATTATTTACAAGAAACACTTGAAACACAAAGATTCACAAAGTTAAAATGAAGGACTGGAGCCAAATCTATTACCTTTTGGCAGTACTTAAATAAGGAGGCATAACCTGCTTAAATGATGCATCAACATCATTACTTCTCTCTCTCTCTCTCTCTCTCTCTCTCTCTCTCTCTCTCTCTCTCTCTCACTCTCACACACACACACACACACACACACACACATACTCTAATAACAAAGCATATAAATACTTGAAAATTTGATTGAATTGTAGGGAGAAATAGATAGCAAAACTTTAATAGTAAAGGTCCTTAATGTACTCCCTTTTATCTTTACACAAATGTAACTAAAAGATAAACAAGAAATAAGCAAGCAACGTGAATTGAACTTCAGAAAAGTTAGAGATGGTAGGTCCCTGAGAATTACTGAATGGAAATAGAAAGAAATTTATATTCTCCTAAGCTATTTGGAAACTTTGCAGAAATTGACCATATTATAGGGACTTAAAGACCTCCCACCAAAAGATGTTGAGAAGCAAAAATACTAAACATATTTACTGATCACAAAGAAAGAAAATTTAATGAATTTTAAAATAGTTGGAGGTTAACATAATTCTAAAAACTGCAGATCAAAGAACAAATTATAAAAACAATTTAAAAATTACATAAAAGAACATGGCAATAAGAAGACAATGTACCAAGATTTAAGTATTACAGCCAAAGCAGTTCTAAGGGAAAATTTTTAATTTTGCATTACTTTCATCAACCAAGTAAAGAGCAAATCAGTGAATTGGGCATTCAATTTAAAAAAAAAATCTGAACAACACATAAAAATTCTCCAATTAAGTAACAAAGTAGAAATTCTGAAGATTAAGGAAGAGATTAATGAAATTGAAAGTAAAACACCATTAAGTTGATATATAAAATTAGGTGGTTCTTGTTTTTTGAACAAATAGCCTATCTGATTTAGAAAGAGAGGCAAACTAATTTTTCTCACATCAACAATGAAAAAAACAAGCAAGGAAATATGAGACTAAGATTAAAAGATATGAATAGGCAGTTTTGCAAAAAAGAAATCCAAACTGTCAACAACCATATGGAAACAGCGTTCCAAATCACTAATAGAGAAATGCAAATTAAAGCATCTTGGAAGTTCTACTCATCACACTGTACGATGATTTAAAAAAAAAAGAAAATGACAAGTGATGGAGGGGCAGTGGGAAAATAGGTATGGTAGTGTACTTTTAGTTGTGCTGTTAATTGGTTTAGTCCGTAGTTCCCAAAGTGGACAATAACGTCCCCTGGGGTGCTGAAACTGTTGGGGGTGGGGGGAGACTAGTAGCCTTGGATGCTGTTGAGGGGCCTTGAATGAAAATAAGGGTTAACCTAACCTAATCCCAGGGGGGCACTGAGTAATTTTTTTTTTTGAAAAGGGGCTATAGGCCAAATGAGTTTGGGAACCTCTGGTTTAGTTATTCTAGAAAACAAATTAGAATTATTCCGCTGAAGTTACTAAACTGTGTATATGTACCCTGTGACCCATCTGTTCCACTATAATAGGTCTATACCCCAAAAAAAAACCAAAGGGAAAAGGCACGTATAAAAATATTTATAGCAGCTCTTTTTTTGTGGTAGCCAAACATTGGAAACTCAGGGAGTGTCCTCCAGTTGGGAATGGCTAAGCAAACTGCGGTGTATAAGTGTAAAGGAATATTATTACTCCACAAGAAATGATGAAACGTACAGTTTTTGAGGAAACTGTGAAGTCCTATAATATGCTATGGAGTGAATTATGCAGAGTTAAGAGAACAATTTGCGCAACAATAATATAGAGAAAAAGAACTTTGAAAGATTTTAGATCTTTCAAATCTGTGCGATGAGATGCCACAAGTCCAAAGGACTGATGATGAAACATGCCACTTTTAGAGAACTGAAATTGCAGAGACAGGCACACTTTTTTGGACAGTCAATTTGCTTTATTGGGCCATGCGGTTAGGTGTTCAGGGCGTTTTCTTCAGCTCTCCTTTTTGTTTTCCTGAGGGTAGGGAGAGTGGTTAGTGTAAAACAAAGTAAAACAATAAAATAAAAGAATAAACCTGAATAAGCAACAATAACAAAAAAAGAAAATCTGGAAGGATTATCAAGAAATAGAAGTTTCATGTTAATTTCTGAAGAACAGGTGAAATGGATAATCTTTGAACCTAGGCCAGTAGATTTGGGAATTAGGAGGCTGTTGATTACCTGATCTCCCCTAAGATGTTAGTCCTTTCCTCTTTCCAGTTACCTTGTATTTATTTTGAATGTACAATGCCTGGTTCACGGCATGGGACATAGTAGGTGCCTGATAAATGATTACTTCATCGATATTACTGAAGTCTAGCATTCTGAAGTACTTTTTGAATCATAAGACACTGAAATTCAGTGCGTCTTATTCAGTATAATATAGTGGAAAGTGCTGGATTTGGAGTTAGGTGTTATGGTTTCTGTTGTCTATGCAACCTTGGGCAAAAGGCTTATTTTCTTTGGGCTTCAGTTTCCTCATCTATAAGACGAGAGGTTTAGACTCTGAGGTCCCTCCCAGATCTAAATCTGTGATCTTACTTAGGGTTGAGCAAATTCTTCCTGAACATACTGAAATTTACTGTTTTTATTTTAGGTTGCACTACCTTTGTCCTTAGATTTTAAGCTTGTTGGGGCTGGTCTCTGATTTCAGTGCTTTCCTTAGCGCTTTTGCTACTTGATCCTGAAATAATAGAGTTGGAAGAGATCTTAGAAGTTATTTAATCCAACTATCATAGTATTATGTGATTTGTGTGTGCGTAGCGTTTCATGAACAAACAGTACACTGGGCTAAAAAGATAGTGATCTTTTTATTTATCGTAGTGTGATTTTATACTTAAAAGTTAGCAAAACGGATTGTTCCTACTATAAACTTTGTTCCAAACCCTGACTTTGCCTGAGGCAAGAAAAGACTAGATTATCCAAGTCACCTTTTAATAATGGCCAAGTCAGATTGTTGAATTGGTCAGGGAAGTTAACTTTGGACTCCTTCTCTAGCCCTTGAAAGTTAAACCTAACAACTGTTGAATAGTGTAGACATGACCTGTTTCAACTTCGGAATGATATGCAGGAGAAGTAGCTGATTTCTGTTGTGCTCAGGATCTAACCAGGAATCTTAATTTCCACAGCAAGATTTGGATCTAGTAGCTAAAACAAATCTGAGAATGGAATTCTTTGTTTTTTGTTTGTGTTTTTTTTGTTGTTGTCATTTTAGGCAATTGGAGTTAAGTGACTTACTTGCCCAGGGTCACACAGCTAGTGTCAAGTGTTTGGTCTGAGGTCGGATTTGAGCTCAGCTCCTCCTGACTTCAGAGCCGGTGGTCTATTCGCTGCGCCACCTAGCTGCCCCTCAAGAATGGAGTTCTATAAAGCTGCAGCTAAGGCCTGCATGAAACTCTTTAGAGATTTGTTTTTGATTTTTGCATTGTATTAAATGAATTGAGTAAAAAAGTAACAGGGCTAACCTAATGTGATTTTAGTTAGTTTAGGCGCTATTTCACCCAAAGCACTGAGAGGACCTTTAACTGGTAAATTGAGCCACTGAACTTTATCAGTTAAAGTTGAGCTAGACATTTGAAAGATTTAACTTCAGTCGTTTTTGCTGCTACCATTTGCTGAAGAAACTATTACAGTAATCATTTAGATTCCTTGGCTTAGTTTTCAAGCAGGGTCAGATTTTTTGGTGGGAAGGAAATAAGCTTCTCTTCAGTTTGTTTCTAGTGAATGGGCTTTGGGCGTTGCAGAATACAAACCGTGGTGGAACAAAACCCTTGCCTGGAACTTCTTATTCTTTAAGATGTACTCTGTCCTAACTAAGGATTATAGTTATTGGTGTAGCTTATTGCCCTCATAGATTGTAAGCATAGCCAGTCCAGAATGACCTTCTTTATGTAAATTTTGAACCTCTTCAATACCCTGTAAGATGAAAGCTTCTTAAAGGCACTTGTTTGTATATCATAGCATAATATCTAGCATGTATTAGGTGCTTAGTAAATGTTTTAATTTTAATTAATAAATGTGGAATTGAGTTATCACTCTAAAATCCCTTTGGTCAGTCTCTTGGATATGGTCTTGATATTTGGAAAGAGGCTTCATTCCTCTACAGGTTGCACTACTGAGTCATTTCCCCAGAACTTTGTTTATCTTGTCAGCGAAGACCCGGAAGCTCATTTCACCTCTGGACTACTTCTTGTGTTAGAAGTCCCTCTACCCCTGCAGCTTCTCCCTTTGATTGACTGGTTCATGTCAGAACTTCCATTTTAAGGAGGCCCAGACCATACATGTCTTCATTCCTCTTCAGGCTGTAGTCCTGACTCTTCTGTACCATACCTTTCTGATGAGTACTTTAATCCCTACCACCTCAACCTTCCCAGTTTTTCAGCTACTTGTTTTTATGTATGGTCTTACTTCTTTAGATTGGCAGGCTCTTGGAAGCAGAGACTGACTGTCTTTCTGCTTATATCTGTATTCCTAGCACTTAGCACATAGTAATCCTGGCACATATTAAGAATTTAAAAATGCTTGTTGACTGACTGCTAAACTTATTTGTATTGTCTTTCAGTGTCGATTATGGCCGGAGGAAGAGAAATGCTTTTAGAATTCAGGTAGAAAAAGGTGAGTTTCCTGATATGTGTTGAACTACTAACAACAGTTGTAGAAGACATTTCTTATTTAATGGAAACTTGTTTTGTTCTAGTTTTTAGCATAATCAAGAGAGAGAAAGAACTTGAAGACTTAACTGAATTAGAAGATGAACCCCTGGCAAAAAGAGCAAGAAAAAGTCAAGAGTTTAATGAGTGAGTGTTAGAAGAGAGGTGGTTTTATTTATTAATTTTTTATTTTTAATTTAGAGATCATTTTCACGTTCACAGCAGAACAGAAAAAGTTGATTATATTTTTAAAAAATTAATCTTTTCATAATACTTGCCTTTTTAAAAAAAAATGCGTAGGCTTTATTTTAAGTGTCCTTGAAAAAATAAAGTCCCTAATATTGAAGTCAGGGGAGCCCAGACTGTTTGCCCTTTCCATAAAGCCTCCTGAGTTGACCCGTGAATAGAAAAATAGCATTACTTCTACATTTTAAATTAGTTCCCAGTCCCCAGATTATCTCCAGTGGAATATTTAGAACTCTTCACTTAGTTGAGACACAGTGCAAAGATTGGAAAGAAGATAATATAGACTGGCTTTTTCTTAACACTTAGAAGCCTGGGCAGGTTCCTTTGTCTTTGCCTTGGCGAGGAAGACAATAGCTGTGGTTTGCCCTTGAGTTATTTGCACTATTTCCAACTCTGACAAAATGATTTTTGAGGTGAAAGGTTCACCACCAGGACCAAGGCTAGATTATAGAAGCAAGATGGTGAAGCAGATCAGCATACAAGATAGCTTACAAGCCAACAATCTCGCTCAGCCTGAGCTGACTTGCTTACACAGTTTCTGCTTATGGACTCATTAGCTACTGCTCTAGGTTGAGGCAGGAAACAAGTTCTATGTAGAACCAGTTTTTGGAAATAAAAGCCCTCATGACTCTTCCTTTTACGCTAATTATCCGATTTCACTGTCCATTGGTGTGCTTGCCTCTTTAAAAAAGTATATAATAATTTTACATTGTTTCAAAAACTGTTCTGCTTACACGTGCTTTCTTCTAAACTTCCTGCTGTTTCCCTTTGTGCATTTTTTAAAAAATGTTTTGATAGTCCTCTTCTATTTGTACCACAATTGGTAACCCAAACTGCTTCTCCCTCCTCAATTAAAAACTGAGGGGAAAAAACCTGGTAACACATAAAGCAGTGTCAGTCAAAGTTAATCATATAAGTGTCTTGTCCAGATTCAGTGTTTCTTTCTGCACCTTGTGTCCATTAGCTCTGTGGTCTATTGGCAAGTAATGTTATTTATAGTGATGTACGTTTATGCTTATCCTTCAGTGGTCTTGTAAAGGTTTGGTTGGTCATTGCATTGATCAGAGTTAGGCTTTTTAGAGTTGTTTTTTTCTTTACAGTGTTGTTGTATTTGTATAAATTGTTCTCCTGGTTATGCTGATTTCATTTTTCATCAGTTTATAATACCCAAGATTCTTGGAAGTGAGGATGATGATGATAGCTAACATTTAAATAGCACCTACTGTGTGCCAAGCACTGTGCTGAGTGCTTTTGCAAATATTATCTCACTTGAACCTCATAGTAATTGTGGGAGGTAGATGCTGTTATTATCCCCATTTGTAAAATGGGGATTTGTTTTAAAACAGAGGCACAGAGAAGTTAGGTGATTTGCCAGTCACATAGCTAGTAAAATATCTGAGGTCATATTTGAACTCAGTTCTTCCTGGCTCCACTGTACCACCTAACAACCCCAGAAAAAGTCTTCTTTTGTTATTTCTTGCTTTATTGTTCCCTTTTTTGGTTAATTTGGAATACAGTACTCATAAAAAAGATATAGCTGATGACTCTTGGTCTGCCTATTTCATTTCATATATTAATTTTATTACTTATATAGATATTTTTTCAAGAATGTTATCCTAGCTCTCAATAATTTGTGTTAAAAATAATCTGACTTTTACTATCTTTTCTTAAGATACATAGCAAACAAAACAGATGATGATTCAGATGTGGAAGATTTCCCAGATCAACAGGTGAGTCACATGTTTTACCTACCACATTTAAAAAAAAAATCACTGAACTTGGCAAGCATTGTTATCGACAGATGTTGCTTGCAGGATGCTGTCTTCTTACACTTGTCAGATTATTTAGGAAAATATTCATGGCTGACTTTTAAAAAACAAGTCAACCTTTTGAACTTGGTGGTATGGAAAAGATACCATTTAAATTTAAACACTTTAGTTTTGTATTTAAATGGTAATATTTGTTCTAGGAGCTACACAGCTACCACCCTAGTTCAGGTTCTTATCACCTCTTGCCTAGGCTATTGCAGTAAAGTTCCCTAATTGTACTCTTGGGCTCAAGTCTGTCCCCTATATCATCTGTCTGCCAAAGTGATATTCTGAAAGAATGGGTCTGATGCTGAGTAAACTGCAGTGGCTCCCTGTTGTCCCCAGGATCAAATACAAACTCCTCTACTTGGAATATAAAACCACTTACAACATGAACCCACCCTACCTCTCCAACCATATTTTATACATAACTACACTTGGAAGACCAGGACAAAACTTGATTGCCCAAAGAACTTCATTAGTATTGTATACCAGTTCTATATTGGCGTGCTTGCATGGGTTCTGAATAATGGGTGATGCTCTAGTACTTTCCCTGTCACCAGTGTAACGAAGCAGGGCTTTGTGCTTGCTCCCGTGCTTTTTAGCATGATGCTCTCAGCATTGTTGTCAGATGCCTTCAATAAGAAGGAAAATGGTATCAAGGTCGGCTACTGCGCTGATGATAAATTATTAAACTTCAAAAGGCTAAAGCCAAGACTAGAGTGGAAGGAGAGTTGGTGTGTGACTTTTTGATGATTTTGATGATCATACACTCAATGCAGCCTCTGAGGCTGAGGTGCAGGAATTGATTCTCTGCTGCTTGTGCTAATTTTGGTCTTAAAAGTAATACCAAGAAAACAGATTCTCTACCAGCCAGCACTGTACAACCCACATGTGGAATCATCAGTTACAGCAAATGGAGAAAATTTGAATGCTGTGGATAAGTTCAGTTACCTTGGCAGTATACTTTCCAGGTTTGTCCACATAGATGATGAGGTTGATGCATGCGTTGCCAGAGTTTACTTCAGCATTTGGGAGGCTCCAAAGGAAATTGTGGGAGAATAGAGGTATTAAGCTGCCTATTATACTGAAAGTCTACAGAGTTGTTGTGCTGACTCCATTGTTGTATGCCTGTGTAACCTGGACAGTCTACCAGCGTCATGCTAGGAAACTGAATCGTTTCCATTTGAATTGTCTTAGGAAGATTCTGAAGATCACCTGGCAAGATAAGGTGCTGGACGTTGAGGTCCTTTGTTGCGCTGAACTGCCAGGCATTCAAACTCTACTTCAGAGAGTACAATTCTGATGGGCTAGCCATGTTGTTCAAATTCCAAGCGTATGTTTGCCTAAAAGACTTTTATGGAGAAGTCACACAAGGCAAGTGTGCACATGGAAGTCAGAAGAAGAGATACGAGGACACTCTCGAGGTCTCTCTGAAGAATTTTGGAATCAATTGTAAGACAGGGGAGACATTGGCATAGGACTGTCCAGCAGGGTGTGCCTGCATCAAAGAAGGCACTGTGAGCAAAGCAGAGTTGCAGTAACTCAAAAGAAATGTGAGATGCACAAATTTAGAGACATTTCCACTCCAAATGTTCATACGGATTGCTTTTTCCCCAATCGGTGGTCTGCTATAGCCTTCTGAACTTTTATTGGTCTGATCGGCTATAGTCAGACACATTCTACCTTGGCCCTGACCTAGTGAGGTCATTTTGGTCCTCTATGAACACAAAGAACAACAACCAGCCACAGAACTACCCCTCGTACACTATGGTCCAGCCAATCTGACCTTTTTTCCCTCTCATTGCTGTACCTTTGTGATGTCTGTCTTATATCCCTGGAATGTACTCTCTCTTTATTTCTGCCTGTTAGAATCCCTAGTTTCCTTCAAAGCTTGAGGGACATACCACCACCTATATAAGAGCTTTCCTGATCCTTCCAGTTGCTCTTCCCCTCGCCCCCTCCCCTTACCTTTTAGTTCATATATATTTTGTATCAATATGTGTGTATGTAGGTTTTTTCCCCCTGAAAGAATGGATGCTCATTTATGTCAGGGACTGTTTGATTTATGTCTTTATATCCCTAGCGCCTGACATAGTGTAAATTTGCAATAATAACTACTTAGTAAATGATTTCATTTTATTTTGATTTTTTGTGTGTGTGAGGCAATTGGGGTTAAGTGACTTACCTAGGGTCACACAGCTAGTAAGTATCGTGTCTGAGGCCAGTTTTGAACTCAGGTCCTCCTGACTCCAGGGCCGGAGCTTTATCCACTGCACCACCTAGCTGCCCCAGGAATTTTTATTTTATTTTATTTTATTTTGATTTTTTAATAAATGGACTAGACATAAAGAGCTTTTGTGTATGGCATACTCACTTTAACATATCTAGGTATTACAAAAGACACTAGAGAAATCCATTGGTTTGAACCTTTGAATAATATGGATATTTATTATTTTCCTAGAATTTGAACTGGGTTGGTTCCATTAAAGGACTAGAAATTGTCATTTTCCTTTGCAAATTTTAACCGATAATCAGTTCATAGTTGCTGGCAGCAGTATTTGAGTATTCCCTATTTGTATTAGAATCCTGGAATTTTTTTTATTATCCCAGGATCTAGTATTATAATTTGCATATTGTGGTCACTTAATGAATTGTTGCTGGGTCAATCAATCAAAAAGATTTATTAAGCCTTTATTGTATGTCAAGCACTGTGCTAAGCACTGGAGTTACAAAGGAAGGTAAAAACATGATCTCTGCCCTTGAGGAACTCATTCTAGAGGGGGAAACCACATGCAAATAATAGTGTATGTGCCAAATGTATATGGAGTAGATTGGAAGTAATTTCAGAGAGAATCTCCTAGTGTGGGGAGGGATTGTCATCCTTCAAAAGGTGGGGTTTAAGCTGAGTTTTTTTTTGTTTGTTTTTTGTTTTTTTGGTTAGGCAGTGGGGTTAAGTGACTTGCCCAAGGTCACACAGCTAGTAAGTGTTTTGTGTTTGAGGCCAGGTTTGAACTCAGGTTCCTGAATCCAGAGCCGGTGCTCTATCCACTGCGCCACCTAGCTGCCCCAGTGTAAGCTGAGTCTTGAAGAAAGCCAGAGAAGCTAGGAGTTAGAGATGAGAAGAGAGAACATCCTAGACATGAGAAACATCCAGAGAAAAGGCACAGAATTGGGAGATAGAAGGTTGTGTTCAAGGAACAGGAAGTAGGTCAGTGTAACTAGATTGGAGTTCATGAAGAAGAGTAAAATTTTAGAAAGGGGATTTGGGAGTGGTAGGGTGGTGGTGGAGGGAGTGAGACAGGGAATCAATTAGATATAAAAGAGCTGATTTGCTTCTAGTGAGGAAGGACCCACTTGAGATTATGTGATATATATTTTAGTGGACCAATCAGCATGGTTTAGTTATTTTCTCCAGATTTTTTCAGCAGCATGTTAATAGGAATGAAGGAGTATGATGGCAGGAGCAATTCCAAGTTTGAGATTTAGCAAGATGTGATGGACGATAGAAAAAGTGGACAAAGGATTTCTGTTTAGAATAGAGTTGAACTATTAGGGAAGGGAGAAGAATAAAGCCAGTTGCAGGGATAATGGCTTAGGGAAAGGTCTGAATTGGAGGATTTTAGATGATGGAGGAAGAACAGCTTTAGGGATCATAAGTCAAGGCAGCAAACATTTATTAAGTGATTTAAAATGGAGCTGCTAGGGGTATAGGGATCTTTTAAGTGACAAGGTTGATGTGACATAGTGGCTAAAGAAGAGAGAGTCAGAAGTGGGCCCTAGAAAGGAATAAAGGAATGGTAAAAGATTATGATCAAAAAAAGGGAATTTCAGGTTCATGAATATGGAAATCAAGATCTTGTGAGTAATGACAACATTAGGAGCATAGTTGTATATAGCAGAGTTGTTGTGGAGGAATAGATCTTGGGAAATGAGTAGATTAAACTAGTGGGGAGTTAAGGTATTTGAGGGAACATCAGTATGTATTTTGAAGTCCCCTAGTCAGTGATAAGAGATTATGATCAGATAAAGGAATTTTGGAGTTTATGACCGTTGAAATGCATCACTTTTGTATGATGCTGAGATCAAGGGTCTGACTTACCTGTGTATAGCAGAGGTGAAGTAGAGGAGTAGGTCAATGAATGGGACATGAATAAGTTGAGTGGCTTCAAAGTAGGGTCTTTAATGGAATGTAAATATATATATATATATATATATATATATATATATATATATATATATATGAAGTCCCCAAGTTATAGGACTACTCTGCATTAGATCTAGCCAAAGGATCATCCATTTACAGCTGGGGGGGACCTTAGAAGTTATTTAGTCCATTTCACCAGTGAAAGAACTGAAGCCCTGAAAGATTCAAGACATTTGCCTAAGATCCTGCATATGTATAGTAGTAAATGACATAGGAAAGGACTTTATATCTTAGAGTGACTGGGTTATTAGTAATAATATGTAATATTAATATTGTTTTTCAAAAACGTTGATGAAGTGTTTTCACTACCATCCTTTACTTGAACTTAAGCTACTGTTTTCAGAGATCCTTGTTATATCAGGTCTTTTTTTCTGCTTTTCTTTATAAGACTACATGGCTCTTTGTCAATTCCGCAAAATATATCAAAGCTTTGATTTTATGCTACTTTTCTGATAAAAAAACCCGACAACAATTTTCTCACTTCAGTTAGAGTAGCTTAAGTTGTTTAAGTATGTTCTTAAAAAATGATGCTTCTTACTAATTCAGTTATGAGAACACAATTTACTTTATAGCTGATGTGAAGTTAGAGCTTTATTGTGGTTCCTAAAGTTGAAAAGCTTTAGTTTGGACTGATACTAAGTGATGAGTAAGGGAATTTTTATTGTAAACTACTTGTTTGTGAAATCATTTTATTTTAATGTTTGAATGTAAATGGAAGTGTCATGCCAATATAAGACCTTTGTTCATATAGTCAGTATTTTCCTACATGTTTGTGGATTCATTTACGTACTCTTATTTTTTGCAGTCTGCAAATCACATGAACAACTCTCTGCTGTCATTGTACCGGAAAGGAAATCCTGACATTTTACGAGAAAGTCCTGCAGTTGAACAAAGCAAAAATAGTCTCTCTATGCCAAAGAATGTCTCGACAACACCTGCTTTTACCAGGATTTCTGAAGGTGGATGGTTTATTGACAAAACCCCAAGTGGAAAGAAAGAGAATGCTTTTTTAGACCTTTTAGATGAGCAGGGCAACCATAAGAAGCCAGTTTCTGAGTTACAGGTATTTGTATTTTAATAGTTCAGCCTTATTTTCCAGGAGCTTATTGTAGCCTTCTGACTCATTGTCCTTAAGTGGATACTTTTTTGAGTAGACATTTCTCCTGTGTGAAATAAATAGGACTTTGCTATATTCCCTTTAACCTGTTAAGATTTAGTGGGTATCTGGAGGTCAGGTTCCAATGGTATGATTTTCTTTTACTTGGTTGATGATTAGTCATGAAAAGAGCTGTGAAAATATGCTTTGTAGAATAGTAATTTTTAATTCCAGATGTCCCCATATGAATGGGTGTATTGAGAAAATAGCCAGAATGAATAGGTATCACTGTTATCTGATTCTTTATAATGCTGTCATAGAGAAGGATGTTAAAGACTAACCTTTATTGAGTGAAGTATGCCTTTTTTCTTTGGCTTTGTGATCAGTAAGTTTGAATATTTTTTGTATATCATGTGATTTGCTTAACATCAGATCCGGTCAAGCATCTCTTCAAAGATTCTTGTTCATTGGCTACTTTTATGTAGAATAATAATATCATAATATTGTTTGACCCATTTTTGGTCTGTTGGGAACCTGTATCCCAGATTGTCCAAGGAAATCCTAGTGAGAGACACAGCAGTTTCCCTTGACCTGACTCATATAGATTCCTTTGGTTCCTGCTTGAGAGTATGAGACAATAGAACTGAATGGCTCAGTTCTAAATGACTCCAGAAATATTGGTTCTAAGTTGGGATTGTAAATAAATTTTGGTCAAGATTATCTGTGCCCATTATGAACTTATGAAACCTAAGCTTCAGAGCTTTTTGGGCTTAGATCTGATTCCCCAAGACTTTTGGGTTCCAGATCTGTACCATTTATTCTAATTTGGAAATTAACTCACCTTAAGAAAGTGGGACCTTTAGCCTTATGAATTTTCTTTTCTTCTCATGTCTCACCTGATCTATTTCATGATAGTATTTCAGGATATTATCTCAGATAGAAATTGCTAGAATCCAAGGCATCATCTTAAGCAACTCTCTAATAGCATTGATTGTTTATCTGTTTAGCCCAAATTTCTCACTTCTAAATTCAAATCCCCCTCCACTGAAGTATTTGGAAAATTTTGTCATTTGTTTGAAAATTTTGAAAAACGTGAGACAACATAATTAACATTTCTGAAACCAAATAGTTTTATGATTTGGAATTCCTGGCATCCAGCTTAATTACAGAGTAAAGAATGTTAGAGCTTATTTAAGATCACTACTGATTATCATTTTAAAGAAAGCTCTGTTTATTACTGTGCTTTCTAGTGTTTTTAATGTGAATGAGTATTGTCTTTTGTCAAAAGCTTTTTCTGGGGGCAGCGAGGTGGCACAGTAAATAGAGCACCATCCCTGAAGTCAGGTGGACCTGAGTTCAAATCCTGCCTCAGACCAAACACTTGACACTTTATTAGCTGTGTGACCCTGGGCAAGTCACTTAACCCCAGTTGCCTAAAAGCCAAAAAAAAAAAGCTTTTTCTATATCTGTCAATGTGATCATATGATTTTGTTGTTAATATAGTCAATAACATGGTCAAATATTGCATTACTTGTATAAATTGCATTATTGCTATAAATCCAGCTTGGTTAAATTGTATGATCTTTGAGATATACTCTCTTTCTGATATGATACTCTTCTTGCTAGGATTATGTTTAAATTTTTTGAATCAGTTTTCGTTAGAAAAAAATGACCAATAGTTTTTTTTTTCTACTTAGATTCTCCCTAGGTTAGGTATCAAGACCATATTTGTGATAGGATTTTGGTAGGGTTTCTTCTTTATCCAAACAGTTTCTATGGTATTGGAATTAATTGCTCTTTTGATAGAATTCACTTGCAAAACCATTTGGTCCTAGGGAGTTTCTTAGGCAGTTCATTTCTGGCTTCTTCATTTTCTATTTCTAAGATAGGCTTATTTAAGTGTTCTATTTCCTATTCTGTCAAGCTGGGCAGTTTATATTTTTGTAACTATTCATCTATTACATTTAGATTGTCAGGTTTATTGGCATATAATTGGGCAAAATAGCTCTGAATAATTGCTTTTATTTCATTGGTTATAAATTTACTTTTTTCATTTCTGGTAGTGATAATTTGGTTTTCTTTTTAATCAAATTTACCAGTGGTATATTTTATTTTGTTTTCTGTTTTTCAAAAAACTAGCTTCTGGTTTTATTAGCTTAATAAAGTTTTGTTGATTTTTTAAAAAATTTTCTGTTTTGTTAACTTCTCCTTTGATTTTTTAGGATTTCTATTTTGTTGCTTAATTGGAGTTTTAAAATTTGTTGTTTTTCTAATTTTTATTTTTTAGTTGCACAATCAATTTGTTGATCTGTTCTTTCTTTTATTGACGTAAGCATTTAGTGATATAAATTTTCCCCTAAGTACTTCTTTGGCTGCATCCCACAAATTTTGGTATTTTGTTTCATTGTTGTCTTTATCTTTAATGAAATTATTGATTGTTTCTGTGATTTGTTCTTTGAATCACTCGCTCTTTAAGATTAAGTTGTTTGGTTTGAAATTACTTTTTAATATCTGATTCAAAGGTTCTTTATTGAATGTAATTTTTATTGTATTATGGTCAGAAAAAAAGATATTTTTAATTTTTCTGCACTTGTTTGTGAGATTTTTATGCACTTACTCCTGGTGGGTTCACCATAGCTGAGAAATAGGTATGCTCCTTTGTATTCCCATTCAATATTTTCTAAAATTCTCTTCATCTCTTTAAACAGTTTCACCAATAGTGCATTAGTGCCTCCATTTTCTCACATCATTCCAACATTTGTCTTTTTTTTTTTGTCATGCTGGCTAATTTGATAAATGTGGGCTCATAGTTGTTTTAATTTGCATTTCTTTAATCAAGTGTGATTTAGACATTTTTTCATACAGTTATAGATAGTTTTGATTACTTTGTCTGAAAACTACCTGTTCATGTTCTTTGATCATTTATCGACTGAGGAATGACTCTTATTATTGTAAACTTGACTCAGTTCTCCTTATATTTGAGAATTGATGTCTTTATCAGAGAAACCTGATGTAAAAATTTTTTCAGTTAGGATTACAAACTGTATATTTCTCTCCATCCTGTTTTCCTCCCTTTTCATCCTATTTTCTCTCTCCTTTTATCCTATCCAACCTCAAAAGTGTTTTGCTTCTGTCTTTTACCTATCTCAATCAGCCCTGCTTTCTATTCCCTCTCTCTCCTCCCTTCCCTTTTCTTTATCCTCTTCCCCTCCTACTTTCCTGTAGGGTAAGATAGATTTCTATACCCAACTGAGTGTGTTTATTGTTCCCTCTTTGAGCCAATTCCAACGAGATTAAGGTTCACTTGCTCCCCTTCACTTCCTCTATCTTCCCCTACACTGTAAAAGCTCTTTCATGCCTCTTTTATGTGATAGAATTTACCCCATTCTGCTGCTCCCTTTTCCTTTTTTCCAGTGCATTCCTCTTTCTCACCCATTAATGTCATTTTTTTTTAGATAATCATTCCATCATATTCATCCACTCACACCCATGCCCTCTGTCTGTGTATACTCCTTCTGATTGCCCGAATAATGAGAAAGTTTTTAGGAATTATAAGAATCATTTCTTTTTGTAGGGATGTAAACAATTTAAATTTATTGAAACCCTTATGATTTCTCTTTCTTATTTACCTTTCTGTGCTTTTCTTGAGTCTTGTATTTGAAAGTCAGAATTTCTGTTCAATTTGGGTCTTTTTATCAGGAATGCTTTGGGGGGCAGCTAGGTGGCGCAGTGGATAGAGCACTGGCCCTGGATTCAGGTGGACCTGAGTTCAAATCCAGTCTCAGACACATAACACTTACTAGCTGTGTGACCCTGGGCAAGTCACTTAACCCCATTGCCTAACCAAAAAGAAAAAAGAAAAGAAAAGGAATGCTTCAAAGTCTTCTATTTCATTGAATAGCCATTTCCCCCCTAAAGAATTATACTCAGTTTTACTGGGTAAGTGATTCTTGGTTGTAATCCTAGCTCTTTTGCCCTCCAGAGTATCATATTTAAAGACCTTTTATCCTTTAATATAGAAGCTGCTGAATCTTGTATTATTCTGACTGTGGCTGTACAATATTTGAATTGTTTCTGGCTGCTTGCAATATTTTCTTCTTGACCTGAGAACTCTGGAATTTGGCTATAATATTGGAAGTTTTCATTTTAGGATCTCTTTTAGGAAGCGCTTGGTAAATGCTTTCAATTTCTATTTTGCCTTCTGGGTTCTAGAATATCAGGGCAATTTTCCTTGATAATTTCCTGAAAGATGGTCTCTCTTTCCTGAATCATCCTTTCTCATAGATTTTTCTTATCTTTACCTTTTTTTGGCCTTTGTATTGAAGTCATCAAGTATTACAGTGTATACTGATTTAATTTGGAAGGACATAACAAGTTCTTTGTAGAGTCCTTTTCATCTTTGGCTAAGCAACTGATGTTTATATATAAGCTTCAGTTATTTTTATGGTGTTATTTTTGCAAATACATCTCATTGGACCAGCTATCCATCCCATGAAATCATGTTCCATGTGGCTTTTTGGACATGATAAAACTTATTCTGCTGTTTGTTTTCTTTACTTCTCAAAACAGCACACGTGCCATTCTTTCGTTTAACTGCAACGTCCTTTCTTCTTCTGGATTCATTTGTAGAAGAATGTCAGGATTGATAGGATTCAGTTCCTCTAGCAAGATGTCCTTTTGCTGGTGACCAAACAAGGATTTCACTTTTAAGGGTACCAAGCACCTAAATTCTTAAATTCCCCAAACTGCAGGATTCCTCATTCTTGCTGCCCCTGTCACTTGAATTTTAAGGAAGCCACAGAAGATTTAGGGCCATTTTGCAATTTTCTTAGTTTCATAGGTAGTTATGGCCCAAAAAATGGATTATTCAGGTGGCTAGGTGCTGATGATCTGCCTCTCCCATTGCAAGATTGGTCTTCTTTAAATAGACCGTGTCTCTTGCTGAGGATAGTCAGTTTCCAGCATGGTAGAAGTATCCAAAGCTTATCCTCTGCTATGATAGAACCAAGGATCACCTCCTTGCCATGATTAGGCATTGGAGTAGGACACTATGGAGGTTCTACAATGTTATAATATATCTAAAAATCTATTTTAAAACCTTTCTCAGTAGAAACATGTGAATTTTATGATACTTGTCAAGTGAAGCATAGATAGCAAAGCAGCATATAACTAGGATGAGGAAAGGTATGGCAAGACCCAGAAGGTAATGGGGTTAGAGTATGTCAGGCCAGACTGTGTAGCATATATTATAGGAATCTGTTCAGACTGAAATTGATTTAGTTTGGTGAACCAAGAACCAAAAGGAGCTTTGGTGAGGAACAAGGAGGTCAGCAAAGGGTGGAAAGTGTACCTATGTTAGGAACATCTGGAAGGTAAGCTCTTTTGAGGTTTAATAGAGCTGAAGTAATTTGGATGCTTGAATTTTAGTTGGCTTTTTTCTCTTCTTTTCTACTTGAATATAGCCAAGAACTCTTGATGTCTGAGATAAAAAATGTGAGAGGCAAGAACAAGTGAAATTCTTGGCAGTACCCTTTTCTAAAGATGTTAAGGCTTTTTCTATTGTATCTTCAAAGGTGGCTTAAGTAAATATTTTTAAAACTGCATGTAACTGATTACTCGTACAAGGTATTATTTCATTTGGTGTCTCTCTAGGATCCAAAAGATGATTCTCTTCTGGAAAGTGAAAAAAAAAGAAAAAACAGGCTTAAAAGAACCAAGAGGAAAACTGAGGATCTTCAGAAAGTAGATGGAGAAATAGAAAATGTTTTGCAAAGAAAAGGTTAGATTAATGAGTAGTTTACATTTATGTGGGTGGTTAAGTGGTAGTAATGTATCATTATTTCATATTTAGCTTTAAATTTCAGGAAACTACTTTGGGAGAGGGAGATGCAGGGTCCTGTGATTTTAGATTTATACGGTGGGGGTGGGAGTATAAGGAAGCATATACTAGAAAATATTTCCTTATCTGTAGTAGTTTACTTAGTAGAGGTTATTAAGTAGATTGCTGTTGACTTGCTCTGAATTCTTCATGCCCCTTCTTTTCTGCTTGACAGCCAGATCTCAAACACTAGAGCTACAGATCCCAGCTGTGAAGTTTGAAGATGTAGGGGGCAATGATATGACACTGAAGGTTAGTTGTACTGTAGAATATGATTTCATCTTGCTATGCTGCTAGTGACAGAAGGAAACATACCACAATGTTTTTGCCTTTGTCAAATGTGTGTCCATAGTGAATAAAAACTTGAGGTAGACCAGCCTGCCTTTTGCCTTTTGACTTTATTGAGGGACAAAAGAAATAATTGATATAAAGCACAGCATCCTTGACTTAAGGTCATTTGAGTTGTACTTTGACAAAGTTGCTTGTTTTAAAAATTAGACATTTAATTCAGCTTAAATGTATTTCTCCCTTTGGCCATCTTAGCATAAGCTGTGACATATTAGAAAGGCTGTTGAACTTAAAGTCAAGTGAAGTTGGAGTTAGAATCTCACCTCTGATCCCTTATTTGTTGTATTACCATGGGCAAGTCACTTAACCTACTGCATTTGAAAAATTTTATACCTGTAGAGCATACCTCACAAGATTGTTGTGCTGATCAAATTAGATAATATACGTAAAATGCTTTGCAAACCAGTATTATTTCCTTCTCTCTTGACAGGAAGTGTGCAAGATGCTTATCCATATGCGTCATCCTGAAGTATACCACTACCTTGGTGTAGTACCACCTAGAGGATTTCTTTTACATGGACCTCCAGGTTGTGGAAAAACATTACTTGCGCAAGCAATTGCTGGGGTAAGTGAATGTTGATGCCTGCTGTTTCTCTCTTTGAACTTCCTTAATTTATTTTGTGTTGGTGTCAGGAAGAGTGCAGTTGTCATTTAGAAAAGTTTCTCTTTTTCTTAATTTAAAATTGATTGAATTTGTGCTAATTTATAAGGGTGGCAAATGAAATGGGCATTCCAGTTTAGTTTTCAGGATTTCTATTCACTTAATTCCTAAACTGATAATGACCAAAATTGTTATCTGACTGCTTTTTGCTCTGGATGACATTTTGGGTAGAATAGGACTATATTTCCTTTTCTAATAGAGCAGTAGTTGGTAAAGGTAAACCACCTCTAAGATGATCATAATTGCCCTATTTATTGCCATTGGTACAGCTGGCTTCAAATATAGCATCTTTCCAGTGATGAGGCTTCTCTCCTCTCACCTCTCTCCATTGTTTCGTCAGTTAAAAGTGGGAAAAAAGTTTTTGGTATGTGTCAGATCACCTGTAGTTTCTGTTCCCTAGGCAGAGGACATTTCAAAATATGTTGGCCCAATCTAGAGTTGGGAAAGATTATAACTTCTTTGGTTGCATACCAGCTTTTCAGGGGGAAGAAAATAATCTTCAAGCTTTCCTCTGCCAGTGGTAGAATTAAAAACCCTCAGGCACTGTGTCCAAAAAAGCTAATATTAAAACAGAATCTTGATTAAAATATGTTTCTTTTTCATTGGGCCAGTATATAAAGCTAACAATTCCTTGGAAATTGGGGCTTAAAAAAAAATTAGTTTGTTTCTGTTGGCTGGGTCAGAAGGAAATAATTTAGTTTGAAACTTGGCAGTTTGCATCATTCTTTTGTGTGTTTATATTCAGGAGCTTGAGCTGCCAATTCTTAAAGTTGCTGCTACTGAGATTGTGTCTGGATTGTCAGGGGAGTCTGAACAGCAGCTGAGAGCACTCTTTGAACAGGCAGTGGTAAGTGAAGGTGTCTGCTAGCTACACAAGAGGCCATTTCATTAGGAAGTTCTGTTCAGTTTAGTCTTTTCTCCCGTTTCTGCAGCATCACCACCATTTGCTCATTTCACGGAGTTCATTGACACTGATTGCCATACCTGCTGGTGCAGGAAAGAGTTGGGGAGGACTTCTAAGACATCAGAGTAGTACCTTGTACCCAGCAGCCTCATGACAAAAACTTGATTGGATAGAGACAACCTGCAGATGACTTTTAGAGACCATTTGAATGTCCAGGAGAATACTACATATCTTATATTGACTTTCACAGCAAAAGAAAGCCAATTGTAAACTTGAATGTAAACTGTCTTGTGGCTAGTAGAATTTAAGGTCTTATCCCTGGTGAGGAGGAAATTCAGTTATGTTTTACTAAAAGGATTCTGGATTATTTCTGCATTATTTAAAGCTTAAGTTATTAAAGGTTTAAAAAACTAAAACAACCCAAGAATATTGCAGAGACATATATAATAATGTGATATTTATATTCAGTTAAAGTTTGTTCCCACACTTGGTTATTTACTAGTCATTACAGTGATTAATTCTTTAATGAAAACTAGGGACAAGTAAATTTTCTATATTATTTGAAACACAGTTTGTTACGTCTAATGAATATGTCCAACTTAACTAGAAGTACTAAATTATGCATGGAAATGAGAAATTCTGCTGCAGCAGTAGCTAAAGGAACATATGGGAAACAAAACAAGGCGGGTAGGTGATTTATTAGGTTTGATAAGAGATTCACACTAAATAGGGAGGAGACAGTACAAGGTAGGAACTAGAAGAAGATACAGTTAAAATTCTTGTCTTGTTTTGGCCCTTCATTTTATTTATATATATATATACATATATATATATATATATAGTGGAGAGAATGCTGTGGTGAATTATATTTGTGACGTGACTTTTCTTTATAACATTTTAATTTAAGGTGGAATTGGAATCTTTATATTTAAAGAGACAAATGTGGCTCCAGGTTACTAGTCTTGTTTAAAAATTAGGTTAGTGGACTTGGAATGAAGAAGACCTAAATTTGAATTCTGCCTGTGATTTTACTAGCTCTCTTACCACGGACACCTAACCTCATTGAGGTTTCCATCAGTGTGTGTGTTTTCCCCACAAACATTTGTAATTTGGAAGAGAGCTAGAAAGTGAATATAGCCAGGCTTTTATTTTAAATAAGATGTGTTCTGTTCACGATTTTGCATAATATTAGCCTTTTTGTTAGTCACCAAGCATTTATTAAGCACTACTATGTGCCAGACACTATGCTAACATCTTTACCCACCAAACCTCTTCTGTCCTTAACCCATTGTATCTACCCTCCCCCCCATAGTCCTAGTTTTGAAGGAATAAATATTGGCTTCAACAGTAAGTTTAAGTTCTAGATACTCTTATTCTCTAAAACAGCATTGTAAAGAGGTCCCTGAACATCACTCTTCCCCATGTGTTCTGTGATCCAGTGATACTTATCTCCTTGCTGTTCCTCACATATCATCCAGGTAGTCAATCATTAAGCATTTATTAAGTGCCTAATGTGCCAGGCATTGTGATAAGTGCTAGGGATACAAAAAAAGGCAAAAGACAGTTCTAGCACTCATAATCCAGTGGAGGAGATAGCAGGCAAACAGTTATATATAAGATAAATAGAAAATAATTAAAAGAGAAAAGGCACTAGAATTAAGAGAGATTGGAAAAGGTTTCCTGTAAAAGGTGGGATTTTACTTGGTGCTTCAAGGAAGTTAGAAGGCAGAGATGAGGAGGGAGAGCATTCCAGGCATGGGGACAGCTAGTAAAAATGGCTAGAGCCTAGAGATGAAGTGTTTTGTTTTTGTAATAGCAAGGAGGCCAATGTCAATGAATTGAAGAGTATACGTTGGGGGGGAGGAGAGTGCTTGTAAGGTGTAAGAAGACTGGAATGTAGGGGTGGACTAGGTTATAAAAGGCTTTGAAAGCCAAACAAAAGATTTTATATTTGCTCTTGGGAGGTGATAAGCCACTAGAGTTTATTGAATGGGGAGGCGTAACATGGTCATACCTGTGCTTTAAGAAAATCAGTTTGTCAGCTGAATGGGAGATGGACTGGAGTGGGGGTAGACTGGAGGCTGGCCAACCTACTAGAGGGCTATTGCAGTAGTTCAGGTTTGAGGTGATAAAGGCCTGCACTGGAGTGGGGACAATGTCAGATGTGAGAAAGAACTGTAGTCAAGAGATGTTACAAAAATCCACAGGCCTTGGCAACAGATTGGATGAAGGGGAGTTGAGATACTGAGGAATTGGAAATGACACCTAGGTTGTAAGCCTGGGTGTCTGGGAGGATGATGATACTTTCAACATCAGGTTGGAAATTTGGAAGGGGAGAAGGTTTAGTGGGAAAGATAATTAGTTCAGTTTTGGACATGTTGATTTTAAGGTGTTTACTGGACATCTAGTTTGAGATGTCTGAAAGGCTGTTGGAGATGGTTAGGGCTGAAAAGGTAGATTTGAGAGTCATTACTGTAGGGATAATAATTAAATCCATGGGAGCTGTTGAGATCACCCAGTAAAGTAGTATAGATAGAGAAGAGAAGAGGAACCAGGACCAAGCACTATGGGACACCCAAGGTAAATGGGCATGACCTGAATGAGTTTGCAGCAAAAGGAAATAAGAAGGAGCAGTCATAGTTAGGAAGATAATCAAGAGAGAGTAGTATTCCAAAAACCTGGAGACAAGATGGTATCAAGGAGAAGAAAGTATCTTCAGCAGAGAGTTCAAGAAGAATGAGTTTTGAGACATGACGCTTCATCTCCTGACGCAAGCATTTTCACTGACCATCCCCTGTTAGTGGAATTCTCTACCTCCTTATCTCTGCTTCTTGTTGTCCCAGGCTTCATGTCTCAACTGAAGTTCTACCTTCCGCAAGAAGGATTTCCCAGTCCTCCTTTAACCCCAATTTATCCCGTATATATCTTTTTTGTATGTGGTTGTTTGTGTGTTGTCTCCCCCATTAGAATATCAACTCCTTGAGAACAGGGACTGTTTTTTATCTTTCTTTGTATCCCCAGCACTTAGGACAGTGCCAGGCAAATAGTAGGTGCTTAATAAATGCATGTTGACTAACATCTTTATTTTTACCAACCTCTGAAATTTGGCATTTTTTTTCATTTCTTTAAAAAAAATTATCCTGAAAAGTGGTCCATAAGTTTTACCAGACTGCGAAAAGAGTCCATGGCCCAATAAAAAAGTTAAGAACTTCTGCTCTAAAGTGCATATCTTTATTTTTAACTCATATACACCGTGTCAGAATCCATTTCTAAAAAAAGAACAAGGGTAAACTGTTTATATTCTATACCTTAGGGTTTGCCATCTTCCTTTTGTAACAACATGCCTCAAAATGAGCCTCTCTCTTGATATTTATATTAAACTACATTTCATAGAAGTACATAGACAACCAAGTTGAGTATTAGGACTGAAAGTTAGTGTCTATGTCATTTGCAGTGATTCTAGGCTTTCCATTAGTTGTGTCTTATCATAAAGCTTGGACTTAGAAAATAATATTAATAACAAGTAATATGTTGGTATTTGTAGTTCAGAAAATTCTTTACATCTATTATTTCATTCAGTCTTTAACATAACCCTGTGAGGTAGTTAGTATGTTCATTATTGCATTCACTTCTTTCCAGTAACCCTGTGAGATAGCTAGTATGTAGGTGTAATGCCAATGAGGAAACAGGCACACAGAGGTGAAATCACTTGCTCAAGGTCACACAGGTAGTAAAGTGATGAGCAAAAATGGAGTCTAAGCTTCTCTTTTTCTGTCAAGGATACCACTATATTCTTCTAGTTACTCAGGTTTAAAACCTTGGCAGTGTCTTTGACTTGTATTTCAGCCCATATAACCACTCAGTTACCAGATCTTGTCATTTCCACATCACATCCTTATTTTATGCCTTTAACATCTGTAGTCTGGATTCACATCTTAATTGATCTCTTTGCCTTCAGTCTCTTGCTACATCTTGCGAAACTCATCAATCCTAAAGTGCAGATCTGACCTTGTCACTGTGAGTAAATTGCCCTGGTTCTCCAGGATCAGATTGTTTCACCTTTATTTGGCATTTAAAGCTCTTCTGGACTAGACCTACCCATAAGCTACCTTTTCAACCTTATTGACTGGCCATGTTACTGATGTGAGTCTCAGATTTCAAGAAGGTAGAAGTACAAAAGTACTACTCTGATCCATGGACTATGGAACTCTGTAGCTATGCAAACCTTTCCAGCAGGACAGACTCTTAGTGTGCCTATGGCCATAGAAAGAATTTAGTTTAGATGTGTTTTGGGATAGAATGATTGAAAAAAATACCAACCTACTTCACATTGTGTTAGGCTGAAATAACTGAAAAATAAGCAGAACATTATTATTTGTCTTTATCATGATGAAATAACTTGACATTATTTGCTGAGGAATTGGAGAGGGGGGAAAAACTACCTTAAGGACAGTAGGGAACAAGAAGACAGTGAGTTACGGTTTGAAAATGAAAGCCTGTCACTGAAATGGTATTTATCCAATTAGTTTATTGTTCTTTACTGATCTTACATCAGATTGAAATTTTCTTGGAGCATCACAGCTTTTTAAAGAGTTTTCTAGCAAGAGATTTTCTACACCCTTCATCTAAAAATGTGATTGAAGTTTCTTTTATGTCTTATATGAAAGAAGAGAATACTTCAAGCATAAAAATCGAGTAATCAGTGATATGGAAAAAAAAATTATAACTCTGGATGGGATTATAAAATGACATTTGATCAGTTTGGGACCATTCATCTTAAGTCTCATGGAATATTCTCTAGATCTGTCTGTTAGAATATATTGTTAATTTGCCCATATGCACTCTAACCACATAAAGCCTTCCCTTATGACAAAGAAAAATTGAAGGAAAATTGATTGACACAGCAATAGTACGTAATAGTATATGCCCTAATAAGACATTCCACAGCAGAATCTCTTCCTTTAGCATGTCAGACAGCATCTAGGCTGTTATGGCTATGGGGATAAGTGACCAAGGGAACCCAGGCTGCTTGCTCAGCTCCAAACCAACTCTTGGGTTTTCTGATAGCGCTCAAGCAAAAGCTGGTAGAATCAGTCCAGGCTATGGGAAACCACTTCAGTGAGTGGAATCATCAACTGAAATTACTTTTTCATGAGGGTCACCTTAATCTAGGACACTATGCTTTGCCATTCACCCTGGAGCTGCACCTTCTTGAGTACTGGGCTTTGTCTTCCATCTTGCAGCTACATTGTTCTTATATGTTTTCTCCCCCTGTTGGAATCTAAGTTCTTTGAGGATAATAATTGTTTTCCTTTTGTATGTCTATTCCCATCACAGTGCTTGGCACGTTATGAGACCTTATTACCATGCTTCTTCATTCATACATTCGAACTCTACAGTGCAGCCAAACTGGCCTTGTTACTGTCCTCACATGGGACACTCCATTGATTGTGTCTTTATACTGGCTGTCCCTCTCACTTAGAATTCCTCCTTGCCTCTGCCTCTTAGAATCCCTCATTTGCTTAAAAACTCGAATCACACCACTTTCTCCATGATCTTCTCATTTTCATCATCTTCTCACGGGCTGATGCTCTTCTTTTCCCCCAAATGTCTTTGTGTTTATTTTGTACCTATATATGTATATATTGTCTTCTCCTTTAGGTCAAGTACTTTTTCATTGTTGTCTTTTTATCCTTAGCACAGTGTCTACAACATAGTAGGTGCTTGCTAAAGATTTATTTTATTGAAATCTAGTGGATTTCTTTTTTTTTTCCAACTATTTCTGCTTGTATTCCTTTATATGTCTCTTCAGAACCATCTAGGTTCCCTTTGGGTAAAAGACATTGGTATTAATGTGTGATCTTAAAACTTTCAAGTTTTTTAATGATGTGAGTGCTTCAATAATTTGTTTCGGTATTATTCACCTTTGGATTGTTGATATCTTCACAAATCACTTACCATGGCATTCTTATTTTTAGTCAAATGCACCTTGCATCCTTTTTATTGATGAAATTGATGCTATCACCCCTAAAAGAGAAGTTGCTTCAAAAGACATGGAACGGAGAATTGTGGCCCAGCTCCTAGTCTGCATGGATGGTTAGTTTAAAATAAGTACTTGTTTGAAAAATATTCTTTTTTAAAGATATAATTTTTATTAAGGGGGCTGACAGCCCACTGTACTCTTAAGACTAGATAATCCCCATTGAGAATGTTGCTTGCTTTGTGCACCTATTTAAATCTGAAGTAGAAATGTGCTTGCTGGTATTGGCATTTGTGTAAGTTTTTGTGATTTTAAAGTCGATCTGCTCATTTTTCAGTTACCTGTGTCCTGTGTTCTTTTGGCTTTTAAGCCTTGATACATCTTCCTGATGGTAGTTTGCTCTTTAAGATCCTGTTCTAGGGATCATTAAGATTATAGTTCATGTTTATAGTGCTGTACAGTTATAAAATAGATTACATGCATTATCTTAGCTGATGCTCAATAACTCAAGTTGCTTGTGTAACTAATATATCTGCATTTTTACCTATCACAAAATTGAAAACTAGAGAAATGAAGTGACTTGCCCAAAGTCATGCCATAGAAAAGGAACTTAAACCCAGTTTTTATGACTTCAAGTCCAGTAATCTTTTCCCTAGATGTGAGAACATGAGGCATGTTATTTAAGAAGTCTAGCATCTCTGAATGTGGATAAACTTTCAAAGGAATATAAGACTTGGAAGGATTACCCTTTAATCCAGAACATAAAATTCCACAACTTAAAATAGTTGTACTCCAAACAGTGGCATTTTCACTGGTGCTTTGTTTTACGCATTTTTAAGGTTTATTTTTTTTTTAAATAGTTTATTTTGATTCCATTCAGTTGGAATTTCTGCTGATTCAGACATGAATTTTTACTAAGTAAATTCATAGTGTGAACAAGATCATGAGAAAAATTCATTCAACAAAATTTCTTATGTGCCTAATGTATCAAGGACTGCTGGGAATTCTCTGATGCTTCACTGGGTTTTATCACACTCTTAATCATATTTGTCCCGAAAGCCTCCCCAGGGAGTTCAGCAGTGTGTTGGAGCTTTCCTCTAAACCTCTTGTCATTGAAATAACACATGCCAGCCAAATTAAACTATCATATATTCTCTGAACTTGGCAAGTTCTGCTGTTTAACTCTGGTTGCTTTTCAAGACCCAGAGATAGGGACACATACTCAGTTGTTGCAATTACAAGATTTATCCAATAAGGACTGTCTTGTCAGCTATTCCTTGTTTTCACAGTATGACTAGCCTATCTCCTTTTCTGCTTATACATCCATATCATTCCAGTGTTATTGCTTCTTCAGTGCAATATGTCCCCTTTCATCTCTCAATTGCCATTTGAATGATCTTCAACTTTAATCCTTTGTCGTGGTATTCTATAACCCAAAGCCATATAGTATCACCTTAATAATATTGATATTAAAAAAGCTGGTCCTTTAGGAAAAGTTCTGGGTCATTAAAAACAATCCAATCTGTTCTTTTCCTCCTGTTCAAGAATTTTTCCAGGTCATCATGCATCCAGAATAAATGAATTGTTGTCTATCCATTGGTATTCCATAGCCTAGAAAATAGGTGTTATTTGTTCACTTCTTCCCCCCCGGGGGAGTATGGAGTACCAAGGAGAAAAAAGCAAATTTGGCAGGTCTGAGATGACTGGTAACTTTGGAGAGAGTAGTTTTAGTTGAGTGATGAGATTGGAAGCCAGGTTGCAGAGGATTAAGGAGTAAGAGGAGAGGAAGTAAAGACAAATTTAAAGAGCTTTTTCAGGGAATTAGGCTCAAACAGAAGAGATACAGGATGCTGTCTTGAGGGGATGATGGAATTTAGTGAAGGTTTTTTAAGGATAGGAAAACTGAGAAAGTTTGAGGGCAATAAAGAAGAAACCAGATGATTGAGGATGCACTAGATTGATTTATTTTGTATCATTAAAACCTATAGTTGGAAAATTTGCTTGTATGACTCTGTCTCTACACCTTGAAATCCCAGCCCTGACTAAAAGAACCTAATTAATTTGTGGAATAACTAGTAGCCAACTTTGGCTGGAAAGTAGAATGTTTGAGTGTAATGAGTAATAGGAAGTTAGGTAGGAAAGATAGGTCTGAGCCAGATTATGGAGTTTCATTGTTACCAGGCTTAGGAGTTTGTATTTAATCCCATAGAGACTTGTACCTTAGGAAGATTAATCTGGAATCTGCAAAAAAGGTGGTTTGAAGAGAGGGAATGACAAGAAACCAGAAGACTTTATAATTGGTCTGAACTAGGATGGTGATTGTAAATGGAGTAGAGGGAACAGATTTGAGAGGTGTTGTCAAGCTTCAGCAAGATTTGGCAGCTACTTGGTTGTGAGGATTAAAGGGTGGGGAAGAGTTAAAATCAAGTTCAAGGTTTTGAACTTGGGTCTCTTGGGAGATAGTGATGCCACTAACAAAATAGAAAAGTTTGAGGAGGGACAGATGGGGTTTGGGAGAGAGAATAGTTTTAGTTTGGAACTCCTTAAGTTTAAGTTGCAAGCAGCATATCCAAGTGGAGACTTGTCTGGTAGTTTTGCAATGCAAGACTTTATATACAGTTCAGGGGAAAAAAATTAGGGATCTGTGTATTGATTTGAATGTTCCTTTTGTAGAGCTGATAAGTGAACTCCATTCCAGATCAGATCACCAAAGGAAAGCAGAGAAAGAAAAAAAGACCCTAGGACAGTACCTTGGTTAGCTTCCCCATTCTTCTTTTTCCAGGGGGAGGAGGAGGGAGAATGGTAACATGCCATATTTCTGGTTCCCCTATTATTCCCCCACCCAAGCCAAGTTACTCTATAGTTTTTTGTGGTTATTTAATGTCATCCTTCTTCACCACATGTATAAATGTTGAAATTTTCTGGGCCTCATGTGGAGGATACACTGACAAATATTTGTGGGGAAAGGATGAGAGTGTGATAAGTAATAGGTTGGTGAATAGAATGAGGCAGTGTAAGAAACAAAATCTTAAGTTTGACAACAGTAAGAAATGAATATGATTAGACTGTCAGGGAGATTTAGGAGACTGTGCCTCAGTTGTGCTTTAATATGGATTTTGATTCAGTTGGATGAGTCAACCTTTCTGAGTTCTAAGTAACTTTCCTCTCCCCTCTCCCCCCTCCCATTCCCCAAATAATCAACCATGAGCTCTTCGTGCATTGTAATCTTTGGTAAAACCTGGGCGGGATGCCGCTGTATTCCTTATCATGGGGGACCTGAGTCATGATTATAGGAATGTTATCCAAATGGGCACTTGTGGGGGAAGAATGAGGGGGAATGGTAACATGCCATATTCCTGGTACCTGAAGGAACTTGATTTTGGTGCCCTGGTCCTTCAGTGGCCTAAACCATAGTTTCATTTCTGTTCCTAAGCCCTTTCCTTTCTGTACCCTTATGATCTTTTGGAACCTGCTGTGGTATTATCAGAAAGTTGTATTTTGGCACAGTAACATTTTAGTGGGAATATTCAGATAATTTGAGTTGTTAAAATTAGTTGAATTTTTGTTTTACTTTTCTATGCATATTATAGATATATTCTCTAAAGTAAATCATAAACTTCCTGAGGGCAAGGACTGTACTGTTCTATTTTTTCTTTTGAGTCCTCATTACCTAGTAATGTCTTCACACAGTAATGAATGTTGGTTGAATTGGATTGTGGAGAGACAGCCATACTGGTAGAAGGAGAACCAGAAGTATGTCAGAATGACCAGGAGAGGAGGTAGCATTCAATGGTGGCAAATGTTACAGAAAGGTCAAGGAGAAAGAAGAAAGTGGAAAGACCCAGGTACCTTTGGTGGTACTTGTAGTGAAGAATATTTAAATACTTGAGACAGTTATTCTTAATTGTTTTTGTATACTCAGAATATACTTTTACTTATGCTAATTACAAATTGGATTTTTTTATTCATTAAAACTTCTTCTAAGAATCTCTATCAAGCTTTATTAACTAACTTCAGTACTCTTGTTTCAGAAAGCAGTAAAGCTACATTTTGTTTAAAATATTTTATAATTAGGACTATACTTAATTTGAAATGAATTCTGAGAAAAATATAAAATTGAAATTTCCTCTAGAAATGTTTAGTGGTCAGAACAAGATCCCAGCTTTGGCACGTTTTCTACGCCTAATTTTATTTCATTTTAAAAGAAAGGAGTGCCTTTATTTCTTTTTTATCTTATCTTTATTGATATCTTGTTTTTACATTGCCTTTGTGTACGCATCTATCCCTCTACTCACCCAGGGAGCCAAACCCTTGTAACAAAGATTAAAAAAGAAAGATGGGGGCAGGGGAAAAGTAGTTCAGTAAAACTAACCCACCTGTTATTTTTGTCCAAAAGCAAATGTAGTATTCTATACCAGGAGTGTAGTATTCTGTACTAACTCTTCTCCTCAGGAAGTCTTGGTGGAACAGTCTTTTTTATGCTAATGATTGAATAAATTGTTAATCTTCCTGATTAGTTAATTGATCAAATCATTATAGAACATAGCACTAGTAATAAGGGGTACAAATAAAGTGGAACATATAAATCTTATCTTTGTGCTTATTGTCTAATCTTACAACCTAATTAGGTAGAGATAAATATGCAATTTTGTAAGCGTAATGTAAAAACAATATATAAGTTATATGGTATGGATTTATATATAAATGCTAAGGAACCTTAACGTAAGGAGAAGACCTTAAATAAATTTAAAGTAGCAGGATGCCTTGTGGCATGAGAGTTGGGGTTATTAGGGTTTTTTGTTGTGATTTCCTTAATGGCTTCCAAGTGGATAATTTTTTTTTTTACTTTTTTACTTGCAATTTACTTAACCACTTAAATTGGAATTCAGAAATCATCTTTCTCCTTCAGGATTGGATGGCATAAGTAACTCAAATAATTTTTTTTCTCTTTAAAAAAATGTGTGTGTGTATTTAGCACTTTCCTTTTAAACTTTTGGGTTCCAAATTCCCTCCTTCCCCCACCCCCACTGAGAAAGCAAGCAATATAATATCAATTATATATGTGTGAAATCATATAAAACATATTTCCATATTAGCCATTTTTTTAAAAAGCAAGATAAAGAAGTGAGAAAATTATACTTCAGTTTGCACTCAAACAGTTCTCTCTCTTGAGGTATATAGCATTTTTTCATCAGGAATCCTTTGGAATTGTCCCACTCAACTCAAGCAGTAAAAATATCAGATTCGTGTATGTGAAAATGCCCACTGTTTGGAAGGAAAGCTCACTGTTGGACTTAGGACTATATCATTTAACTTCTCTGCCTTAGGTTATCTAAAAATGGGAGCCATAACTGCACATTTCTACTCAAATATTGTGAAGATGGATGAAGTAATGTAGTTAGAAGATGGTCTATGTAGAAAAATCAAGGTTAATGAAAAACAGAAATATTATTATTTCCTGGAATCAGATGTATGCAATGGACTATTTCTAGACCACTATCAGTTTATTGTGAAACAAAATCTTTGAAATACTAAAGGGTTAATATTTTCACCAGTTGCTTGATTAATTCTTTTCTTTTAGATCTGAATAATCTGGCTGCTACGGCACAGGTCTTAGTAATTGGAGCTACCAACAGACCAGACTCGCTGGACCCAGCATTAAGACGTGCAGGAAGGTTTGACAGAGAAATCTGCTTGGGTATTCCAGATGAAGCATCCAGAGAAAGGTAAATTCTTTGTTTTTTAAAATTTTTATTTATTTTTAACATTGATTTTTTAAAAATTCTGAGTTCTGTGTTCTCTCCCCACACATTGTGAAGGCAAGAAATGTGATACCAGTTACATATATGAAATCATGCTAAACATTTCCTTGTTGGCCATATTAAAAGAAAAAAAGCAAGAAAAATAAAAGTGAAAAAATTATGCTTTAATCTGCACTCAATTCTTTCTCTGGAGGTGAATAGCATTTTTCATCTTGGGTCCTTTGGGATTGTCTTGGATCGTTTTATTTATCAGAATAGCCAAGTCATTTGCAGTTGATCATCTTTGTGATATTGCTGTTGCTGTGTACGATGTTCTCCTGCTTCTGCTCACTGTCACTTTGTATCATTTCATTTAAGTCTTCCCAGGTTTTTCTGAAACCAATCCTACTCATCATTTCTTATAATATAATAGTGTTCTTTCACAGTCATATACTACAACTTGTTCAGCCGTTCCCCAGTTGATGGGCATCCCCTCAATTTCCAGTTCTTTGCCACCATAAGAAGATCTGCTGTAAATGTTTTTGTGCATATAGGACTTTTTCCTTTTTCTTTGATCTCTTTAGGATACAGACCTAGCAGTGGTATTGCTGGGTCAAAGGGTATGCACAGTTTTATAGCCCTTTGGGCATAGTTCCAAATTGTTCTCCAGATTGGTTGGATCAGTTTATAACTCTACCAACAGTGCATTAGTGTCTCGATTTTTCCGCTTCCCCTCCAATATTTGTCATTTTCCTTTCCTGTCATATTAATCAATCTGATAGGTGTGAGGTGGTACCTCAGAGTTGTTTTAATTTGCATTTCAGTAGTGATTTAGAGCATTTTTTTTCATATGACTTTAGATAGCTTTGAATTCTGAAAACTATCTGTTCATACCCTTTGACTGTTTATCAGTTCGGGACCAACTCTTTTCTTATAAATTTGACTCAGTTCTCTATGTATTTGAGAAATGAGGCCTTTATCAGAGAAACTTGCTGTAAAATTTTTTCTCCCAGTTTCCTGCTTTCCTTCTAATCTTGGCTGCATTGATTTTGTGCAAAAAGTTTTTAATTTAATGTAATCAGAATTATCCATTTTACATCCTGTGTTCTCTCTGTCTCATTTGGTCATAAATTCTTCCCTTATTCATAGATCTTTTTTTTTTTTTTGGTGAAGCGATCAAGGTTAAGTGACTTGCCCAGGGTCACACAGCTAGTAAATGTTAAATGTCTGAGGCTGGATTTGAACTCAGGTTCTCCTGACTCCAAGGCCAGAACTCTTTCTTCCCTGTGCCACCTAGCTGCCCCTGTCCATAGATCATAAGGTAAATTTTTCGAAGATGACTTTTGTACTTGTAATCTAGAATTAAAAATACAGTTTTTAATTCCTGGGCTGCCAGGTAACTTTGAAAAGAATCACAGAATCTTAGAATGGGAAAGGATTTTTGAGGTCATCAACTCCAAAATCACAAGTTACTTATTATGTAAAACATTGGAACTAATTGTCAAAAGTTTGTGTTTTGGGGTTTTTTTGGACAAATATCCAAAGATCATGTATAGCAGTTGTGTAAGTCAAATAGAAACAGATCCCTGCAGGCTGCATACTGCAAACTACAAATTATTATTATCTATATTTTATTGTATTTTTATTTATTTTGTTTAACATTTCCCAAATACATTTTAATCTGGGTCAGACAACACCACTGTTGTCTAGCAGTAAAAAGAATGTTAAAGATGACATTTCTGACAGACGACTAGTAGAGTAAATGCTTCTGGTTATTTTTTCTGATGATAAATTTCCATCTATGTAATGTCTACCCTTATGGCAAATACCTTACACTTATTAAATGTGTACTAATCAGGTTAGGGATAATCAGAGTATGAGAAAGAACCAAACACCCTACATGTAGCTTAAATCTTGGCATCATGAGTATCATTTATGTGGTCATTCAATAAACATTTATTAAGCCACTTTTGTGTATGGTGCCCCGTGTACCCAGAATGTTTTTTTCCCCAACTAATATCATGCAGCAGTATGTTGTTAATATCTCCCTAGTGTATATTTGAGGAATATGCACAGACTAATAAGACATTGTCCTTGGACTAATAAGACAAGACCTTTGTAGTATAGAAGCTCACTTACAGTCTAACAACTGTATTGTGAACAGTTGAACTGACTACGTCTTAGCTCCTCTAGCCAGTGGTGTTATCAGTCAGTCAGTAAATATTTATGAAGCACCTACTATATGCCAAATGCTCTGTTAAGCCCTGAGGATACAAAGAAAAGCAAAAGACTGTTCCTGCCTCAGGGAAACTCATAATCTAGTGGGGAGCAGGAGGGAAGTTATCAGGAGTAGATGACTGGTAGATGGATGGATCCTTGAATAGAACTCAAGGCCAGGAGTCTGAAAGACCTGAGTTCAGATGCGACCTCAGACACTAATGGGTGTGACCCTGGGCAAGTCACTTAACCTTTGTTTGCCTCAGTTTCCTTATTTACAAAATGAGGATAATAATACCACCTACCTCCCAGGGTTGTTGTGAGGATGAAATGAGATAGTAATTGTAAAGTGCTTAGCACAGTGCCTGACGCATAGTAAGTACTATACAAATGTCAGTGATGACAATGATGATGATGTTGATGAAGAAGAAAACCTGTGGCTAGGTGGGAAATGATGAGATGGCTGCCCTGAATCACCTCCTTAAATGGAGGATTTGGTGGGGAGCTCCCCAGTGTCTACCCTTCGCCTTCTCCAATCAGAGGTATGAGTTTCAGAGTTGATGTAGTGTTGGCAAGAAGGTGAATTAGTGGAGACAGTGATGTAGTCCAGGGGATAGAGATTACAGTACCAGTGATTTTCCCTCCTTGGCATTAAGACTAGTTATGGCAAGGGGAGTGATGGTCTATGTAACAAAGATGTACCTGCCAGAAACACCTCTGTGGATGGTCTGAAAAATAGGGAGCGCAAGCTTAAAAAATAAAAAGGATTCAGTTGTTAGAACAGCAGAGATTGTGTACCTCCCCCATCCATAACACAGTGCTTGGCCACAATAGGCTCTTAAATGTTTTGTGAATTAATGTATCTGACATGTTAAGTTCCCATCAAATAATATAATTGTAATGAGAGAGCAGGCATGGAAGTAAAAAGAGATAGAGTTCTGGAAGAAGCGGGGGAAAGCGTATGGGAAGGAAAAGTAGGGACGATTAACAAAGCACAGAAGTAGAGAGGAGAGTACAAAAAGAAATCTGAGAACATGCCTTTCTTTTTTCTAGCTCTTCCTTCCTTTTACTGGGGTAGGTGTTAGGGACTATGCTAGTTCCTTTCTGCTCTAGCTCCTGTGATCCTAGTTATTATTTGTTCTTTGTGCTCAGAGAACCGATGACTTTCACGATGTAGCAGTCAAGGTACAGTGTGTTCGGCTGTGGCTGATCAGTCCAATATGAGTTTGGAAGGTTGTCCCATAACTAAGGCACAGATAGTCTGTTAAAATATTTAGGATGAAGATGGCTCTGGATTTGCTTATTTCATGTTTCTTTGTGCTGTTGCAATTCTGCTTTGCTCATAAAGCACAGCACCTTCTTTGATTTGGGCACACCATGCCAGGTGGTCCTGTGCCAACATCTCCCTTGTCTCACAGTTGATACTGAAGTTCTTCAGAGAGGCCTTGAGAGTGTCTTCTTCAGACCTCTATGTGAACCCTTGCCTTGTCTGAGTTCTCCATAAAATAACCTTTTAAGTAACCACGTTTGGCATTTCAGGCTGCATGGCCAGTCCATCAGGGTTGTGCTCTTTGCAGTAGAGTTTGAATGTTTGGCAATTCATCTCAAGAGAGGACCTCACTGTTGAGTACCTTATCTGATCAGGTAATCTTTAGAATCTTTCTAAGACAATTCAAATGGAAACTGTTTAATTTTCTGGCATAGCACTGGTATACTGCCAGGTTTCATAGGCATACAACAATGATGTCAACAGAGCAGCTCTGTAGATCTTCAGTTTGTTAGGTGGCCTAACACCTGTTTTCTCCCACACTTTCCTTCAGAGTCTCTCAAACACTGACACAGGGGTGGGGAGCCTGCGGCCTCAAGTCACATGTGGCCCTGTAGGTCCTCAAGTGCAGCCCTTTGACTGAATCCAAGCTTCACAGAACAAATCCTCTTAATAAAAGGATTTGTTTGGTAAAACTTGGACTCAGTCAAAAGGCTGCACCCAAGAACCTAGAGGACCACATGTGACCTCAAGGCCACAGGTTCCCTACCCCTGCACTGGAACCATTGGTTTCAGCAAATGGAGAAATTCTGGATTCTGTGGATAAGTTCACTTACTTATGACAGGGATGCCCACATAACTGATGAGGTTGATACACACATGATTCTAGTTAAAGTATGTATAAATATACATCTGACTGTGTGACTACAGCATAGTGGTGGGATTTTTGGTTTTGTTTTATTGGAAAGACAACATGTTATAATAGAAGGACCTGGGTTCAAATCCCACCTCCATGTATACTGGATGTCATCCTGAGCTAGTAATCTCTCTTTACCACAGGCAGCTCTCTGCAGTGCTTTGCAAGTCTTATACATGCTATCTCTTGCTATTAGTGTTGTTGTTTTAAATTGCAGAACAGTTGCTCATCTGTAATGGTAGAAGAAACTCAATGCCCAGGGTCACACAGCTAGTAAGGGTCTGAGGCTAGATTTGAACTCGGGCCTTCCTGACTCCAGGTCCCATGCTCTATTCACTGTGCCACCAGCTGCTTCTTAATAATTATTGAATGCACACTCTAGGTATAGTACTGTACCAGACCATATGGGAAATAGGAATGAAGCATAAGACAATTTCTGCTTTGAAAAAATTTATAAAGCAGTCATAAGTAGAAGAGTTCACATGAAATATTTAAATAACAACGCAAAGACACTTCATAAATAAACTAAAAAGATAAACAGACTTAGGAAATTAGGAATTGCCAAAAATCTTCACACCTGTGGTGTATCTTGCCTAATATTCTGGGGTTGTTGTTTTTTTTTTGTTGTTGTTGTTTTAGGCAATTGGGGTTAAGTGACTTGCCCAGGGTCACACAGATAGTAAGTGTCAGGTGTTTGGTCAGAGGCCGGATTTGAACTCAGTTCCTCCTGACTTCAGGGCCAGTACTCTATCCACTGTGCCACCTAGCTGCCCCCTAATATTCTGTGTTTAACAGTTTGTGGTTGGGCATGACTGAATGTCCTAAATCCAGTTCTCACTAGAAGCTGGTTGTTGAGGTAGAAATAGGAAGTGACCACTACCTCCTAAAGATATGACACAGGAGAGAAAACCTAGGCATTGTCTGATATGTACCCTAGGCTTTAGGAAAGCCTACTTCACAGGGTGCAGAAGAAAGATAGGATTTTATTGAGTAAAATGCTTCAGGGAAGTCAGTCCAAAGCAATGGGAGATACTCAAGAATATTATGAAGACATAAAAAGAAACAATTCCTGTGGAGGAAAAAGAAAATTGGGACTTGTCTGAAAAGATCAATATAGGATGCACAAGGAACTCCAATCAGTTTACATTTTAAAAAGAGATGTAAAGAAGGTGGGTGCCAGGCCAAGTAATACAGGATAAATTTCAGAGTGTGGCATGGTCCTGTAAAAATATTTATCAGGAGAGCCAAAGCTTAGAATAGCCTTAGCTGCTATGGGGAGCTAAAGATAACAAAAAGGGATTTTAGTATTGGGAGAAAAGGGAGAATCAAATGGATAGGATCTCTGCTGGGCATGGATGGGATGATAACTGACAACAGAGACAAGGCAAAAATGCTCAATTTTTATTTTTGTCTGTTTTCTCTGCAAAGGAGAATAACCTATACACTGGAAATGACAGCAGAAATGATGAGACAGGGAGTTGGTACCCCAGATGAGGAGATAAGAAAATTTAATAAGTTTCCTTGATGAATTCAGATGACCTGGAGTGGAGTAGAAACCAGAAATATTGTAAAGTAGCATCCACAGGACTTGGCAATAGTTTGGTTATTGGGAATGAGAGAGTAAGGGAGTTGAATGACAGCTAGGTTATGAGTTTGGGTAACTAGACCAGGAGGATGGTGATGCCCTCAAAAGTAATAGAGAAGTTAGGAGGAAGGGAAGGTTTGGAGGAAAAAGATAGCAAATTCAGTTTTGGACACATTCAGTTTAAGTTGTCTGCAGGATATCCAGTTAAGGAGCTGTCTAAAAGACAGTTTTAGGTGTGAGACTCGAGGTTAGGAGTCAGGTTAGGGTGAGATAAATAGTTCTGACAATCATCTGCAAAAAGATGATGATTGAAACCATAGTAGCTGATGAGATCACTAAGGGAATAACATAGAGGGAGAAGAGAAGAGGGCCCAAGTTTGTTGTTGTTGTTTGTGCTTCATTCTCAAAGAGTATCATGATATCAGTAAGCGGATGCCATGACTTGCAAGTGAAAAGTGAGGGAGGGCTTTGCAAAGTCACCAGCCTTACTTTCTCCTCTGGAGCCATCTGGGCCAGTGGCCAGATATAGATTAGGACAACTGGAAAGGGCCCAACATAGTGCATTGGGGGATACTCAGAGCTGATGTGTATGATATGGATGGAAGATCCAGCAAAGGAGCCTGAGAAAGAGTGATTAGACAAGTAGGGGAAAACCTAGTCTTGAAAACTAGAAAGAAGTGGAGAAAGAAAGTAATTGACAGTGACAAAGTGTGCAGAGAAGTCAAAAGCGAATGAGAAAAGGCCCTTAGATTTGGCACTAAGAGATTACTGGTGACTTTGGGTAGAACCAGTTTCAGTTTAATGATGAAATCTCTACTTTTTGGTGTTTACTTATTAACCTTAAGCTTTAACTTTAAGTTAAAACTTAAGGCAGTTACTATCTCTTAATAACTTGCTAATACTACTCAACTTATTTTCTTTAGTCTTAGCTACAGTTCCACAGCCACATCCACCTCCCCTTAAGCCTTAAACCAACTTTTTATCTCTTTCACTAATTTCCCCCACTTTGTAACTTGTTCTGTTAATCTTCTTTTCCTTTTGTAGTCTTCCTCTTTGGGTTCTTTTCATTAATTATCTTTAGTCCTCAGTACTCTTGAGGGGCAGCTAGGTGGTTCAGTGGCTAGAGTGCTGGGCCTGGAGTCAGGAAGACTCATTTTCATGAGATCAGCTTTGGGCCTCAAATACTTAACTAGCTGTGTGACCTTGGGCAAGTCACTTGGGCAAGCCTCAGTTCCTCATCAGTAAAATGGGCTGGAAAAGGAAATGGCAAACTGTTCCAGTATCTTTGCCAAGAAAACCCCAAATGGGGTCTACAAAGAGTTGGACACAACTGAATAAGAACAAATCCTCTTTAGTCTGTTTTTATGCTATTTAATTTGCCTTTAATCCAGTATTTGGACCTGGGGATTATTTTTCAGATTTTCCTTAATTTCTCCCAAAATTTTCCTCCCTAAATTCAATTTCTGACCAATTTCAGTAGCTTTTCATCAGTTTAAGCCCTTTACTCATCTTTTGCTCCTTGTCCCACAGTCTTTTTCCTTGGAATCCAGAAATAGTTTAGCAGCTCTAATCTGAATTTAATTCCTCTTATCACTGTGCCAGATGTTTTCAGAAAACCTGCTGAATCTTCTTGGTGCAGAACTCGGAAACCAGTCATTAGGCCGTGGATTATTTATTGGAATTTAAATATATATATATTCATAGAACTTTTTTAAATGGGAGTATAGGCTAGAGAAATGAGATAAGATTGCATTCCTAGCAATGAAGTTGATCTCATCATTAACCTTGGAAGTTACTTAGTGCTCATCAACTCTGTTTCTTTTGTTTATATGTGATATTTTTTATTTTGCAATGCAAACAATTGTGTTTGCAACCTATATTGGCAAATATCTTATTTTAGACAATTACCTTATACATGATTGTATTTTCAGTTGACATCTGAAGAAGTGAGGTACAGAAGGAATAAGTGACTTGCCCAAAGTCAGTAGGAAATTACTCATAATCCCAGCTGTTTTTAAAAATAAAGACCCTGACATGCTTCCAACACCTAGAAAAAATATAGTGAATCCAGTCATAATTTCCTTTAGTTTATATAATTGGGTGATGTAAACAATATAATGAAATAATTTTGTTTACATAACACCTTTTAACTAACCTCTCAAAAATACTGTACTTCAGAGTAATGGCAAGTAATATTAATTCTCATTGTAAGATTAAAATACCCTATGACATATGAGAAAAATAAAATGAAGTATAATAAAATTGGTATTGTAGTAAATGGAACACTGTATTCAGATACAGTCTCAGACACTAGCTGTATGACCATGGGCAAGTCACTTAAACTCTGTGTGCCTCAATTTTCTCCACTGTAAAATGGGGATAATAGTAGCACCTGTTTTCCAGGATTGTTGTGATGATCAAATGAAATCATATTTGTAAAAGCTTTGCAAACCTTTAAAGTACTATATAAATGGTATTGTTTTTGTTGTTGTCATTATAAAGTTATTCTCCTATAGGTCAAACATAAATTTATGCTTGAGAGGGGTGGGGTAGATGATAATGATGATGTCAGTTATGTCATCACAAGGAGATGAGATTCAGTGACAAGATTAGCTATCAGGCACTTATTCTGTGGAATCTTTTGTTTGTCAGCAGTATTGTTTACTCATATTTATGTAACTAGGAGGGTTATAAGGAGCTTATACCTGGGGTTATAAAGCGAGCTGTAGCCCTGATAGTGAAGGGTAACAGCAATAATGTGACAGGTTTGATTCATAGTAGGGCTTCATGACCACAAACAGTTCTGAGATTTTGCTGTGGCTGAGATCATCCAGAGGATGAGTGCAAAGGATTGTTGTTATGCCGAGTTCAGGGCACAGCCTGCTTGCTGAGCCTTAGCTCTGGAAAATGGGGTGTCCCCTAGTATCTTGACAATAGCTAGTATGTGTGAGAGGCAGGACTTGAACCCTGATCTTCCTGGCTTTGTGGCTTGATCCCTATCTTCTATGCCATTTTGGCTCTTGTGTAAAAAATAAATAAATACAAAACAGGGATGGTCACACTAGAAGTTGGGGGTATTTGAAAAAGTTTCCTCCTTTTGTCATCTTACCGTAGTACTTTGGAATTGTAAATGGTCATTAAACATTTGGATTGGATTGAGGTGTGATGAATTTGAGTTTTTGACCTTCTAGCATCTTGAGAGTTAATTTTAATTTAACAGATAATTTTATATATTTCAAATGGATACCTGAATTTTTACCTCCTGCTTCTCCCCTATAACAGAATTCTTCGGACCTTATGTAGAAAGATGAAGCTCCCTGAGGCTTTTGATTTTCATCACTTAGCCCACCTTACACCAGGCTATGTTGGTGCTGATCTAATGGCACTGCGTCAAGAAGCAGTCAGCTGTGCGGTTGACAGGGTCCTGTTAAAGCTGAACATGTTGGAGCAGAAAGATGGCCAGTCTGGAGGTGTGACAACTGAGGGAAGCCAGGTAGAGCTGATGGAAACAGAAAATGGTTCAAAACCACAGGACCCTCCTGTAAAGGTATTGTAAATAGCTACATACTTTCTTACTTTTGCCCTTTAATTTTAATTAAGTCAAGCCAGTTTATGTTTATGAGGCTCCCTATGCATTGGCATAGTTGCATGAAGCAGTTGTTTACTTAAAAATTGTAGGGAAGTCTGTTACTCAAAAAAAATTACCATTCTTTCTCTTTTTTGGGGGGGGCGGTTTTTTGCTAGGCAAGGGGATTAAGTGACTTGCCCAGGATCACACAGCTAGTAAGTGTCAAGTGTCTGAGGCTGGATTTGAACTCAGGTCTTCCTGACTCTAGAGCCGGTGCTCTATCCACTGCGCCACCTAGCTGCCCCCTACAATTCTTTCTCTGTGATTTATTTTGAATAGATCGGATCTACAGCAACCTATACAGCAGAGCTTTTAAGCAATTTAGGCTTGTTTTTCAGTGGACTTTTATGGTTGGTTTAAGGTAACATTCCCTCCTGTCATAGCCACGGTACCTGTTTCAAGTCAAATACATTCCTGGAAATCAGTCATAATAATCTCAGAAGAATATCTATCAAGCAGAAACCTTTTAAAGGATTAGTACTTTATGAAAATTTTGAAAACAGTTATAGGATCTAGATTTAGATGAGTTGGGTGCTTAGAGATTATGAAGCCTTTATTTTATAACCAGAGAAAGCCCCCGTAAGTTAAATAATAAAGCAGCAGAGTTCGGATTTGACCCCAGGTCTTCTGACTCCAAATGTAGTCTGTACCATTCTGTGTTTAATCAGCTCTTATTGGAAACTACAAGGAAACTCTGTTTTAAATAATTCCATTCAACAATCATTCATTATGCAGTTGATTATTTATTGGAAATATGATCCATACACAGATTCATCCAGTACAGAATTGGTCCAGTGGGGGTAAAGGAGAGAGCAGATCAGATTTGAGGAGAAGAAAATTTGGAAATCTAGGCAAATTTTAGAGAGAAAATACTTTCATTGAGGGGAATTAGGGAAAATGGCATAGAAGAAGTGGTGCCTGAGTTGAAGCTTAAAGGAAAATAAACTAATCCTAAAAAATGATTGGGTCAAACAACAAATCATAGAAACCATCAATAATTTCATTCAAGAGAATGACAATAATGAGACAACATACCAAAACTTATGGGATGCAGCAAAAGCAGTTCTTAGGGGAAATTTTATATCTCTAAAGGCTTACGTAAATAAAATAGAAAAAGAGGAGATTAATGAATTGGGCATACAACTAAAAAAACTAGAAAAAGAACAACTTAAAAATCTTCAACTAAAACTAAGTTAGAAATATTGAAAACTAAGGAAAAATTAATAAAATTGAACTTAAGAAAGCTATTGAACTAATAAATAAAACTAAGAGCTGGTTTTATGAAAAAACCAATAAAATAGATAAACCTTTGGTTAATTTAATTAAAAAAAAGAAGAAGAAAACCAAATTACTAACATGAAGAATGAAAAGGGTGAAGCTACCACCAAGGAAGAGGAAATTAAAACAATAATTAGGAATTATTTTGCCCAACTATATGCCAACAAATTTGACAATCTTAGTGAAATGGATACATATTTATAAAAATACAAATTGCCCAGATTAACCGAAGAGGACGTAAAATACTTAACCCCATCTCAGAAAAAGAAATTGAACAAGCCATTGATGAACTCCCTAGGAAAAAACCTCCAGGGCCAGATGGATTTACATGCGAATTCTATCAAACATTTAAAGAACAATTAATTCCAATACTATATAGACTATTTGGAAAAATAGGTGAAGAAGGAGTTTTACCAAATTCTTTTTATGATACAAATATGGTGTTGATACCTAAACCAGGAAGAGTCAAAATAGAGAAAGAAAATTATAGACCAATTTCTCTAATGAATATAGGTGCAAAAATTTTAAACAAAATACTAGCAAATAGACTGCAGCAAAGACCAGGTAGGATTTATGCCAGGAATGCAGGGTTGGTTCAATATTAAGAAAACTATCAGCATCATTGAGCATATCAACAACAAAACCAACAGAAACCACATGATCATCTCAATAGATGCAGAAAAAGCTTTTGATAAAATACAACACCCATTTCTATTAAAAACACTAGAAAGCATAGGTATAAATGGAGTCTTCCTTAAAATAATAAATAGCATATATCTAAAACCTTCAGCAAGCATTATATGTAATGGGGACAGGCTAGAAGCATTTCCAATAAGATCGGGGGTGAAACAAGGATGTCCATTATCACCACTGTTATTCAATATTGTACTGGAAACATTAGCTTTAGCAGTCAGAGAAGAAAAAGAAATTGAAGGCATTAGAATAGGCAAAGAAGAAACAAAGCTGTCACTCTTTGCAGATGACATGATGATATACTTAGAGAATCCTAGAGAATCAAGTAAAAAACAACTTGAAATAATAACTTTAGCAAAGTTGCAGGCTGTAAAATAAACCCACATAAATCATCAGCATTTCTATGTATTACCAACAAAGCCCAACAGCAAGAGATAGAGAAATCCCATTTAAACTTACTGTAGACATTATAAAATATTTAGGAGTCTACCTCCCGAAACAAACCCAGGAACTCTAGGAACACAATTACAAAACACTTTTCACACAAATAAAATCAGATGTAAATAATTGGAAGAACATCAGGTGCTCATGGGTAGGCCGAGCTAATATAATAAAAATGACAATCCTACCTAAGCTAATTTACTTATTAAGTGCCATACCAATCAAACTACCAAAAAATTATTTTATAGAGTTAGAAAAAATAATAACAAATTCATTTGGAAAAACAAAAGGTCCAGAATATCAAAGGAACTAATGAAAAGAAATGCAGGGGAAGGTGGCCTAGCAATTCCAGATCTTAAATTGTATTATAAAGCAGCAATCATCAAAACTGCTTGGTACTGGCTAAGAAATAGGGAGGTGGATCAGTGGAATAGGTTAAATATGCAAGACACAGTAGTCAATGACTATAGTAATCTATTATTTGATAAACCCAAAGACCCCAGCTTCTGGGATAAGAACCCACTCTTTGAAAAAAACTGCTGGAAAACTGGAAAAGAGTATGGCAGAAACTAGGCATAGACCCAAATCTCACACCATATACCAAAATAAAGTCAAAATGGGTTCATGACTTAGATATAAAGGCTGATACCATAAGTAAACTGGGAGAACAAGGAATAGTTTACCTATCAGATCTATGGAGAACAGAAGAATTCATGACCAAACAGGAGATAGAGAACATTATGAAAAGCAAAATGGATAATTTTGATTACATTAAATTGAAAAGTTTTTGCACAAAGCCAATGCAACTAAGATTAGAAGGAAGGTAGAAAATTGGGAAAGAATTTTTACAACCAGTCTCTCTGATAAAGGCCTCATTTCTAAAATATATAGAGAATTAAGACAAATTTATAAGAATACAAGCCATTCCCCAATTGATAAATGGTCAAAGGATATGAACAGACAGTTCTCAGATGAAGAAATTAAAGCCATCTATAGTCATATGAAAAAATGCTCTAAATTATTATTGATTAGAGAAATGCAAATCAAAACAACTCTGAGGTACCACATCACACCTATCAGATTGGCCAACATGACAAAACAGGAAAATGATAAATGTTGGAGAAGATGTGGGAAAATTGGAACACTAATACATTGTTGGTGGAGTTGTGAAATGATCCAACCATTTTGGGGAACAATTTGGAACTATGCCCAAAGAGCTACAAAAATGTGCATACCCTTTGATCCAGCAATAGCACTTCTAGGGCTATATCCCAAAGAGATCAAACAAATGGGAAAGGGACCCACATGTACAAAAATATTCATAGCAGCTCTTTTTGTGGTGGCAAGAAATTGGAAATTGAGAGGATGCCCATCAACTGGGGAATAGCTGAGCAAGTTGTGGTATATGAATGTAATGGAATACTATTGTGCTATTAGAAATGATGAACAGGCTGACTTCAGAAAAACCTGGAAAGACTTGTATGGTCTGATGCTGAGTGAAGTGAGCAGAACCAAGAGGACTTTGTACACAATAACAGCCCCGTTATGCGATGACTAATATTGTTAAATTGAACCCTTCTCAGCATTACAAGGATCTAAGACATCTCCAAAGGCCTTGTGATGGAAAATGCTGTCCACATCCAAAGAAAGAACTATGGAAGTCGAATCACTATCACTTATTTTTACCTTCTGTTGAGTTTTGTTTCATCTTTCTGATGGTTCCTCCTATTGGTTTTACTTTTACTTACAACTTCACTGATGTGAAAATATGTTTATTAGGAATGTAAATGTAGAGCCTATATCAGATTGTGCACTGTCTTGGGGAGGGGGAGGAAGGGGGAGAAAAATTTTCAACTCAAAAGCATATGGAAGTGATTGTTGATAAATCAAAATAAATTAATAAAATTTAAAAAAAAAAAAGGAAAATAAACTTTCAGAATTCTTACCAAGCAAAGATTAGGTGACCAGTTAGTTGTTGGGGATGTTAAAGAAGGTACATTTTAGGTACAAATTAGACTGGATGAATTCTGAGGTCCCTTCTAATTCTTCAAATATGCAAAAGTTAATTGTTAATGAAATTCTTATAAATGTAATCACCTACCAGGAGACAATTGTTTTAAGGAAGCCCATGGTATATTCTTTCATAAAGCATAAGATCCTTTCTAAAATTAATATATGGCCCATTTAATAATTCTGTAATCCTTTACTTGGCCTTCTGTTTGTAATATGCACATTTCTTTTTTGTTTGTTTATTTTTGGCAAGGCAGTTGGGGTTAAGTGACTTGCCCAGGGTCACACAGCTAGTCAGTGTCAAGTGTCTGGTCTGAGTCTGGATTTGAACTCAGGTCCTCCTGACTCCAGGGCCTGTGCTTTATCTACTGTGCCACCTAGCTGCCCCAATATGCACATTTCTTAAAGCTTCTCTACTATTTGAAAGCACAGAATTTTTAAAACTAGTGCTCACCAAATAGAAATTCCCACTTTAAGGAAACTTGACATTTCAAAATGTAAGCTTAACAAACAGAGAAATGAAAGGATAATCACTGACATTTCCATTGTACCCTATACTCTGCCCTGTGCTTAGACAGGCTGGTCTCAGTGTCCAATAAGCTTTCCTGCCTTCATTCACATTCTTCTGTCTTTCCCTTTCCTCTTCACCCATCCAAATCCTATGTATTCATTTACTTTCTCCACTAGACTCTCACCCTTATAGCTTGTAGGCAGTACATACTGAAGGTAGTGCATGCCAGAGCCTATCAGGCCTTTGTGTGAAAGGTTGCCTCAGATGTCATTTAATTGTAGAGAGGAAAGAAACCTAAAGTCATTTGATCTGGTCTTTGGTCTGTGTCTTGGTTAATATTTAAACCATCAAAGACTGATAGTTTTAAAAGCTATTCTGGGGGGCAGGTAGGTGGCACAGTGGATAGAGCACCAGCTCTAGAGTCAGGAGGACTTGAGTTCAAATCCAGCTCAGACACATAACAATTACTAGCTGTGTGACCCTGGGCAAGTCACTTAACCCCATTGCCTAGCCCCCCCCCCAAAAAAAGAAAAGCTATTCTGGGATTGTATTATAAAGCTCTTCTAAGCTAATGTAATACATACTTTTTGGTTGATTAATGGTGATTCCAGAGGTTTTTATAAGAAAACCTTTTCTCTTTAAAATAGTTGCAAAGAAATCATGTATTTTATATGCTTTTTCCTTTTACAAATATAAATTTGCTGCAATTTTCTTTTTTCCACATGATTTCCCCTCTTAGATACATATTCTTTTAAACTACATAATTAACTACGTGTCTCACTTTTCTGTACATTTCTTAGTTCCTGCTATGCTATATTTCCAGGATTGGAGATTTCATTCCTTGTCATGATAGCCCATTTTACTTGACCCTTGCAGCTAGATAGTCTGTTTCTGCTTGACTGCTCAATACTGTTATGTTAAGTGTATTTCCTTTAGTATATTTTGTCCTCTGTGAAGTTGAAGAATAATGAAACAGCTTCGGAATAACTCTCCATATATTTGGAGACAATCATATTTCTTTTACTATTGGGGAGCAATTAAGTTATTATTGAAATATTTTCCTGAGGGCTGTACATTTGTTGGCATGTTGCTTTTGTTTTATTTATTGTACTTATATCCCCCTAGCAGCTAGTACGCTGCCTGGCATTGTATATGTAATAGGCATTTAATAAATGTATGATTGATTGATTATATAAAAATTAGTGGAGGACCACTTCATTGCAGTGGCACCAGGTCAGATTTATGATGATGTTAATTTAGGAGAACCATTACTTTGTAAAGAAGCTTATTTTAGCTTCCAGAGAAGCAACAGTCTTAGGGGGGCTGGAGGGTGTTACATGAGTATAAAAACATAGATGTGATCTTTTCAGTGAACTCTAAATGATCGCTGATTCTCTCTTTTCTCTGCCTCCCCCATACCTTCTATATCCAAGAATGAATTGCTGAGACTACTAGAGTTGCTAAAGGACCAAAACTCCATCCCAGAAGAGCAGCTGCAAATGCTGTGCATAGAAATGAATGATTTCATTGTTGCTTTGTCCAAAGTACAGCCTTCTGCTAAGAGAGAAGGCTTTGTCACTGTTCCTAATGTGACATGGTCAGATATTGGAGCCCTGGAAGATATTCGAGAAGAGCTCACCATGGCAATATTGGTAGGTGTGTCTGATAATAAATTGTGTGAAGCAATCAGAGGCAAAGATTAACACCAATGTATTCTGTTGTGTACATAGCTATCTTGGCTCTTTATTTTTATTTTAGGGGTCCTAGCAAACTAAATTAACACCCCTACTGCAGGAGTGGTATGTGCTTTTGAAACTTTCCTTGGATTTTTCTTTATTTTTAGTTTGTGATTATATGTGTCTGTGACTTAACCAAAGACACATGAAATTTCATTCTGAGACCAAATTCTTAAGTCAGTGTTTCTGAAATGGAATACATTTAAAAGTAAAAATTAATTTTAAATGAACTCCAACTTTTAATTTTTGTATTAAATTTCTATTTCTACTCTTATTAATCAGCTTTAATAATAATTGAAATCAAATCTATTGTTAAAATATTCTAAAAAGAAGGATAAGAAATGAATATCGGTTTAAATTGCCATGGATATAGGTTTAAATTGCTGAGAGAGTATATCAGGCAGACCTCTGCTACTCTGATTTGTATAAAATTTACATTTTCCAGAAACCTAAATGATTTCTTAGATGTCTGTGACAAACATTTTTATAAATAGCTCCTTATGGGCATATATGGTACATTTGAGCCCATTTAACAACCATATCTTTTGTCCTTTTGATAGGAACATCAAGACTGCAAATCATTAGCTCCATTTGGGGGCCATGTTGGAAAATGATTAATAATTAAAATATATTGGGATTTTTTTTCTAGGCCCCATTGCGTTATCAAGATGAGGTTAAAACTCTTGGATTAATGACTCCAGCTGGTATCCTTCTTGCAGGTCCACCTGGCTGTGGCAAGACCCTCCTGGCAAAGGTGGGTATTCAGCTGCATATTTTTGTGTTTTTGTACCACACAGTACGATAAATTCAAGTGTACCAATGTGGTAAACAGAAACATGGGTTTCTCAGATGTTACATCTGGGTGAAAGAAATGAAACTGACCCTAACTTAATAGCACTTTTACTATGTACCATGATGCTTATGAGCCATTGTCTTATTTTAGCTATTCCACTTTGAAGAGCAGGACTCTTTTTCTGGTATTACAAGTAAAGCTTTTGAGAACTTAGAAGTGATGGAGGAAAGCTGTTTGGGACTAAAATTATGTAGCAGTAAATCTGTAGATCTTATATTTCTCTGGTCATAATTGCACTCAGAACTTTTAAACAAGTGTATCATAATGACATGGTTGCTTTATTTTTTGTCTTTACTAAGTTGTTTCAGTCATGTCCAACTCTTTGTGACTCCATTTGGAGTTTTCATGGCAAAGATGCTAGAGTGTTTTGTCATTTCCTTTTCAAGTTAATTTTATATGTGAATTAACTGAGGCAAGCATGGTTAAATGACTTGATCACTAGTAAGTCTCTGAAGCTGGACCTGAACTCATTTCTTCTTGACTGTAGGCCTGGCCCTCTATCCACTGTACCACCTAGCTGCCCTGCTTTGTTTTACATGTTGCTAAATTCTGTGTAATGCTTTTGTAATCCATAATTTAAAAAAAAATTTTAATTAATCTATTTTGAATTATCAGTAATCACTTCCATAAGCTTTTGAGTTTTAATTTTTCTCCCCCCCCCTTCCTACCCCCTTTCCCAAGACAGTGCACAGTCTGATATAGGCTGTACATATACATTGGTAATCTATAATTTTAAAAACTTCATTTTAACCCATAGCTTCTAATTCTCTTTTTGTTACCACACCATTGCTTATTCAAGTAACAAAATAATGATGTACTCCTTATACAGCCATCAGATTTCCAGCATCTCAGTTTGAAGCTTAGAAATAAGTCAGAAGGCATTGATTAAGACTCGGTGCGCCCAGGCACTATGCTCAGCATTACATAACAAAAGGAAAAAAAAAATCCTATATCTCAAGGAGCTCACATTCTAATGGAAAAAGCCTCAAGTGACATAGTAAAATAATCTTCATGAAGCCCACGTTCTTTGCTCCATGGAAAGGCGTGGAGCCACCTACTCACTTTGAATTCTCTGTTAAAGCTTTCCAACTTAAAGTTGATTGGTGTGGTTTGTCTCAGAATTCTTCAGTTTTTCTTAGTTGAGAGTAAACAGCCTAAGAGAAGCAACTGAAGGAATGTGAGATAGTACCTGATGACATAAATGACAGCTAGTAGGGAAAAGGTAGTAAAGGCAACAAAAGCAATTTTTAAAAATTTATTGATGTTTTCCATTTTTTACATCACCATAGTCTCTCACGTATCTTTCCTCCTCCTCTTCTCTCCATCCCACATGACAAACAGTATTTGTTTTGGAGAGGAAGCAAAAGTTAGAACACTTGATTGATACATTGAGAAAGTCCGAAAACGTGTAGTCTGTAACACCTATGGAAGGGGGTCAGTTGGAGGTATCTTCTCATTTATCTTCATTTGAGTTCCATTTGATCTTTACAGTTTTGTTACATTAAGATCACATATCCATTGAAACTATTGTGGAGTGTGGTGTAAGATGTTGGTTTAAGCCTAATTTCTGCTGAATTGTATCTCCCTTGTCTTCTCTGTTCTGTTGATCTTTCTCTTTCTTCTTTAACCAGTACCAGATCAAAACTGATGACTGGTGCTTTAAAATATAGTTTGAGGTCTGAAAGTGCTATTTCCCTTTCATCCTTACTTCTTTTCATCATTTCTCTTGATTTTCCAGATCTTGTGTTTTTCAAGGTGAATTTTGTTATTATTTTATCAAGCTCTGTGAAGGTCCTCTTGATAATTTGATTGATAACAGCATTAGAAGTATAAGTTAATTTTGTTAGTATTATCATTTATATTATATTGGCACCATGAGCACTGAGTATTCCTCCAGTTCTTCAGGTTGCTCTTTCTTTAATTCTTTAAGGAGTCCTTTGTAATTGAATCTTTGCAAGTCTTGCATGCTCTGGGAGGCTGATCCTCCAGGGTTTTTTTTATGCATATTGAAGTTACTGGAAATGGAACAAAAGCAGTGATTAAAACATTTTCTGCGTACTTGGATGAGTGAAAAACAGCTGTGCAAATTCAGTGACTCTTCAGAGTATTGTTATACCTAAGTTAATGTTTGTAAGGATAATTATGATGGACAAGTCACTTGACTTGTACCCCAGGCAATTGTAAAAGACTGTTAATTTCAGATGACATGCTAATCTTTGTCACTGGAGGCAGGTAGGGTACAGTAATAATCTCATGTTTTGACACCTCCCCCCCTCCTTTAGTATATATATAATTTAAGAGAGTACAGGAATATTTTTTTAAATTATTTTGGAAAGATTTCAGAAACAGGCATAATAAAAAAGTTCAAGAATGTAAGGATTAAACTTAGTTGCCTACAGAATTCACTTGTATATAGCATGCCACATTCCTAATTGCAAGTTTAAGGAGGTATTATTTTAATATTTCAAGAGACCTATGTTTTTATTATTGTTTATGTTCTGTTCCCCTATGCAGATCACAGCCCTTGGTAAATGATTTTAATGAGGCCCAGGAAAATTCATTGTTTGTTCCTAACCCTTCTAGTGATAAAACTTTCCATAAACTCTTAAGTTTGGAGGCTTGCCCTCAAACACACATGGTCCATCGTCCAGCACAGGAGGTAGTGATTCCTTTCCAAACCGATTGGACTTGTCAGAGCTTGTGCTGCAATGGCTTTAAAGACTCTACTATCACCCCATCCCACCCCAGTGAAGATATGAGACTTAGAACTAGAATGAAATCTTTGAATTTCACTTCTCCTTCCAAGCCTGGTTAGTTGAAAAAGCCAAAATGCAGCAAGAAATATGTAATCATAGATTTTTAGATATGGAAAGGACCTTGGACATTATCTAATCCAACCACTTCATTGTATAAATAAGGAAACTGAAGCCCAGAGTGGTTACATAACTTGCTCATTAAGATCTCTTTCACTTGGTTGCTTTACACAATTATCCAATTGCCTTGTATTGTTTGGAAGTATAACTGTAAGAATGGGATAGATTTGAAGGAAATTATTGTGCCAAAGTTCTGATTCACTCTATTTAACAAGGTTCATTTCTGTGTTTGTATTCTGGTTCCCGGCTTGTTCTGTTCTCAATAGCCATGTGTTATCCTTCAACTCTGTCTTGTATAACTTTTCTTTAAACCTATGTTAAAATTTTGTTTTAACATATGCTGTCATTTGTGTAGTTTTCAAGCTCCATTTTTTCCCCAAAGAAATGTAGGCATTTTAAATGCAAAACTACTACCTTAAAAAGAAAACCTTTTGAGAAGGAAGTGTTTATTATCCCTTGAATAAACATTAATACAATAGACTTCACTAGAATTTTCGCAAAGGGCCACATCCAAACTTGTGAAATGAAACCAGGAATATATTTGTTGTTTTGCTTATAATTTGTGTTATTTGCATATATTATTTTAATATAGTTCATAGGCTGTTTAGGTTGACATTTTATTACTGCCTTCCTTTAATTTGCTTCTACCCCATTTTTTCATGTTCACTCACTGTAATTTACTGAGATCCCTGAAGAAGGGGGAGATAAATGCAACCATAAGAATGTTTGGGAAAAATAATAAGGGCAGCAAAAAAATTTGCCATGCAGTAAGTAATATTCAGCTTATTTATTTCGCTGTCATTTTTACAGGCTGTTGCAAATGAATGTGGACTGAATTTCATTTCTGTGAAGGGCCCTGAATTGTTAAATATGGTGAGTAATATTAATGGTATCAGCCAGTGATTGAGATCTCTTTAATTACTGCCTTAGGAAAAGTAAAAGTAATTCTAATTACAGTATAAAGTATCTAAATGTCTCAAACACAGAATTCTTCATATTTTTTTTTATTTCTTGTTACATCATAATCCATTATGTTCATCTGCCTTTTTTAAAAAAAAAAGCTTTTCTCAATCAATGAACAACTACTTTAAGGTGTGCTCCATCATTCGTTCATTCAGTTGTTACCTCTGTAAGTGCTTTTATGAATATTTTGTCACATACTGGACCTTTGTTTCTGTCTTTAACTTTTCGTTTGTTATTTGCCCAGTAACAAAATTTCTGCTACCAAGATTATGGACATTTTAGTCATTTTGCTTACATATTTCCAGATTGATATCCTGACTAGTCTGACTACTTGACAGTTCTGTCATCATTGCATCAAGGTTCTTCTCTTCCTAGTGCCCCTCCAACACTGATTGTTCTATCATTTATCATCTTTGGCCATTTTCATGAAACCTCAGTTTATTAATTTGTGTTTCTCTTACTCTTAATAATTTAGAGCTTGTTTTCATGTCATCATTTATATTTTGTAATTCTTTTGAAAACTTCATATTCTTTTACCACTTACCTATTGAAGAATAGATGAAATTTTAAACTTAAGAATTTTAGAAGTGGTAGGGTTCTTTAAGATATGAAATCTAACTCAGATTTAACCATGTTTGTATGTGGCTAAATAAGGGTAAATTTTATGAGGTTGAGGAATTGTGTGGTCAGTGGTAGAAGTATTAATGTGATTAGGATTGTGACAAAAGATGTGATGGAGAGAAAGATTGTGTGAGTCAAGTTTTAATGCCATTGAGAAATTTGGTAGAATTATCTGTAGATAGTGTATGTGAAAGCTTTGAAGGAAAAAACTAAAAAACAAAACAATTCACTGTCATGTTTAGATCTTGCTTTAACAAGTTGGCTTGCTTAGAAATGCCATTACTACTACACTTATGATCTTGAGTGCATTTCAAATGCTTTTTTAATTAATTCAGTGTGTGTGTGAATCATGATTTAGCAATTCAGATTCATAATGTGGAAAGCTAACTATAATTTAGCTTTTATTTTGTAGACTTTAAAGTTTCTTTGAAAGGGATTTATTGATTTAATTGATATCTTTTGTTTTTATCTTACCTTCATTTCCAAATTTATACTTTCCTCTCCTTTACCTAGTGCACCATCCCTTGTAATAAAAATTTGAATGAGGAAAACAACACCTTAGTAAAATAACCACTACATTAACTAAGTCATTTAATAGGTTTATAGTTTTGACACCTGTTTTCTCTGGGGATCATAATTATATAGAATTTTCCCTTTGTTGTTCTTTGTACTAACATTAATTTAATTTTGTGTATTATTTGCCTGTCTTCACTCTGTACATGCCCATATTGTTTTTTTATGCTTCTCTGAATACTTTATATTCATAATTTTTTGCATTTTTGTGCCACATTTTGTCTAGCTGTTCAGTCTGTTGACATCTGCTTTGTTTCCAATTCTTTGCTACCATAAAGGTTGCTGCTATGAATATTTTAACATATATTATAAGTTTTGTCTTTCTGTATTTTTTACTTCCTTTGGGAGGTAACATAGGCTCTCTGGGTCAAGTGGAGTGTGGACATTTTAGTCATTTTGTTGTTGTTTTAACATCATGCCAGATTGCTTTCCAGAATCCTTAAACTAGTACATAGTTCCATCAGCAGTGTTTTATGCCTGTTTTTCCATAGCCCTTCCAACACTGCCTGTTTGCATCTTTTGCCATCTTTGTCAATTTGCTAGGTCAGAGCTGAGATCTCAGAGGTGGTTTTTATTTGCATTTTTTTTTTAGAGATTTGAAGAGGTATTTCATAGAGTTACTAGCTTTCAGGTTTTTTTTAGAACTGTTGTTTCATATTCAGTAGAATTTATTAGAAAGTACTAGGTTGTTACTCATTTATAATTTTAAGAATATTGATAAAGGGTAGGAAATAATTTTCTTCTTACTCAACTCATTTATCAGGTGAACTGAGAGCATGAATAGTTGATAACACCAGATATAGATAGGACCATTGAATCCATTGCTTCTAGACAAGTCAACATTTATTTCACCCCTGAAGAATTTGAACTCAAGTTCTCCTGACTCCAAGGGCGGTGCTCTATCCACAGTGCCATCTAGCTGCCCCTTAAAATTATTTCTAACAGAATGTCTTAACTAGACAGGAAGCAGTTAATCAATATTTATTATTTGAAATAGTGATCTCCTTTGCCTCCTCAGTAAGTTATTTCAGTCTTATAATGCAAATGTTCTTGCTGGATTTTAAATCCATTTCTGTTCTGTCCTTAGTAGAAATAGATTCTACAGTAAACCTGCATACCACAATGGTATGACCTGGAATGACCTCTATATAATTTTCTTGGGCGAGCCTCAGATGAAACTGTGTAGGGGAAGAGTACTAGATGAATTTTGTTTTCTTCCATAAAATCTCCATGAAGTAATTTTCCACTGGACTGCCCTCCTTTGGATTTCACTTATGCCCACAGGGATCTTATCATCCAGCAAGACTCACACCTCATCAGTATCTTCTGTCCCTGGGACCTCTTTGGAGAGTGGAGTAGAGAACTCCTCACAAACTCTTGGTTTAAAGAGAGTAACGAGGCCAGCCATCTCTGCATTTCCTGTCTAGCCGCATTCTTTTGGACTTCTCCATCATGCCTTTCCCTTTCTTGGTATCCTCAGAGCTTAGCATGGTTCCTAGCACGTAGAAGATGCTTAATAAATATATATATTGAATGATCTATTCAGATTTTTTTTCCTGTTGTATTTGTACCTAAGTAATAATTCTGTTTTATGGTTAGGCTACATAAATAGGGTGTTGAATGTATGTGCCGTAGGTTGCCTTTTAATACCAATAATAATAATAATAATAGCGATAACATCAATGATTAAGCATTTATTAATCACCTATGTCCCAGGTTCCGTGCTAAGCACTTCATAATTATTATCTCATTTTATCCTAAGAAGTAGTTACTACTATTCACGCCCATTTTACAGATAAGGAACCTGAGGCAAATAGAGGTTAATTGACTTGCCCAGAGTCTTATAGCTAATGAGTGTCTGAGGTTGTATTTGAACTCAGATTTGACCTATTGGCCAACCTTTTAGCAGTAACAAGGCTATACTTGAAAACTTTCTAGTCTGGTACAACCTGCTAGAGCTTTCAGTCCTGGTGCAGACTTTGAGATCCCAGGGTCACTGTCATACCAGCATGCATCCCTCAAGTAGAATTTTATTGGGGAGAAAATAACTATAATACAAGGCAATATTATAAAACAAAATTTAATAATATAATAAAGAAATTTGTAGGTATGTACTGAGTAAGAACAAGATAAAAATAGGTACATTGGAGTAGGTGCTATAACATTACTATATAGCAGGACTATGTATTTTATAGTATAAAGTGTGTCAGATTGATAGTTATGGACATTAAGCATATTAAGTGTTGTAGGATTTAAGAGGAGGAAAAGATTGCTTCTGGCTTACCTTCTGACACACTCTTGTTCTCTAATAATACATTGATCTCAACTATTAAGTTTTTCAACTCTATGACATGGACTTCATTTGGGCTAAGAAAACTACTCAGAGCAGTTGGAGGCTCTCATTTCCTTTCTTATTATGAAAAAAAATTGCCTCTTAACCGCATTGTTCTATCCTTTCTAGCTTAGTGGATTCTCTCCACTCCCCCCCTTTTTTTAATGGAATCAGAGTAGAAATTGAATAGTTTGAGTTCTCTGTGCCTTATATTAAAATTTTACCAAGTCTCCCAAATAGTGAAATATACCCAAAAAGATTCTTTTGTTGTCCTTTGCATTTTTCAAGCTTTTAATACATTCTGGGCTTCTGCCTTTTTGGTGCCATTCTTGAAGGTCTGTGCCACTCTAGTATCTGTCCCTGGGTACATCTTCCTTCTTCATTTTTGTACATGCCCTTTTAGAAGCCTCATCAGAAGGCTCCCTGGGCTGTTATCTTATCTCCTTTATATATTTCCCCCTTTGCTTTCTCATCAATAACATTCATGATTATATTGTCAGATTTTTTCTAGAGAACTTCTTTTTCTTGCTGCGCTGATGGAATTATGCTTATAATCTTATAAAGTCAGAGTTACAACTATATCCTCCTTGGCTATCATGAATTCTAAGATGTCAGTAATTTTTTCTCAGGTTTTTCTTGCTAGGCAGAATAGCAGTTTCCCTTATCTCTTTGTTGTCCTTCTGAAGAATGAAATAACCAGTAGGGTAGTTAGCCACAACGTAGGTTCTTGTGGTGACCTTAACCTTCCAGAGTTCACTCGTCCCTATATTTTTGTGGTTCAAAGTGCTGTATCTTCAGGACCATTTCTAGTGTCTCAGGTCAGAGAGATAGGGACCTCAGAGGACCCAGGCCTTGGATGTTATGATCTGAATACTTGGGCACCATACTAGCTCTGTAGCCACTCTCCTGGAGCTTTCAAACTCCCCACCCTGGGCTTTTCGGACTATCATGGGATTTTCTCAGAGGAACGTTGTCCTCTTTCTTCTTCTAGACACAGAGCCTTGCTCTGACATATGGCTACATATGTCAGATCTGTCATCATGTTGGCGTTGGCTGGGGGGAGGGGGGTAGAGTGGGGTTTGAGAAAGGGGAGGAGATTTTTTTTTTCCTGTGGGCTTTTAGTTGACTTTTTTCTTCCACTTCTGGGGTAGACAAACTATTTAGTCTGATTTTTCTTTAGATTTCTTATTCCTTATTTGGTCTAGTACATGTTTCAGAGTTTTATTGGAATTGATGTAGGGGAATTAGGCAGCTGTCTCCGAATTCAGGTGGCCATCTTGGCAGGATATTGGTATTATTGTTTTAAAAAAAACCACTCAACTTGAGCTATCTCCTTTTCTTTCTTAACATATATATTTAGTACGTTGGGCAGAGTGAGTCAGCTGTGCGACAGGTTTTCCAGCGTGCCAGAAATTCAGCGCCATGTGTCATCTTTTTTGATGAAATAGATGGATTGTGCCCTCAGAGAGCAAAAGTGGAGGTAAGTTTCACAGATGATAAACTCTTTTATTTGTATCTGTTTGTATCTCTTTTACAAAGTGTAAGTTTGCAATATTCTGTTATTATTTTAGAAAATGAGTTTGTGAATTATTATCAGCTTTTAGTTTTTCTGGTGTGCATTACACAGACCCAGATTCTTTTCCCCTCGTTTTACCTTACTTGTATTTCAGCTACTCCATTACATTGATACCGTCTTCTTCACATGATAACAAAGGGGTGGAAGTTAAGTTTTGACTTCTTGCAACCTACAACTTAGAACCTTACCATCTTGGGGGTTCTAGAGAAAGAAGACTTCCAGGGACAGCTAGGTGGCACAGTAGATAGAGCACCAGCCTTGGATTCAGGAGGAACTGAGTTCAAATCTGGCCTCAGACTCATAACATTTACTAGCTGTGTGACGGTGGGCAAGTCACTTAACCCCATTGCCTAGCCAAAAAAAAAAGAGAGAGAGAAAGAAGACTTCCAGGCTCCCTGACTCCAGAGGCCCAGAGGAGGACATTTTTTTTTAATGCAACCAAACAAATATCCCATAGTTCTAGGTTTCTAAATAAGGCTTCAAGACATTCACTTAAAAGTGGGATTAGTAGTTCAGAGTTCTGTGTTGGGCCACGTGTGTTTGTTTTTCTAACTGAACTATCAGACTGAATTTTGGCTTTAGTTTTCCCCTGAGCTAAACCCATTCTGGAGAGACCTACAGAAAACTTTGTAGGTCTACCTACAAAGTTTTCTGATAATTTATTCTTCAGCCAGTTGAATAGAAACTGCTTCCTTTTCCGTTCCTTTCACTTTTAGCATGAAAGGGCATGACATTTACATGCTGAATCTGTGATACCTCTTTAAAAAAATCTTTACGTCTTAAGGATTTACTTAAAAACCAGCAGAGAGGGGCAGCCAGGTGGCGCAATGGATAGAGCACCAGCCCTGGATTCAGGAGGACCTGAGTTCAAATCTGGCCTCAGACTAAACACTTGACACTTAACTAGCTATGTGACCCTAGGCAAGTCAATTAACACCAATTGCCTAAAAAACAAAACAAAAAAAAATTTTTTTTGAGTACAAATCCTGCCTCATTTACCCTGAATCTATCCAAATCCTGACCTTCACCCTGAGCATACATTTAACCTGTTTGAGCATTAGCTCCCTAGGTCTGCATACTAAAGTGTCAACTTCGTTTGCAGTTTGCACTAGTGCATGGGTTTCCCTGTGTTCATGCTTGAGTATCACATCCCTCAGAGCCATACTGTGTCATGGACCCAAAGCCCTTCTCAGAAGAAGCTTTTTAAATGCCTGAAGTAAAATACATATGATTACAAAGGATATTGAATATATTAATATTTTGATATACTGATATATTGAAATACAGTTGTCAAATTATTTTTAAAAACTAGTTCATGAACTTCAGGTTAAGAACTTCTGCCATGAGTAGAAAGCAGCCAGCCATATTACGTGTTTTTAAAAGGAAGTTCATTGGATGGTGTTTGAAGGCATAATATTTCAAATGGCCTAGTACACTGCACATTGATTATCCAAACTTTCTTACAAATGGAGAAGACAACATGAGTCAAGTGTAAGAATATCAATTACTTGATACAGAATGGGATTCCAGATTTTGTGTATTAGAAAAATAATGCTTCATACTGAGGTGTGTTGGTTATCTATTGTATCTATATAGCTTATGATCTAACACACAGCGAATTCAGTGCAGAGTGCCCCAAAGTATTTTTTTTTTACCACAGCCAATACAATAGACCTGGCTTTAAATCCTGACTTTGTACTTAGCTACCTAGATGACTTTGATCAGGTTCCTTAACCTGATTTGGCTTCAGTTTCCTCATTTATAAAAATGAATAGGCTTGACTAGATCTCTGAGATCTTTTTTCAAGCCTAAAACCTAAGATTATGAATAGTATGCAACCTATTCTCTGTTACCATTAAGACAGTGGCTATTAAATGCTCACTCTATGGGGGGAAGAGGACTCCATAACCATGACCTAAATTATGCATTACTATATCTATCGTACTTTATTATTACATTTTATTATTGCCTTCCTTGGTTTTAGGCCCATCTATTCCTTATTATAAGCTGCATTCCTGGACCCCTTCCTGAATTTTCTTGGGTCTATTTAGCACCGGATCAGTATTTTTCTCTGAAATACTAATATTTCTTAGGAATTAAATTCTGTAGTTTTTACAGCCATTATCCAGTTGATGGGTAACTACTTTTTTTCTTTCCAATTATTACTATGAAAAAGTGTTGCTACAAATATTTGAAAAATAAATTTTATTTTTGTGTGTCTGTGAATTTCCTTGGCTGAATGCCCGGGGATGAGATTACCAAGGCAAAGTCTTGCATAATTGCAGATTAATATCCAGAATGGTTAGATCAGTTCACACTTTTACCACTGGTATAGCATGTAGTTGTTTTCCTATTACCCTCCCATCATTGATTGTTCTTGTTTTTGCTCATGTTTGCCAATTTGCAAGGTGTGAGGTTAAATCTAAGAGTTGTTTCAGATTGCATTTCTTTATTAATGATTTGACTAAAAGAAGGAAACCCCAGAGAAGCAAGCTAACTTTGAAAGTTATGTGTTAAATTTATAATAAAATTAAAAAATAAAAAAGGCTACATAATAGATCTATTCTGTTCTTTGTTTATGGAAATTCTCATTTTATTTGGAGTTTGCTAATTCCAGAATTTTAAAAAAAAAACCTAAAAAATTATTAGTGATTTGGAGGGTGTTTTCATATCTCCACTTAAGGTTTGCATTTCTTTTTTTAACTTCTTTGTTCATATCTTTTTATAACTTTTTTCTTGGTAAACAGTAGTTGGCACTTATACGTATCAATAGTTCCTTATGTATTAAACTTTTATCAGTGATCTTTGATGTAAAGGTCTATCTGCATTGACTTTGTTAGTGCAAAAACTTGAAAATTTTCTATAATCCAAATTCTCTGCATTGTCTTTTATGATTTTTTTCTCTTATTTAATAATTTCCCCTTGACAGTAATTGTGATCCTCCTATTCTCCTCAAAGCTCTTAGAATGTGATTTATATATTAAATGTCCATAAATATTCACATACCCATTTGGAACATGTCATGGTATGCGTGGTTTAACATCATTAGTTTGTGCAAATACATTCATTAATGCATGCACAAAGAATTTAAGAGTTTTTTAATTTATTTTTCAAAGTGTTCACTCTATTGAATCAATCATAAGGGATGTTGTTACTATTCCTCAAACTAGAATTAACAGCTAAACTTTAAAAGATATTTAGCCTTTGCAGAAAGTTCTTTTAAACAAACCTTTCCCTTACTCAAAATATAGCACAACCTTTCAACTATATCTTCTTTACTTAAAAAACATCTTTTCCAATGGACTCTTCTCTCCTAGCCCTATAATTTGCCATGAAAGCTGGGTGGTTGAATTCATGGACTGGTAACCATAGGTGAATTCTTTTAAAAAAAATTTTTGCGCATACCAGCCAGAACCCAGCAGCCACATACAATGAACTGCTGCAGCAAGGAAAACAGTGTCATGAGGTAAAACCGTGTAGATGATTTTTCTTTGACTTGATTAAAGCTAATTGGGTAGAAAGGAAGAGGCACTAAACCCCCAAATTTGAGCTTTATCAAGATGAAGCTTCACCAGTGTTAATGGTATAGAAAAAGGCTGTTGAAAAGCATTAGACATTGGAGCAACCAAATCACTAGAGTCTCCTTTTTCTTCCTCCTGCCCCAGAGACTTGTGGAAACAGCAAAGGAAAGTAGCAGCAGCAGAGATTACTGCAACTGGGTGCTTCTAGACCCTGGCAAAATTGACTTATGGTCTGCTGACACAGTCAGGTGTGTCTGGGCACACCTACCCTAATCTGTATGCAAGCCTGTGGCCAAGATTCTGGTGTAAATATAATTTCTCTCAGTTTTTTCACTTGTTAATGTTGTATTTAATCTCTTTATCAGTAATATGAAATGCTAAGACGTGCAATTTAAAGCGGCCCTGTAGGCATTTGAATCCTCAGGAGTATAGAGGGACAGTTAAAGTTAGCTTTTCCAATGTTAGCTTTTGTAAAATGGGACTCCTGGCTCATGAAGTGTACCAGGCTACAGTTCTCATCCTCTCCATCACCAAATTCACATCACAGAGCACTATTACCATTGTGCAGGGAGATGTTACAAGTACCAGAATTGTACCCCAGCCTGAAAAGTGATGCTGAGATACAATCATTTCCAGAATTTCCTCCCAGGGAATGTGTCAACAACATTATGAAAGCAGCACCCTAACTGCTATCTGAACAGAGCCTCATGTGAAAAGGTATTGACTAGACCTTTGTGAAGGAGGTGTTTCTTTTTACATAGTTTTTGCTAAAGGAGATGGTACAGCAAGGTACTAATTAGGACATTTGACTTCTTAAACTGACTTTTGTTAGAGCAGTCCAAGAAAATTTAGTCGATCAGTTGAGCTTTTACCCACCACTACGATCACTCCCTTCTCCCTCTTGCCATATCCTGACAAAGACTACATCCAAATAGTGGTTTTTATTTGCTGGGAAATCTAAATCTGCATGGTCATGTTAAAGGCATAGAACTCACAGATGCAAACCCCAGAAAGATGCTTTTGGTTTCTGTATTTTCACTACACATTATTGCTTGGAGTCTGCATCTAGATGGGAGTTAACCTTTTTGCTTTTTTTGTGTTAATTACTTTTCCCTAACCACACAAAGCTATGTATTTCTGCCCCCTCCTCCAGATGAAAAAAAAATTTTTCCCCAAAATGTAGCATGGTGGTTCTGTCCACCTTTCATCTTCATGGAGACTTTGACTTCCAGTGATGGTCTGGGACACAAGGATGGTAGGGTTGTAGTCAGATACGGCTAAAGTGTTTGAAGAAAAAGGAGTTTTAGGCTAATGACCACTGTTTTATGGAGAGAACATTTATGTAGAAGTGACACTGAATTACAAAAATAAGTTTTGTAAACTGTCTCTCTACTGTCTCCCATATTGTGTTCTTTTATTCTTGTATGGGGAATAGGTAAAAGGGGGAAAGGAGTAAGTGTTTATATAGCACCTACTGTATGCCAGACACTCTGCTAAGCACTTTACAAAGATCTCTTTTTATCCTCACAGCAACCCTACAAGGTAGATACTATTATTACCCCCATTTTATAGTTGAGGAAACTTAGGCAAACAGAGTTAAGTGATTTGTCCAGGTTCACAGATCGAGGAAACGTCTGAGGTTGGATTTGAATTGAGGTCTTCCTCACTCTGGGCCCAGTACGCTATCCACTTCACCACCTGGATTCCTTTATCTGTATTTCTGTCTATGTATCGTATCTTTCTGTTTCTGTATCTATAGCTATATCTAGCTGCTTTGCATTTTATCTTACTACCTCTTAGACATTGCGGTAGAACAGCCAACACTCTTACCTAAAGAACATTAAGAAAAAGAAGATCATGTATAAGTTTTTGTTGAAAAACTTTAAGGTTTTAATATAAATTTGAGAATTCTAGATCATCCAGGGTTTTTCATCATTTGGGAGGCTAAACCTCCCAAAAAAGATCTTTGTGGATGACACACATCCCTTTGGTGTGTCTGGACTAGATTTTCTACACAAAAGTAGCTAATTTTAATTTAACAAACATACTGTTTTATGATGGATTTTTCCACATTGGTTTAATAAAGTGATTGGTTGTGTTTATTTCATGGAAGTCCATTTCTTTTTCAGTCTGCTGTCAGTGACCGGGTGGTGAGTCAACTTCTTACAGAAATGGATGGTGTAGAATCACGGCAGCAGGTTTACATTCTGGCAGCCACCAACAGGCCAGGTGAGAAACTGGGTTCTAAAATGAGATGAAAGAGCTTTCAGGACTTAGAATAAGTGTAATTTGCTTAATTTATGGTAAACACAGAAAACTTTGGGTAGCAGATGCTCAGTTCATCTCTTCAACTATTTATTGAGTGCCTGCTAAATGATACGGGGGAGGGGGGACGACAGTTCCTGCCCTCTAGGAATTTGAAAATTGAACTTCAAGGTGCTGCAGGAAAAAGAAATAACTCATTCAAGAGTATGATATTTTTTTCTGTCTACTCATCAGTCTTACTGGAAGTTGGTACTGTTATTATTATATACCTTGATCCCATATCATGTTTCCAAGGAAGGATTCTAAGAGCAGAATGTCTTATATTTTTTCCTCAAGAATATAGAAACATAAATCTGAAAAACTCTTCCTATTTTAATCAGTGGTAGCAAGATTGTATCCTAGGACATGACTACTTTTGAGTGTATTATTATTCATACTTGTCCTACTTAAGCTAAGCATAGCCATTCCATGGTTTAAGAAATAGTTGTTGCTGGAGCTAGGCAGGTGGAGGGGGCAGCAGAATGTAGTGCTTTAAGAGAACGGAAATGTAGCTTTTAAAAAATCTACATGGACTGAACCCTTTTCAAATGTGCCATCCACTTACCTCTGTCTACCATTGTTCTGTGTCTACTACAAACTGTAACATTTATGGTAACTACATGTTGATTTTTTTTGTTGTGAATCTCAGAATTGACCAAAGGTAAGACCTGGCAGTAAGAACAACTAAGAAACACCTTGTAGTGCTCTGGAGTTTGTCCCCCTTATGCATTTCAGTTTTGTGCTTTTTCCCCTTACATATGACTCAGTAAGCATTTATTAAGCACATAGTGTGTGTCAGGCACTATGCTAGGTGCTAAGGGTACCAAAATAGAGCAATAGAAACAATCCCTCCTTTCTGGGAACTTATATTCTAACCAGCAGGTAAGTACATGTATGAGTATATTCAGAATTAGAATAGCAGAATGATTACAGAATAACTGGAAGGAAGGGGTCAGCATTTAAGGGAGGATCAGAAAAGCCTTATGTAGAAGGTGGTGCTTAAGCTGTCTTGAAGGAAGAGAAGCATTCTTGGATGTGGAAGTGAGAAGGAAATGAATTCCATGCATGGGGGACAGGTGTTGCAGAAACATGGAGTTGGGAGTGTAAAGGACAGACAGGCCATTTTGGTTGGATCACAAGAGGGAAAGTAATGTACAACGAGACTGGAAATTTAGGTTGGCACTAGGTGGCAAAGGTCTTTAAAAGACCTTTTTAAAAAGCTAAATAGCAGAGTTTATATTTTATCCTAAAAACAATAGGGAGCGCCTGGAGTTTACTCTTAAGAGTTTAGAGGAGTGACTAGGTCACAAAAAGAAAATCACTGCACACCTGTTTTAGAGGATGGGTGGGGAGATTCCTGAAGCAAGAATACCAATTAGGAGGCCATTGCAATAGTCTAGGTGAAAGATTGGGAGGGCCTAGACCAAGGCAGTGGTTGTATTTTCATTGTAGAGGGAAGGAGTCAGATGGAAGAGATGTTGTGTGGCAGTAGAAACTGCAAGATTTGGCAACTGATATGGAGTCAGGGAGAGTGAGGATAATGCTGAGGTTGCAAACGAGAGATACTAAAAGAATGGTGGTGGTACTTTATGCAGAAATAGGTAAATTTGGGAAATAGGTTGATTTGGGGGAGGGTGAGAAATAACGCATTGTGCTTTAGACATGTGGATTTTGAGATGTGTCTGGGACATCCAGTTTGAAATGCCCAATAGGCAGTTCTGACATGAAATGAAGCTCAAAGGAGAGATTTGAGCTGGACGCTTAAAGTTGTGAGTCAGTTACATAAAAATGATGATTAAATTCTCAGGAGCTGATGAAGTGAGCAATAGCAAGAATGGGGAGAGAGAGAAGGGTACCCAGACAGAGCTTTGGGTGACGAGCCAGTAAAGAACACTGAAGAGGAACAGTAAGATAGGAGAAGCAGGAAAGAGTGATGACATCAAAAGAAGACATCATTCAGGAGGAGAGAAGGGGCAATGGTGTCAGATGCGGCAGAGAAGTCAGAAAGGAGAAAGAAGATGATTTGGTAAATAAGAGATTATTGAGGGGGCGGAGCCAAAATGTCATAGAGAAGCTAGAATTTTTTCTGAATTCTCCCAACCACCTCTCAAAACAGCTTTAATTTTTATTTATTTATTTTTAGTTTTCAACATTCACTTTTATAAGAGTTTGAGTTCTAAATTTTTCTCCCTTCCCCTTCTCCTCCCCTTCCCAAGATGGCATGTAATCTGTTGTAGGCTATACCTGTACAATCATATTAAATGTATTTCCACATTACTTGGGTTGTAAAGAAGAATCAGAACCAAAGGGAAAAACCAGAAGAAACGGGGAGAGAGAGAATAGTATAGCTTCAATCTGCATCCAGACTTCATAGTTCTTTCTCTTAATGTGGATAGCATTTTCCATCTCTAGTCTTTTGGAATCGTCTTAGATGTTGCATTGCTGAGAACAAAACAGTTTTAAAAAGCACATTTAGAGAGTAGGATAACCCAACAAAAAGTCACAGTGAGTCGTTTTTCCAGCCCATGACAGCTTAGGAGGACAGAAAAAGAGATCTGTGGAGGCAGTGGTGGCAGCAGCAGCACTGGTAGTTCTCAGGGACAGTAAACTGTGTTAGGAACACCTAATCAGAAAGAGATTCCAGGGAATGCCTGTGCTAGCCATGGGTGCAGGATCAGGCACCATTTGGCAGCTATTACCCAGTTGTGGGTTGCAGTTCTAGGGCAGAGAGGAATGATTGCAGTTGTAAGGGAGCTGGTGCCTCACCTGGGTAAGGACAAGAGCAAAGACCAGAAGAGCAGTGACCAGAACTCTGTCTAGATCATACCACCAATGGAAGCACTGAAAAGTTAGAGGCCCGAGCCCTTGCTGTGAAAGCAGCAGGACCTCAGCCTGCGATGATGAGGCTAAACAACGCAGAAGTGAGCAGAGCCCAGCTGTAGGCTGATCTGGACCCCTGCACCAAAACGTTTTGTGCTTATGTTTAGCTTCTTTTTCCATTCTCCTCTTTTATTTAATCTTCAAACTTTTGTTGGCTTCAAAGAAGAAAAACCTTTGTAGAAAATACGGAACAAAACTTGACGGGACATGCTTTTATAATTAATTTTTCTCAAAGCCTTTTTCAAATATTTAAATTAGCTCATATATGTGAAGTAAATTATAGATGCATAGTAACATCTTCATTTTCCTAAAGAAGCTGAAGTGTGTGTGATTTTTAAAACTGTAGTCATAGACCAAGTATTGGACTAAAAAAAAAAAAATCAGACTGCCCGCCTGACTTCCTTTATCGTGTTCTGTCAAGTAAATCATACTTCTGCATCACGATTTGTCCTGTGATTTAGACAAATGGCCCTTTGCCCTCCCCCTGCATTCCTCGCCTCCCTCCACCCCCACCCCCACCCCAATACCTTGAATTCTCAAGGAAGATCATAGCAAATTGAATTAACATAGTGGACAATAATTTATGATGGCTATGTATATACTTCAGAAAAGTTACTTGGCAGGCACAACAGGTGCAGGAGTGGAGTTTTTCCCTTTATCCAACTTCACTCTTACTGTAATGGAGCTCTGAATCCATAACACTCCATAAAATATACCTTGTATTGGCCAAGAGCAGGTCAAACATTGGAAATGTTCTTTCGTAAATAGTTCTTTTAGGAATTACATTAGATTTGCTGAACAGTGCCAGAGTGAGATGTTCAATCATTTACATAACTGTAATGAAGATAATTTTTTGCCTTAAAAGCTGATCAAGATGAAGTGCTTAACATCCTTTTTTTTTTGCTGCTATGATCTGTCTTTATAAAGCCCTTCATAAAGTTCAACTTAAAATATTACACATCTCATAAAATACTAGCCACACTTAATAATTCTCAGTATTCCTGTGAAGTGAATTCATGACAAACCATTATTTCTCAAGTTACAGAGGAAGAATTGATGCAAGTGATTTGTCAAGAGTCACACAGATAGTTATGTTTGATTTGAATTACCTTTGGCCTGTACTCTTCAAGCTAGTGGTCAAGACCTTCAGGATGTCTAATGGGGGAATTCTCCTGAAGTTCTGGGGATTGGAAATAATAGTTCCAGTCACTGGTAAATAACAGCCTCCAGACTGTTTACAAGAGGATAACTTCTTATTAAGGCAATTTCCATTAACTGGGACCTAATTATAAAGCGCTGAATTTATTGTGTACCTTAAAGAAAAAAAAAAGGCAACTTGTATGTGATGGAGATTCAGTTTTATGTGCCATACTTTTTGTTCTGTTCTTTTATGTGGAAACACTTGTGTTTGCTGGTTCTTGTCAAGTTTAGAATATTAAAAAGAAAAAGAAAAAAACAAGTATGAGGGTAGGAAAGTTCAATGAGATTATGTGTAGGAGATTGTTTCAGATTGTTCCAGCTGCTGGGAAGTGGCCATTAAACTTCTGTAGTCCACAGAAAGGTTTTCTCTGAGTTTCAGAGGAGAGTAGGAGGCAGTTGAATGGATATTCTCTGACAACCTGGTTACAGTATATGGGGCCCTGGCTTGTTCTTCTTTACATTTGTGTGCCCTGCTGATCGTTTGCCCTACCAGAATGGTTGCCATGTATATATCTCCGGTGTTTTTTTGTGTATGACCATGTTGTTAAGTACGTAGGGCATGTTTTTACCAAGGGAATACAGATTGGTTGTAATGGAAAACAGTGAGTCAGTGGGAACCATGTTATGGAAAATATTCTGAGCTACTCCTTTTCTAGGGGCACATGGGGAGACAAAAGCCAAACAAAGCATTAATAATTATAGGCTGTTTATTACTGTCATACAAGTCACAGGGGGGGATTTGGTTGGCCAGTATTTTAACCAATAGCCAACCAATAGTTAATATCATTTCTAGTGAATTATCATATTTAGAGCATAACCCCAGAAGAAACATAAAAAACTTACAGTGTTGAGTCTGAATGAAGGTTATCATTGCTAAACACAAAACAGCTAATTATTTTTGACTCTCAATATCTCTTGTCAGTAGTATCCTCCATGTTTGAAATGTTGGTATTATCTTTGGCTCTTCATTTCAGTTACCAGGTCCTATGGATCATATCTTCCATATTTTTTACCATCCATCTCTTCTCTGTTTCCCCTTTCATAAATCAGTTAAAGTTCACTTCTGCTCCCTTTTACTGCCTCCAAAAAATTATACAGTTGTATATTTAGACCTGAAATAATCCTTTCCATACTTCTCATTGTATAGATGAGGATGTTGAGGCGTAGAGAAATAAATAGAACATAGTAGTCAGGCTGCAGCCATACTTTTCTTTTTATTCGGGTCAACAAACTTTTATTAATATCCTACTCTATTCAAAGTACTGGGATAATTGTTCTTCCTTTATTAAACTAGACAATCAAAACCCTATTAGTGGAATAAAATTCAGACTCCTTTGCCTAGCATTTAGGGCTCTCTGCAATCTTAAACAATCCTACTTTCTTGTCCTAAAAATCTTACTTCTCCTGTGTATGTGCTCTGTACTCTTGCCAAACTCAGCTTATTACTTGTACATGCTTTATGTTTTACAGTTTCCATACCTCTGTCCATGATGGTCCTTGTACCTTGAATGCCATCCTTCACACAATCCCCACCCTCGTCGCTACTAGCTTTTAAAATATTTATCCATCCTTTAAACCCCAGTACAAATGCCACCTCTTGTAGGAAGCCTGCCCCAATCTTCACCTACCCCTCTTGTATCAGCAATGATATTCTCCTCCCTCAAGCTTCACATAAGGCTATACTTGGACTTCTCTGAAACAGTATAGTACAGTGGATACTGCCTGTTATGAACTGATTTGAAGTCAGTGAACCTGTGTTAGAACTTAGTAGTTATCTGACCAAGTGAGTATTCTGGGCCTTAATTTCCTCATATGTGAAATTAAATAGGATTAGATGAGATGACCTCTGAGGTCTTTGAACATTAAAGCTATGATTCTGTAGCATATTTTTATATTTTTAAATGCTTTTAATATTCTTTATGTATTTGACCTACCCCCATTAGACAATAAACTCCCTAGGGGCAGAAACCTTGTCTTATTCAAATTTTGTATCTCTTTACACTGCGGGTATTTAATAAATAAATAAATGAATTTGGTTAATGATGTGCTGAAGTTCATTGTTACTAAGCGAAGCAAAGGATTAAACTCACCACCTAAATTTTTCATCCTCTCCTTCTATTTATCTCTTCCTTTCTCTTCCTCTCCTTTCAAATGGCAAGTAGCTTTAAACATTAAAGCAATTTTTAAAGAAGGTTCTGTTAATACCTTTTGTTTCTCACACAAGACATGTTTCCCACTATCTGCTGTTAAAGCTTTTTCACATACGTAATTTCATCTGATTTTTACAACTCTGTGAGGTAAGCATAACAAGTACAGTACTTGGTATGCCCCCACTTTATAGATTGACTTAGGAAACCTTATATGTTTATGGGTTTTTTTTAATTAACTGTTGCTGTTCAGTCATTTCAGTTGTGTCTGACTCTTTGTAACTCTGTTTGGGGTTTTCTCAACAAAGATACTGGAGTGATTTACCATTTCCTTCTCTAGTTCATTTTACAGATGAGGAAATTGAGGCAAACAGGGTTAAGTGACTTGGGGTCACACATCTATTAAGTGTCTGAGGCCCCATTTAAACTAGGTCTTCCTGATTCCATACCTAGCACTCTATCCACTGTGCCACACTTAGCTGCCCATTTTTCTACGTATGGGTCCTTTTTCTTTTTCTTTGATCTCTTTGGGGTATAGACTCAGCAGCCGAGTCATTGGACAAAAAGTATGCACATTTAATGGCTTTTTGGCATAGTTCCAAATTGCTTTCCAAAATAGCTGGACCAGTTAACAGTTCCATCAACAGTACATTATTAATTTATCTGTTTTCCCACAGCCACGTCAATATTTGTCATTTTCCTTTTTTGTCAATATAACCAATCTGATGGGTGTGCAGTGGTACCTCAGAGTTGTTTTAATTTGCTTTTCTGTAGTTATTAGTGATTTAGAACATTTTTTCATATTGCTGTTGATAACTTAGATTTCTTCTTTGAAAAATGACTATTCATATCCTTTGACTAGTTATCATATGGAGAATGGCTCTTATTTTCAATTAAACTCAGTTCCTGTATATCTTTGAAATGAGACCTTAATCAGAGACACTTGTTGCAAAGATTTTTTTTCCCAGTTTCTTGCTTCTCTTCTAATTTTAGCTAAACTGATTTGGATTGTGTAAAAACTTTAATTTTATGTAATCAGAATTACCCCCTTTACCTCCTGTAAAGCTATCTAGCTTATTTTGGTCATGAACTCTGCCATTATCTATAAATCGGTCTAATAGGTAATTTCTTCCTTTATCCTTTGTTACCCTTTATATCTAAATTATGAACTCATTTTGAGCTATAGAGTGGTGTTTATTGCTTAGAAAGTAGTATCTCAATTGTATCTGCCACTCATTCCTATCCCTCATGGCTAACAAATTCCCACATGTATAAGAAACCAATTTTTTTTTGCAAATTTTATTTCCATACTGTGATTTAAAAAGCATAAGAAACTAATAGCCACAGCCACTTACAGTGAATAAAAGGCCTCATGTTTGGCAGATATTTCTATGAAACCTAAAATCCAAAAATGAGACAGAGTAGTTCTTTTACCTTTCATGGAAACTGTTTTTATTAGTATTTGCATTTTCTTACTAGATTCTATTGACCGGGCCATCCTTCGTCCCGGCCGGCTGGATAAAACCCTTTTTGTGGGTTTGCCATCCCCTGCTGATCGTTTTGCCATCTTGAAAACTATCACAAAGGTGAGTAAAGGAAATCATGTTTACTGTTTGTAAAAAGCCTCTGTTTTGGGTAGATCATCATAATTTAGGCAGTAATCTATGTAATTTTAAAAATAGTAGTGGAAAGCAACATCCAAGCTTTTTCTTTCTATAACTGTCTAGCTTGGAGCTTGAAGTATTTTTCAGAATTGAGAAAGTTTGAATTTCCATTTTCCCAGGCTCAAAATCAGTTAATCAAAATTAGGATGAATTAGCTAGCTTATTGTTTAGATTTTAATGTTTGATAATGGTACCTAAACAGACTAAAAGAACTTCATTAGATAGTGTTTCCTTGAGAAGTCTAAATGTAATATTACATGTGTCTGAACATAATGGAAATTAGTGAGAATTTTACCAAAGGAGTAGCAGAACTAGGCTCCTCATACATGTCTGGAGTCTTAAACCACTGAATTGAATTTTGTACGCTGTTATTTAATGCTGCCTTTCAATATCAGGATTAAAAACCTGGTTTTGTAACATTTTTCTGTGTAGTAGCATTCTTTTTTTTAATTGATGCCTTTCACATCCCAAATTCAGTGATAAAATGAATGGATTCATATGTACCAAAATATTTATAATAGCAAGAAACTGAAAGCAAATTAAGAGATCCATTCATTGCAGAATGATCAAACAAGTAGTGGTACATTATTGTAAAGGAACATAACTTATTATAAAATACTGCATATGGATACAAAGAAGCAGGAAAAGATTTCTATTAACTGTTGCAGAGTAAAGTAATCACAGCCAGGAAGAAAATGTGTGCAGTGAGTGCAGAAACATAAATGGAAAGAATAATATAATATCAGAATTTTTTGATGGCTTACTGGATTGTTTTTTCTCATAATACTTTGTTATAGGGGACCATTCTCTGGATGGGTTTTAGAGGGGAGTTACATTGGGAAATGTAGGTGATATAAAAGCATCTCAATAAAATTTTACTTTAAAAAATATCAAAAAAGTGAAGCATCATATTCCTTTCTGAATCTGTCCTTTCCCATCTTTCCCCTCCCACCAAGTCTTCCATTGTAATGAAGATTTAAAAAGAAAGAGGAAATAAAAAGTAGTTTGACAAAACCATCCAACCCATTGACCACATCTGACAGGCTGTGTAATATTCCACTCCTGGACAGTGAAGGATGAGGACGTATTCTTTAATGTTCTCTGGAGCTAGGCTTGCTTATTACAGTTACACAATATTCAGTACAACGTTCAGTATGTTGTTTTCCTGGTTATGCCTACTTACTCTGTCAGTTCACTTCCATCTCATCTTGGGATTGTTTGTTTTTTGTCATTAAGTTATTTCCAATTCTTTGATACCACAAAAAGTGCTACTGTCAATATTTTGGTATTCTGGGACTTTTCTTTCTGGCTTTGAGCTCATTGAGGTATGTATCTAGTAGTGGGATTTTTGTGTCTAAGGATGTGAACATGTAGTCATTTTTGTTTTAGCATAATTCCAAACTGGTTCCAGAATGGTTAGACCAGTTCACAGTTTCACTAACTGTGTATTAGTTTGTCTGTCTTCCTGTAGCCCTCCCAACATTAACTATTTAAGTGATTTGTTCTTTTGGGGACAAAAAAAAATCTTGGATTTTAAATTGTGAGCTTCTCAAGGGCAGGGACTATCTTTTGCTTTTCTCTGTATCACCAGCACTTGGCACATAATAGGTACTTTGTTTATCCATTTCCTAATAGATGGGCACCCACTTAGTTTCCTGTTGATGCCTCTTCAGCTTGTAAAATTAAATGAGAATTTACATTAACATATCTATCACTTTAAGATTTTCAGAGTGTCTTTACATTTATTCTTTGGTGTTCACAACAACCCTATGAATTATATACAGAAGGTAGAGATTTTATAGATTTGAGAAACACCCCTAGGGAAATTAAATGCCTTCTCTTGCTCATACAGCTAGTATAAGTGATAGAGATGGGGCATAAACCCAAGTTTTCCTAAGTCCCAGTCTAGTATTCTTGTCATTATGCCATGTTAGTAATACCAAAGTTAGCCATATAGAGAAAATGCATACCTGTTTTCACTTGTGGTTAGAATTGGTTTTTTTTCCTTGAATAGCGTCAAAATTCTTTAATATTCATGAGTATGGATTATTTTCCCTTAGATTGTATAGAGCTCATCACCCATTTCTGAACCTTGTGTCTTTGTAAATAAAGCATTTAAAATATTTTGGTACCATCCGTTGTCGGTTACCATTATACAATGAATACACTCTGTCAAAAGGGCATTCCTTCAGAACCCCACTGAAAAGTGTCCATTTCTCTCTTTTCCATTTAGAATGGAACCATACCTCCCCTGGATATTTCTGTCAGCCTAGAGGCTATTGCTTACGACCCTCGATGTGACTACTTCTCGTAAGTGTTTATTGTTTTCCTCCAGTTTAAAAAAAAGGAATGTTCTTGGTGAGATACTGAAATGTGTATTACTGTGAATGTGCAATTTCATCTTCTGACCTTTAATTCCTAAACTACCTTTTCTTTGTTTCCACTCTGCACAAGTTCTGTCTGTCCTGTTTATCCTTTCTGCTAACGTATAAAAGAAGATATAGATGACTGCCAAATTGTTCAAGTGAATAGGAATACTGAAATTTTTCACAGACAGCAGCCTACTGGACTACTGTTGGTTGAATTATTCACCAAATAGGCTTTCCTATTTTTATTATTAGCCTTTTTTTGGCTTTAATTTATGGATATAAGAAATGAAGTGTGAATAAATTAGGACTGTAACACGTCAAGGATAAGATTTACAGAATTTACTCAGATTTCCATACTTCTCACACCTATTAAAATGTTTGACTTTTAACACTGTTGCCAGTGTATTTTGTAATAGTTATTTTATCTTCACAGTTCTACTTAACAGAAGAATACTGATAAATTTTTTAAATCAAATATTATACTCCTTAACATGCAGTAAAAATACCAGAAATTATGTTGTGTGATTAGAAAATGTTATGTAAACTAATATTCAGACAGTCTACCTTTGCTTTTAAAATATATTTATGTTAATTATTTCTAGATGCAGGAGCACAAAAAGACATGTTAATTTCAGTCAACACTGAAATTTACAGCTATTCTTTATGATTTAGAAACATTGCTCAGAAGTTTATATCTCAAAGTATCTCCAGTGAAAAAGGAGAGTTGGTGTGATGAATTCTTAGCCCTAGATTAGTTAATGGCTTTATTTCTCATGGATTTGGAAATTTTATAAGCAATGTAAATATCTCTTTTGCATATGAAAATGAAATGGGGAAATGAGTGCTACACAGACAGAACATAGCTGTTTTCTAGTATTGGGGCTGAGCTTCACTAATCTTTCTAAGCACTTATATCCTTTCCCCTACTTGACTTCACTTGGCAAATCTGAGCAAGATTTTGGTGCCGTAATAAAATCTTGTTTCTTTTCTAATAAGTAGCTAAGGTAGTCTTGATGACAGATAATAACAACTGCCATATATGGGGAAAGTTGGTGGGAGGGATTAAAAAAACAGTATATTATTAGCATAAAATTCCTTAATTGCACTCCCCCAAATTAATATTTCTTAAGTATTTTTTGAGGGTTTTTTAGCTTTGTGTATTTAATAAGCAGGCCTTCAACCTTATATAGTAAATAAGTTTTGTGGCTAAAATGAAGTTCTTTTTCATCTAGGGATCATTGCGTGACAAAGAAGAACTGGGGTCTTTCAGTAACTAAGCTCTTTGTCAAAGCAATCATTTCTTCTTAAGTTTTACAAATTTTTTAAAGCCTTTAATACAGGCAAAACAGTATTTGCTGTTTCTGTTGGCCAGGAGTAGAACAATTTAATTGAGTATAACAAGTTAATCTTGTACCAGAATGTTTTTTTAAAATTAATAAAATGGGCAAAGTCTTGTCAGCTTTCTATGTCTTGCTTAAATAGTTAATGTCTGCTTGAGCTTGTAAATTTGAGATTCACTTTGCCTGAACAGAGCACATCAGAGGCTTCTCAGTATTTGTATTCTCTCCACTTCAAACATTTGATATGTATGTCATTTTCCACATTTGGTAGGTATGCCAGTCATGGATTGTATGGATGCAAAAGAGATATTTACATTGCTTATAAAATTTCCAAATCCATGAGAAATAAAGCCATTAACTAATCTAGGGCTAAGAATTCATCACACCAACTCTGCTTTTTCACTGCAGATACTTTGAGATATAAACTTCTGAGCAATGTTTCTAAATCATAAAGAATAGCTGTAAATTTTAGTGTTGACTGAATTAACATGTCTTTTTGTGCTTCTGCATCTAGAACTTAAAAGTTGGTTGTTTAGTTCTTGTCTTTTCAGAATATAAATAGCATTTGAATATCAAATGTAGATATAAATAATATAAGTTCTGTAATTAGATAGGATGATTGATTCATTTTCTAACTTTAAGAAGAGTTGGAAAAGGATTCTAAAAAAAGCTCAATTACCTTCCTTCCACTCTTAGCCAGTTCATTCTGTTCTCTTTGGTCAATTCCTTCCGTGACTATTTAGTTTGAAGTGTTTTTGATCAACATGTGATTTTTTTGCCTCTGTCAGAAATATTCTCCATTTTGCAATTTCCAGTGTATGTGATAATTTCAGGCAATAAGATGAATAAAGACAATCACCTAAGCACCTATTTCTCTGTGCTGCAGTGGTGCCGATCTTTATCTTCTGATACGAGAAGCTTCCATCTGTGTTTTGAGACAGGAAATGGCAAGTCACAAGAGTGGTAATAAAAAAGGTAAGCATATGAATGTAATGGAATACTGTTGTGCTATAAGAAATGATGAACAGGCTGACTTCAGAAAAACCTGGAAAGACTTATATGGTCTGATGCTGAGTGAAGTGAGCAGAACCAAGAGGACTTTGTACACAATAACAGCCACATTATGCCATGACTAAGATTCTTAAACTGAACCCTTCTCAGCATTACGAGGATCTAAGACATCTCCAGAGGCCTCAGAATGGAAAATGCTGTCCACATCCAAAGAAAGAACTATGGAAGTCGAATTGCTATCACTTATTTTTACCTTGTGTTGAGTTTTGTTTCATCTTTCTGATGGTTCCTCCTATTGATTTTAATTTTTACTTACAACTTCACTAATGTGAAAATATGTTTAATGGGTATGTAAATGTAAAGCCTATATCAGATTGTGTGCCGTCTTGGGGTGGGTAGAGGGGAGGAAGGGGGAGAAGAATTTTCAACTCAAAAGTATATGGAAGTGATTGTTGATAAATGAAATTAATTAATAAAATTTTTTTTTAAAAGGTAAGCATATCTTTAGGCCTCTCAGTTCCATCTTAATTTTTATTGTTAGGAAATCTCTTCAGAGGAAGAATTCCTATTGGTATGAAAATCTGGTTGTATTAGCTCTATAACTATGACATTAAAACTGACATTTTTATGATGATATTATTTAAAACTGATCTAGAAAGCAGTCTTATTTTAGTGACTGATAAACCAGTTCTGGAGAGAACCACAGTTTTCTGATCATTCATTCTTCAGCCAGTTGAGTAAAACTGCTTCCTTTTTAGTTCCTTTCACTTTTAGCGTGAAAGGGCATGACATTTACATACTGAATCTATGATACCTTTTAAAAAAAAATCTTTTAAGTCTTCTTAAGGATTTACTTAACCAGTGGAGGGAAAATCCTAATTGTATTTTCACTGCTCATTTCCTTTAGAAAAACAATCTGAATGTCCTATAACTACAGTTTATAAAGATTGAGATCTACTTTGGTGGAAGATATTCCTCTAGTTTTATTTATTTTATTTTATTTGGTTAGGCAGTGGGGTTAAGTGACTTGCCCAGAATCACACAGCTAGTGAGCCTTAAGTGTCTGAGGCCGAATTTGAATTCAGGTCCTCCTGACTCCATGGCTGGTGCTCTATCTATCCGCTGCACCACATAACTTTCCCCATTCCTTTAGCTTTAAAGTAACTTTTTAAATAGTCCAAGAAACAATTTGATAGCAATCTTACTAAAACTTAACTTTCCCAGGTCATCTTATTTCAATACTAATCTTCTAGGCATAAATGAATGTCCTTTTCTACATCCTGTTACTTTTATCTTAGGCTTTGTAGTTTATTTTTTACTTGACTATACATAATTCAGTTTAGAGACTCATTCCAATGACTGTTCTCATTTGGAAACTTCTTCTGACATAATGTCCCTAATTTCATCTTTCATCTCTCTTGGGAGGCTAAAACTTTAAGAGAAAGTCACACAAAGCCTCTCCACAGACAAGAAGTATAAAAACTTCTGGTATGAGGATCTTGCTCAAGAGAAACTTTCCATTTTATTCTTTTTAGAAATGAGTTAAAAGTTTCCCTTCTCTATCAGGGTCTGAGTTAGTTTACATACAATACTTGCTTTATTTTGCTATCATCAGCTGCTTCAAATATAAACCATATTACTTAAGAGAATTCTTTAGAAACTCTTCTGAGTCTCTGTACCTTACTTGAGAAGCAGGTTGGTCTGTCTTTTGAATGAGAAAGGTCTAGATTAAAGTCTGACCTCAGACATATACTAGCTGTGTGACCTTGGATAAATCTCTAGGCCTTTCAGTTCCTCAGGTACCTCTGAGACTACAAATTACAAACAGTGGTGAATCTGCATCAGTGGAGAAGGTTTCCACAACAGGAGTTCTACAAGGATGAAGTCACTGGTCTAAACCAAAAAGAATAAAACAAAATATCTGATGTAGAGTAGGCGGCCATGGTAAATGTTTTAACATATACTGAAATTTGCTTCATAAAATAGAAAATATTTATAACAGAAGAAAGTCATCTTGAATAGAGTGTTTACATATCTGCAAGGAAATGGGATTGATCATTTTACAAGCCTTTTTCCACTGATTGTTGCAGATTTTCCATTGTGCAAACTCACAGTGGAATGTAGAGGTCACAGGTATCTGATACTCTGGCTTACTGTACTGAGCCTGAAGGCTAAAGCAACTGAGGACAAACAGGACTAATAGCACCTATCCTTATAAGATTGTGAGGAAAAAATGAAACAAGACATGAATGTTTTTGTGACACAGAAACTGGAAGTTCATAGTGAATGGGAATCTTAACATATAGATTATAATTTTGATAAATGAATACTGTATTATGAGAAACTAAAGCAGTGTAGCTCTTGTGAAACTTAGAGGAGATTAATAAATTAGTGAAGGGAAGTTCAGTCTCTCTAAATCTGTATAAATGAAAGAAAATATGTAAGAGAGACTTGGCTGTCTTTGACTTAATCAGAGGGTACCTGGCTTTCTTAATTTTCATTCCACTTTCCTCTGTTACAACTACAGTATTGATCCTTCTCCATCCATAAACTGAAAACTTGTTAGCCTAATGGCCAGGCTTTCATGTCAGTTGTCATAGGAGATCTACAAGTAAAAAGTCTTATTCTACATAGAATGTTACTTTCTTTTTAAGAAAAAGGGTGCGTGATGCATAAAAAATATATGAAAGGGTGCCCCTTTTAGGGTGATTATGCTCTTTTGTTTGGTAGTGTGATATTCTCTTTGAGTTAATCTGCCCTTGAGAATTAGATTATTAAATCATGTTCAGTAAAAGAGGCAGCATGGCACAGTGGAAAGAGCAGTAATGTGGCAGTTCAGCAAATCTGGATTCCAGTCCTAGCTAATGAAATGACTTCTTCTTCAGAGGCCTGTTTCCTTATCTATAAAATCAGGGCATTGGACTCAATGAACTCTAAGCTCTAACATTCTGTTATTCTAAGCCAGCAGATCAAATAATGAATTAGGCTGTGTATGTATGTTTTCTCCATAGGAGAAGTCAAAGTTAGACAGGAGCACTTTGAAGAAGCGTTTAAGAAAGTGAAACCTTCTACATCAAAAGAGGTAAGAAATGCCCTCTTTGTAAAAAAGGGAACAGAATTGGAGCCATTTCAGGCCTATCTTCAACATGCCATCCCTTTTCCTAGAGAATACCAAACTGCTACATGAAAGTAAAAAATCCAGTAATACTACTTCTAGAGTCAGGAGACTTCAGGCTTTGGATAAGTTAGGATAGAAACTGAAGCAGACATTCCTGTGGCAAAATAAAGTTGTCAAGTTATCAGTGGAATTGGGAACAAACTGAAGAAAAATATTCTCCTGTTTTATCATCCATGAAATTATTTTTCATGTCTTTTCCAGTGCTGACATTCAATAGTTGAATACAAAATTAAAAAAAAATTAACCAAACAACTTGCAAGAACTTAAATAAGTTTCCATTCAAGCATCTGTTGGACCCCATACTTCTTACCCTAATGGATTCTTATCACAGCCAGGTTTTATTAAAGTTAAGCTGTGCATTGGTTAGAAAACTTTAGTTACTTACATGTTCGTTTGAATGAAGTAGAAATAATATCTTCACCTTTTGACGAGAATGAGGTTAAGAAATTACTATGATGCTTTTTTTTCCCTTCCTCATATCAGATGTCAGGTTTTGAATGTTCACTTCTGATTCTTGGTGTGTTCTATTTGTAATAAATGAAATAGAAAGACTTGTTATAAAATGAAACCAGTTCTTGCAAAGATTACAAAGGGGATGATATCCTTATACAAAGATGGATCTGAATTGGATTCTTTTAGGGAATCCATGTTCACTAGAGCATCTTATTGTTTCCAGTCTTCTTGGATAGAATTCACAAATTATAATGTTTCTTGGCCAAGATAACATGTTTTTAAATCATTAACTGTTTATCACTTCTAGCTTCAAATTTTCCCTCACTCTGATAACTGATTGAAAAGTCTTATTTTGGGGCAGCTAGGTGGTACAGTGGATAGAGCACCGGCCCTGGAGTCAGGGGCACCTGAGTTCAAATCCAGCCTCAGACATATAACACTCACTAGCTGTGTGACTCTGGGCAAGTCACTTAACCCCAATTGCCCTCACCAAGGAAAAAAAAAAGGCTTATTTCAAAATCCATAACAATTACATAGAATAGATTGCTTATGGTCTGCTCCATACTTCAGCAGGAGCAGATACTGTATGGCTAGGTAGTCATTCGAGGCCTTGTACAACCTGGTAACAAGTTAGCTGTCCTTTTCTCAATATTCTAGTCAGCTGAGATATTTATTATCCCCAATACACACCCTACAGTTTCTTAACTCCTCCTGTGCTTGTTCATGCTGGAATCTCCTCCTTTCCTATTCCTGGAATTTCCTTCTCACCGTCTGTGGTCATTCAGTCGTTTCAGTCATGTCTGAATCTTTGTGACCCAATTTGGAGTTTTCTCCAGCTCATTTTACATAGGGGAAATCTGAGACAAACGGGGTTAAATGACTTGCCCAGGGTCACACAACTAATAAGAGTCTGAGGCCAGATTTGAACTCAGGAAGATGGGTCTTCCAGACTCCAGGCCAGGAAATTTCTTCCTTCTCATTTAAGAGATTGCACTAAGATGCAACCATTTTTAAGCATCTGTGTTCCAGGCACCGTGAGGCAAAAATAAACAGTCCCTACCTCAAGAAATTTACATTCTTTTGGGGTGGGGAGGAGAACAAGATTTGGAAAATTGAAAATAGAAGATCACAAAGAAAATGTGGGAGGGAAGTCACTAGCAAGTAGTGGATCACAACAGGCTTCCTGTAGGTCCTCACATAAACTGGGAAGGAAGCTAGAAATTCTTTGAGCCAGACTTGAGGAGATGGAAACCATTCCAGCCAAGGGGACTACCTGTACAAAGCCACACAGACGAGAGATGTCATGTGGAGGCCCTCTCACTGCTCCCTCTCTCCACATGCCTTTTTGTAAAATTTTTCAAAAAAACTTTTTCAATTAACAGATACTTGTTTTTTTCTCATTCCCTTCCCCTCTAGAGGAAAAAAAAAGAAAAACAAAACCTAAACCCTTGTAGTATATACACACATAGTCAAAACAAATTCCCACATTGTCCACATCCAGGAATGTATCTCATTCTCCATATTGAATGTATCATCTTAGTCAGGAGGTAGGTAATATTCTTCATCATTAGTACTGTAAAATCATAAGTGGTTTTTGTGTTGATCAGAGATCTCAGAGTTTGTCTGTTTTTACAATGTTGTCATTTGTAAATTGTTCTGGATCTGCTAGTTTCACTGTGTATCAGTCCATACTAGTCTTTCCAGAATTCCCTGAAACCATCCCTTTTATCATTTCTTATGGCATAATAATATTCTATCACATTCATTTACCGTCATTTGTTCAGCCATTTCTTTATTGGTTGGCATCTCCTTAGTTTTCAAAAAAAAAAAGCTGCTATGCATATGGGATTTTACTTGACTTCATATGAGTCATTTTCCCTTTTTATTTGATTTGAGGGAAAGGCCTAATGCTTTTTTTATCTGTAGAAATTGAGTAATATTGTACACTTCCTCTGTCCCTAAAAACCAACTAAAGAAAAAGGCTTGATGTCCTATTACAGAGTCTATTGAGCAGTACTGGCCCCCACACTGTTGTGAACTGGGTAAAGTGCCCCTTTCTCTAGGTAACTTTCAGCCTCAACTAATTCTTTCTCTCCCATGGTAAAAGTTTCCTTCTATAGCCCTATGTCATCTTATGGCATCTGTGTAACTGTGAACAGTAATGGCATTTACCTCTATAACCAGCACAGCCTGTTGCTGTTTTGAGACAGATCTCACATGCAGAGAGTTGTCATTTTACTCATCAGATCCTTCCTGACATTGCCATTTGTTTAATTTAGACGATAAATACCATAAGGCAAAGATTTTCTTCCTCTTAGCTCCTTCCTGTGTATCTTATTGATTCCCTGTAGATACTAATCTGTGGGACTCAGGCTCTTCCAGTTTTGGGACCTTGACCAGCTGACTACTTATGATTTAAGTAATTTTAGAAGACATATATGATACGTGTTTTCATATTTGTTTGATTTCAGAGATTATACCATGCCATCTTTTTTCTAAGCTTCCAACTAGACTAGATCTTGATGGTTTAACATGTAGGATTTTGTTGGACAGATAAATTCTAGCATGTTTTGTCACCCTTGTTTCTTCCCTATCCTGTCACATCTTCACTACAGCAGGCTGGTCTGGCACTAAATGTTTGGTATATGACTTTATCATTAATCTGTAATGAAACCCACAATGAGTTTTTATCCCTAACACATTAATTATTTATAGGAGGTTGGGCACACAACCTACTCGCCATACACGTTCCCCCTAAAGGAGCTATCTATGCCTAGCAATTCTGTAACATAGCTATTACTGGGAGAAAAAACAGCCAGATCAAAGTCATCATTTTTCTCCTGTCTACTCCCACCCTCAGTTCCTTTATAATAAGTTGTTTATGGTTGGAGAAATCCATGATCCCAATAATCTAGATATTGACTGTAAATATCACTGGGAGATGATTTGGGGGACATACAGCTTTTGCCTGGAAAGTTTAACAATGAAGTAAAGTGACTAATTTATTTACTAAACATATCAGAGCTTAGATGGCTAAGCTAACTATACATTTATTCCAGTGGTGTTTCTTTTTTCAGAACATTTTTAGAATTCTTCTTTGTGGCTTATCTTTGAAATCTCTAACTCTTCTTTGGGGACATTAACTTTTTCCAATAGTGGCAAAAAGAAAAAAAATTCACTTTACTTTGAGGATAGATGTATACTTTAGTAAATTTATCAAATATCCAAAATCAGTTTCAGTCAAGTCTTACACAGTAGCAAAAAGTAGAGCCCTTTATTTATGAGAAGACAATGTCTGTGATCTAGTTGTGCCCACCAGGGAATGTTAGCCATCACATGTACATACTCAGAGAGCTTTGCATTGGTTAGATTGTTACGGGTAAGTTAATATATAAAGAGAATGAATACCTTTATTAACCATATGAGGACAAAGGAAGGAGGTTAAATGGAACTTAGCTTTTGAAACTAGGTGGAAATACAAAACAAACTAAATATCTGCTGAATTTCTTGTCTTTGAAGTGCTGGGTCCCTGGTCTTTTGAGTTGGTAACACTGTCCTAGAGAGGGAGGCTCTCCAGTCCCCTTCCATAATCAATTCAACATACTCCTGATCTTCTTCCTCTCCATCTCTCCCATCTGACCCCTTCTCTCTGATCACACAACAGCCAACTTAATTCAGGCCCTCACCTCCTCTCCCTGAGATTATTACAGTGCCTTCCTGATTCGTCTCCGTCTAAAGTTTCTCCCCATACGAGTCACTTCTCCACAAAGCTGCCAAAATAATTTTTCTCTAATTCAGATCTGACCATGTCACTCCATTACTCAGTGAACTCAGGTGGCTCCTAGTGCCTCGAGGTTCAAAAATAAAGCCCTCACTTGGCTAGCTTTTAAAAACCCTTCGTAACCTTGCACCTCCTATTTCTGTGCCTTTTCATTGGCTACCCCTGCCTGGAATATGCTCCCTCAACTCTGCCTCATAAAATCCCTCTAGTCTGTTAAGACACAGCTCAAGGTCCGTCTTCCCTGATTTCTCACAACTGCTAGGGCTCTTTAGCTATTCTGTATTTATTTAGTTTGTATTTGTATATTACTTGTCATAGGTGAGGGTTACTTTCTCTCTTCTTTCCCTCCCCCCAACATCCACACTGTTGCCAAGGCCTATCACGTTCACCTTGGCAGCGTCTCTCCATTATGCCTCCTTCTGACATTGGCACCAGTCTAGTGCAGGCCTTCATCATCTCACATCTTGATTATTGCAGTGGACTACTAATGGATCTGCCTGTCTCTCCCCACTCCAATCCATCTTCCATTCAGCCACTAAAGTAATTTTCCTAAAATTAACAAGTCTGATTGTGTCTCATACACACACTCCCCAACCCCCCCACCCCCATTCAGTTAATACCAACAGCTTCCTATGCCTCCAGAAGCAAATACAAAGTGCCGTTTGTCATTCAAAGCCCTTCATAACTTTGCCCGCTCTTACCTTTCCAGTCTTCTTACTCCTGGACCTGTACTCTTCAGTTCAGTGACACTAGCCTCCTGGCTATTCCACAAACAAGACATTTCATCTCTCAGGTCCAGGCATTCTCTCTGTCTTCTATGCCTGGAATTCTTTCCCTCCTCTTTCCTGGTTAAGTACCAACTAAAATCCCATCTTCTATAGGAAGCCTTACTCAACCCTTCTTAATTCCAGTGCCTTCTCTCTGTTAATTATTTCCTTTTTATCCTGTCTGTAGCTTGTTTTATGTATATTTGGGTGCATGTTGTCTCCTCCATTAGATTGTAAGCTCCTTGAAGGTAGGAATTATTATATGTCTCTTTTTTCATCCCCAGCACTTAAGGCAGTGCCTGGCACATAGTAGACGCTTAATAAATATTGATTGATTGGTGTAAATTGTTGCAAGGTTTTATCTAGAATGCTAATGTTAAGACCTAGAGTATTCACCTAGAGGGTGGAGCTCCCTCAGTTGATCAGAATAAGGGATGGAAGGAAAGAGAGGAAAGACCCATATGTGCAAAAATATTTATGCCAGCTCTTTTCATAATAGCAAAAACCTGGAAACTAAGAGAGTACCCACCTAGAGAATGGTTAAACAAATTATTCCATGTGAACATAATAGAATAATGTTCCACAAGAACATTATGAAATGACAATAAATGAGCCAAGAACTGATGCAAAGTGAGGTGATTTGTACAGTGACAACAATATTATGAAGAAAAATAATTTTGAAAGACTCCAGAGCTCTTATCAATGCAAGACAAACCAGAATGCTAGAGATGAAGCAGATTCCACACCTCCTAACAGAGAGGAGATGGACTCCAAATCAGAATGAGATCTACATTTTTGGATGTGACCAGTGAGGGAATTTGCCTCTCTTGACTATGCATGCTTGTTATGAGTATTTTCTTGTTCTTTTCTTACTTTTTTTTTAATGGGAGGTGGAAAGGGTCAGGTGGGGAATGGTGTGGGAGAGAGAGAAAAGAAATGATTGTTAATTGTTTTTTTTTTTTTTTGTGAATAAGAGAATGGGAGAATCTGTGGAATTGGCCACTGGGGAAAGTGATATGTGGGGGTAGTTTTGATTTGAAAAGTCTAAAATTCTACACAAATGAGAATTGATGTAATATTTATTATTTGTTATTTATTCCAGAAATTTGACTTACAATTTGTAGACTAATTCATCGCCTACTTTTCCCCCACTTCACACCCCACAAGCTTTACCGCATATTTTTATGAAAATCAGGACAGCTGCTTTTTATAGCTTTGCCAAGTCTAGTAGGAAAATGTAATTGACAGTTTAGCCCTCTGCACCCTTGAGATTGCTTAAAATTGATTGCTTTCATAGTTACACTCTTCATCTGGATAATTTTATTACAGACACAATTACTTAGCCACATCCATATTCAAGAACAGGAAAGTGAACTAGTGCTTCCATTAGCTCTGGAGTACTTTGTTCCCAAATAATCTCTAGTAGTTACTACATCATAAGGAACTGGTGTACTTACTGCACATGAATTGCACTTAGTGGTTCTAGCTTCTGAGAATTGTGTCTGCCCAAAGGGCAATGTGGTATTGAAGTGTAAATGAGCATATGGGAGTTGTCTCCGACCTCCTTGTGGGGGGTTATAATTTAGCACTTCTTGCCCTGAGCAATCTCTTTTTTTTTTGCTTTAGGGCTGTAGTTTAGGCACACTACACCATGCAGGCAAAATCTCAGAACACTAGGCAGAGTCTCCAGGCAACTACTGCTGCTTACCCTCTCTGAAGCTAGTTTGTTACATATTCATTTTTGCCCTCCTGGGGTAGTTGAACTCTGGTGGAAAATTAGCATCAGAGTGCTAGTAGAAAACAAAATCAGATTGGATACAGCAGAAGGAGAAAGCATCAGAGATTCAACTCAGTGCCAGGGACACACCATTTTGGTTTGGCTATTAATATGTGGCCGCAGTCACCATTTCTGCTACTTTCCCTCAGTCCTTACTCAGTATAGTTTGTAATTTTACTTTCTCCAAAAAACTTTATTAACTAGATCAAAAGAGAACTTTCTACCACCATGTTTTACACAAACAACTCTAAAGGTCACTTGGGATCCCTGTGGAAAGGTACTTGTATGAGGTTAGAGAATAGAACAGGTAGTGTCAGTGTTCCACAACAGTAACCTAATGTTCTTTCTTATTTTGCTCTCTGTGTGGCATCTTTAGGATCAAATGATGTATGAAAAACTTCGGCAATCCCTCAGCTGATGGTGTCACACTCTGTATTTCGGTCTGTGGAAGAATGTGTTGGTCATATATGTCTGTATGGCAGAGAAGAGCTTGACATTTTCAGTTGATAGTTTGCCCTTTCAAGATGGCCCAGATACGGCTATGGTTTCAGATGTGAGCTGCTTAATACCAAATGGTAAACATAAACGACTGCTGAAGATCCCCTTACTTCTTTGAAACTTTGTGCAGCAACAGTCAATCATTTTACCTTTTTGGAAAGTAAAAGAATCAAAATGGAATAGATTATATGTTTATGCTTTTTTCTTCAATTGAATTTATTTTACTCTTATTAACTGTGGGTGAGGTACCTTCCAACGGAGGAGCCTCTTAGTTTTGGAACAGTTTTTTTTAGAAAAAGTTCTGTTTTAAGATAGTGGTCTGAGGTCTGGCCCTCACCCTATTTGTTAAGACTTTGGATAGTTACTCAAAACTTCTCCGTGTCTCAATTTGCTTATCACTGTAACCTGGAACTATTATCTGCCCTGCCTTCCTCACATGGCTAAAATAGATCAAATGAAATTTATCTATGAGTGCTTTATAAATTGTAAATTTTGAGGCAATCCCACATTTGGAGGGGGCTTGGATTTCCAAATTTGGAAGCTGAAACTGATCTTTGGTAAGGAGCTACTTCAGGGTTAGCATACTGTCTAAAGAAAACTGCTACCCCAACTGGAAAGCATCTGGGGAAAACCGGGGCGGGGGGGGGGGAGGAAAGAGGTCCTAAATGAAATGGTCAGGTAGAGAAAAAAGAAACTTGATTATGGATTGGGTAAAAGGAAAAGTTTTCAACCTTGAAGGATTTTGCAGCCATCAAGTTTTGACATTTTTCTCTAAATAATTTAAAGTAGAGGTAAACAGGGACACTACCTGCCCTCTCCTTTTTTTTGTTCTTTGTGAGTATTGTTTAAGCCTAAAGTTTATCTATTCTGTGAATTGAGTTTGTATTGTTTGCATTACTGTAATGATCATTGAGTCATAGTATTATATTGGCCACACATTTTCCCCAGCTCTAGTTTGTATGAAATTTAGATACATTTTATAATCTCACTGAATGGTTGTAAAGATGACACATTGTTGGGAAGATTAAAAGAAAATGATAAAGACAAACAGAATAGTGAATAAAACATCTTTGAATGGAAAGAAATGTAAACAAAAAAAATCTTAGTAAATTTATTTCTGTGTAATAATTTCATATGATTTGTCAATGTAAAGAGATATGTGTGTGTGTATGTATGTATATATATATGTATATATATATATATATCTTTATTTCCTTTCAAAGAGATTTCATCATAGGAGAGGAGCCTGTACAATATAGTGTATGTTTTTATATAAGTAATCAACTTATACTACTTTCCTTCCAAGAGGCAAGGAAAACACTTCCATTAAGATAAGGAGTAAACTTTGTTCTCTTTAATTTGAAACCTTTCTGCATATGGGTCTGTTGGCTTTCAGCCATGACATCTTCAGATTTTGTCAATGATTAAGAACAAGATTTAAGGTGTGGAAGATGGGAATTATAATATGGATGAAAGTGAAAGCTTTTTAAAATCAGTTCGTCTTTTGTAGATTTAATTAGGCTATGACCAGTGCAGTTGTAAGGTGGGGACCTACTGGTCAGAGTTGGATGCAGGACTGAGCTTCAGCATGGCATAATGGAAAAGAGCCCTGAATTTGCAATCAGAAGTCTTGAGAACCTATGTAACCTTGACCAAGTCACTTCCTTCTTTAGGCTTGCAGTTTCTTCATCTGTGAAATGGGGCTGGAGAGGATTGTACTAGACTTTCCTCTAAAGTTACTTCCAAGCTCAAAATTCTATGAACTTGTGACCATCGGCTTCAAATTAGATTGCTTCGAACAGCTTTGTTTTTAACATGTGTTGCATGTTTAATCTTTCCATCTCTGGAATTAGTGTTTGGGTTGTGACATATATGGTTCATTTGATAACTATGTAACCACTAGGGTCTGTCTTGTCTCTTCACAGACATCTGTACAGAGTAAATATATGCCCTAGAGAAAAAGGTAGAAAGCCAGAGTTACATAGGATCTAAGGAAATGTTCTTTTATCTTTCTTTCTGTGCCCAAATTAAACCTCTGGGGTAGAAGTACAATTACATCTACTCCTTCTAAACAAACATTTCTTGGGATTTTATTGAAACCCAATCAAACAAACTTGCATCCCTCGGCCCTTTGAAGAGAATGATAAAACAGTGTGGAAATATGGCCTGTGCTATTATTAGACCAGGGCTGAAGCATGTCTGCCATTTCTGTCCCCAGTTTGAATAACCCCCAGAAAAGCGATGTTCAGTGTTCTGTTTTCTTCAGTGCAGTCCAACCACTCAAGGAATTGTTTCCAAAGCAGGACTGTTTTAAGAAGGAGCCTTGACACATCTTTTACTACAACTTGACTGAAAGTCTCCTCCAACTTTTTTTTTTAATAGGCAGGTTAACTGGTCCTTCTGTTCCAGCTAATTGAGTTTAATGTGTCACACAATGAGTCTTCACTTTTTGTGTTCCAGAAAGCTCAAAGAACTTCATGAGGGAACTGAGAACAGAATCAGAAAATGGGGTGGGTGACTTAACAGAAGTCAAGAAAGTAAAAATAACACTTGAATTTTTCTTCAAAGTTCATGCTACACATTAATTGTATATCTTGTAATTGTTTTGATCCCTTTTTACAGATGAGGAAACAAGTTCAGAAAAGTTAAGTGATTTAACCAGCTGAGTAAGTGCTGGATCAGTGACTAGAATCCAGGTCATTTGGTCCTAGGTTCAGCACCCTTTCAACTGTTCCAGGAACATAATTATTTTTTTAGACCTGGGATTTCATTGGTGTAGCAAAGCCCTATCCTTCTACCAATGCAGATTCAATCAAGAAGTTTGTTAATGTTTCTATTAGCAAAATAAGAGCACTAAAGGGAAGAATTGGAAAAGAGATGAGAGCCATGGAACAAAGAATTGGGAATAGAATTAGTAACTTGACACAGGAGGTACAAAACCCAGCCCAAGAAAAGTCTCTAAAAGTTGGGCTAGACTTTGGTCCAGAAGCCACTGACTCCATGAGAAAAGAACTATTAAAGACAAAACACTGAAAAGATAGGAGAAAATTTAAGTTATCTCACAGCAAAATCAGTTGACCTGGAAAACAAAAAAAGTTTTAAGAACCATTGGATTACCTGAAATCCATGACCAAAAAAAGATCATCTTTCAAGAAATTGTAAAATAAGCCAATCTCTTAGAATCAGAGGGCCAAGTAAAAAATAGAACAATAAAATGAAAATAGAATCTACCAGTCACCTCCTGGGGACTCCCAATGGAAAACTCCAGGCACATTATAACCAAAATCCAGAGCTTCCGAGGTCAAACAGAAAAATAGTATAAGCAGTCAGAAAAAAAATCAAGTATCAAAGAGCCAGAGTCAGGATCACACAAGATTTAGCAGCCATCACCATTCATAGTGGAGAGTTTGAAAATACACTATTTCAGAAAGCAAAACAAAGTCTTCTAACAAGAATAGCCTACCTGGCAAAGCAGTATTATCCTAGGTGGGGGTGGGGGTGGAAATGGTGTTTTAGTGAGAGTACTTCCAAGCATTCCTGATGAAAAGACAAAGCTGCATTAAAACTTTGAAATACAAACATAAGAGTCAACAGAAGCATAAAAAGATAAAAACATAAATGAGCAGTCATAAGGGACAAAACAAGGATAGATTATTTACTTTCTGATACAAGGAAATGATACACATATCCCTTAGAACTCTATTATGGTTGGGGTCATAGAGGGAGTTTTTAAGATAGGGCCTGGAATTGGTTCTGTTTTAATGATTGTAAAGGAATATACTAGGCAGGGAAAGGAAGGTTGAAGAAAATTCTCTGTCATATTGGCATGTACTAAATAGAGGGCTATACAAACAAGGAGGGGATGAGGGAAGTGGCTGACCCTTTAACCTCACACATCTGAACTGGTCAAAGGTGGAAAGACGACCCACACACACATAGCTGGGTACAGGAATACATTGTGCTTACTAGAGAAAAAAGCACAAGAGAAGGGGCAGAGATTACATGAAAGGAGGGATTAGTCCTAAGCAAAACAAACTAGGGAGGGTGGATCTTGAAGGAGTTAAAAGGAAAAGATAACGTGTGATTGACTTCTGAGTGAAGGAAAGAAGATCTTGGGCAGGGGAGCAGAAGCAGACTACCAAACTTAGAACACACTCCTCTCTCACCATCTTCTTTCTAAAGAGAGGATGAGAACCAAAGAGAAGGAAAGTATAAGATGGAGGAAAATACACAATGATCTTAAATCTGTGAATGGGATGAAATTCGTAAAATGAGGACTGCAGAATGAATGAGAAAGAAGAAATCAATATATTGTTTACAAGAAACACTTGAAATATAAAGATTCACGTAGTCAAGGACTGAAACAAAATCTATCATTCATCAACTGAAATAAAGACTTAGGAGCTCTGATCAACCAGTGACTAGTCACAATTCCAGAGGTCTGACAATGAAGCATGCCACCTGTCATCTGACGTATGATAAACTCAGGGTGCAGAGTGAGAAACATTTGTGGACACAGCCAGTGAAGTTCCCAGATCACTCATTTGTAACCATGGAGTCCTGCTAAATGGCATCTTCCTTAAATACCATTTTAATTATACATGCAGGCAGCATAATGGATGAAATGCTGGGATTAGAGTGAGGAAGGCTGGGTTCAAAACCTTAGGATTTGTCTACTAAGTCATAGGGTTGCTTATATATTTTAATGAATTAAGGATTTGCTTTTTTGTTATGCTGTAAATCTGGAGATCCAAGTATTTAGCAAGCAAAAGATTAATGTCACTTTATTTTGCCATATTTTTAGCTGGTGGAAAGGGGTCAGCAGCCCTCACACCACAGGTAGTAGTCTTCCCTGAACACACCCCACACAATGCCACCTCTGAAGCTGAGATGCCACAAAATATGGATCAATTCGCCACTGCTTATGCTAAATTTGGCCTAACAACACCAAGAAAACAGGCGTTCCACCAGCCAGCCCCACATCACCCATATGTGGAACTATCCCTTACAGCAAATGGAGAGGTTTTGAATGCTGTGGATAAGTTCACTTATCTTGGCAGTAACATTCCAGGGATGTACACATTGATAATGAGGGTGACACGTGCATTACCAGAGTTAGCTCAGTTGTTTGGAGGACTTCAAAGAAAAGTATGGGAGAGAAGAGGTGTTAGATTACCAAAGTGAAGGTCTACAGAGCCGTTGTGCTGACCTCATTGTTGTATGCCTGGGAAACCTGGACAGTGCCATGCCAACTGAGTCACTTCCATTTGAATTGACCTAGGAAGACTGAAGATCACCTGGCAGGATAAGATACCAGACACTGAGGTCCTATCTTGAACTAAACTGCCAAGCATTCAAACTCTACTGAAGAGAGAGCAACTCCAACGGCCTGGCCATGTTGTTTGAATGCCAAACTTATGCTTGTCTAAAAGACTTTTTCATGGAGTACTCACACAAGACAAGTGCTCACATGATGGTCAGAAGAAGCAATATAAGGAAATTCTCGAGATCTCTCTGAAGTACTTTGGAATTGATTTTGTGACATGGGAGACACTGCTCAGTATGTTGTGCCCACGCCACAGAAGGGACTGTGCTCTGTGAGCAAAGCAGAATTAAAGTAGCTTAAAAGAAGTGTGAGATGTGCCAATTTAGAGAATCCACCCCAAATGTTCTCATGGACTATTTGTGCCTGACCAATGGTAGAGCATTTCAAACTTGTATTGGTTTGGTCAGCCACAGTCAGGCACACTGTAACTTGACCGTAACATAGTGATGTCCTTTGGTCCTCTTTCAGAATGAAGGACAACCAACCAAAAAAAAAAAAAATGACAGCTCTCTCCATCTTCCTCCCCCTTACCAGTGCCTTCCCTCAAAGATTACCTTCCGTTCATACTATGGCTATCTTGTGTATACATAGCTATTTGAATGTTGTCTCCCTCATTGAAATGTGATCTCCTTAAGGGCAGGGACAGTGTTTTTTGCCTTTCTTTTTTTCTTTTATATTTTGAGAACATATAAGCAACCCTATGACTTAGTAGACAAATTCTAGGGTTTTGAACCCAGCCTTCCTGACTCCAATCCTAGCATTTTATCCATTATGCTGCCTGCATGTATTAGAATAGCTAAAATGGTATTTAAGGAAGATTCCATTTAGCAAGACTGTGATTATAAATGAATGAGTTGAAAACCTTTAAACATTCGATGTAACTCTTACTTTGCTTTTTGTCGGTTGATAATGTGGGTTCTGACCACACATTTGTCCCAGCACTTAACATAGTGCCTGGCATCCCCACTTAATAAATACTTGTTGACTGACATACCTGAAAGATACTCAACATGTAGAATGGCTCCTAGATCCAGCTGCTATGCTGATACCATTTCATCTAAGGCTCACACTGCACCATTTGGGACTGGCAGACTCCCAGTCTGCAACCCACCCCCTCCTTGCCCAAGTTTTGAAGTCTCTTTTGCTTCGATTGCTCAAATTCCTGAGATTGCTGTCAGATCATTTCATCCCAAACACTACCCAAAATGTGTAACCTTTCCTTAAGCACCCACAGTAGTGTCTCCTTGGGGCCTGCCATATCAAGTCTACAATTCTTTCTAGCTTTCAGTTTTCTTCATAATCTGGCTCCACTTTCCCTAATGAGCTGTATTTCCTGTAGTTCATCTCTTATGGCCAAACCCTCTGCTTCAGCCAGACCAGCCTCATCATTATTCCCAGAACAGTTGGTGCCAACTCTCTCCCTTCAGGGTCATTTCTTATGTTGTTCCCTCTGCCTTTTCCCTTTACTTGCATCATTCTAAATCTTAGCCTTTCTTCCAGGACTAACAGAAGTCTAAAATCCTTCATGCCACTGTGATGGTGCTGGACACAGGTTGGGAAGATGGAATGAGACTAGTAGAGTCAAAACAACATTGGGAGATCGAAGTACAGAGGGCCTTGGAAGTGACCTGAAACTCAAAATCTGCAATACAGGCAAGGATCTCATGTGATCGCAAAGTTAGAATTAGAAGAGGTCTGAGAGCCTATCTAGTCTAACCCCCTCATTCTGCAGATGAGGAAACTGACTTGTCCAGCTGCTTCAGTAGTGAATAGTCAGAATCGGAAGCTAGGTCCTCTCTAAATTCAGCAGTTTTCCCCCCTGTACTGATACTTGGTTGTCATAGTCAAGGTAACTCTCCAGAGTTGAGGTCATAATACCAAGGTCACAGTAGGCAGTGATGGGTCATACAGGGTGAAAAAACAAGAAGTGTACATGTTGTAAAGGGCAAGATGAAGTAGTAGGTCAAAGGTCAGTTGTAGATTTAGACTAACTAATGACATCTTCCTTCTGAAGGAAGACATTAGCTTGTGTATAGGAAACTCACTCCTCACCTTAATATTTTAATTTTAATATTAATAATTTTGGGGGGTTTTTTTCTCTTAAAGACCAGCCTTAACCCCCAACACTCTGGTCCCAGACCAAGCCCTACTTGGTCACTGTTTGGACCCCCATTGGCTCAGAATGAACATAAATTACAATTGTTTCTGTTTTGGCCAGAAACCCTGAGGGTCTTCACCTCTCAGATCTTTTTTTTTTTAAGATGCCATTCTTTGCCTCTTTTTTTAAAGCCTTAATCTGAATGGGTGTTGCCTCAGTTAACTGAGACCTGTTAAAGACCTTAGCTTGCAAAGGCCGAGGTGCCCCACTGCATCCTGGGCCATCTCCAGTTGTACTGATCGATATCTGACCACTGGACCTAGATGGCTGTGGAGGAGACAGTGAGGCTGGTGACTTTGCACAGCCCTCCCTCACTTAAATCCAGTTCCCTTGCATGTCATGGCATCACCTCCCTGATGTCGTGGTCCTCTTCGAGAACGAAGGACAAACAGCAGCAGCCCCACATTAATATGTGGTGGACCTGGTTGTATCTTTGTTTATAAGAAATGTAGAGCAGAGGTGTCAAAACATAGCTGCGTATGACCCAAAACACTCCCAAGTTGGCCCAGCCAAACCAGATTAAAATGTAATTGGGAAACATTTAACAATAAATAAAAATAAAATAAAACATAGATGATATGTGGTTTTCTAAGTCAGTATGCGGCTACAGGGATCCTTATGTACAGTCTATTGACCTCTGTCAAACTCAATTTGACACTATTACTGAAGGGAATGGCATTAAAGTAACTGGCTGAGTAAGATGGATGTAGTTTTGTGGTCTGAGAGCAGGGCCTGAATTAAGCAAGAAGAAAAAAAAGGAACAACCAGTAGTTCTTGGCTCTAGCTCCTTTAACTGTGGTTATGAGAACTGCCTGGTGCAGATTAAAAGGTGCTTTTTGGCATAAAACTCCCTGCCATCGTGTTATCTCCTCCCTCCTCCCTCTTCCTCTTTCCCATAAACTGAAACCTAATTAGCTGGCTCTGTAGTAAATTTCCACATTATAATTAAAAGTTGCTCCACTAGGCTCCAAAAGGTCCCTCAATTAGACAATTGAGATAAAATTTGGCTGACAAACCTGCAAAAAGCAGCATGTGATAGAGCTGGGAAGGAGCCACAACGTTTACCAGAGACTTTACTGTCCATTCCCCCTTCTGGGATGCAATTAGCAACAGGCAAGCGTTCAGATTTAACTTGATAAGTGAGTCAATTTGTTTTTAACTGGAAATTCCAGCAGTAGGAAGTAGGGTGTAATCACAGAGTAACATAGCTTCTCAGTCATTCCAGGTGATTCTAATTTTTTTTGCCCTTTTTTTATAGTATTTTATTTTTTTCCCCCAGTTACGTGTCAAGAAAAATTTTAGCATTCTTTTTACAAGATTTTGAATTCCAGATTTTTCTCTCCTCTTCTGAAAATGGTAGGCAGTTTGATATAGTTTATACATGTGCTATCATGTAAAAAATATTTACATATTAGTCACGGTTGTGAAAGAAGAAACAGATAAGAAGAGAAACATGAGAATAAGTGGGGGGAAAATGTTTCAATCTGCATTCAGAGTCCATCAGTTATTTATCTGGATATGGATAGCATTTTCCTTTCTGAGTCCTTTGTCCTTGTCTTAGATCATTGCATTGTTGGGAAGAGCTGAGTCATTCGGAGTTGATCATCACACCGTGTTATTGATACCATGTACAATGTTTTCCTCGTTCTGCTTATTTCGTTTTGCATCAGCAAATGAGAAGAGCAAGGAGTAGTCTGCTTGTCTGTCAGATTTATGGGGAGAGGAAGAATTCATGACCAAAGAGAGACAGAGAGCATCACAAAATGTAAAATAGATAATTTTGATTTTGTTGAATTAAAAAGCTTTTGTACAAACAAAACCAATGCAACCAAGATGAGAAGGAAAGCAGAAAGCTGAGAAATAGCCTTTACAGCCAGTGTCTCTGATAAAGGCCTCGTTTCTCAAATATACAGAGAACTGAGTCAAATTTGTAAGAGTACAAGACATTCCCCAGCTGATGAATGGCCAAAGGGTATGAGCAGGCAGTTTTCAGATGCAGATATCAAAGCTAGCTCTAGGCATGTGAAGAAGTGCTAAAGGGGTCAAGAGTGGAAGAAGTCTAAGAAGCCCTGCAAATCACTACTGACGAGAGAAAAGCACATTAAAACAGCTCTGAGGTGCCACCTCACACCTGTCAGACTGACTGACATGACAAAACAAGACAATGATCCATGCTGGAGAAGATGTGGGAAAACTGGTACACTGACGCATTGCTGGTGGACTTGTGAACTGATCCAACCATTCTGGAGAGCAGTGTGGAACTATGCCCAAAGGGCAAGAAAACTGTGCATGCCCTTTGATCCAGAAATGCCACTGTATTGATCTGTATCCCACAGAGATCATAAAAAGGGGGGAAAGACCTACACGTGCAAAAATATTTATAGCAGCCCTTTTCGTGGTGGCAAAATATTGGAAATTGAGGGGATGCCCATCAGTTGGGGAATAGCTGAAAAAGCTGTGGTATATGAATATATGGAATACTGTTGTGTTATAAGAAATGATGAGCAGGCAGATTTCAGAAAAACCTGGGAACACTTGTGCGATTCTAATGTTTTAATTATGACAAGCGAACAAATTAAGAAGGTAGGTCGCTATCTTTTTTGTGACACATTAGAACTGACAAAAATACAAGAAATTTTTCTTTCTTCAGGTTCAGTGAAGTTGTTGGGTCAAATATTGGATTGGCCATTCCTTATTAGTTACTGTTGGCTGCCTTGGACTTGCACAGTCCCTAAGGAATTCAGAGCAACCAATCAGTTCAGCAGTCCTTTGCTACTTTGAAAAATGTGCTGCTGTAAGTGTTGAGAGAACTCAACACTACAAGGAAGTAAATCTGCTTTAAAAAGAGTAGATAGGAGTACAAAAAAGTTTGAGAACCAGTTTTTTTTAGGGTAGAGACCTTCTGGGAGTAACCTTTTTAACTTTCCCATTTGCTTTGTAGGTTGGCAATTTTGCTTTGAATTGTCATATCTCTAACAAGGGGCAAGGCAACAAGGACTTTGTCTTACGGAGCGGAAATCTGGAGGTCAGTGTGGGCATCCCCCTGATGCTATCCAGTATGTCATCTGGTTTCCTATCAGCCTCATGCACTGTCCTTGAGAGTCAGCTACTGTGTGTCCACCCACTTCTAACACCGTGATCGCTGGCTATTGCATTTAGGAAGCCACATCATTCATTAGATTGTTTGGTGAGCATAAAATTAAAGAAGAGAGAAATGGGGGGGGAAATCCATAAATAAATAAGGGTTTTCATCAAGGCAGTTTTTGAGGTTAAAATGTTAATAACCATGCAATAGGTTGCTATTTTTTTTCTTTTTTTATTGCAGTCCCTCACATTAGCCGTAGAATCATTTAATCAGGAATCAAGAAACCAATACATTATTAAGTTATTATGTGGAAGTTATTAGTTATTATGTGAAAGGTGTTTGGACCTTATAAGTATTACAAAGGCAGCATAGTACACTCAAAAGATTGATGGAGACAGAGAACCTGGGTTCAAATCCTTGCTCTTCCACTTCCTGTGTGACCTTGGGGCAAGACACTTCACCTCTGAGCCTCAGACTTCCTAAAACTAGGATCCTATGAGCCTAATTTCCAAATCCACAAAAAGTAGAACTGATGTCATAGAACAGAGTTTGACAAACTACAGCCAGGCCAAATTTAGCCAGCCTGTTTTTGTAGGACCTATGAGCTAAGAATCGCTTTTACATTTTTAAATAAATTTGTTATTATATCTTAAAACGTAAAACCATTCTTAGCTCGAAGGCCCTACAGAGGCAGGCAGCTGACTACGTTTGGCCCTCATTCCTAATTTACTAACAGAGCAAAGAATGGCAAATAATAAAAATAGATATGAAGATCATAGCTTAATTTTTTAAGAGCTAAATAAAGACCCTTCACAGATCTGTAACCAGGAATTCTGGCACCATGGGAAAATTTAGTTGTTTGGAGAAGAATGGAATAGAGAGGATAGTCTGCCCCAGCTGGGTGAAATCACTCCAAGAGTGGGTACAGCCTATCCTCCAGACAGTCTGGTCTCAGACCTTATGAGCAGTGAAAGCCACGGTGTTAGAAGTGGGTGGACACACAGTAGCTGACTCTCAAGGACAGTGCATGAGGCTGATAGGAAACCAGATGACATACTGGATAGCATCAGGGGGATGCCCACACTGACCTCCAGATTTCAGCTCCGTAAGACAAAGTCCTTGTTGCCTTGCCCCTTGTTAGAGATATGACAATTCAAAGCAAAATTGCCAACCTACAAAGCAAATGGGAAAGTTAAAAATCTTATATAAGCGTATGCCAGAGGATATTACAGATGAAAAGAACCCGGGTTCTATATTTCAAGAAATCTCCCATAGGCTTCTCAAGAACAGTATTCTCTAAACAAAAAGGATACACAAAGTCCCAATAAGAAGACATCTAAATTTTAACTCTCCAAAGCACATTATTGTTGTAAGTAGCTCATGTAGTACATGGAGCATTGGCTTTGGAGTCAACAGGCCTAGATTCAGATTCCAGTTTTGGGCTTCAAAAATGTTGGAGGGCTTGTGCAAAGATAGGCACACCGACCGATACATTGTTGGTGGAACTGTGAAATGGTACAACCATTTTGGAAAGCAATTTAAAATTATGCAACTAAAATGATTAAAATGTCTATACCCTTTGACCCTGAGACTCCACTACTGAGTTTATACCCCAAGGAAGCCATCAATAAGAAAAAAATCCCCATATACTATTTATAGTAGCACTTTTTGTGATAGCTAAGAATTGAAAACAACGTAGTTGCCCATCCACTGAGAAAGGGCTAAACAAGCTGTGGTACGTGAAAGGAATGGAATATTAATTGTGAGAAATGTATGATAAAAGCACAGAAGGATATACATGAGCGGATACAAAGTAAAGTAAACAGGGCCAAGATAATATTCACAGCGACTACTACAATGTGAATAGGAAGAACAATGGCATACCAAAAAAAAAAATCAAAAGTAAATGGAGCAAAATTATAAAACTCAAGTGGGACTCAGCTGAAGAGATAAGAAAAGACACCCCCAACCTATCCTGCCATGGAGGTGAGAGCTCCACACGTTTTCAATGTATTGATCCGTTACTGTGCCCAAAGGGCTACAAAACCGTGCATGCCCTTTGGTTCAGCAACACCACCAGTAGGTCTGTATCCCAAAGAGATCATAGAAAAGGGAAAAGACCCACATGTACAAAAATATTCATAGCAGTTCTTTTTGTGGGGACAAAGAATTGGAAATCGAGGGGATGCCCATCAATTGGGGAGTGGCTGAGCAAGTTGTGGTATATGAATGTAACGGAATACTATTGTGCTCCAAGAAATGATGGGAGGCAGTGAGGTGGCGCAGTAGATAGAGCACCAGCCCTAGATTCAGGAAGACCTGAGTTCAGATCTCACCTCAGACGCTTGACACTTACTATCTGTGTGACCCTGAGCAAGTCACTTCACCCCATTGCCTCACACACAGAAATGAAAGGAAAAAAAAAAAAGGAAACGATGAACAGCGGATAGAAGACTGGCCCTGGATTCAGGAGGACCTGAATTCAAATCAGGGCTCAGACACATAACACTCACTAGCTGTGTGATTCTGGGCAAGTCACTTAACCCCAATTGTCTCACAAAAAAAAAAAAGATGAACAGGCAGATTTCAGAAAAAGATGGAAAGATTTGTATGATCTAATGCTGGATGAAGTGAACAGAACCAGGAAAACACTGTACCCAGTAATAGCCACCTTATGTGATGATCAACTATGAATAACTTTCAGCAATGCAGTGATCCAAGACAATTCCAAAGGACTTATGATGGAAAATGCTATCCACCCCCAGAGAAAGAACTGATGGAGTCTGAATGTAGGTCAAAGCATACTATTTTCACTCTTTTTCATGTTTTTTCCCTTTTATTCTATTTCTTCTTTCATAAGATGACTAATATAGACATATGTTTTACATGACTGCGCATATATAACCTATTTAAAATTTTTAGCTTTTTAGGGAGGGGAGGAAGGAGAAAATTTGGAACTCAAAACTTTTTTTAAAAAATAAATGTTAAAAATTGTCTTTACATGTAATTGGAAAAAAATAAAATACTATTTAAAAATATTTCAGTTAGTTGTGCTGACTCTTTTTTCCTCTCCAAAAAAATAAATAGTATTTGTCACATTGAATGCCTTGAGAAGTAGAGGGAGGGGGAAGGATAACATCCTCCAAAAAAAAAAATCAATAAAAATTATTTTTATTTATTTATTTATTATAGGCAATTGGGGTTAAGTGACTTGCCCAGGGTCACACAGCTATTTGCTCAGAGGTGGGATTTGAACTCAAGTCCTGACTTAAGGACCAGTGCTCTATTCACTGCACCACTTAGCTGCCCCTAAAATTATTTTTAAAAAAAGAAAATTTATGAGCTATAAACAAAATATGCTTAATATCAATTGCATAAAAATATGCCTTCACAGTGAAGAATAAAAGAAAATGTGTTAAAATCTAGTCAACCAATTGCTAAGTTGAGTTAAATAAGTGATTGCAGCTAGAGGATTATGTTGCATATTAAAAGTTGTTTTTTTAAGATGTAAAAAACAAACAGGGAATCACTAATCACTGCTTTGATTCTTCCCACTATCTTTACTCTATAGTCCTTCGCCTAACTCTATTGAAGACAAGCAGCTGGATTGTCCTCAGAGAATCCAGCTCTTTCATCTTCAAAAAGAGCTTGGGGTTTTTTTGGTTTTTGTCGTTAGCCGTAAGTGTAGAGCTGTCCTTTCTCTCCTCTTCTCTGTGTAACGCTCTTCCACTATCCAATTTTGCAGCATAAGCCCTTCACCTCGGATCACTTTTTTTCCTAGTGTCCCCAACAACTGAATGAGTGGACAGGTGTTCCTCAATTCCCATTATCTCCTCTAGGATGGAAATAATCCTGTACCGGAAGCACAAATGACAGTTGTGGTAGCAATCCATTCACTGTAAGTTACTACAAAACTTTTTTTTCTCCCTCCATACTGGTTGAGATTTGCAGCCTTGCTTATCCCCCCTCCAGGTTATTTGTAGGTCCTTATGCTTCTTTATTAATTAAAGCTTTATAGCCAATTATTACTATAAATTAAAACGGTATAGCCAGTTATCTCTATAAATAACCCCAATTCTAAAACTACACCCCACTTGTTTTCCCTGATATTGACAACCTTTGTTTCACCAACTTGTCCCACCCACCAATCTGTCTTTCAACTTGCTTTCTCAGCAATTTGCTTTTTCAGTTGTTTCACTTTCCTTTTCTTACCTTCCTTATTTTGTCTTCTCAATTATCTTTCCCTTTTCCTTCTTAAATCTTTCTCTTTGAGTCACTAATTCCATTTAATCTACTTTGAGCCTGCTTTTTTCTTCCTTTTCTTTTTATTAGAAGTAGAATCAGTCAATCAACATGAATTTAAGTGCCTACTATATACCAAGAAATCAATCAATAAACATTTATTAAGAACTTGCTCTACGCGAGATGCTGTGTTAAGTGCTGGAGATTCAAAGACAAAAGTCAAACAGTACCTGACCTTAAAGAGTTACATTCTAATAAGGTAGAGAACATGTATACATATACAAAACGTTTACAAGGTGGTTACAGAAGGAAGGGCACAATCAAGCAGGGGATCAGGAAAAGCTTCATGAAGAAGCTGCATCTTGAAAGAAATCAGGCTTTTGAAGAGCTGGAAGTGAAGAGGAAGATCACTGTTAGGCATACAGGACAGCCACTGCAAAGGCAGAGATGAGACATAGAGTGTCATCTATGAGGAACGGCAAGTAAACCTACGTGGGTGGATCCCAGAGTTTGAGGAAGAGAGTTATTTTGCAAGTTGCCTTGCCGTTGTCCTGTGCTAAGTGGTTGAGGATGGCTGGCCCTTTTCCACAAGAGTTGCTACTTTCTTTTTTTGTTGTTGTTATTTTTTTTTTTAGGCAATTGGGGTTAAGTGACTTGCCCAGGGTTACACAGCTAGTAAGTGTCAAGTGTTTGGTCTGAGGCCGGATTTGAACTCAGGTCCTCCTGACTTCAGGGCCGGTGCTCTATCCACTGCGCCATCTAGCTGCCCCCAAGAGTTGCTACTTTCAATGATGGCTATGGGGAACTGGGTGGGGGTGGTATGGAGTGCTCAGGGAGGACTAGCACCTCTGGTATGAGGGCTTGCCAAGTTCTTTTCAGGACTGCTCATCAGCCTTGGGTGTCCACCTGATTCACCCAACTCTCACCTTCCAAGACGAAATTTCATTTGTTGATCCCAAACCATATTTTTTTACATCTAATTTTTTTTTAAATTCTTAACAAATACCAGAAAAAAAGATAATTTCCATACACTGAGTAGAATCAAAAATCAAAAGAATCAAGAATCAAAAAGAAGTAAAACTGTAATCTCTATCACATACAGCTTACTTTATATAAAGTATTTAATAAATTTATATTACTTTCAAAGCTGTCCTGCTTATTCGTACTTTCTTCTGTTCTCTTCTGTATACAGTTTAAATGCTTCAATGACCCCATTTTCTTTTGGGGGGGGCAACATTATCACTAGTTCTACCCTCTCCTCAATCCCCACCCATTCCCCCACAAAGGAAAAAGAGAAAAGCACAATCTTTGTAACAAATAAGCATACTCAAGCTAAATAAATTCACACATTTGCCTTTTTTGAAATATATGTCTCATTCTGCATCTTGAGTTCATCACTTCTTTGTCAGGAGGTGAGTAGCCTGCTTCGTTATCAGTCCTCTAGAATCGTTGAATGGTCGTCAGAGTTCTTAAGTCTTTGAGAGTTGTTGGGGTTTTTTTTTACATTATTGTTATTGTATGAATTGTTCACCTGATTCTGCTCAATTCACTCTGGATTAGTTAATTTTAGTTTTCCCAGGATTCTCCAAAACCATTCCCTTATTACTTCTTACAGTGAAATGATATTCCATTATAGTAATATAATTTGTTCAGCTATTCCCTTTCGTTTCCAGTTCTTTGCTACAAAAGTGCTGCTGTAAATATTTTTGTACATTTAGGTACTTTAGCTCTTTCTTGGATCCCTTTGTGATATAGACCTATTAGTAGTATTGTTGGGTCAAAGTCATCCAATGATAACTCTTTTTTTAAATGATCAAACAATATTTTCCAACATATTTTTTCATCCTCTTCCCCATACCCACTTTTGCATTGAAGTCCTTGAATATTAAGGTATATAATGACCTAGTTTGGGGCACATCATCAAGGTCTTCACTGAATTTCTTTACTTCATCATTTGCAACTCATGTTGCCATAAGTCTTTATGATGATCCGTTTGTTTATATCATGAATACTGCAATGTAAAATCTCCAAGTCTCTGATGAAATGCTGGTTCTTGTTGCCATTCAGGGTATAAGAAAGCCCCACTCCTCTCTCAGGCATCTCAAAGGAAGATCAGCAATTGCCGGAGACCTGGCCCTACCTTTGGAGCGATATTCTCCCTTGGATGAGCTTTACTTTTCATTTACCACGCACTGTTACCCCCATTGCTAACAACTTCCCATCACTTCTTTCCTTCCCTATCCTTATATTAATCAACTACTGGCCGTAATTGAGAAAATTACCCCCAGCTCCAACTTATTATTTTCTCGTCCTCATCCTCATCCTACCCTGATGGCTCTTTCTCCTACCCCCTGGAATTCTCTTTCCATGGTGAACAAACTTCCTTTCATCTTGGACTTCTCCCTCATACTCTTTCCATCCAGCAGAATTCACTGAGATTTGGCTCCCTCTGACCAAACTAAATCCCTGGCCTTCATCTGCACCCGTGGCTGTATTGTCACCTGCACATGTCCATACCCACGCTGATCTTAAAGGGAAAATTTGAAATATTCCTTGCTTCCCACTGCTACTTCCAGACTCTTCTTTAACCATAATCACTCAATAACCTTTCCTCCTTTGAAACAAGATCACAGTATCAAAATGCTCTACTTCATCTAAGGTGGCTGTCGTGTACTGACCTGGTCATACTCCTTTTTTTTGTTTGTTTGTTTTCTTTTGGCTAGGCATTGGGGTTAAGTGACTTGCCCAGGGTCACACAGCTAGTGAGTGTTATGTGTCTGAGGTCAGATTTGAACTCTGGTCCTCCTGACTTCAGGGCCGGTGCTCTATCCACTGTGCCACCTAGCTGCCCCATCATCCTCCCTTTTCAAGGAGTTTATCACCCAGAATACCATCTTTCTTTCCTCACAGACTTCTTCCTTTATACAAGGTGACTTCCAACATCTATGTTGATGTTCTTCAAACTCCCTAACTTCCCAGTTCCTCAGTTTCCTTAAATCCCCTCTCCTACCCTTTCAGCTAAGGATTTCTCCTCTTACTTTCTTGAGGAATTTGAGGCTACTCCTCCTGAGATCCCTCTTTTTTTTAATCTGAAAAGTACTTGGCATTACCCTCCCAAGTCTCTCCTCTTCTCCTCAATGTCTCTGACAATGTTGTGACCCTTCAACTTGTCAAAGCCAATCTTTCTACAGATGTTTTGGGTCCCATCCATCCCAATCTTCTCCAGTAGATTTTTACTGCATCCATTCTTATACTTAATCTTCTGCCTCTATTTGTGGTTCTTTCCCTACTGCTTTCAAATATACCCGTCTCGCCCATCCTTAACTAATATTGACTTGACTCAACTATTCCCTTAAGCCATCACCCTATATTTCTCCTCCCTTTCTTAGCCAATCTCCTGGAACAAGATATCTGTCCTCACTGACTTCCCTGCCTCTCCTCCCCTTTACTCTTCAGCCATTTTCAGTTTCACAAAATGTTTCAAGTTTAAGTATTTGCTTGTGCGTGCTTATGTTTCTTTCATGGTTAAGAAAATAAAACACAGTCCTATACCTGATATCTACTTTGCACGTTGAATATTTTTTCTGGTATTTTTCATCAGAGCCTAGTGGTGAGACAAAAGTCAAGATGGCCAGCAATGGTTCTGGATGAAGCAGATGACCGTGGCATCTACAGTGTCTGACCAAGCTCTAGGCACTGCCCAGCACACGCTTCTGCTGCCTTCAGGCCCATTAAACAAAACATTCACATCTGCCTATTCTGCCAGGGGAAGTCTTCACATGCGTGGGGTAGACATCCCCCCTAAGTCACCAATGGGCTCGAGGCCTGTCAGCCTGGTTTAGCCCATCTGCCCAAACAGTTTTACTAGGGTGTGGCCCCTGTGCAAGTTACAACTTCTTGGGGCACAAGTGGGAGCTAAGTGGCAGGTGGACACTAAAGGCAGATGAGCAGCCCTCCTTCCAGAGGGGCTAGTCCTCCCTGAACACCCCATACACTCCAACAGGATACAAATACTCTTCAAAGAGTTTATAATCTAATGGTGGAAAACCACACAAAAGAGGCTGAAAAGTGGGAGAGGGGAGGAAGGTACCCAGCACAGGGGCATGATAAAACCCAAAGGAGTGCAGCAGAGAGCATGCTGGTAGGAAACTGACGAGGTGGCTGGTTTGGGCATTCACCTTAAATGGATGTTCTGGGAGGGGCCGGCCCATGGTCAGTCAGTATGGATACAGTATAAGTTCCAAGACTGCTATGATCTTGAAGTATGGAGAGGTTTCCTCAGGTGTGATGGAGAAGTGCAAAGGAGAACACCGAGACAGAGAATGAAAAACTGCAAACAATGAGGTGTGGCTATGACTAGGTGACATAACCCCTTGGTACCCTGAGCAAGACTGTAAGCTCTAGGCCAGCTGCCAGGAAGTCTTTCCACTAATGAAACCACAGGACCAGACCAACTCCAAATCAAAACAACATTTAAGGATATGTGATTTCATTCCTGTAGGTACTCCCGCCAGCTCTACCAAAAAAAAAAAAAACAACCACCTTCTTTAGCCTTATAGTAGACCAACTTCCTGAAAAGCTGTAAAATTCAGCACCTTACAGGCAACCTTGGCAAAGAAGCCTCTCCATATTTAACTAGGCTTGTTCTTGAATGGCAGATATACAAGTCCCTCTCCAGGCCAATACCTCCAGCCTTTCTGGCTTGGTAGGGTACACCAGAGCTTATGCACAATTCTATAGTGACATTAACATGATTTATGTCTTTGTAGTACCCGTTACCAGCCCACATCTCAGGCAGAACCCAGCCTCTCGTTAATATCCAAATGGTCTACACAGGGACAAAAAGCTGCAATCAGAGAGAATCTAGGAAAACAAATTAACCATTGAAGGCTTGGTATCTGAAGATTTTAAAACAGTCTCACCTCCCAAAACCCTGTCCTCCACCTATATATACCATACAGAAAAGGGAACGGTGAAATTTCTATGTAATTCAACTTCTCTCTGATTGCCCAAGTAAGTCACTTAGCCTTTATGCAAATATTTTCCTGCAATAAAATGGGAATGATGTAATATGTTGAAAACTAATGAAACCCACAAGTAAAATATACATGTAAGGATAATCCATAGGCATGGGATGGTCATAACTGATAGTTACCTGTGCTACCCCAGAAAACAATGGCCAAACCAGGTATCCATCCAGTCAATCCAATAAACATTTATTAGGTACCTGCTAATGTGCCTAGCACTGTGCTAAGCACTGGGGATACAATCAATAAAAAGAAGGCCTCTGTCCTCAAGGAGCTTTCAATCTAATGGGTATAGACAACAAAAAAAGGCAGGAAAACAAGGGGGGGGAGGGGGAAGGCCAAGGGTATCTGCTATCTTGTTCTGTGGAGTTGAAACCAGCGAGAATAGAAGATGCAGAGTGAGGGGCAGCTAGGTGGCACAGTGGATAGAGCACTGGCCCTGGATTCAGGAGGACCTGAGTTCAAATCCTGCCTCAGACACATAACATTTACTAGCTGTGTGACCCTGGGCAAGTCACTTAACCCCATTGCCTAACCAAAAAAAAAAGAAGAGATAGAGAGTGAGAGAGAGAGAGAGAGAGAGAGAGAGAGAGAGAGAGAGAGAGAGAGGACCCTGGTCTCTGAGCTGCCATTCTCTATTTCAATAGAAAGAGTTTGTTGTTCATGGCAGCATGGCTCACCTCTCATCTCGCCCATCAAGTTCTGGGAAATGGAGTAGAAATTAGCACCATAACACGCATCCCTTATATATGGCTGACACAAGTAAACTCAGGAGCCTCCTTCCCTCCCTCCACTATCAATAAAGTTCAATCCAAAAAAGTCAGTAAGCTATAACTATGCATAAAACACTTCACTGCTGGTGATACAGAAAAGGAAATGCAATAGCCCCCCTCCTTCAAGGTGTTTGTATTCTACATTGAACATGTAGATCAATAAGTATAATACAAAGATAAGGAGCAAAGTGGCCCAGGGAGAGATCAGAGGAAGGGCTGGAGCGCCAAAAGCTGGGAAGATCTGGGAAGGCTTCTTTGTGGGAAGTGATACCTGAGCCTGAGCCTTGAAGAAAGAAAAGGAAGCTGAAAAGTAGAGATGAGAAAGGAGTGAATTCTAGGCGTGGGAGAAAGCTTATTTAAATACAGGGCCATAGGGAATGGCATTGGGGTCAGGAAGTATCTAGAAAGTCTAGTTTTGCTGACATGTGGTGTTTTGCAAGAAGAGGAATTACGTCAGAGAAGACTAGAAAGGCAGGTGGGAGCTAGATTGGGAAAGGCCTAAAATGTCAGGCTGAAGAATTTGCTTTTTGTCATAAAGGAAACAGGGAACCACTTGAAGGCTTGTGAACAGAGGAACGAGTCCACGGGAAGTTGTGGGAAAGGGTAAATTTGAGAAGGGAAGAGACCAGAAGCATGGGGACCGATTAGGAAACTGTTATTACAATCTAGGCAAAGCGTTTGAGCTATGCCAGTGGCTATATGAATGGAGAATGAGACAGAGTGGAAGAGGTATTGTATTATGGAAATAGAATCAATAAGACTTCACAACTGACTGGATAGGAGGTTGAGGAAAAGGTAAGGGTCAAAGAATATTCCAGAGTTTTGAACCTGGGTGATTGGGAGGGTGATTAACCTCCTTAACTTCCAACGGGGAGGTGCCATGCATACATTTGCTCAGATTTTCTGGTGACGGGTAATAAACCAAAAGATTGAGAAATACACCCATTCCTGCCCCACCCCAGTGTACCTGACCGGGCCTTTTGTGTCAGGAGAGGTCCTTGGATACAAGGTTGAAATGAACTCACTTCTCTAAATATTAGCTGTATCCCCCTCCCCCCATCCCCACCAAAAAAAATCTGGCTTTTATGACACCTTCGTGTAGCCTATATTCAGTGTTATCTCTCTAAGATGTGCCTATACATGAACAAATATCCATATATACAGGGTGTCTCAAAGTCTCAGTGCATTCACGTGTATGATGGGTATCATATTGCTTGCCTTCTCAATGGGTGGGGGAAGGGACTGGAGGGAGGGAGAGAATTTGAAACTCAAAAAAAGAATGTTAAAAAATCAGTTCAGTTTTAAGGTTTAATAGCACATATTATTAGAGAGAATATTAGAAAGAGAGAGAGAGAGAGGATAATGAGGGGAAGGGGGGAGGGAGAGGAGGGAGAGAAAAAGAAAGTGAGGAAGGAAAGGATGGGAGGGGAAGACAGAGAAAGGGAGGGAGGGAGACAGAGAAGGAGGGAGGGAATGGGAGAGAGAGAGGAAGAAGGGAGGGAGGGGGAAGGGAGGGAGGGAGAAAGAGGTGAAGGGGGAAAAAGGGAGAGGGGGAAAAAGAGAGAGGGGGAGAGGGGAAGAGCTCTATATTCAGAACAATGTAGTTAAACCCTTTGAAATAGTCGGTACTATGACATTTCTTAAGAGATGCAATGGAGCACAGTGGATAGAAAATTGGCTTCAAGTCCCGCCTCAGACAGCTGCTGTGTCTCCCTGTGTGACCCTAAGTAAATCCCTTAACCTCTCACTGCTCTAGGCAACTCCCTAAGACTCTTAAGTGGCAGAGGAAGTACCAACCTGCATTGGTGGAGAGAGTTTCTTCATCTGGAAGTTCTCTATGTCAGTGAAATCACAGCTCCAGTATATATACTGATTGTTGTTGTTTTTTTAATTAAATCTATTTATAATAATATTAGTGAGGAAGAGCATGAGATAAAGACATGAAAATACTCCTAAAGTAAAGGCCCTTCATCCTCCATTCCACTTGATAAATAGAAGCAGTGAGGTGGCACAGTTATTGGAGTACTGGACCTCAAGTCAGGGAGACCTGAATTCAAATTTGATTTCAGACATTTACTAGCTGTGTGATTCTGGGCAAGTCATTTAAACTTCTGGTTGCCTCAGTTTCTTCATCTGTAAAATGGGGATAGTAACAGCACCTACCTCCCAGGGCTGTTGAGAGGATCAAATGAGATGATAATTGTAAAGCAAAAAGCACAGTGCCTGGCACACAGTAGGTGCTATAAAATGTTGGCTATTATTAGAAATGCCACTGGACACGCATCCATCACAAGCCTTGTCCAAGACTGTGCTATTCTGTCAGGTTTTATAAAGTGTGTCCATAGGGGCCTTCGAAGTTTGGACATGTTTCAGGAAACCGCACATTGCTAGCAATGGTATGAAAAAACAGTTAGTTGAATGTTTCCAAACCCAGCCACAGATGGGGCTAGGGTGCAATAGGTCAGAAAACCAATGACCAGGCAGTTCCTTCTTGAATCTGAATGTCCTTCTTTCTTCTCCTCACTGCCCCGTTCTCTTAGTAATAAAATGAAGCTGGAGTTCAATAAAGGAACTCGCTGGGGTTTTGACTTTAAGAGCAAAAAGACCTCAGGTAAGTGGTGAGCTAAGTGAGAGGTTAGTTAATCAGTGAGAAGTTTGAATTATGGAAATCTTTAAGAAGTAATATATAATTTTGCTGATTCAAAGCACAGCTAGAAATGGGCCTGGTTTAATGACTAGGTTAAAATCCACTTATCATTGGCAGCATCATTTGTATACAGTAGGCAAGCAGTCTTAAAAATAGCCTCTTCTACTTATGATGGAAAATGTTATCCACATCCAGAGACAGAACTACAGAGTCTGAATGCAGATAGAAGCATACTATTTTCTCTTTTTTGTTTGTTTTTTCTCATAGTTTTACCCTTTGGTTCTAATTCTTTACAACATGACTAATATGAAAATGCTTAATAGGATTGTACATGTATAGCCTATATCAAGATTGCATTCTGCTTGGGGTTGGGGGCAGGGGAGAGATGGGGAGAAAATTTAGAACTCAAAATCTTACAGAAGTGAATGTTGAAAACTAAAAATAAGTTGTTGGTTTTTTTTTTTTAAAGAAAATAGCCTCTTCTATTAACCTCTTGATTTACTGGGGGAAGGCCCTATGATCCCCTTTACATTATTCATTTTCTTAATGAATTACGAAACTTCAGGACAGTCAGCCCCAAAGATCCCCAAGTTCAGAGTGCCAGAGAGTATATTCATTGGTTTTATTGTTTCTCCATTCACTGTGAGGGCATGACAGAGACCCTGAGTTACAGATCCAGTTTCACAAACATTTCTGAAGGGCCCACTCAGTGCAAAGCATTGTCTTAGTTATTGATTAGGGATCAGAATGAAAAAGAGTTCCTTCAGTAACGTACATTCTCTCAGAGGGATTTAACCGGTAAACAGATGAGGAAATAAAAGAAAAAGACCAGCAGAGCCAACCAAGACTTCAAGTAGGAGATGATGCCTGAGCTGACAGCTGGGGACCTCACTCGCTGGAGATCCAAGATTTGTCGACTGATGATCCCAAAGCTGAGAACATGGCGGCGCCTTCAATGGAAAATGGGAAGTTTAGGAGAGAGGAGAGTTTGGGAGAAAATGAGTTCTGTTCTGGAGATGGTGAATCTGAGATGACTGTTGGACATTCAGACTGCGATTTCCAACTAGAAGCTGATTATGAAAGACTAGAGCTTATGAGAGATGATTTGATTAATTAAAGGATAGTTATTAAATGATTATGATAATGAATGATTTAATTAATTTAAAAGATTTAATAATAATAGCTAACATTTATATGGTGCTTACTATATGCCAGGCACTGTGCTAGGCACTTTACAGTTATCATCTCATGCAATCCATACAACAACCCCACAAGGTAGGTGCTATTATTATTATCCTTATTTTACAGATGAGGAAACTGAGGCAAACAAATGACTTGCCAAGGTCACATAGCCAGTAAGTATCTGAGGTCAGATTTGAATTCAGGTGTTCCTGACTCCAGGCCAGACTACATGGCTTACATTGGATCAAAGGAGGCCATGTGGGCATGTTTAAGTTAATGCAATAAATAAGTACAACGTAGTTAAATACAAAGGAAGGACTGAGGGCATTAGGGTGGGGGGAGATCAGGAAAATTTTTGTGCAGAAGGTGGCAACCGAGCTGAGTCTAGAAGTGAGGGGTTGGTTCTATGAGGAGGAAGTGAGGAAGATGGTACATTCCAATATAAAGGCACCCAGCTGGAACATGAAGTGTAACAGGTCAGGAAAAGAGAGAAAGTCAAGGAAAGGGAGAAAGGAGGGAGAGGGGAGAGGGGGAGAGGTGGGAGGATCTTAAATAGGACATGATGAATTTGAGATGTTTCTGGGATATGTGGGACTGGAACTCAGGACGTGTGTGTGTGTGTGTGTGTGTGTGTGTGTAAATATATGTGTGTGTATATAAACACACTTATAGACATAAACATATATGTGTATACACAGACACACACATACCTATCTCCAGAATATATAGATGTATGAGTCATCTACATAGAGATGATAATTAAGCCCAAAGGAGATGAAATCACTCAAAAGAGAGTCTAGAGAGAGAAGAGAATAATGCTAGGACAGAGGTAGCTAGGGGGCATGATGGATAGAACACTGCTCTTGGGGTCAGGAAGACATGAATTTAGACCCTTGTTAGCTGTGTGACTCTAAGCAAATCACTGCACCTCTGTCTGCCTCAGTTTCCTCATCTGTAAAATGGGGATAGTAATAGTACCTACCTCTTCGGATTGTTATGAGGATAGCGATGATGATGATGAGAGAACTTTGCGGCGCTGACAATATCAGAGGGTGGGCGATGGATGACCATCCAGGACCATCCAAGCAGTCAGTCAGACGGGTGGGAGGAGAAGTGTGAGAAAGTTGTGAAAGCTAACAGAGGAGGTGGCCGGTGGTGTCAAAAGCTAGGAAGTGTCCGTGGGCAGATTTGAACTCAGGTCCTTCTGACTCCAGCCTATAGTTCTATCCACTGTGCCACCCAGCTGCCCCTCTTTACCTCTTCTATAAACCCACGGGAAAAAAATAAAAGTTTTCAGAGGACAAAGCAGGTAGTACAGGTGACATCGTTTTTACTCAACAGACAGGTTTGGCCTTTGGACAGTAGCCAAGGCAACTTTTTCTGTCCTTGATCTCTGGATGGCTTCTGCCTGACCAGAAAAATAAATTGCTGAATTTACTTAAGAACCAGCCCGTGTTTGAGGTGGTAAAGGGTAAACTGTTAACACCAGAGGGCTTTTTCCAGCTTTTACCACCTGAGCTAATCAATACTGAAGGCCCGAACACTCCCCACACACGCACCCCAGGGACCCCAGGGTAGCCTCTTGAGGAATCCAAAGCAGGTTCCTTTCAAAAACCCTAGGATGCCACGTTAAACTACGAAAACAGAAGGAAACATGAAAATGAGCTTCATATATTCCATTTTTCCAGAGGGCTCCCAGGAGAAGAATGAAACATTCGGGAGCAAGAACTCAATCCTGAAAGATAAACGTGGCTATTTAATATTCCATTTATACAACCTGGGATTTAGCTGCCCACAGAGCAAGAAGATTCTATGTCTCCTTTATTAGATCATCACCTAAGATAGTGTACCCCAAGACTCCACCATCGTTCAGTCATGTCCTACTCTCCATGACCCCATTTGGGTTTTTTCTTGGCAGAGATGCTGGAATGGTTTGCCATTTCCTTCTCCAGCTCATTCTACAGATGAGAAAACTGAAGCCAACAGCATTAAGTGACTTGCTCAGGGTCATGCAGCTAGTAAGTGTCTGAGGCTGGATTTGAACTCAGGTCTTCCTGACTCCAGGCCTGGCGTTCTATCCACTGTGACACCTAGATGCTCTTTCCAACATACTTTCCCCCCATGAGATTATGAGCTCCTTGAGGACAGAGACTGTTAGTTGCTTTTCTTTTTGCATCCTCAGCGCTTAGCAGAGTACTAGGCACATAGTAGGTGCTTAACAAATGTTTATTGACTGCTTTTTAAAAATCTGTTAATCAATCACCAGCATTTATTAAATGTCAGGAACTGTGCTGCACACAAGGATGAAACAGTCCCAGCCCTCCAGGAACTTATACTCTTTGGGAGAGACAATAGAAACATATATGAAAATAAACAAAAAAAGTTTTTTCATCCAGACCTGAAATTTCTTAGGTGTGGGGACGTTTCAGATGAGAACATTCTCTCTGCCAATGTAGATCAGCAAAGTCTCCAGCTCATTTTACAGAGGAGGAAACTGAGGTAAACAGGATTAAGTGACTTGCCCAAGATCACACAGCTAGTATATGTCAGAGCTGAAACTTAAACCCATGTCTTCCTGACTCTGAGGTGAATTCTTTATTCAGTACTCCACACTGTCTAAATATGCAAACTCCATACAAAACAAACGTAGAGTAATTTTACGGGGGAAGGTACTAGTGGCTAGGAACTGAGAAATATAGAAGGTAGCATTCCTAAACATGTTGCCTTCCCCTAGTAGAATATAAAGGCCTGGAAGGCAGAGACATTTCATTTCTCTGGGGACAGGACGAGGTCAGGTACATAGCAGTCACTTAATACATGCTTGTTGATTTGATTGCAAATTTTCTAGATGCTACCAGTGAATTTGCAATGTTTTTAATAGAGATTAAATTCCTCTTTCCTAGAAGCACCTTTGGTCAGCCCTACTGGTGCTGTTATGTGTAAACTCCACTGACCATCTTGAAAAGCTGTTTTATTTTGAAGGAGTTTCTATTCATTTGCTTCTAGATTCAGGGAGGTAAGCTGCTGGCTTTGTGTACTCAAACTTATATAAAAGGAATATTTTTAAATGAAATTTTATGTATTTTTTTCAGTTACCAAAATCAGTCTTCTCTCCTTCTTACCCTTCCTCCAACCCACTGAAAAAGAAAGAGAAATAAAGCCCTCATTAAAACATTGATAGTCGCGGGGCAGCTAGGTGGCACACTGGATAGAGCACTGGCCCTGTATTCAGGAGGACCTTAGTTCAAATACGACCTTAGACACATAACACTTATTAGCTTAAGTGGCCCTAGGCAAGTCACTTAACCCCATTGCTTAGCCACAAAAAGAAAATTTTATAGTTGAGCAAATCAAATCTCTGCACTAGCCATTTAAAAAAAAAGTCTCATTCTGTACTCTGAGTCCTTTACCTTTCTATCAGGAGGTAGGTAGTATGTTTCATCATTAGTCATTATACTGATCAGAGTTCCTATGACTTTCAGAGTTGTCTATCTTCACCATATTTTGTCACTGTATAAATTGTTCTTCTGGTTCTGCTCACCTCATTCTGCATCAGCTCATGTAAGTCTTCCTAGGTTTCTCTGAAACTGTCCCCTTCATCATTTCTTACAGCACAACAATATTGCCATCACTTTTATAACTTCTTCTGCCATTCCCCAGTAGATAGGCACTACCTCAGGTTCCATCACCTCAAAAAGAGCTATGAATATTTTTGTATGTCCTTACATACAGTTTTGTTTTTCTTCGGACTAACCCCTCCTTTAATCTGTTCTACTAATTCCCCTTTCCCCTTTCTCTCCTTTCCCTCTTAATTTCCCTGTTAAGTGAAATGTATTTCTGTACCCAACTATGTGTATATATTCTTCCTTTCTTTGACCAGTTCATATGAGAGTGAGGTTCAAGTGTTGGTCATTCCCTCATCCCTTCCTCCTTGTTTGTATAGACTTCTACTTGTGCACCCCAATTAAATAAGCTAATTTTCTTTAACCTTCCTCTCCCTTTCCTCCCCTAGGGTTCTCCCTTTCCATTCTTCCTTTAAGATCAAGACATAACAGAAACAGTCCCGAGCCTTCTGCTTAATTAGAATCTCTCTACGACACCTACAAACTGTCTTGGCAGATGGGCTAAACCAAGTTAAGGTAACTGACGGGCTTCAAACCTGTCAGTGAGTTAGGGGATGTGAAGATGTTCTTCGTATGAATAGGCACATGACATCCATCTCATGAAAGCGACTGAAGCAGGTTCTGTGGAGTACTCAGAGCTTGGTCAGACATCAAAGATGCCAAGGTCATCCACCGCATCCCGGGCTATCACCTGTATTGACTTTTGTCTGGCTATTGGACTTCGATGACTCTGGAAGAATGAGCCTGACAATTTTGGGCAACCCTGACTCATTTAAATCCAATTCACTCGTGAGTTAAGACATCACCCTGCGATGTCACTGGTCCTCTTTGAAAACCAAAGACAAATGACGACCACAATGGTGAGAGAGTTCTAAGGGGACACTTGTATCATCTCTCTAGATTAGGATCTGAGCAGTTTATCCTTGTTTAGTCTCTCATGGGTTTGGGGGGTGTTTTGGCTTGATTGGTCGGTTGATTGGTTCATGTTTAGCTTTTTATGTTTCTCCTGACTCTTGTATTTGCACTTCAAATTTTCTGTGCAGCCTTGGCTCAGGAATGCCTAGAAGTCCTCTATCTCATTAAAGGCCCATTCCCTACCTCCCCACCTCCAGAGGACTACACTCAGTTTTGCTGGGTAAGTTATTTGTGGCTGAAGCCTATATCTTTTGCCTTCTGGAATATTGTATTTTAGGCTCTCTTCTCGTTTATAGTTGTGATGGCTAAATAATATGTGATCCTGATTGTGGTTCCTTGTTACCTGAATTCTTTCTGGATATTTCCAGTACTTTTTTGTTTGACCTGGCATCTCTGGACTTAGGCTATAGTGTTCTTGACAATTTTCATTTGGCTTTCTTTTTTTTTTCCTTTTCTTTTTCTTTTCTTTTTTTTTTTTCTTTAGGCAATTCGGGTTAAGTGAATTGCCCAGGGTAAGCGTCAAGTGTTTGGTTTGAGGCTGTATTTGAACTCGGGTCCTCCTGATTTCAGGGCCGGTGCTCTATCCGCTGTGCCATCTAGCTGCCCCATGGAGGTTTCTTTTTAACAGGTAACTGATGGATTCTTTCTATTTATCTGATTAGGGGTCTGAAAGGTAGTTGTAAGTATGTCTCTTTGTGAGCAGAGAGGTTAAGACTGGTTAGTAGATTTGAGAATAATCAGTCTAGAGATAATAATTAAATCCATGGGAGCTAATGAGATCAAGTGAAGTAGTAGTAAGAGAGAGGAGGCAGGGAGAGAGAGAGGAGAGAAGAGGAGAGGAGAGAAGAAAAGAGAAGAGTTCCCAGGACAGAGACCCATGGGACCCTCATGGTGAGTAGGCATTATCTGAATGAAGATCCAGTGAAGGAGATTGAGAGAGGGAGTGGAGAGATAGGCTGGATGAAACTCAGGAGAAAGTGGTGTCCCAAAAACCTAGAAAGAAGAAATTATCAGGGAGAAGAGAGTGATTTTCCGTGTCAAAAGCTGCAGAGAGATAAAGAAGGATGAAGACTGAAAATAGGCCATTGGATTTGGCAATTAAGAGATAATTTGTAACCTTGGGGAGAAAAGTTTCAGTTGAATGATGAGGTTCAAAGCCAGATTGTAGATCTGTCACATCTGTACACTTTGTAGAGAATGAAGAAGAGAGTGAGAGGAAAGAAAGTGGAAGCATTTATTGAAATAGTCTTCTCAAGGAGTTTAGCTACAAAGGGAAGGAGAGGCATAGAATGATAACTAAGAGAGAGGGATAGATCAAGTGAGGTTTATTTGGGGATGGAGGAGACATTGGCATGTTTGTAGCCAGGAGACAAGAAAAGATGAAAGATAATTAAGAGAGTGGGGATGATAGAAGGGCTGATCTGTTGGAGAAGATGGAATTTAATGGCATCACTTGTAGAAGTAGAGGGTGCCTATCAAGGTGAAGGGTCATGTGAGTCGGGGAGAAGGCAGAGATGGTAGTAGAAGGCATCACTGATAGGAGATAAGGAGGAAAGAAAAAGGAGTTCTAAGTCAATGGCCTTGGGTTGCATGGTTGGTTGGTTTTTCAGTAAAACATGAGGCGTGGTGTGAAGTCATTAGCTTCTATTTGATCTGTTCTAATTTTCAGAGAGCCGTTTGCTTGGACAAGGTTTTATAACTTTGGTGCTGTTAATTCCCTTTCCAATCCTTTCTTCTCTAACTCTCATTAATTTTCTAATTTTTCCCTTTAGCTCTCTCATTTCATTTACAAAAACACATTAATCATTTTTTAAACTCTTGTCTCATCTCTTCCTAAACATCTTTTATGAAAACATTTTAATCTTTTTTTTTTGTCTTGACTTTATATTAGGCCGGGCTCTACATACTTCTGGGATTAATGTTTGGGCTTTCTTGGAAAAGTGCTATGTTAAGCCAGGCTCTAAGGGATAGTTCAGGCTGGGGACCCCCATGCTCTCAATGCTCCCAAAGTGGTCTGAACCTTGGGTAGCATCTGATCTATGCCCCTCCTCCCCTGGTCAGAGCACTGTGAGTTCTTGATATGAGTTTGGGTCTAAACAACAGACCTTTGGGTTCATCTCATTGGGAGTTTGAGTAAAATACCATTAGACTTGCCACTATCAATCAGCTGGAAAGCTCTGCTGCTTCAGAGGGACAGAACCAAAGGATCTCCTTTGTTGAAGGATTCCTGCCCTGCTTTTGGCTCTGTAGGCTTCAGACTCCATAGGGAACTGAGAAAAGGCTTTGCTCTGAGGATCTGAGATGCATACACCTTCTGCTTACCTCTGAATGTGCTCCAGTCTTGGCATATCACCTGGAGCCAGCAACCCAACAACACTGGCCCTTGGCTCAGCTACTCTCCTCAATCTGTCTTGAATGTGTGACTCAGAACTGGGGAGAGAGGGCAAAGAAATGCCACTTGGTACCTCTTCCTGCCCAAGGCACAAGTCTGAGCCACTCTGTGCTGGGTCTAGCACCTCCTCTTTCCCTGGTACATAGCCATGCCCTGAACACATTCTCGGCCAGACTTCAACCCCACTATCTGCTGTGTTCTCTGTCTGTTTACCTATACTAACCCAGGCTGGAAAAATGATTGTGACTTTTTTTCTCCAGTTTCCAAATTAGGGTTTGGTCTGGTTCATTTTCTACATGGTTGGAGTTTAGTGGGGAGGAGTTCACTGCACCAATTCCTGCTACTCCACCATCTTGTCTCTGTTTCCTATAGGAGTATTTTCTTTCTTTTTTAAAAGTTCTACTGGTGCTTTTGCTTGTTTTTATACAGTCATTTCCAATTATCAGCCTCTCCCAACAGAATATATACCCTTGTAATAAAAAAAAAAAAGGTATAGTGAAGCAAAACACATTGCCTGTATCTGACAATATATGCCATGTTTCACACCCAGGGACTACTGCTTCTCTGCAGAAAGGAAGGAGGCATGTCTCATTGTCAGTGACTTGGACCAAAGATGGATGACTGCATTGGTCTGAGATTTTATGTCTTTTAGGACTGTTTCCTTTAAAATATGGTAATCACTGTCTATGTGTATATTTTTGATTCTTTTTTCTTTGCCCTGCATCAATTCATGCAACTTCTAAAATTTCTCTGAATTCCTCATATTCATTTTTTCTCTATGTGCAATAATAGTCCATTAAATTGGTATACATGCTTTTCCTTGGCTTTCTTTTTTTTCTTTGTATTTTGTATCATAATTACTTGTGTAACAACTATTATCTCCCTGTCAGATGGGAAGCTTCTTGTGGGGTCCTTATCAGTGTCTGGTTTCACCTTTGTATTCTTAGGAGCTGGCTCAGAGTTTTATATGCATGCATATTCAGAACTTTATATTTCATGGATTCATGATTCCATCCATGTGGGCACACCTACTACTATGGATCATAATCTCTACCCCTCACCCAGTGTATCTCATTGCATGCTTTAGTAGACTGACTGCTGTGGCCTTTCTGAAAATGAGTCATTCTGATAATTTCTGATAAGAGCTATGTACAGTTGGTCACTGGGCTGCACTCAAAGCATTTCGACCTTCCATCTGACATAGACTTTAATGACCCAGGGTCAGTCCCACAACATGTAGAATGACATGTTTGATTAGGACTTTAATAGAAGCCCTAAACTTAGTTGGCACTTAATCTGTGGTTATTGAATCTAAATGTTTACCGTTTTTGTACTGGCATAAAACTCTGAAAAAAAAAACTTGAGTGGTTTGGGTTGCTGGGAACCCCGAAATATCAGGGTACAGGGAGGCGTCTGCCTGGAATGAATTCATGCACTCAAACCTTCTTCCAGTCAAATGACAAGGTTTATTGTAATGCCAATAAGACGGGTGAGATTTTTAGGTAACCTGCAACTTAATATTGGTGACACTGATGCCTATATACAAAAAGGACAGTGAAAGGATCTGGATGGAATGAAGGAGTGGTAAGTAGTCTGGGGTGGGCCAGATGCAACAGTGAAAGGAATATCAAGTAAGCTAATTAGGTGATCTAGGTGGGCTGGGGTGGGAAAGACATGGTCTTTTCCTTTTAGGGGTACAGATCTCATCACCCCATTCATAAGTATCTTTAAAGAAAGTCTATGAAAGATTCCCCAGTCCTAAAATCTCCTTACCACCTCTCTCCTTTTTATTGCTAAAAGGAAAGTTTGTCTATACCTACTGCCTCTACTTCTCTCTACTCATTCTCTCCTTAACCCCTTACAAATCTGCTTTGTGTCCCTACTACTTTGTTTGAGCTATTCTCTCAAAGGTCATCACTGACCTCCTAATCTCCAAATCCATTGGCCTTTTTACAATCCTTGTTCTCCTTGATGTATGTAGCACTTGAAAGTATAGACCGTGTCTTCTACTGAAGACTCCCAAATCTCCCCCATTAGAATGTCTTCAGGAAGAGAACATATCATACCCTCTTAGTTTGCTTCCTGCCTTTCTAACAAAACTCTCTCAAACTTTTGTTCTAGCTCCTTACCCTCTTCCTGAGACTTTAAGCTAGGTAGCCCTCCAAAAAATCTGCCTCTGACACTCTTTTCTTCTCTCTCTACACTCTCTCCCTTGGCAAGCTTGTTCACTTCCACAGCTGCAACTATCATGTCCATGCAAATAACTCCCAAAGTTCTACCTTTAGCCGTAGCCTCTCTTCTGAGGTCCAGATCCACCTCTCCAAATGCTTACAAGTATCTTCACTCCATGTCGATGTCCCACCAGCACTTCAAATACAATAGGTCCAAAATGGAGACTCTATGTTTGTCTGTGGCATCACTTTGGATCCTTTTCTGTCCTACACTTATAATATTCATGTAGTAAAATTCTCTTAAATTCCACCTGCATACATACTCATCTGATTCTATCTGTTCCCACCGGCACCACCCTAGTCTAGATGCACTTTATTATCCACCTGGATTGTTTCCATTGTTTTCTTTGGACCTCCTCCCCAACTCCCTCAAATGTAATCCTACCTATGTAGGCCAAACTAATCTTCCTCTAGTCACTCCTATCACTCCTTAGCTTAGAAAGTTTCAGTGGTAGATTGAAGGTCATCTAAAGTTGGAAGAAGGGTTAGTAGTAGCCAGGCAGAAGGAGAAGTGGAATAAGACCATTTCAGATTTCCAGAAAATTAAAGTGGAACCTTTAAGAGTGATGACAAAGTCTGTCCCTGGGTCTGTAGTGGCAGTGGGGTGGAGAAGCAGGTCTTCGGAAATGAGTAAGCTGAGGAAGTAGGAGTTTAGGATGTTTGAGGGAGTATCTACATATGTTGAAATTCCCTCGTGTGGGGACAGGGTTTAGGAAGGAGAGACTGTGAGGCAGGCATTATGTTGTTGCTGTTTGTCCTTTAAAAAAAAGATAGTATTTTATTTTTTCTAATTACACATAAAGACAATTTTCAACATTCATTTTTTGAAAGATTTTGAATTCCAAATTTTTCTCCTTCCTTCCCTCCATTCCCTTTTCCTTCCCCAATATAGCAAACAATCTGATATAGGTTATACATGTGCAATCATGTAAGACATATTTCCACATTAGTCGTGTTGTCAAAGAACAAACAAAAGGAAAACACACACACACACACACACACACACACACACACACATGGTGAAAACAGTATGCTTCCATCTGCATTCAGACTCCATCAGTTCTTTCTCTGGAGGTGGATAGCATTTTCCATCATGAGTGTTTTGGGATTGTCCTGGATCATTGCATTGCTAAGAAGACATAAGTCTAACATAGTTGATAATCACATATTGTTACTATTACTGTGTGCAATGTTCTCCTGGTTCTGCTCATTTCACTCAGCATCAGTTCAGATAAATCTTTCCAGGTTTTTCTGAAATCTGCCTGCTCATCATTTCTTATAGCACAATAGCGTTCTATTACATTCATAAACCACAACTTGCTCAGCCATTCCCCAACTGATAGACATCCCCTCAATTTCCAATTCTTTGCCACCACAAAAAGAGTTGCTATAAATATTTTTGTACATGTAGGACCTTTTCCCTTTATTATTATCTCTTTGGGATACAGATCTAGTAGTGGTATTGCTGGATCTGATGAAGTTTGGAGTGCTGGGAGCCCCAAAATGTCAAGGTACAGGGCAGCGTCCACTTGGAATGAATTCAGGCACTCAAGCCTTCTTCCAGTCAAGTAACAATGTCTATTGTAACACCAATAGGAACTGGCAGAGTTCCTAGTGAATCTGCCCCTTGATGAAGGTGAGATTGATACCTATATACAAAAAAAAAAAAGAGGGAGGATAGTGAACAGATCTGGATGGGAGTAAGGAGTGGTAAGTAGCCTAGGGTGGTCCAGGTGCAACAGTGAAAGGTTATAGATAGGATAAAGGAGTGGTAAATAGTCTGGGGTAGTCTAGGAGCCAAGGTCAAGTATCTAGGTAGGCTGGGGTGGGCCAGATGCCTTGGACTAGATATTAGTGATCTGGGCTGCTGAAATGTATGGGAAAATTCAGGGACTAGGTTGCTTTCGAAGACATGGTCTTTAAGGGTCCAGGTCCCATCCCCCCATCAGATCAAGTGGTATGCACAGTTTGATTGTTCTCTGAGCATAATTCTAAATTGCTCTCCAGAATGGTTGGATCAGTTCATAACTTCACCAACCATGCATTAGTTGTCCCAATTTTCTCACATCTCCAATGTTTATCATTTTTCTTTCTGTCATACCAGCCAATCTGATAAGTATGAGGTGGTACCACAGAGTTGTTGTAATTTGCATTTGTCTAATTAATAGTGATTTAGAGTTTGTCCTTCATTTTTGAAGACCACAAATAACATCAAAGGTGATGTCTTGACTCGGGGTGAGTGAATTGGATTTAAGTGAGACAGAGTTGCATAAAGTCTCACTATCTCTCTCAGTGTCATTGAAGTCCAGTGACAAGACAAAAGTCAGGATGACTGGCAGTGGCCCAGGATGTCTTGAAAGACCTTGGCATCTTTGATGTCTGACCAAGTTCTAAACACTCTACAATACCTGCTCCCTGGCCATTTGAACATTGTTCTCATCTACCCATTCTGCCAAAGGAAGTCTTCATGTGCTTGGAGTAGACACCTCCCAAATCACCAATGGGTTTGTGGCCTATCACTTACTTATCCTCAACCTGGTTTAGCCTGTCTGCCTAGAAGGTTTACCAGAGTGTGGCCACTGGGCATGCTACAGTTTTTTGGACCCACAGGTAGGAGTAGAGTACTAGATGGACATCAAAGGTTGATAAGCAGGCCTGAAAAAGGGCTCCCAAGCCCTCACACCAAACGTGCTAGTTGTCCTTGAACACCATTATATTCATTGAAGAAAGAAGGGGAGTGTCCCTGGAATTCAGTAGATAAAGTGAACAGAATCTTAATTAAATGGTAAATGGGGATTGAGTGAATCTCAAAGGAGGAAAGGTTATTGAGTAGTGGTCAGGGTAGCATGAGAACTTGGAAGTGGCCATGGGGGGCGGGGCAAGGAATACTTCAATTCCCCCACCTCAACGAGTGACTGAGGAGACTAAATTGAAGTAAAACTAGCTCTAGAAAAAGTGGCCAGGGAGGCTCTGTAATTATGAGGGAGAGCTAGATGATGGAGGTATTGAAAAAGTAAAAGACTTAAAGTGAAAGCCTTAAATTAAGCCCTTGTTACCTCTGGAGCAGGCATTCCAAAGATTATAGTGGAAGGGGTGAGTAGCTTTAGACAATGGGGACCAGGGTTGGGCTGAATGACATGAGAATTAGGGAGTAGGCAGTGGTAGTTGAAGAATAGGATTGGGTAATGACAGGGAGAGTTCCAAATCCTTAAAATGGGAAAGGCCTCATTAGATGGGAATTTATTACTGAGGAATGAATTCAGCTGCTAGTTTATCAACACCCCTGAGGGTTCAGCCTCTGAAGAGAGTCTTTTCTGGGTGTTAGGCAGAAGTATGTACCTAAGAAGGGGTAGAGGCACCCACACTTGGGGTAGTCTGTGGTGAAGGGAGACAAAGAAATGGTATTTCCCTCCTTCCCTTGCAGGGAGGCCAGACAAGACCAGGAAACCACCAGGACAGGGGATGACATGGGATGGGATGGGATGGGATGGGTTTCTCTCCTTTCTTTTAAAGGTAGGAACAGGTTAGGCCAGGAGGCTGGTGCAGGAGGAGGCTGGATGGAAAGGCTTTAAAAAAATAGCTCTTTTACGAACAGCACAAATCCTAGCAAAATAATTACACAGTGGGGCAGCTAAGTACTACGTGCATAGAGCTCTGGCCTTGAAGTCAGGAGCACCCAAGTTCAAATCCGGTCTCAGACATACATCATGAAACCGTACTAGCTGTGGGACCCTGGGCAAGTCACTTAACCCTAATTGCCTAGCAAAAAAAAATAATAACTACACATTTAGTCCTCTTATTGGTTCCTTTGCCTTCTGTGCCCAGCTCCTCCTGGCTTCAACTTCCTCCTCTACTGCTACCTTCAAATGGTCTTCTCTTAGCCCTCCAGTTTTCTCCTCTTCTGATGTCTCATATTAGGGCCTGGAACTTGGAAAGGTGACCATTTGGTCATCAGTCCTTATATAACCATTGCATAGTTCCCAAAGAGATTTAAAATTTATCAGCTATAACCTTCAAAACTCTGGGGGAAAAAAAAGAGTCCCATTAAATGAACTGATGGCCCACAATGTCCAGTAGCCTTCCTTGCCTCCGTCCGTGATCTTTCAGGAAGGTCTTCTGCCACTTACCTGAGGGGTACTTCTCTGAAGAATCACTGTCTCTCTTCACCATTCTATCAGAGGCCTGTTTCTTCTCAAGCTGATTTTATCTGTTACACAAATTTTGCTTTCTATCCCTTTCAGCAACCAAAATGTCCTCATGTGAAAGGGAAAATGCCTTACAGATCTACATCTCCCTCGGGGCAGTGAATGAACAGAGTGTTTGACCTGGAGTCTAGAACTGAGTTTAAATCCTGCCTCTTACACTGAACAGCCTTACTTAACCTCTGTTGGCCACAATTTCCTCATCTGTAAAATGGGGATGATAATAATAATGCTTACCTCATAGGGTTGTCATGAGGATAAAATGAGATAATATTTGTAAAGTGCTTTATAAATCTCAAAGTGCTATATAAATGTTTAGCTATTATTATTATTATTATTATACACAGCATTTCATGTCCAGACTCAATCACTTTGCACAGATCATTTCCCATGCCTAGAATGCTTTCTTTTCTTAACTCTTTCTCTTGAAATGCCTAGTTTCTTTCAAAAATCAGCTCAAATACTTCTTACATGAGTCCTTTTCCTGATCTCCCCAGCTATGCCTCCCTCCCCAAATTTCCTTGTATTTACTTCATTTCTATATTTATGGGCTGCTAGGTAGTGCACTAGATACAATGCCAGGCCTAGAGTCAGGAAGACTCATCTTTCTGAGTTCAAATCTGGCCTCAGACACTTACTAGCTGTGTGACCCTGGGCAAGTCTCTTAACCCTGTTTGCCTCAATTTCCTTATCTGTAAAATGAGCTGGAAAAGGAAATGACAATCGACTCCAGTATTTTTGCCAAGAAAACACTCAAATGGGGTCACAAAGAATTGGACACAACAGAACAACAAAATATTTCTATACACTTGGACGTTTTTATGTTATTTCCCACTATTAGGCTATGAGTTTCTTGAAATCAGGGACTATTTCAATGACTAACCCTATGCAGATGACTTCTAGGTTTATAGATCCAGCCCTAGTCTCTCTCCTAAGTTCCAGTTCCATATCACCAACTGCCTAATGGAGGTTTCAAATGATGTCCCATTGTCACTGTAAACTCAACATATCTAAAACAGAACTTTCCCCTCAAAACCAACCCTCTCTTGTGAACTTCTGTACTATTATAGAACACCACCATCCTTCTAGTCATCCAAGTTTGCAACTTTATCATCATCCTCCTCACTCTTACCCACATTTTCTTTTCTTTTGGCAAGGCAATTAGGGTTAAGTGACTTGCCCAGCGTCACACAGCTAGTAAGTGTCAAGTGTCTGGTTTGAGATAGGATTTGAACTCAGGTCCTCCTGACTCCCCTCACCCAAATTTTCAATTGGTTCCTAAGTCTTTTCAGCTCTACCTCCACCTCTCTCCAGTAGGCCTTTTTCTCCCCTGTAGCATGGACCATCATGGTACAGTCACTCATCTCCTCAACCCTGCAGTAGCCTACTGGTTGATTTCCCTGCCCTAAGTTTCTCCCCATTCCAGTTCATCCTCCACTCTGCTGTCAAAGGGATCTTCCTAACGCACAGGTCTGACCATCTCACTGAACTTCTCCTCCCTACCCCCCTACACACACCTAACAAATTCCAAGGCTCTCTCTACAAATATTCTCTCATTTTATTTATTTTTTAAAATAATTTATTTATTTTTAGTTTTCAACATTCACTTCCATAAGATCTTGAGATTTAAATTTTCTCCCCCTCCCCCTTCAATTCTGATCTTAGACAAAGAAAAAGCAAAAATAGATCTAATTAAAAGAGATAAGGAAGGAAACTACATCCTGATAAAAGGTACCATAGACAATGAAGTAATATCATTACCAAACATATATGCACCAAGTGGTATAGCAGCCAGATTCTTACAGGAGAAGTTCAGGGAGTTACAGGAAGAAATAGACAGCAAAACTGTAATAGTGGGGGACCTCAACCTCCCCCTTTCAGAACTAGATAAATCTAATCACAAAATAAACAAGAAAGAAGTTAAGAAGATCAATAGAATCTTAGAAAATTAAATATGGTTGACCTCTGGAGAAAATTGAATGGGGACAGAAAGGAATATACCTTTTTCTCGGTGGTACATGGCACCTACACAAAACTGACCATGTAGTAGGGCATTAAGCCCTCACAATCCAATGATGCAGAAAAGCAGAAATATTAAATGCATCCTTTTCAGATCATGATGCAATAAAAATCACATGCAATAAAGGACCATGGAAAGATAGACTAAAATTTAATTGGAAACTAAATAATCTAATCCTAAAGAATGAGTAGGTCAAACAACAAATCATAAAAACAATCAATAACTTCATCCAAGAGAGTGACAATAATGAGACAAAACATACCAAAACTTATGGGATGCAGAGAAAGTGGTCCTTGGGGAAGTTTTATATCTCTAAATGCTTATATGAATAAAATAGAGAAAGAAAAGATCAATGAATTGGGCATGCAACTAAAAAAGCTAGAAACAGAACAAATTGAAAATCCCCAATTAAATACCAAATTAGAAATTCTGAAAACCAAAGGAGAGATTAATAAAAATGAAATTAAGAAAGCTATTGAACTAATAAATAAAACTAAAAGCTGGTTTTATGAAAAAACCAAAAAAATAGATAAACCTTTGGTTAATTTGATTAAAAAAAGAAAACCAAATTACCAGCATAAAAAATTAAAAGGGTGAATTAACCACCAATGAAGAGGAAATAAAAACAAAAATTAGGAGCCATTTTGCCCAACTATATGCCAATAAATTGACAATCTTAGTGAAATGGATGAATATTTACAAAAATATAAATTGTCCAGATTAACGGAAGAGGAATAAAATACTTCACCCCATTTCAGAAAAAGAAATCGAACAAGCCAACAATGAACTCCCTAAGAAAAAATCTCCAGGGTCAGATGGATTTACAAGTGAACTCTATCACACATTTAAAGAACAATCAATTCCAACACTATATAAACTATTTGGGAAAATAGGTGAAGAAGGAGTCCTACCAAATTCTTTTTATGATACAAATATGGTGTTGATACCTAAACCAGGAACACTATCACCAGGTAGGATTTATACCAGGAATGCAAGGCTGGTTCAATATTGGGAGAACTATCAGCATCATTGACCATATCAACACCAAAACTAACAGAAATCATATGATTATCTCAATAAATGCAGAAAAAGCATTTGACAAAATACAACACCCATTCCTATTAAAAACATTAGAGAGCATAAGAATAAATGGAGTCTTCCGTAAAATGATAGATAGCATTTATCAAAAACCATCAGCAAGCATTATGTGTAATGGGGATAAGCTAGAAGAATTTCCAGTACAATCGGGGGTGAAACAAGGATGTCCATTATCACACTGTTATTCAATATTGTGCTAGAAATGTTAGCTTTAGCAATCAGAGAAGAAAAAGAAATTGAAGGAATTAGAATAGGCAAAGAAGAAACAAAGCTATCACTCTTTGCAGATGATATGATGGTATACTTAGAAAATCCTAGAGAACCAAGTAAAAAATTACTTGAAATAATAAATTTAGCAAAGTTGCAGGATATGAAATAAACCCATACAAATCATTGGTATTTCTATATGTTATTGACAAAGCCCAGCAGCAAGAGATAGAAAGAGAAATTCCATTTAAAATTACTGTAGACACTATAAAATATTTGGGAGTCTACCTGCCAAAACAAAACCAGGAACTATATGAACATTTTTATAAAACACTTCACACAAATGAAGTCAGATCTATTTTAAATAATTGGAAAAATATCAGTTACTCATGGGTAGGCCGAGCTAATATAATAAAAATGACAATTCTACTTAAATTAATTTACTTATTCAGTGCTATGCCAATCAAACTGCCAAAAACATTATTTTACAGAGCTAGAAAAACATTAACAAAATTCATCTGGAAGAATAAAAAGTCCAAAATATCAAGGGAATTAATGAAAAGAAATGCAAGGGAAGGTGGCCTAGCTGTACCAGATTTTAAATTGTATTCTAAAGCATCCATCATCAAAACTACTTTGTACTGGCTAAGAAATAGAGTGGTGGATCAGTGGAATAGGTTAGGTATGCAAGACACAACAGTCAATGACTATACTAATCTACTATTTGATAAATCGAAAGACTCTGGCTGCTGGGATAAGAACTCACTATTTAACAAAAAACTGCTGGGAAAACTGGAAAAATGTATGGCAGAAACTGGGCATAGACCAAAATCTTACACCATATACCAAAATAAAGTCAAAATGGGTACAAGATTTAGATATAAAGACTGATACTATAAGCAAACTAGAAGAGCAAGGAATAGTTTGCCTTTCAGGTCTATGGAGAAGGGAAGAATTTATGACCAAACAAGAGATAGAGAACATTATGAAATGCAAAATGGATAATTTTGATTACATTAAATTGAAAAGCTTTTGCACAAACAAAGCCAATGCATCCAAGATTAGGAGGGAAGCAGAAAACTGGGACAGAATTTTTACAACCAGTGTCTCTGATAAAGGCCTCATTTCTAAAATATATAGAGAACTGAGTCAAATTTGTAAGAATACGAGTCATTCCCCAGTTGGTAAATGGTCAAAGGATATGAACAAGCAGTTTTCAGAGAGAAAAACTAAAGCTGTCCATAGTCATATGAAAAAAATGTTCTAAATCACTATTAATTAGAGACAATGCAAATCATATTTTTATGAGGTACCACATCACACCTATCAGATTGGCTTACATGACAAAACAGGCCAATGATAAATGTTGGAGAATATGTAGGAAAATTGAAACACTAATGCATTGTTGGTAGAGTTGTGAAATGATCCAACCATTTTGGAGAACAATTTGGAACTATGCCCACAGGGCTATAAAACTGCGCATACCCTTTGACCCAGCAATACCACTTTCTAGGGTTGTATCCCAAAGAGATCATAAAAATGGGAAAGGGACCCACGTGTATAAAAATATTTATAGCAGCTCTTTTTGTGGTGGCAAAGAATTGGAAATTGAGAGAATGCCCATCAACTGGGGAATGGCTGAAAAAGTTGTGGTATATGAATGTAATGAAATACTATTGTGCTATAAGAAATGATGAGCAGGCAGACTTCAGAAAAACCTGGAAAGACTTACATGAACTGATGCTGAGTGAAGTGAGCAGAACAGAGAGAACATTGTACACAGTAACAGCCACATTGTGGGATGATTGACTTTGATAGACTTGACTTTTCACAGCAATGCAAGAATCTAAGACAACTGCAAAAGATGCCATATCCAGAGAAAGAACTAGGGAGTCTGAATGCAGATGGAAGCACACTATCTGCTCTCCTTTTCCTTTGTTTTGTTTTATTGCTTCATTCTTGTCGTTCCTCCCATTAGTCCTAATTGTTCTTTACATTATGACTAATGGGGAAATATGCTTCATATGAATGTATAAGTAGAGCCTGTATCAGATTGCATGCTGCCTTGGGGGGTGGGGGAAGGGGAGGAGGAGAAAATTTAAAACTCAAAATCTTATGGAGGTGAACGTTGAAAACTAAAAATAAATTAATTAATTGTAAAAAAAAAAAAGAACCAGGCCTTGCCAGGTCTCCCCAGCTGGTACTGATTTCCCTTTTTAGATTATCTTGCATCTCTGGTCATCCTCTCCAAGACTGACTGCATTGTTCTCACACCTTTTAACTCACTGGTCTTGAAGGGGGAATTGGAATAATTCTTGTTTACCATTGTTAGTTCCTTCCAGACTCCCCCTCTTGCCAGTATAACTCTGTCATGGTTCTTCCTTTGAAGTTTATTCTTTTTTTGTTGTTGTTATTTTAGGCAATGGGGTTAAGTGACTTGCCCAGGGTCTCACAGCTAGTAAATGTTATGTGACTGAGGCTGGATTTGAACTGAGGTCCTCCTGAACCCAGGGCCGGTACTCTATCCACTGTGCCAGCTAGCTGCCCCTGAAGTTTATTCTGTTCAAATGTGATAACCAATCCAACCCTGGCTGAAATTATCCACTGACATCTAGGTCATTCCCTCTCCTTTCTCAATGACTTCTGAAGTCATTATTTCTCTGTACTTGAATTTCTGCCCTTTTATACCCAGGAATTTTAACAAAGTGTTGATGTTCCATTCTAACCCTTGGCCTCTCATTTCCTCAATCTCCTGAAATCCCATGGCCTATTCTTCCATTTGGCCTCAACCACATATAGTATTATAGGAGCAACATCTACTAATAATTTGGTTGGGATTCATGACATTAAGGCCCGTGTTATAGCTAGCCATTCACCATGCACTGTGGCCCAAGCAAATTAGAAGGTGCTTGCCACATAAGCTAGTTTTCCCCCTAAAAAGGCAACAAAACTCCATTTGAGACTTAATTGGACCAGGGGACTGAAGCTTGAAACTTTGACTTAGTTTCCTGGTCACCAAAGTTATAAAAACCCAGCTAATGAATATTTGGTACTCTTTGGGGCTAATCAACTTTCTACCCTCTAAATCAACACATTCTCCTGACCATTGGAACCATTATGACAAATGCAAGAGTTGGAGAGCTGCACCCAACAAAAATCAATGCAGTATCTTTGCTAACTATGCTTCCCATGTTATTGTTGAATAAATTTCCTTCAGCTAAAATTTATAGAGCAAAGTTAAAGCAGTTACAGAGAGGTGGACACAGTAATGCACTGTTGGTAGAGCTGCAAATTAGGCCAACCATTCTGGAAAGCAATTTGGAACTATGATATCATGACTAAAATGTCCATATTCTTCAACCAAGAGATTCTATTCCTGGACAAATACTCCAAGGAAATCAATGAGAAAAGGAAAGGCTATGTATATAGCAAGATATTTATAGCAATACTTTTTGTAGTGGCAAAATCTAGGGAGTGGCTAAACAAGTTATGGTACGTGACTGCAATGAAATATTACTATGTTGTAAGAAGCAATGAATATGAGTACAGAAAAAGCATGAGAGAAACTTTTATGAACTGATTCCAAATGAAATTAGCCTGGTCCCCTGAGGATGACTCTACCCTGAGGCGGACCCCATTATAAGCACAAGTTCCTACCTGGAACCACCACATCATGAGAAGGCCCAGCCACATTGCTCACTTTAGATTTCTGACTCACTCTTTGGGTTGTCCCATTTCCACACAGATGCCTGGACCTCCTACCCCTTCCACCCCATTCTAACTCCTCTTTATGTTTTGCCTTCACCTGTTAGAACATAAGCTTGATGAAAATAGGCGCCATCTTTTAAAATTTTAATAAATATTTATTAAGTTCCTACTATGTGCCAGGCACAATTTTAGGTGCTTTATATATCTCCTTGGATCCTCACAAGAATCCTGGGAGGTAGAGGCTATTGTCATACCCATTTTACAATTGAGGAAACTGAGGCAGGAAGAGGTTAAGTAATCATCCCAGGTCATACAGCTAGGAAGTATTTAAGGCAGGATGTGAACTCAAGTCTTCCTGACTCTAGGTCCAATACTCCATCCACTGCGCCACTTAGCTGCTATGCTGTTGTTTAGTCATTGACAGTTGGGTCTGACTCTTGGTGACCCCATTTGGTGTTTTCTTGGCAAAGATACTGGAGCGGTTTGCCATTTCCTTCTCCAGCTCATTTTATAGATGAGGAAACTGAGGCACACAGGGTTAAGTGACTTGCCCAGGGTCACACAGCTAGGAAGCATCTGAAGCTGGATTTGAACTTAGGTCCTCTTGACTCCAGTCCTGGTGCTTTATCCACTATGCCACTTAGTTGCCATACTATCTTTTATTTTTAGTTCTTTTGTCCCCTAGTTCTAGGCATCAGTCTTAATCTACTATCTATGGCTTAGTTATTTAGCCATCATGTTAAGGCCTTAGATTTAATCTTACATTTAAAGCTTTTATTTCAGCCTTCTTCATGAGCATGCTAGAAAGCATTATTAAAGCGATGACTAATTTCTAACATTTAAAAAAAAAAGACTGAATTATTACAAAGAGTCAAAAAGGCTTCATCAAGAATAAATCATTCCAGCTAACCTAATTTCCTTTTTGGACAGGGATACAAGACACTTAGATGAAGGGAGTGTTGTAGACAGAGTTTACCTAGATTTTAACAAAACATTTGACAAAATCCATTCTGCTATTCTTATAGACAAGATAGAGACTTGTGATCTAAATGATAGTATGGCTAGGTGGCTTCAGAACTGGCTAAAAGTCCAAACCAACTTGGAAGGAGGTTTCTAATGGAATGCCCCAGGGATCTATCCTTGTCCCTGTGCTGTTTAACCTTTTTTTTTTCAATCAGTGACTTAAATGAAGTCACAGATGCCAGATTTATCATATTTGCAGATGAAAAAAAGCTGAGAAAGACAGCTAACATATGGTGTGACCAAGTAGGAATGGAAAATTATCTTGATAGGATCGGCTAGATTAGAACATTAGGGCAAATCTAATAAAAGGAAATTTCATTGTTAAAGTGATAAAGCCTCTAACTGGGGTTAAAAAAAAATTAGCTTGACAAAGACAAGATAAAGAGAAGGGTGGCTGAACAGCAGTTCTACAAAAGATCTGGGTTTTGGTGAATTTCAATCTTGGGACAATGTGATGAAATCTTTGACAGCATCTAGGCCTAAGTTATAGTCTGGTATCTTCTGCCCTGGTGAGACTACATCTTGGGATATCATTCAATTCTGGATACTATATTTTAGGAAAGACATTGATAAACTGGAGGAAAACCAGCATAGTGAGAGACCTCAAGATTATGCCATATGATCTTGGGCTAGTTAAAAGAGCCAGAGATACACAGTTTGGAGAAAAGGAGATTTGGGGTGGGGGTGAGGTGGGAGTGGGAAGGATCATGATAACAGTCTTCAGGTATTTGAAGTGCTATCACATTAAAGAAAGAATAGGCATATTTTGCTTGGTCCCAAAGGTCAGAACTAGAAGCAAAGACTGACAGAGGGGAAGTTGCCATGACACAAATTTAGTTTTGATGTAAAGAAACACTTCCTAAAAATTAGAGCTATCTACAACGTGAACTGGCTTTCTCAGGAAGTAGTGGGTTCCTCCTCGATTGGACATATTCAAACAAAGGCTTGTTTTCCCTTCTCCTTGTAGAGGAGGTATTCTTGCATTATCCAGTGGAAAATGATAGACATGAGATGGGGCCAATTGGTGCCCACCCAGTCACTCAGTCTTTTTCTATACTCTGGGTGGTAGATGTGAATGGAATTATCCTGGGTAGATAAGGAAAGGAACAGTGCAAATGAATCAAAAAATCCATGGGGCCAAAGACAAACTGTATGGCTATTTCTCTAGTCAGGAGACACCAAAAATAATGTCGCTCTGGTATCCAATATCCTTACTTGTCTGCATTAGGGATTCTTATTCCCTGATGCTAATCTCTCGAAAGAACCTTCCCTTATATAACATGCCGCCCTAGCTTCTATTTTGCCACTGGGCCTACTATTTCCTTCGGAACAATGGATGTGTGCCATTGCTGGTCACCACTGCTGCTCCCAACATGGCAGGTGGGATTAGAACCTGGGCAGCAGGAAAGGGTTTATTATCTGATTTAGCAAAGGATGATCATCAAACCACGGCCAATACTAAAATTTCTCCAGATTCCAGAGAGAGGCAAGGATCCCATTACCTATGAGTTCATTTTTGGGGTACAGAGGCAAATTTTATTTGGTTGAGCTTGGTAATAAGGTGAAAGTTCATATTCCATCTCTGATGCCTATTATCTATTTGAAATTGTTTGAAAAAAATTACCCAGGGGCAGCTAGGTGGCACAGTGGGTAGAGCACTGGCCCTGGAGTCAAAGGGGACCTGAGTGCAAATCCAGCCTCAGACACATAATGCTTTACTAGCTGTGTGACTATGGGCAAGTCATTTAACCCCAATTGCCTCAAGCTCCCCCCCAAAAAATCACCTAACCTCCCCGCCCAGGACTTGAGTTTCTTTATTTGTAAAATAAAGAATTTGGACAAGATGGCTGACTAGCTAATATTCATATGGCACTTTAAGTTTTAAAAGTGTTTTACATATAGTATCTTATTGATACTCTCAACAAACTTATGATTTGGGGATGGATGCTGTTTTATTTATGCCTATTTTACAGATGAGAAAACTGAGGCTGAAAGAGGCTGTGTAACTTGCCTACAGTCAGGTAGGATTCAAACTCATCTTCCTGATTCCAAGTCCAGTCTTCGGAGGTCCTTTCCAGTTAAAGATTTATGATCATCTTATTTAACACTGTGGGCCTTAGCCTTCCCTATGAAGGCACTTTGCCAAATGCTTAATCTTAATCTATGGGAACTTTCCTTGCCGTCATTAGAATGGCTCATTTATTTGCTTCCTTTCCCTTCGACTGGGATTTTTGCTGGCCTTTGGAGAGATCTCTTGCATCTACATCAACAGAGAGGTATTAGTCTCCTGTCCTATTTCATTTAGGGAAGTACACCTACACTCGTCTTACCGGTTGGTCCACTCCGCTTTGATTGTCTATGGGAGGTCCTCTTCCCTTTTACTATTCTTTCTGATTCCTCTGAGTAACTGAGCTAGACTTAAGTAGCCAGGAGGACATCAGCTGACCAGTGAAGCTTCATCTTTTGCAGGCTGACTGAATTACCCACCAAAGCCTGAGTCTCCCAATTTGGCTCCCTCAAAGTAGTATTACTAATCCGGAGGGTAGGCCTTCTACAAATCACATTTCCTCTTGTGATTATCAGTCAATGACTGTCTCTGCAGCCCCAAAATTATAACTCCTATACAATGGGCTCAGGGCAGTCTAACCTAATCCACCAAGCATTTCTTTTCAGATACCTCCTAGGATAGCTAAGGCAGTTAGGTGGCATAGTAGATACAGCCCCAGGTGTGCAAGTCAGGAAGACTGACTCATTGTCCTAAGTTCAAATCTGACCTTAGATACTTACTAGCTGTGTGACCCTGGGCAAGTCACTCAACCCTGTGTGCCTCAGTTTCCTTATCTGTAAAATGAGTTGGAGAAGGAACCGACAAACCACTCCAGTATCTTTGCCAAGAAAACACAAATGGGGACACGAAGAGTCTGATATGACTGAAAAAAGACCAACCAATAAAGCAGAGGGGATACAAAGGCAAAATTAAAAACAATGTCTACATTCAAGAAGCTTACAATCTTCTAGGGCATATAATATTGAAACAGAAACCTATATCATATGCTTGATCATCTGAGGAGGGTGCAAGAACTACCAATGAAGAGGATCAGAAAAACTCCCAACAGGAGAGGGCACGTGTGCTGAATATTAAGGGAATTAGGGATTTCAGACACAAAGGTGAGGAGACAGAACATTCAGGGAATAGGAATCATCTTATGCCATGGCCTGGAATCAAGGCAACAGTCCAGAGGCCAGTGTGGCTGGAACACAGAATACATAAAGGGGGGTGAGGTGCAGTAAATGTGAGAAGGACAAACGAGCGGAGCTAGATGGCAAAAGGCTTTAAAGGTCTAGCTGAGATGTTCATTTATCCTAGAGGCTACAGGGAGTCAGTCGGGCCACCCCTTGAGCAGGATGATGACACTCCAGACTTTTGCTTTGGGCAGGTGATTTTGACAGCTCTGTTAAGGATGACTTGGACTGGGGAGGTCCTAGAAGAAAATAGTTTAATTAGGGAGCTATTATAACAGTCCAGGCCTAAACTAGGATACTAGTTGTGTGAGTGGAGAAAAAGGGATGGATGGGAGATATTGTGGATACAGGAAACTAGGTAGATAGGGCATTGGACCTGGAGCAGGGAAGACCTGAGTTTAAATCCAGTCTCAGATACTTACTAGCTGTGTGAGCTTGGACAAGTCACTTAACTGTTTGCCTCAGGTTTCTTATCTGTAAAATAGAGATTAATGATAGCTCTTATATCCCAGGGTTGCTGTAAAGATAAAATTAGATCATTTTGCAAACCTTAAAGTGCTATATAAATGCTAGCTCCTATTATTATTACGTAGAATTAACATGACTTAGTAACTGATTAGCTATGGGGGAAAAAGGGAGAGAGGAGTCATGAATAACTTAGGTGGCTGAAAATCCTTGTGAATGGAAGGAGGGTGGTGTCCTTGACAGAAAAGGGGATGTTTGAAGGAAAGGTGGTTTTGGGGATGAAGATACTGAGTTCTATTTTGGGCATGTTGAGTTTGATGCTAACTCGACATCTCAATGATCAGTAGACAGTTGGGACTGAAGTTCAGCTGGAAATAGACTTTGAAGTCATCAATACAGAGACAATAGCTCTCTTATGGGAGCTAATGAGATCACCAAGGGAATATATAGAAGGAAAGAAAAGACCACCAAGGACAGCTTTGTAGTACATCGAAAATTAGGGGGTGGGACATGGACAATGAGCCAGCAAAAGTAACTAAGGAGTGGCCAGTCTGGTGAAAAGGGAACTAAGAGAGAAGAGTAGCATGAAGACCCAGGAGCAAGAGACTATCCAGGATGAGGGAGGGTGTCAAATGCTGCAGAGAAATCAAGAAGGATGAGGCCTGAGGGAAAGAAAAAAACAACCCCAAAACATTGGATTTAGTAATGAAGAGATCAGTGGTAATTGTAGAGAGAGTAGTTCAAAGATTGGCAATTGTAGAGAGAGTAGTCCTACCCCTTTTCCAGCTTCCTCTTGTGTACTGTCTTCCCCCATTAAATCATAAGCTCCTTGAGGGCAGGAACCGTCTTTTTCCTATTTGTATCATCATGTTTAGCGCAATGCCTGGCACACAGTAGTAGCTTAATAAATGTCGAATGAATTGAATTGACTATGCTCCCTTCTCTTTCTTTTTAAAAATTTTATTTTTAATTTATGAAATAAAACAAGCATTTCCGTAACATAATAGAATAACAAAAAGATGATTGCACATGAAACTGCAATTCTAAGATGTACAATTTGCTATTCCTTTTGAATAAATAATATATCATGTAAATTTCTTTTTTCCTCCCCCTCCATGGCTACCATTAGACACAAATAGGTATACATATATATGTACATATATATATATGAACACGTAAAATCATTCTACACATACTTATATGTATCAGTTCTTTCTCTGGATGCAGATAGCATCTTCCTTTATATGTTCTTTGTAGTTAATTCAGGTATTTATAATGTCAAAATGAGTCACTTAAAGTTGTTCTTAAAACAATATTGCTGTTGGTTCTCTTGGTTCTACTCATTTCACTCTTCATTATCTCATGCCAGTCTATTCATAGTTTTCTAAAATCAACCAGCTCATCATTTCTCATAGCACAGTAGTATTCCATGACAATCATATACCACAACTTGTTCAGCCATTCCCCACTTCATGGGCTTTGTGATTCCAGTTCTTTGCCACCACATAGAGAGAGGCTATACATATTTTAGAACATATAGGTTCTTTTCCTTTTTCCTTACTCATCTTGGGAAACAGACTTAGGAATGGTATGGCCTGATCAAAGGGTATAGGGCCTATATCCTTTGACCCAGCAATACCATGATGAGGTTTAGGCAGTTGAATAATTCATTGGGCTTAATTTCAGATTGTCCTCCAAAATGGTCCCTTCTCTCTTTTCACACCGCCACCACTCTGGGGTAAGCCCCTTACCACCTCAGGCCTGGACTATTCATGTGTATCACTTACCCAACAATACACATTGACAGATGAAAGAAATACGCATGTTTTCTATACACACTAATAAGACAAATTGGTGGTCAAATAGACATTTCTCATTTTCACTGAAGCTTTCTAATAGCTGGTTCATGCCCAAACGCTCATATCTCCCCCATCCTGAAACGACACTCAGTTGATCCTTCCATCTGCTAACTGTTGTCCTCTATCTCGTTTGCCTTGTATAGCCAAACTATTGATAAGGCTATCTGGGATAGGTTCTTCCACTTCTTCTCCTCTCACTCTCTTCTTAACCCCTTACAGTGAAGCTTTTCACCTTATCATTTCACCCAGACTTCTCTCTGCAAAGTCACCAGTGATCTGTTAGATGCCCAATCCAGTGGTAGTTCCCATTCTCCTTGACTCAGCAGCCTCTGACACAGTCGCTCACCCTCCTTTTCTGGCACTTTTATCGCCAAGTTCTCCGAATAACACTCTCTCCTGATTCTCCTCCTCTTAGTCTACTCCTTCTCAAGTTTCTTTTGCTTGAGACCTCATCTAGATCACATCCTTTAACCATAGGGGTGTCCTTTAGGTTTTGTTCCTGGATCCTCTTCTCTTCTACCCATATACTGTTTCACTTGGTGACCTTCTTAGCCCCCATGGATTTAACTACCTGTATGCTGAGGATTCTCAAATTTACTTATACTGCCCCGAACTCCCTGCAGGTCTCCCGCCTCACTCACATCCTAACTGCCTTTCAGTCATCTCAACCTAGATGTCCAGTAGATATCTTAAACTCAATTGAGGTCCAAAACAGAGGCTAGGAATTATCTTACTCTTCTCATTATCACCTCCTCATATCCAGTTTTGCAGTCATCTCTCAAATACACCCTTCTGGCTTCAGATACTGCTACCACCCTGGATTATCACAAACATAGCCTTCGGGTACATTAGCTTGCCTCTAATCTCTTCCCATTCCAATCTATCTTCCAGTCACGTTATTTTCCTGTGGCACAAGTCTGAGGTAAATTGCCCACCTCCTTACTCAATAACTGGAATGAGTCCATATGACTTCTGGATTAAATTCAAAGCTCTTCCTAACTAGCTCCTTCCTATCTTTTTGGGTTTCTTACACTTCACTCCCCACTAGTCTTTGATCCAGTGACACTGGCCTCTTTGCTGATCCAGGAACAAGACATTCCACCTCTTGAAGGGTATTTTCTCTGGTGGTCCCCTATGCCTGGAATGTTCTCCCTCCTCAACTCCATCTACTAATTTACCTGGCTTCCTTTAAGTCCCAACTAAAACTTCATCTTTTATAAGAAGTTTTCCCAAATCCTCTTAATCCTAGGGCCTTATTTCTGTTAATTATATCCTTATTCTGTACTGTTAAAAATTATTTCTCTTGGTAGTCTGTATACTGGAGACTCAGAGCTCCCTGTCAGCCTTCTGACCAAAGCTCTTCAGAAGGATATCTCTGATGATGAGATTGCTTTGAATCTTCTTATTTTGGTCAAACTCCAACCGAAGCCTGAATTGATTTTATCCTACTCAGGTTTGGGTGGAGACAGACTTCCATGATTAGAGGTGGTATTCCTTTTGATGGCAAGTGATATTGGCCCCTGTGGACTGTGATCTAAAGCACGTACTCAAGACCTCATTTTAATATGACCTATTTCCTAGTATGTTGACCAATCACGTTGATTTGCACCCTTTGGGAACACTTATTCTTAAAAGGGCATATAAGGCTGTACCCCAAAATCCCAAACTGAGCCAGTTCTGAACTCGTCCCCTTAGGGAGACATACAATATATGTCAAGCCACTTTGAGAAATTAAACTGCGGACACATGTACCCTAATTTCATTTGTCTCTTTCTTAAAGCAGACTTTCAAATTGGGATTCCTGGGGTTAATGGTTCACAGTTCACAGTACATAGCTTGCTTGCTGTGTTTGAAGGGTCTTAGTAGTGCCTAAAGTTGGGCCCTGTGGAAATGCATTAATATCCCACCACAAACCAGGAAGTATTTTGCCTCACTTCCCAACAATACTCATTCTCTTCATGATATCTTTCTTTTCCATACTACCTTACTGGATTCCTTTTTATTTGCTTTGTTGTTTATCTGTGGATCCAAATGTAATTCTAGGAAAATGAAATTAGCATATTAAATGGACATTTCAGCAGCCAAATATGTTGTCTCCCCCATTAGATTTTAAGCTCATTAAGGGCAAGGACTGTTATTTGCCTCTTTCATATCCCTAGAGCTTAGCACAGTTGCTGCCACATGCTAGGTGCTTAATATTTATTGATTGATGAATGTCACCTTAACATGAATGTAATAATAAAGATTGGCCCAGCCCTAAACCTTTTAAAGGCACTGATTCACCAAAACATACACTAAAACTATTTTCAATGTGCTTTTTTCCTTCCACTAAGGACTTCTCTTTTAGTATTTCTAAAGTTCCAGTTACTGTTATTTATAACTTAGTAAGCTATGATTTTAGTCCCTTCCCCCACCCCTTTACTGAGCAATGTTAAAGCAAGAAGTGAAGAAATAGATGTGATTAATAATCCAGTTTACTAAATGTGTGTTTAAGCTCAACTTTGTAATGACCATTCCCTGCACACAATGAAGGCAATAAACAGATGAATGAAATGGGCAGTGAGTTAACAGAAACAGAGCTTCTTAAGAAGTTTTTTTTTTACAATATGCTTCCAAAAAAATGTTAACACTGCTAAATATAGTTTTTAAAAACTACATGTAATGGCATAGAAGCAAGTTGAATCATAGTTTTATTCAGGTCACACAGGTGAAAGTTAGACACAGAAGAAGCATGTTAATTAGTTAAAATCATGTTAGAGTCTTGAAAATTCTTGTAGAGCTCCTACTTGGAAACTGTACATGGGCAGCTTCCAAATCACCTTAGTCTTAAGTTTAATAATTCAAAATATAAATATAAGAGGAAGTAATATACATATGTGTAAGCCATTTTTAAAGCTACCGTGAAGAGCTCTCCTTTGTTTGGTGTATTAATCCTGTTTCACCTCTCCCTTTAGATGTCTCTTCACTCTAGAATAGGGACTGATAGAATCATCCATCACAAAATCATACAGCACTCTTATCCAGGAGTTGTACTGGGGCAAGTTGTCATAATATTCTGCTGCTATTTTTTTCACCTGCAGTAAAAACAAAACAAAAAAACCCCAACAAACATTTAAAAGATAAGGCATTATATATAGTACCAACACTTTATATGATTAACAGGTCGTGATCAAAATATTAAAATGTTTTCCCTTGTTTTAGGGATTAAGGGCCCAAATACATTGTAGGGCAGGCTAGACTGTCTGAAAGCTAAAATTAACTTCAGAACACAAAGCTAAATTCAAAGCAGTCTGCATTACAATAGTAAGTATGTCCAGAAAGACTCAGCCTCTTTAGCAAAATGGAGGAGTGTCAAGGCTGTGGAGGGGAGTGGTGGCACCAAAAGCTAGCTAGTTAGTTATTGGTGTTACTACTATGACTTCAAACTAAGCTACTAGGTAATCGCCTAGAAGAAAAAAGAAACTGGGCAATGGTCAGGCCGGGAGTTTCTGAAGTTTAGAAAATGTCCAATCATTTTCAGTAATTTCACTACCAGTCTTTGCACAGACAGACATAACTCACTCCCCTGCCCCATGCCTAGTCAACATTTGGGGTGCAATGTCCTGTTTTTCGTTTTGTTTTTGTGTCCCATAGCATCTTTCACACCGAGGGCCTGAAGAAACACTTCTTGTGGTTAATTTGAAAACTCACGGGACTGAGTCGGATGAAGATTTGGCTGCTGGACCACTTAATATATAATTTCAACTCCTAGAATTAGATTTGGATCCACAAATAAACACCAACAAAGCAAATAAAAGTGCACCAAGGAAATTCGGTAAGGCAGGGACAATAAGTTGCTTGGAAAAGAAAGATTATCATAATGTAAATGTTTGTTTTTATTCACAATACTTCCTCATAGGTGGCTGGAAGATTAATACATACCCCTAAGGCACAACTTCAGGCACTGCTAATGTCCTTCAAACACCCTCCAGAAGGCTCCTGCTTCAGTTTTATTCTCCTAACTATCCAAAAGTCCTATAAAAATTTTTTTTCTACAAAGGTGGAACAGAAGTTACCTTTTCTTTGGGAAAGAACGAAGCAGCTTAGAGTCTTAGAGCAGTGGTACTCAAACTTTTAGGTCTCGGGATCCCTTATACTTTTGAAATTAACTGAGGACCTTTAAAGAGCCTTTGTTTATGTGGTTTCTGTCTATCAACATTTAGTATATTATTAAAATGTAAAAAATTTTAAAAAGACAAAATTAAAAATAACTGGAAACTTTATATTATTATGAAAATCGTGTTGATCTCATGGACCCTCCTCCTGAAAGGGACTCAAGGATCCTCGGACCACACTTTGAGAACCACTAGTCTTAAGAGTAGTTACTCTAAGATTCAGTGATTTACCCTCATCAAAAGGTCACACATAGAGTTCCCTTTCCCCAAAGTGCCCTCCCACAGAGATTACCAGCCATTTACAATGCGTGTATATATATTGTATGAACAGTTAATAGCATGTTCCCTCTTTCATTAGAATGTGAGCTTCTTGAGGGCAGGACCCATGCTTTTGCCTTTCTTTGTATCCCTAGCACTTAGTACAGTACCTAGTAAACTCATAATAAATGTTTGCTGAAGAAAGACTTATTAGAAAAGTATTAAGCACCTTCTATGTGCAAGGTACCATGCTAAGTAGGTAGTGCTGGGGAGAGAAAATAGTCCCTACATAAATCCTAAATAAATTCAAAATCTTTACAGTAAAATCACACAATTCTTAAATTTTAAGCATAAACAAATCTGATCTAGGTGATTCCCAATTGTTTATTAAAAGAACTGAGGATCAAAAAGATAAAGATAAAATATGATTTATAGTCTGAAATTCCCTAGGAATGAAGGAATAGAATAGCAAAATTTTCATCGTATGATGAAAGTCTGCAAAAGGTAGTGAAATGTTACTCTATCTAATCCTTAATTTTAGCCCCTAAATTGAGTTTCAAATATTATACAAAACAATTCTCAAAACATCTGTGGAACTTTAAATTATAACAATAAGCCGAAATAATAAATTTAAATTATCACTGAATCCCATTTCGTACGTTCAAGCTCAGCGCTTTTTTTATAACACTTTTTTAAAAATGGGCTAAGACTAAGAAGATCCTGATCCTAGGTCTAATGTAGTGAAGACTTTGGGCAAATCTTTTAACTCTATAAACTTGCTTCTTCTTTTCTAATTCAAATGAGATTACTGCTAGCAGCAACAAGTCCAGGAGAGCTAATAACAACAACAGCTAACGTTTACATGACGATTACTATGTGCCAGGCATTGTGCTAAGTGCTTTACAAATATTATCTCATTTGACCCTTATAACAACCCTAGAAAGTAGGTACCATTAATGTCCCCATTTTTCAGATGAGGAAACTGAGGCAAACAGAAGTTACTTCACTTGCCCAGGGTCATATTTGGACTCAGGTCTTCCTGGCTCCAGGTCCAGCATTCTAACCACAGAGCCACAGACTATGCTCTTTTATTTGTGGGGAAGATCAAAAAATTCCTAGAAGTCATCCACTTTAATCAGGACAGAGAAAACAGGGCAGAGTAGGAAGTTAGGAATCTTTGTTGGTACCACTGCATTTGGTGACAATTAACACTGATCAAAATGCAAATTCTACCCAAACTAGACCAAGTTTCCACAGTATACAAATCTGTAGATTATGAGAAAAGTAGTATCTCTCAGAAATTTTCAATTCAAAATGTGTTGAGCTTTTCTAGTTGAACCATAAAGAAAAAAAGAAAAGAATTCATTTCACTCAGACAAGAGGAAACAAAAGTACAAAGCTGAAAGACTGGCCTCACACATCTGCTATTCATACTTGCACATGGCTATAACGACAGAGTAAGCTGCATAATGGTTTCAGATTACACCACAACTGCTTTGCTGTTTTAAGATTTCACCAGTGGTAAAGTCCCTAGGGTTTAAAAATAAAACAAAAAATTGACCTAACTACTCATCCTAATGATAGAAACCCCCCTTATGTCTTTATTTTTTTTTTAATTTTTATTTTATTTTTTTGTTTTACGCAATTGGGGTTAAGTGACTTGCCCAGGGTCACACAGCTAGTAAGTGTCAAGTGTTTGGTCTGAGGCCGCATTTGAACTCAGGTCCTCCTGAATCCAGGGCCGGCACTCTATCCACTGTGCCACCTAGCTGCCCCTTCCCTCTTATGTCTTTAAAGCAATGGAATCTATTAACTATGTAGGACAGCAGCCCCTTCTCCTTAAAGAGAGGCCAATCAGGTAGTAAAGAGTTTGCTAAAGTGAAGTAACAATTGCTAATCCAGACTTTACATTTCTGAATTGTCTAGTCTTCTCCAAGAAAGTTTGGCATACAGGAGTAGATTCTTTAGATGTTGTAAATTCTTCTAATCTATAGGTATTTATTTCCTTTTGGTTAGGGGATAGTTTTTGGAATTTTGCCTAGAAGGCTCAGAACTCAAAACTTTTTGCACAGTTATATTTAAACCCACGATAACAGCTTTCAAAATTCTTCCAACTGCCTCATCTAGTTAGAGGTGATTATGATTAGCGGAGCCTCAGAACTTCTCCATCACTTCGGGCCACAAGATACCAGCAGAGAAGAGGCATTGTGGTGTAGTGGGAAAAGTGCTGGATTTGGAGCCAAAGGCCTAAGGGTTCCAATTGCAGCCTACTATTTACTAGCTGTGTGAGTCTGGGCAAGTCAACTTTGTGCAACTCTGCCTCACTCAAATCCAATTCTCACAAGAATCAAGATATCACTGGTCTTCTTCGAGTCAAAGGACAAAATGATGACCTTGCACAAGTCACTCCACTTGTGAGCCTCAGTTTCCTTATCTGTAAAAGGAGGGAGCTGGGCTCCCTGATCAGTAAAGTTACTTCCAGTTCTCAATCCTATGAGCCTAAGTTGGCCTCTCTAAAGGCCTATATACTGTTAGTACTTTTAAGAATGGAAAACGCTGGCTTTTGACAATCCTTCAGAAAAATGGATTTGTCTTACCGAAGAGTCCCTCTTTAAATCTCGTTGAGAGTACTCTCTTGCTAGTAGCAAAGGCTTTAGCTTTCTCTCTGACTAGTTCATAACAATTGCATAAACCAAACTGGAAAGATGGAAATTTATTCCTCACTGACCTTACTGAAGGACTCTCTTCATTGTATACAATTTGGGATTCTTAAAATTAGTAGCTAAGATTATAAAAACCTATTTGACACTATTCCTGTTCAAATTAGGTAAATCGGGAGTAATCATTCTAAATACTCCTAGGTACACAGAGAAACAAACAGCCTTAACAAATGAGCAAAGACTTACCAATGGAAGGTTCTTTCCAGGAACGTTGGGAAAGTCATGATGTTCATTATGATAACCTACATTAAAGGTTATTAAATTAAGAGGTCCATAATACGAAAAAGTTTCATGTCCTTTTAAAAACATGTAATGTTCAGCTATGAAATGTCCAGAAATTGGGTGCAAACCTAGGCCAAGTACTGAGCCTGCAAACACGTATACAAGAGATTTGATTCCAAAAAAATAGTAAATAAAAATGTCAAAACTCAATTGAGTCAACAGATTGATAACTTCTAAATAAGTAATTGGCTTGGGGTTGATGCACATTGGTCGAAAAGCATAAATGAGTGGCTGAAGAATAACCCATATAAATTTTCTAAAACGAGTACAGAAAAACCAGCCCTCGAAATCAGTGGGAATATCCACATCAACACCATCCCCTCCTAGGTATCGATGATGATCCATGTGGTACCTCTTGAAGGAAATAGAGTATGGAACGCCAAAAGGAAGATTTGCGAATATTCCAAAATACCGGTTCCAAAGAGCATTGCAGTTGCCAAATGCCAGGTTATGAGAGATCTCATGAATAGCTAAGGTCATTGAATGACTAATGCAGCTGCCAAAGGCATAAGCCCAGAACATAACCCATTTCCAGTCCAAGTCTTTTACTAAGTAAAATGCAACCAACTGTGCAAGAACCATCAAAATCACAATCCAGATCAAGTTGTAATCCGGTTTCATCAAAGATTTTATTTCTGGATACTTGGCTGCGAAGAGAAGGAAAAAAAAGAATTAGTAACAAGAAAATAAATACTAAAAATAGATCAGTGCTCCAAACTAAATGAACTTTCATATTTGAATTTTCAAAACAAACTTTAGACTCAATGTAGTGCACACAGCCTGGCCTGGTGTCAGAAAATCTTTTGTTCTACAATACTAATAACCGAGGTAAATAAAACAATGCCTGACATTCATGTAGTGCTTTAGTGTACTTAAACACTATCTGTTTTGATCCTCATAGCTATTATTTACATAGTGCTTAAGGTCTGCCAAGCCCTTTGAATATTTTCTCATTTGATCCTCACAACAACACTGGGAGGTTAAGTGTTGTTATTATCCTCATTTTAGAAGATATTAAACTGTGGTAGGCAGAGATTAAGTGACTTGCCCAGGGTCATACAGGTCTCAAATGTCTGCCTCTTACAAGCAAAATTGTAATGAGTTGCAGAGGAGGAAACTGGGGTGGTGCCAGTTGGAGGTGGGATTTGACTCAGTGCTCTTCTCACTACATGGAATTCTACTAAATGGCTGTGCAACATTAAGCAAATCAATCAAATTCTCTGAAACTTAGTTTCCATATCTGCAAAATAAATGGAATTGGAATAGGTGATTTTTGATTTTTAAAAATACCTGCAGCTCTAAAATTCTGATTCTAGGGGCAGCTAGGTGGTGCAGTGGATAGAGCACCGGGCCTGGATTCAGGAGGACCTGAGTTCAAATCCGACCTCAGACACATAACACGCACTAGCTGTGTGACCCTGGGCAACTCACTTAACCCCAATGCCTACCCAAAAAACAAATAAATAAGTAAATAAAATAAATAAAACTCTGACTCTAAAGTTATGCTTACTTATGATTTTGGCACGACACTGTAATTTGATCTGTTTTATTCTTGTCTTGTGTTCAACATACAAGCAGTGAATTTTGAAAAAAATATTTAAAGTCAATAAAGCAAAACAAAAAAACCCTCTGTATTTCGAGATGGGTATACTAGTAGTAAAAGGTAACTTCTGTAGATGAGAAGAATGGGAATTGTAAAGACTAGAACAGACTCTGTACTACTACTACTACTCAATTTCCATTTCCTAGCCCCCTACCCTGGGCCCCATCATCATCTCTGACTCAACTCATATAGAGTCTACACTTTTCTTCTAAGTCACCAAAATGTTCAAAGGAGACTACATTCAACCACTAATGGAAAAACATTATTCACAATAATCTGGATCTAGCTGTATGTTGGATACGGAATTGGATATGGAGTCAGAGAAAGTGAGTTCAAAGACTGTGGCATCCTACCTGTGTTACCCAGGGCAAGTTCTTCCAACTTTAGAGTGAAAGGGATGGCCTTAATAAGCTCTGAGGTGCCTTACAGCTCTAAATTATCATCCTATAATTTGTGATACTGATATGCTTCACTCCCTTCTATGCACAAAAGCATTACCTGAACAAAAGAAAAACTGCTTCAAGGCTGAAAGCAGTGGTTGTATTTGTCTTGGGATGACAACTGGGTTTTCTCAAGAGACTGGATCTTTCTGATAAAACAAGTCTTTCTTTTAGAGTGTTCCAGACAACCCAAATGGAAAAACTAGCTCTTTTTTCTCCCCCTGAACATGGAAGGTGACCATAGCAGAACATTAGAAATACTATTTTGAGTATAATGGAGAGGTAGAGGCTGGAGGCTAAGAGATCAGAAGGCTAATACAAAAGGATCTTAGATTTAAAGTGGGAAGGGCTACCTTAGAAAACATGCAGTTTAACACCTTAATTTGACAGCTGAAGAAGCTGAGACTTTGGAGTATTGAAGTGACCTGCTTAAGGTTATACAGGAAATATCTGGCAGAGCTCAGCCAAGACGTGATGAGATCTGACCCAGGTCAGGAGTACAGAGAGCAGTGAGAGAATCCAGAGACTATGCAGAGGTTCAACTGAGGGGAGAATTTGCCAATTAGCTGTAGTGGAGTTAGGATAAGGGAAGAGATGACCATTTAACCATAGCCAAAAAAAGAGAAAATTAAGAAGAATGGCATATGATGAAGGGAAGGGAGTGTGAAGAGGAGTTCTGTTTTAGACTTGTTGAAACTATCTTTAAGTAAACTTTTTTTTTCTTTTTTAGGCAATTGGGGTTAAGTGACTTGCCCAGGGTCACACAGGTAGTAAGTGTCAAGTGTTTGGTCTGAGGCTGGATTTGAACTCAGGTCCTCCTGACTTCAGGGCCGATGCTCTATCCTAGCTGCCCTTTTAAGTCAACATTTTAACAAGGAAAAAAACCAATTTTGACTTTTCAGCTTTATTGTCTATCTTATACCTTATTTTGATAGTTTCCTTTTGTTAATATTAAATCTACGCAAATTTTTTAAAAGTTAGGTATCTGTCTTATCTTCCTAGCTACATTTCGGTTTCTTTTAGGGTAAAAACCATGCCTTATTCATTTTTATTTGACCCACATATGTCTTGTACATGTGTTCTCTAAGTATTTTATCAAACAGGTAGCCAATTCCTAATATTTGGAAAATCCTTACCAAATATATAAAATATGAAGCTTTGTTGCATTTACCTCCTTTATAGTTTTTAAACTGACAGATGCTTAACCCAATACATTCATTTAGTTGAACAAGGTGATAATAAAAACAAATCATTAAAATTTGTTTAAAAAAGCATGCAAAATACATTCTAAATGAGGGTTTAAATCTCCTCCAAACTGTTTTTAACGAGGAAAAAACTCGAATTGTAAACATAATCATAATCCTAAGTAGGATTCTTAGTGATCTGAAGCACTACATGTACTTCCTTGGTGGTAACATTGAGGCAAAGTTTAGGGAAAAAAATAAAACAAAACTAAATTATTGTCAGGGACAGAAATTGTCCATGTCAATTTCTCATCCATTAATTTTTTTAATACAGGTTAACTATAGAAAAAACTCTTGGACAAAAAATACTGTATACATCATAACGGCCACCAGTAGCCAAACAAACCCACACAGATCAACTGAATATTTAGAGCTGGAAGGAACCTCAGAGGCCACTGTGTCCAAAAGCACCATTTGGACAGAAGAGAAAACTTAGGTGCAGAGAAACAAATTACTTTCTCAAGGTGGCATGGCAACAGAGTGGCAAATTTGGAATTTGAATAGAAGTCCTCCGATGACTCCAAACATAGCTGTGGTCCCAACTGTGTCATGCTGCTTCTCTTATGGTACTCTTGAAAGTTAAGCAAGAGCTAGTGAAGGGCAAAAGATCACTTTCGAAAAACAGAGGAACTGGCTTCTAGGCCAGATTTTGTACAAACTTACCCAATTTATTTCTCAATTTAGCACGGTGCCCACATAGCTGTGGTCCCAACTGTGTGATGCTGCTTCTCTTATTCTACTCTTGAAAGTCAAGCATGAGCTAGTGAAAGGTAAAAGATCACTTTCGGAAGAACAGAGGAACTGGCTTCTGGACCAGATTTTGTATAAACTTACCCAATATATTTCTCAATTTAGCACAGTATCCAGCACATGGTAAGTGCTTAATAAATGCTTGTTACCTTGATGACTTCATTTAATGCCACCTTTTACAGGAAGCCTTCCCTAATCCCTCTTAATTCCAGTGCTTTCCCTCTTAGTTATTTGCTACTTATCCTGTATATAGTTTGCTTTGTGTATAATTGTTCGCATGTTGTCTCTCCCATTAGATTGTAAGCTCCTTGAGGGCAGGGGATGTCTTCTGCGCCTTTTTTTTGTATCTCTACTGTTTAGTACAATGCCTGGTACATAATAAATGTTTCTTCACTGAGTGATTGATTTCCTCTCTGGGTTTCCAGTTTCTTTCCTCTGTGGATGAAGGAACTGGCTTAGATGAGGCCATCTAGCTCTTCCCTTTAATAATCCTAATGTGTATGAAAGCATATTGAGCTAAAAGTTCTGTACTAAGACAGGTATCTTCATGTTATCTGGTCAGTAAATGACATGAAGACAAGCCCAAATTCAGGTCCTAGCACGCCTCTGAGATGCTGATAAAAAAAAATGCATCACCAGTTCGCTTTGACCATTAAGTCTCTCTGGGTTGGAACCTGTCAATCTCTGCACCTATTTTGAAGCTCCCGGAAGATCGATATGTGGAAACCATACCCTCTGTTCATTGGCAGGAGGGAGGTAGCCTGGACCTTCGATTTTACCCCAGAAGTTCTGCAGCACGTAAGGGGAGGGATGACTAATACGTTTCGGGCACCGCGATCACTCCAGTGCCAGAACATCGACATCGGAGGCTGGCTCGGAGGTTCAGCTCCCTCTCATTTCCTCCCCAGGCCTCACCACTAATCTCTGGCAGGACACAAAAGGATGTGGGGGTGGGGGAAGGAAGGCCTGCGGCCAGGGCCCCCAGCCTCCCGGGCCCACGCTCTCCGCCAGAGGGGGAGGGGAGAGGGATGGAGAGGGAGGCCGCGGACCCAGCACCCCGCTCAGCCAAGCCCGGGGGAGGGGGCGACGGTGAGCAGGCCCCGGACGACGCCCCTTCCCTCCCCGGGCAGGCAGGACGGGGACGGTCGGGAAGAGGGGGAAGGGCCCCGCGCAGGGCCTGGGGGCGCGGCTGGTAACGGGCCCGGGCCTCAGCGCCGGAGGGAAGCGCTCGGTCCCCGCTCCCGCCCAGGGTTTGCAGGCTGAGCCGAACCGGTCCCGGGGGCGAGGGGAGGCGCGGAAGAGGCCTCGTACATAACGGGCCGGGGCGGCCGGCGTTCTCACCCAGGATCTCCTTGCGGCGGTCTGCGTGCGGCTGGTCCGTGTAGACCCATTCGAAGTCCTGCCGCGACACTCGGGCTCCCATCGCGGCGGCGGCGGCGGCGGCGGCAGCACGCAGCCTTTCTCCCGGCACGGGCTGTTCCGGCGCCTGCGCGCCACTCCCTTGGACCCCGGCTGTCCGCGGGCCAGACCCTGATGCGGCAGCTCCGGCGAGCCAACGGGCTCGTCTCCGATGGCGGCAGGAGGCGGAGGATAAGGACTTGGCAAAGGAAGGGGGGCGGAGGTAGGGCCCCAGCCCGGGCACGCAGCGCCGGCATCCGGGGTTGAGTGGCGGGCGCCGAGGCCCGCCCCCGGGAGGAGCGCGTGCGGCCCCGCCCCGCCTCCGCCCCCCTCGCCCCTCCACCCCGCCCTATCCCCTTCCACCTCCATGTTCCGCCCCTCCTCCTCTTCCTTGCTCCCCCCCCACTCCGCCCCTCCTGGTGCCTCCCCCTCTCCACCCCTCCTCCTCCTCCTCTTCGCCCCTCCTTGCCCCGCCCCTCCTGGTCTCCCCGACTCCCTGCTCCACCCCTCCTCCTCCTCCTTCTCGCCTCCCCCCCTTCCCTGCTCCACCCGTCCTCCTTCTCGCCCCCTCTCGCCCCGCCCCTCCTCGCCCCCAGCCGCCCTAGCTCGTTCTCCTCCTCTGCCTCTCTGCGGGGCAGTGGGAATCCTCCCTCCGGGCTCTAGCTGAGTTGGAAGGGCCAGGGCCCACGACTGCGTCCATCACCTCTGCCCCTGCCTCGACGTCCTTTCTCGACCACAGTCACCCATCTGACCTCGTATTTAGTGCTTCAAGGATCGCTTTATGAGTATACCACCCTGGGGAAAGTAGGTGCCATTACTATCCCCATTTTACAGATGAGGAAACTGATGCAGGCCCAGGCGAGTTGCGGAGCGGGAGGTGGGGGAGGGCTGTCTGAGGTCGTCTCTGAACTTCAGATCCAGAGCTCTCCCACTGCACCACCCAGCTGCATGACTCCTTTGCCTGTGGAGCGGCAGGATTGCCTCGATTTCCTCTGGTTTATTAGAACGTTGGCCCCTTTTTTTGGTTTGCTCAGCGTTTAGCACAGTGCCAAGCCCGAGGGTACTTGGGCCTAATAAATGCTTTTTGACTTAGCACAGTGCCTAGCACTTAGGAAGCGCCTAATAAATGCTTGTTAATAAACACAGACCTCTCCTCTTCACCCCAGCTCCTACACACACACACACACACACACACACACACACACACACACACACACACACACGCGCGCTTTTCGTCAAGCCCGAAGACGGACACATTTTTCTTTTCTGTACACAGTCACATGGCCCTTCACGCAGGAAGGATGAACACGTTGGAAAGTTCTTGGATTCTTGGGCCCTCCAGATACATACCACTCATTACGCGGCCTTTTGGGAAAAGAAGATCAAGAATGTGATAGTGTTGCTGATTTAGCAAAGCCAGGGGTTGGAGGTAACCTGGGCCAAGGCTGGTGGGGTGTGGAGGTAATGAATGGTTAATGTAATTTGGATAACTAGCTACTGTATCTAAACTGTCCACACCTTTTTTTTTTCTTAGTGTAGTTTCTTTGTAAAGATTTTACTGAGCCATAGTGGCAGTTTACCTAAAACCCTACTCACAAGGAAGGCAATGACTCAGGCTGGACCAACTCAGGACAAAATGTAGACAATTGAGACAGACATTTCAGATAACTGAGGCAAAAAGAAGCCCTAATGTTCTGGGAAAACCATCCTATTTTGTGTTCTTTTGTTAATTTCTAACTATGGGATCTGTAGGGCAGTTTCCCCTGAGTTATACAGATTGGCTTTTCCTTTTTCTTTCTTTCACTTCCTTTTTTCATTCTGCCCTTCCTTTCCATCCTTTTTTTTTAGGAAGGCTTCCTCCGACTTCTGAACATAGACATCTTGTTTCATAATCTTACCATTCTTTGAGTTATGGGATTGTTACAGAAGTCTATAAACCTTTTAATGACAGTGCTAGAGAGATGACTGCACTGTATTAAGTTTAGGCAGTGCAGCTAGGTGGTGAAGAGGATAGAGTGCTGGGGTTGGAGTCAGGAAGACATCTTCCGGAGTTCAAATGTGGCCTTAGACACTAGCTGTGTGACCCTGGGCAAGTCACTTTACCCTGTTTGCCTCAGTTTCCTCATCTGTAAAATGAGCTGGAGAGGGAAATGGCAAACTGCTCCATTATGTTTGCCAAGAAAACCCCATATGGGGTCACAAAAGAGTCAGACATGACAGAAATGACCAAACAACAAAAGGCTTACAAAAAAGTGTTGTATTTATGTCATCTCATTATATCCTCACCCTTGTGAGTTAGCTACTGCTGGTTCTCATTTTACAGATGAAGAATCTGATGTGGTTTTGTAAGGCTAGATTCAAAGCCTCGCAGTCTCTGACTCAAGGTCTCAGGCTTGCTCACTTTTTTTTTTTAATTTCCCCATGCTCTTTTGGCTATACAGCCTTGTCACTCAAATTAGGTGGATAGATCTTTAAGATAATTAACTGCAAGTTTTAAATTCTCTTTTGTCCTTTCACCCAGCTGAACTTAATTACACACAAATACAAATCTTTGTTGTTCAGTTATTAGTCCTGTCCAACTCTTCTTGACTCCATCTGGGCTTTTCTTGGCAAAGATATTGGAGTGGTTTGCCATTTCTTTTCTAGCTCATTTTACATATAATGAAACCGAGGCAAACAGGATCAAGTGACTTGCCCAGGATCACTAATCATCAAAATGAAGAATATTAATCTCATTTATTTTTTCATAAGAAATTTTTCACTGAACAAATGGAATTTACATTATAGATTTCACTCTTAACACTTGGAATCTTTCCACCTACCAGGGAGGAGGAATTTTAAAGCTGTAATTCACCTGATATAGTCACTGTTCTGTGCTGATAAACAACCTGGAGTATTCCCATGAAAATATGAATCAGTTCCATTTTTGTTGTAGTATTGGTTTTTTAAAAATTTTATGCGCCTGAGGATAGAAACTGTTCCATCCATACCGTATAAAATTTCACAAAGGCATCTAGATAGGACATTTCCTCCAATAATGATCAAGTGATGATGGATAATAGACCAGATTGCTTGGAAATATTTCCTTTTCTCTTGTAAAGTTAATTCTCTTCTTTTCCCCATAAGTTACTCCTATCAGATATAATAATAATATAATAAACAACTAGCATTTAAATGGTGCTTCAAGTTTTGCAAAGAGCTTTACAAATATTAACTTGTTCAGTCCTCACAATAACCTTGTAAAGGTGTTGTTATTGTCTGTATTTTACATATAAAGAAGCTGAAGTTGAGAGGTGAAGTGATTTGCCAAGGGCCACCTAGCTAGGATGTATCTGAGGCAGAATTTGAACTATGGTTCTGATGCCTAGTCCATACTCTATCCATTGAGCCACCTAGCTGCCTAGCTGCACTTGAATTTATGTATGTCTACATTTATATACATATGTATATATGTGTTTATAACATATTACATATTCAATTATATGTGTGTGTATATATATGTATATATAGATATATTAAGCCTCAAGTATATAGAAAACATGAAATGATATAAGGAGGAAAAACAATCACTATGAGATCTTACTCTGGTTTTCTAGTTATGTGACATGGGACAAGTAATTTAATCTCTCTAGGCCTCAGTTTCCTCATCTGAGATGAAAAGGTTGGTTTAGATAACCAGAGTTCTCTTCCTACTCAGAATCTATGATCCTAGCAGATGTATGTGGCAACTCTGATGCTTTATGGGTATTGAGGATCTAAATAGTTGTCATTTTTTTTTTCAGTCATGTCTGATTGTTTGTGACCCCATTTGGGGTTTTCTTGGCAGAGATGCTGGAGTGGTTTGCCATTTCCTTCTCCAGCTCATTTATAGATGAGGAAACTGAGGCAAAGAGTTAAGTGACTTGCCTAGGCTCACATAGCCAGTTAAGTGCCTGAAGCCAGATTTGAACTCAAAAAATGAGTCGCCAGGCACTCTATCCACTTCGCCACCTAGCTGCTGATTGATAAATCTTATAAGGAAAGATCTCCCCTGTCCCGTGTATGATTCTAAACATTAGGCTATAAGCCAGAGTGTGGTTCTCTATGTTGACCTGAGAATTTAGCTAGTTCTCAGGAGATGTGCTCTGGGAACCTGGCCAGTTCATCAGAACGTATCAAGTTAATTAATATCCTAAGATGTTTTGCTTGCTCCAGGAACTTGGCCAGTTGCTGAACCAAGTAAAAACATCTACTAGAATCATGAACACCTTTGGCACGGGGCCTTCTTTGTGAGAGGCCCTATTTAAATCCTAATTGGGAAAGCCATCTTTGGATTCTCACCCATGGAGAGGACACTCTGCCTGGGACTTTCCCAATCGGGACCCTGAAAGCTGTACCTCGGAAATCCCCAACTTGGACTTCGGGTGTTGGTGCTTCCCCAAATTGGTGATGTTTTCGTACATTATTGCTGTCCTTTGTATTCTTAGCCTGACTATAATCGTATTGCTAATTGTATGTTGCTGTAAATCTGGCTTTTCTATTTGTATATTATAATCTTAATTAAAGCTACCTTCACTTCTCTCTCTAGGAGTGTGTCTTATTGTAGGATTGAATACGAACCACATTTTTCTTCCTTAATCACACAGCTGCCCGAAATATAAACAGAGAATCCTGATGTTTCACTCATAAGAAAGCAATAAGATTTAACCCTGGAAGGAAAATTAAGAGGCCCCCAGAAGTGAAGTTATACAGGAAACAAGTGCCAGAGTTGGAATTTGAACCCAGGACCACATTAGATTATATTAGAAAGGAATAGTAAACTTCAGAATGGGAAGTGGTGACCAGCAACAGCCTGCATGGCTACATGCCAGATTAACTTCACTTTCTTTTTTAACAGTGTTTCCAGACTGGTAATCAGGGGAATCCTGGAGACAACAGCATACCTAGATTTTTACAAAACATTTGACAAATTCCCCATATTCTTATGTATAAGATAAAGAAATATGGACTAGGCAATAGTGATAGATAACATTAGAATCATTTAAATGCCCAGACCCAAAGAGTGGGCATTAGTGTTTCATTTTCAACTGGGACAGAATTACATAGTGGTGTGCTGCTCCGGGGTCAATTTGTACTTGGCTCTGGCTGGTTTTAACATTTTTTATCAATGACTTGGATTGATGACATGTTTATCAAATTTGCAGGTGTTGTAAACTTAGGATGTATCGCTAACACATTGGATGAGAGAATCCAGATCCCAAAAGTAGTCTATAATCCTGGGATGAATTGAATAAGATGAAATTTGATAGGTGGCACAATGGATAGAGAGTTGGGCCTGGAGTCAGGAAGACCAGAGTTCAAATCTGGCCTCAGACACTTACTAGCTGTGTGACCTTGGGCAAAAGTCACTTTACCCTGCCTCAGTTTCCTCATCTGTAGAATGAGCTGGAGAAGGAAATGGCAAACCACTCCAGAACCAAGAAAAACCCGAATGGAGTCATGAAGAGTGGAACACGACTGAAAAAACGACTTAACAGCAAAGTCTTACAGGAGGATTAAAAAAATCAGTTTCACAAGTATAAGATGAGGGAGGTAAGAGTAGATAGTAATTCATAGGAAAAAGATTTAGGGGTTTTATGAGCTCAGTGTGATTTAGCATTGTGACATGGCAGCCCAAATTAACTTAGTCTTAGGCCATATTTTACATTTGGATTGTGTCTAGGACTAGGAAGGTGATAGTCTTGTTATCCTACACCTTTGTTAGAACATATCTAGAGTGTTGTATTCAATTCTGGGCACTATTTTTGGAAGGACATTTATAAACTGGACAGCATCCTCCAGAAAGTGACCAGGATGGTGAAGGGCCTGAAGTGGTGGAACCATCAGTCTAGAGCTAGAAGAGTCTCAGAAGTCACCTAATCTAACCTCCTTGAGTCATACCAGGACTGGGGGAAGGAATTGGAGGATATGCCGCTTAAAGAAAAGATCTGAGTGGTCATCTTCATCTCTTCTTAACTCTTTGAAGTCTGATTTTCAAACATTATTCAAATGTGGATCACTCTTCTTCTTGATACTCTCTTCTCTTTCTTCTTTTTTTGAGGCAGTTGGGGTTAAGTGACTTGCTCAGGGTCACACAGCTAGTAAGAGTTAAGTGTTTGGTCTGAGGCCACATTTGAACTCAGGTCCTCCTGACTTCAGGGCCAGTGCTCTATCCACTGTGCCACCTAGCTGCCCTCCTTCCAATTTTCTTACACCTTGCTGTCCTCTACCCCAAAATCCAGTGACGCTGGCCTCCTTGCATTTCCTCGAACAAGACATTCCATCTCCCAACTTTGCATTTCACTGGCTGTCTCTCATGCCTGGAACTCTCTTCCTCCTCATCTCTCCCTCCCAGTTCCCCTGACTTTCTTCAAGTCTCAGCTAAAGGCTTATCTTCCGCAAGAAGCCATTTAACAAAAATTCACCCTCTCTTTCCCTGTTCCACTCTGACTGAGAATGAAAGAAAAACAAAATCCCTTTTACAAACATGTTTAGTTAAGTAAAACAAACGTCTGTATTGGCCACGTCTAAAGTTTAGATACATAGGTATACACATTCGTGTGTGTATATATATATATATACATATATATATATCATATATATATATATACATATATATATATATGTATATATATATATATACACACACACACACGCACACACACACACACATACATACACAATTTATGTGTGTTATATATACTGGATATTCATGTGTATGTAGTATGTTTCACTAATAGTCCTGTGGAATCCAGGTTGGTCATTACACTGATAAGCGTTCCTAAGTCTTTCAAAGTTGTCCTTACAATGTTGTTGATGTTATATAAATTGTTCTCCTGATTCTGCTCACTTCATTCTTCATCAGTTCATACTAATCTTCCCAGTTTTCTCTGAAACTGTCCCCTTCATCATTTCTTGTGGCACAATAGTATTTCTTCACATTTACATTCCATAACCTGTTCAGTTATTCTTAGTTGATGGGCTACTCCTCAGATTCTAATTCTTTGCCAAAAAGAACTAGCTATAAATACATTTTGTAGATCCTTATAGTTAGTTTCTTTGAGATTAATGGCTCCTTTAATCTACTCTTCCTCTAATTTCCCCTTTCCTTCCTATTTCCCTGTTGAGTGAAATATATTTCTGTACCCAATTCTGTGTATGTCTAAGCATATTCTTCTCTCCTGCACGCAGTTCAGATGAGAGTGATGTTCAAGCATCAGCTGCTGTCCCCACTCCTTCCTCCTTTTTTGTATAGGCTTTGACCTCAATTATTTGAGATAATTTTCTCAGATCTTTCTTTCCTTCCTTCCCCACAGATCGATGTGTTCCTCTTACTTTTTCTTCCCATTCTTCACGAACTCCTAGGTGTTCTATCTGCTTAGACTTCCTGTATGGCAGCTGATGATGATAGGGTGCAGAGGGGATACATGTATCATCTCCGTATTAGAATGTGATCAATTTTTCCTTATTTAGTCCTTTATCGTTGTTAATTCATATTTACTTTTTTTTTTGTTTCTCTTAACTCCTGTGTTTGAACTTCATAATTTCTATATAGCCATGGTCATTTTATCAGGAATGCTTCGAAGTTCTCTATTATCATTATAATTCCATTTTTCCTCCCCTGTAGGATTATACTCAATTTTGCTGGGTGAGTTATTCTTTTTTTTTTTTTTTTGGTGAGACAATTGCGGTTAAGTGACTTGCAGAGTCACACAGCTAGTGAGTGTTGTGTGTCTGAGGCTGCATTTGAACTCAGGTTCCCCTGACTCCAGGGCTGGTGCTCTATCCATTGCACTACCTAGCTGCCCCTGGGTAAATTATTCTTGACTAGAATCCTATATATATCCTTTGCCTTCTGAAATATCATATCTCAAACTCTCCATTCTTTTGTAGAGGTGGCTGCTAAATTATGTTTGCTTTTGACTACAATTCTTCATTACTTGAATTCTTTCTTTCTGGGTACTTGGAGTATTTTTTGCTTGACCTGAAAGCTCAGGATTTTGGCTATAATGTTCCTAGGAGTTTTCATTTGGGGGTTTCTTTCAGAAGTTAACTAGTGGATTCCTTCTATTTCCCCTTTGCCTTCTGGTTCTAAAAGATCTGGGCAGTTTTCTTTTAAGATTTCTTGAAGATGATATCCAGGCTCTTTTTTTGGTCATGGCTTTCAGATAGTTCAATGATTCTTAACATTTTTTTCCCCTTCATCTATTTTCCAGGTCAGTTGTTTTTACTATGATACCTTATATACATTTTCTTTTATTTTTCAGCCTTTTTTTACTTTGTTTTAATATTTTTATTTTCTTATGGAGTCACTGACTTCTATCTGGTCCATTCTGATTTTCAGGGAGTTTGATGCTTGGAGATAAGATTTTGTACTTCTTGGGCTAAGGTGTTAATTACCTTTCCAATTCTTACTCATTTCTTTTAGTTCTCATTTCAAATGTTGTCCTCCAATGCTTTCATTTCATTGATAAAAACATTTTTTAAACTTTTAAAAACTCTTATTTCATACTTCATAGGAAATTTAGTTGAATTTTTGCCTACAACTTTTTTTGAGGCTTTGCTTGTAGATGTTCTGGAATCATTCACTTCTGAGTTTATGTCTTCAGTGACCCTACAGTTGTAATAGCTTTTTATAATGGTTTGTTTTTTTCTCATTCTTCCAATCTGACTTCTTTGGACTTTGGGTTAGGGCCACGCTCTGTGCAGTTCTGGAGGGAAGGTCTAGGCTGGTCCTGTTGTTGCTTTTCTAGGGGGTAGTGTTGTGTTATTTCAGGTTTTTAGGGACAGCTCAGGCTAGAGACTTGCAACCTTTCACTGCTGCCAGAATGGTCTGATCCAGGACAGCATCTTATCTATGTCTTGCCTGGTGTGAGCTCTGTGACTTTTTGAGCTGTGTTTGGGTCTGAGCAAAAGTCAGTTAGGAAGTTCTGTCGGTTCAAACCAACATAACTTCAAGGAGGCGGCACTTGACCTGAGTCTTGAAAGAAGAAAGAAATCCTAAGACGTGGTGATGAAGAGTGAGTTCATTCCTGGCTTGGAGGATAGCCTCTACAAAAATATAGCAGTGGAGATGGAACATTATGAGTGACAGATAGCAAGAAGGTCAATTTGGTTGGACCACAGGGTTAGTAAATGGAAATATTACATCATAGGCCTGGAATGGTTAAGTATATCCAGGCTGTCAAGGGCTTTAAATGCCAAGAGGAAGAGTTCATGTTTGATCCTAGAGACAACAGGGAAGTAGCCATTGGGTTTACTGAGTGGGAGACTGCCATGGTCAGACCTACTGAAAGTTTTCCAAGTTTCTGAAGGACTCATTTGGAAATGAGATTAGACTTCTTTTGCTTTACCCTAGGCAGCAGAACTGGGGGCAATGTGTAGAAGTAGCAAAGAGGTAGCTATAAGTTTTACATAATGAGAAGCTACCTAACCAATAGAGTTATCCCCAAGTGGAAGGGGTTGCCTTGTTAGGTTGTAGATTTTCACTCATTAGATCTTTTTTTTGTTTGTTTTTAGGCAATTGGGGTTAAGTGACTTGCCCAGGGTCACACAGCTACTAAGGGTCAAGTGTTTGGTCTGAGGCCGGATTTGAACTCAGGTACTCCTGACTTCAGGGCCGGTGCTCTATCCACTGCACCACCTAGCTGCCCTCATTCACTAGATCTTCAGCAAAGATTGGATGACCACCTTAGGATCTTTTATAGAGGAAATTTTTGTAAAGATATAGGTTGGATTAAGCGGCCTGAGGTCCCTTCCCACTCTGAGACTGAGCTTCTGTGATTCCTCAAATTCTGACTTGGTTCAGTGTCTAAGTGGCACTTTTTAGCAAGTTTGAAGCAGGGGGTAAGAAAGAGTTGTGAATGAGGGGAGTAAGGAAACGAGTTCTCATTCCAGCTTTATGCTTAATAGCTGTGCAATCTTTGGTAAATCAATGAACCTATTTCCTTTTTTATCTCTAAGGTAACTTCCGGTTTTATGAACATAAGAAAGCTCTTGGAAATGTTAAATTCAAAGTAGACCCTGATACAAGTAGAAAGCTTGTAAGTTTAGGTGTAGATATAGTATATTTAGTACTCCACTTCTTAACATATTTGCTATTATTATTCATTTCAGTTACACTTAATGTTGACAAGTCATAATCATAAACAGATGTTTTACCACAGTCAAAAGGGGAAAAATAGATTCAAAGTCTGTTGAATCTCCATAAAAAGTTAAAAATGTCAAAACAAAAAATGAACAACAGAAAAACTGAGAAATCTGGGATCTCTGGCCATTTAGATGTTTCTGATGAAATACAGTTACTGAATTTAGGTCCCATCATTCTTGATTTATACTTCTTTAACTCTTCACAACTATTACTTCAGTTATTATTTCACTTTCCCCTTTAGCATTTCTTATTATTTATTTTTGAGGAAATGCTTTGCTGAAATTATAAAGAATTCCTACAAAACAGCTAAAAGGTACATTTTTTTCAACATGATCTTTAATAATGTATTAATTTAAAATGTTGGGAGTCTGATTCAGCATAGGAACATTTTTTTGAGAACACAAAATTCATATTTTTTAAAGAAAGGTAAAAAAGGGTAAGCTAAAGATGTTTGGTTTCCCAATGAAAAATTCATTGGATCACTTTCTATCCACTTTGTATATGGAGAAATAGAATCCATTCTGAGCCTCCTGAAATTCAAATAATAGCACTTGCTACTCCATTTCCATACTTTCTTGGAAGTTCAGATAACTAAATAAAGCAATGGTGCTGGACATTCTTGGTCTCTATTTTGAACCTCTAGTTAGGCAACTAGGAAAAGCACATCCCAAAGTATAGTTACTGCTAGAGTATTTCTTTTTCTTTTTCTCATGGACCTTACTCCCAAGTAACCCACCATCAAGGTGAAAATCCTATGAAATACATTTGGAGTTGGTTGCTACAATTCACAAAACTCTTATTTCTTGGTTTTATGTTAAGTGCATATGTCTTGCTACTTTTAGCATTAGGGGACTTAACAGCTTTTCTTCTGAGCCAGGAATGAACCTAGGGGATTCGAATATATTGTCATTAAGTTTACTGCCATTCATTTTTCAAATGTTTATTATCCACTTTCTCCCTTTCTTTCCCTCCCCTTCTTCCCCCTTCCCTCCATTTTTAGAGTCTTAGGTCACAGACATTTAACAATAAGTTATCTAGAGGGTCAGTTTATCTCCATTTTCTTTTGTGAACAAAATAAAAATACAACTATAACTGGTAATAACACATTTATTGAAGTACCCTGATGTATGACTGGGAGGTGTTTTTCACTTTTCCAATGATTGCATTAGGTCATAAACATTTAAAATGCCAGAAACTAAACCTCTAGTTCATTTTAACATAGGTAAACAGAAATGGTACCACATAAAAATATTATATTTTTATGACCAGTAATGTCCTTTGGTATGACTTTGAATAAGGACCACATATTCTGTAAGGTCAAAGAACCTAAAAAACACAACAATACTTATAAAATATCTCATATGTCCTTTCTGATGAAGACTGGTAAGTTTAGATTTAATATTCACCATACATTAGGAACTCAGTACAAACTTTTGGGATATATGAACTTTTAAATATTTTAGGGGGTGCAGAAGGCCAATGAGCTCAGCCCAGAATTGAGCAGGAAGAAGAGACTCGGCTGGATCACATTTGAGAAATCATGCAGTGCTTTCAATGATCCCAAACTGTTTGGTGCTGCCAAAATCCATATTTTTAACATCAGTATTTTCTATTGATGTTACATGGCTGTAGATCATGAAACAGACTTGGAAGAATCAAAATTATAAGAAAACCAAAAGGGCAGTGGAAAGATATAGAATAAGTATAAGTAGGTTGCAGCATATTGTCAACAATGACTTGCCCATGAAAAATAGTATAAAAAACATCAGTGATGACATGTACAAAGTGGGCTTAATCATGTAGCAAGATGGAAAGACAAGAAACAGATAGCCTGAGTGCTACATTAATTACAAGATATTTAAAAAAAAACCTAGAAGAAAGCCTCCAGTGCATTATATGGATGGATATTCTGTGGAGGACTTCTGGAAAGACATTGACAAGAATTGCACAGGTTGAGAAGGCATGGAGGGGTTGCTTTCTGCATAGGTGGAGGCAATATCAACATTGATCAATCAAAAATAACCTAGCTCCAGCCTGCAGTTTTATCACCAATGTACTCATTTTTATCAACACTATTATTATGAAAAGCCTTTATTAATCAAAGTCAAGAACAGTCAATCGGCTGCTGTGCAGCTTTAATAGGGTAATTTTCATTATTACCCCTTTGATTTCAAAGAAAACATTTTTTTGTTTGGTTGATTTCTTGTTTGAGGAAATTGGACCAAAATGATAAAAACAATTGGCAGGGTTGAAAAAGCTACACTTTTATCATTAGAAGCTAACTCCAATGGTTTCCAAATCCAAGGAGTTTCATAGCATGACCAGACTTCTGAGCTTCCTCCCTGTACAGAAAGTTGCTTTTCAGGGAATTTTTTTATTTCTAACCTCAACTATTATTTATAGCATTGATTTTTAAAGGTGCCTGATAATAGGGTACTCAAGAATAGACAGAACTGGATATAAAGATGCTATACTGTGCACTAAGTCTTAAGATTTATGTTGTTTTCACTTTCCTAACACCACAAACTTACATGCTGTTTGAAATCGGGCAATATACAAGTATTCTCAAATTACTATAACTATTGATTAAAAACTTAAAAAAGGAAGTCACCTCCAAAAAACTAATTTAATTGGCCAACATATTGTGCATTTAGTTTCTTTGGAGATTAAAGTGCAGGTTGTGAAATGGCATAAATAATGCAGTCAAACAGTATCATTGACTTAATGATCCATAACCAGACGTAATGCACATTACAAAGTCTTTTCATGTGTCATTCATCTATTTTCACTCAATAATTAAGTTGTAACATTTCTTTTAGCTCACTGGATTTAAGTATTACTTTCCTTCCTTGCCTTACCCATGTTGGGAGCCAAACAGAGTATTTCCTTTAGCATTTTAACATTTAGGTCAAAAGCATGTCTGTTTTGGAGCTACTAAGTAGTTTAAGGCCAACTTCTGTAAAAGTTCAATACTATAAAAACAATAACATGATTACAGAAGAAGTTGCTTCCAACAGTGGCTATCACGTGAGTTCCAGGGAATCCTGCAAGGTTCCTTTAAAAAGTATGATTAATAACATGTTCAAATGTCTGTTCTGCCATCTATGGAGCCCAAAAGCAACAGAGAACTCAGGCTTCAGAGCAGGAAAGGATTTTAAAAACTAGTCAAAATCCTTCACTTTACATATGAGGACACTGAGGTTAACAGGTGAAGTGACTTGCCCAAAGTAACATAGGTAGCAGTTAGGATTTGAAACCAGGTGCTCTGACTCTATATCCAGTATTCTTTCCACTAAACCACACTGCCTCTCCCAACCAGGAGCTTGAAAAAATAATGCAGATAGATTTCATAACATGAAATTTGTAAACTACTTTATAAGGAATTAAATAATGTTCACATAGGAAAACACAAAAAAAGAAAGGATCCTAGGGGTTGAAAATCCTAAATTCCTTGTGAGTACCTTTTCCATATTATAACTCAAAATCCATTTTATTGTAATAAACTCACTAATGAGCATGGTTCATAAAAACAAAGCAATTTCAGTGAGAAGCAAGCTCTCCTGGAAAAGGCTCCGAAAACAGGTGTGATACTGCAGTACAAACTTATTTATTCTGTCGAGTGATTTCCTAATACAATACACTTACATCATACTGTTTACCATTCAAGTTAATGACAATTCAGGACAATATGATAGCTTTCTTGAAATTACTGTATATGTATCATCAACTTTTAGTGGATCAAAGTAATTAGTGTCTACCAGAAACTGAAATAAAAATCTCCAATCTTATTTTTTCAGTTTCCTAGAATTTTTGCAATTAAAAAAATGAGCAATGGTGTCTGCAGTGCCTACCCCCTCCTTTTTTCCTTACATGAAAGTCTGTTAGCAAATGCAATTCAAAAAGTGCTAAATTTAGATGTCCAAAATCCCAATATATGAGAAAAAAAATTTAAATTCCTTTTAAGGGAAGGACTTTTTGCTCAAAACAAGTAGCATCCAACAAAAAAATTATAAACAGCATTTAAGAGCTAGTTTCCTTAGAATTAAAGTATGTCCCATTTGTTCTTATAGTTAAAGAACATTTCTGTAATATGATGGAAACACCGTGGAAGGGCAATTTGTAAATAGTAAACTGGTTTGATCTGGTTTGAATGTGCTTAATGTTAGAAACTGTGACTTCTTGTTGATCATCAGTTACCTTCTAATGTGCTGACTGCTTGTTATAAAAACCATCTGTTCGTATCCGCCAAGGGGAGACTATAACGGTCAGCCTAGACACTCGGGACATCATAAAGAAACATGAGAAAGGAAGGTTGGAATGGAGGGGATTTAAGAAAGTGAAATCAGAGTGAAGTCTCAAGTGGATAGTGTACCAAACAAACCTTTCCCAGGAGTACAGACTTGTTATAATTCATTAAGACCGGTTAAGGTATTCATCTTAATAATAAACTAAGACTGTTAAACGCAAAATCATCATAATAGATAAATATGTATTCTGTCTCCTGAATTCTAGAAAAGCAGTCTTTAGCAAAGGCCATAAAGTATTCCAACAGGCCTCCACCCCAGCTGTGACATTATAGATAATTTGATGACAAAAAAGAAAACTAGCTGAGATGAATTCCAACCTGGGACTTTTACCTGTATTGATAAATATGTTTTATGGAAATTGTTAGTTTATCTCTCCCCAAAACAAATTATGATAGCTATTAAAGATCCTTACTTAAAACATACATTGTAAATAGGCTTTCAAAGTTATGTGCTACTGATATAAATTTAAGGACAACTATGAATGGGTAGGAAGAATTTTACCTTTGTTGGGTTAATTACTAAGAAGTATAACCTCATCATATTGGACGGATGCAAAAAGGTGGTAACCTTGTGCTTTATTAAGCTAAGATTCTTACTTATACCTTAGACTTAATTTAGATGTCAAACTCCACAAGGAAATAGATATTTTTCCATGCTACACCTAAATGTACTTTAATTTCACTGAAGCCCAAGGCAACAGTTGCTTAAAAGAATTTTTAACAGTCAAATGATAGCTATATAGTACAGTAAAAAATAAAACAAAGACAGTGATATCTGTATAATGTTTCAAAAATATACAACTGGGAAAAATAATCACTGTACACAACAACTTAGAGGTTGTTAAAGTGACCAATCAGAAGATTGAACAGTGCAAGACATGCTTTTCCAGTTACAAGTTTAAAACAGGAGTGCAAAAGAAATTAAAGCTTTTGTTTAAAGTTTTAGGATAAGGAAAGCTCGAATATAGTTATAGTATTAAAAAGCTTCCCCTGACTATTCTCCCCTCCCCCAATGAAAGGATGTAAATGTCTTTTCATCATACAACCATTTTCTTGAATGGACTTTGCTTCACCGATTAAAGAGTTATACAAATAAGCAGTGTCCACTACTCAGTCATCACATTTTGACCTATGGGCTGACACAGTAGTGTGATAAGACAGTACTAGTAACCGGAGATCCTACATATACAGAAAGAGCCTTGAAAGTTGGATTTCTGCCTTAGCCAGAGTACCTGAACTCTCCAGGGAATGGATAATGCAACAGGCATCAGTACTGCTCAACCCCCATGTAAAGAGCAATCAAATGAACTAGTCTATTTCCCCATTGAAGGCTCAAGCTCACCTCTGCCTACTGTAATGACAGCAGATGTTAACTAGGGTACTAAGAACATAGAAGCTTCTTTCTTTATCAGTGGGAAATCTAGAGGTTCAAGGTCAATGCCAGTGCAAGTGCTCTTGAGTGAGCTAAAAAGGCAGTGCATGCATCTATCCATGCAAATGTAGGACCTGGTTCCAACAGGGAATTGAAATTGTGTATATAATAGCTGGATGAGTCCCTTGCCAGTAGTCTACAAAAATATATAGTCAATACTGTAGAGGTCTCTTCTGCAGTCAATACTGTAGAAGTCCTTTTCAATCACCCATTACTTCAATACCAAAAAGCATTAACTACTTTTCAGACATTCCAGACAAAGGTCACTTGTAACAAAAAGTCGACTTGTTTTTTATACAAGATAGCGTCCATTTAAAAAGTAGGTCTTTTCTTTCAAGTGAACAGGACATTTTCTGTACTTAAACTTAATTTCTAGTCTGTTAAGATAGGGTTTATTTAAGATCCTTATTTAATGTGCATATATGCAGAAACACAAATAAATTTACTTTAACACATCATCTGCACGGAAAAAAAGATTAACTCCTCCAAACATGATAGAGTGTGGGTCTAGTTATTACAAATCTATTGCAAATTAAAAATATCCTGTGCATCAGTCCACCCAGACAGAAAGGGGGAAAATGTCCCAACAATGAGTAAACGTCAAAGTCTAAGCTGCGTTCTGGAGACCGAGCAGCCTAAAGGACACCATGCTGCTAAACCCAAGTATCCACGTGAGCATGACTGCATGGGCTGCTAAGCTTACATGCCTTTTTGGAGCTATAACTGAATCCCAAGTTATTTTCTATTTCGAAGGCGTTTAGATTTCCTAAGAGAGTCTATGGCTTCCACTGCCTTTCTCCGTTTCCGAGGAGACTCCTCATTTGGCCCAGACCCTGAGGAATTTCCTACTGCGCTTTCCATGACTTCTCGAAGCTTTCGTTCCAGCTCTGCCAAACGAGCATTCTGTTCCCCTATGATTTGGGTTTGCTCTAGCAGTTTCTGGTCCTGATCTTGCAGCTGTTTCTGCTGTTCTTGCACTTTAGTGCGAAGCTCAGAAATTTCCCGCCTGAGTACAGTCACACCAGCACCGTTTGTTTTCACTTGCTGCTGAAGTTTAGTGACCTCCTGTCTTGAAGGGTTTTGTTTGGAGAAAAGCTGCATTGTTGTTAGGGCTGCAGAAGGTCCTGGAACTGTGGCAAAAGAGAGTTATAAGAGACACAAATTAATTATTTTTTAAAAAGTTAGTTTCCACAGAATTAATACCTGATATAACCAAAACTTTTTGAATACTCTGTAACGTACTTAGCCTATATAATGCAGAGAAGCTGGTTAACCTGATTCTGTAAATTAATTTTTAATTCTCAAACTCCAAACTATCATGGCAATATTTAGATTACAGAAGAACATTAAATGATACATATTTGTGAAAGTAAAAATTGTAAACATTTTCACTACTTTAGTAATTGTTAAATATTATAAAAAATAATCTGAGAAATAACTATTCAATAAAAAGCAAAATGACAGGTCTTTTAGGGATGTCTGCAGGATGCAATAAGCATTATCTCTGAAGACTACAGCCAACTTCTAAGCCAAGTGAAAGGGTATGTAATGGACAAGTCATACTGGACCACAACATTTTTTGACAGTCTAGGGAGGTTTGGCAAGACATTTTAGCATTAGAATTGTTGTTATAAGGTGTGAATACAATGAAACAAAAACATTATACCACTTTTATCCTACATAATTCAATTTAATGTATAAATCCCATTAAACAACAAGCCTGCATTTTACACAAACTTTTCATTTATGGGAGTGGATTTGCTCTTAGAGCAAGAAGTGACCTTAGAAAATACCTCACCCACTCCTCTTATGGAAAAAAAGACCCGAGAGGTGAAGTCACTCATCTAAGGACACACAGCTAGTGAGAGAGCTGGGACCAAAATGGAGTTCTCTAAGCCTAGTGCTCTTTTTCTACTTTCCTACACTGCTGTTTATATGGACCACACAGGGCTAAGAATGCTTTTTGTCACCTTTCTGGATCTGGATAAGATTATATTCAGTTCAGTAAGTATTTATTAAGCATCTATTATATGCCAAGAGCTGGGTATACAAACAGCCACTGTCTTCAAACAGCTTTTTACTTTTTATGGGGGGCAGAGGGGGTGCAACAACACGTGAACAAACATCACAGACAAAGTCTGGAAGAATGAGCACCAGTAATTCAGGGATGATAGACTTCCTCTAGGAGGTGCCCTTGACCTGAGGTTGGAAGGAAGCTGAGGCTTTCAATGAGGTACAGATGTGGAGGGAGGGCAGACATTCCACAGATGGGGACAGCTTGTGACAAGACAGAGGAGATGGAAAAGCAGTAGGAAGAGCAAGGAGTCCAGCCTGGCTGTAGCCTAAGAATACCTGAAAGGGAAAGATGTGTAGTACACCTGGAAAGGTAGGCTGAGGGCAGATTGGGAAGGGTTTTAAAAGCCAAACTGAGACATTTGCATTTTATCTTAACGGCAATAGGAAGCCATGGAAATTTCTTGGGCAGGACAGTAATATGATTAGAACTGTGATTTAGAAATTTCACTTTGGTTATACCAATCAAACTACCATGGGATTATTTTGTAGAACTAAGAAAAATAATGAAATTCATTTGGTGGGAAAAAAAGGTAAAAAATCTCAAGAGAAATAGTGGGAAAAGAGGGGAAGGAAGGACACTAGCACTAGATCACAAAATACAGTACAAAGCAGTAATTATTGAAGTGATTTAGTACTGCTTAAAAAAGAGAGGTCAGTAAGTGAAACAGATTAGGAACACAACATACTAAAGCAAACAAACATGGGAGCATAAACCCAAAGACCCCAGTGACTGGGGGAAGGGCCTGACAAAAATTTCTGGGAAAACGGGTAGAAATTAGGTACAGACCAACATCTTACACTGTAAAGGAAGGTAAATTACAAAAGGATACATGACTTAGACATAAAAGGTGACATCAGTCAAATTAGAGGGGCAAGGATTTTTGGATAGGGAAGAATTCATGATTAAACAAGCATTAGAGAAGATGAAATCAACAATTTTGATTACATAAAATTTAAAAGTTTTTGCAAAAAAAATCTAATATAGTTAAAATTTGATAGGAAATAGGTAAAAGGGGGAAAAAATCTCTTTAGCAAATTTCTTTATAAAAGCCTCATATCCAAGATATATAAGAAACTAATTCAAATTTGTAAGACTAAGAGACATTTTTCAATAGATCAAAGGATATGAAGATGCAGTTTTCAAAAGTAGAAACCCAAGTTGTCATCTACCATATAAAAATACTACAAATAATTAATAATTAGAGAAACTTAAAGCAACCCTGAGGCTCTACCTAATATCTATCAGATGGACAAAACTGACAAAAGAAGAAATTGACAGATGTTGGACAGGCACACTAGTACATTGTTAGTGGACCTGTGAATTGGTCCAGCTATTCTAGAAAGCAATTTGGAACTATGCCCAAAAAGTTACTAAACTGTAGATACCCTTTGACTTAGCTAGATCACTACTAAGCTTATAGCACAGAGAGATCAAATAAAGAGGAAAGGGACCTATATGTACAAAAATACTCATAGAAGGTTTTTTCATAGAAGCCTCAAGCTGGAAACTAGGGAATTCCACCTATGGGGAATGGATAAACAAATTATGGCATATGAACATAATGGAATATTATTGTAACACAAAAAATGATTAAATGATTAAATGGACAGTTTCAGAGGAAACTGGGAAGACCCCTATGAAACAAGGTAGAGTGAAGTGAACAGAACTAGAGTAATTTATACAATAACATAAAAAAAAAACCTCAAAAGACTTTAGAACTCTGATCAATGAAACACTATGAATCCAAAGGACTGAAGATGAAACATACCTCCTACCTCCTATCAAAGAAAGAGATGGCTGACTTAAAATGCAGAGCAAGACATATATTTTTAGATATGATCAATGTAGGTTTTTGTGTTGTTGGACTATTAATATTTTTTATGAGGGTTTCTTTTTTAAAAAAAATCAACTGGGGAAGTGGGAGGGGAAGGTAATAAATGTCTGTAAAAATAAATATTTAAAATAAGAAAAAAAGGAATTTCACTTTGACAGTTATGCAGAGGATGGACTAAAAAGGAATAGACTAAAGGCTGAAAGCATAATTAGGAGCCTACTGGATTGTTCCAGGTGAGAAGGAATGAGGGCTTTACCTAGGGCAGTGTCTTTGTGAACTGACAGAAGGGGTAGATGTGAGATATTAATGTGGAAGCTGAACTGACAAGACTTGGTAACTGACAGGATGTGAAAGGCTGGGGCCAGGGGTAGAAGGAAAAGAGTTGAGGATGACCCTAAAACTATGAACCTGGGTGACAAGAAGAATGGTGGCCCCTCCACTGAACGGCAAAAATAGGAATAAAAGAGTTTTGGGGAAAAGAGAATGAGTTCTCTTTTGGAAATGTTAGTTTGAGATACTTATGGAACAATTCAATTGTGGGTGTCCAACAGACAGTGATGTGGGAGTGCAGTTTAGGAGAGAGGCAAGGCTTCTGTATGGAGATTTGGTAGTGATCTATTATCAACATAATAGCTGAACCCATGAGGAATTATCAAGAGAACGGGGTTAATTTGGTGTCCTTTTCTAGCCAGATGTTTGAGAATGAAACCATTTGTATGTTAATACCACCTGCTAGCAAGAGCTTTTATTATTATCGGTTTGATTTTCCATATCAGGATTAATCATTTGTGAGACATATTAAGGGTAATAGTCTAGCACCAACTTTCTTTCCTTTTCCTTAACGGTATCTTTTTTTTTTTTTTTGCACAAGGCACTGGGGTGAAGTGGCTTGCTCAGGGTATCAAGTGTCTGAGGCCACATTTGAACTCAGGTCTTCCTCAATCCAGGGCCAGTGCTCTATCCACTGCGCCATCTAGCTGTGCCCTAATGGTATTTCTTTAAATCTTTTCTCTGAGCCTACTGTTATTCCATGGTCTACTTCCCTTCTCTTCCAAAAACTTCATCTTAACAAATGTATAAAAGCACTGAAGTAAAAATAGCAACCATAAACATTTTTCATGCTGTTAAAATTAGTCCAACATACCTTTAGGACTTTGACCTGTTATGTCAAATGTTGACCAAAAATCAAAACCATGACAGTTTTTCTTTAATCAGACAAATCACTACGCATTTACTATATATCTCAAGCTTGTATATCTTGAGCACTGTTGTTAAGTACTGGGATACAAAGAAAGGCAAAAACAGTCCTTACTCTCAAGGAGCTCAAATTTTAATGGGCAAAGACAAAATGCAAACGATTATGTATGTACAAGATAGATACAGGGTAAATTAGGTATAATCTCAGAAGGAAGGCACTAGCTTTAAGACAGATCAGGAAAGGCTTCTTGTAGTAGGTAGGATTTTAGCTGGGACTTGAAGAAAGCCAAGGAAGCTAGGAGGCTGAGCAGAGATGAGGAGGAAGAGCATTCCAGATATGGGATACCATCCAGTGAAAATGCAAGGTTGAAAGAGGAGTGTCTTAAACAAAAGCAAGTGTCACTGGACTGTAGAATATGTGGAGGAGAATAAAGTATAAGGAGACTAGAAAGGTAAGAAAGGGCTAGGTTATGACTATATGGCCAGTGGTTACATTAAAATACCATTTAGCTCTCTGCCCTGCCCCTCCCCCAATCATAATTAAATTCTAAACTATTCAAAATAATTACCAACCTACATTGTTATTATTGTTGATGCTTAATACAAAGGCAGTGTGGCTTAGTGGACTGCGCGCTGATCTTGGAGTCTGGAAGACCTGGCTTAAATCCTGGCTATTATGTATTGATGTGTGACTCTCAGCAAGTCACTTAACCTTTCAGTGCTCTAAGCAACTCCTCTATTTGGTAGAGGGAGTTTTCTCTCCTGGGAGTTCCTTATACCAATGAAATCATAGGTCTAGTCCTTACTCAGTCTCTAGTCTTAATATTCATAATTAATGTCCAAAAGGTTCCAAATTGATTTGCTTTAGAATGGAATTGACTCATAGGTGGTCTCTAGGGAAAATACTGAAATTAAAGAATAGGGTTTCCTTGCTGAATCAGTAAAATTTTTGTTAAGATCTAATTTAGATCTGCTATCATTACTGCAGGCAGAGGTGAGCTTGAGCCTTTAATGGGGAAACAGACTAGTTCATTTGATCTCTCTTTACATGTAGGGGGTTGAGCAGATGCCTGTTGCATTATCCATTCCCTGGAGAGTTCAGGTACTCTGGCTAAGACAGAAATCCAACTTTCAAGGCTCTTTTCTGTGTATGTAGGATCTTTGGTCACTAGTACTGTCTTATCACACTACTGTGTCAGCCCACAGTGATGACTGTGATGACTGAGTAGTGAGTACTGCTTATCTGTATAACTCTTTAATCGGTGAAGCAAAGTCCACTGAAGAAAATGATTGTACGATGAAAAGACATCAATCAAACAACAAGTATTTATTAAGTCTGTACTATGTGCCAGGCGCTGCTAGTAGGCACTGAGAATATAATAAATAAGCCCAAATCTCAAGAAGTTTATATTTGAATGGAAGAGACAAGTTATATAGATAAATATACATGGGATAAATATAAAGAGGATAAATGCATATATCTACAAGGTAGTTAAACAGAATATACAGTGAGGCTGGAAAGACAGACCAGAGCCAAAGGCTTTAAAAGATAAACAGAGGAACTGATATTTTATTCTCTAGGTAATACAGAACCATTAAAGTTGACTGAGTAGGGAGTGATATGGTCAGATCCGCCTGAAAGTAAAATTATTGTGACAGTTATGTAGAGAATGAACTAAAATGGTGAGAAGCCATTGAGGCAGGGAGTCCAATTAGGAAACCACTGCAACAGTCTACAGAGGAGGTGATAAGAGACTAAACTAAGGTGGTGGCTGGGAAAGGGTCTGAAATAAGAGATGTTGTGGATGAAAAAATGGCAAGAGTTGTCAAATGGATTGAGAAATAGGATAAGGGAGGGTGAGGAGTTAAAGACACCATTAAAATTACAAATCTTGAAGAGAAGAACAGGGAAATTTGGAAGGAGGGGTTTGATAGGAATGATCATGAGTTCTGTTTTGGACATAACTGAGTTTGAGATACTCATAGAACTATCCAATGTCCAACAGCAGTTAATGATACCCAAGATCAAAGCTCAACGGAAAAACTAGGGCTGCCTACATAAGTCTGAATTTTATCTTAAAGGTGATAATTAAACCCCATAGGAACAAATTTGGTCACCAAGAGTGAGAGTGTAATCAGAATAGACAAGAGAGCCTTGGGGAAACCCACAGCTGATGACAGCAAGGATAAAATATCCAGTGTCACATGACATCAAGATAAAAAAAGATAAGGATTAGGGAAAAGATTGTCAAATTTGGCAATTAAGAAATCAATGATAATTTTGAAGACAGCAGTTTCAGTTAAGTGATGAGCTTAGAAGCTAGACTGCAAAGAACTGAGAAGTGAGAGAAAAGGAAGTGGAAAAAATAAGCACAGACAAGATTTTCAAGGAGTTTGGGTGAGAATGGAGGAGATACAGGATGATAGCATAAAAGAATAGTAGGATATAATAAAGGTTTTTAAGGTGGGGAAGACTCGGGCATGTTTGATGCTCACATGGAAGGACCCAGTAGAAAGGGAGAGAAGTTAGAGAGAGAAGGGAGATGTTTGAGAAGGCAATCTGCTGGAAAAGACAGGAGGGGATGGGATCAAAGGTACACATTTTGGGGTTGGCCCTGGCAAGGTGAGAGACTATCTCATTATCAGAAACTGGTAGAAAGGAAGAGAGAGTAGGGGATGATGTCAAGTGGTTTTGAGATGAAGAGAAGGGGAGATCATAAACAGCACATCACTTATTTTCAAGATATCCCTTCCCATTCCCCTACACAGGGTTAAAAAAATATATATAAAAAAGCAGTTCAGCAAAACTAATATATCAACCAAGTCTCATAGTATTTGTAGTGTCCACATCCATAGTATCTTCCTCCCACCTCCAAAGAAAGGAGGGAAGTTCATTTTCTCTTTTCTGGGGCCAATCTCAGTCATTATAATTACACAGCATCCATTTTGGTTTGAAAAGGCTGCTTTTAAGTGAAATTTTACAGTTAAGTATTAGTGGAAAATGTGATACAATATAAATAGTATATACCTGGAGGAGAGCCTATGAGTCGCCCAGACACATCTGATCCTGGTAACTTCTTCTTTAGAATTGGGACAATCTTCTCATCAAAGTATTCCATTGCCATGGAGGAAATATCCCTTAACTCTTGGAGGACTTCATGAGCCCGCTGTGGGGCTCTGGTAGAATTTACATATCTCAGCACACGATAAATTTCATCAATTACCTAAAATAATGAATTTTCATTAGTTTTCTAAATTTAAAAAAAAATAATTAAATTGAAAGAGAAATTTGCTCCAGAACCGCTAATGTGATTAATGGATTGGCCATTTATCACACTGTCACCTGCTAGTTTCCTTCAGGTACATTATCATAAGACTGTGATAAATTTATACTTTTAAATGAATTTGTGCTGACAGCACAAACCAGTTACAAGTATTCAGAATTAGGAAGTATATATCAAAGAATCAGAGGATCACAGATTTAAAGTTGGAAGGAACCTCAGAGTTCATGTAATCTAGTTCCCTTATTTTACAGATGAAGAAAATGTGGACCAGAGAGGTTAAGAGACAGCAAGTCACAGAGCCAAGATTATTCTTTTACAGCAGGGGTTCTGTGAAAAGGTTTTTTAAAAGTAATCTGAGAACTGCAATATAATTGGCTTCTTTTGTAATGATCTGTATTTTATGTTACGCATTTATTATTTATTATTCTGAAAAGGGACACCAGGCTTCACTAGATTGCCAAAAGAATCTGACACAAAAGGTTAAGAATCCTGTTTTACAGTATTTTACAAAGGCATTTAAAATGAATGTGAGAAAAACTGAATGTGAACAAAACTAAATTTTGGATAAAGTTCCAAGAAACATCAGATGTATATGCTATATTTACCCTTCTCTACTCACTCAGTGCCCAAAGCAAATTTTATACAAACATTAAAAATGGGTATACTTCGTGTATAAATACTGTCCATTATCCAAGGATCATATGGGAAAGAGTATCAGAGATCATTCAAATGTTCTTGACCTCACAATCGAATGATATTCCTACTTTTTGATTTTCAAAATGAACATTATATATTTATGGAAGCTATGCAAATTAGCAGAGTTTAGAAGAAACTAAGCCAGGTTTGGAAGTATTAGCCAGTGTATGAGTATTAACAAAAAATTAAACATAACCCACAAAATCATTAGACATGTGAAGCTTACTAATTTAGTGGCAGGTATTTACAGGTGTTCCATGTTTCTGTCCTTCGGGAGAGCAGCAGATGCTGAGTTTTAATGTGGAGGGAAAGGAAAAGACTTAAACATTTAGAAGAGCAGATATCTTTTTTTTTTTAATAGACTCCCTACCTGAGACTGAATCCTGGACTATAGGGACCACTGAATCTGACCCATTGTGATGGTTCTTACGTTTTTATGTTCTTACCACTCAAGGAAGCACTGACTCTTCCAGAGCAGCAATTGAGAGTAGATTTTGGAAGGAAGGTATGGCTGCTGGGATGGATATATGGCAAAGAATCAGGAAGTATAAAGGTAGAACAAAGGAAAATAAATGACATCTACTTTCTATTTTTACTTCAAATCTAAAGTATATCCAAAAGCTTTAAAACAGTATCTTAAACTTACAATTAAGGTTGGGTAAACAGTTAACCAGAGTACTTTACCTAAATATCCTAAGATACTACATATATGACACCTTAAAATACAAATTATACCACACATATAATTTAATCTTTCTTTCAAAAAGCCTTTCAAGATCTCATAGTCTGTTCCTTAGACTTTAAGTTAATAATTTAAAAAATACTAAGTTTCTAAATCAGACTTTTCTTGGCACTGGTGGGGAGAGACTATGTTCATCTGCCTTGCATAAAAGTAGAATATGGGGGAAAAAAATAATTATTTATGTTCACTGGCTGGACCCCACATAACCTGAAATTTAATTTATTACACTATTCTACTGTGGGTTATCATTCCTTTACTTTAGTTTTCCTCCTGTTTACAGTTTCCTTCATTCTACTGGAGAACATTTTATGAAATATTTTATAATGCAAAGTAAGATAGCAACATAGCTAATTTCATAGGTTAGAATTTAGCATGCAAAATAGGCAAAAACAATAAAATGGAAATTCAACTTTACCACTTCAGTTAGAATACAGTCAAAACAACATTTTATGTAGGGGAAGGTCAAAATAATTAAAAACACTCCTTTCTCGGCATAAGACTACTAGTCTTAGGAAAAGGAAACAGATTTGGATGACCTTGTCTTTCACCTAAACTTCTGAGACTTTCTCCCCATTCATGTCTCTGGCACCTTCAAAGAAGTGAGGAGCCTAAAGGCAGAGAGTAAATAAAGCTGGTCCAGTGCATTAAAAGCTTATATAGCCTCTCTTTCTTTCCCGATTTCACTAAGCCTGCAAATCTTATCCCTGCAGGTCATTTCTTGGGGTAGAGCCCTCTGGTGGCCACATAGGGTATAGTCTGTCTTAAGTTCTGCATCTCCCCCATTCTCTCTTTTTTCACCTAATGCTTATGTCAGGGCAACAGGGGCACAAACAGTTTACTGTCACCTTATGTAGATTTATCTCTATGTGAGCAGGGCCCCACCCAGAACCCTACAATTCTGTACTGGACAGCCTAGAAACTGGTATCAATTCTATACTTTTAGTCAGCTGGACAAAAATAAATCAGACAGAGGTTATTGTAACAAGGGGGTAGCTAGGTAGCACAGCGGATAGAGTGCAGGTGCTGGAATCAGCAGGACCTGAATTCAAATCCTGTCTCAGATGCTTATTAGCTGTGTGACCCTCGGCAAGTCACTTAACTTTGTCTGCCTTAGTTCCTCATCTTTAAAATGAGCTGGAAAAAGGAATAGCAAACCATTCCAGTATCTTTGCCAAGAAAACCCCAAGTGGGGTCACAAAGAGTCAGACACGACTAATCAGTTTCATAACAACAAAATTATAACAAACAATAAAAATAAAAAGATGAGAATGGTAAATTCCTCAGAAAGCTTACTATGACCATAAAGTACAAGAGCTTCCCATATATTCTTCTGCGAGTTGTGATTTCAAAATACTAATTTTATCTGAAGACCTCAAGATAAAAGTTTTTTTAGAGTAAGTTTCCTTTTATGCCAGCCTAATCTCTGCCTTGGGCGCTCTCTCCTCAGTTCCTGCTACTTTTTCCCTGGCCACTGCTCTGACCACTCTTGCATTTCATATCAAAAGTCTGTTTGCACCCCATTTAGCTGTTCTTGGATGGGCCTGATTCAGTTTGACACTGGAACAAAATTCAATAGTCAACAAAAGTGGATTTACTTAGCCACAGCAGAAGGATATCACACGAGGCTCTCCCTCCCGAGCTGCTCATCCTGGTCAATGGCCAACCATCGGAAAGTGCCAGGAGCTCCTCCGGGGCTGTTTTATACTCAGGAGACCAGGAAATAACGTCAATAACCTAAGCCTTCAGTTTCCTGAGTCGATCAAGTACTGATTGGATGGCTTCAATTTCTCTTTTTTATTTTTTATTTTTTGCTTTTTGGTGGGCAATTGGAGTTAAATGACTTGCCCATGGTCACACGGCTAGTAAGTGTCAAGTGTCTGAGGCCAGATTTGAACTCAGTGCCTCCCGACTTCAGAGCTTGGTGCTCTATCCACGGCGCCACCTCACTGCTCCAGTTTCAATATCTCTTAAGGGAAAACTAACCCTGAAGGGGTGGGAGAGAAAGATTAGAGTACTGCTCTCTTTGCTGACACACAGTTAAGGAAATACTGACACTTCTCAACCAGTTAACACCTACAGGACATGTTAAGAGCACTACCTATTTAAATAATATTTTGAAATATGTCACAGCACAACAATGAAACAAAAACACATCCTCTTATAATAACATAATCAGAACTATTTAGTAATAAACATATCTAGCACTCTGAAAACATCTTCATGTCCTATTCTGGTTTGTCCTTTTTTAACTGTGTATGCCTATAACATTTCTTCCCTTTAAACGGTTGTAGTCAGTGAGTATGTTGCTATTTCCAGTTCTGCTCTTTTTGTGCTTTTTCATTTCTTTATGTACTTTGAATTTGTCTTTTTTTTTTTTTAGGGTAGGTGTGTGAGGCAATTGGGGTTAAGTGACTTGCCCAGAGTCACATAGCTAGTGAGTGTTATGTGTCTGAGACCATATTTGACCCTAGGTCCTCCTGACTTCAGAGCCAGTGCTCTATCCACGGCGCCACCAAAATATTCCCCGAAATCTGTCATTTTTAAATTGCCTAATAATATTCCCTTTACACTGATATATGACAGTTAATTTGCCCACTTCTCATTTGACATAGATTGTTTTCTATTTTTCCTCTATTACAAATAAAGCAGTTATGACTACTTTGGAACATGGTAAAATTTTCTGATTTTTAATTACACCCTTAGGATCAATGGATCTATAGTTAGTTTTACAATTTTAATGATCTTGAGAAATATTAATTTATAGTCCTACCAAAGATCTAACTGAATACTAGTTCCACACAGCTTTGCCAACACAGTTTTATTACTTTAAGTTATTTAAAATTAAATTAAAAATCTCCCCTCTTTGATATGTATGAAGTGATATCTTAAAACTGTTATAACATACATTTATATCATCATTAGAGAAGTTAACACAGTAAGGCTCTGGAGGTAGAGCTAAAATGGCAGAATAGCAGGAAGCAGTATAGTGAGTTCCCCACACAAAACTCCTCCAAACAGATCTAGAAAATGCACCAGACAGAATCCTGATGGGGAAATACAAGAAAAAAAAAACTCACAGTGAATCATTTTCACAGACCAGAGATCAAAGAATGAAGAAAAAGACCCACAGGTACGAAGTATTTATAGCAGCTCTTCACAAAGAATTTGAAACTGAGGGGATGCCCATCAACTAAGGAATGGCTGAACAAATTATAGTATATGAAGGTGACAGGATGGTATTATGCTGTAAGAAATGATAAAGGGGATAGTTTCAGTTTTGGAGTGCCTGGTACCATATATTAGGTGTTTAATAAATGTTTACTGATTGACTGATTAAAGGAGAAATCAATGACTCCAATGAGATAACAAGAAATATTAAAGTAAAAAGACTGAAAAGAAAATGTAAGGTGTCTCATAGCAAAAACAAATAACCTAGGAAACAGATGGAGGAGAAAAAAAACTGAAGAATCAATGGACTACTTGAAAAAAGAGCCCAGATATTATCTTTCAAGAAATCTTACAAAAAACCCCAAAAAACTGCCCAGATCTCTCAAAATCAGAGACTAAAAAGGAAATAAGAAGAATCTACCAGTTATGTTCCAAAAGAAATCTCCCAGAAACATTATAGCCAAAATCCTGAGCTTCCAGGTTAAAAAATATATATATTACAAGCAGCCAGAAGGAAAGAATTAAAATACTGAAGAACTATAGTCAGAATTATACAGTTTAGCAGCCACCAATGTAAAGAAGCAGAGAGCTTGAAATGTGATATTCCAAAAGGCAAAGGATACAGATTCTAGCCAAGGATAAATTACCCAGCAAAACTAAGTATAATTCTATAGGGGAAAAATAGACCTTTAATGAAAAGAGGCATTTCAAGCATTTCTGATGTAGATACCAGAGCTGCATACAAACTTTGAAGTTCAAACACAGAGAAACATAAAAGAGAAAGAGGAAACATTAAAAGGGTAAATAAGAATGAACAATGAGGATAAACTGCTGACATTCTAATGTGGGGAGATGAAATATGGGTCTCCTCTGAAACCTACAATCAAGGGTCACAGAGAGATTCTAATTAGACAAAGCCTGGTAGTAGTTCTGTTATGTCTTGATTACCATAAGATTGGAAAGAGAAGAGAAGAGGAATACACTGGAGGAGAAGAAGGAAAATCATCTCATAATTATTTCCTAATATCACATAGTAAGAGTGCATAGGTAGGCATCTATACAAGGAGGGGATAATACAAGGAGGGGATAGGAAGGAGGTGCTGACACCTGAGTGAACCTCAATCTCATCTGAACCTACACACACACACACACACACACACACACACACACACACACACACACACGGTTACAGAAATACACTCACTTATCACCCAGTTCTGGGTCACAGATTCAGGTGACGAGGTGTGGGTATAACTGAGCATGCAATCCTAGCTGAGTGTTGTGCATAAATTCTAGAAACTTAGCTGTTGGCTCTGAGTACAAGACCAGAGCAGTAACTTAAGCTCTAACCTTTAGCCTAGCACATAAGCCTGCAGTGGAAAAACCAGGGCAAGAGACCTTCCAAAGGGCAGCCAGCAGTTTGGTTGCTCTACAAAACCTAGCAGCCTAACAGTGACTGAATCCAGCAACAGCTTACTGAAACACAGCCACACACAAACCTATAGATTCAAACCTAGGTCAGGAACTTACAGAGCTCAGATCAGGGGAGCTGTGAAAAGACTTCTCCCTAGATGATACCACTATGGAAGCACTGAAAACTTGAAGCTTCTCAGAGTGAGTTGTGAAAGCACAAGAAACTCAGGCCAGATATTCCCCCAGAAGTGAGCAGAATCCAATACTAACATAAAGTGCAAATTCAAGAAGGAAACTGGAAGAATGGCAAAGAAAATGGCAAAAACAAAACAAAACCCAACTATAAAGAGGTACTACGGTTGACAGGGGAGCTCAAGACTCAAACAGAAGGCTTGAAAATACCTACAAGCAAAAGCCTTTAAAAAAAAGAAAAGATTGGACACAAACCCATCAAAAACTCTTAGAAAAGTTAAAGTGCTAAAAAAAAAAGGCAAAAAAAAATTGATTTAAGTCATATGAGTGACAGAGGAAAAATGGGAAAAGTAATGAGAATTATCCAAGAAAGTTATGGAAAGAGAATGAACAGTTTGAAAATAATATGTACAAAACCTCATTAAAGAAAGTAATTCCTTAAAAATTAGAATTGGCCAAATAGAAGCTAAGGAATTCATGAGACATTAGGAAATACTAAAACAAAGTCAAGAGACTGAAAAAAAAAAAAAGAAAACATGAAATATCTGATAGGAAAAACAACTGACTTGGAAAATAGGCTGAGGAGAGAAAATTTAAGAATCACTGGTCTACTGAAAGCCATGGGGAAAAAAAGAATCTAGACATCATATTTCATGAAATTACAAAGGAAAGCTGTCCAGATATCTTAGAACCAGATATCTTATGGCAACATAGAAAATGAAAGAATTCACTGGTCACCACTAAAAAGAAACTCCAAAATGAAAACTCCCAGGAATACTTTAGCCAAAGTCCAAAACCCTCAAGTGAAGGAGAAATATTACAAGAAGCCAGAAAGAAAGAATCCAATAATCATGGACCCATCATCAAGATCACACAATATTTAGCAGCCACCACTATAAAGGACACAATATCCAGACAGCAACAGATCTAGGATTACAACCAAGAATAAACTACCCAGCAAAACTGAGTATAAAACTATAGGGGTAAAAATGGGCATTTAATGAAATAGAGGACTTCTAAAGCACTCCTGATAAAAAGACCAGAGCCAAATAGAAAATCTGATGTTCAAGGACAGCACTCAAGAGAAGCACAAAAAGGTAAATATGAGTGAGAAATCATAAGGGACAAAAAGAAGTTAAACTGTTTTCATTATTATATGGGGAGATGATACATGTATTCTCTAAGAACTTTATCATCACCAGGGCGTGTAGAGTGACCCCTAACTAAACAAAGAGCCTGGGTATGATTCTGTTTGGATGATCTTTAAAAAAAGAATAGAAGGGTGAGAAAGAGATGCACTGGGAGAAGGGGGAAAGGACAGGAAAAAAAGAGAAAATTATCTCACATAATTGAGATATGCAAGGAAGATATACAATGGGGAAGGCATAAGTGTGTGTAGGAGAATGGACAACTCATGAAGCCCATTCTCATCTAAACTGGTTCGAGGAGTGGAGAATACACATAGACACACAATTGGGTACAGAAATTAATTTTACCCAACAGGGAAGGAGGGAAAGGGATTTAGAGAAAGGGGAGTGGAGATAAGAAGGTGAGTAGATAAAGGGAGACAATGGTCAGAATAAAACAGATTTTTAAATGGGGACAGAGTTAAAAAGAAAAGGATATGTATAACAGAATAGGATGTAGCATGAATAGGATGAACTCACCCATAATGGAAGAGGGTATCAGAAGGGATTAAAACCAGAATCCAGCAATATGCTGTTTACAAGAAATACACTTGAAAGAAAAAGATGCACACAAGAATTAAAATAAGGGGCCAAAGCAGAATCTATTATGATTCAGCTGCAGTAAAAAAGGTAGGCATGACCTCAAACAAAAGCAAATCTAATTAAAAGAGATAAACAGGAAAATTATATTTTATTAAAAGGCACCATAAATAATGAATTATTTTTTATTTTTGCTTTTTGGTGAGGCAATCAGGGTTAAGTGAAGTGAACAGAACCAGAACAATTTATACTGTAACAGCAATATTGTAAAGATATAGTCAACTTTGAAAGACTTAGCAACTGATCAACACAATGACTTACCATAACTCCAAAGAACTCATGATGAAACATGGCATCCACCTCCAGTTAGAGAACTCATGAACTCAGAGTGTAGACTGAAGCACATTTTTTTCCTGCTTTTTTTTAAGGGGGGTATGGGGAGCATGGCTAATCTGGAAATGTTTTGCATAAATATACATATCCGTAATAGGTTTTAGGTTTTTCTGCCTTTTCATTGGATAGGGAAGGAGGCAAGAGGAGAGAATTTAGAACTGAAAAAGGAAAGTCCATATTTAAAAAAATTTAAAAAAAAATGATAATCAACTGTGAAAGACTTAGTAACTCTGATCAACACAATGACCAACCATAATTCTAAAAGACTCACGATAAAACATGCTATCCATTTCCAGAAAGAGAAATGACGGACTCAGAGTGAAGACTGATGCATATTTTCTTCTATTTCCTGATTCTGTCTTATATTTCTTCTTGTTTTATTGAGTCAATATTTTCTGTCTGGTCCATTCTACTTCTACTAAGGACATTCATTTCTTTAGTGAGGTGTTCCATCATCTGTTCTAAAATATCAATTTTCCTTGCCATTCTTTACTCCCTAGTTTTCCCATTCTTTCTCTCTTGTTTAATTTCCTCCAGCAACTCCAACAGTTCCTGTGGCCATAATGCCAATGTTGGGTCAAGTTCTGAAACTGAGTGGGGTGGGTAGGGCCTGCCTCATGCTAATTATAATGGGCTAGATTAGATCCTTCCTTCAAGGGGTTCCAAGGCTATTCTGGTGTTGAGTTCTGCCTGGGGGCTCTCTCTTGTCATTAGGGTTCTGGGACTCTCCCTGTTGTATCATATTACCTATTATATACAATACAGGAAGCTGGTCCTTCCCCAAGATGATAGGGGATCAAGGAGTACTGTTGTGTTAGGTCCCAGTCATAGGCTTCAAGGACTGTATTTTGTCTATGTTCTTTCTCTTACAGCTAGGTTCAGGCCACTGGTACCACAGTAAGCCCTAACTGTAATGTTCTCTTTGCTAGGCTAGGACTGAGTTTAGGTGCTACTGTGACTGGGCCAGCCTCAGATCTGTTTGGCTCAGTCCAGGAGTGCTACACTTGGACCTGTCCAGAATGCCCAGAGGCTGCTCACTCCACAGCTGGGCTCAGATAACCAGCCACTGACTTGGGGAATGTTGGGCTCTGATGCTGTTTGCTTCAGGCAGGCAGTGATGTGCTGGACCCACACAGAATGCCTCAAAGTTGCTCTCCAGCAGCCAGAGGGCACGCCTTATGTTGAGCTTTGGTGCCACAGAGTGTAAGCAAAGAATGCTGGGACTTCCCTCAAAGGCTCCAGAGATTGCTTATGCTCCACTCTCTGTGTTATGTCCTCAATCTGCCCAAATGTGTCTATATCAGGATCTTTCTGTTGGACTTTGTGGTATTCTCTGTAGATTCTTGGGTTAGACAAGGAAGTCTATTGGTAATTCTTTCCATCCCTTAGATTACTGTATCTTTAAGCCTTGATGGAGTATTTTCATGGGATCAGGGAATCTCTGAATTCTGTCACACTGATATCTTCCCATAATCCCCCTGTGTTTATTTGAGAAAAAGGTATTTTTCCTGATTTTTTCATTACATCTCCACTGTATTTGCATGGTATAGTTTATTCATTAATCTGTTTAATTTTGTAACCTGTGTTTATCCTTTTGCTTGATGATTATATTTTGATAAAGGTCAGTGAGAAACAAGTATTTATTTTTTAAATTAAAATTTTTTCAATGAGCAAAAATCTATGTTCTCCCCCTCCCCTTCCAATGAAAAAAAAAAAGAAAAACAAAACTCTTGTTACAAATATGCATAGTCAGTAGAGCAAAACAAATTCCACCATTCAACAAGCATTTATTAAGCACTTACAATGTTCCAGGCACTGTGCTAAACCATGAGGATCTAAAGAAAGGTAAAAACACAACCTCTGCCCTCAAAAGAGATCACATTGTCATGGAAGGCAACATGCATATAATTATGTTCATACAAGGTATATATATGGGAGGTAACCTCAGGGGAAAGGCACTAGCATTGTGTGTGGGGAGAACCAATTATGTGTTGACACTGCTTAACTAACATTGATTAATATTCTATTCTTGTGTCTTGTAAATGTGTAAGGTATTTTATGAATTTGACTTTGTACATATAAATTTAAAATAGAAAAACATTCATAATTGTTCCTTTTTAAGATATTAAATACTCCTATTTCTCAATGCAGTTTGATTTGAATTTACTGAATATCATCATTACAGTCATTTTTTAGTTGGCTATTACATGAATAGCATTTCAAATGAAATACCTGAATCTTTTTTTCATTAATAGTAAAACTTAGTCTGTTTACATTTAATATTACAAATATTATATTTCACTTATCTTCTATTTTTTGCTATATTTAGCAGGAAGTAACATAACTTAATTTCACAACAGTGTCTGTAACCAAACTTTTTTGATAAATTATGTCTTGTTCCAATTTCTCTAGCTTTTTCTATTTTTGAAAGAGAGGACAAATCTGGTGATAATGAACAATAGTTGGTGGTATATAATTAATTTAATTCTTCTTCTTTGCAACTTTAAGGATTTTTTATTTGTCCAAATCAATAAATATTTATTAAGCACTTACTCTGTCTTATGTCCTGTGTTCAGGTCTGGGAATACAAAAAAAAAAAAGTAAAAAAAAATCTCTGCTATCACATAGTTCATATTCTAATGGGGAGAAAACATGCAAAGAACTATGTACACACATGATATATACAGGGTAAATTAGAGCAATTTCAAAGGAAAGGCATTAGCATTAGAGGGAAGAGGGAGACATTCTAGGCATGGGGAGCCTGTGAAAATTTTTCAGCAGAGTTACAAGATACACTGTCTTATGGAAGGAACAGCAAGTAGGCCCATATCACTGGATTGTAAACTGCATGGTGGAAAACAGCGTAAGAATACTGGAAAGGTAGGAAGGGGTAAGGTTATGAGGACTTCAAGAGCCAAAGAAAGGCAATGACATATATAAGAGAGGTTTTGAAAGTAGAATGAACATGACTTGGCAACAGTTTGGATATGAGGGATGAGAGAGAGTAAGGACTTGCAGATGACACTTCAGTTGTAAGCCTGGTTGACTGAAGAATGGTGGTGGTGCCCTAGACAGTAATAGAGAAGTCAGGGTATGGGGTGAGGGTGGGGGTGGGGATGAAGATTAGTTCAGTTTTAGGCATGCTGAATTAACAATATCTATGGGACATCTGACAATGACATGTCTGGGTGAGTTCAATTTTAAATTTCTCCTTGGAAGATTTCTGTGAATTCTTTCTTTTTGGAATGTTACATGTTCTTGGTAGCTCTGGAAGGTTTTCTTGAATAATTTCTTAAAATATATTTATTTAAGGAATAAATGTATTGCTTGAAATAAACATTACTTGAAAATGTCTTGAGATACAATGGCCAGATTTATTTTCCTTTTTGCTGTGTTAAGGATGTACTGATAATTCTGAAATTTGATCTGTGACTTTACATATTTTTTCTAAAATTTTTTTTTGTGCTACGGTGAAATGAGGTCATTCTTCCAATATACTTGCATTATCTTCAGAGTTTTCTTTTTTTACAATTATTCTGCTCTTTGCTGCCTTCCATAAAGTTTCATTGTCTTTTAGGCTGTTTTCCATTTTTATACATTTTTTCAATGTTGCCTCACAAAAATGCATTTGGTTGTACTGTTATCTTCCTAATTATTTTTCTTGTGCCTTTTAAAAAATGAATCCGATTCTCTAATTTTCAGACAGTGGATATCTATTATCCAGTTGAGCTTATCTCTTGCACTGATTTGGTTGTTGCTTCAATCATACATTTTTCCTGGTGTTTTTTTTCTCCTTTCTCTATTAATGCTCACCAAAATGTGTGTCACCATGCTTCTCCTTCCCATTTCTACCCCACTCCAGGTTTTCTCATTTAAATATATACATATATACATACATATATACATATATATATCTTTTTACTATACAATACTTTTTGGTCCCTCCATTTTATTTATTCTATTTCTTTTGAATAAGATATAGCCTGCTAAAGCTGTATTCCAGTATCCCACCTACCATCCAAACCCATCCCACCAATTTTTTTTTTGTTTTTTTGGTGAGGCAATCAGGGTTAAGTGACTTGCCCAGGGTCACACAGCTAGTAAGTGTCAAGTGTCTGAGGCCAGATGTGAACTCAGGTCCTCCTGACTCCAAGACTGGAGCTCTATCTGCTGCGCCACTGGGCTGGCCCCATATCCCACCAATTTTAATGGATATGCATAAGGTCAAATTTACCTAAGTTACTAGAGTTAACTTTGTTATGTATGATTTGTGCATTTGTATATAGGCACCTGAGGCCATAGGTTTTACTGCTGAATACCATAATAAAATGGCATAAACACTGGATTTGAAATCAAAGGTCCTGGTTCAAGTAGCTGCCTTGCACTTACTATCTGTGTGATTTTGGGCAAATCACACAGGGTCATGCAGAAAGTAAATGTTTGAGTGGAATTTAACAAGTTGTATTGTCACTTATCCATGGATCATAAGAGAAAAATGGTAGCAGAGACAATTCACATATATATAATTCCTAAACCTCATCAACTACTAGCTTCAACCTTTTTCCTTATTAAAGCTTTTTGCAAAAATTACAATAAGTGGCAAAATAAACTTCAACTTCACAACCTCTCCTTTTTTCTAAAATCTACCTGACTTTAGATCATGGAGACTTAAAGTCACAAAGTAATAATAATGATAATAATAATAATAATAATAACAACAACAACTAACATCTATATACTCCTACTATGTGTGAGGCACTACACTAAGTGGTTTATAAATATTATCTTATTTGATCTAAGTGGGACACCTGAGGCATACATAAGATACTTTGACTCCTGGGACGTTTTAAAAATATATTAATGAAAGGGACATGGTATGCCTATTTCTATGTTAAATATCAGCTGGACTTAGTTTTGAATGTGTCTCAATAAAGCATTTTTCCCTCCACAACTCCAAGTCTGGAACTCTATAGTGTGTCTTTCCGAAACACTTTTTCTTCTACTACAATATGAAAAACATAACACAAGTTCTATTGATAGAAACATTGATAAATTTAGGGACATCATTAAGCCTTTGGTTAGTTGAAAGATTATATACTTAGATAGTGACGTGTGTGTGTGCATGCATACAAACAAACCAATTTACAGAAACTTGTTGAGTGCCAGAGGAAATTTCTGTTGAAAACGGCAAAATCCTGCATTTTGTCAAAACAGTTTTACAAAAACAGGATCCACCATTTGGCAGTACTTAAGTCTCCCAGTTCTAGGGTAAGCCATTATTTTACCTTTCCTGGAATGAAGCAACAGAGATTGGAATCCACATACTTCATGAAAGTCATATTCAACAGTGAGAGCCTTGTTTCTACAGCAGCAAGGATGTCCGCATGACGAGCTAATGAATGATTTCTCCTTTCTGACTCTCTCCTATAACAGAAAAGGCAACCATCAATAGCACTACAGACTAAAATTTCAAGCAGCCTAAGTGCCTTAATGAAACAACTTTACTACTACATGCCATGTTATTTAAAGAATAATGGTTTAAATTATTATTAGGTCATGGTTAATGTGTTACTGTAAACAAATGGTTGGTGTGGAGAGGTACAGTGGCCTCGAAGTTAAGAGAGATGGCCTCAGAGTCAGGAAGACCTAAATTCAAGTCCTCACTGACATACATGGGCTGTGTGCCACTGGACAAACTAGTATGTATCTCAATGGCCCAAGCATTTCTAAGACTGTAAGCTACAGAGCTGTTGATCTGCTTTAGGAGAGGGGTTACCTTATCAGAGTGCCTACACTCGTCAAATCATAGGTCCTCACTGAAAATAATAATAATAATGATAAAGTTTTACTACATCCATATATCCTAACATGTGCTAGCACTCATTGCTAAATGGTTACACTGATATCATCCTTGACTCCTCACTCTCATATACTCAGTTGCCAAATCTTGTTTCTACCCCTTGCATCTGTTCCCTTCCCCACACCCAAATAGCTATCAGCTCAGTTTAGGCCCCCAGTACCTTCAGCCTGGACTCTTGCAGTAGCTTCCCGATTGGTCTCTCTGGGTCAAGTTTCTCATTTCCTCAAACCATCCTTCCCACAGCTGCCAAACTGATTTTACTATAATCTGACCCTATTACTCTCTTACTTAATAAATTCCAGTGACTCCTTATTACCTAAAGATCAAATATAAACTCTGTTATTTAAATCTCGTCATAACATGTGCTCAACCTACCTTCCAGTCTTACTGTATACTGTTCCTCTCTACATACACTGTGGTCTAGTTAAACTAGTCTGTCACAATTACATGTCTTTGAAAAGGCTATTCCCCTTACCTACCTCACACCCATCTCTCAAAATTCCTGATTTCCCTCAAGGCTCAGTTTAAGCACTATCTTTCCTTGATGCTCAAAGCTGCTAATGCTTCCCCACACCCTAGATCCAATCATCTTGCATCATTTTTGTATATACTTATATATGTACATATTGTTTCCCTGGCTAGACTGTAAAATTCCTTGAAGGAACTATTTTCACTTTTGTCTTTGTATCTTCAGCATCTAAGAAGACTGGCACGTAAGCAGATACTTAAGTGCATATTGATTGATTGGAAGAGGCAAAAAAAAAAACCCACAACGACAAAAAGAATTGTATTGCCTCTATTCCACTAAAGTCCTCTTAGTGGACTTTAATGCCTTATACTAGAATGGAGGTGGTCCTGAGTTCTCAAAGTCTAGGCCTAAACTTTAGTTTTGAATATGGCCTTGGTATAGACTTCATATCTATCATTTCAGCATCAATCTAGCTAAATTCAGAGAGGCTTATTCCAGGTAAGCCAAAAATGTGATTAAGGGATCAGAGATATGGAGTTGGAAGGGACCTTAGTTGTCATCTAATCTAGAGATAAAGATAGGGACTGGACCAGTGATTTTACCCAGTATAAGGAACTCCCAAGTGCGAAAACTCCTATCAATGCAGGCTAGTGCCTTCTTGGCAACAGATAGTCTTACAGAGCTGCCTAAAACACTAAGAGATCAAGAGATTTGTACACAGGTCCTCCTGTCTCTGATGCTCCGTTGGCATGGAGGTTACGGATAAGTCAGCCGTAGCTGACGTCTCGGCAAATATGGGCTACGGATGAAAAGGCAGTTAGGGTGTCAGGGGTGTAGTGTATGGCTAGGAAGAGGCCTATGAGGATTTGAATTGTTAGGCATGTTCCTAGTAGGGATCCAAAGTTTCATCAGGCAGAAATGTTGGATGGTGTTGGGAGGTCAATGAAGGTTCTGTTAATGATTTTTATGAGTGGGTGTGCTTTACGTAGGTTGGTCATTAGTTTTTGCAGCTGAAAGACAACGATGGTTTTTCATGCCATAGGTTATGGTTAGAATCCATACTGAAATGATGGGCATAATAATAGTTTATTTGTTTTCTTTTTTGTTGGTTATTGGTTTTGTAGCGTTTGCTTCTAAGCCTTCTCCTGTATATGGTGGTTTGAGTTTGGTGATTAGTGGGGGTTTGGGATGTGCGATTATTGTAAGTTTCAGAAGTATTTTTTTAGGTTTAGTTATGTTTTTAGTCTATCTTGGAGGTATGTTGGTGGTGTTTGGTTATACGGCTGCTCTGTCTATGGAAGAGTATCCTGAGAGTTGGGTAGGTAATGCAGTGGCTTTGGGTATGTTGTTGTTTGCTTTGCTGTTTAAGTTGGTTTGGTATTTTATGTTGGATGAAGTTGAAATTGTTGCTGCTGTTGGGTTGTTTGATGTTGTTGGTAGTTTTTGTGTGGGTCAAGATTGCAGTGGTGTCTCTTTGTTGTATGGATGTGGAGGGTGAGTTTTGGTATTTTTAGGTTGGATTTTATTTGTTACTATTTGTTACTATTTGTGTGGTTTTGGAGGTTGTTCGTGGCTGTAGTTAGATAGCTATGATTATTATTATGGGGATGGAAATGATAAATGATAGGAAGTATATTTTGATTAGGCCTTTTTGGGTAGAGGAAATGTATGAGGATGTAGTGGTGCGGATATTTGCTTGATTTTTGGGTCCGGTTTTTTTGTATCCGTTTAGGTCGATTAGTATGGTGGCAATGTGTTGGCCTATTTGTAGGTTTGCTAGGGGACACAGTCGGTGGAATAAGTGTGTGAAATATCCTAGTCTGATTGAGAAGTTGTACATGTGTATGAAAGGTGGTATTGGGGATTTGTTGGTTAAGGAATTTAGTTCGATGGCAATTAATAGTCCTGTGATTGTTACGATAAGGGTTGATATTTTTAGGATGGGTGGTATTGTTATGGGGATTGTGTGGGTAGAGGGGATGTTTATTGCTAGTAGGTATCCAGCAAAGATGCTTCCTAAGGTTAAGCGTATGATAGGGTTTTTAAGATTTTAAGATTTTTTAAAGATTCTTAAGATTCGGGTGCTTTTCGTTGATTGTAGGTAGAGGGGTGAATCGTGGTTGGTTTAGTAGTGTAAAGTAAATTATTCATAAGCTGTATGTGGCTGTTAGGGTAGTTGTTAGGGCTCATGAGTTGGTGTAGGATATGTTTATTGTTTCAATAATAGGGTCTTTAGAATAGAAGCCTGCTAAGAAGGGAGTTCCTATGAGGGCTAGGCTGCTTGTTACAAGGGCTGATGAGGTGATTGGTAGAATGTTTAGTAGTCCTCCTATTTTTCAGATGTCTTGTTCGTTGTTTAAATTGTGGATGATTGAGCCAGACCATAGGAATAGTGTGGCTTTGAAGAAGGCGTGAATGCAGATGTGGAGAAATGCTAGGTAGGGTTGGTTAAGTCTGATGGTTATTATTATTAGTCCTAGTTGACTGGATGTGGAGAATGCTACAATTTTTTTAATGTCGTTTTGTGTGGTAGCGCAGATTGCGGCGAATAGTGTTGTAATAGCTCCTAGGCATAGGATGATGATTAGGATTGTGTTATTGTCTTTTATTGTAGGATGAAAGCGTACTAGGAGGAAGATTCCTGCAACAACTATAGTGCTTGAGTGAAGGAGGGCTGACACTGGTGTAGGTCCTTCTATGGCGGAGGGTAGGCAGGGGTGTAAGCCGAATTGGGCTGATTTTCCTGTTGCAGCGATAATTAGTCCTAGTAGGGCTAGAGTGTTTATTTTGGTTATGAAGATATGTTGTAGGTCTCATGAGCCATTGTTGATTATTAGTCATGCTATGGTGAGTATGAAACCAATGTCGCCGATACGGTTATACAGGATTGCTTGTCAGGCTGCTGTGTTAGCGTCAGATCGGCCGTATCATCATCCAATTAATATGAATGATATAATGCCTACGCCTTCTCATCCTGCGAACGGCTGGAATAGGTTGTTGGCGGTAACTAGGATGATTATGGTGAGTAGAAATATAATTAGGTATTTAAAGAATCGGTGGATTAAAGAATCTGAGTGTATATATCATAGTGAGAATTCTAGGACAGATCAGGTTACGTAGACTGCGACAGGGGTGAAAATGATGGAAAAGTAGTCTAATTTGAAGCTATGTGACCCATTCATCTGAGAACCAATATTGCTAAATTCAGAGAGATGCATCACTAGATTGATCACAAGATCATAGGTTTGGAGTTCAAAGGGATCCCAGTTGTCTTCCTGGCTTCAAGGCCAGATTTCTATCCACTATGTCACAGTCTGTCTAGTCTAACACCTTCACTTGTCATGTGGGAGGTTAAGTGATTTGTGTAAGGTCACAAGGACTAGTAAATGGCAGAACTAGAATCTGAACCCAGGTCCTCTGACTCCAAATCCAGCACCTATAATGCCCAAACTGAGTAAAGGCTGACATCTACAAATTAAGGCAGCTTACTCTAAGATCATGGCCACTGGACAGAACCCTGGATGTCCCTAGGGAGCACTGAGCATATTGATTTTCAGGCTATGGTAAGGTGAGGGAGCCCATGATGGTCTTGAATTTTCTGACTATGGCAATTTTTGTGGAAAGGTTACGATCTGCAATGGTGAGAAAGAGAACCCACACCAATGAAACCACAGAAAATTTTCACTCTAATCACTAGAAATTAATAGATGAAACCACTATTTTAAAACTTTGTACCTATTTACATCTTTAAATTGGATTTCATCATATAAAATGTCCATTAACCACTTAACAGTTACTCCCTCTGTATCTTCATCAATGTTCTTAGAATGTGGCATGATATATCTTCAAATATTTCATGTAGAATCACTATCACGTGGAAGAAAGATCAGACTTATGATCCTTAGCTTTAGGCAAAGAACTAGAAGCAACAGGAAACATTTGCACAGGCAGATTCTAGAATCTGCTTAAGGAAAAATTTTGGAGTACAAGAAAGCAATAGATTACCTATCAGTAGAGGTCTCCAAACATATACCAATTCTTTGGGGATACTGTACAAAGTCAGGTACAGGTTGAACTAGATGGCTCCTAAAGCCTTTTTCAACTTTGAGATTCTCTGGGTCACTGCCTATTAATCTTCATATGTATGTTTGTGCTTTTCTTTCTACATAGATGGAGCTCACATGTCTTATAGTCTACTGGTTCCAATTTTTTCCCTTTGCATTATTTCATATGGTTTTCTACTCCTCATTCATATTTATTTATCTTAATGGCATTGTGACATTCTATATTACATTGATGTACCATTTTTAAAAGATACTCCCTAATTATTAGAAACTTCTCTTTAGGCATGTGCCTAATTCCTTAATAATGCCAATTTTATTATTTAATCAATAGCATTTATTAAGTACCAGGCACTATGTTAGAACCTATGATACAAAGACAAAAATAAAGGTCTTTGACTTCAGAGAATTTACATTTTATCAGAAGTAACATGTGCACATATAAGGGTATGTAAGTTAAACACAAAATAAATAGAAGGTAATTTTTGGTAGGGGAAGGCACTAGCACCTGGTAATCAGGAAAAGCCTTATGTAGAAGGTAGCACTTAAGCTGAGCTTTGAGAGAAACTAGTGATTCTAAGAGGCAGAAGTGAGGACAGGACATTAAAGGCACAGGGCACAGTCTATGTGAGATGACGTACATAAGGAACTGTAACATGGTCAATTTTGTTATATTATAGATTTCATGAAGGGAAATACTGTATCTTACGGCTGGAAAGGAAAGTTGGATCCTGGTGGTAAAGGATTTTAGGTACCAATGAGAGAAGTCTGTATTTGATTTGGAACAGGGATTCTTAATTTGGCATGTGGGGACTCGGTTTTTGAATATTTTGCTAACTGTATTTCAATAAAATTAGTTTTCTTTGTAATCCTAGTATTTTATGCACTTAAAACATTCTTCTGAGAAGGGGTCCATAGGCTTCACCTGATTGCCAAAGGGGTCTATTACACAAAAAAAGTTAAGAAGCTTTGTGATAAAGGTAACAATGAACTACTAGAATTAATTTATAGGTGGGAGGGGAAGATGTGAAATGGTTAGGCCTACACTTTAGGAACATCACTTTAGCAGTCCTATGAAGGGTGGATAGGAGAGGGCAGAGGTTTGAGGCAGAGAGGCCAACTGTCAATAACAGCTTATCAGTTACTCCCTCTGTATCCTTATCAATTTTCTTAGGGGTGAAAGCTGTCTTCAAGTATTTGAATCACTACCCTCTCCAAGCTCTGTTTCTGACTCCCTGGACTTCATCACTATGCCCCAGCTGCCTTCTCATCTTAGAAGTTTCCTTATACCCTGTGGCCTTCTCACCCTGGAAAATCACTACCGTGGTAGTCCCCTTCTCCTACTGGTGAGTTCTTGGAACCTCATTTTTTTTTATTTTTTGTTTGTTTTTTGGTGAGGCAATCGGGATTAAGTGACTTGCCCAGGGTCATACAGCTAGTAAGTGTCAAGTGTCTTAGGCCAAATTTGAACTCAGGTCCTCCTGACTCCAAGGCCAGAGCTCTATCCACTGTGCCACCTAGCTGCCCCTTGGAACTCCATTTTAAAGAAGGGCTGAGGCCAGCCATGCTTCATTCCTCTCCTGGTTCTGCTTCTGACTCTCCAGATTTCATCATCATGTTCCCATGTGAGTACCCCTGTCCTGACTTATTAGGTCCCTTTTATGAACCGTCTTCCTCCATTAAGAGCGTAAGCTTCTTGATGGCAAGGACTGTCTACATTTTTGCTTAGCAGTGCCTAGCACATTGATTTGACTCGTCAAGTGGAAGAAGGATCGGACCTTTTCTGCTTGGTTAAGAAGGAAAGAAAAAACAATAGGGGAAATTTGGAGAGGTAAATTCTAGCTCGAAAGAAAAATTTCCTCACAATTAGCAAGCCTATTATAGTAGTGCAGGAAAGAGATGACAGTTTGAACCAGAGTAGTGCCTGTTTGAGGAAAGAAAATGAGAGAGATGTATGAGATGTTGTGGAAATAAAATCAATAAACAAGACTTGGCAAATGAGTAAAAGTAATATTTTCTAAGTCTTGTAGTGTACCCCCATATTGCTCTCCAAAAATATTTCACCAGAAATATGCATGAGAGTACTCTTTTTTCTACATCTTGCTAGCATTAAATTTTGCTGCTTTTAGTGGTTTTTGCTAATGTGATGGATAAGAAGCGGTACTTCACTTTTTTTACACTGGTTCTTTTGACTATTAGTGAGCTTGAATGTTTTTTCAGATCACTATTTACAATTTGTTTTTTCTTTTTTAAATTGTCTGTTCATATACTTTGACCACTTATTTACCAGGGGGGCTAGATGGTACTCTTCATTATTATGGGTGCCCTTTTAAATTTTAGATATTTAAGCTTTTACATGTTTTATTTGCCACAAATTATTTTTCTGAATCTGATTTTTATTGTTTTCTGTTATTAAAAAGCTGTTTTTATGTAATTCATCTAACTTCTCCCAAACATAAGTTATATCTGTAATAGATAAAAATCTGTTCTTTATAACAGACGTATATATGTACGTGTATAAATGTATATATAGATGTGTGTATGTATATGTATATATGTGTGTGTATGTATATATGTATATTTCCATACACATTCCATTTTCTTCCATCTTTCCATAATCCATATTTATTAAGGTATATGGGGTGAGAAAGTGACAAGAACTGCATGGATGGTCTGATGGATGAGGAATGTATCTAAATTTATCTTCTACCACATTGGCAACCCCTTTTCTCAGCTATATATTTACTAACAGGTTATTCCTTTTTTCCTGATTTCTATTTTCTAAAGATTTATTAAACACTCACCATTTGATTTTATTTCTGGGATATTTCTTTTTCCACTAATTAGCCATCCCCCCCTCCCTGAACAACAGCAAGTTTTGATTACGATTGTGTCCTGGAATTTTTTTTCAAGTGTGGAAAGTCCACCTTTATTATTATTATTTTTTACCTTCTCTATATTCTTACCTGCTTGGTTTTTCTTTTCTTTCTTCTTTTTTTTAAAGCATTTTATTGATGCCTTTTTTTTACATCAGTCATTTCTTACCCTTCTCTAGATTAAACCTTTTGAAAAAAAATGTTAAGCAAAAATATCTTGATACAGAAATTGTATTGTCAGTTTATACAAACGCTGTTCTACTAGTTCCCCACATCTCTATCGTGAGGGAAGAAGTACTTTTCTTTAGGATCTTCACTGGTTTTTCTGTTACTCAGAGTTTAACATCTTTTTAGTGATCTTTTCATTTAGATGATTGTGGTCACCGTATATGTATTCTCTTGGTTCTGTTCTGTACTAATGCATACAAATCTTCCTTGGTTGCTCTGAATTCCCTGTCACTGCAATTTTGTAAAGCACAATAATATTCCATTAACAGCTTGGTTTTTTATGAACACTTAATTGTAACTTTTATAATTCTATAAAGAAGTCTGTTCAGTTTTATTGGTATCATATTCTATTTGTTTATTAATGTGAACTATATTGTCATTCTTACCTATTTTTCTGGTTCAACTATGAACAATGAAAGTTCTCTAATTACTTAGACCTTTTTTTTGGTCAAAAAGTTTTAGGTTTCCTTTATAAAGGTCAAGTTAATTACCAAATATTTAATGTTCTAGGTTGCAAACTGAGTTTCTTTAAAAACAAACAATATTTTATTAGTCTGATGTGGTAGCATGTAAAAGCACAAATGATTTTTCATTTTACAAGCTACAACCCTGAGGAACTTGTTTTTTTTTTCTTTTTTGAAAACAGTGGATTTTCTAAGTAATCTATTATGCCAATGTACAATTTTAGACCTCTATTTTTCCTAACATTATGATCACTAGCATTTCTAACACTATGTCAAATCAATATGGTAACTTCTATTTGAACAAAGACACCCTTGTTTTATGCTTGATTTTAGTGGGAATTAATCAGTTCAATCACCATTTTGTCTGTTTCAAGCAGATTCTTTTTATTGTGTCGAAGGAAAGTCATTCTGTTCTTTTAAAATTATCAATGAATGTTTGATTTTTATTTTTCTGAGTTTTCTTTTAAATATAATAGAACAATATATAGCATGGGCGCAGAGGTTATCAAACTTAGTTGGCTTACCACCCCCTTTAAAAAAAATTATTCAGTGCCCCTCTAAGGTTAGGTTAGGTTAACCCTTATTTTTATTCAATGCCCCTCAACTGTACCTGAAGCTACTACTGTCCCCTTCTCCCCTCACTGTTCCTGTGCTCCCCTTGGGGGCGGCATGGCCTACTTTGGGAACCTATGGTAGTGGAAGGAGCACTGGGTTTGGAATCACAAGACCTGGGTTTGAATCCCAGGTCAGCCACATATTACCTACCTGTGTGACCTTGAGAAAGTCACTTGAAAGATTTATGCCTCAACTTTCTCATTTGTAAAATGAAGGAGTTGGATATTAAAATGGCCTTATATATCTCATACAAATCTCTCTTAGGCATGGCATATAATTTTTATGTACTATATTATTCTCTTAGCTGATCTTTTTTTTTAATAGCAGCAGTGCCTCTTTATTTACTAGACAAATTTTCTCAAATTTCTTTTTCAATTGTTTTTGCAGGTTTAAAAAACAATGGATTTATCTGCTTTGTAAAGGGTATTAGGTAGTAGCCTTCTATATTTCTCTATGTTTATGAATAATCTACTTATTAAAGGAATTATTTAGTCTTTAAATGTTTGGGAAAAAATTACCTCTAGTACTTTGGATTAAGTACTTTGTATGTAAGGGAATTCACTGATACCTTCACAAAGGTTATGCTATCAAGGTGAAAGCTCTGATAGGATATACAAAGCTTTGGTTTTAGTTCTAACAACAGACCATGCCTACTTTTTAAAGACCAGCCTAACTATAAGAACATATAGGCTCATAACTATCACGTCAACCACTAGGTGCTGAATTCTTTGGCCATGGCAGCCCATAAAAAAAAAAACAGAGAAATAAATGGCCCTCAGTCCTCAGAGTGGAGACCAGCAATAAAGGAGGGCAGAATATTCTGCTAAGGCAGAATAGTGTGGAAACTAACTATAAATATACACATACCTGTTGGTAGTCTAAATGTGAGATTTTGTCTAACAATTAACAACCTGACAGACTACTAAAGGAACTGAATAACATTAATATCACCCCTCTCACAACAAATGAAACCAGGAGATAAAGAAGTTATATCTAAATGGAAAGATGGCTCAGATTCTCCTTGAAGAGGCAAATAAATGAGTCAGCATAATCATGTGCCCAAGGGAACATAGATAATTTATGGGACAAATGGGTATCCTGACTTATAATGCTTATGCTGAGCATAAACAAAAAGACTACCACGAAGACAACTGTAGCTTCTGCACTCACATTTAATGAAGAGAAAAGAGAAATTCTACAAAGAATTTGACAAGATTCTCCAAACCTAAGCAAGAGATACTCTTGACACTTGCTTATGGTAATGCAAAGGTGGACATATAGCAGGTCAGTGGAAAATGTGTTGGATCAAAAACAAAAGAGGCCAAACAGCTGCAGATTATGAAGAATCCTCCTATCCATATATCATAAATAGCTTCTTCAGTACATTAAGATGGAAGGTGCTGGAACATATTAAAGAATATCATTAAAAAATGAAACTAACTATATATCTCAACAGATAAGAAATGACTGGTTAGTAATACTGGATTTATTTCTGAGTCAATCATTGATATGTAGTTAGATAACTGACTAGTTAGAGCAAAGGTCAAAGTCAATACCAAACAAGAAGAAAGGAGGAGAAGGCACTACACATAATTTTAACAAATCTAATATTATAAGTTTAATTAAGATGGTGACACTGAAAATTCAGACAAGGATAAGGTTTAAATCTCTGTTTACCACCACTTCATACAGAAATCTGAATGATGCAAAGCAATCTCTACAGAAAAGATGCCCAAAGATTCTACAGAAAACTTTAGCAGGGAAATATTTGAGTTCCCTGCCAAGAAGAGAAATATTATAGCCAAGGGCAGTGCTAGTTTAGATTTCATTTTCAGAACATTATGAAGGAGAATGGAAAATTATTAGCAATACTGCCTCATAAAATAGCAAAAAGCAGAGTGGAAAACAAGCCTATCAGAGGCATGGGGTAAGACTCAACTAGGCCAAATCACCCTGAGTACATTTACAGACAAAACCAAAAGGACAACAAATACATTACAAATAGAACACACGTTGTCATTTCTACTCAATTACCACAGTGCCTGATGTGCTACATGAATAGGGAGATAATAGCACTTAAGATGAAGTCAGGAAGAGGGAGTCAACCACACAAATACACACAAAAGGACTCGGTGTTGGAGATGGCAATTTTGAAAGTACTGAAGGATCGATTTTCAAGCTATCTCAAGGGAGAAGATATCAAATGGATGGGAAAACAATCATGAATGGCATTATTATGAACAAAAAAAGGTGATGAAGAAAACATCAGCAACCACCAACCTCTATGCCTACTTTCTCCTCTCTATAAAATCTTTATGAGAATAAGCTATGCACATATCAGGGATGGCCTTAATGAAAATATGAGACAGGACACAGGATAATAAGATTACAGATCTGAAGCTGGAATTGATCTTGGAGATCATGTAGCTCAACCCCTTTATTTTACAAATGAAGAAACTGAGTTTCACAGAGCTTAACTGACTTACCCAAGGTCACACAAGTAGTAAGTAAAGAGCTGGGACTTGAAATTAGTTCATATAACTCCCACGATTTTTTCCATTTACACTGTACTGTCTCACCACTGAAGATGACTTTCTACAGGAGAAGACAACTTTAGAGGCACAATGACTGAAGGGTATAGAGAGTGTTTATTGTTTATTTAAAGTATCTTTATTCAGCAGAGCAAAAAGCAACTTTAATGGGTCTTCTCAAACAAAACATCTACCATGGACATGTTAAGATCATAGAAGACTCCTTGATAGGTACAATCCCAGAAATATTTTTATTCAATGACCATATAATTATTTATATCAAGGTAGCATAAAACAAGGAAACATGAGGATGTTCTTCGCAGAACTCAAACTGAAAAGACATTCTCTATGGATGGTAAATTTCTCTGGGCACTCCTATTTGATCCTATTTCATGAAATTGTGCTAATTTCACCAAGCCCCAGCGTATTGCAGAGCTGCTTCAATGAGATCCATAGCCACTCAAAAGAGACAGGTCTAACAACCGTCAGAATAAAAACAAAGCGAATTAGGAATGCCTATTGCCCAGACTATGCAATGCAGCTGATTTGCAGCCTATAGAGTTAATCCATCAGTATGTTAATGTTTTGCAGGTACAGCAAATTGACGATGAGCAGGGCCCAGAATTGAGCAGGAGGAGAAAATCAGGCTAGACTGTATTTGGGAAACGACAATACTTTCAATGACACCAAGAAGAACTCTTTGATACAAAAGCCTATGTAAACAATTTTTAAAAAATTATAAACAACCAAAGAAAATAATCAAATACAAGAAAAGTGGTAAAATCTTACCCCTAAATACTAAGACTTTTAGTATTTAGCAAGGCAGAAACAAATAAAAGAAGAGAAAAGTAAAGAAAACATTTTTCAGCTTTTAAAAACATCAATATTTTCCCAGTGGTTCTTTAATGTTGTAAATCACAGAATAGCATGACCTCACAAGACTAAGGGCAATGGAGAACATAAGTGGGCTACAGCATAATATCAAGAACCACTTTCATTCAAAAAGTGGCATAAAGGCCAACACTAAGAAAATGTGGGACTGGTAAAGATGGTGGCATGGCTGATGGGTAGCTGAGGTACTTACTTATACTCTGATACCCAAGAAATTGCTCACAATGTGAAGGTAAAGATAGTTTGCAATCTATACTAGCACAGGGAATACCATATGGATGAGATCACAAGGAAAAATTTATTGATAATGTCTTATTTCTTCCTCAGAGATTGGAATACTTAAGTTATAAACATCTATTTGTGTTAGTTTTGGTAAGTTATAGTCTTATAAATAATTATCCATTTGATTTGTCTAATGTATTAGCATTATGGTTTTGAGTTATGTAATGCTGACTTCACAGAAATTATAGTTGAGAATCACCCAAAGGACAATAGTAAGTCTAAATAAGTTACAACTCATTACCAACAAAGGATTGCAAGGGAGAAGCAGCTTAAAGGCATAAGGATTGACTTTTCTTAGTCCTCATTCTTGACAGCAAGTTCCTTTTTCCATGTTTGGGACAGTTAGGTGGCACGTTGGAGAGAGTACTGGGCTCAGAGTCAGAAAAATATAAGCCTTAGACATTTACTGTGTGACCCTGGTTAAGTCACTTAACCTCAGCCTCAGTTTCCTCAAATGTAAAATGGGGATGATAGTACCTACCTCACAGGATTGTTGTGAAGGTCAAATGAGAATAATATTTGTAAAAGTACTATGTGCCTAGCACATAGCACTATACAAATGCTTATTCCTTTCTCTTCCCTTCCTGGTTTCCCTTCTACCTGTCAGACCACTCTTTTATCAGTACCCTCATTTGAACATCATCTATGTTCCAGTCTCTATGTGCAAGTACATCCCACATGTACCCTGGAGTTCTCTTCTTTCTCCATAAACTATTCTCTCTTAGTAATTTTATCACTACGAGCACTAATTTATCATTTTTGTGATGACTTCCAAATCTACATATCCAGCTCTTATCTTGCTCCCAAACTCCAACCTCACATCACCAACTAGTGGCCATCTTTCCTATAGGCATCTTAAGTGGTGTCCCTGCCCCCAGGCTCCAACTACCTCCTACCCCTCCATCTATACTTCACACAGCTGCTGGCATTTTTATTTACTTATTTATTTTGGTTAGGCAATGGGGTTAAGTGACTTGCCCAGGGTCATGCAGCTAGTAGGTGTTATGTGTCTAGTGTCTGAGGCCGGATTTGAACTCAGGTCCTCCTGAATCCAGGGCCGGTGCTCTATCCACTGTGCCACCTAGCTGCCCCTCTAGCAGCTGGCATTTTTAAAGCAAGGCCTGACCATCTTCCTAGTCTGATCAAGAAGCTTTACTGGTTTCCTATTTTCTCTAGGATAAAATAGAAGTTTGGTGCTTAGAGCCTTTCATAATCTGGTTCATGTTTCACATTACTCCCCATCATATATTCTGTGTTCAGCCAAATATGCCTATTTGCTATTCCTTGCATACACACCTGTGCCTTTGCAGAGGCTTTCTTCCTGCAAATGTCATGTTCTCCCTTCTCACTTCTGAGTCTCGGAATCCTTAACTTCCTTGAAGGCTCAGCTCAACTGCCACCTTCCAGACTCAGCCATTCCTGATCTTCCCCCTGCCCAGCTGTTCGTTTTCCTCCTTGTTTCCTTGAACTTACTCTGGATTTATTTTATTTATTTGCATGCATGTGTTTCTCCTTGGTAGAACATGGCTCCTTAAATGCAGAGAATATTGTGTTTTTAATCACTATCTCTAGTGCCTAAAGCCTTGTACACTGTAGGTGCTTAATAAATGCTTGTTGAATTATATAGAATAAAAGATGTCATCAGAGACACATGACTGAAAATGGAAGAGGACTGATCATGTAGTAAGAATAAGCAGTTACCAATGGATAAGGAAAATTCTCCATTTATATTCATGAAATGTTAAAAGGAGGAGGAGGAGGAGAGGCAGCATATTTATGAATCCTTACAGAAGATTTATAAGAAAACATGGACAAGAGTCACATAGGATGAGAAGCCAAGAATAAGCCTTGATATTCTGGTGAAAATTGTGTCCAAGTCAATGAGATCACAGATCTAAAGAAATTTATTAGAATATATCTGTACTTAATATTTCCTGGTGATACTGATCTCTTTTGTGTTTGTTTTCTAATCTTGGTGATCATGTTTTCTTTCTTCTTTTAAAAATTACTTTTGTTAGTGGTTTATAAATATTATTAATCTTTTTTAAAATTGAGCTCAATTGTATTTATCATTTCAATTTTTTACTTTATTTCTGCCTTTAACTTTATCATCACCTTTTCTACTTTCCTTTTGGGCTATTTGTTTTCTTTTTTTTCTTTTTAGTCATATACACACACACATATCTATATCTATATATCTGTTAACAACTTACTTAATTCAGATACGTGATTTCTTTGTTAGTCTTTTCATTAGATGTGTCATATTTTGACAACAGAGGAAGAACACTGATAAGCTGGGTGGTGTCTAGAGGAAGGCAATCAGGATGACTGTAGGGTTAAGGTTTATGCCATACAGGGATTAGTTTAAGGAACTGATTGAGATGTTTATTGCAGAGAAGACTAGATTTATGGAGAATATGATAGCTGTCTTCAAGTAAATGAAAGGCTATCACGTGAAAGAGATTAGACTCACTGTACTGACTCCAACTGGGCAGAAAAAGGAGTAATGGGTGGAAGCTGCAAAGAAGAATATTTAAGTTTGATAAAAGGACAACTTTACTAACAGTCAGAGTTATCCAAAAGTGCAATGGACTATTGGTCCTACATGAGGTAGTAGGTCTTCCTTCACCAGAAGTTGCATAGTATATTTTAGATCAATCTCTTAATTTAAATTTATTTATCTATATTTTTATGTTAAAAGTGTTTATTGTAGGCAGTAAATTGATGGGTTTATTTTAATCTGTGGAACTTTTTTTTCTTTTGGAGGCAACTAAGGTTAAAGGATTTGCCCAGGGTCACACAGCTCGCAAGCACATGAGGCTGGATTTAAATTCAGGTCCTCCTGATTCTAGGGCTGTTGCTCTATCCATTGCACCACCTAGCTGCCCCTATGACAAAACTTTTAAAAGGCAATTCACCTGGAATTAGGAGAACTTGAGTTCAAATCTAGGCTGAGACACATAACACTCATTAGCTGTGTGACCCTAGGCAAGTCACTTAATCTCAATTGCCTCTCCCCCCCCCCAAATAGGCAATTCAGGTCATTCAAATATAATATCTAAAATGTTAAAACCAGTTTTATCTTACTGATTTTTTCCTTTTACCTATTGTTTTCCTCAATGTCAAGGGGAAATGTAATTTAACTTACTTTTTCTATCATAACTATTTTATATTAAAGTTAATTAATTAACTTTAACAAAACTCTTGTCCTTTAGAATACTATGGCTGCTTTATAATTCTTTGATATTTTACTTTTTTTTTTAGTTAAAGGCAGGAAGTTTGTTTTGGGGATGACCAAGACGTTTCTTTTTATACTTCTTTTATTATTTTATTCTTCTTTATTTGTTGTTTATAAGTGGCTAGGTGGTACAGCGCAAAGAGTGCTAGACTTAGAACCAAGAAGACTCAGCTCTAGCTCTGTACAAGTCACTTAACTTCTCTATGCCTCAGTTTTCCTGACTGTGAGAATCAAATGAGATAACATGGAAGGTGCTTTGCAAATGTTAATGTGTCATATAAATGTTATTATTATTGCTTGTCAATTACAAATTGCTTTTATATACAAATATGGTTGTTTAATTCTATTTTTTGTTAATTCACAGACACTAATTTGTTTTTATTTCATTTACAAAGGCTTATATATGTATTATATCTAGTGATTTTAACTGTAGGTAATAAAAGTATTAACATATACTATTATTTTTAATATCATCACTGAACTGATTTAGTTCTAATATTAATATTAATAAATATTAATAAATACTTAAATGTCAAAGCATTTTTTTCAATTTGGGTTTCTACTGAAAAACTTATTGGGGATAATTTTTGAATGTTATACTATTCTCTTCAAAATGACATGCTCAAATTTTCTGGAAAAATAACTTTAAAAACTATTATGCCTTTTAGACTTACTGGTGGTTTTAACAGGTAATTTTCTTTGTCTTTCTCAATGCTTAAGATTTCTGTTCTTATAATTCTAAAATTTAACAATTATATTCCCAAGAAATTTGTATTTTGGACCTTTTCACACTGTAGTCTTTTGAACAGTTTCCAATTGTAGCATATTTTCTATTCATTTGCTCTAAGTTTTCTCCAATTGCCATATGTCACAGCATAATTGTTACAGATTTTACGACAATTTTTTGCAAAAAAAAAAAAAGTGGGGAGTGACTATTATGTGAAATATTTTTAAAATTGTGCTGGTGTTAACTTAAAAATCAACTATTACTAAACTGTCTTTGGTGCAAGATTAGGATGCATAGAATATTCGTGAATATATGTTAAAATTTGGAAGATGCAAGTCTCACCATATCACAAGACTTAGTCATGGCCACTTCGCCTGCCTGCCTGTTCCCCTTGTGCTTATGGCTCTTCACTGGGTTGAGCGACAATACCATTAGGCTGCAGCACTCTAAACAAACCAGCAACTCAGCTTTTGGAAATATACTAACAATGCACATGAACTGGCAATGAGCTGAGAGATAAATGACTATCCATATACCACTGGTGAGTATGTTGCTGCTCTGTTTACCTTTTAAGGGGCAGTAGAAACAGAATTATATCATGCAACGATTATGTGATAAAAGGTTATAGACCAATTTCTGGACCTAAAAACAGGGTGTGACAATTATGCGATGAAATGTGGTAGTTCTTTTAATACCATGTTTAATTCTTTTTTCTTGAAAAAAGGAATTCATGGTGATCTAAGGTTTGATCTTTTTGTTTCGTCTTTCAGGTCTTATTTTAGACTGTTCATCCATTAGTTGCTCTTAATCCGTCACATTCTGGGATTTTTCTTTTACTTGAATTTTCTGATTTTTTTCCTTAAGCACATTTATTCTGCTTTTTTATTGTTTCTATTCACATTCTCATTTCTTCTAGGTTACTCTGTATTTTTTATAGTCATTCTTTTATCTCTTCCCATGCCTTTGATTGAATTAGTATTAGTCTTTTTTTTTTCACATCTATGGATGGGATCATTATATCAACAAACCTATTATCAGATTTATTTCTTCCACTCATATTACCTGAAAAAATGCTCCTACTGATGTTTCAATCCATATCATTGAAGAAATTTTATCCCTCGACATTTTATCTGATAATTTCTGTTACCAGCATTTTTACTTAATTTATTCATTGCTCAATAAATTTTATGCTTGTCCTTCCCAGGGTTATCCTTTCATTCCATCCTCTTTCTTGCTACCTTTTCTAACTTATGAAAAAAAGTTTTGAATGAGGGAAATGTAAGACCCAAGCTCCTGATAATTTAAGAACCAATGGTCACTGCTGCAGTAGAAAGGGACATCAAGGAACTACACTGTCAACAAGCTCCTGAACCTTTCCTCTGAAATGAGGAATAAATTACAGAAGTTCCTGCAGTAGATGAAGGTATGATTTTTTTTCTGCTATTTCTTTTGATCTCCATTTAAACTCCCCCTTGCTACTTTCTCTTGTTTTTTCACTGGTTCCTTCTCCCTTCTTCTAAGATTCGGTGATATAGTAGTGCAGGCTGTTGTTATTACCATTCATAAAGGCTACTGGAAACCAATATATTCCTACTTATTTTTTGTTTTTCTACCTCATTAGCTTCAACAACCCATAATAACGAATCAAAGTAACTAAAATCCACTGATGATTGTGGAAAAATAAATTCATTTGCTCCTCCCTTAACCTAACTAGAAGAGTTGCTAACAGTTAACTGACAGACAACATAAAAAAAAAAAAGACAAAAGACAAGAACAGTCCAAAAATGGATAAACAGCTCTTAAATAGAAAAGAGGTACCTGTAGTGGAATAATTTATAAGGTGTTTAAAACAAAAAACCAGAGAGGTCTGTTTTTTGTTTGTTTCTTTTTTTAGGCGATTTAGCCTACTAAAATAATGTATGTATATGGGAAAATATATACAAACTAACTTCTGGTTGCCTGTTTACTACTTAATAAAATCCTTAATGATCAAAGATCAAATATGCTGAGTTAGGAGAAAAATGAAAGAATATGGCCAAATAATTAAAGCTTTTCCTTAATCATGCTGGACCATGATTAACTGTTAAAAATACATTGAAAAAGAAGGCCACCTAAAAACTCTGATCAACACAATGACCAACCACATTTCCACAGGACCCATAAACACTCTTCCCATCACCTACTGAAAGAGAAGTAGGTGATGGATTCAGGGTGCAGACAGAGATATATTTTTTTGGACATACCCAATGTGGGAATTATTTTTGCTTGACTGAGCATATTTGTTAGAAGGACTTTTTTTCTTTTTAATGTGGGAAAGATAAAAAAAATTTTAATTGAAAAAGGTTAAATTTAAGAAAAAAGAGAAAAAGAAGGCCAAACAACAGCAAAAATTACTAATGTAGCCTTTGTTAGAAAATCTTTGGACATCACTCCTTAAACATCTGGACCTTTGCCAAGGCCTAAAAACAAATAACATTAATTCTTTGCTCTACTATCTACATACCTTGGAAGTTGTGCTTTAACTTGTTTTTGACACAGGTTGTGATATCTTTCCACTTTCAGAAATCCCTGATTCAACATTCTCTGGCAGACTAAGTCCATCCGCTTACAAACCTACAAGATGGAGGAAGAATAAAGAAAAACCACATGTTATTAGTTCAGATTCAATACTGGACAAAAAGTTCTCTTGCACTTTTCCAGTCTCCTGTTTAACACTCCCACTAGCTTCCCAGTCTAGTTCTTTATCAATTAAGCAAATCCTCTGCCATATACTCTCTTCATAACACTCCAAATATACTTCCTGTTTGTTTGCAAATAAGATAAAATTAGTTTTTATATCTCAGTGCAATTCACCAAATAGTTAAGTCCCTACTATGTGCTATACTGGAGATACAAAGACAAAAATGAAACAATCCTTGCCCCTCAAGGAACTTACAATTTCTACTGCAATACTCTGAATGTGTCTTTGATGGAATTTTGTGGCATACATAAAATCCTTGTAAAAGGGGAGTAGCTTCTTTATACATGTGGAGACATGGTGACATATAAGTAGTTGCTAAATGCTTTGATTAAAAAGTCCTAAATTTAGTCACAGGTTCTAATAGGATTGAACTAGATCATAAAATCATAGGTTTAGAACTAGAAGTGACCTTAGAGCTCACTGGTCCAAGTCTCTCATTTTAGAGATGAAGAAACTGAGGCAAAGTTTTTTGCCCAGCAACCTGGATAGCAGGATTCAAACTCTGGTCTTCTAACTTCAGGTTCAGTACTTTTCTCATCACGTTGGTCTCTTCCAACTCTAAATACCATGAACTTACGTTTCAGTCTATTCTAAGTCTTATGAGCATAGACATTACATAGAAATTAAAATGACAAAGCTCGGCCCCAAGGAAGACATATGAAAATGTATCTCCCACTCTTTGCACAGATGGCAAACTATGTGAAGATTATATGTCAAACATTATATATATAATGACGGATTTGACTGATGTCTTGATTAGTTTTGCTGAACTTTCCTCTCCCCTCTTTTTTATGTATTTGGAAATGTATGCAATGCAAAAAAAAATCAATAAAAACTTTTAAAATGAAATTTCACATTAAAAATAAGATCTTAATCACTTCTCTTAATCACTATTATTATAATTATCAGGGATATTATTACTAAGGAACACAATTATATATTTACATAGAACTTTAAACTGTTTTTTCTTCTCATCCCTTTGGGGCCCCATAACAACCCTGTGATGAAAGTTGTATAATTATCATTATCAATTTACATGTGAGGAAACTGATGCTCAGAGATTAAGTGGCAAGCCCAGAGTCATAGAGAAAGGACTTAAACTCTGGCCTTCTGACTGACCCCAAGTCCTACCATACTATCAGCTTACATCAGAGCCTTAAGGTTCTGATCAGGCATGGGAGAAAGGTATATTCCAGTTAATTCAGTTTTCTTAACTTAGAAATTACCAGAGATGTCCTTTGTTTCACCCTTTGCTTGGAAAACAATAATTCACATTTACATAATCATTTAAAATTTGTAAACTTCTTTCCTCAAAAGAATCCTGTGAGTTATCATCCTCATTTTGTGGTTAAGGAAACCGAAATTCTGAGAGGTTAACTTATTTGCCTATAGCTGAACATTAGACTAGTAAGTGGCAAAGCCAGTATTCAAACTCAATTTCTCTAGCCAGAAGTCTCAGAGTAATTCAGTAAATTAAGGGAAAAAACTCATTAGAAGGAAAATAGTGAAAAGAAATGATATTATAATAAAGAACATTAGTGACATATCAAACAAGTAGAGATTGGGGCACTGCTCCAGGACAGGTAAATTTGAGTAGGAAATTTCAAGAACTTCAGTCAACCTCTATGCCTAAGGAAGAAGCTAGGGAGATTAAGCAGCTTGATTACTTTGTGGAAGTCCTAAGGGAACACTCAGGCAGCCTAGGAGTAGGAGGGGAGGCATTTCAAGGATCACTATAAATTTATGTTTTCTAATCTCAACTAGATCCTCACTGCCAGGCAATTCTTTTACTCTTTTGCTAACTGGTGAATGCATTTCTCAAAGAGATAATTTCAAATGTCTTCTCAAGTCTCTCACATCCTCCAGTGTTGGATAAGGACCTAGCCATATACTATACTGAGAAAATAGAAGTCATTCCCTCAGAATTCCCTGTCTTTCCCCCTATTCTACATTTCAACCCCCTTGACAACACCTTCCATCCTTTCCTCTCAACAAGGTCAACCTCTCTACCTGTGCTCTTGATCCCATCCCCTCCTAAGCCTTCTCTAGCAGATTGGCCCCTCCCTGAATCATCCCCTTTCCATTAAAAAACAAATGTGGGCAGCTAGGTGGCGCAGTGGAGAGAGCTCCCGGCCGTGGAGTCAGGAGGACCTGAGTTCAAATGTGACCTCAGACACAAAACATTTACTAGTTATGTGACCCTGGGCAAGCCTTACTTAACCCCATTGCCCAACCAAAAAAATCCAAAAAACCAAACCAAAACAAAATAACACAACAAACAACCCTCCTCCCCCTCCACACCCCTTTTTTGTTATTATGGATTTGTCAAACATCAACAAATAGGAAAATTTCCTTACACAAAGAACAGGAAATGAGGACTGTATATAACATTGTGATCCTCTAATATGTACATCCTGTTTTTAAAAAAGTATAAATTAAATTAACTCCTAGATTCTCCTATCTGCCTGACTCCTACAACACTGTCCTGATTGTGTCCCCTTCTCAACTTCCTTTTTGCTCTTCTTTGTATATTTTTAAAATGTTTCACTGACACTTTTTTTAGTCTCACTATCACCATCTGCGATTGCTCTCTATTAACTCCTCTCTCCTCAAAGCACTACCTTGTAGAAAATAAGTACAGTAAAAAGAAAACAAAAAAACAAACAAACCCCAAATCCATACATTGACTGCATCTGAAAACACAAGTCACAGTTTGCACCTTTAGTCCTTGGACGCTCAGTCAAGATATGGGAAGCATGATACAGCATAAGTATTCTGGAGTCATGACTGGTGATTGCATTGATCACAGTTCTTAAGTCTTTCACAACTGTTTTCCATTACAATGTTGTAATCACTGTATAAATTCTGCTTCTGATCATTGTACTCTGCACCGCTTCATAAAGTCTTCTTACATTTCTAGGAAACTGTTCCTTTTATCATTTTTAATGGCACAATAATATTGTTACATTCATATACCATAATGTGTTCAGACATTCCTCACTTCCTCTTAGATATCTGAGGTTTTTTTTCCCTTTTGCCACAAAAAAAGAGCTGTAATAATAATAATAATAATAATAATAATAATAATAATAAACAAAACAAGACCAAAAATGTGGAGTCCTTTCCCTCTTTCTTTGATCTCTTTGGAGCACTGACCTAGTAATAGTGGTATCACTGGGTTAAAAGGTATTCACAGTTTAGTAACTTTTGGGGTATGGTTCCAATCTGCTTTCAAGGGCTAGAGTAATTCACAGCTTCACTAACAATATATTAGTATGCCTATCTTCCTATAATCTCTCCCAAAATTGTCATTTCCCGTTTTTGTCATCTTTGTCAATCTAATGAGTTTGAGGTGGAAACTCAAGAGATGTTTTAATTTGCATTTCTATTACTAGTGATTTGGAACAATTTTTTCAAATGATTATTGATAATTTGCTTTTCTTCTCTTTAGAACTGCCTATTCATATCTCTTGACTACTGATCTAATGGGGATAGCTCATTTTTATATATTTTATCAATTCCTTATATATTTTAAATATCAGACCTATGAGAGACAGCTAAGCTACTTTCATTTTCCACAACAGACCTTTGTCAGAAAAATTTGCTGCAAGAAAATTTTCCCAGTTCACTGTTTCTCTTCTAACTGCATTGTGTTTGTGCAAAAATTTGTGAATAAAATCATCCATTTTATCTCTTCTGATCATTTCCATCCCTTGTTTGGTCAGGAGTTCTCCTATCCATGGTAGTGAAAGGGATCGCCTTCCTTGTTTCCGAAATTTGTTTTGATATAACTTTTTCTATTTAGGTTGTGCATCCATTTGGAGTTTATTATGGCATATTGAGTCAGATGTTAGCCTAAAAATAATTTCTGCCAGACTGCTTTCCAATTTTCTCAACATTTTTTGTCAAATCATGAGTCCTTACCATAGTAGCTGTAATTCTTAGATTTACCTAACACTGCTACTATGTTTGATTGCTTCTGAGTCTCTTTCTGTATAATATTCTTCAGTCTCTCCCTAGCTATTGGATTCTTCCATCCTGCCTACAAACTCAGATCTTCCTCTTTAAAAAAACAAAACAAACCACCTCACTGTTTTGTCCTATACCTTTATTTCTTTTCTCAGCCAAACCACTAGGAAAAGCTATCTACCTCTCCTCTCCTCTCACTGACTACTTAAATCCTTGCAATCTGGCTTCTGACCTTACCGCTCAACTCTAAAATTACAAGTGATCACCTAATGACCAAATCCAATGGCCTTTCTCAGTCCTAGACCTTCTGAACCTATCTGCAACATTTGGCAATACTGACCATCATGCTGGGCACTCTCTTCTCCCTGGGTTTTTGTGACTCTCTCTCTCCCTTGTTCTCTCCTCCATGTCTGTCTGACTATGCCTTTACAGTCTCTATTGCTTGATCATTGTCCATGTCTCATCCCCTGTCTCTGTCCTGGGATCTCTCCACTTCCCTCTCTATGCTCTCAGTGATTTCATCAGCTCCATTAGTTTAATTATCACTTCTACAGAAATGATTTCCAGGTCTGTGTATCTAGATCCAGTTTCTCTGCAACCAAATAACCAACAGACACCTCAAACTTGGTATGACCAAAACAATTCATAATTCCCCTAAACCTACTCTTCTTTTTAACTCCTCTATTCTTGTCAAGGGTATCACCACCCTTCCAGTTAAGTTCACAATCTAGAAGCCACTGGACTATTCAGTGTACTTTATTCCAATGAGTTGCTAAGTCTTTTAATTCTATCTCCCCTTCTTATCACTTGTAACTTTCAAACTTGCACCTATTCTTTCACCTTACTCATAAAGTCTCCATCCTAGTTAAAGACTTCATGACCCCTCACTTGGTTTTTGCAATATTCAACTAAGTACTTTTGCTGCTTCCATAGTCTCATCATTGTCTCCAATTCATTGTCCATAAAACTGCCAGAGTGATAGTTATTTCTAAAGCACAGGTCTGATCATGTCACTTTTCTGCTCAAGAAATTCCAGTGGCTCCTCTTGTTTTTTGGATGAAATATAAACTCCTCTGTTTGACATTTAAAGCCCTTCACAATATGTTTGAAGCCTTCCTTTCCAGACTTATTATGTGTTACACTCCCTCATGCACTATAAGATTCAGCCAAACTGGACAACAGTTTATAAAAAAATTTACAAAGCACCATGCTAAGTGCTTTACAATTTTCATCTCATTTGATCCTCACAATAACCCTGGGAGATAGGTGCTATTATTATCCTCATTTTACAGATGAGGAAACCGAGGCAAATAGATGTTAAGTGACTTCCCCAGGGTCACAAGGCTACTAAGTATCTAAGGCTGGATTTGAATTCAGGTTTTCTTGACTCCTGCCCTAGAACTCTACCTGCTGGGCCACCAGTTGGCCCAAACACAGAAAACGAACAAACTGTTCATTATACATTACAAGAAGTCTTCCCTTCTCACCTATTTAAAACTCAGCTCAAATGCCCCTCCCAATGAGCCCTTTCCTGACTTCCCTAGCTCTTACTGCACCGCACTCCCTGTGAAACTGCTTCTTGTTTGGTCATTTCAGTCATATCTCACTCTTGATGACCCCATTTGGGATCTTCTTGGCAGAGATACTGCTGTTTCCTTCTCCAGCTCATTTTACAGATAAAGAAACTGAGGCAAACAAGGTTAAATGACTTGCCCAGGGACTCACAACTAGTTTTTGAGGCTGAATTTGAACTCTGGAAGATGAGTCTTTCTGATTTCAGGTCTGGCATTCTATCCACTGAACCACCCAGCTGCTCTCCTTGTGAAATTACCATGCATTTACTTTGTATATATTTTGTCATTATTTACATGAAGATATGTTATTTTGCCCAACATAATATAAACTCCTTGAGAAAAGAGACTATTTCTTTTTTGTCTTAGTATCTTTAGGATTAGGCATAGTTCCTGGCACATAGAAAGCACATGATAAAATGGTTGGTTGATTCAGGGGCCCCTTCCAAATCCTTCTCACAGCCCAGGAGCCAGAGACAGGCTGGGAATCCCACCTCCCACTTTCACAACTGGCCCATAATAGTAGGGGAGGTGGATCCCTTTCAGTTGGGAAGAAGTTGTAGTATCATTCAACACATACTTATTAAGCAACTTACTACAGGGAAAAACAATGTACATACATACAAGTATATGTATATTACATACAAAATGAATACAAAGTAGTTTTGGGAAAAGGGCACTAGAAGCAGAAGGATTAGGAAGGGAGCTCATGAAGAAGGGAAAAGTCTCAGGGGGCTTCCCCCAACCAAGAGGTTTTTTTTTCCCCCTTGAATTTTTCTCCCCCAGAAATTTCATAGCTTGGCAGGTAAGCAGGAGGATCAGGTTGAAAATATCAAAATCACATGAGGGAAGAAAAATACTTCAGCAAAATAAGGGAGTAATGCCAATATAGGTACTTCCTAAATTCCAATGGACTAAAGAGCAAACACAAAGAGATTATAGCCAGTTCAATTCATAACTGTTCTTTCCAAAAGAGTTTGCCTGAAATGGGATGATAAATGTGTGAGGCAGTATGGCACTGGGGAAAATGGCGGGATTTAAATTCAGAGTATCTAAGGATAAATCCCAGTTCTACTATCTGGGGTGAGCCACTTCACTATCTAGGCCTTGACATTATTTCACAGATGAGGGTGTTTGTTCTGAATAACAAGACTAAAGTCTGATTCTCTGGAAGGGCCTGTGTCCCAAACAGTGGGAGGCCAAGTGCCTTTCAACATCCTGGCTTAAAAGTATATTGGCACAGAAGTCAAGAGAAATGCCAGTACCTGCTCTGACACTAACTGGAGGTCTCTATTTCCTCCTCTGCAAAATGAAGGAGTTGAACAAAGTTGGCCCTAATGTCTCATGAGTCCAAATCTGGGTCCTACTTGTTTGCACTTTAGCTCCACTTTCAGTAAGTGTTGAATAAGCCTTCCTTTTTATTGGTGACCTTGGGCAGGACACTTTCCCTCTCTGGAGTCTGTTTTTTTTCTCTGTAAAACCTACGAGCTGGACCAGATGATCCCTAACATCTTTTCTAGCTTTAAAACCACACTTTGAAAGTTTTTTAGGGAGCACAGGAAGGCTGGCTTCAAACCTTGTAGCCCTCTACTCAAAAGCATGTTTGCTACAAAAGTGATCACTCTATGCTCTCCCAATGGTAATCAAACATCTTACATGCCAAGACTGAAGAAACCACTGATAATTCTTAATAACTGGATGGTAAGGTGGGTTTAAACAGGAAGCTACCTAATGGCCCTCCTCTGAGGGTAGTTTCCCCAACAATGAACTTCAAATGTCTTAAGGTTTCTGCTGACTCACCCCCACCATCAGGTGGGTACCTGTCTCTACACCAATTGAGGGTATCTTTCATGCTTTTCACCATGGGTATGGTTCATCCTAGATATAAGAATTCCTAGTTATGGATTATGATTTCAACTTGTTTTTTCTCAGAACAGATTTAATCTGGTCAAATAAATGATAGTAAACATGAACATTTCAGAAGAAGTGTCATGTTGCACCTCTAGCCATACCTGTGAAATACAATAAGTTCACAGAGCAATGAAATATACTAGTCAATAATGAATTGATACCTGATTAATCAGATGAATATTACCAAATGATCTTTTTGTGAGAACAAAATTCTAAGTATGTGAAATAAAAATGAACTTTATTTTGGCTAGTCTGACTTTTAATTTGATCTCCTTTTGTTATTTTACTAATGAAAAAAACTAATATAGCATTTATCAATTACTCAAAAAGCATTTATTCAGCATTTACTATTTGCCAAGCACTATATTAAGAACTGGGTATACAAAGAAAAACAAAAACAGTCCCTACTGTCAAGTAGTTTACATTCTAATGTGACAGAAAATATGTACACACACAGGAGGGGTAAATATAATAAATACATTATACATGTGTCTGTACACATATAAATAAAAACAGACAATAGCAGAAGGTAACCTTATAGAGGAAAACATCAGCAGTTGGATGGATGGGGAAAGGGATCTCATAGAAGGTGCTGCATGAACTGTGTCTTGAAGGAAGCCTGGAATTCTAAGAAGCAGAGGTGGGGAGGGACAGCATTTCAGGCATGGAAGACGGCCAGTGCAGAAACGTAACTGAGTGTTGTGTGTGAAGAATGGCAAGTAGACCAGTATGACTTGACCACAGATTTGATACAGGAGAGTAATGAATAAGAAGATTAGAAAGACAGAAAAGAGCCAGATTATGAAAAAACTGAAATGACAGAGTTGATATTCAATCCTAGGCAATAGGCTACCACTGGAGCCTATCAAATGTGGAAGGGGTGACATAGTCAGACCTGTGCCTTAGGAAAAATTGCTTTGGTAGCTGTGTGAATCATAGTGAAGAGAGACATGAAAGAAGGAGAAAGCCACTGCTTGAATCCAGGGAGAAGTGATGATGGCCTGATGTAGGAGACTGTGTGAATGGAAAGGAACCATACATAAGAGATGTTGTGGAGGCAGGATTAATAAGATTTTGCAGTTGATTTGGATATGCAGTGAGAGTGAATGAGGAACTGAGGATGATATTGAAGCTGTAAACCTGGATAAGGGGAAGGAGCCTTGTCACTCTTGTCAGAAACATAGAGGTCTGGAAGAGGAGAGGGTCTGGGGAGAAAGATAATAAGCTGGTTTTTTAGATGCTGAATCTGAGAAGCTTACAGGACACATAGCTGTAACTGTCCAATAGTGTAGTTGGTGATGCAGAACTGGGGCACACGAGACTAGGGCTGGAATAGAGGTGTGGGAATTATCTGCAGAGAGATCACTGAACCTGTGGGAGCTGATGAGACCACTCAGAGACAATGTATATAAGAGAAAGGGCCCAGAACCCTGGAGGACACTCACAGTTAGTATGTATTACATGAAGATCAAGGAAAGAAAACTGAGAAGAAGCCATCAGACAGGCAGGAGAACTCTAGCACAGTATCATGAAAACCAAGATTTTAAAGAGTATCTAGGGTGAGATGGTAGTCAACTCTGCCAAATGCTGCACAGATGAAAAAGGAATGGACTGTGAAAAGGTCATTAGATTTAGTGATTAAGAGATCACTGGTAACACTGGATAGAATTCAGGTGAGTGACGAGGTCTGAAGCCTTACCCCATCTAAAAGAGAAGAGAGAAAATGGAGGTCCCAAGTACAATTTTTTTTCAAGTCATTTTGCTGAGAAAGGGAGGAGACATATAGGATACCTAACAAAGATGATAGGTTCTATTGAGAGTCTTTTAAGGATGAGGGAGAAGTGAATGTATTTGCAGGCAAAAGGGAAGTAGCTAGTAGTTAGAGACAGACTCATGATCAGAGACAGTGGGGGCAATCTCTTAGAGAAGATGAGAGAGGACAGGAGTAAGGGTTTATGTTGAGGCATTGGCCTTGGCAAGAAGAAGAGTCATCTCTTCATCCAAAAATGGAGTTAAAGAGGAGACAGTGGAGAATGCTGTTAGTGATGTGAGATGAGAAGAGGAGATGGCTCCTCACCTTTCAATAAGTTTTTCCATAAAGTATGAGGTGAGGTCCTCAGCTGAGAGTGGAGGGAGGGGTGCCAGGGAGGCTTGAGGAGAAGTTTGGAAGTCACTGTGGTATACGGGTAGAGAATCAATTAGGGAGGAATATTAGGACTGTTTAGCTGTGGTACAGATCCAAACAAAATTGGATAACAAAATTGTAGTGGACCCAGGAAGCATGGTTTCATGACTTTCTCCAATTCTGTTCAGCAGTCCATAAGGAACAGGTGGGCAAATGGTAGAAAAAAAAAATCAGGATTAAGGTTTAGCAAGGCATAAGCAGTGATAGGATATGGGAACAAAAGATTTAAGAGTACAGGATAGCGTAGAATTGAACTTGTTCTCTAAAGAGTAAAGAGTGGGAAGGAAAACTAATGTAGCCAGAGCAGGGGTGATGGTCTGAGATAGTACTAAATGGTGCAAGTCACAGGAAAGATGAAGAATAGGGTTAAGCATAGTAAGACATACAGAAAGACTGACTGATAAAAGATTATGATCATATAAAAAGGAATTTAGGAGTTCTTGAACATGGATTTCTTTGGGGTGATGGCAGTGAACAAAAGTACAGCCATCCCTTTGCATAGCTGGATGGAGCGGAAAAATACAAGATGGGAGTTTTATAGATTAAGGAACTAGGATGTTTTGGTATTTAAAGGAACATTAACGTGTATGTGGAAGTTCCCTAAGATGAAGGTGGGAACTGTAGGCAGAAAACAGAGACGAAAGTAGTGTCACTAAACTCACTAAGAAAAAAAATAGAATGTCCTGGGAGGTCAATAGATAACAACTATCAGGTTCAGGATCTGGATTAGGTGATAAATTTGGATAGCCTGAACCTCTGAGGAAGAGAAGTTGCTGAGTGATATAGAGAAAATCTGGAATAGCAGTAGAGAGCAAGAAGTATTTTTACTCCCCCAGTGGAACCACTGAATTGGTAGGGTATAATATAAAGCACAACCAGTACTGGAAAGGATAGCCAGGGGTGCAGTGTCATCCTAAGGGAGCCTGCCTCATTAAGTGCCAGAAAATGAAAGGAGAAAGAGAGGAAGAGTTTTAAAATGAAAGGAAATTTGTTCATTATGGAGGGGGGGTTCCAGAAAGTACAGTAGAAAGGGGCAGGTAAATTTAGGGCAGGACATTGGAGGTGGGGGTAGTAAGAAGTGAATAAGAATGAGACTGGACAGCTGGAGGTGTGAGTATGAGAGAGTGTGCGTGTGCGTGTGTGTGTGTGTGTGTGTATGCACGCACGTGTGCAAAAATAATTGTTCTTTTGCAGTCATATTTTTAGTATCACTAGAATGGAGGTGAGAGTATGCTAACCACTGGGAAATGAGTTCAGGTGGAGTATCAGTGGCTAGGGAGAGATCCTGTCCCGCCTTGTGGCAAGTGGTATTGCTGTGTCCTTCGGGTTGTCAGGTAAGTCAAAGCACGGAAAGTATAAGTTATGCTGGTATATTAGCAAGCATCTGGAAGCTGAAGCAGAATGCAGTGAATTCTGAGGAGGCCCACCTGAGGCAAGCAAGAAAGTGCTGGAGATTTTGGAAGCACAGCAAAGTGGCATGGTATGTCCAGGAAGCTTGGCCAGGAGATAGGAGTTGCTGAGCTCTTAGACCCTGACCCTTCAGTCTGCAGGAACTGAGCCTGGACTCTTCCTGGAGGAATTGTAGCCTGCGCCACCCCCAAACACACAGCTAGGAGGCAGGAGGTAACGTATTCAAGCATGTCTAGAAGGTGTCATATCCTAGGGCACAAGTGCTCAAAGGTAACTTCCTCAAGGGAAACAAAAGCTTTGGGGTATGCTGGGAACCTGATGAGGGATGAAGAGGTGATGTATCCACAGGCTTCCAGTCTATTCATGATTTCAGGCTTTGATTGACTACTATATTTTGCTCTTTTTTCCTTCTCTAAGTAATCTCTAAATATAAAAATACCTCCATTCTCATGTACTAGGTCATCTCTCCAAATCATTTAAATTGCACCTGTCTTTCTGACAAAGCTAGATAAATAAATCATTTTTAAAATTTTTCATAATTTCTAAATTCATTTAAAAAATATGGTAGGCATCTTTGAATCACTCTTAGTTCTGAAGGAATCTTCTAAATAAGGCAGGGGTAGTCTAATTGTAAATACCATGGTCTGAACAAAACCCCATGGATTATAGTCCTATCTAGAACTGCTGAGGGGGCGGGGGGTTGGAGGAAAGGAGAAAAGACAGAAGAGGGGAAACAGGAACTCCCCCTGAAAAGTTGCTTTATGGTACAACTAAGAACACTTCATTGGATAATATGATATAAACTTATGATACATTACTTGCACTACTTTCTCAGGTGCAGAAAAATTCTATGTCTATAAACAATAAATAATTCACCAATGAAGAAATTTCATTATAGCAAAAATTTTCTTCATAAATCAAGATTAAAGGTAATAGAATATTTTTACAGCAAAAATGTATAATTTGGATTCTGTAACCTAAGGAATAAATGTAGAGATACCCCAGGCTAACACTTTGGAGTCAACTTCAATTAATTTCTCTTCTTTGCTACCCACATTCAATCTACCATTTCCCAATTCTTTCAAAAAAGCATTCTAGATAGAGCTGCTTCTGATATGTCTACAATCACACCACCTTAGTCCAGGTAGTGATCATATTTCATTCCTTGATTACATTTATTCCAGGTAGTAACATTATCTCGTACCTAGTTTACAATAGCAATCTCACTCTCCTTAATCTCCCCTCCTAAACAGTAGAAAAACAAATTTCTCTATGTTCTCTCCTTCTGCTGGAGAATTTACAGTAACTCCTCTGTAAAATTTACAACTAACTTCCACCCAGTTGGTCAAGCTCATTCTATGTTGTTTACATTTTTCAAAGATTAGAATGAGAATCATTTTATCATTGAAAAGAGCAGTATGTACTTCTCTTACCTAAGTGCCGTTGACACTGGCACTGAAAATACTAGGAAAAAAGTATGGGATTAGGAGTTAGGAGTCCTGGATTCTAGTCCTGATTCTATCACTCACTAGCCTGTGGCTGAACAAGTCAAATGAATAAGCATTTATTTACTGCTTACTAGGTGGCCAGACACTATGCAAATTGCAAGGTGTGAATGCTTGTATTTGATATAATTCATGCAAAAAAGGACCAGCTGTAGAAGCACTATCCATTAATACTGTAAATAAGCATAACATGGAGAATGTCTGTTGCATATATATATACTGTTGGCACACAAATAATGCTATTAGTAAGACCCTTCACTAAAATTGTACCCAGATACTTTATTGTGCAGTGCAAGTGGCCCTGGATTCTCAAAAGAGCACAAACTGTTAGATCTTTCCAAGCTAGAAAGGCTTCAAGTACGGACTTTCTGTTGAACTGCACTGAATGTGGTCAAAACCATTTCCTATAGAAGTTCAGATACTGACCCAAACTCACAAGAAGCAAGAAGTCTGAACTTCAAAAATTTTCAAATTCTTCTATTACATGAATATACTTGAATAGTATCTTTACTACAGAATTAAAGTTCTTGAAGACCACAATTGAAATGTGGGACCGATCTAATTACGATTACTCAACTTCAAAGAAAATAATTTTTATAACAGCAAAGTACAGTCAACCTTCAAATATCCAAGTTTCTAACAGCGTGCCATTCATATGGCGGGCACATGTATGCACGCATGTGCACGCACATATACACACACAACCTGTTGAATGTAATTATCTATAGCAATTTGAAATCTGCTATCCATATATTGTCTTAACTGGATTTTAGGCCACCAATAGTCCAAGACAAGAATGGAACAAAGTGTCAAGCTGTCTACATTTTTCAAAGCCAAACATCAATTATCTTTATATTTCCCAATGCTTTGTGCTATGCCTGTTCATTCCTCCATATACAAAAACAAAAAAGACTACCTTAAAAAATGGAGGTCTAGGATATTTCTATGAAATAAACTTTCCACATGTGCTACACTCTTAAATTGGTCAAAGCATGGTACATTTGATCCAAGATTACAGATTCAAAACTAGTTTCTATCTTTTCTATGGCCACGGGCCTCAGTCAATTGTTTCAAAAATGGATGACCAATCACTGTTTAGTTCCAGGTTGGACTACATTGATTCCACGGTCACTTTTAACTAAGAGATGCTATGTAGCCCTTATAGCCCTGTTCTGTCCCCCATCCCAAGAGAACTGGGCAGCACAAAATCTATTAGCTCCATTAGAAAAGCAATTCAAAGCACATGTCCTACTGATAATGGGTCATCCAAAAAATGTGTATAAGACAAATAACATTAAATGCACTGAGAGTAGGAAGGTGGGGGGAAAAGAAATACTATTCAAACGAATACTATGAGGAACACTTCGAATACGTTTAAAGAAGGGATAGCTATATGACAGTAAACAAAATGTTTGCATAGCCAAGATTTCCAAGGACCAGGTGCAGTTAATGAATCAACATCCATCAACAAACAGTTATTCAGTGTTTATTATGTACAGAACACTAAGCTAGGAAAGGTACAAAGATCAAATAAAGTAGTAACAGTCTTTGTGGTATTTATAACTTTGTACAGTAGTAAAGATTCACAAGCAATTGTAATACAAATATTATCTCAAGTGAGACTATGTGCGTGGCACACTGTAGATGCACATGGTAGGACAGTGGCTGGCATGTAGAAGGTGCTTAATAAATACTTGTTTCTCTATCCCTTACAAAAAGATACATGCAAGAAACAAAAGAGAGGTTCAAACAAGTGCTATTTGAGGTTCAAAGGGAGGAAGAATTGTTACTGATGGGAATAAGGGAGAGAGAAAAGAGAGCTTTTGAACTGAGTCTTAAAGGAAGGTTCCAATTTCAAATAAAGAGGCAGGAGAGGGAATTTCAGGCAAAACAATTGCATGGATAGTGACATATGGGAGACAGGGGCTACTCCAGTTTGGCATACTTGGAATAGTATGAGATAAGGCTCAAAAAGCATTATGGGAGGCTCTGAATGACAATTTAAATAGTTTAGTATTTATTTAGTACATGACAAGAAGCCTATGTATTGTTTTCAGCAAAGGAGAGTGATGTGTTAGGATATGTCCATAAGGAACATTAATCTGGCAGCAGGATATGTTGCAGAGGAAAACAGAACTGGGAAGTGTACAACTGTGGTTGAAGTGTTAGGTAACGAGGGCCAGTACTTGGGTATTGGCACTGGGAATACAGATAAGAAGGACTTGAGAGATGTAGAGAGAAAATCAACAGGACTTGACAATGACTGGAGGTCCATCTGAGGGAAGGGGTAAAATCAACAGTTATAAAAAAGTTTCAAACATATGCAACTGGATGAATGGTGGTATCATTGACAGAGTCAAGTAAGAAGAAAAACAAGTTTTTGGGGAAACATGTTTAGTTTTGGTCACTGGGGATTTTGAGTTACTAATGGCACGTCCACATGATGATTTCATATAGAGTCTGAGACATGTACGAAATTTAGATGAAAAGTCAAAGGTAGAGACACCTGGAAAGCAATGAGAGTGAATAGGGCATATAAAGAAGACTAAGTACAAATCTGGGGAATACCAAGATTAAAGGAGCAGGGAAGAGCTAGTGGAGACAGAATGGTTACAGATATAGTAGGAGAACCAGGAAGAAGCATACTGTCCAAAATTCAAGGGAAAAAGAAAATATCTGGGGAAATGGTTGTTCAATAGACTCAAAACTTGCCAAGAGTGCAAAGGGATGAAGGATAAAAAGGGAGGGAAAAAATGCTTTTGGATCTGGCAATGTGCTGGTCGTTGCTGACATTTGAGAGAATGGTTTCAGCAGAGTGAGGGTGGTGGAGGAGCAATACAGTATCTAGTATAAACAGCTTTTTCCAAGAAGGTTGGTATTCAAAGGGAAAGAGGTGGGATGGTAGCTTGATAGATCAGAAGAGCTAAGGAAATGCTTTTTAAGGATTAGGGAATCATAAACATGTAATAGACAGATAAGAAACCAGAAAGGGAGAGACTGAATATATGTGAAAAAACATGATTACTAAAGCAAGATTCCAGAGGAGGGGAGAACAAGCACACAAATACAACAAAATCCCAAGATAACTAAAGAGTCTTGATAATTTTTTGGAATTCACTGCATAAAGAGTCAAATCTCAGTAATCCATGGTATGGAGGAACAAAGAAAAGTCCGTCAACTTGTTAAATTATACAAATAATGCAAAAACCTCATTTTAGCAATTTCAACCTCTTCTATCAGATCTTCTAAAGAATACAGACGAATAATGATTTGAATGTGACCCCTATGACCTATATCTGATTACCACCTAATTAGGGTGCTGTAGTAAAATTTCTAAAAAATGGCAAAAGAAGAAAGAGGCCATAATAACCCATAAAAGACAGTTAAACTGACAAAACAATAATTATAAGGAAGCTATTCAAAACAGGTGAAATATTACATACTTTAAATAGTCAGACTTAATTCCTCTCAAAACCCCCTAGTTTACAATACAAGGAAACTTATGTACTAACATATATAATGAATTTTTTATCTTTTGCAAACTAAGCTTATTGTATAAATTGTTACTTTAGCTTCAAAGGCAAATAAAGCCTACCACCAACTAGGTGTATTTTCCTGCCGATTTCCACAAAAAGGAAGAGATAATAATCAAGGCAGTGCTGACATCTACTGGCAAGAAAAAACCTCCTTTGAAAATGGTATGGGATCATGGACTACACTAGAGGCTCCAAAGTAAAGGCCTATACAATTCACCTCAACTTCCTCACAAAAGATAAACAACATGAACACTATGTCATATTTTATATATATGAATAAGAATGTGCACTGTGAAGATCTGGGGGAAAAAAACACTTCTGCAGAAAGATGAGAGAAAATGGATTTAGAATTTTAAGGGATGGGGGGAAGGGAGAATCCTTATATGCAGACCTGCATATTAATGCCGGAAATAAAGACTAAACTTACCAATTAAAAAATTAAGAGAGTATGAGTCTATAGGTTTTATAGCAGACTGCTCATTTCCAGTGATTATGAGATGTTTTAATATTAACCTCAAAACAAACTTTTTCCCTTCTAAAGAAAAGCTATCTTAAAATCATTCTAAACTTTAAAAATTCCTCCCCTTCACCCCCCCACCCCAACTGAAAATTGACAGCAATACAAATTTGCAAAGCCACTGGCCAAAAGTACTGTAATGTCCGTTTTCAGAAATCACAAAAATTCATGATCTCAGGCAAGAATTCCTATTTTGGGAGGAAAATAAGGAATATTTAAATATTATAAATTTACAGTGACATTTACTTCAAATACAAGGACAACCTACTTTAAAAATTATTCTAATGTTGAAGAATTTTGAATCATGCAGAGACTGGCACAGCTTGATAATTGTGCTGACTAGAAACCTGGCTATCATTTCAAATTAGTATTTCTTCTGTAACTTCATGAGCTTTCTTCCTCAAATTGTTATGATTTCCATAAAGACAAAATTCTAATAGATATACAACTTAATCTATTCTGTCTCTGCAAAAGAAAAAGCACTATGCACACTCAAGTGTGATGTCTTTGTCTTCTTGAAAACAGGCTGCAGTTTTAGCTTCTACTCATATGTGGTTTTTTTAAACCACACATCAAAATGCCCACCTTCTTTAATCTTTTCCTTATCCCATTCAAAGAGAAAATCACTGAAAAGAAGCAAAACATGAGTGAACTGAATCACTGTCAAACCTCGAGCCTTGCCCCTTTGGGTGAAGTCAAGTTCTAATGACAGATTCTATTTATGAAACTCATGGACAAAGCTAGACACAATCACGGGATATAAAAGATTCTAAAGCCAGAGGGGCAGAAGTAAATTACTCTAGTTAGAAGATATTGCAAGGGAGAGCAAGATAGACAAACGGCAAGTTGCTTGGGGGCGAGGAGAAAGCGTCAAGGGTGACAGCAGATGTCTCAAAGCCTGTTTTCCAGGGATGTTTTTATGGGTCAAGAGGGCACTGGGTGCTGGAGTAAGAAAACAGACTCAAGCTGCTCAGAGTCGTGTCTTAACCCTTTCACAAGGTTCTTGGGAAATGACAGAGGCGGTTTAACCCACTCTCGCTAGAGTACTGTGATACTCCAGGATAGGGAGTTGAGGTGGGAAACAATACCTCACATTCTAGTAAGATGAAGCCAGCCAATCCCAGTATCTCTTTTTAACAAGCAACCTTAGAGAGGGTGGATGAAAATGAGGGCACTGATGTTCAAGCCTCGACCCCCTGACGTGGTGGGGACCAGACTGCAGGAGTGTGGGCTGCAGACGACTGGGTCTCCCCTTAGCGATGCTCTTGCCGTGGGCTGGGGGAGGGGGGTAAGGAGAATGTCCCTGAAGCACCGCGGCCGTCCAGGAGGGGCTCGCCAGCTCCCCAGGTAGGGGTGGGCCCAGAGTAGAGGGGAGGGGAGGGGGGAGCCGGACACGCCCCTCCCTCCCCTCTCTCCCCTCTCTCCGTGGTTGGACGCTGGGCCGGGGGTGTGTGGGGGGTTGGAGTCCCTCCCCCATTGCCTGCCCCGCGGAGGCGAGGCCGGGGTTGGGGGAGGGAGCTGGGGAGGGAGATGGGGGGAGGGCGAGCGGGGGGGGAGGGGAGAGCCTCACCAGGCGGAGCTGGCTGATCTCGTCGTAGGACATGAAGCTGAGGATGTTCTCGATGGCCACGATGGGCAGCGCTACCAGCGTGTTGTTGTGAGGCAGCTGGTCCAAGGCCAGGGACGGGGAGGCCGGCGACTGGGGTCCCAGCAGTGCTGGCTGCGGCGGGGGCAGCGGCGACAGTCGTTGGGACGCCCCCGCGGCCAGGGAAGAGCCGCCGCCGCAGCTGCCACCGCCTCCTTCCTCCGCCATCCACTCCTCCGTCACCGCCGCCATCTTGGGGGGAGGGCTTGATGCCTTCCCCCTGCTGCAAGGGGAAAAGGGACACTTCCTCTACGTCACTTCCTCCTCCTCTTCCCTCTTCTCCTTCTCCTCCGAGGGTGGGGGCGCACTGCAGCGAGAGACCGGAGCCCAGAAGGGGGGGGTTCCCCGAGAAGGCGAGGTCACGTTGGGTGGGTGGGGCACCTTCTGGGATGGGTCTGAGCTACTCCCTTCGTCTGACAAGGCGAGGACCCGCCCGGAGAAAAGGAGCCGTGTGCCCTAGTTCGCCAGCACTGTGAGGGGCAGAGCCAGGATTTGAACCTGCATCGTCTGCCTCCAGCTTCAGTTCAGTTCAAAACAATTGTTTGTGTGCCAAGCACTGCACTAAGCCCTGGGGACACAAAAAGAACCAAAAGACAGTCCCTGCCCTCGAGGAGCTTATAATCTAATGGAGGAAGACAACTTGCACATAAATGTGTACAAAGCAACTATATACAGGATAAATTGGAAATAATATAAAGCACCGGAATTAAGCGGGCCTGGGAAAGACTTCCTGGGGAAGGTGGGGTGTTAGCTGGGACTTGAAGCCAGAGAGGTCAGCAGTCAGAGAAGATCTAGGAGAACATTCCATGCATGGAGGACATTAAATTGTAAGGCCACTCATTCATGCAACAAACATTTATTCAGTGGCCTATTATGTTTGAGAGACTGTGTGTGGAATAGCGGAGAAGGGCCGGGCATTAGAGTCAGGAAGACCTGGGTTCAAGTTCTGTCTGACCTCCTAGCTGTATCCATGGGCAAGTCACCTACTCTCTCACAATCACCCAGGTGATGTCTTAAGGTTAATTGTAGGAGAGATGGGGTGGTGAGAATGGATTTCCTAGTATATGTGCCACTTACGCTCTGGCAAAACACCTCTTGATTAAAATGTCTCTCTTCTCTGGGGATGCTATCTCCCTCATACCCTGCCCCACCCCACCCCCTTTGCCTTCTCCCAGTAAGCATACTCAGAATAGCAAATGTCTGTGGATAACTGTTTAGAAAGACAAAGTAAATTCTTAAAACAAAGAGAGGCAAATAGATTCCCCTACAAGAGGAAAAAGCTTCAGGGTCCCATGAGGGAGCCCAAGGAGGGAAAGAAGAATCAGAATTACCACTTTGGTGTCTGTGGTGTTGGTAGTGGAGTATTGCAGTTACATATGGTCTGACAATCTTCTTGACTATTTGATTTACACAGCCTTTCTCTCAGATCCTTGGACCCACTCCCTGAGGAGACTGCCTTACCTCTATTTCTGCTTTGCTTGCTTCTTGGGGCTTTCCCTTCTCTAGCTCCATACATCTATTATACATCTCATTAGGAAATGGGTTCCTTAAAACTTGCTTCTGCCTAAAAGCACTAGAACTGATTGACTCTTGAATTGGATCATCTCTTAAGGGTCACCTAGGGGCATGGCTAATCATCATTTGTCCATTGATATTACCCTCTAATTCACTCCAGGGACTTAAGTAATCCTCTAATAAAAAGATGTCTTGAAGTGGCCACCTAGTTAAAGTTAGTTTAATATTTCATTATTAGCTCCTTTTTATTTTGTTAGGTCTTAGGCTTTTAAATATTAACTCTTTTAACTCTCCCTACTCCCTAGCAAATCATTTGGGATACATTTGGATATATTTGTATATAGTACTAAATCCTGCATAGCTCTGGTGAGTGAAGATCCAAATGACATGCAGGACATTTCACATGTACATGTCATGGTAGTACATTCATTTCCATAAGCAAATACATATGATCAGTAAAACAAAGCAATATAACAATAACATCAGTAAGTCTACATAATAACAGAATATGCATAAATAATAGTACATATAATCAAATATGAAAGCAGAAAAATTTTTCATGGATAAGAGGCGAATTATCTAAGGTATGTAAATATGCAGTAATTACCATGTTCATCAATGAACATATTCAATTACATGCAAGACGTATTTTTCGTAGTTAAACACTATTGCCATCTGGTTTCAATTATCTCTATACAGATGACTCAGATTTCCAGACTCATATGTTCAGCTGCCTATTAGACATCCTGACCTAAATGTCCCCTAGACATTCTTAAACTCAACAGGTCCAAAGCTGAACTCATTATCTTTACACACACACACTCTCTACTTCCCAACTTCTCTTTTCCTGTCAAGGGTGCCACCATCTTCCTAGTTAGCCAGGCTCCCAACCTTGGTGTCATCCTCTGTTCCTCACTGTCTCTCATCTCCCTCAATCAGTTGTCAAATCCTGTTGTTTTGACTTTAGTAGCGTTTCCTGTCTACATCTCTTCTCTCCTCTTATACTTCAGCCATTCTACTGCAGGTCCTCATCACCTCATGCCTAAACTATTGCAATAGCTTGCTGGTTGGTCTCCCAGCTTCAAGTCTCTCCTCATTCCAATGCATCTTCCACTCAACTCAAATTGTTCTTAAAATCCTCTGTTTGGCTTTAAAGCCCTTCATAACCTAGCCTCTTCTACCTTTCCAGTCTTCTTACACCTTACACTGTGATCCAGTGACCTGGCTTCTTTGCTGTTCCTTACACAAGACACTCCATCTTCTGACTACTTGAATTTTTACTGGCCATCCCTTGTTGCTAGATTTCTCTTCCTCTTCATTTTTGTCTCCAAGCTTCCCTGGTTTAGTTCAAGTCTCAGCCAAAAGTCCATATGCTTCAAGAAGCCTTTCTTAGTCTTCTCTTCCCAGTGCCCTCCCTCTGAAACTACCCTCCAATTTATCTTGTATCTTATTTGTATATAGTTGTTTTCATGTTATGCCTTCCATTAGACTGAGCTCCTTGAGAGCAGACACTGTTTTTGTTTTGTTTTGTGCCTATTTGTACCCACAGTGCTTTGGGGCAGCTAGGAGGTGCAGTGACTAGAGGGCTGGGCCTGGAGTCAGAAGTCATCTTTTCTGAGTTCAAATCTGGCCTCAGACACTTGTTAGCTGTGTGACCCTGGGCAAATCCTGTTTGCCTCAGTTCCTCATCAGTAAAATGAGCTGAAGAAGTAAATGGCAAACCACTCCAGTATCTTTGTCAAGAAAACCTCAAATGGGAGGCAGCTAGGTGGCACAGTGGATAGAGCACTGGCCTTGGATTCAGAGGGATCTGAGTTCAAATCCAGCCTATCCTAAAAAAAAAAGAGAAAAAGGAAAACCTCAAATGGGGTCACAAAGAGTCAGACACGACTGAAATCAAATGAACAACAGCAAAAATCTTCAGTGCTTAGCACAGTGGCTAGAACAGGCCTGTACAACTTGTAGCCCTCGGGCCAAAGGATTTCGAGCTGCCTGGGGAAAATGCTGAGGACGTAAAAGAAAGTAAAGATATAACAAATGCTTTGTTCGTGCCCCACTTAACGCGCCTTCCACTAGTCACTGCTGTGGCCATCATGTAACTTGGCAGGTGGGTTGCCATTGTGCATTTGCTCCTGTTTGTCACGTGACCCAAGGCAACCAACCATCAGTCTGTCTCTAGACTTAGAGGAGCGAGAATTGTATCTTTTCACTGTGTTTTCAGTCATTACTGGTATTGTACAGAGACAAAGTGAACGCAGCCATGCACAGCACAGCTGACCCCTGCTATGCTGTGAGCAGCAACAATACAAGGGTTTCTTCCCCTCCAAGTTACCTGAGTGTCTGGCACTTTCTCCAAGATCAGACACTTGGTTCAGTATTTCTTTGTATGTGAGCAGTTGCCTTGGAGATTTTTTGTTTCTAACATTAAAGTTTTTGGGGTGACTTTGTGAAAGGAATGATGAAAAGAAATGGAAGATCCAAGCAGAATATAGAGAGTTTAATCTGGAGTGGACAAATAGATACTTGTTTACTTACACAAGGACAAAATATTGTGCCTTGTTTGCCGAGAAGTAATAGCTGTTCTGAAGGAACACAGTCTTCGTCGCCATTTCGAATCAAAACATCCTGACTTAAGCAAAATGAACACCAGTGAAAAACAAATTAAAGTGCCCAAATTGTGGAATATATTTATTCCATATATGATGGATGGCCCTGGGAAGTAGTGGGGGGGAGAGGAGTATTAAATATATTATAATATATTAAATATATCACAATCCCTATTCCTTGTACTGTACTTCTGTTCCTGTCACAGAACTCTGGTTCTGTACCCAAGAGTAATCACAACCCCCAAAAAGACTTGAGACCGTGACTATTCCCATAGGACCCAAGAACACCTATACTGTCCCAAGAAATGCCAACTATGAGAACAGTAACTCAAGACCTAAAAATGATTATGTCATGGTCCAGCCCATTTGTGGTTTTTATATATATAAGACCTACCGTTGGTCCAGCACATTAAGCCCTCCTTCTTAGGAGGAGCGGCTTCCACCTGCAGGTGTCATCTTCCTCATTTTGAAATTAATTAAACTTCTGTGTATGTCCTGACACACCTGTCTATGGCCTGCTCTGTTTTGGTTCTGGCCATCCATAGGTTTGGGACCAGTTCTGGTCTAGTTGACATGACCATTTAAAATACCTGTAGATAGTATAAAATACCTGAGAGTATACCTGCCAAAAAGACCCAGGAACTGAATGAACAGAATTATAAAATACTTTATGCAAATAGAGTCAGATTAAATAATTGAAGAAATACTAGTTGTTCATGGGTAGGCAAAGCCAATATAGTAAAAATGACAATTTTACCTAATTAATCTATTTCTTCAATGCCATCTTAATTAAATTACTTTAAAAAATTTCACTGAGTTAGAAAAAATAATAACAAAATTCATTTGGAAGAACAAAAGTTCAAGAATTTCAAAGATACTAATGAAAAAACAAATGTAAAGGAAGGAGATTCAGCAATACCAGACCTTAAACTATAAGGCAGTAAATATCAAAAATATCTGGTACTGGCTAAGAAATAGTAAAGTAGATCAGTAGAACTGAGTAGACATACAGTACACAGTAGTAAAGGTCTATAGTAATTTTGGGTTTGACAAATGTAAAAATTTAAGTATTTGGGATAAGAATTCATTATTTGGTTAAAAATTATTGGGAAAGCTGGAAAGCAAGTTTGACAGAAGTTAGGCATAGACCAGTATCTTAAACAACACACCAAGATAAAGGCAAAATGGATACATGACCTAGATATAAAGGGAGATATCACAGGAAAATAGAAGAACATGGAACATATTACCTATCAGTCTCATGAATAGGAGAATAATATATGAAGAAATAAGAGATAGAGAGTATTATGAGGTATAAAATGGATAATTTTGATCATGTTAAATTAAAAAGTTGTACAAATAAAACCAATGTAGACAAGATTAGAAAGAAAGCAGAAAATTGGGGGGAAATTTTCATAGACAATCCCTCAGATAAAGATTTCATTTCTCAAATATATAAAGAACTTTGTCAAATTTATAAGAATACAAATCATTCTCCAATTGATATTTATCAAAGGACATGAACAGGCAGTTTTTTGATGAAGAAATGAAAATTATATACAGTCACATGAAAAAATGCTACAAATCATTATTGTCTAGAGAAATGCAAATGAAAACGACTTTGAGATATCGTCTTACACTTATCAGACAGGCTAAAATGATAGATGCTTTTCAATTGGGGAATGGCTAAATAAATTTTGGTGTATGATTATGATGGAATACTACTTTGATATAAGAAATGATGAGCTGGTTGATTTTAGAAAAACATGAAATGACGTGAACCTATGAAATAAAGATGCTCTCCACCTTCAGAGAAAGAACTGACAAATAGAAGTATGTATAGTATGGTCTTACATATATGTATATGTGTGTATATGTATATATGTATGCAAATAGATATAAATGTATAAATGTGTATGTATTCATGTTTAATTGTAGCCTTCTCTAGGGGAAGTGCAGCTTTTTTTAGGGAAGGAGGGAGAATAAAATAAAATAAAATAATGCTCAGCAGAGAATAAAATAAAATTTGGAAGGAAGCACAGAAAAGCTGGGTAGCTTTGAAAACAATGTGTAATATTTATTACATAGGTTTTTAAAAAAGTAAACCATTTGAAATAGTAATTTATTGTTTTATATTGAATCCTCTATGTTCTGCTGTGTACATGGGAATTTCTTTCCTTTTTTCCTTTTGTATTTGTTTAAAATGAATCTTTAAAAAGACTGTATAGGGCATGCCATGTGTCCATTCATTGTCCATTGTCTAACACTCAGTCTGTGAGTCCTCTTCAGGCTGATAAAGTGTAGGTCTAGACTCCTCAATTCTAGTCAAAACTAATGTCTCTGAATGGTATGTTTTTAGAGTCTCAGTCACAGTCAAAATGGATCCTGGAAGTCTATATACTGAGAAATCCCTCTTCCAAGATACTTTAGCAACCATGAAAGTCTTCTGATTCCTAATTGGATGTGCCTGTGCACTCTTTATTGACTTGTTAGTAACCATCAAAATATGGCATATGTTCTATAAGCTACCAAAGATATGTACTATGTACTAATGTTATTTTTGAGTCGTTTCAGTCATGTTCTACTCTGTTTGACCCCATTTGAGGTTTTCTTGGAAAAGATACTGGAGTGGTTTACTATTTCCTTCTCCAATTCATTTTAGAGACGAGGAAAATGAGGCAAACAGGATAAAGTGACCGGCCCAGGGTCACACAGCTAATACGTGTCTGAGGCTGGATTTGAACTTAGATCTTCCTGTTCCAATCTGGTATTCTATCCGCTGTACCACCTGGCTTTCCCCAGCTTTACTATGTACTAGCGCGTATGTACTATCACCTGCTAAAGGTAGAAAGTTGATACAGACAGGCTCCTAAAATTTACTAGTGCTTATATCCTCTATGTATAATTGGGCAGCACTTTATTTTTCATGTCAGAGCAAGTCTTGCACTTCTTAGTGATATTTGAATCCTGGACCATTACAATCTGTCCTTTAGCAGCTCTAGCCGGCTCTCTTATCTTATGCCCTATATCCAAAGCCTCCTTAAAAAGCCTTTACAGCCACAGGGTAGTATCCTGAGGGAAATACCAACTGCTTCCTGACGCATGCTTGTGATCTGCACAATATGCATTCTTCATCCACTTTGTGTTTCTAGTAGGATTCATGAGGTTCAACTCTTTTGAGCAGTTCTGAATATAACTGAAAATTTTAAAAGTTGTAGGTAAATTGGAGCAGCTAAGTAGCATAGCGGAAAGAGCACTGGGAGTCAGGAACACATCTTCATGAGTTCAAATCCAGCCTCAGACACTGACGAGCTGTGTGACCCTGGGCAAGGCACTATTCACCCTGTTTGCCTCAGTTTCCTCATCTGTAAAATAAGCTGGAGAAGGAAATGACAAACCACAAACAATAGGTAAATCAAATTTCTGTAAACAGAATCATGCTTTATGTGAACCAGTGGAGTTCTCTGTACGGAGTCTCTTGGAGAATACTTTTGTAGGGTGAATAAATCACACCTTAATTTCTCTATTTTGTAAATTCAGATTCTTATATCTAATATTGAGTTAGTTAAAAATTGGGAGTGGACAGCATGACGAGGATCTAAGACATCTCCAGAGGCCTCGGGATGGAAAATGCTGTCCACATCCAAAGAAAGAACTATGGAAGTTGAATCGCTCTCACTTCTTTTTACCTTCTGTTGAGTTTTGTTTCCTCTTTCTGATGGTTCCTCCTATTGGTTTTAATTTTTACTTGCAACTTCACTAATGTGAAAATATGTTTCATGGGTATGGAAATATAAAGTCTATATCAGATTGTGCGGCAGTCTTGGGGAGGGTGGCGGGGAAGGAAGGGGGAGAAAAATTTTCAACTCAAAAGCGTATGGAAGTGATTGTTGATAAATCAAAATAAATTAATAAAATTTAAAAAATAAAATAAAATTTCAACTCAGATCTTACTAACTCCAAGTCTAGTATTCTGCGTATTATACCACATTGCCTTTTCTTATTGTGTTATTGATGAAGAAATGGAGTCAGGTTTTGAATAATGCTGTCAAATCAAAGGACACTGATCATTCAGAGATGATAAAAAAAAAATGGGAGTGGAAATTCCCTTGAATGAGTGCTGTTTTATCTTTAGCCCTTCAGAAAGAAACATTTTACATTAGTTAGCGTCTATGCTGCTCTAAACAATGTAATATAACTTCAAAAAAACCCAAACAATTTGAATAACTTCCTACAATTCAATCTCTTCAGCTGTTCTGTCTTTGTGTTCTAGGCTAAAAGGATTTGGGCTTTCTACTTCTCAAAGAGATCAGAATTTAATTTTCCCTTCACCAGAATGTTTCAAAAGACACTTTCTTTCAACAGTTGAAGCCAATATTTATTTTGGAAATGGTTGACAAAACAAAATTTGCAGTTTTAGCAGTTCTGGGTTCTCGACAATATTTGTCTTGTCAACCAGCTTGAGCTCCCCTCACCTGAGAAAGACCTAAAACCTGGATTGGCCAATCAGGAAAAAAGATATTTTTGGCCCATTCTGAGCTTAATGTATCATAATGCTTTGTGTGCTCTGGCATAACAGACATGCTTTGCTTTGCTCTGAGTGAACCCAAGTTCTCCTGCTGGACTTTGTTGACTGGGAACATTCTTCTACCAAGAACCTAGCCCACCAGACATTTTCCTTATCTTAAGTTCTATAATTCTCTTTTGTTAGCCTCTATCTTGGGTAGCAGCCTCTTTCTTTACATCTGTTTATGAGCACTGTTATGTTTGTGAGAGATGATCTCTCAAAAGTGAAGCCTCGTCATCAATAGTTCTTGTTGATATTTCTTGATTGTTGCTTTCAAAACCCTCCCATGCTCATACCCTGTTTTTTTTTTAAATGCTTAGCAGAAAGAATAGCCCTGCCCCCAACCTGAACTGCTTGCTTTTTGAAAAGCTTCCTGCCTTTTCTTGTCTCTGGGATAAGGGGGAAGGGGATTAGGGAGGGGAAATTGCAGTAAATTTCGGTTTCCTAGGAATTGCCTAACTCATGGGAATTTGGCCCTAAACCCCCTCCTGATCACCACCCCACTACTACATCAGCATTAGGTTTACTAAATAAGGACATGTATGTTTGGATTGGCTATACACTGCTTCCTTGTTCTTTGTCTTTGAATTTTCATGCTTAAGAATGTAAGCCCGCCTCCCCAGCCAATGGGAATAAGGGATAGTGGTAGGTGGAGGTTTGTTTGCGTTAAGGTATATAATCTCATTTTGCTTTTTGCGCCTTGCCTCTCTCCTCCTGGAAGTGTACCAGGGGAGCAGACGTCGTTTTTCGCCAGATTGTAATAAAAAGTAACCTTTGCTTCCACCTTGAGAAGTCTCTGAGTTTAATTGATTTAGAGTCGCTGTACCACACATGTTACATTATGTCGTGTTATGTTTCTGATAGAAGAAACATAGACATCCTAGAACTACAATTTCAATTGACACTTTGACATCTCTCTTATAGTCTTACAAAACTATCGCATTAAGAATTTTCTTTCTCGTAGTATAGTTAAATATATGGGAACTGTAATTTTGACTGATATAGGCATCCTAAGTCAGGAAGAGGGGGAAGCTTATTGACTTTGCTTTGAGGGTATAAATGTTCCTACAAATGATTCCTTCAGAGAGATCAGAATTAGTCTGACCTCCCATGCATGCATGATTCTCTGGCTTAATGAGAATAAATAAACATGTTATAGCACTTGTACAACCTGATTCTGTTTGTTCTTTTGATCAAACCTTTGGTAAGGTGAACCCCCTTCTGCCTGTTCTTGAACAAACCTTTGGTAAGGGGGGAACCCCATTCTGTTGGTTTTTGAGCAAGTCTTTGGTTAAGGGGGAAACTGATTCTGTTTGTTTCTTTGGACCAAACCTTTGGTATATGATTGTCAGTTTCTATCTCCTGACTTCCGTCAAGTCATAGTCAAAGTCCCACCTTCTTCAAGAAGCCTTTCTAGCTTCTTCTTAGTGCTAGTTGATAAGGTGTAGAGGTTAGGGGTGCTGGAACTCCAAGATCACAATACATGGGTCTGTCTGAAAGAATTCAAGCCTTCTTTCAGCCAAAGACAAGGTTTATTAAAGATCCGTCATATTGCCAGACTCTATAGGAATCTAAGAGTACGAAAGTATTGGCTAGATTCTAAGAATCTGAGCAATGGCTATTTTAGGAATCTTAGCACCTTAATGGAGACAAGATGGACCTGATATACAGAAAGACTGTGGGAGGGATCTACGAGTGGCCAAGTGGTTTGGGGTGACTGGAGGAGGTGTCTAAGGAAGATATGAATGGGAGTGGCTAGTAAACTGGGGTGAACAGGACTCCTGCGACCTGGACAATGGAGCCTAGCTAGGATTAAGTGTGGGAAATGGCCATAGGGAGGGCTAGGCTAGGTTAAGGGTAACAGAATCAAGAGATTGGGTGTAGCCACAAAGAAAGGCCAGTTGATGGGATTATAACCTTAGGCAAACACCAGAGATTTGGCCAAGTGGGAAAGTCCAGGGTTTTTCCTTTTTGGGGTTTAGCTCCCATCCTCATCACAGTGACTTCCCAATGAGATTATTTCCAAGCTATCCTATGTGTCTTGAATATACAAAGTGTTTGCACGATGTCTCCTCTGTTAAAATGTGAACTCCTTGAAGGGAGTGACAATTTTGCCTATACAAATATCTCCAGCACTTAGCACAGTACCTGGCAGGTGGTAAGTGCTTAATAAATACTTGTTAACTGCCTTCCATTTCTCTGTCAAGAGGAAGAAAATATGTTCCATCCTCTGAGACCAAGATTGGTAATAACCATCAATCCATTTGACTGTCTTTCTGTGTTTTCATTTATAATATTAACAGTCATTGTATGTATTGTTCTACTGTTTTTGCTTACTTCACTCTGCATCAGTTTGTACAGATTTTCCCATGCTTCTCTGAAATCTTCATTTTCTTTATGGCACAATAATATACCGTGTTAATGTACCACAATGTGTTCAACCATCCCCCAGTTGATGGTTATCCACTTTCTTGTTAGCACAAAAGGTACTATTGAGAATATAGGGATAGGCATAATAGAAGGTAGAGTGTGCCCCCACCTTTTTGGGGTATGAGAGAGCCTTTTATACTTTGGTTCTTGATATATCTTTTCAGTGAATATCTTTATGTAAAAGCAAATTGATGTTAATTGGTTAAATTGATAGTAGAGAGTATAGGTTAGGAATATAATTGTAGCACCTTGCTACATTTGTGTGCCAAGTACCCAGTATATAGTAGTTGCTTAATAAATGCTTGTTGAATAAAATAATCTCATGTAAAAATATACAACATATTAAAAGTCATCTTTTTAATCCCCATATATCTCAAATAATGAGAAGCAATATGGTGGAAAATAGAACAAGCAAACCTCTGATACATACTGTGTGACCCTGGACAAGTCACTTATCCTCCCCCTTATCCTCCATGCTCTAGGCAACTCTCTAAGGCTATAAATTGCAGAGAAGGTGCTGAACTGCACTGGTAGTGATGCGGTTTAGAGGTTTAAGGGTGCTGGGACCCCAAAATCATGACACATGGGTCCTGTCTGAAAGAATTCAACCCAAGCCTTCTTTGAGCCAAAGACAAGGTTTATTAGAACACTGTCATATTGGGCAGACTCTTAAGGAGTCTCAACATGAGTAAGCAGTGCCCAGGTTATAAGAATCTGAGCATCTTAAGGGAGACAAGGTGGACTTTATATACAGAAAGCCTGTAGGAGGGATCTGGGAGTGGCCAAGTAGTTTGGGGGAGACTGGAGGAGGGGACTAAGGAGATCTGGATGGGCCTAGCTAGGATTAAGTGTGGGAAATGGCCAGGGGCCGTAGGGAGGTAAGACAATGGAGGGGAGATTGGGTGTAGCCACAGTGAAAGGCCAATTGATGGGATTATAGCCTCAGGCTAATGCCAGAGATTTGGCCAAGTGGGAAAGTCCAGGGTTTTTCCTTCTGGGGCCCAGATCCCAACCTCATCAGTAGGAGTTTCCTATTACCAATGAAATAGCAGGTCTAGTTCTTATCCCTATATTTGAAAGTATATTTTCTTCTCTATGTTTAAAAATTTATGCTATACAACAATGATGAGATTCAGATTGAATGGTCAATGAGAAGCCCATTATCTCAAGTATCACTTAAAGCCACTTTAGGAGACAATGAGATTCAAGTAGGCTGGTCAAGCAAATACTGAAACTCACTGGGCCCCTTGGCTCTGGGGTGAACAGTGGAATAGATAATGCCCTAAACTCCCTGATCACCTTATCATCCTGCCCACAGCAGATTTTACTCTATAAGAATCCCTAGTCTCTTCTGGCTAGTGGGCATCTTCCTTAATGGGATGGTATCCCCCTTAAGTGAGGGTCTCCCTTGAAGGACACTCCCCCTTTAAGCTGGGGTCTCCCTTCAGCTGTGTTTCCCTTCAGGCATGAAGGAACCTGCTTGGTGTGTTGTGTTGTATTGTGTTACTCCAATAAATGCTTTTACTTGATTTGGAGACAGCCTGTATGAATTCTTTCAAGCCGATCTTGCACCCCAACATTTTAAGGTGCCCTTGAACCTCAACAACAAGATTTTAAAAACAATTGAAATGATCAAAGAACAAAATGGTTTCTGTATCACTTCAGTTAGAAAACTAGGGAAGTGACATGGTTTAAACCAGGGTTGGGGAACCTGAAGTCTTGAGGCCACAGGTTCCCCACCCCTAGAAAGGGACTGATGATATCTATATATGGTTTTAGGTCCTCCAAGAAAGGAGGCTAGCATTTTACTTCATCTTACTCCACTTCAAGTATTTGGCCTAGTACAGACACCAAACATTTAACAATCCCAGAACAAAGCAATTACTAGGGCCCTGTTTCATGTCCTTAGGCTTCCAAAAATTATTTTGAATGCCTCTTCCATCATCATAATATAATGACTTCATTTACAAAGTCACTGGAATCCTAACAAGTCATTAGTATTCAAATAGGCCAGTGATTCTTCATCAATGATACAGCTAAGTAGAGCATAATGTTTCCCAGCTTTGTTTCTGAATTTAGTGTTCAAGGATTTAGGTTTCGTTGTGAGAGCAGACTTAAAAGCATTATGTTTCAAAATGAGAAAAAACTAGAGTGATCAAATGGCTGGAACCTAATGCTTTCCAATATCCTAATATTTAAGCAATGGGACAAGAGAAAGGTTCGTGCACTTTGAGAAGCAACCAGAGTAGCTGCAATTTATTGCCAATCCAAAGCAATAAGCGTTTATCATGTGCCTGTTGAGGTTTAGGGGTGCTGGAACCCCAAACTCACAACACATGGATCCTGCCCGAAACAATTTGACCCAAGCCTTTTTTCAGCCAAAGACAAGGTTTATTAGAACATCCCACATATTGGGCAGACTCTTAAGAAGTCTGAACATTAGTGAGCTATTGGCTAGATTTTAAGAATCTGAGCACTTTAATGGAGACAAGATGAACCTTATATACAGAAAGACTATTCGAGGGATTTAGGAGTAGCCAAGTAGTGGGGGTGGGAAGGAATGTGAGGTAAAAGTATGCTGGGGACCTGGACCACTGTGGCCAAGGGAGAATGGAGCCCAGATAGGATTAATGGTGGGAAGTGGCCTGGAGCCATAGAGAGTTAAGACTATGGAGGGCTAGGCTAGGTTAAGGGTAACAGAATTGGGAGATTGGGTGTAGCCACAATGAAAGGCCAGGATTATAGCTTCAGGTGAATGCCAATTTGGCCACGTGGGAAAGTCCAGGGTTTTTCCTTTTTAGGATCTAGATCCCATCCTCATCATGCCTACTATGTGCAAGGCACTGTGTTAGGTGCTAGGGAAAAACAATTCCTACCCTAGAGGAGTTTCTGCTACATGCAAGAATTTACTTAAGTAAGAGGAAAATGAAAAATATGAGAATATACAGAGCAGAGATTCTTAATCTGGGGTCTATGACCTTGGTTTTAAAAAACATTTTGATAGTTATATTTCAAAATAATCTGATACTTTTATCCTATCTATTTTATGCATTAAAAAACATTATTTAGACAAGGGGTCCATAGTTTCATTGATTGCCAAAAGGGTCCATGACACAAAAAAGGCTAAGTACCTTGGATAAGGGCAGAAGATCCTGCAATCTGAGTTATGAGAAATGAGAGAGGAAAAGGGGACTATAGGCCATAGGCCTCTGGTAATTATTGCTTATATGAAACACATGTAAAAAACAAGATGATGGATTTGGTCTTTAAATACCAGGCAGTGCTGATAGCCATTCATTAGGCAGAGTTGCTCTTACCCAGAATGTTTGCATATGTCCTACTGAGCAGGAGCGCTAAATGCTACATTCCCTAAGGTTACCAGAGAGTCAGGAAGTGAAGAGGTCTCGAGGTTTTGGGGTGCTGCTGGAACCCCAAGATCATGGTACCAGGCCCTGCCTGAAAGAATTCAACTCAAATCTTCTTCAGCCAGAAAAAAAGTTTATTAGTGATAAAACACATAGGCCAGGTGACGCCCTTAAGGATGGGCGGGCATGAGAAGGTCTCAGCCTGTTGGGCCTGAGATTCTCAGCCCCGAATGAGGGCCAGGGTAGATCTTGGGAAAATGGTCTGGGTGAGAATTCCCGGAGATTGGAATGTCTAAGAGATTGAATAGACAATGGGAATAGATAATGAAGGAATTGAAAGGAATCTGAATGAGATTAAAAGGTAGGCTAAGGCTTTCAAAGGCAGATGAGGGGCTGGGGCCTGTAGACAAGGGGAGCCAGATTCCCTTTGGGGCAAGGGGCGAAGACCTGGGCTTGGGCCACACCCCATCAGAAGCATCTTCTCTTGTGGTCTAGTTGTGCTGGGAACCCCAAAATTCAAGGACAAAAGGCCGGGGTCTGCCAAGCCTTCTTTCAGTCAGAGATAAGGTTTATTGTGTATCCAATAGAAATGGGTAGGATTTTAAGAATGTGTGAATTTTGACAAGCAGGCCAGATTTTAAGAATCTGCAATGGGGGTAAGATGCACTCTTTTATATAGAAAGATGGTGGGAAGATCTTGATGTGATCAAGGAATGGCCAATAACCTGGGGTGACAGTTAACAGAGAAAGGGTCTAGATGGCATTAAGGGTGGGGGAAATAGCCTGGGGTGGGGCCAGGTGCAGATAATGAGGGCCACAATGAAAGGGCATTTAAAAAGATTATTGACTGGGAAGGGCCATGTGCCTCAGGTAAATGCCAGAGATCTGGGCCATGTGGGAAAATCCAGGGTCTTTTAGGGGTCCATCATTAGCACTCCATCACTTCCACCTCATTCCTTCCTTCAGGGTTCACCTATTTGTTGTCAAGTAGTATGTGGATTTGCAGATCTGTCCAACTAAGACCAGCTCTGAGCCTCTACTGGAAAAACTTCACCTTCTTGTGAATTTGTGGTAGTTGAGTGAGCAAAGATGTATCCATTTAATGCTTGACTTTCCAGACAAAGAAACAGACAATCTGGAGAAACTTAGATCCTGGGAATCACAGTGCAAGGAATGGAGTTGGAATCCAGGTAGAATTGGAGTCTCAGCTCAGCCTGGAACATGAGACTTGGTCTTGGTTGTCTTGTTACCAGACTTCTTCTGGCCGCAGCTAGCTCCCCATCTTGGACCAGGAAGAGTGAACTAAGGCACCAGCCTTAGCGAGGAGAAGGCTGCTTCTGCCACAGTATCTCCTCAGACCTTGAACCCATCAACTTTCTGCAGTAGCTTCATCTGGACAAGTCACTTAACCTTTTTGTGTCTCTGTTTCCTCAACTACAAAATGGGAATGACAGCACCTACCTTGTAGGATTGTAGTGAGGATCAAATGAGATAATATTTTTAATTTTTTTTTAATTTAAATTTTTTTATTTTTCCCATATGCTTTTGAGTTGAAAATTTTTCTCCCTTTTCCTCCCCCCTACCTTCCCCAAGATGGCACACAATCTGATATAGGCTTTACATTTACATACCCATTAAACATATTTTCACATTAGTGAAGTTGTAAGTAAAAATTAAAACCAATACGAGGAACCATCATAAAGATGAAACAAAACTCAACAGAAGGTAAAAATAAGTGATAGTGATTCGACTTCCATAGTTCTTTCTTTGGATGTGGACAGCATTTTGCACCCTGAGACCTCTGGAAATGTCTTAGATCCTCATAATGCTGAGAAAGGTTCAGTTTAACAATCTTAGTCATTGCATAACGTGGCTGTTATTGTGTACAAAGTCCTCTTGGTTCTGCTCACTTCATTCAGCATCAGACCATATAAGTCTTTCCAGGTTTTTCTGAAGTCAGCCTGTTCATCATTTCTTATAGCACAATAGTATTCCATTACATTCATATACCACAGCTTGCTCAGCCATTCCCCAATTGATGGGCATCCTCTCAATTTCCAATTCTTTGCCACCACAAAAAGAGCTGCTATGTGTATTTTTGTACATGTGTGTCCTTTTCCCATTTGTTTGATGAGATAATATTTTTAAAAAGTGCTTAGCATAGTGCCTGACACACAGTAAGTGCTATATAAATGCTTATTACCTTCCTTTTCCCTTTCTCTACTCATTTCCTATCATCACAATAGCCACATCCCCACCATTCAACCCCACCATTTTAGGGGAGGGGTGGGGAAGAAAGGACAGACAGAAAAAAGAGGGGAACTACAGATTCTTTAATACTAATAATAATAGCCAGTGGCAGCTAGCTGGTACAGTAGATAGAACTCTGGCCTTGGAGACAGGAGGACCTGAGTTCAAATCCAGCCTTAGACACTTGACACTTACTAGCTGTGTAACTCTGGGCAGGTCACTTAACCTCAACTGTGTCACCAAAAAGCAACATGACAATAATAATAATAGCTAACATTTGTATAATGCTTACTATATGCCAGATACTGTATTAAGTACTTTATAATTATTTGCATTAAAAATATTTCTTTAATCATAGAATCATAATGTAGAAAGGGATTTTAGAATTAGTCTAGTCCAAACTTTAAGTTAACCCTGGAATTTCTTCTATGGTCTATTAAAGGTGATCATCTAATCTCTGCCTAAATATATTCAGTAATATGGAGCTTACTATCTTCCAAGGCAGCCCATTCCATTTTCAGAAAACTATTAGAAAGTTCTTTATAGTGAGAAAAATTTGCCCCTCCCCCAACTTTCCATACTTTAACCTTAATTATGTTTTTTTTAGTTACAATGTATATCAAATCTGTTGCTATATAAACTTAGGCAATTTATTTAACTTCTCTGAACTTCAGATGAATTTCTACCTAGTTGAATAAATGGAATTACAGAGTAGGCATTAATGATTGGAATGAGGTCTCTACTGGAGTTTCCCTAGGGATTTGTTCTTTGACCTATACCATTCAACAATTTCTCAATAAAGTCATACAAGCAATACAAAGCTGGGAGGAATAGCTAGCATATGAAATGACAGGATCCAAAAAGGCCTCAACAGTGTAAAATGATGGACAGAGTCAGATAAGTTAGCATTTACTAGAGATAAATATAAAATCCCACTCGGGTTTAAAATGATTCCCCACGCACACCCTTTTTGGTAGGCGAGTAACATTCAATACTAACCTGATTACACGCCTCCAGGCAAAAGTTGAACAACCAGCTCTACAAAAAAAATGCATCATACACTTTTACATTTAATTGCATTATTCATATTTTTGCTGTCATTTTAAGTCTATAAATCAACAAAACAATTAATCAAGCCCAGTGGCAGAAATCTTGTGCCAGATAGAGGAACCAAGCCACCAAAAGGGAAATGAAGGCAGCCTTGCCTGGCAGGTAGTTTGGTCATAAACCCAGGACTGACCAATGCTCAGGGAGCAACTTGGTGAGGTAGAGCCTCTGAGCTGTTGATGTTGAGTTGTTTCTGTCCTGTCCAACTCTCTGTAACCTCATTTGTTGTTGTTGTTTTTTTGGCAAAGATACTGCAGTGGCTTGCCATTTCCTTCTCCAGCTCATTTTACAGATAAGGAAACTGAGGCAAATAGGTTAAGTGACTTGCTGAGGGTCATACAACTAGTAAACCCAGTGCTCTATCCACTGTGCTCCTTAGTTGCCTGTATCATTAGAATACAAGATACTTTTTCCACTAAAGGGGGATATTTTTGTGTTGTTCTCTCCTGGTATCTCCACTGAACTACTCTGCTATGTGCTCTGCTGCCTTCTGCAGAGTTACTCTCTGTTGCCATCTTCAGGTGTTCAGTTGTTGTGTAGCCATTTCCCTGGGAAGGTCAGATTTACTCCTTTTTTTTTTGAGTCTGTAACATAAGGGGTTATTTCAGCTTTTTGTGTTCTAATTCGGGCTGTAGCTAGTGAGAGAAACCATTAAGTACCATGCTTGGCATATAGTAAACAACTGTTGTCTTAATCAACTCCTCTCTCTCCCCACATATCTAATCATTGTCAAATCTTGTCAATTCTACCTCGACAGCATCTCTTACACATCAGTTCTTTCTCTCCACCCACATGACCATCACACCAGCTTAAGGCCCTCATCACTTCTCACCTGAACCATTTCAATAGCTTTCTAATTGGTCTCCTGACTTCATATCTCTCTCTTCTCAAATCCATTCTCTGCATAGCCATCAAAATGATTTTCCTAAAGTACAATTCTGACCATCTCTTCTTTCCTTGTGGCTAGCTACAAAATCTTCCATATTCTCAGGCTCCCAGACTTCATCACTGCAAACTTTCAAATCCTACAAGATTATAGCTGTCCTCTACTACCCTACTTCAATTGATAAATCCTGGAGGCTCTCTGCTACATCTAGGATCAAATATAAACTCTTCTCTTTGGTATGTAAAGTTCTTTACAACTTGGCTCCTTTCTATCTTTCTAGTCTTCTCATACTTTATTCCCTTTCATGTACTCTGTGATCAAGCCACAATTGCCTTCTTGCTATTCCTCACAAAAGCAGTCCATTTCCTCTCTCATGCCTTTGTGCTGGCTGTTCCCCATGACGAAAAAGCCCTTCCTCCCTATCTCCATCTCTTGGAATCCCTTGTTTCCTTTAAGACTCAGTTCAAGGGCAACCTTCTACAGCTGGAAGGATTTCCTACACCCCACCCCCAGCTATGAGTGCTTTCCTATCCAACGTTACTTTGTATGTGTTTTACGTAACTATGTATATGTGTGTGTGTTTCTCCTCCTTAAAATGGAGGCTCCTTGTGAATTGGTTCAGCCATTCTGGAAAACAATTCAAACTGTTGCGCCCCGCCCCTCCCCATCACTAAACTATACATACTCTTTGACCAAGAGGTACCACTGCTAGACATATCCCAAGGAGATCAAAGAAAAATGAAAAGGAACATATGTACAAAAATATTTATAGTGGCTTTTGTGTATGTGTGTGGTAGCAAAGAACTGGAAACTAAGGCACTGCCTATCAATTGGAGAAAGGCTAAACAAATCATGGTAATATGACTGTAATGGAATCATATTGCTCCATAAGAAATGATGAAACAGATAGTTTCAGAGAAAGCTGGGAAGGCTTATATGAACTGATGCAGTGAAATGAGTGGAACGGGTGAATACTTAATACACTATAATGAAAAACAACTTTGAAAAATTTGAGAACTCTGATCAGTACAGTACAATTCCAGAAGACTAAGGAAGCAAGCCATTTACCTCTTGATAAAAAGGTGCTGGACTCAAGATGCATGATAATAATTTACATTTTTTTTCAGTATGGCCAATGTAGGAATTTGATTTGCTTAACTATGTATATTTGTTTTTTCTTTCTCCCAATGATGAGTGATTGGAGGAAGAGATGAGATAGAAACAAACAAACAAAAAGAACAGGGGACATTGGGACAGGATAGCAAAAATAAAGTAATTGGAGCATTTTTTGTGTGTGTACGGAAGAGAACTAAGAATCACACTGAAGCAGAACAGCTTTGAAAGCTATAGATTGAATTACATATGTAATAGGGGTCTTGTAATGGAGCTCCATCCCCAGTGCATGCTCAGCCTGCTCAGCCTGCTGCCAGCTGGTGATCCTGCTTCCAGAAATGCATGATGAAATGTGATGGAAGGGCCTTGCTCCCAAATTTGGAATTTTACCTATTTCTAAAACCAATTCCAGTTTGTAACCAGATAGGGAAGAGATAGGCCGATAGTTGACCACTAAGCTGGAACTGGGATGCATTCAAAACAGCATTAGCTCTGTGCAGGTGATGGGGCAAGGACCAGCTGTAAGGCCTTGTAAAAATCTTATGCCTTTATCTCTCCACTAGGGCTGCTACTATGTGACTTATGAACACGTGGCTCTGCTGTTGTTTCTGTCTCAGTTATGTCTATTCTTCCTTTATTGAGGTAGAGTATTGGAGACAGCTACATTGTGAGATTTGAAAGGGTTGGAACAATGATCTACCAGAAGTCTGGGAGCCTGAGCTCATGAAAGATTTTGTAGCTAGTCACAAGGAAAGCAGTGTTGAGCAACCTGTTTGATTTCACATATATTGAAGACAGACAAGGAGTGACAGAGATTAATTTGTTGACTATGACACATTTGGAAGTGAACTTGATAGGGGCAAATGCTTTTAATTTTTTTCTTTTCTTTTCTTTTTCTATTAATTTATTTTGATTTATCATCGATCACTTCCATATGCTTTTGAGTTTAAAATTTTTCTCTCTCTCCCTTGCCACCACCCTCCCCAAGATGGTGCACAATCTGATATAGGCTATACATATATATTCCTATTAAACGTATTTTCACATTAGTGATGTTGTAAGTAAGAATTAGAACCAATAGGAGGAACCACCAGAAAGAGTAAACAAAACTCAACAGAAGAAAAAAAAATAGCAAATAGTATGCTTCGATCTGCATTCAAACTCCATAGATATTTCTTTGGATGTGGATAGCATTTTCCATCATGAGGCCTTTGGCGCAAATGCTTTTTAAAAACTACATTAAATTTGAGGCCTCTCTTCCCAGGGTTTGAGGTCTTAGTGAGAAGAATGGTCCTCAGGTATTGGGGGAGAAATGTTTTATAACTTCTGTTCTTGCTATATCTTTACATTCAATGTTTCTTTGTAAAAGTTAATTGATTTTAATTTGTTAAGTGAAACTGGGACAGTAGTCCCTGGGGGATTAACACTGGGGAAACACACAGGAATTGAGGGCATTAGAGAAGAATCACTCCAACCCTGCAAGGCTACATTTATGCCCACCCCTGAGGGGAGAGATGTAGCTTTGCTGAGGGACTCAATCCTGTGAGCATGAAGAGTTGGGATGAGAATCCTCAGAGTGTATTTGGGCTGTATTTGTTGAGCATACACAAATTACCTAAAATGGAAGCACCCATGTGGGAGATGGCAGGTGCCAGCTTCAGGGAGAAGTGGGTATATGTAGCCTTTTCCCATTGACTGCATAGTTGGAACAGATTTGCATCTTTAACACTACTGGACAGGGGGGCAGCTAGGTGGCACGATGGATAGAGCTCCAGCCTTGGAGTCGGAAAGACCTGAGTTCAAATCTGGTCTCATACACACAACACATGACACTTATTAGCTGTGTGACCCTGGGCAAGTCACTTAACCCAGATTGCCAAGCAAAAAGAAAATAAAAATTTTAAAAAATATTTAAAAATTAGAAAAAAAACACTACTGGACAGGGACAGTCTCTCTGGCAGCATCTAAGAGGATGAAGGTTCTGCTGAGAAATAGGCTTGAGTTTTGTTCTGTTTTATTTTCTCTTTTGAATTCAAGGCAAAGGTACTGGAGTCTCTGGACCTAGGAGCTTAAGTTGTGTTGACCTTGACACCAGAATTCCAGTCCAGGTGTTGTTGCTAGCCTAGTAGTGAAGTCCTGAGAAGCCAGGGTTCCAGGACTCAAGCCCAAAGAGAGTTTGGGCTTGAAGCTTTGTAGGACCATACTCTCTAAGAACTGAGTTAAGCCATGGACCTGATCCCCCTCTCCAGAGGCTGAGGTGATATATGGAATGGCTATGTGCCACCCCCCCCTTGTATATTTTTTCTTGCTACATCTTTAAATAAGTATTCCTTTGTAAAAGCCAATCTGGCTATTAAGTGGTTAAATAGAACTAAGGTAGAGGGTACTCCTAAAACTGAAGTAATACAATCAGTGAGGGATTGAGCCAATGACAGAAACCAGACACCCTCCCCCAAATATCCTTACTGGTACCAGAGAACCCTGGGAGAGGGGTGAAATATAACATACCTGATCTTCAGGCAGTTGGGGGCCAGGGTAGTCACTGTAACATATAATTAAAAAGAAAAGCAATCTTTACATAATAAAGACCTGCAGTTTCAAGCACAATCCTCTTTCTTCTGCTCTACTATGCGTATAGAATTGCCCATTATGTGTTTAGGAAGTTTAGAATAAAAATAAAAGTTTAAACTCCTTGAGAGCAGGGACTGTTTCACTTTTATCTTTGTAACACTAGCCCAGTGCCTAGATTTAAGTTATGGTCAGATAATTACTCTTAATTTCGATCATACCATTGCTTACCAGTCTGGTTCCCAAAAGTCATCCCACAAACAATACTCTGTCATTTACTAGCTGTGTGATTTGCTTTGAGGAAATTGTTTAATTTCTGAATCTCAGTTTCCTCATCTATAAAATGTAAAATAGTGATAATAACAACAATAGTTGTTAGGAAAGTGCTTTGTAAACTGTAAAGTGTTATATAAATGTGGGTTATCACACATTGTATTTTCAGTGACTCATATACAGTTAGAAATAATACCAGCAACTTTATCTTTGAACATAGAAGATAATATCCAGTATTGATGTTGAAAGGTGCAAAAGGATCTGAAGTAATCTTGGGAATGTTAGTTTTTCAGGCACTTTTATTTGCTCTTCCATTTCTAGTCTCTGAGATCATAAGTGAGAGTTGCTGACATTCCTGGAGTTTGCCAACTATCCCCCCAAATAGTGACCTTCGGAAATTCGGTTCATCATTCTGAGCTTTAGTTTTCTATTCTATGAAAAGAGGCCAAGAATATTTCTCCCTTAATTACCTCCCAAAATTATGCTGAGGATGAATGGAAGTAGACATAAATTTCAGGTGAAAGGGATCACATAAGGCCCAAGTATTACGTTTTTACAAAAATATAATTTTGTTAAGGATTAATACAAGTTAATGATCTAGGGAAAAAAAAAGAATTAAAAAACCCCCCACCCAACATGGTGAAATAATCATTTGTTCTTAGTATTATACAATCCCAGTTGCTTGTCAAGCTTCCACCATTCATGGGTTGTTTTAAGACTAAACTTTAAACTCTGGCAATAAATGGGTTTTGTCATAAAGCCTGACAGATTCTCATAGTGCAGTGGTATGCCTGGAGATATCACCTTCATCTCTGTAGCTACAGAAGAAAAAAATAGTCCAAATGCCTGCAGGCACTTACATAGTCCATCATACTTATTCTTGCCTGCAAAATATTTGTTTCAGGACCCATTCTTTGAATGCCATTGCTGTGACACAGAAAGGCTTTCTTGATGTTTATTTGAGCATACCAGACTACTTCTACCACTCCTTGGCTCTAGTCATCAGAATGTCTGAGGAGGCAAAAAGATTTAAGGCAAAAATGAAAGGTCTTGCAGAAGATAATTTCTTCTCTTTAACTATCACACTATGATGGACCACTTTTTATTCTTAGCTCAGTGAGTTCACAAGGAGCACTACCATTCTGGACTTTTTAAAAAAACCACACCTGCACTAATGATCTAAGTCAGGGTGAACTTTTTTTTTCTTTTTTGGTTAGGCAATGGGGTCAAGTGACTTGCCCAGGGTCACACAGCTAGTAAGTGTTATGTTTCTGAAGTCAAATTTGATCTCAGGTCCTCCTGAATCCAGGGCCTGTGCTCTAGCCACTACACCACCTGCCTGCCCCCCAGGGTAAGCTTTTGTTCCAGGCTTAGTTACAAAATTCCTTAATCCTTCTAATATCTATCAGTTTCTCACCTTCTGCTCTTATTTTATGTATCCTCCAAGAAAGCTGGGAATTATTTTTAATGTTCCCTGAAAACTAAACAAGACCTTGTCTAATGCTGACTTGATTTTGACTTCCTGAAATTGGTTCTTATGAAGTCTTGGGATAAATAGATTTAGAACTGGAAGGGCACTGGACTTGTAGTCAGGAGGGTTTGAATTCAAATCTCACCTTAGACACTTACTAGTAGAGTGACTTGGACAAGTCACCTATCCTCTTTAGGTTTTGGTTTCCTCATCTGCAAAATGGGGTCAAACTGTACTTGATGACCCCTCAGATCTCTTCCAGCTCTGGTCTATGATCCTATGAATACCAGAAGTCATTGGGTCCAACTATCTCTTTTTTCAGATAAAGAAACAGAGACCCAGGGAGGCTAAATTTCCTAGGTAGGAAGAGTAAATAAGAGAGAGGTGATTTGAACTCATATCTTCCTGACTACAAATGCAACATTTTTCTGACTACACCAGGCTTGTTAAGCATTTGTTCTATGCTCTTCATCATGTCTGATTTGCAATTGTTTGTCGCTGGGCTTGTGCTTGAAGCCTTTGTGGCCTGCCAAGACCTACCAGAGCCCACACTCCACCAGCATGACTTTCATCATGGCAACTATGGTAAAAACAAATACCAGCCCAGATGTTCTGTATTGCACTACTTTTATCTGTTGACTACAGGCAGCCCTGAAGCAGGGAGAAAGCTGGTAGCCTTGTTAGGAAGGCAGCAGTTACTGCCTTCTTCCCTGACAGATTAATTGCTTTGCCTCTCTGATTTTGGTAACAGCTTCTCATTAACATTGGGAGGCAATTTTTCATAGATCTAGGTCTAACATTTGAAATAGAGAAATATAGATTTGATGAGTGTTAAAGGTTTTGATGCTGGCCCACATAAAAAGGATGAACTTCTCTTTGAGATTTCTTTGATCTCAAGTTTTTCTTATCTGTGCTCCCCTGGTTGTGGGGAACAGGGAGCCCCAAGTGGAGCAAGACCAGGAGACTCCTCCAGTCACAGACTTAATAATAGAAAGGAGGTTAAGGCTTAAAGCAGTCCAAATGAAGGTTAAGGGGGCTGCACTTAGGGATTTAGATAGGTAAACAACAAAGAGAGAAGGAGGGGAGAATGAGAATTTATGGAGCATCTACTATGTGCCAGGCACTGTGATAAGTACTTTACAAATATTATCTCATTTTATCCTCACAATAATCCTGGGAGATAGGAAGTGCTAATATTATTCTCATTTTACAGTTGAAGCAACTGATGCAGATAAAGTTTAAATGACTCATCCAGGGTCACACTGTTAATGATATCTCTATCACAGTGCATTCTATTTTAAATAAATTGCTTTTGTTTTGACACAAGATGAAGTCATATGATAAATTGTGACTGAGGGAAGGGAAGATTTAATGGATAAAGATACATATCTGGGATAGTAGTCTGGGACCCCGCTACAATAATAAAAAATGTCAATATTTCTCAATTTAACTTAAAGATTTAATAAAATACCTCCCCCAAATATCAATAGACTACTTCTTGGAATTAGATAAAAAATAACAAACTTAATATGAAAAAGTTGACAGTCAAGATTATTTTAAAAATAATGAAAAAAGAGAACAAATAAACAAAACAGACTAGAGATTTCAGGTAAATACAATAAGACCAAATCCAATAAGGATAAATATAAATTCTTTTACTTAGGAACAAAAAAATCAAATTTACAAGTAAAAGATGTGGGAGGCTTGAATAACCAGCAGTTCTGGAAAAGAGCTTACGGTTTTAGTGGACTGAAAACTTACCATAAGTCAGCCGTGTGATATAGCAACTAAAAGGCTAATGTGATCTTGAGCGGCATAGGGGTGGGGGGGGCAGAGCTTCCAGGAATAAAGAGATAATATTCCTGCATATTTTGTTCATGTCAGACCTCATCTAGATTACTGAGTTCAGTTCTGGATGCCATGGTTTAAGAAGGACACTGATAGGGCAGTGTCCAAAGGACAACTGGTTCATGATGTATGAGGATTGTTTTAGCAAACTGGGCATGTTTAATCTGGAAAAAGAAGATTTATGAGAGATATGATAGCTCTCTTCAAGTATTTTATGAGCTGTCATGTAGGAGAGGCATTGGACTTGTTTTTCCCCAAAAGACAGAATCAGGTGAAAGGATGGAAATTGTAAAGAGTCCAATTGAGGCTTGATTTTAGGAAAAATTTCCTAATAATGTTCTCTAAAAGTGGAATGGGTTGCCTTGAGAGGTAGCAACTCACCCCTTCTTGAAGATTTTCAAGGAGAGGCTGGATGACCACTTTTCAGGTATGTTATGGGGTGTAATCTTTTGGTCTAGATGAACAATGAGGTCCCTTTTAACTCTCAAATTCTATGATCATGAGCATGTCTTGTATTGGCTATGTGTGTTTCCTAGCCATGTGTGTTCCCTATGCCCCTTCCATGTATGATTTCTAGAATATGCATTCTCTACATGTATCTTCCAGGGGTGGTACAGTAGTAACCTGTGGGTAAGTGTACCTCTATGAGCATAGGAATCCTTTTTGTTACTTTTTTTGCTATGCTGCTTAATTAAATGTCTTTTGTTTTGAACTAGCAAGTTCTTTAGTTAGTTGGTAAGAAGAAACACATCAGTAGGGGCTCATAAGCTATGGATTTATGGGATGCTGAACCACATTGTACTCTGAACTTCAGGTAGCCTCCAGAGGACCCATATGTGAGGGATGCCCTAGGTGTTATATATAGTCTAATACTTTACATCTATTCTATTAAGTTATACATTGTTACTGCTGAAATATCCCCTAATTCATTCTCACGTGTAGAATTCTTTTTTAGTTTGTACTTTCAATCTTTTGGGGATATAGGTCAAAGTCAAAAATAATTATACCTATTTTATGAGTTCAGAAACAAGCAGAAAAAAATGAAACAACTTGTCTGAACATCAGAAGAAATCCTCAATGCCTCTAATATACCCAGTATTTTTTTCTCTTTGTTTTTCCTGTAGAGGTGAGAGCAGAAGATTATTGACTATTCGGAGAGAGCAGGAGTGGAAGGAAGAGGATATGACTCACTGAGTACTGTCTCTCCAGTGACTTAATACCTATTTCTTCATAGACAGGATTAGTGGCCAAGAAGCAAAATGCTCTGTAACCCACGACTAGGTTCCCTGAGTCATCCCATCAGCAGCCAGATTACTATTAAAGTAAATCAGACGGTGATGAAAGGAGATTGAATAAAGGAGTATGAACCTTCTTTATGAACCTTTTCATTTTCTCTTTTTAGGCTCATCTTATTTTTAGAAAGTATAATTTTTCCTCTTGATCTTGGCAAATGAGAGTTTTGGCAAAACTTGAATATCACTATTTCCTTCCTGATTATTATAGAAACTCAGGAGAAAAAATAGAATCAAGAAAGCATAGGTACAGAAAGGCTAGGTAGTTTTCAGAGGCTATGTAGTTTATTCCCTTTTCCACCTAAAGTCCTAAGTATTTCAGGTACCTTCATATCCTTAAAGGTGTCCATCACCACTCAAAATGTGGTCTGGGCACCTCTAGGGGTTCCCAAGGCCTTTTCAAGAGGTCCATGAGGTTAGAACTATTTTTTAAAAATACTAAAATGTTTTCATTTCTAATATGGTGAATATCAACAGATATGACTTTCATAAACAAAAGCTCTTTAGGGGAGTTCTCAATAATTTATAAAAGTGTTTAATTCTGAGACTAAAACATGTGAGAACCACTGCCAGAGGAAATTATTTCATAACAACCTTTGGTCACTCATTCAAAAATAGAGTCAAACAAGATTTTAATTAATTCATTCTTTCTCTCTGCCCTGTGGCCCTCTGATTCACTAAGCTTTACCAATGACTTCTACTGCCAAATCTAATGATCTTTTCTCAGTCCTGCTGTATTTTGACCCTTCTATAGCCTTTGACACTCGATCTCTCCCTCCTCCTGGATATTCCATCTTTCTAGATTCTTGTGAATCTATTCTCTAGTGGTTTTTCTCTTCACTGTCTGACCACTCCTCAAAACTGCTTTGCTGGATTTTCAAGTCATATCCACAACTATGAGTATCCCCCAAAGATCTCTCCTTGGACTCTCTTCCCTTCTATACTATTTCACTTAGTAATCTCATCAGTTCTCATGGGTTCAATATCATCTCTATACAGATGATTCTCAGATTTATACATTCTAGCTGTATTCTCTCTCTTTTCCTCTAGTCCCATATCACCAATCACTTTATACACACACACACACACACACATCTTTTTTTTTTTGGTGCAGCAGTCGGGGTTAAGTGACTTGTCCAGGGTCACACAGCTAGTGAATGTCAAGTGTCTGAGGCCAGATTTGAAATCAGGTCCTCCTGACTTCAGGGCCAGTGCTCTATCCACCGTGCCACCTAGCTATCCTTCTTTGTAATTTTGTGACAGTGATTTTTGGCAGTTTGGAGTAATTGGTCTTTCTATTTCTATTGTTGTCATCTGTATATGTTGCTGGCTTTGCTCTGCTTACTTCACTTTTCATCAGTTCATGTGTCTTTCTATGCTTCTCTCTATTCATCTTTTTTTTTTTTTTTGGTGAGGCAATTGGGGTTAAATGACTTGCCCAGAGTCACACAGCTAGTGAGTGTTATGTGTCTGAGTCTGGATTTGAACTCAGGTCCTCCTGACTCCAGGGCTGGTGCTCTACTGTGCCATTTGTTGTTTCTTATATACCATAATTTGCCAAAGGTTCCCCACCCCGGCTTAGCCATTCTCTAATTGATGGGCATCTAATTTATTTCCAGATCTTTGCTACTAGAAAAAATACTGCTATAAATATTTTAGTGTATATCAGACCATTTTTTTTTCTTCTTATCAATGACCTCCTTGGGGATATATGCATATTTGCAGACAGAAGGAAAGCAGTTTGGTGAGAGAAGCGGATGATTGTGCTATCCTCAGTGAGTACAGGCTACATTCTTCTATTCATTATGGTTCAGTTCTGAGGCAGACACTTGGCAGCGAAGAGGCAACATAGAAAACTGGCTTTGTAATCAGGAGGATTTGGTTTCAAGTTTCTGATGTATATTGATCATGTGACTGTGGGCAAGTCACTAAGCCTTAGTGCCCTAGGAAACTAAGACCGTGAGTTGCAAAGAAGGGGCAATCTTCATTGGTTAAAGGAATTTCCTAATGGGTGTTCTCCCTACCAATGAAAATATTAAAAATATACAAATATCTATCTGCCTGTCTGTCTAGCTTTCTATCTACCCATACTTTTAAAAAACATTAGCTGTGACTTTCCTGTCCTGGTTTGACATAATGCATCACTTAGAACAAAATAGCTTGTTTTAGGCAGCCTTCCTTACAAGGTTAGTAATTCTTACTTTTAAAAAATAAGGTTGAGGGGCAGCTAGGTGGTGCAGTGAATAAAGCTCCGGCCTTGGCGTCAAGAAGACCCGAGTTCAAATGGGGCCTCAGACACTTGACACTTACTAGCTGTGTGACCCTGGGCAAGTCACTTAACCCTGATTGCTTCACCCAAAAGAAAAAAAAATAAGGTTGGCATGGGGGAGAGAAAAAACAAAGTAGAAGAAAGCTGTCCTTGAGAACAACTAAGCTTCAACAATAGCTTTCTGGTTGGACTGCAGCTAGTTTTGCAACAGGCATATGGTTTGATCAGGTTAAACATTTATAAGCACTTTTTCATTCTTTTACCTTCTACTTCCCTTAAATATCATGTCAGGAAGATGACATTTTGAGATTTCTCTGGCTCCTCTATTGTTTAGGCTTCAACAATTTTCTCTGCACAAAAGATGAGTCATTGCCTCTTGATTTCTGCAGAAACTATAACAGTAATTGCCTCACATTATTTTTTCAAACCTTAAGTGAAGGTGCTTTTGCTTTGCCCAGTCCTGATTTGTTCTCTGAGCATTAGCAGACTGAAAAAAGAGGTGCAAACAACAAGCTCCCCCTCTTCTTTGTGTCTAATTCTGTAGTTTGCATAGTACATCACCATAGTTCATGAAATGATGATGATTATTGTTCATGATAGTGATAATAATAATGCTTCACAGTGTCTCTGCACATTGTTCAAAGGCCTGCCTATCATATTTCACCAAATAACAGGATTAAAGGCTCAACTTTTTTCTCAGGGTTCATAGCCTGGAACAATGCCTTGAGCCCTCAATTAATACTTTTGGATCATGGTTTCTGTCCTTTCCATTCTAAATTCTTCCCCTATGTCTAACCACATAGGATCATAGATTTTGAGTGAGAAGGGACCTTACAGGCCATCTGACCCAGTTCCCTCATTTTACAGATGAGGAAACTGAGACCTAGAGAAGTTAGATGACTTGCCCAAGGTCACGCAAGTAGTAAATAGATGACAACTAACATTTATGTAGTGCTTCAAGGTTTACAATTCACTTCACATATGATAACTTATTGGATCTTTACAATAACCCTGCGAGGTAGGTGCTATTTTTATTCTCATCTTACAGATAAGGAAACTAAGACACTGAGTTAGAAGTTGTAGTGCTGTGTGCAGAAATGCAAACAGGAGGGTATATAATAATAGCTAACATTTACATAGTGCTTACTATGTGCTAGGCACTTTAACATTGCTTTCTCATTGGCTCCTCACAACAACCCTGGGAGATAGGTGCTATTACTATCCCCAGAGGTTAAGTGACTTACCCAGTGTCACACAGTTAGTAAGTGTTGGAACTCAGATCATCCTGATTCCTAGGCCCTGATGCCACCTAGCTGCCCTGGTCTAGTATATAACTAGATCATAACATGGAAGGGATAAGGTGTAAGACAATTGAAAAAGTAGAAAAAGAGCCAGGTGCTGAAAAGCTTTAAATTTTCTTCCATTAGACTGTGAGTTCCTTAAGAAAAGGGACTATTTTTGGGGGGGAGGGAAAGGGCATATTTTATATATTTGTAAATATCCATTTTGGAACACCTTGTATTTTTTTTTTTTTAGTGAGGCAATTGGGGTTAAATGACTTGCCCAGGGTCACATGGCTAGTAACTGTCATGTGTCAGGTCCAGTTTGAACTCAGGTCCTCCTGACTCCAAGGCTGGAACTCTATCCACTATGCCACCTAGATGCCCCTTAAATATCCATTTTGTCTAAGTTATCAGTCTTGTTAGCATATTAGGCAAGATTATTTCTGCTAATTTTCTTTATTTGCTTTTCAATTGTGAATTCTTTTTTATTTATTGATATAATTTGTTTATCTTCTCTTTTAGAAAAATCAGACTTGGCAACTCTTCATCTAGTTTATTAGTTTTTTTAAAAAAAACCCTAGTTCCTAGTTTTATTTATAATATTTTTGCTTTCAGTTTCATTAATCCATTTTTTCATTTTCAGGTTTCTACTTTGTTGCTTAGTTGGATTTTTAAAATTTGTTGTTCAAGTTTTTCTTTTAGTTCCATGTTCAATTCACTGATTTATTCTTTCTCTATTGCTGATGACAACATTTAGAAATATTAATTTCCCCCTAAGAACTGCTTTTGGATCAGTTTTAATATATTGTCTCATTACTGTCATTTTCTTTGATGAAATTTTCTATTGTTCCTATAATTTGTTCTTTGACCTGTTAGGACCTGGCTAGTCTGGAGAAACGTACCTGGAAACTTTGAAGAGAGAATGGGGATGACAAGATAAAACAGAGGTTTTTAAACATGAGGGAGGTACAGGGTGTTTGTACTAAGCAGGAAAAGAACCAATAGGTATGGAAAACTGAACTGCATCAAGCTTTGGGAAAAGGCCCAATCCTACAGTCATCCATTAAGGAACTATTATATGAAGGGAAAAGAGGGGAATAAGCATTTATTAAGCATCTACTGTGCTAAGTATTTTACAAATATCAGCACTGTCCTAGGTGCTGGGGATACAAAGACGAATATAATATAGTTCCTACTTCCACAGAAATATAAATTAAAAAAAAAAAACCAGTGCTTGCCTTCAAGGGGCAGTACAAGAATACAATACAAAGGGATACAAGAAGAATATGTAAAAATATAATACAGTGTAGAAAATGGAGTGGGTAAAGGAGAAATTAGAAAAAAAAGGTCTAAGCATGTTGGGGAAATGAGGATACTAATAACTGGAAGGATCAAGAAAGGTTTCCTGGTAGAAGTGGACCCTGAGCTGAGTCTGAAAGTGAAAGGATTCCAAAAGGTCATGATTAGCGGGGAGAGAATTCCTAGCATGGGGACAACTTGTGCAAATGCATATGGCAATCAATAAATGGACATATCCATTAAGGACCTATTACGTGACAGGCACTGTATGCCTGTTGTATAATAGATACTAAGAAAAATATGAAACAGTCCTGGACCCCAAGGAGTTCACATTCTTTGGGAGATACAATTTGGCTGGAATAAGGAATACATTAAAGGGAGTAACATGAAGTAAGGTAGGTAAGCACAATGAGCACAACAGCCAATGTTGTTGTTGTGCATCCTTAGTTTTTGAAGAGGACCAATGACATCGCAGGGTGATGTCTTGACTATTGAGTGAATTGGATTTAAGTAAGACAGAATTGCCCAAAGTTCTCAGTCTCACTCTCTCTTCCAGAGTCACTGAAGTTCCACGGCAAGACAGAAGTCAGGATGACTGACAATGGCATCTTTAACATCTGACCAAGATCTCAGCATGCCATATTGCCCACTTCGTTCACCTTCTTGACCATTAGCAACATTCCAAAGCCCCCACTACCATACAAACATAATAAAAACATCAGATTGATAATGATTTCTCTTCTTTTATATGGTGAGTGATGTATCTTGTAAAGTATCAGCAAATAAAAGTTATTCAATAAAATGACTGATAATTATACTAATGAAATCTACTGTTCTGTTAAGATAATGCTTTACAATATTGCATAATATCTAGTCAATTAGATATTTGATAAATGCCATTTGATGATGATAATGTTGAACATGGAAGACTCTTTCTTGAGAGAACGAGACAGAAATTACCTCTAGGGTAAGAAGTTATGTTTAGTTCATTTCTATGCCACCTATATGCCCAATCAACATAGCTTCTCAGATATGGTTTGTATCTGAGGGAGAATTGTCTGGTAAATTACTTGTCTTGGCTACTTCTCCACCAAATAGGGACTAAAGATTTTTAAAGTCAACTTGGGCACAGATATTTGGTTATTACCCTGCTAATAAACATCCAAGAAAATGAGGGTAAAATTTATAAAAGCATTTAATTAGAACAGAAATGGAAATGCAAACAATATAACAATTCTTAGCACCCATTTCTCAAATAAAGACCTTCCATTCCCCTTTTCCTTAGCATAATCTGAGCAGGAAGTTTCCTTCTTCTAGGTTCCTACCTAGGAACAGCGCAAAGTCTCTTCAGCCTAGGGCGTTCCCATGGAGAGCCCAGCTGCATACCTCACAAGTCAGGCCCTAGACTCTGCTCTTACTTGCTCTCAGCCACCCGCAGATCACACCTCTCAGTTGTTACCTTACTGCTCAGCTGCATTTCTACACAGCCTCCAGGGAGCACAGGCTGACCCTGGCAGTTTGATCCGTTGGCTCACATCCTTCTTATGTATCAGCCAGAAATCTGGGCAATATCATTGGTTCCAGTACTGGCACACCTCATGACTTGGGACCTTCATGACTCAGCTGCTATGTCTGCCTTCACTTGTCTCTCCTCCTTCACGGCAGTCCAAGGCCCTTTGCGCCAAGGCTCACAGAGATTTGAAATCTTAGCCAATCTGTCATCTGGCCCAGGTTTGGGCCTGGAGCTTCATGGGAAAAATAGTTTCTAGACAGAGTACCTTATAGTTGTTACACAGTACCAGGGGGAGTTATAGGCTTGCTTTTGTCTGACCCTTATTATTATTATTATTTTTTGCAATTGGGGTTAAGTGACTTGCCCAGGGTCACACAGCTAGTAAGTGTCAAGTGTTTGGTTTGAGGCCAGATTTGAACTCAGATCCTCCTGAATCCAGGGCTGGTGCTCTATCCACTGCACCACCTAGCTGTCCCTGACCCTTATTTTTTAAAATTGTGCTTGTTTTCTCTGCCAACATGAATGTGCAAAAGAAATGACAACAAAAATGGCTAATGGAGTTGATGCCCAAGATGAGAAAGTAGATAGTAAGAAAGGTCCTTGATGGATTCAAGACCCCTGACCCAGATGAAGTGTATTCTTGGGTACTAAACAGATTGGCAGATGTCATTGCTGAGCCATTTGTCAGTGGTATTTGAAATGCAATAGGATTTTGTGCATGCCCAGATCATCTAAGATGGAGGCACCTATAGTGGGAGATGGGAGGGATCTACTTCTAGTAGAGGACATTCTGTGTTCTTCTACTATGTGAGTGGGTACAACTGCTCTGGTTGCATAGCTGGTATAAACTATGTAGTTGTCCCTTCTATGTTATAGGAGTTAGGAGCATGGTGCCCCACCTTGATCTGAAAAATCTGTGTAAAATTTTTTGGCCTTCCCTTTGTACCAGAGAAGAAGTCTGAATTTTTTCTTTTTATTTTATAGAGTGTTTACAGTACCTTATTGTAAAATTGGGTTAAGTATTTGGTCACAGGCTGTATGTTCACCAAAATTAAGTAAAAATACCACATGAAAAAGAAATTTTAAAAAATGAAACAAATTTGAGGAGAATAATACTGAACATACTGCATGTATTACAAAAGACATTTCTAGCTTTTGTATATTGTCTGCTGGCTTTTGTGTTCTTTTAGCAAACTTTAACTGTTTACTTATTTTATCTTCAAAAACGAAACTGTATATTTATGGTGTGAGAAGACAAAATATGTTGACATTACATAATACTATATGTATTTTTTATGCATTTCTGAGTTTCTAAACTTTTTCTGTATCATCTGCTAGCCTTCATGTGTCATCTGCAGCTTTCCCAAAATTCCCCCAAAATTCCCATTTAATTTCTTATGCCAACCCACAATATATCAAAACCACAATGGGGAAAGTTGTAATGTGGAAGGGATAACTGTATCTTTGAAATCACTAGACTGGAGAAGTCATGGCCCCTCTTCATAGCAGCACGCATGGCATGAAGGTCTGTTGTTCACCTAAAGCATGAACACCATGCTCTCCCTTTAGATTCTGTGGCCCCTCAAGTTGGGCTCGGGATTTTTTTTTAATCTATTTTGTTTGTCCTTTTTGGTTCTAGACAAGTAGTGGCATCCCAGATCTGGGCGTGTAAGCAATGATAACCTTGGAGTTAGCATTTTAGGCCAGATATTGCTGCAAGCCCACCAGGGAAACCCTGAGAAGCCAGAGTACCAGAATGTAGGCCCAGGATGGACTTTGGACTTGGAACTTGGTGGAACTATGCCACATAGGAACTGAAACTATGAACCTAATCCTCTTCCCCTCTCCAGAGACTGACGGGGTGTATGGGGGATTGTGTCCTCAGATGCTGGGGGCGGGGATGTTTATATGCTTGTTCTTGCTGTGCTTTTGAAGTAAATATTATTTTGCAAAATCTGATCTTACTGTTGCACAATTAAATGGAGAGGGGAGTTGAACAATGAGGTCAGAAGCCAGACTATATAGAGTTAAGAAGAGAATGAGAGGAAAGGAAGTAGAGGCACCTATCATAGATGAAATGATCTTCTCAAGTTTAGCTACAAAAGGAAGAAAAGATATGGGATGATAGCTAGCAAGGATAGATGGATGAACTGAGGGTTTCTTGAGGATGGGAGCAATATGGACAATATTTGTAGGCAATAGGGAATTAGCCAATAGACAGGGTGAGATTGAGGATAAGGGAGAGAGTGGGAAAGATGGAACGGAATAGAATAGAATCATTTATACACGTAGAAGGATTTGCTTGGCGAGGAGAAGGGCCACCTCTTATTGTGACACAGGGGTGGATGATGTGACATAATGAGGAGAGGAAAAAAGGGGCACTCAGGAAATGCTCTTAATTTTTTAAGTGAAATATAAGGCAATGTTTTTAGCTGAGAGGCCGGGGAGAGGGGAATCCATGGGAAGTTTGAGGAGGGATGAAAAGGTTTTGGAAGAGCTAATGAGGCAAGTGGGATAGTGAGTTGATTAGAGAGGTGGAAAAGGATTGCCTTGCTGCAGTGAGGGCCCAGTTGAGGTCATGTAATATATATATATATATATATATATATATATATATATATATATATATATATATATTTTGCAGTGGACTCAGTCAGCATGGTTTTGTGATTTTCTCTAGCTTCATTCAACAGCATGTGTGTAAGAAGCAAATGGTGTGGATGATCCAAGGCTGTGGCTAGACTGGGCAAGCTGGGTGATATGATAAGGGGACCAGGGACTTGAGTAGAGGATGGTGTGGATTTGAACTGGCTCACCAAGGGGTCAAGATGGGAAGAGAGGAGGGTATAGTTAGTATAAGGCTGATGGCTTGGAAAATAACTGAGGGGTCAAGGGAATGAAGGTCATAGTGTAGACAAGGAACAGGGTTTGGGGTTGCAAGGAAGAGGGAGAGATAGAGTAATAATAAATTGTGGTAAGAGAAAGACATTTCAGAGTTCATGAAGATGGAAGTGGTGCTTTTGGGGGGTGATGGCAAGATCAAGAGTATGACCATCTTTGTTGGTTGTGTTGGTTGTATTGTAGAAAGAATACTTTTTCAGATATGGCTTGGACCAGATGATTACCAAGGTCCCCTTTAACAATTTCTGGGTTTTCTGTTCTGTTCTATTGAATTATTTCTTTTTCATCCCAGTAACAGACAGTTGTGGTTTTTTAAAAAATTACTTCTTTATTGCATTTTTTTGAAATCTAGTAGCACTCATCTCCCTTCATTTGTTTTCTTTTTTACAGTTATTTTACATTACTATTTGTCTACTTTCGTCTATGAATTTTGTTGTGACTATGTGATTATATAGAGTATTATATTTTATTTCATTGTATTTTATTAAATCTACAAATTAGTTTAGGAAGTATTAGCATTTTTGCTGTTGAACAGGTTCCAAACTACTACTCTTTGATCTGGGATTCAATATTACTCACGGTAATATTCTGACCCCCCATACCCACTGAATCTTTCCTGTTCGATCCTGCCACAATTTATCACATGATTCATATTCTGACAGGAACAATTCACTTAATGTAGAAAGCATTGTGATATAAAGCATCAAATGGCAAGTGGAATAAAATAAGTAAATCCAATTTCATTGCCCCAAACAACTTTTTCCCGTGCCTCTGACTCCCAGCTCTCAGACTTGTACTCTGAGTCTGGGTCTCTAAGTCGAATAGCTATACTACAGCCACCTTCAATCTCTCAGGTAGGGGAGATGAGGTCAGACTTTGAACATATGATTAGCAAGCTCCTACATGGTGATTCCTTGGCCAGCATTGTCTCTTTCCACTAGATAAGTGAGCTCCCCTACAGTCCTTCAGTCATAATGTCCCACATGAAGATAGAGCCTTCCAAGCTTGTACTGGACTGATCAGCCACAGTTTGAAATACACAGTACCTTAATCCCAACATTATGATGTCATTGGTTGTCTTTGAGTACAACAATAGCCCACATAAAGAGTAAGCTTTAAGGGCTGTATGGCTGTATCAAGTGGTCAGTTCTAAAATCAGCAGGATCAGGAGAAGCCTCACTGGTTTGTCATCATTCTGCCTCACTAGCCCTCAAGGCCATTATTGGCAGGAATGGAATAATATTAATAACCATTGTACCCCAAAAGGATGGTATTCGTCTCACAGGGCTTCTTTTTGCATTGTAGTACCCATTCTTCTTTTTCCCCATTTCTGCATTCTTCTTCCTACTCTCTGTCTTACTTTGGAGCTTCCCATACTGTACCTTATCACACAAGTTTGCATCAGCCTTTACCACCATTCAATCGCAAGTTGACCAGTCTTGTAATATGTAGGCACTGAAACTGTACCAAAAGAATCCACTAATAGCAGCTGCTGAAAAACATAGTTCAGGACTACTAGCTATTCAGACGTGCCCCTTATACTATAGTTACTTCACCCAACCACAATTAGGAGGTTTCTTCATTGGTTCAGCTCTTTCTTGTGTAATGGAGGTCTTGCATGTTCCCATATGCCTTAAGATGTCATCATACACATGGGAGATGCTGTGAAACAGATTCTGGGAGACTGGAGGACTAGCATATGCATTGGCCTACCATCTTTGGAGGAGCCTTTTATCACTGGCCATATAGTCAGAGCTGAGAGAATCTCCAAAGGACCTAAGTTAGTACTAGCCACGGCTTGGGCTGTATTTAGGTCTGAGGGAGAGAGGTGACTTCTTCACTAACAGTCAGTCAGTCAATAAACATTATTAAGTGCCTATTATGTGCCAGGCATTGTGCTAAGCACTGAGGATACAAATACATAATATAAATATATAATATTGTAACATTGTAAGGATTAAAGAGGATAATATTTATAAAGCACTTAACATAGTGCCTGGCACATAGTAGGTACTTAACAAATGCTTGTTTCATTCCTTCCTTTTCAGAATTCCAGAGTTGGAAGAAGTCTCAAAGATCACCAAGTCTGATCTGTACCTGAACAAGAATACCTTCTATGACACATCCAACAAGCAATCATTCAGCCTTTGCTTGAAGACTTCCATTCAGTGGGAGTCTATTACATCTTGAGGCAGCTGAACTTCTGAAAAGTTCTAATTGCTAGGAAAAATTTCTTTCTATTAAACCTTATTCTGCCTCTGCAACGTCTACCCTTTTAAACCTGCCCTTGAGGACCAAGAACAAGTCTAATTCAAATACTTTAACATGGCCATCATACCACACCCTACTCACTCTCCAATTCTTCACTTTGCCAGGCTGAATCCTGCTTCTACTGATTATAATGCAGCATAATCCAAAGGCCATTAGCCCTATAGGACCATAGGTTTGGAATCTAGAGGCACCTTAGAAGTCATCTAGTCTGGCCCTTTATCTTACAAATGAGAAAACTGAGCCCTAGAGAGGGTTGTTTACTCAACTAAAGTCACATAGATAGTAAATGTCAGACCTATGATTTAAACACAGGTCTGTGTACCATGCTGCCCTTTGCTACCTTGGTTACCATTTGCTGGACAGTTTTTACCTTATCAATGTTTTATTTTGTTTTGTTTATAAAACGTAGGTCTCAGAACTGAGCTCCAGATATGATCTGGTCAGGGAAGATCATATCTAGACTGTTGCCTTTCTAGTCCTGGATACTATTCCTCTAATGCAGCTAAAATCACAGATTTTTCGGCTTTCATGTCCTGGTGACTGTTGACTTTGTATTAAGCACACAGTCCTTTAAGTCTCACCTCTTCTTCAGATCAACTATTGCCCACTCAGGCCTCCCACATCTTGTATTTATGCGGCTGACTTTTTTTTTAAGCTAAGGATAAAACTTTACATTTATTTTTACTATTTCGACTGATCTTCGACCCAACTGATGTGGCTGTCGTCTTCATTGCTGCAGGTCATACCCATGCACACCCTGTCATCCAGGGCACCTCTTGCCTTCATCCTCCCTTAAAGCTTCCACAGCATACTCTAATTAGTGTGCTGGGGGCCTTTCTCCTTGATATTCTGTGGTTACCTGAGGAGTACACAGCCAGCCATCAATCATCCCTCGTTCTTAACACATGACCAATCCATTTTCTTTTTAAGACGTACAGTCCTCTGATGACATCCTTCAGGTCACTTCTCTTGCATAATTATTGGTTGACAATATGTTACAACCTACTCATGTCCAATACGTGCCCTTTGGGTGACCCGCAATTTTAATTCTTTGGAGACTGATATTCCATGACTCAGCCTGTCTAGCATCCCTGGAAGAATATTGTTGTTTAAAAGGGCCTTTTGTTTCAGGGAGAATTTGGAGTACTAATGAGTGCTGCACAATATCCCAAAGGCAATCCAGCTCATTTTCCTTACCATCACTGCCCATATTAATAATGATGATAATAAAAGTAATAATAGCTAACATTTACACAGCACTTTAAAGTTTTCTAAGCATTTTAGAAATATTATCTCATTTGAGCCTTACTGAAACCACTGCAGTTCTTTTATACCTTTATTACTTTTTTTTTAAATTCACAACAACCCTATGAGATAGGTACTATTATTATCCCCATTATGCAGACGAAAAAACTGAGGCACAGAATAGGTAAGTGACTTGCCCTGGGTCACACAGTAATCAGTGTCTGAGGCCAGATTTGAAGTCAGGTTTTTCCAGTTCCAAGTCTATCACTCTATTCATTGCCATCACCTATATGCAATATGATATCAATTATACATGTGAAATTATGCAAAACATGTTTCCATATTAACCATGTTGCAAAAAAAGGGAATAAAAATAAGGTAAAAAATTATACTTCAATTTGTACTCAGACTCCATCACTTCTCTCTGGAGGTGGATACATTTTTCATCATGAGTCCTTCAGAATTGTCTTGAGTCATGGTATTAATCAGAATAGCTAAGACATTCACAATTGATGGTTGTTGCAATGTTGCTGTCATTGTGTATAATGTTCTCTTGATTCTGCTCACTTTGCTCTGTATCAGTTCGTATAAGACTTCCTAGGTTTTTCTGGAACCATCCTACTCCTCATTTCTCATAGCACAATATTCTGTCACAATCATATACCACAGCTTGTTCAGCCATTCCCCAACTGATGGGCATCCCCTAGATTTCCAGTTTTTTGCCACCACAAAAAGGGTGCTATAAATATCTTTGTGCATCTAGGTCCTTTTCCTTTGATCTCTTTGGGATACAAACCTAGTACTGGTATTGCTGGGTCAAAGAATATTCATAGTTTTATGAGGCTAAACTCTTTCAAGTGATTGTGGATCTTCTTTAGGTTCTGTAGTTATGAGGTTTGCTACATGAAGCACAATGCCACCTATAAACAGGATTACGTGGAGGATGCTACCATTTCCAGGGAATCCCTTTTACCTTTGAACACTTCACTTGGTGTCTTCCATAATGAGGCAAGCCTGTTTGATGAGCTTCTCTCTCCCTGTTTTTACGAATCACTTGATAACAACTTAGAGGGCCATTGTAGCAAATTACCTTTATCCTATCTGTCAAAATAGTCTTTATAATTTTGAAAATATGCATAGGAGCCACTTTGTTGGAGGAGAGCATTTTGAGCTATAGAATCAAATGCCTTTTTTTATACGCAACAAGCAAATGGCCCAGTGGGATCTTGAGTTCCCTGTAACTTTCGGTCAGTTGTGTGATGGCTGCGGCCTGCTGTAGAAATTATTTGTGAAAACCTATCTGTTCCCTCTCTGTACCTTCAGCAAGGATGACCATGATTGTAAGTGGATTATAATTATAAAAATTTTTGTGGGGTTTGGAAATTAGGAATATGGGTTCTCAATACCTTGAGAACGGATCTTAACTTCTTCAAAATTGTGTTGCTCCCAGATGCTTTTCCCCATCTTTGTTTTTTTAGAGCTATTTCTACTTCCTCGTGCAGCACCTTGGGGTACTGTTAGCATCTAAATATGAGTAACACTGTCATTGAAGGAGAAAAAGAGGACAGAAATCAACCAGAACTTTTCCATTTTTGCTGTTTATTGTTCTCCTTCCAGTTTTATTTTTAAATGCCCTTTGGATGACTTTGCTTAGTTGGATCTCTTACCAAGTTTTCTTTAAGCTCATTTTCCCTGGCACTGATACATTTTGTTTTATGAGGTGATATTGCTTGTACTCTTCCATCATCCTTCTCCATAAAACTTTACAAATGAACTTATACATATCTGCAATTGTCCAGTCTACTTTATCTCTATTGAATTTTACCTTATTCATCCCTATTAAACTGCATCTTATTAGATTCAGCCCAGCAATCTATTCTGTCCAGATTTTTTTTTTATTCTTCATTCTGTCATTCCCTGTGCTGGCTCTTCTTAATAGCTTTATGTCATCTGCAAATTTGATAAGCATATCAGTATGTCTTCATCCAGGTCACTGATAAAAATGTTAAATTTCACAGGGACCTGAACAAATTCCTGATGAATTCCATTAAAGACCTCCTAAGTTGCCCTTAAACCATTGATGACTATGCTTTGGATATAGCCATTCAACCAGTTTTGGAGCCATGTAACTATTGTCTCTCTCATTTCTTTCCATCTTTTCCACAAAAAACAACATGAGAAAGGGGCAGCTAGGTGGTGCAGTGGATAGAGCACCAGCCCTGAAGTCAGGAGGACCTGAGTTCAAATCTGGCCTCAGACCAAACACTTGACACTTATAGCTGTGTGACCCTGGGCAAGTCACTTAACCCCCAATTGCCTAACCCCCCCCCCAAAAAAATAACATGACAGATCTTTTCTATTGCTTAGCCAAAATCTAGGCAAGCTCACTAATAAGAGAAATGTAAAATTAAAACTCCTAGGTTTTACCTCATGCCTATCAAATTAGTAAAGATGATGAGAAAAATGGCAAGTCAATGTTGGAGGGACTGTGGGAAGACAGGCACACTGGTGGTGGGACTGTGAATTTATATAGTCATCCTGGAAAACAATTCGGAATTACGTGAGAAAAATCACTAAACGGTTCATATCTTTAGACTCAGTGAACTGACTTTTTTGGCATATAAGGTATCTGGGTGGCATAGTGGATCAAGTGCCAGGCGTGGAATCAGGAAGATTTGAGTTCAAATCTGGCTTCAGACACTTATTAGCTGTGAGACCCTGGGCAAGTCAGTTAACCTGTTTGCCTCAATTTCTTCATATGTAAAATGGGGAGAATAATAATAATAAAGTTAGGGGCAGCTAGGTGGTGCAGTGGATAGAGCACTGGCCCTGGATTCAGGAGGACCTGAGTTCAAATCCAGCCTCAGACACATAACACTTATTAGCTGTGTGACCCTGGGCAAGTCACTTAACCCCATTGCCTAGCCAAAATAATAATAATAATAATAATAATAACAATAATAATAATAATAATAATAAAGTACCTCCCTCCCAGCTGGTTTCCCATACATTTCATACTATTTGTCTTCATATACTGGTTAATTAGACTACTCTATTATTGGAACTCAAATCTCCCATCACCATAAGACATACCTCATGTCAGGGATTGTACTAAGGTCATGGCTGACTAGGGTAATTAAGGAAGGTTCATTGGAGAAGTTGGCTTTTGAGTTGGGCTTTAGGGTAGGAATTCAGTGAATAAAAGGAGGTGACAAAGTATTCTAGGCCTAGAGAATAGTGTGGGAAAAACATGCTGATCTGAGGTATCACCTCATACCCACCAGACTGGCTAAAATGATAAGAATGGAAAATGACAAATGCTAGAAGGGCATGGAAAAAGAGACCTTATTATTTCACTGTCGGTGGAACTGTACACTTGTCTAGCCATACTAGAAAGTGATTTGAAACTATGTCCAAAAAGCTATTAAATTGTTTTTACCCTTTGACCCAGCAACCCCACTGCTAGATCAATACTCCCAAAGCAATGAGTGAAAGAGGAAGAGGACCCAGGTGTGCAAAAAAAAAAATCTATAGCAAATAAATAGCAATAGCAAAGAATTGGAAACTGATGGGATGCAAAACATGCTATCTATCTCCAGACAAATAGACGATAGACTCAAGAGTAGAGATTGAAGCATAATTTACTTGCTCTTTCTTTTTATCTCTTTCTTTCTGACATGGCTAATGTGGGAATTTGTTTTACATGATTAATAAATTATTGTTATCATTATTATTAAAAGGTCTTTCCTTTCTCTTTTTTTTTTGACATGGGTAATGCAGACTTTTGTTTTGCATGATTAATAATTATTATTAAAAGTTCTTTCCTTTCTCTCTTTTTTTAACATAGCTAATATGGGAATTTTGATTTGCATGATTATACATATTTATAATGCATTTTGTTCTAGTTACCTTGTCAAACAAGGGTTGAGGGAGGGGAAGGAGGGAGAAAGAATTCAAAAATGAAAATAAAGTAAAGTTGAATTCAAACAAAAAAGAAAAAGCACATTAATAGGAAAATGCATGGCTTGTATGGAGGGGACAGTGGTGCAGTCGGAGAACAGGTCCGTTTGGCTACATTATAGAGTAGATTCAGAGGAGTAGAATGAGATAAGGCTGGAGAGCTAATGTGGTGCTGGATAGTGAGCAATCTTAAAGAATATGCTAAGGCATGTGAATTTTATTTGATAGACAGTGGAGGGTTGTTGAGTGGTTTGGGTCAGAAAAATAGAGTGATTTACATACAGAAGGAAAGTAAATCTGGTAGCTGTGAGGAGGATATGTTGGAGAACTGAGAAGATGGAGGCAAGAAGACCTGGAAGAAGGATCATAGGCCATCAGATCATAGATTTGGTCTGGAAGAGACTTTTGTGGTTATCTTAGGACCCAGAGAGGGAAAGTGACTTGCCCAAAGCCACACAGGGAAAAGTGGCAGGGCAGAGGTAGGCTTTAAATCTGAATTCACTGTCTCCAAAGCTTTCATTCATTCTTTCTGTTGTAATAGCTCAGGTGGATAGTAACAAGGGCCTCTACTGGGGTGAGAGCAGAAAGATGGTAATAGAGAGGACAGATAGATGAGATATTGCAGCAGCAAAATTGACAACACTTGGTAATTGATTGCATATGAGTTTAGGGAGAAGAAAGTAAAAAATAATTTGTTGTTCAGTCGTTTCTGACTCTTCATGACTCTATTTGGGGGTTTTCTTGGCAAATATACTAGAGTGGTTTTCCATTTCCTTCTTCAGTTCATTTTACAGATGAGAAAACTAAGGCAAACAGGGTTACATGACTTGCCCAGGGTCACACTGCTAGTAAGTGTCTGAGGCCAGATTTGAATTCAGGAAGATGAGTCTTCCTGACTTCAGGCCCGGTGCTCTATTCTGCGCCACGTAGCTGCCCAAAATAATACCAAGTTTTTAAACACAAGAAACATGGCAAATGGAAGTAACACAGACAGAAATAGTGAAATCAGAAAGAAGAGTAATTTTAAAGGGAAAAAATTTGCCTCAGATTGAGACATGTTAACTTAGAGGTGTTATAGGGGAAAACAGATCTATTAATAAGGTGGGTTTTGCTTTATTTTATTATCATTCAAGAACAAAGTGGGTCCAAAGTGTGGTAAAATTAAATCCTATTTAGGGCTTTGTTTATTTGTTTCTTCTTGATGCCATTAAAGTAGGCTAGGGGACAGTGGATAGAGTGCTGGGATTGTTTATGAAGACCTGAGTTTGAATACTGTTTTAGACACTTAATAACTATACGACCACAGGTAAGTCACTTAATCTTTCTGTGCCTCAGTTTTCTCAGCTGTAAAATAAGGTGGCTTGACTGGCTAGTCTTTAAGTTCCCTTCCAGCTCTAAATTTATGATCGTCTGGTCCATCAACCCCATACAAAAGAGCAGTGGTCTGTATCTGTACTGGCCACAAGGTGGCCTTTAACTCCACAGAAGTTAACTACACAGGTGTGGGTCCTGTAATTCTAATTTATAGCAAGCATTCCGCCGTCTCTTTACCTCCCTGCACCCTGCTCTTCACCTGTCTACCCCCTTCTAGATACTGACCCATTATTGCACCCAACTGGTCCTAGCTGCCTTATTATAATGTTTGCCAGATGAATGAGCTAGAGTTTATGTATTTTCTAACCAGTGGAAAAATTCTTTCCATGGTTTCCTTCACTGAATTTGCTTTTCCATTTCACTGCCCCAAAAGAATAACCCTATGCATAGCCATTGTTGAGGAAAGGATCATTTTGAATATAAGAATTGACCTTAACTCTGAATTTGCAAAGTACTTCATAAACTCAGTAACCTTTCAAAGAAAGAGGATTCCCTGTTTCACAGACACACATAGAAGTACTGGCTCAGGGCACACAGCAAAGTCAGAGACAAAAGAGCAATCAGGATATACTAAACCATGATGTCTTATTATTTTCACATTTTTCTCCCTTTACAAAATAAACTTACCTTTTGCTGATTTTAAAATTAGACCTAGATGACCTGTGAATTGATTGTATGAAATTGCTTAAAGTTCATGGAGAAAATAGAGGCCCTCCTTTCTGTTCTGAAATCCAGGGGATTCCATTTAATTTACTTCAATAAACATTTATTAAGTGCTTATTATAACAGATGCTGTGCTAGGCATTGGGATTGTGATGCACTTCTAACACCATCTTACTCCACCTTATGTAGCCTTCATGAATGAATAAAACAGTATTTAACAAGTGCTTCCTGCATGCCGGGTACCGGGCACACAAATACAGAAGTAAAACCATCCTTGCCTTCAAAGAGATTACATTCTAACAGGGATTAAAGATTCCCAGAAGTCACTGGGACCCCTTGGAGTAAGAAGAGATGGGATGGAATAGATGGCCCCTTTGGTCCCTTCTAACTGAGATTCTGTGAGACTAAGCTGATCTCTACTTTACTATTCACTATTAAGTCATTTCCGAAAAGTTCACTGGAGAACGGCAATAGGGAGAGGGGAGGAGGGAGTGTGTGTGTCTGTGTGTGTGTGCGCGAATATGTTTGTATATATCTATGCGTTGGCATGTACAAAAACAAATCTAAGGTAGAGGTGGAAAGGGAGAGAGAGCCCATGGATAACTGGAAGTTTTTCCATGTACAGCCTGTAACATGCACAACATTATTTTTAACACACTTTAAAAAAAAAAGCATGCTGGTAGCTTTAGGACTTCGTTGAGAAGTATGAGGAGAGTTTCAGCTTCACTGAAAAATTTCTAAGTTTACTAGACTGTTTATACATACTAGGGACTTAATAGTTTTTACAACACTGACTGCTTCTCTGAAGTTGCATTGAAGGGAACAAGGGGGAATAAAGGTTTTATTAAACACCTACTGTATGCCAGATATTATGCTAAGCACTTTACAAACATTATCTCATTTGATTCTCACAACCACCCTGTGAATCAAGTACTATTACTATCCCCATTTTATAGTTGAAGAAACTGAGGAAAGCGACCAGCTCACACAGCTAGTAAGTGGCTGAGAATTCAGGTCCTCCTGATTACACCAATGAGGAAGGTAGGATGAAAACATGGTTGTTGTTATGAAAACATGCCCACTGTACACCCTTAGCCCCCTTGCCTATAACAATTTGTTACATTATAGACCTGTTTCACAGTCTATTGAAGCCTTCTGCCTCCTCTTTTCAGGATAATACCTTTTAAATGTGTAACCATTGGGTCAAAGACATTTGCATAAGACTCTCCTGATTGGTACAGATCCATTGCTCAATGCTCCACATCTGTGTGAAGGGCTATGCTGGTGAACGTTTGAAAAAAGAGATCCTGGTCTCCTGGTTTCCAGTTTTGAGAGAGAAGACACCTGGTCCTGAGCTTTCTTCAGGTCCTTGAAGGGAGAAAAAGACTGTGAGAGTCTTGTAGAGGAGCCAGAAACTTTAATCATGTCCCTATTCCCAGTTTACACTAGAGACTTTGGGAATTTCCCCTTCAGTAAGATCAGAATCTCTTTCTCTCTTGGTGGAGCTGAGCTATTTCACTGCTAATGAGACACCTTATTTACTTTGTTTCTTGCCTGGTATATATTCTCATACATATTACTTTCTCCATGTCTGCATGTTATCTGTTTGGATAAATCAATTTTGTTTGTTACTTGCTATACATGTTCATTTTGGAACTGGCATCTGGTGAGATGAGAGTCAAGTCTTGAATGCATAACTTCCTGTTAAGGGATGGTAATCAGGAGTATAGCCTGAATTTAAAAATTATTTCCCCTAGACTAACAAGATTTAACGAGTTAGACAGATATAATTCTATCCCACTACCCCGTCTCTCTGATGAGAATAGAGTCGCCAACCTCTGGCCCCAACCTCCTGTGTTTCCCCTCCTAGAAGGAATAATTCTTCCTTGGAGAAGGGTGGGGTTAGGGTATTGAGATATTTATTCTTAGCTCCCTACAAGCCACATCTCAACTCATGTGGACACATATAACCGACATGGTCAAAATACAGTGCCCCCAGATGCCCCTATGAACGCATAAAATGAAACAAATTGGCCGGTCATGTTGGTATACACCTGGTTACAGCTCCTGCTGCTGGGGAGGCTGTAGATTGCTTGCGGTAGGGAGTTCTGAGTTAATCAGGTGTCTGTACTAAGTTTGGCATCATTACGATGATCTCTCTGTAACAGGCCATCAGCTGCCTAGGGAGAAGAGAACTTATGCAATTTGAAAAAAGAGACCGAGTTAAAGCTTTCAGCTGATCAGTGCTGGGATCAAGCCCATAGTGGATGCTAAACTTAGCGAGATTCTATCTCAAAAACAAAATAAAATATAGTATGACAACAAAGGAAATGATTTACATTGAAATAGCCATAATTCTCTATAAAAAAAAAGTTCACAGACTTCACAATAAGAACCCTTGCTTTATTGTGACACATCCATCCATTGAAGAAACAGAGAGATGGCCAATAGCAAGGCATTTCTTTTGGTTGTAGACCCAATTATGACATGTTAACTTCATCTGATCTGGCATTCCTCAGGAGCCCCTGATCAGAGGGTGATTAACTATGAACTCTTGGAGCCATATCCCCACCATGTTTCGGTACCTTTTGTAAGCTTATTTTTGTCTCAAGCAGGTTTTCTGATAGTCAGACTGTTGTAGACATAGAGTCCGTTTTGGAAACTACTGCAAATCTAGCATATCAAGTGAATCTAGAAAGAATGACAGAGATGAAACCACAAGTTAATGCAACAAATAGCCTTTTAATTGATTCTTTCTGAGGAAGTAAATTGATTGTGGAGTGGTTGAGCACACAGGCTTTTAAGGCAGGCAGCACATTGAGTACAGGGTACTGGATCTGGATGGAATGGGTCATTAAGAGATACTTAATGCTCAGGTGAAAAGAGGACATACTCTGTCAAACTGTGAACATTCATTTAGAGAATTGTTATTTTTATTGATCTACTGATGACTTAGGCAAACATTTGGATAAGTCCATCACAGAAAACAAAATCTTGAGAACACCATGTGAGGTTAATGTGAGAGGTTAAGTGTTATTGACCTGAGGGGAATAGTGGTGGCCTAGCTTCTCTTTCCCTGTGTAATTTCACAAATTAGTTGCCATGCAGATTTAGAGGGACATGGAGTGGTAAGTGATAATCTTTCTGTATTTCTGCCTCTCCTTCATGTTTTCTTTTTAAAAATCTGCAAACAGAAGAAGTTACAACATAGTCTGTAGTCCCTGGTATATAAGATTAGCAGATTTGGTTTGTTCCTGAAAGTTTTATGTCTGTTAATTTCCGCCCAATAAAGTTGAGTCACAACCATGGTACCTATGGTTTCACTTATTGTCTTTGTACAACAATAAGAATAACTATTCATTAGGTTCCAACTTTGTGCCAGGCATTGTGCTAGGCACTGGGGATGCAAGTATAAAAAATGAAATAAACTCCATTCACAATGAGCTTATGCTCCAATGGGGAGACAACAGGTACATCTTGAAATTTATACAACATAAATATAAAGCTAATACATATGTACAGTAATTAAATAAAAGGTACTATGGAACAGAGGATATTAGTTGTTGGGAAGAGGGGGATCAGGAAAGGCTTTATGCAGAAAATGGTATCTGAGTTGCATCTTAAAGGAAGAGGTGGAGGCAAGGAAGGAGTGCAGTCCAAGAATGAGGAATGGCCAGTGCAAAGTTGTGGAGGTGGGAAATGCAGTGTCAGGAATTAGGAATAGAAACAAAGCTAATTCGGCCAGATCCAAGAATGTGGGAAAGAGAATAATGGGTGATAAGATTGGAAAGGTAAATTGGGGCCATGTTGTACAGGGCTTTAAAAGATAAAGATAGGAATTTGTATTTTATTTTAGAGGCAAGAGGAAACTGTGAGAGTTGGCTGAGAAGGGAAGTCAGATAGTCAGACCTGTACTTAAGCAAACTTACTTTGGTGAAGTGTGTAGAATGGACTGAACTATTGAGATACTTGAGGCAGGGAAATCAATTAGGAAGCTGCCACAATAACCTAGGTGAGAGGTGATGATGGACTAAACTGAGGTGTGGCTGTGTGAGTAGAGATAAGGGTCACATACAAGGTTGTTTTTTTTTTTTAATAATTTTTTCTCCAATTACATGTAATAACTTTTTTTTAAAAGTTTTGAGCTCCAAATTCTATTTTTCCCTCCTTCCCCTCACCCCTCCCTGAGACAGTAAGCAATCATGTACAATCATGTAAAACCTACTTCCATATTAATGAGAGTTGTTTGAAGGAAGAATTGGCAAGATTCAGCAAATGATCAGATATATGGGGCGAAGCAGAGTGTAAAGGATAATGGTGAGATTGCAAACCTGAGACACTGGAAGGATGGTGGTGCCTTTGAAAGAAATGACTGTTGTTGTTTGTCCTTTGTTTTTGAAAAGGGCCAGTGACATCACAGGATGATGTCTTGACTTGTATGTGAATTGGAGTTAAGTGAGGCAGAGTTGCACAGGAAAGTTGGAAAGAGAGAGGGGTTTAGGAAAAAAGATAACAAGTTTACTTTTGGACATCTTGAATTTAAGGTCTGCTTCTGGGACATTCAGTTTGAAATATCCAATAGGTAAATGCAGAACTGAAACTCAGGGGAGAGATTGGAGCAGGACTTGTAAATATGAGAGTATGTGCCTAGAGATCCTAGTTAAACTCATGGGAGCTGATGAAGTTACTGAGAGTATTGAGAGAGAAGAGAAAGGGGCCCAGGACAGAACCTTGGGGATGACATACAGTTGGGGAGCATAATAGAGATAATGAGCCAGAAGAGGAGACTGAGGACAAATTGTCAGACAGGTAGGAGGTGACCCAGGAGAGAGGAGTATCATGAAAACCTAGAGAAGAAAGAGTATCTAAGAGTAAGGGTATGGTCAACGGTGTCAAATAGAGTAGATAAATAAAAAGGGATTAGGATTGAGGGGGAAAAAATCCATCAGATTTAGCAATCCAGAGATTACTGGGATAAGAAAGGGAGTGACTGTAGCTATTTCATGACTCTGTGCTGCATATGGGGCAGCTAGGTGGCACAGTGGATAGAGTGCCAGACCTGGAGTCAAGAAGACCCATCTTCATGAGTTCAAATCTGGCTTCGGATACTTACTAGCTAAGTGACCCTGGGCAAGTCCTGTTTGCTTCAGTTTCCTCAGCTGTAAAATGAGCTGGAGAAGGAAATGGCAAACCACTCCAGCATCTCTGGCAAGAATACTCCAAATGGGGTCATGGAGAGTCAGACAACTGAAATCAATGAAACAACAGAAGCTGGAGAAGTGGGGAGGAGATGGAATCACAGGTATGTGTAGAGTGGTGGGCTTTGTGGAGAAGGGCCACCTCTTCTTCAGAGATTCAAGTGAAGAAGAGACTGCTGGATAACATAGAGGGAAAGAGGGGGAAAGAGGAGACTTACAATGAAATGGTCTCTTATTTTTTCAATAAATTATGAAATGAGGTCCTCAGATGTGAGGGTGGAAATGAGAGGTGTTTGAAGGAAGAATTGGCAAGATTTGGCAACTTAGAGAATGCATGGAGGATACACTGAAAGATGTGAAATGAGAAGAGGTTTGAAATAGTCTCAGTGGAGAAAAAAGGGTGAGGCAGCTAGGTGGCATAGTGGATAGAGGACCAACTCTGAATTCAGGAGGACCTGAGTTCAAATGTGGCCTCAGACACTTACTAATTGTGTGACCCTGGGCAAGTCATTTAACCCCATTGCCTCCCCCCCCAAAAAAAAAGGAAGAAAAAAGAGGAATCAGAGGGAAGTAAAGGGCCACTTCAAGAAGTTTCTCTGACTCATTTTGCCAATTTGCAGATAATGAGGGTTTTCTCCTTCCCTTGGACAATGACAGACAGACCTTGTGAGACTGCCCTTTCTGTGCTCAGTTCAGGAGCCATTGGAAAGAGCCCCTGGGTTTTCCTGCAGCAAGAGGACTGCTTGAACTAAAAAGAAACCCCAGAGAAAGTGACAGGGAAGGTATCCTTGGTTGGCTCTGATATCCTGTTTACTTGGCTGCTTTGCCAAAGGGAGACAGCAAGGCTTTCTACAACGTTCCCTGGTTCTAGGGCTGACGCGCCGTCCCATGCGTGTCCTGCCATGGCCAGTGTCCTTGGCAAATGTGTGGGTAGGTGGTTTGCTTTGGATGTGTGGGTTGGGAGTATTTGTGGTTAATATGTTTTCCTAATTTTATCCCACATTTCTATGTTAAGTAAATTCTCCTTTTTTGCCACTACAATGTGATATCATGTGATTCTGAGTAATTCTTGGCTGATTGTGGGAACAAAGGCTCATGAGCATCAATTCAAATTGATGTGGATTTAAATGTAAGCATTTAAATAGAGCTTTAATGTTTATAAAGTGCTTTACATATATTATTTCATTTGATCCCCACATCATCCCTGTGAGATAGGTGCTATTATTATCCCCATTTTACAGATGAGGAAACTGAGACTGAGGTTAAATGATTTGTCCAGAGTCACTTCCAAATCCATGGTTTAAGAGCCTGGAAGGAGCTGCAGGGGTAAAGGGCTGTACTTGAGGACCTAGAGGGCCACATATGACCTCGAGGCTGCAGGTTCCCAACCTCTGAGCTAGAGGATCCATCATTCTCTGAAGTTAGGCATTATGAACATACTATGCTTTCATCCCTTCCCACAACATCTAGATCAGAAATTCTTAACGTTTTATGAACTCCTTTGGCTGTCTGGTAAAATTCATGGTTCCCTTCTCAGGAGAATGCTTTTAAATGCATATAATAAAATATGTTGAGTTATAAAAGAAAACAATTATATTGAAATACAGTTCTAAAAATATTTTTAAAAAACAAGTTCACAGACCCCAGATTAAAAAGCTCTGTGGGGGGCAGCTAGGTGGTGCAGTGGATAGAGTACCTGCCCTGGAGTCAGGAGGACAGAAGTTCAAATCTGGCCTCAGACCAAACACTTGACACTTACTATCTGTGTGACCTTGAGGAAGTCACTTAACCCCAATGGCCTAAAAAAAAACCAAACAACATCTCTGTGCTAGAATCTCATTCTTTTACTAATATTTTCAATTTCTCTCTAACTATAGTCTTTTCCTTTACTTTTGAACATGCTCAGATACTGATAATCTAAAAGTTCCTGGCCCCCAATCTCTTCTTCCTCCCCCCTCCCGTCACTCTATGGCAGAGATGCATCTCAAGGATGGGGATAATGTCCTTTCCCAATTCTGGAGGCTCAGCTAGATCTGAGTCACCTTTTTTTTTTTCATTTTTAGGCAAATGGGGTTAAGTGATTTGCCCAGGGTCACACAGCTAGTAAGTGTCAAGTGTTTGGTCTGAGGCCAGATTTGAACTCAGGTCCTCCTGACTCCAGGGCTGGTGCTCTATTTACTGCACCACCTAGCTGGCCCCTGAGTCACCTTCTAAGGGCAATCAAAAGAAGCAACAAAGCTCCATAATGCCCACCAACTTTAAGATGATAGGAAAAGCATAATTTTCCTCTTCCTTAAATCTCTCTCTCTCTCTTTTTTTTTTGATTAGGCAATAGGGTTAAGTGACTTGCCCAGGATCACACAGCCAGTAAGTGTTATGTGTCTGAGGCCAGATTTGAACTCGGGTCCTCCTGAAACTAGGGCCAGTGCTCTATCCACTGTGCCACCTAGCTTCCCCTTCCTTAAATTTTCTACTCCTCTCTGCCCCTATCCTTCCACAGTGGTAGCACAACATTCCATAACTGATTATGCAATTAATAGTTCTTGACCTCTTCAATGTATGTTTTGGAAGACTGATCCCTAGATACACACAAACAACCCGTACAGATTCAATTACAAAATGTTCCTTAAAGAAATAAAGAACATCTCAAACAACTGGAATAATATTCATGCTCATGACTGGATCTTGCCAATATGATAAAAATGATAATACCATCAAAGTTAATATATATTTTTAATGCTATGCCAATCAAGTTATCAAAAGGATAGTTTATAGAACTCAATGTGTTGATCAGTTATGCTGATTTTTTTCCTTTCCTTTTTTTTGTCTGTAAAAAATACTGTTTGTTACATAGGATTACTCTTGGGAGGAAGAGAAAGAAGAATACCATGTTATGGTTGTTGTTCAGCCATGTCCCACTCCTCAAAACCTCAGGGACCATAGCACACCAATGCTATACTTGGGGTTTTCTTGGCAAAGATTTTGGAGTGGTTCACCATTTCTTTCTCCAGTAGATTAAAGGAAACAGAGGTTAAGTGAATTGCCCAGGATCACAGAGCTAGTAAGTGTCTGAGGTAGATTTGAACTTGAGTCTTCCTGACTTCAGGTCCAGCACTCTATCCACTGACTCACCTACCTGCCTCCACCGTAGCACATAGGAGTCACTTAATAAATGTTTATTGGATATTGGATTGAATCAATGAAGGTAGCCTTTCATGGTCCTGTTTAACATCTCTGTGATTTATTTTTGATACATTGTTTAATATTTAATTTTTCAGTCTCCATGTAGATTTTATGTATTTTATTCATATCTCCTTTGCATCATAATCTATGCAAGATGTGTTGAAATTTTCTGCATTTTCTGCATAAAAAATCCTCATAAGCAATTATCTAAGACAATTCCAAAAGACTCATGATGGAAAATGCTATCCACATCCAGAGAAAGAACTATGAGGTCTGAATGCAGATCAAAGCATACTATTTTTTATTTACTTTTCTTTCTCATGGTTTTTCCCTTTTTGTTCTGATTCTTCTTTCACAACATGACTAATGTGGAAATATGTTTAATATGATTGTGCATTTGTAGCTTATATCAGATTGCATGCCATCTTGGGGAGGGAGGGGAAATTTGGACCTCAAAATCTTGTAAAAATGAATGTTGAAAACTAAAAATAAATAAAATTTTTTAAAAAAATTATTTAGTTGCTATTTCATTCAGTACATATAGGTTTAATATTGGCATTATTTCATTTTCTATAATGCCTTTATTATAATAACTTTCTAGTTTTTCTCTCTTGACATTATCTAGTTTTGCTGTTGTCTTATCCAAAAACATGAGTGCAAACCATTTTTTTCCTTTTTATTCAGTTGAATCATAATATATTTTCTTCAGTCCCTTCTTACTTTGGATCTGTCTGAGTATTTATCCTTTAAGGGTATTTCTTATAGGCAACAAGTCACTGGCTTTCTTGTTTCTTTCTGAAGATTTTTCCCTGCTTTCTTTTACTTTATAGTATTTATTGTATTCGGGTTTCTTTTTTTGCTTGCTCATTTTTCCAGTTGTTAATTTTCTTGTGAGGTTTTTCCTATTAGGATATCTTTATTCCTTCCTATTTTTGGTCTTCTTATTTTATGTTGCGCATTTGTTATTGCTTTGAGGACAAGAGAGGGATATGGGTTAAATCATGACTACTCAGACATCTTACTTGAAGTCTCAATACAACTTTTTTTCATAAGTGTGTGACAAGTTCTTCGAACCTTGAGTCCTCCAGCATAAATTGCTGGTAAAAGGTCATGGCCTTAAGAAATACTACAAAAAAAAAGAGAGAGAGAAATACTACAAAGCCTTATGGCCTTAGCATAAGCTAATGGAACCCAGTTCTTTATGGCATAGACCCATATTGAGTCTTTTCAAGAGCTAATCTCAGCACAAACCACACAAAATTTTCTTGGCTCTGAGAGAAAACATGCCTTGGACTTAAATATAAACCATAGCAGAACATGGCAGTAAGTACTTTATAAACCTGTGAAACATATTTGCTTGAGGGAAAAATTAGAATGTTGTCTTTGTAGGTCACCTGTTGCTTGAAAAGATTTATGCACCCATTATTAATTAATTAATGTTTGTTGATTTGAGTTTGCTGAAGTTTTAGAATGCTATAGTTGAGTTACCCATCCATAAGCAGAACCAGGTACTCATAACACAGGATATATTTTCCAGTCATCCCTACCTTATTCTAAGGAGGTCACAAGTCCACCATATCGCTAGGTTGGAATACAACTATTTCCTTAATCCTAGCTAAAATGTCTGAAATTAATAAAAGGGGGGTAGTAGTAGATGGCAAGTTTATTTGAACCTTAATAACCAACAAAAAGGTACAATTAACTTTCCTTTTAGGGACCTCTCTTGGTGACCAAGAAGGTCAAAGGTACCCCTTTCACATTTGCCTTCTGCCATAACTGTCATTTTTTTAATAGGTTATAAATGTATAGTCATGCAAAACATACCCACAATAGCCATGTTGTAAAAGAAAATATAAACAAAAAAAACCTGAAGAAAAGTAAAGTAAAAAAAAAAGTATGCTTCAATCTGTATTCAGACACCATCAGCTCTTTCTCTGGGGATAGATAGCATTTTTCATCATACATCCTTCAGAATTGTCTTGGATCATATTGTGAGAAGAGCTAAGTAATTCACAGCTTATCATCTTATAATATTGCTGTTACTTTGTACACAGTATGTTTCACTTTGCAACAGCCCATGCAAGGCTTTCCAGGTTCTACTCATCATTTCTTATAATACAATAATATTCCATCATAATCACATACTACAACTTGTTCAGCCATTCCCCAATTGATGGGCATCCCCTCAATTTCTAATTCTTTACCCCAGGAAAGAGCTGCTATAAATATTTTTGTACATATATGTACTTTTCCTTTTTGTTTATCTTTTTTAGAATACAGACCTAGTAGTAGCTGTCCTATTAGACAGAATTGTTTTAATCAATAGTGAGTTAGAATATTTTTTTCATATGGCTATAGATAGATTTGATTACTTCATCTGAAAACTGATTATATCTTTTGATCATTTATCAGTTGGGAAATGGCTCTCATTTTTATAAATTTGACTCAGTTCTCTATTTGTTTGAGAAATGAGACCTTTATCAGAGAAACTTGCTTCAATTTTTTTTCACAGTTGCTATTGCTAAATGTATTTCCCTCCATCCTATTTACCCCACCCCTGTTTATTCTATTCTGTCTCTCCTTTCACCCTATCCCTTTTCCAAAGTGTTCTGCTTCTGACTACCCTCTCCCCCAATCTGCCCTCCCTTCTATCATCACCATCCCTTCTCTTACCCCCTTCTCCTCCAACTTTCCTGTAGGGTAAGATAGATTTCTATACCCAATTGAGTGTGTATGTTATTCCCTCTTTGAGCCAATTCTGATGAGAGTAAGGTTCACTCACTCCCTCTCACCTCCCCCTCTTCCCCACCACTGTAAAAGCTTTTTCTTGCCTCTTTTATGTGAGATAATTTACCCCATTCTACCTCTCCCTTTCTCTTTCTCCCAGTACATTCCTCTCTCACCCCTTCATTTTATTGTTTAGATATCATCCCTTTATATTCAACTCACACTTGTGCACTCTGTCTATATATACTCCTTCTACCCTACCCTAATAATGAGAAAGGTCTTATGAGTTACAAATATCATCTTCCCATGCAGGAATGTAAACAGTTTAAACTTATTAAGTCCCTTATGATTTCCCTTTCCTGTTAACCTTTTTATGCTTCTCTTGAGTCTAGTCTGGTATTTGAAAGTCAAATTTTCTATTCAGCGCTGGCCTTTTCATCAAGAATGCTTGAAAGTTCTCTGTCTCATTGAATTCCATTTTTCCCCCTGAAAGATTATACTCAGTTTTGTTGGGTAGGTGATTCTTGGTTGTAATCCTAGCTCCTTTGCCCTCCAGAATATCATGTTCCAAGTCCTCCAATCCTCTAATGTAGAAGCTGCTAAATCTTGTGTTATCCTGACTGTGGCTCTACGATACTTGAATTGTTTCTTTCTGGCTACTTGCAATATTTTCTCCTCATAATTGTCATTTTGTATATAGACTTATTTTGAAAGAGTTCTCCCTTGGACCAGGATCCAAGAAACATAGTTACCTGAAACTTGTAAATCAGTCCACCATTTTGCTCTGGGTCTGGAGCTAAATGATAATCTGAACTAAAGGAGCTAAAGGATAAAGCTCAACCCAAAAAACAATCAGTGCAGGATTTGTTGTTATGTTGTTTCAGTCGTGTCTGACTCTTTGCAATCTCATTTAGGGCTTTCTTGGCAGAGACACTGGTTTGCCATTTCCTTCTCCCTCTACAGATAAGGAATTAGGCAAATAGGGTTAAATGACTTGCCCAGGGTCACACAGCTACTGAGTGTCTGAGGCCAGATTTGAACTCATGAAGTCTAGTCTTCCTGATTCCAAGCCCAGGGCTCTATCTACTAGCTATCTCCAAGGCATCATAGGTACCCCTTTCTCCCCAATTCCTAGTTTGATTCTCTCCTTCCAAACCAGAAATTGACAACTCATTTTGGGAAGACTTAGCAGGAAATCTCCAATATTTCTGTATACATTGTCAAGCCAGACAATGCCAATTAGGTCAGAGAAACTACAATGGAAATAAAGACTCTAATGGCCTCAGAATGCTTCTCCTAGTAAGGAATGGGCCCCCTTTTGCCCCTATTACATTGGCTTAGATCTGTAATGGGAGCTTGACACATATGCAGAATGGCTGGGATGGTGTCTTCCCACTAGAGGACCTGGGAGATTTGTTTCTAGGAGAATCACTGAGGCACGTAAAGTAAGTCTCTGAGAGGGACTGGAACATGTGTGGACATTCTGTAACTAGATCCATTTAATTAACCACATTTTGGGGAGGACTTTTTTTTTTTTGATTGGTAGCATAGCTAGACTTATTAGTATTTTCAAAAGGGCTGGAGTCAGCTTCAGCAGACTTTTTGCTATATTTGCTTTTAGGGGAACTGAGTGATTCCTTCACTCAGAGGTTCAGTGTGATATCATGTGGGAAGGAGAAGGGCTTTAAAGCCTTCTTCCTTCCCTGAGACCATATGGCCCTAAGAAATGGGACTGGTCCTTGGCCTTCTTGTTTGTTCTTTTGTGTTCTAAGTGCAGGGAGCAGACTCTGCAACAACAGGAGAGAAACCACAGGGATGTGGGAGTCAGAACACAGGCTAGGCTGAATAATGTTGCTAGCCCAGTATCCAGCATCAATGCTGGAGGAGCAGAGTGATCTTCAGGACCCAGTCTAATGGTGACTGAGAGGAAAAGTCATCCAGTGGTGATGTTGTCTTTGGATGTGGACTTAGTAGGAGTCATGCTATGGAGGAACTGAGCTAAATTTTGAGCTTCTTCCCCCAGAGGTCAGGGTAGTATAGGGAAGAGTTTACCTTGGATGCATTAGAAGAACTATTTATAGTTTTGTTCTTGCTGTATCTTCATAGTAAATATCTTTTTGCAAAAGCTATCCAATTTTAAGTGCCTAGATAGATTTGGGATGCTGGTCATAGCCTTTAACAAATGAGAAGAACACAGCTAATGGGGCTTAACCTAATGAGAGTAGAAAAGATGCCCATAAACCTTTCTGTCGACCCTAGAATCCCAAGGAGAAGAATGTACCCTGCCTGTCCCAGAGAGAGTGGGGCCAGAGTACATGTGCTACACAGAACTTTTACCTCCACCTTGTCAATTGCTCCTTTACTATATGCCCAACCCTGAGTTTTCCTGCCCCTTCTGTCATCCAGCTTCTAAAAATTGGAAGGGGTAGGGGAAACAAACAATTGTTTAATATGCCAGGCCCATTGCTAACCACTTTACAAATATTATGTCATTTGGTCCTTATAACAACCCTGTGAAATAGGTGCTGTTATTATCTCCATTTTACAGATGAGGAAATTGGGGCTGAGAGAGGCAAATGACTTGCCAAGGATTTCACAGCTAGTAAATGTCTGAGGTTGGATTTAAATTCAGGTCTTTTTGACTCCAAGTCAAACATCATGTAATTTTCTGAACATAGAAGGTATTGTGACACTGATTTCTGAAATCTTGAGTTGAAATTCTAAGTCGGAGTCTCAGTACTATTATGGGAAGGGATTTGATTCTAAAGTAAGAATTAAAGGCTTTTTAGAAAGTAACAATCTAAAAAAAAATGGTGGAGGTAAGACCAAGATTGGAGCAGCTAGGTGGCACAGTGGATACAATGCCAGCCTTGGAGTCAGGAAGAATTGACTTCAAATCTGGCCTCAGACACTTAGTAGCTCTGTGACCCTGGGCAAGTCACTTAACCCTGTTTGCCTCAGTTTCCTTATCTGTAAAATGAGCTGGAAAAGGAAATGACAAGTCACTCCAGTACCTTTGCCAAGAAAACCCCAAACAGGGTCATGAAGAATTGGACACAACTGAAATATCTGAATAACCACAAGACGATTAATCTATGATTGATAAGAGTTCAAGTTTAGTGAGAAAGGTACTAAATTATACCTCATTGTTTATTTCCTTAAAAATTTTCTCCAATATTACCTATTTTACTCTTTGTTAAAGCAGCTGTCTATGAACATTAATGAATTATATTTTTGACGGAGAAGCAATTTTTATTTCAGTTAATTATGTCTACATTTTAAGCATGGAACTTCAAAGAAACTATGCAACTACTGCCACCTGGGGGTAAAAAATTCTAACCATAAAATCAATGATTTTGAGTAGCAAATGAACATTTCAAAAATTAAGTCTGAAACCATAAATGTGTAACATAGACATGTTATAAAAATAGATTTACTTTTCTTAATGCCAATAGAAAAAAACTTACTACTTTACTAAAGTTTACCTTTCAATCTGCTATTATTTTGCAGGACTTTTTTCATAAAGAAAATTGACAATTGAAAAAACCCACATTAAAATTGGAAACTTCATGGAATAATTTTATGACAATAAGATTTGTGACACTAAGATTCATTTTCATGGAACAATTTTAGGATGATTTAAAAGTTGTTGAGTTAGTTCATGATTTTTTTATCTCTTTTACAAAAAGTCTAAATTAGGGGTTCTTAACCTGGGGTCTATGAACCTGTTTAAATAGAGATAGTTATTTTCCAATTTATTGGTTTCCTTTGTAATCCTATGAATTTTATTTTATGTATCTTAAAAGACATTTTTCTGAGAGGGAATCCATAGGCTTTCCTAGACTGTTGAAAGGGTTCAAGATACAACAAACGTTAAGAACCCCTTGACCTAGTTAATAAAAATGCAGAAACATTGCTAATATCTTATATAAATTTAGAAAACCTCCACCTGGAAAAACATAATTATATACAAATGAAAAGTGAAAGTTCTTCCGTTTCTAAATAAACCAGTGAGCAGTTTTCCAGTAGTAAAACTGTAAGGAGACACCAGCACAATAAAGTGCACATGAAATAGAACTCAGAAAGGAAGATTTTTTTTTTATAGTGTTTTGTGTGAAGATCTCTTTCCCACTAAAGTCCTACTCTACTGTTGTTTGTTTGTTTGTTTTTTACAAAGAGGCAACACAAGGTTTTCAAAGGCTCCAGAGGATCCTGAACTTTGATAGGTCTTACCAAGCTAGAAAGGCCCAGGTGTCTCAGGATGAGCTTAGATAGATAGGATTATTACCAGACCATGGCCACTAGGTCAGGCATCTATGTCCTCTCCTGGATCACTGTCCTGTTGTGGCGGAGGGGTTTAATGTAGCTCAACAAAACTATGAATTCTGCCATGCAGGCTTACCCAAGATGGACAGGACATAGTGGAAAGTTCTGACGTAAGGTGATCCACTGGAGAAGGAAATGGCAAATCAATACAGTATCTTTGCCAAGAAAACCCCATGGATGGTATCAAAATGATGAAAGATGTAACATTGTAAGATTAGCTCCTCAGGTTAGAAGGTGTCCAACATGCTCCTGGGGAAGAGTAGAGGACAACTACAAGTAGCTCTAATACTAATAAAGCAGCTGGGTCAAAGTGGAAAGGAAGATCAGCTGTCTGGTGATGGAAGGAAAGTTTGATGCTATAAAGATCAATATTGTATAGGAACCTGGAATGTAAGATCTATGAACCAAGGTAAGCTGGATGTGGCCAGACAGGAGATGGAAAGATTAAACATTGACATCTTGGGTGTCAGTGAATTTAAATGGAAAAGAATAGGTGAATTTAACTGAGGTGATCATTACATATACTACTGTGGGCAAGAATCCCTTGGAAGAAATGGAGTAGCCCTCATACTCAATAAAAGGGTTAGAAAAGCAGTGCTGGGGTATAATCTCAAAAATGACCAAATGATATCTGTTTGAATCCAAGATGGACATCTCTAATTGTAATCTTTTGGTACTTTAAGGATTACAAGGAACTTCCATTACAACATTCCTATAAGCTAGGTAGTGCAATTTTACAGATTAATAAACATTTTTACAGATTAATAAACTGAACCTTGGGGTGCTCGGACTTGAATCAAGGTCTCTTGACTCCTGGTCTGGTGTTCTTCCTACTATGCCACTTCTGCTCTTTTTATTTTATTTTTTAATATTGAAGTAAGTATAGAAGAGAGGAAGCATGATGTAGCAAACAGAAGGCCTGGCTCATAGTTAGGAATACCAGGGTTCATATCCTGCTTTGGATACCTACTGGATATATGACCTTGGAAAAAACATTAACTATTGAAAAATTGCAGACCAGGAGCTGATCTCCATCTGTACAGGGAATTTCCTCCCTTGGAGTATACTATGTCAATGAAATCACAGGTTCAATCCAAAACATACATAGAACACAAAATAGATACTAGAGGGCTCCTTTTCTATGTTGAAATTTCAGTTTTGGGGCAAAAACAAATTGCATGAGGATATTCAGTTCATCAGATAAAGTGGTGAGGAAAGACAGGCTTTTTCTGAGGACCTCAGATGAATATATTAAGAGCACATGTTTGATGGCAGAAAATGCCTGAGGTAACAATGACTACAGAAACTGTGGCCCATCTGCTCATTTATATGTGACTATTTTTAGAGTTTTAAAGTTTGTAACTGACAAAAATAATAAATCAAATAAGTATTTGGGGACTATGGGAAAATATTATTAGGACTCTTGGGTTCAAATCTGACAGAAGGATGCATTACTTGAATTTTACCTCATAAGCTAAAGATTACTAACTGTTTACTGGGAGGCTTTGATTTGAAGCATAAGACACCAGCAGAAGAAGAATTAAGAGAAGTTATATATAAGATAAAAGAAAGAGGAGAAGGAGGAAGAGAAGAAGAAGAAAATAAAAATGAGCTGAATATAGGAGGAATCACAAGGAGTTGAGGACAGATGTAATACAAAGCTTCTAGCTGAAACAGATTATTCTTTATTTTTAACTTTCCTTGACATATTGTTATTTATTTTAAAAATTTTATTTTATTTTCAGTTCTAAAATCTTACCCTCCCACCTCCACTTCCTCACTCATTGAGAAAATAAAACTTTAAAATTCCTGCATTAGTCACGTCATACACACACACACACACACACACACACACACACACACACACACACACACACAATATGGAGGTGGATAGCATGTTTCATAATGAGTCCTCTTCAACTGTGGTTAGTTCTATTGTGTTGATCAGAGTTCCCAAGTCTTTCAAAATAATTTGTCTTTTAAACATCATTCTTACTGTACACATTTTTCTCTTGGTTCTAACTCATTTCACTTTGCATCAGTTTATACACATCTTTCTAGGTCTTTCTAAAGCCATCCCCTCAATCATTTCTTATAGCACAACAGTATTCCATCACAATCACAAACCACAATTTTTTCCCACTTAATAGTATTTTATTTTTTCCAATTACATGCAAAGATAGTTTTCAACATTCAGTTTTACAAGATTTTGAGTTCCAAATTTTTTTTCCCTTCCTCCTTTCTCCCTTCCCCAAGACAACATGCAATCTGATATAGGCTATACATATACAATCATATTAAACATATTTCCACATTAGTTATACTGTAAAAGAAGAATCAGAACAAAAAGGAAAAACCATGAGAAAGAAAAAAAAGAGAAAATAGTATGCTTCTATCTGCATTCAGACTCCATAGTTCTTTCTCTGGATGTGGATAGCATTTTTCATCATGAGACTTTTGGAGATGTCCTAGATCATTGCATTGCTGAGAAGAGCTAAGTCTATCAAAGCTGGTCATTGCACAATGTGGCTATTACTGTGTACAATGTTCTCCTGCTTCTGTTCATTTCACTCAGCATCAGTTCATGTAAGTCTTTCCAGGTTTTTCTGAAATCTGCCTGCTCATCATTTCTTATAGAACGATTGTATTACATTACATTCATATACCACAACTTTTTCAGCCATTCCCCAATTGCTGGGCATCCCCTCAGTTTTCAATTCTTTGTCACCATAAAAAGAGCTGCTACAAGTATCTTTGTATATGTACCTTTTTCTTATTTCTTTGACTTCTTTGGGGTGCTAGGTCAAAGGATATGCACAGTTTAATAGTTTTGGGGGAGCATAGTTCCAAATTGCTTTCCAGAATGGTTGGATCAGCTCACAGCTCTACCAACAATATATTAGTGTGCCTGTTTTCCCACAGCAGCCCCAGCATCTGTCATTTTTCTTCTTTATCATCTTTGCCAGTCCTTTAGATGTAAGGTAGAGTTGTTTAAATTGCTTTAATTTGCATCTTTTCTAATTATTAATAGCTGATTCTGCTTTGCAGACAACTTGTTGATTATAACAGAGACACTGATTTGCTGATTGGCTGGAGAAAGGCTGGAAGCTCATTGGCTGAGAGCTGGCCTTACTGCTTTCTGTTGCCATCTAAAGATTTCAAGAGGGGAAACCTCTCAAGAGTGCCTGTGACCACTCTCTATTGTGCCTCCTTGTTTGAGATGGTGAAACAGAGGAGAAAAGACTGGCTTTGCATCTGTTTTACTGGAAACTGTGCTTTGCTCTGAGAATAGGCTTGGAGCTGGTTCAACAAAGTGGAATTTCCCTTGCCATTTGTAGATCTGAGGAGCATGGCTTTCTCTGGCTTAAGGGAAATGCTTGTCACTGAGAGAGCATAACATTTTTCTCAGTGACTCACTGAGGGTGACTGGGAACAAAAAGAGCTTATCACTGCTCTCTTGCCTCAGGAACAAAAGAGGAAAGGCTTTGGCCATTAAGAGAGTAGCAAGAATCAGAGTAAGAGTGGCCAGCAGAAAAGCAGCTACGTATGGTATAGATTGTTCCTAAAGGGACAGTAAGGTAATCCAGAGCTGTGAGGGTCAATGTTTTCCCACTCATATGCCTCCTTGTTAGGTTTCTATATCCATGTACTCACCCTCCCCTCTGGAAACTGTGTGCTTTGGTAGTAGAATGACCTAGATTTATGGTTGGAATGTTATTTTCTGGTGATCTTGCTCTGACCTTCTAGTAAGTAAATGTTCTTATTTCTCCATTTGTCTTCCATTAAGTAACTAATGTTTGATTATTCTGTATTGTACTTTCTGCCCCTCTGAATGGAGGGGAGAATGAAGAGCTCCTTCCCAAGCCTCCATTTAAAGAGAGGCCCAAGCCAGCCATCTCTTCATTTCCATCTGGCTGCATACCTTTGGATTTCTCCATCATACCTCTCCACAACCTTTTCCAGCTTTTTTTTGTGTGTTGTCTTTCTCCAATAGATTGCAAGCTCTTTAAGTGCAGACACTATTTTTCTTTCTCATATTTGCATCCCCAGCACTTAGCACAGTATCTGCCACATAGTAAGCACTTAATAAATGTTTATTGATTCCTACTTTTGCCTTTTGATGAATAAATGTAGTGACTATTCTTGTTTATGCATCCTAATGAGTAAATGTTAAATTGTTATTGCTTTTGTTTTATCATTAACTAAATGTTTTATGTTTAACAGTTGATGATGTCACACTGACTGATTTTGTATAAATAGGAAACACACTGGTTGGGGCTTGGGAGCTACAGTAGCAAGTAAAAGCATGTATACTCCTCAATACCAAGTTTGTCCCTAGCACTTTGAGAATAGGGATGTTTGAGATGTAGCTGTGGAGTGTTGTGCCCTCTGAAAACTACAGACTTACCAGCTTGAGTGCATGTTGGGTGAGTGAACTAGCCTAGAGAGTGAGAAGGGAGGAGTCCACACCAAGCCAGACCTCCACAAATAATCAAAATCTTTTTCTATGAGTTGCTTTCTCTCCTTTTTCTGAATCTTATTTTCCAATTTCTAATTTTCCCCAGGTTTTCCTTTCCTGAATTTTCCTTCCTCCCTCTATATTAACCTTTTCCACATGTCTCCTATTGTCCTAAAGAAAATACAGTAAGATTTCTTTTTACTTAAGACAAGTGCCTTGTTTTGCTATCTTTCCAACTACCTCATTTAAGTGAAACACAGGATGTCTCCTTTGTTGGGAACAACACAGACAAAATTAGTCACCTAGAACACATAAATGGTACAGTACACAATAAAGGCTTATTCTATAATTCTGGGTCCTTCTTTGTCAGTTGCCAGTGGGTGGTTTCCATCTTGGTTCTATTTAACCATAGAACTTATGTGATTTCACTGTTATCTCCCAGTGTTCTTTTATTGAATTCAACACTCACAAACAATTTTTATAGTTGCAAAGTTTGCTATAATCAGCTGTCAAAAAGACATATTAGAGATAAACTTTTCCACATATCTGCCAAATAAGGGCACATTTAAAATATTCTTTTGGTGATATATAGCTGCAAGTCAAGGAATACTATAGTTGAAGATAACCTAAAGCGCAATGGAGAGGTATGAAAGAGGTGTGGATAGACTGTTAACACAATAAATGAAAAATTACTTGGTACAAGTGGAGTAAAAGATACTATTGAGGGAAAGGATTACTGGAAAAATTGGCTGGTCACATATAAAACATAAGGGACAACCAGTGGACAGACCACATGCTCTGTTGGTATCCTTATATTATTGTAAGAGCATAAGGAAGATCCTCAGCATGTTGGGGAGATGCTCTTCCAGTGGAATTATGGGAGGACATGTACCAGAGTTGCACCGATAGGAAATCATGCAATCTGCATCATCAGAGGAAATACATCACTGAAGTCAAACATCCATTGAAATACTGAAATATTGGAGAGTGCCATTTGCAGTTTGGGCATCAGAGTCGGAGAAAAATAAAGTAATTGTAGATTAGACAAAATGTTGGCTGAAACAGTAGAAGTCAACATCCTCTAATTTCCTGAATTTCTGTTACCTTTGGTCTAAGAACAAGGGTCCTTTTCAGTCTTATCTTTGTAGTCATTATCTGAGTAGGACGGGAGGTAAGCAGATGAGGTCATTCTTAAGTGTGGCTCTGTATTAAATGAATAATGAATAGGTGGTGACAAATGACCATTCATTCATTCATTTGTAACTGGGTGGTGTCAGGATGGAATGAGGATGGGGCTCACTTCCTCACTTCCCCTTACTAACTAGAAAGGGGGTGCAGTCAAGACCTTCACATGACATGCCTAATTCTTCCTACCGGATTGGCTGAGAGGTAGAACTTTCTCCTCTAATCCCTCCCAGGTAGGAAAGGGGCTTAGCCCCAAGCTCCATTAATACCATACCCTCCAGACAATGAGCCACACAATGACAACAAGCTCATCCTTCAGGAGAAAATCCAAGTAAGCCCCTTATTTCAAGCTCTAAAGTTCTACTTGTTGAGAGAGTTACAAAATAATTCATGACACTAACCCAAATAGCCCCCAGGATGGTAGGGGGAGGTTTTACCCACCAAACTAGAACCCTCTACAATATTAAGAAAATCTTCACAACTGTCCCCTCCCTTCCCATGCACATTATGATCACAAATAATGACACGCTTATTGACAATGGAAACAAATTCATTTATAAAAAGAGAATCAGACTTACAAACTACATAGGCATTAGGGGGTAGGGGAGTAATATAGGAAAACAGACAACATTGTTTTATTTTTCCTTTTTTTGTCTAAATGATAGGATGATGAAGAAGAGGGAAAGAGACTAAGAAAGTGAGACCCACAGAGAGAGTATTCTACCCATTGCTGGGGTAGATCCCAATACTGGATAGAACCAAGCTTGGATCGTACTTCCTGGACTGGTCACTAATATTGCCACTGCCTTTAGTGGGTCAAGTTTCTGGCCATATTGTGTGCCAGACAGTATCCTGCAAATTGCTTTATGTTTTCTTGTTTTTGTTTAGGCAATTGAGGTTAATGACTCACCCAGGGTCACACAGCTAGTAAGTGTCAAGTATCTGAGGTCACATTTGAACTCAGGTCCTCCTGACTCCAAGGCTGGAGCTCTATCCACTGTGCCACCTAGCTGCCCCAAAAGCTAAATTTCAAAGGAAAAAAAAAACCAACAAACCAACTCAACCTTAACCACACAGTTGGTAACTGACAGAAGCCTGAACTCAAATCCAGGTCTCCTGATGTCCACATCCAGCACTTTTGCTGTGTCAAAATAATATCTAAGGGAAGGCTTTGTTTATGGAACTTCAGGTTTGGGAATCACCTCCAAATCACCTAGTTCAAGCTGTATGTGAATAGGACCACTCATTTTCAGTGAGGTCAAAATATAGTTTAAAAAGTATCATTTATGGCAAACATAGAAACTTAGGCTTTACAAAAATCATCTCTCTTTGCCCCATGCAGGATTTCCCCTGGGATCATAAGAATTTGGCTTATTTTGACCCTACCCAGGGTTTTCACCAGGGAACATCATATAATTGCTTGAAAGAAATTTAACAAATTTGCTCAGACTCACTTTCCTAGACCCAGGCAATTTACATTTCCAGGGGGAAATGTTTGTATGGTTTTTTCTATTTATATCTTCAAGGTAAATTCTTCCTTTGGAGTTTCTCTTCTCTAATGTTATGGGTTTAGGCCCTCACTGGCTGTAAGTCATCTTACCCCCACCCTCCAGACCCACTATTAGGTACTAGTGACTAGCTCCCTAATTTCATTAAACTACTTAACATTAATTAGCTTTTATAAAGAGCCATTTACTTTGAAAATATAGAAAAAAGTAAGTTACACTCCTCCCCTTTCTGCAACACCTTGGGGACAAACTCTTAGATTAGTTCCTATATATTATTGGTCCCAATAAGTTCATGACCAGATGCAATATGACTTGCTAGTTGAATCCTTGTCTCAGCTATGGCTAGATTGGAATCCTAAGATCACTTCTTTCTCCTCAGGCCATGCTGCACTTGCTGGACTCTGGAGTGCTGGTACTCTGGGGCTCCCTCCATGCCTTTTGAAACTTGCAAGATCAGAAGTCTCCAGTCCTTTCACTAAGAAAAGAAAAGAACAATGGGACCAAGAACTCCAGAATTCTACAGGAACTGAAGTCAACTTCACTGCCATATAGTTTACAGATTCTGTTCTCTTCATTTTTTTAAAAAATCATAATATTTGCTTTCCTCCAGGCCTATGTTACCCATCTTGTTTTCCATGATCTTTCAAATATCACTGAAAGAGAGGTCATGAGTTGCCCTGGCCACAACACTTACTACTACCCTGCCTTTTGGGGTTGAGCTGCTCCACACTTCGATATACCAGTGTTAGGAAAGCAGAAACATACTGTCACTGGGTCAGTATGCAAAGTCTTTCTAGCATGTAAGGAATGGGTAGAGTTTTTCCTCCATTGTCCTTTTAAGAACATTGGATGTCATTGTGATGTGTCAGAGTAGTACTTCTGTGGAAGCGTTCATTAGGTGTACCATAGGATATACACATTGCTCAACTGGTTAGGTTTTCATGGAAGATGACAAAGTGGGATGAGATTGGGGAGGAATCTGAGACCCAGTTCTGCAGCCCCAGTTGACTTTTTTTTCTTTTTTCTTTTTAGGCAGTTGGGGTTAAGTGACTTGCCCAGGGTCACACAGCTAGTAAGTGTCAAGTGTTTGGTCTGAGGGTGGATTTGAACTCAGGTCCTTCTGACTTCAGGGCCAGTGCTCTATCCACTGCACCACCTAGCTGCCCCCCCCAATTGACTTTTTAACATCTTGAATTGGATGTCCCATAGGCATCTAAAATTCAACATGTATGAAAGAGAATTCATCTTTCCCCCTAAACTGTCTCCCCCTTCTGAATTTTCTTATTACTGTTGAGGGTATCATTATCCTCTCACTTACTCAGTCTTAAAACTTCAGTGTCATCCTCAATTCCTCATCCACACTCACTCTACACACACATATCCAATCAATTGTGGAATCTTGACATTTTTACTTTTACAAGATTTCTCACACACATTTCCCTTTTCTCCACTCACTCACCCACCACTGTAGTATAAGGCCTTATCACCACATGCCTGGATCATTAAAACAGCCTTGAAATTGTTCTCCCTACCTCAAGTCTCTCTTGGCTATGCTCCATTCAGCTGCCAAAGTGATTTTCCTAAAGCATACGTCTGTCCATGTCACTCCACTACTCAATAAACTCCAGTGGCTCCCTACTACCTCAAGGATCCTCCAAAGTCCTCTACAGTCTCCCCACTTCTCAATCTTCTTAATCTCTACACTCCTTAACACACTCTACAATCCAGTTACATTGCCTACTTGAAATTCCTTGAACAATTCGTCTACTGACTCTGATTTTGCATGGGCTGCTCCCCATATCTAAAACGTTCTCCCTCCTCATATCTGCCTCTTAGCTTTCCTGGCTCCTTTCAAGTCTCAGTTCAAATTCCACAACTGCAAGAGATCTCTCCAGCTCCTGGTGCATTCCCTTTGAGATTATCTTCCATCTACTCTGGAAGTATTTTGTCTATTCCTAGTTATTTACATGTTGTCCTCCCTATTATAACATGAGCTTCTTGAGAATAGGGCCAGTGTTTTTTGTCTTTCTTTTTATCCCCAAAGCTTGACACCATTCTGGCCCATAACATGTGCCAAATAAATGCTTGTCGACTGACTGATTGACCAACCAAGATTATTGTAATGCTTCTTGAGTTCTTTTCTGGTCTTATGTTAGAGTAGGGTTGATGTAGTAAATAAATATAATGTCCTACTCTTCTTGAGCCTATTTGGGGTTTTCTTGGCAAAGATACTGGAGTGGTTTGCCATTTTCTTCTCCAGCTCATTTTACAGACGAGGAACTGTACCATACCCCACTTAAAGTATTGTAGGCAGTAGGGAAACAGCCAGTAATTGAGGAGAGATGGAAGATAAGTGAGAGTGTGAGGATGATAGAGGGGGTAATCTGTTGGAGAAGATGGAAAATAACAGAATCATTTGTACATGTAGAGAGGTTTGCATTGGTAAAGAGAAGGGCCAATGTGAGATTGAGGGTGAAGGAGGAGATAGTGACAGAAGGTTGCTGGGTAACGTGAGATAAAGAGGTTTAACATAAGCAATAACAACATCTGAGGCATTTGGAAACGAATTATAGCATTCTCAACAATCTAGGTTGGGGTTTGATTAGTTCATTTAAAATTATCAATGAATTACTGTTAACCTTATCAGTAGACAACAGGAGTCTAGAAGTGAATTATTGGTTCAATAGAACCTTGGATTAGTTGACCTTCAGAGACTCTTTTTCACATAACTTGTCTAACTCTTTCTCACTAATTTTCCCTATGTCCTTCTTGACCACCAAGAAAAAAAATCAGGCCAATATTATACCAATAAGCAATTTTATTAATTCATCAGATATTAGAGTTCTTATTGTATGCAAAGCACTCTCTCCCCACCCCATTAATAAAAGGATTTGTTCTGTGAAGCTTGGATTCAGTCAAAGAGCTGCACTTGAGGACCTAGAGAACCACATGTGGCTTTGAAGCTGCAGGTTCCCCACCCCTGCTTATGCCTAACTGCTTCTAAGGGGGCACCTAGGTGGTATAGTGGATAGAGTGCTGGGCCTGGAGTCAGGAAGAGCTGAATTCAAATGCAGCCCCAGATATTTATTAGCTGTGTGACCTTGGGCAAGTCACTTAACCCTGTTTGCCTCAGTTTCCTTATCTATAAAATGATCTGGAGAAGGAAATGATACTCTAGTATCTTTGCCAAGAAAACCCCAGATGGGGTCATGAAGATTAGAACATGACTGAACAACAACAAAATTCAGGAACAGTCTTTTACATACTCATTAAGCAAGGCGAGGCATTAGAGAGATGGCTAGTTAAGTATTATCTATGGTAGAGCAACAGCATGACTTTAGTCTCATGCTTTAATCAATGAGATAATCATCCAAAGACCATTGACCATGATAAATTAAGGTGAGCACAATTTTCCACGGAGCTAATCCCAAATATTGGAGTTGTAATGAAACTTTTCTTTCACAGCCTAGAAACTCCTAGAAAAAGTGGTCTATACTCATCACCTATAGTGTTTCATCTCATATTCATCCCTCAAACCCTCATAATCTGGCTTTTAGCCTTATCACTCAGCTAAAAGGGTTCTCTCCATGTAACAATGATCTATGATTTGGTAAACTGATGGCCTTCTGCTTTATTTGGCCTCATGGCTCAAGATAGAGCACAAAGACCCAGGTTTGAGGATTTGCAGAAAATTGATCCTCAGGAAGCTAGTACAAGCATGACCTTCATAACTATGCAGCTCAGTAAGCAGGCAAAGACAAGAGCTTATACACACACAAACACACACTATAGCAATACAGACCAACAGGAATTTGGTCACACACAAGGCCAGGGTCACACGCATGAAGGAGATGTGCACTGTAGCAAAGATTTTGGTGGGAGTACATGCTCAGAGTGGGCTTGGTTGAGAACAGGTAATCAATGTCAGATATGGGAGATATTCCTAATCAACCCTAGATATGGTGGGGAAATGCCCCAGAGCACTTGTAGATGCCAGACTTGGGTGGGGAGTTTCCTAATAGGGCCAGAAATTTGGTGAGGGTTCAATTTGGAAAATGGGGATCCCAGAAGTGGGTGTTGCTGTGCAACTGCTGCAGTTGTCTGGGAGGGTTGTCCAATTAGGAGCCATGATCATTTATTTGTTTGACATGGGGTCAGAGAAAAAGCACAGGCTGTCTGTCATTGTTTATGTTTATGGTCATAGGATCCTAACCTTAATTCTTTCTTCAGGAAGCCCACCCTAATCCCATTGGAAAATTACTTTGTATATATTTTCTATTTGATTTTCTAAGAACTTGTGGTTTTCCCCCAGTAAGCTCCTTGAAAGCAAGGGCCATTTTTTTTTCAAATCTGTGTATCACTAGCACCTAGCAGTGACTAATACTTAGTAAATGCTTAATAAATGCTTGTTGAATTTAACTGGCCACCCTGATTAAATCTATTACACATAGATTGCCACTAAGGAAGAGAAATACCTAAATCTGACCAAGATTCAGTCCATGTTGTAGGTTTCCAGAAAGCAGTAAGTTCATATAATTAGTAATAATAACTGATATTTATATGGCACTTTGAAATTTGCAAAATATTTTATATACATTAGCTCATTTGAACCTAATAACCACCCTTCAAGGATGGTATAACAACTATTATTATCCCTATTTTTACATGTGAGGAAACTGAGGCTCAGGGAGGTTGTGACTTGGCTATGATCACATAGCTAATAAGCAGCAAAAGCAGGATTTGAACCTGGGTCTCTCTGATCCCAAATCTAGAATTTCATCTAATCCATCACACTGCCTTCCTACAGAATCAACTATAAGCCATAACCCAGAGGTATAGTCTAATTTGAATACAAGTTTTCCCAGGCTTGTATCTCCTGTCAGCTATCTCCTTCTTCCACTAACTCTTCAATTACCTCTTTGTAAATTAGAAGACTCAAGATTAAGATGGTGTCCACAATTATTCTGGGTCTGTAATACACTGGAAATTGTGCTAGGTGTCAAGGGCAAAGGAAAGAATGTGAAAACAGGTGCTCCACACCCAGGCAACTACTGATAACAGTAATTTGTCTTATCTCCTTTGCAAAAGGAGTGGAATATAAAATGAAGGGGTGGAGAAGACTTCAGAAAGACTTACACATAGACAAGCAGGTAGGAGGAAGTAGAAACTGAAACTTGGAAGGGCAAAATGAAAGAAAATGATTAACTTGAGAGCCAGATGAGAGCTTTGAGAGATTGAGGGAATGTGTAACCAAAGCATAGACAAAGTTGCTTTGGTTTCATGCTTCTGTTATTTAAAAAACCCAACATAAACAAACCAGCAACTTGGCAGCTGAGAAATCTCAGTTGGCCAGGAATTAGTTTCAGGACCAATTGCCAGCTGTTGTCCCTTCTTACCTCCCTCCCTTTAGGGCAGGGCATTTGTGAAAACAAGCAGTAAAGAAGTAGAAAGGAATCCAGATGTCAATAATTCCACCTATCCACTTTTCCTACCTCACCCCTCTTTTAGTTTTATTTATTGACATGTCAAATACATCAAAACATTAAGTTATTTTTCTATGCAAGCATATTTTAAGGTGGTAAGGAGTCTTTGTGCCATGGTTTCCCATTGGAGAGAAGCTGGAATTTGGTGACAGACATCTAAAGGATCCATGTGCTGGCTGACTGCATCACAGGACACAGAATTTTTGAGATTTCTTCTATTTCTTTTGACATGTGCAAATAAGGAAAACAAAATTGACTAAATATGAGCCTGTGAAAAATCTTTTCTGTGAAATTGTCCTTTTGTACTCGGATGTTTACTTTTAAGTATTCTTGCTTCCTGCAAAAGTGTTAATTGTTAGGAGTTACAGTTTCTATGCTTCTCATCCAGACTGCTGTTACTCAACCATCAGGACAGCTATGTGGCACAGTGGATAGAACGTGGTGCCTGTAGTCAGGAAGAGCTGAGTTCAAATCTAGCCTCAGACACTTCCCAGCTGTGTGACCTGAGCAAGTCACTTAACCTTGTTTGTCTAGGTTCCCTCATCTGTAAAATAAGCTGGAGAAGGAAATGGCAAATCATTCCAGTGTCTTTGCCAAGAAAACCCCAAATGCGGTCATAGTTAGATACAACTAATAGACTAAATAAGAACAAAAGAACAGAAGGTTATTAATAAAATTTTTAAGAGTGTGTCTGATAATCAGAACTTGATAGTAGAGGATACCTAGAAAAGAGTTATAGAGGAAGAATGGTTTGATAAAAAGAATACTTGGTTTGGAGTCAGATGACCTCATTTTAAGTTTTGGCTTTAGTCTGACACTTTATTACCTATTCAATGGCTTGCAAATTACAACTCTCTTGGTCTCAGTTCTCTCATCTGTAAAATAAAGGGACTGAATTCAGAAATTCCCAAAGTGGGTAATAACACTCCCTGGAGGATGCTGGAATGATAGGGGTTCAGCAGTAGCCTTGAGTGCAATTGGGGGGACATTGAATAAAACTAAGGGGGCAGTGGAAGCATAAGGAAGAGAAGAAAATTTTGAAAAACCACTTGTACATATTTCATCTGTTGTATAACAGAGTTAAAGTTGTAGTGATTACATTATTTTCCAAATAAACACGCAAAATGCAAGTTATAACCCATCAGTGGTCAAGTCTGTCGACAGGTCTTAACAAGCAAGTGTTGGCAGGCAAGCACATTACTCATTGTCAAGAAGTTCAGCATGCATCAACAGGAATACGCGTGTTTAATGACTTATTTACAATATGATGCTATACAGTTGCATGATGCAATATTGTGTCATCAAAATTCCAATGCAAGAACAACCCCACAAATTTACAATAAATTATTATATTTAAGATAAATGATGCAAATATTAAAAAAGTTAAAGGGTTAAAGAAAGTAGATTTCCATGGTGGGCACTGAGTAAATTTTTTTTTTTTTTTGCAGAGGGGATAGTAGGCCAATTAAGTTTGAGAACCTCTGGATTAGATGATGTCTAGTAGATCTCTCCTGTTCTAAAAGTATGATCATTTTCTAGCTATGTAGCCTTAGTCAAATAACTCAACTTCTCTGAATTTCATTTTGCAAAATGGGGATAATAATAGCTTCCTATCTACCTTACAAGGTTGTTTTGAGCAAAGTGCTTTGTAAACCTTAAGGCCTATATAAATGGGAGTTATTATAGCATTTAGTATTCCCATTCAGCTTTAAAAAGTATTGCATTTTACAAATCAATTTCCTCTGCCAGGTAATTTCAAAGCAGACCTCTTTTCACTTCTAGGCTCTTAAGTTATTTAAGCTGTGCTATATGGAGAGGGTAAGAGAGCTTTTACTCACATTTACAGATGTTCTTGAGGGTAACAAATACAAATTCCTTTCAATTCAGTGTGCTAGATTCAAGGCACTGGCATTTAGAGCACTTTACAATTTGGTTCCTGCCTACCTTTCTAGACTTATTATACCTCAGTCCCCTTTGCATCCTCTATAGTCCAGCCAAACTGGCATGCTTGCTGCTCTTTTCTGGATGCATGCTTTCACTTAGGCTGGACCCCACATCTGGAATGCTCTCCCTTCTCACCTCCACCCTCTATACTCCCTAGCTTTCTTTAGCTCATGGGCTCCTTCGTTATGAAGGTTTTCCTTATCCCCCCAGTTGCAAGCACCTTTTTTCTCCTGCCACCCAAATTACCTTTCTTTAACTTTTTAATATATTTTATATTTATTAGTGTGTGTGTGGGGTCACTTCATCTGGGCACTTCCCTATATCAATGAAATCAGTCTGGTCCTTAACCTATTCCTATACGATAAGGATAAAAAACATTTATGTAGCACTTTAAGCTTTTCAAAGCACTTTATACATATTATCTTCATAAGTATATTTTGTGCCTATCCCTAAACCTGCTAGTGCTGTTTCATCTGAGATTGCCTCCTCTTTATTCTATATGTATCACTTAGATATGTACATGTTGTTTTCCCATGTTGTTTTCCCATTTTTGAGGGCAGGAACTGATTTGTAGGTTTTTGTTTTTGTTTTTTTAAAACTATTCTTAGGGGCAGCTAGGTGGCCCAGTGGATAGAGCTCCCACCCTGGAGTCAGGAGGACCTGAGTTCAAATGTGACCTCAGGCACTTGATACTTACTAGCTGTGTGACTCTGGGCAAGTCACTTAACCCTGATTGCCTCACCAAAAAACAAAACAAAAAACCTATTCTTTATCTCACAAGCATGTAGCACAGTGCCTGGCACATAGTATGTTACTTAATACTTTTTGGTTAATTTGTTAATTGGATAGAATGTAAACTTTTTTTTTTTGCAAGGTAATCGGGATTAAATGATTTGCCCAGAGTCACACAGGCTAGTTAAGTGTCATGTGTCTGAGGCTGGATTTGAACTGAGGTCATCCTGACTCCAGGGTCAGTGCTCTATCCACTATGCCACCTAACTACCCCTAAATGGAAACATCTTGAGGGTATGGCCTGTCTCATCTTTGTCTTCATATCCCTGTCACCTACTACAGACTGCAACATGGTAGATGCTTAACAAATGCTTATTGATTGAGTGTTCGCTGAATACACAAAGGTGTATATAGGAGGATCTGAACCCCCAGATTGGCTTGTCTTGCCAGAAGACATAGACCTGGAGGGAACTGTTTGGACAGCACAGAGCTGAAGTGAAAAGTAAAATACCTGTTCATTAGTCTTACAAACTGCATCATGTATCAACCTGCTAAGAGAGCTATTGCCATAGTTATAACTTACTGTATCCAGTTTTAACTCTGTCAATGAAACCTTGCAAGTCTTTATGTGCGGAGGAAATAAATATATGTCCCATACCTGGTTTATATTGCACACCGAAAACTTGTGTATGCTTACCCTTTAGGGGAGAAGAATGTATATATGCAGCAAATGTAAGCTACAAGTAATTTTCTCTGGGGCTCTGGGATTGGGGTATAAAAAGCTGAAGAGTAAGGAAAAAAAACCCCTTACTTCTTCCATCATGGGCCAGGCTTCCTCAGGGCTGAACCATGCCACCAAGTTTGTAGAAGGATCGTTTTAGTAGAGAAGGGAGAGGGCATAGTACCTTCTCTTTAGGATCACATTAGAATTATTATATACTCAAATGACTACTTCAGATATTACATGTAAGGTTGGTCTTGCTTAACTCTTTCTTTGTTACTCTTTGTTAAAAAGGGAGGGCTCCATGTGTGAAGAATAATATACTTTTTTTTTTTAACAAAAAGCATCAATAAAACATTAAGGAAAAACATAAGTCAATTTACACACATACATATATACACCCACACCCAAAATCACTGCTCTAAGCCCCTATTTCCCCTTTGATTCCTCCCAAGATCAGTCAAACCATATTAATTACATCATAGCAATGCAAAGAGGGATAATTTACTTATAATAAAAATGTAAGGGACATATCAAGAAAATGAATTAACAGAAAATATTCTTATCACCTGTTACCCAAAGCCCAGATGGTATAAGGTGATTGAATCAAACCCGACTTTTGGCCCCATGTCTTGGCTATCAGCCCAGCATCTAACCTCAGGAAGCAAGAAGCAATGGTTTAACAACTTACTCATCAGATAACTACAAAAGGTGCTGAATCTTTTTGTCTTGGCTGTTCATTGGTTGTCCATCAGCATTGAACTGCTGAGTCTTCAGGATTTGGCTGCTGATGCTTCCTGTGCAGAAGGGGTGAGGTCTCAAATGGCTATTGGAGCACATGTGGAGCAAGATCAAAGTCATGGTAAACATGGGGGAAAGCCTTGGTGCTTTCAACAGTGTTGGAGCATCCATGCTGCATAGTCTAGCATCAGCAAGAGTGCTGGAGAAAACCTTACTGTTTATAAACCTTGCCAGGATGATGAATAATGCCCTTGGAGCTTCTAACTTCTAGAGACATTTTTCCTCTGTTTCCTTCTTCCCCCTTTTTCTTCCTTTAAATTTTGTGCTTCTTGGCTTTTTAATTTTCTCCTATAAGTTTTTGCAAGAAGTATGCCTATTAACTAGAATCTAAATGATGTAGACAAGATGTGGAACCCTGAAACATACTTCTGGAGAAACCACTTTTCAGAGCCTCCCCAAGGAAGTAGTAAGCTCTTTGCCCTTAAATCCTGTGGGAATGCAGTCCAGAGATGGAGGCATGCACCTGGTACATCCAGAGCCTTGGTAACATCCCTCACATACGTAAAACATAAGGTAAATTTAACTCCTAAGGAGGATCAGGGAAAGCTTCATGGAAGAGGTGGCACCTGAGCTGAGTCTTGAAAAAAGATAAGTGTGCTGACTCAGATAGATGAGAGGCAAAGGTACATTCTAAGCATAGGGAATACCTATTTTAACATCAGCTTCAACAGCTTCTCTCATGAAGACTCTTGTTACTATGTCTTTAAGAAGCAATGGAATCTTGGGAAGCTACAGTTTAACTGCTATTTTAAAGAGGGAATGAATCTTGAGAAAACTGGCAGCTTAATTGTCATACTGGAAAGTCAACTGTGGTGGCTGGAGAAAGACTGTGTAAAGACAGAGAAAGAACTAAGAGAATTGTTTTCCTGAGAGACTGCATTTAATTCTCATCTTGCTGTGAAACATTATAAAGAGAATTCTTGGATTTGGGCTGCTATCCTGAGCAAGCTGAATGGTGGGACTGGACTTCCAGACTTAAGGAGATCAGCAGAAGCAGTGATGCTTAGTGGTGACTTTTTCACAGGTGAGACATTATTTCTCTTTATTTCTTGTTACATTGTCAATACATTAGATAATTAGGAAGTTAGTAACCTTGATGTTTTAAACCTAGGATATTGGGGTTTATATGTCTATATGCATGTATGTGTGTGTACATATAGGTATACATACATGTATATGTACATACATGTGTTATATATACAGAGATAATATATAGTATATATAGATTATACAAATCTATATGTAGAACATATAGAGAGAATATGTAGACTATATAACTCTATACATAGAACATATAAAGAATATGCAAACACACATAGAACATATAAAATAATATATAAACATACATAGAACATATTAATCTATAGAATATATAAATACACACATAGAACACATACACACATGCACACACACACACATATATATACATATATATATATACACACACATACATACACACATACGTGGGGAGAGAGCGAGAAAAGTCTATGGGAAAAGAAGTTTCTCCACTTTATTTAATAAACTAGGGTAGGGGATGAGAGCTAATTACTGATAGAGATGTCACAGTTTTCACATTTTATAAGGAAATAACAGAATATATCCTGTTTGCCTTAGAATCTGGTATGAGAATGAATAAAATAATGAGGGACAGAGTTTAGTGTTGTTGTTGACAAACATACACACTTAGTGCCTATGTAGTCTATGTGTGAGGGTCACCAAACTTAACATCCTATTACACTAGTGTAAATATATAGTAGTGGGAGATAGTGTAAAGTTTGAGGAACTGCTAGTAATTCACTTTGTCCTGTATATGTAAAGTGCATAAATGGGATTCATATAAAACAAAGCTAGAAAGGTAGGTATGATATAAATTGTAGAGGTTCTTAAATGGTAGGCTAAGGAGTTTATATTTTATCTTAGAAGAAAGTAGTAATTCCAAGAAAATTTTTGATATGGTGATATGGTCAGACTTGTGCTTTAAGCAGATTATTTTGGCGGCTGTTGTGGGAGAGGTGATAGTCTAAACGAAAGGAGATCAATTAGGACACTATTACCACAGCCTGAGTGAGTGGTGATAATAGACTAAACTAGGGTGGTAGCACTGAGACTTTGTGGTTTAGCAATTGATTGGCTAGTGAGATAATGTGACTGACAGTTACATACTTCTTTTAGCTTTGTAATGTGCTTTTATAGACATCTGACAATCTTCACAAAGTGAAGAGTCATGAATTATATCAAGGTTATGAACCTGGATGACTGGAAAGTTGGTGGTACCCTCAATTTATTGAAGAATTATTAAGCACTGCTATGTGCATGCCATTGTGTTGGGGATTGAGGTTACAGAGATAAAAAATGAAACTGTTCTTGTCCTCAACTAATTTATATTCTTTTGGAAGGAAGGGGTACAACATATACACAAATAAGCAAATATGAAGTATATGCCAAAGTATACAAGGTAATAAATTGAGAGGGAGAGAGAAATGATAACTGATAAATGGAGGGATCAATTAAAGTCTTGTGTAGGACTGGTACCTGGATGATACTCAGAAGGAACCTAGAATTCTTCCATTTAGATATAAGGAGGGAATATATTTCAGAAATAGCAACCATTTGTGCCAAGGCCCAGAAGTAGGAAATAACAGGCCTATTTCAAAAGTAGAATGTGTGATGGGAAATAATATTAAATAAGTTTGGAAAGATTAGTGGAAGCCAGACCGTATAGGGTTTGTGTAGGGATTATATGCTAGGCTGAGAATTTTTTGTGTTTTAGCCTGGAGCCAATATGGAGCTATTGAATATTTTTATTCAGGGTTAAGGGTAGGTTGGGGGAAAAGATGACATAGTCAGATCTATATTTTAGGAATGTCAGTTTGTAAGCTGTTAGGAAGATGGATCAGAGAGTGGAGGGAGTGGAGAGGCTGGTTATTGAAGGCATCCAGTCAAATGATCACAAGGGACTGAACTGGGTAGAGGTGTTAGGATTGTAGAGAAGGTGACAGATGCAAGAAATATTGTATAGGTAAAATCAGTAAGACTTAGCAATTGCCTGGATAATCAATAGCAAGCATTTATTAAGCACTGACTATATGTAAGCATTGGTGCTAAATGCTGTGTGTTTGTAGGGAAATTAAAGTGAAAGTCCCTGCCCTCAAGGATCTTATGTTCTAATAAAGGAGAATGCTTACTTTCTCAATCTACACTCAGACAAATAGATTGGGTTCCAAGAGCGTTTCTGGCTAACTACTCCCCTCAGGGTTTTAGGAATAACCCTTATGGACTGGGATGGGGATGAGTGGGTGGGACTGGGTGGGGGGGTTTCTAATATTATCACTTATAAGACCCAACCAGTGTGTTCCCTATTCATTATCAATTGATACTAGTTAGTCAGACTTAGGGTTTTTTGTTTTTGTTTTTTTAAGAAATGGATATTTACTAAGGTGGTATAGGAAGAACAGTTGTTATAAAACACTTTCTCCTTGTCTTCCTGCCAAACTGGGGAGATGGTCTCTCACAGAATTCAGGTGAAAGTGGGTTCAAGGTTAGAGAACACATGTAAGAAAACAATAAATATTCGCTCCAAGTTGCTGGAAGTCTTTCCACCCTTCCCTTACAGAGTTTTCATGAAGTTCCCCCTAGGTATGGTGTAGCTTTCTACTAGGTTCCTTGTAGACTCCTAAAGTTCTTTCCTCAGGGAAAATTTGCTTCTGTGACTCTCAGCTCCCAATGCAGTGCTACCGTCAGCCACTGCTATTTTGAGGACACTTTTATATTTGCAGATGGATAGTCCCAAATATTCTCACCTTTTGAAGTTTGAAACCTCTTTCTATAATCAATGGTGTATATGCGTGTGTGAACTTCTCCCTCCTCTCCTCACTCCCCACCCAAGCCATTCTCTTTCAGGGGTTTGGATAAAGCTAGTCCAACCCTGGGCTGCTTGTTACTGGAATGACTGATTGTGGACTGTTTTATCAAAGCAATCCCAAAATACTTTTTGTGTTTTGTTATTGTTTAGTATCCAACTCTTTGTGACCACATTGTTTTCTTGGCAGAGATACAGAAGTGGTTTGCCATTTCCTTCTCCAACTCATTTTACAGATGAGGAAACAGAGGCAAGCATGGTTAAGTGACTTTGTCAGGATTACACAGCTAATAAGTATCTCGAGTCTGGATTTGAACAATGTCCTCCTGACTCCCAGGCCAGCACTCTAATCCTCTGTAGCACCTAGCTGCCCCTTCTTGTGTTTACACCCAGTTTATGTTTTGATTTAATCTCAATTGAGAAGTCTCAGCCTTCTGTGTTCAATTAGAGTGAAGTAGACTTCCAGTCTTAAGTAGAAAACAAATACAATACAAAAGAAGTTCAAAGTAACCTTGAGGAGGGAGTCACTAGCATCTGGGGATACCAGGAAAGGACTCATGCAGAAGGTGGCACTTGGGCTGAGTCTTAAACCAGGGTTCCAGCATGCAGAGGTGAGGATGGATTGCATCTTAGACACTGGGGATACCCACTGCAAAGACAAAGAAATGGAGGGCTGTGTGTGAGAAATACCAGGAAGGCTAATTTGACTAGGTTGTAGAGTGCATAGAGGAGAGTAATATGTAATAAATCTGGAAAGGCTGAATGAGGCCCAATTCTTAAGAATTTTCTATGACAGGGTTTATATTTTACTCTAGAAGTTATAAGGAGCCACTGGAGTTTGAGTAGGAGGTGTCATGGTCAGATCTGCATGGTCGGAAAATCATTTGGCAGCTGTATGAGAGAATAAACTAGAGTAGAAAGAGACTGAAGCAGAGAGACCAATCAGGAGGCAATTGAAACAGACAAGGAGAGCAGCCATGATAGTTTAAATATGGTGGTGCCTGTGTGAGTGGAAAGAGGAGGGGGTTATATGTGAGAAAGGTTGAAAGGACAGTAGGTGGCAACTGACTGGGTATGTAGAGTGAGGAGTAGAGGATTAAACCAAGGTTTTGAAAATGGGTAACTGGATGGATAATGATGCCCTCAACAATAATAGGGAAGTTTAGAAGAGTGGTGGGTTTTGGGGAAAAGTTACTAAGTTCTGTTTTGTACATGTTGAATCTGATATGTCTATACGACATATCTTGAAGTGTCCAAAAGATGTTAGCAGTGAGGGACTAGAGCTCCGGAGGGTGATTATGTCTAGATGTGTAGATTTGGTAGTCATTTGCATAGAGGTGGGAATTGATGAAATCATCAAATGAGAGACTGTAGAGAGAAAACAGCAGGGCCCAGGGCAGAGTCTTAGAGTATACACACAAATATTGGGTATGAAATAATGATCCAGCAAAAGAGCCTGAGGAGTGGTCAGCTAGGCATGAATGGGGGGACCAAATGAGAGCAGTGTCATGAAAATCGGAGAGTAAAGAGGATTGAAGAGAAGAGCATAGTCAACAGTGTCAAATGCTAGAGATATCAAGAAGGATGAGAACTGAGAAAAGTCAATCTACATACATACATATATACACATATGCATATATGTATATACACACACATATATACACATATAATGTATTTACTTGGTATATACATTAGACAGTTTACAATATATGTTAGTATATAATGGATATGATGTTTGAAAAAGAGGGAAGAGTCATGGATGATTCCAAAGCTGTAAATCTGGGGGGGTATTGATAATAGAAGAGAGTAGTTTTGCAGGGCTTCTTAAACTCTTTCCACTTGAAACCCCTTCAGTGCTTCTTAAACTTGAGACCCCACAGTTTAAGGAGCGCTGGTTAAGAAACAGTTTAGGGCTGATTATAAAGAAACTGCAATAAGAAAGGCAAGTTCAGGGGTGAGGAGAACAGAAGACGATGAGTTCTATTGGGGGATGCTAATTTGGGGATACCTATTAGACATATGGCAGCAAGGTGGTGTAGTGGATAGAATGCTGTGCCTGAAGTCAGGAAGACAAATCATCCTGAGTTCAAATTTGGCCTCAGATACTTACTAGCTATGTGACCTTGGGCAAGTCACTTAACCTTGTTTGCCTTAGTTCCTTATCTGTAAAATGAGCTGGAGAAGAAAATGACAAACCACTCTAGTGTTTTTGCCAAGAAAGCCCCAAATGGGTCACAGAGAGTTGGACATGACTGAAACAACTGAACAATATTGGACATACAGGAGAAAAGTGTCCAAAAGGCAGTTGATGATGGGGAACTAGTGTTCAGGAGAGAAATGGAGTCTGGATATGTAGATTTGGGAGTCATTTGGAGAGATGAGGACTGAGCCTGGGAGGGTAGAGAGGATACACACACATCTATTTTGATATAGACTATCTACTATCTATCCATCCATCCATTCATCTATCTATCTATCTATCTAGAGAGGTATGCCCTAAGTGTGTGTGAAGAGAGTCAAACAAAAAGCTCTAGGAAAATTGGAGGAGGGGGTAGAAAGAACATTTTCGGTTAGGGAAACTTCTCTTGGGGTCTCAGGGAAAGTTTCATTGTTGAGTTCCAACATGAACTGAAGGATGAGAAGGATCTTAACAGCAGGAAGGAAGAATTCCAGGCATAGAGGCCAGCCTGTGCAAATGTGTAGAAGGCAGGAGGTGACAGACTAAGATCAAGGTACAGATAATGCAATATGACTGGAATATAGTATGTCTGTTAAGAAGAATAGTATACAATTCTGAGGATAATGTGAAATAAGTCATAATCTGAAAGGAAGTAGATTGGCTCTGGATTGTAAAAGCTATATTGGGGAGTTTGTATATTTTATGCTTTTTAGGCAATGGGGTTTTTTTCACTGAGGGTTTTCAAATGGGGAAATCCCCTGGTCAGACCTGTGCATTTTGGAATGCTTTTAGTTAAACATGGATTGGCAGTTTTTCTTTATGCCAGCATAAGGGTAAGGACTGGACTTTTGACAGGGAACTTCTGGATGAGACAATTCCATATACCAGTGAGGATCAACTTACTTCTACTAACTTGTACTCTTAGAAGATTGCCTGGAGCATTAACTTGTTACACAGCTGGTGTGTCAGAGGCCAGACTTGAATCCAGTTCTTCCTGGCTCTAAGGCCAGTTGTCTATGCCCTTGTGCTCCACAACTATACCCAAAATGCTGAGTACATGATGAAAGTCCTCAGTAGCTTGGATGGATTCCCATGGTGAATTTATGGGAAGTAGTGGAAAAGAGTTGAGAGGAGAGAGGGGAATACCCAAATAGCTTCTAATTGGAAGAAATGACTACATCTATAAGATTAAAGCTCTTCCTGACTCAGAGGCTGGCTCTTTATGCACTATGCTATACTGACCCTCTTTCACAGCACAATACTGGTAGTAACAACTCATTTATACCTTACAATCCTGTAAGGTAGTGATTGAAAGTATTATTTCTCCTTTAAATTTTTTTTTACACAGATAAGGTGAGATGGTAAGTGACTTGGCCAGGGTCACACAACTAGCACATGGTCGAGGTGGGATTCTTTTCTAGCTAACCTGGAATGACAGGTGGACTCTATTAAAAGTTCTTATGCAGTATAACAAAGCGCTATCTCATTTTTGCAGAGCAGACCCAGACTTTTGCTTAATATCTCCTTTAATATCAAACTTAGTCCCGAGTGAAAGCCTGAATTAATTCTTCTACACTAAGAATAAGGTTTCTCTGGGACGTGCTCGAACCAGCTTACAGAGCTCAGCTCAGTATGAGAATTTACACCTCAGAAACTGGCAAACTAAACAAACCAGGGCTCAATTTATTGTTCTTTGCCTAGACAGGAGAAAGTGATGGAGAAAATGTTAATAATGGAGATTAAACTCAAAAGTGCTTTGTGGGCGTTAAGCATTTGCCAGCACCTAGGGCAGTGAAAAATCAAACCCGGAGAACAACCAGGTAGGTCCTTTCCAGAGAGAGCTTTCCAAATCAGTTCCAGGCAGAAACAAAAGTCTCCTTTTTTTGAGAGATCGAGGCAGGTACTCCTGGTACTTCAGGTCAGTTAAGTTGTGTAATTGACTTAGCCTGTTCCTCCCACCAGGGTGTAATGTTCCTATCTGGAACACGGTGGCACTCCCCAGGTGGGAAGGGAGCCAAGTTGGGGCACCGCTCCCAGACAGATCATTCATGGAAATGGGACACACGCCTTTGAGAAAACGGGGCCAACTGTCCCCAGAGGAGTAACTGGGGACACTCGAAACCCACTCCCGGCTTAAGAATGTTAAGAGGAACTGTGGTCTTTTCCTGGTTCTCCCGCTCGGGGAGGCGTCTCCGAGGACACCCTGGCCCTTAGGGTCTTGTGTGCCCCTCCTTCCCCCAACTGGAGCTTGCCTGTTGGGGGGGGTCCTCCCTGGACTAGGGGAGCCCCCATTCAAGGGTGTCCCGCTTCCTAGGCACTCCGAGAAGGTGTAGCTTCCCCAGGAATCACCGGGAAATAAAACACTTTTAATTTTGTCCCAAGTCCCTCTTGGGGTCGAATAAATGGCGGTAGCCGCTCCCGACTGCTTCGGAAGCACTCACGCCCCCTCCCCCGGCCTTTAGGGAGGGCGTGGAGTCGCACAGCCGGGGCGCTCAGCCAAGGAAACGTGAGCCTGCGCGCGCCCGTACCACTTCCCGGCCCCTGGGGCGCGCGCCCGTCGTCTCGCTCCACACTCACTCCTCCTTGCCTCTGCCCCTCCCTTCATCTTGCGCTCGGAGGCGCGCGCGCGCACCAGAGTTCCTGAGCGCGCCTTCGCCCGCGTGCTTTTGTCTTGAAAGCGGGGTCGTTTCCCTCTCCTGCTCAGGGCTGGTGAGCGGGGCGCGCGCCATCCCATTGGCCCCTCGGCTTCCCCGAGGAGCTGCTTCTTCCGCCCCGCCTTCTCTCCCCTTACGTAGGGCGGGGCCAGCGGCGCGGCTGGGCGGGGGCGTGTCCGGAGCTGGGGCGGGCCCCGGGATTAGTGGGTTTTGGAGAGGAGGTGGGAGCCGGAGCCGCCGGGGGCGCGGAGGAAACAAAGCCGCGGCGTGGGGGCGCTGCCACTTGGGAGGGGGTGGGCGCGGGGGCTCGGAGGCGTCCTTTCTCGGGCGGTGGGCTCCGTGTGGCCGCAGCTGTCGGCCCGAACCCCCCCGCCTCCCTTTGCAACAGGTCCGGCCTCCCCTGCCCCACCGGCCCCGGCCCGGGCCCGGTCCTGGTCTCTGGGGTCGTGTCCCCGCGCTCGCCGGGCGGGGTCTCCAGCCCGGCTCCCCGCTTCGATGCGGTTCGGATCCAAAATGATGCCGGTGAGTGTGAGTGCGGAGCGAGTCCGGAAGAGTGGAAGCGGGCGGGAGCTCCTGGTGTGTTTGGGGTGGGGGTGGGGAGGGGTGGCGGGGAGGCGGCGGGTCCGTGCCTGGGTTCCGTTTCTGGGACGGCGCCCGGCGGGGAGCTAGCGGGGGTGCCTCGGACGATACTTGCCCCTTTCTCCTCCATTCCTGGGAGCTGCTCCGGATCCTGTTTCTGCCTCTACCCTACCTGTTTTCGCCGGCGGGGCGGGGGGTGGTCGGCGCCTCACTGCTTTACCTTCCATCCCTCAGGCTTTCTCTTTGATTGAGGCCTCTGGAGGCTTTGAGATTACGGAGAGGGAGGAATCGCAATTTGGGGGCTCTGCAACTATTTTCCGGCACTTTTCTTCCCTCCCCCCCCCACGGGAACGAGCCCAGCTCTGGAACTTATTGAGGAGTTGCACTGGCTGAAACTCAAAACTTTCCCCTTTCGATCAATAGTAGCGTATTGATTTAGTTCTTTTCAGTTGCTGAGTCCTTGAATAGGAGCACTTGGCCTCTGCCCTGTTTTTTAAGCAGAATTTGGATCCAATTGCTGTCTCTACACTCATCTCTTCTTGAAAATTGAATTTGGTAAAGTCACTTTCAAAAGATCTCAGCCTTTAATAATGACTCCTACCTTTCTCCTTCCGCTCTACAGTTGGTAATTTGGATATTCATGAATCCTCTCAACTATGTTCGTTCATTTTGATTAATAATGTCTTTGGGAGTCAAGTGATTTTTGTTTGAGAGATCAACAAGTTGAAGTAACTACTAGCCATACATAAAAGGTGTACAACAGGCTTGAAGTTGGGGTGCTGGATGCAGGGGAAGGGAAACCTTCACTTCTGAAACGTTGGGTGTTTTTCACCTAATGGCAATGTCATCAAGTTTATTTCAATGAATGATGCATATTTCGGTACACTTGTTTATTTATGAAACTTGTAGTTATATTTAGCCCAGGGTAGTGCACCCAGCTAGTTCTTATTATAATGGTTGAGGTTGTGATATTGTGAGGATCAAATGTTAAGAGAAACTGTATCCAAGGGGCTTTGTAAACCTGAAATCATAGAATGCAATTGTTAACACTTAGCCAGCCTGGTTTGTTTCCCTGGAGTAGGGATATTTCTATCTGTAATTTTTGAAATAGCGTCTCTACTATGTTTATACTAACATGTGAAATAGTGTCCTTAAATTTTTGTAGTTTTAATCACATATATTAAAAAGAAAACAAAAAAATGTTACTTAGTTACCTTCCTGGCAGAGTAAGGTGATTTCCTATAGGTCACTAAACTTCATTGGCAGTTATATGAACAAACTTAAAATTTTCTTTGTAATTGAGATTCTTTGTAATATCAAATGAGTTATTATTTGTAAAGCACTTAGCACAGTGCCTGGTACATGGGAGGCACTTCATAAATACTTGTTTCCTTCATTCCTTCTTTAATTGTAGGTGTGTTTGGTAGGATCTTTCATTTCCATTTGCAAATATAAAACTTCTTATCTTTTAGGAGTCCAGGAAAGTTGTTTATAGGAATGGACACATACACAACAGGTTTGGCATCTGTCTGCTCAGGTTATAAAGACAGATTTACCAGAGCCAGAATACAATTCAGTGTGGGTAACAAATTTGAATGCCTTGAATAAACTGTCTGGGCATTTCACATTTATTATTCTCAAACTCCAAAAGATAACGGAGGAAAGGAAAAGCAAAAAGAAAGAAGCATTAGGTGCTGAAATTTTGCACAATGAAATTTCAAAGTAAAATTTTATTTTAATTTATCTTTATTATTATCAGGGAACCTAACCTAGAAATACAAATAAGTATTTATACAACTTTTTTTGGGTCATGAACCCCTTTGGCAATCTAAAGTGCAAATTATTCTACCAGCAAATTGAAATTTATAGGCTGCTAAGGTAATTTAAAGGATGTCAAAACAGGAACCATGAAACTGACCCAGAGTCCAGGTTTGAGGAAGAAAAAATGAAATTCCTTTTTCAAAAGTATAATGCAGTCGATCAGTTAGAATTTTCTACTTTTATTTTAATCCTACATGAAATGTGATAGCAGCTGTTTTGTGTGTAGATGTGAACCGTTGACTGAACTTTGGTATAAAATTGGAGGTGTAGATGAAATTCTCCACTTCCACTGACTTGCGTATAATTCTATCTTGATACACATCTCTGATCTTTGGAGGTTAGGAGGGGATGAGAGAAATGTAATAAGTAGATTTTTGAAATTGTTATGCTGTGGGGGGGGTATCCTGGTTAATTTAACATTCTGACTAAATGGGAGATACAGTTTATGTGTGTATAAAGTAGGATCATAGATTTCCAGTTGGAAGGGAACTTAAAAATTAACTAGGCCGACCTCATTTTACAAATCAGGAAACTGAGGCCCATAAGTTCACATGAAGTATAATACCTGGCAGAATCAGGATTCAAATTTAGGTCCGCATGTTCCAAATCCAGCACTCTTTAATTGTACTGTATATGTTTTCAAGGAATTAAAATATTTGGTAATAAAATTAAAACTTATAATTTAATCTGATTCAGAAATTCATTCAGGATATTGCAGTGCTTCAGAGGCAGCATTGTATTTATGCATCTTCAAAATTTCTCACAATTTTAAATAACACATCTGTAGCATTTTATGGCAGATATCATAACCATAAGATCCTAAGTTCCTACCATTTTAGACCAATATGGTTATTCAGATTCTAAGACAAGCCCTTTTTAGGCTGAGAAATAATTCTCAAAAGGTTAAACTTTGTGTAAAATGAATCCTTATTTTTTTGGGCTAGGCAGTGAGGTTAAGTGACTTGCCCAGGGTCACACAGCTAGTAATTGTCAAGTGTCTGAGGCCATATTTGAACTCAGGTCTTCCTGACTCCAGGGCTGGTGCTCTATCCACTGTGCCACCTAGCTGCTCCTGAATCATTTCTTTTGAAAAAAAAAAGTGCAAATCTCGTTTTTATCTGCAGATAACTTGTTATCATTTGTTGGATTGTGATGTCTGTCATAGTAATTAGAACAAAGTGAGTTTTAGTTTTCACTGTATTTGGTACCATCTCTCTCAGAGAGTGATTTTTTTTTAAAGAAATGAGGGTGAAAAAGGTTTTATCCTCAGATTTGTAAAGCAGAAGCGTAATGGTGTTGAAATATATCACATTTAAACTTGTGTTATTAAAGAGTAGAATATCTCTAGAAGGGACCTTGAAAGGTCACTTAAATTCATGCCTTACTTCTAGAAATACATTCTTGAAAAATGGTTAGAGGAGCATTTTGCCAGAGTAATTTGATACTTTCATGTATAAATACTTAATGTATTTAACTATCTTGATGGAATTCATAAATGCTGATCTAGGGGAATAATATAACATTGCAACTTGGGAAAATTTTGGAGCAAAAGAAATACATTTCATATGTTGTACAGAAAAGTTGTCACATGTAACTATTTTTGATGCCTGTATATTAAAAAATTTTTTTTCATAAATTTTTATTGAGTACCTAGAATTTACTTTGGTTCATAAAATTGTTCAATGTTTACCAGAATATAGTAAAATAAATTAGTGAGACCCTGGATTTTGTTTCTTGTCAACCGACTATATGCATAATTTTAAGTTTAGTATTTGAGGGAAAATGCAGTTATCTTGAAGTGTTCTTGTGGAACCGTTATTTATATCATGCAGAAAGATTGGGAAATGCGAGTCCATCTTATTTTTTAAAGCCTCACAGAGATAGATGCCTTAATTTTTCCTGTTTGTGTATTCCATTGTCTCATAACTTTTGGGAAGTTTTCTTAAAATCTTTGTGCTTCATTTCTTGCCTTGCTTTTAGTTGAAATTCAAAATAAACAATTCAGCAAGCATCGATGGCTTGATTGGATGCAGAGAACTGTGTGATAGGGTCTGGGGAAGATACAGAATTTTGATAAGCCATAGTATATAGCTATATGCCATTATTCATATATCATCATATACTGGATATTTTTTAAATACCACATCTAATTTGTCTCCCAAGTAATAAATAATTCCTAAACAATAGGAGGAAGGTAACATGGAATAGGAATTTTAGAATCCAGACTTTTGCTCTTTGTTGTTGATACTTTGCCAAATTTAGTATCATTTAAGTACTTGTCTTGGAATGATTGTATCTTATGTGCCCTAGAATTCATTTTTTATGGTCAAGGATTTCCTAATCTTAAGACATTGACAGATGGAAGTATAGATAATTGGGCACATAGTGAAATTGCTATTAAGTATCATACCAGTAAAGGAGTTATGTGTATTTTGTTAGATGGTGGATGTCGTAAAAATTGCTTGTGCACATGGAGAACAACTAATTTCTTTTCTAGTCAATCAGGGGAGCCTTCATGAAGGAGGTGAGATTTTTAGATGCTGCTTGAATGAAGAAAAAGAGAGACCTTGAAAGACTGGGTTGGGTGTTTGGGGTGAGGTTGAGGGTTGTTGTGTTGAAGGGAGTCTGCTAGGTCACTCTGGAAAGATGCTCTAGTATGTCTGTCCTTTACTCTGGAGAGCAGAAGTAATTCAAGTTAAAGAGGTGCTAAGATGATTAAAGAAATAATACTTAAAAACACAGGAGATTCTTCGATAATGGGCATTATGGAAATGCTGGACTTTTTTTTTATAATGCTGGATAAGAAGTTTCATAGAGCTAGAGATTGTGGCCATTGGCAGGTGTTTTCTTACATATAATTTCTTATACCCACAAAAAATACTGCTTTTGGATGATTCTTATCAGAAAGATTTGTTTAACAGTGTTAATTTAGCTGAAAGATGGTTTCATTTAAAAAATGCTTATTTTGGTCATTTTGTCTAGTGAATACATATTTTGGGATTGCTTATTCAGTTTTTAAAATTGTGTCTTTGCAGAATTCTCCTAGGGCACAAGTGCAGAAAATTAGCACATCACTATAATAAATTAAAGCATCGTAGAACAGCATCAGCTAAGATCTTAATAAAAAACAAAGTAACTTCAATGTTGCCCCACTAGTCAAGATGAGTAGATTAGCAGAGGATTATATAATTGTAGTTCGGTGCTTTTTAGATGATGATTCCTCACATGTTTTTGCATATATTCTGTGGTTCTTTGAGACTTATTTTCTGAACTAAAATATTTATTGAGTTTTACAGTAAATCAGGTGGTAGATAATGTTGATTATAAATGTGATTTAAAAGCATTGCATGTATGAATATAACTGATGTAGATAAAAAGCCCTTCCTCCTGATTAGATTCAAACCAGTAGACTTCTCACCTCTGAAAATATTGAAAAGGAAGAGAGGTGGTTACTCTTTTTCCAGAGCTAGAGTAATAAGGAATGATTTGTTAATCCTTCATACTAAGATTCAATGAGGTAATGCAAAGAGCACTGGAATTGGAATAGATGTATCTAAGTTACGTTATTGGCTCTGCCACTTAGTAGCTATGTGCCCTTGTGGAAGTGACTTGACTCCTGAGCTTCATTTTCCTCATCTGTAAATGAAACTGTTGGACTACCTAACATTATAAGTTCCCTGTCCCTTTTGGCTCAAAATCTTGTGATCTTGAACCTTTTATAAGCAAAATTATCCATTGTTACTGTATTTTTCCCTCATCTCATAACATTTGCAACATGGATGAAAGTATTGAGATATAGCAGCAATAGGTCCCGTTGTTTCTTTATAAAGCTATGCAAGATCTTAGAGATGGCAAAGGAAGAAAAAGGGGAAGAAGAAGAAGAGAAAAGGATGCACAGGGATATGCATAGATGTGAAGAACAGGCATATGATAGCTATTGCTGAGACTTTTGTGTCATTGGTTGCTACTGTGAGAGAAATCGTCACTTAGAGTGGGCTGTTTGAGAGCCGAACAGTAACAAATGGATAGCCCAATATTGCACAGGTACTTAGGAAATGTAAAATAGCCTAGACCTAGAGGAAAGCCTCAAGGACTTTGGGTAGGTGCTCTGAGAATGCATTCAGAATTTGATTTCTACCTAAATCAAGACTTGAAGCTTAAGTGAAAAGCAAAGACAGTTTTCTAAGTCATCTCAGAGTAAGCAAAACACAGCATTCTCATTTGATGCATTTTATTTATTTAACTTAGAAGTCAGTCCACGTTGTAAAGTTGAGAAGTTTCTTGATTTGACATGCAGTGATCATATAACTATCATAGAATTCTGAATCACTGCTGACCTCCAAACTCACATCTCCAACTGCTTTTTGGGTATCTTGCATCAGATCTTCAGTAGACATCTTAAACTCAATATGGTCAGAATTGGGAACAGGGAATTTGAAATTAATTTAAAAATTTATTTTCTATAATCAAATAGAAATCATTGAAACGTAAAGTACTTAAAACTAGCATCTAGTTATTGTTATAACAGACTACAACTCAAAGATTAACTCACAAGTCTTAAAAATTAACTTATCTCCTGGTGGTGTGATTTCTGTTATGCAATGTTTACAATAAAGCCATTCACTTTGTTAGGAACCTCAGGATCATAAATAACTTGTAAATTCTGCTGGTGACTATTTTCTTCACCACTTTTGCCAATGAAAAAAAGAGGCATGTGTAATAAATATTCAGAGGAGTCAGTCAGTAGTCAATAAATATTTATTAAGTGCCCACTGTGTGCTTTTGGGAATACAGAAAGAGTCAAAAGACGGTTCCTGTCCTCAAAGAATTCACTATCTAATGGAGAAGGCACCAAGCAAACAAATATGGACAAACAAGCTATATACAGGATGAATAGGGAAATAATTAAAAGAGGGAAAGCACTAGAATTTAAGAGGAATTGGGAAAGGCTTCCTGTAGAAGATAGGATTTTAGCTGGGACTTGAAGGAAGCCTGGGAAGCCAATAGGTAGAGATGAGGAGGGAGAACATTCCAGGTGTTGGGGGGACAGCCAGAGAAAGTGCTCAGAGCAGAAAGATGGAGCATTGTGTTCAAGGAACAGCCAGGAGATCAGTGTCACTGGATCCAAGAGTATATGGCAGGGAGTAAAGTCTAAGAATATAGGAAAGGTAGAATGGGGCTAGGTTATGAAGGGCTTTGAATGCCAAACAGAGAATTTTGTATTTGATCTTGGGGGTGATAATGGAGCCACTGGAGTTTATTGAGTAAAGAGATGACAAGGTCAGACCTATGCTTTAGGAAAGTCACTTTGGTGATTGAATAGAGCATGGATTGGAATGGGAAGAGACTTGAGGCAGGCAGACCCAGTAGCAGGCTGTTGCAGTGGTTCTGTTATGAGGTGATGATGATCTGTGCTAGAGGGGTGATGTAGAGGAGAGAAGGGGTTGTCTGAGAGATTGCAAAGGTGAAACTAGTAGGCCTTGGCAGCAAATTGAATATGAGGCCATGAGAGACTGAGCAGATTGCAAGGTTTCAAGCCTGAGAAACTGGGAAGATAGTATTACCTTGTATAGCAATAGGGAAGTTAGAAAGAAGGTAGGTTTAGGGGGGAAGATAATGAGTTCAGTTTTGGTTATGTTGAGTTTAAGATGTCTACTGAACATCTAATGCAAGATATCTGAAAAGCAGTTGGAGATGTGAGTTTGGAGGTCAGCGGAGAGATTAGGTCAGGATAGGTAAGTAAATTTGAGAATCGCGGCATGGGGATAATAATTAAATCCTTGGGAGCAATTAAATTCGTAGTAGCTGATGAGATCACCAAATAAGATAGTACAGAGGGAGAAGAGAAGAAGGCTCAGGACAAAATCCAGTAGGATTCCTCCAGTTAGAGGGAGGGCATGATCTCAATGAAGATCAAGCAAAGGAAGTTGAGAAGGAATGGTCTGACAGGTAAGAGGAGAGCCAAGAGAGTGTCTGAGTATAAAAAGAGTGGTCAACAGTGTTAGAGGTTGTAGAGAAATCAAGAATGAAGATTCAAAAAGGCCATTGGATTTGGCAATTAACAAATCATTGGTAACTGGAGAAGTTTCATTGGAATTCTGAGGCAGGAAGCTACATTGTAAGGTATTATGAAGAGAGTGAGAGGAGAGAAAATGGAAGCACACCGATTATAGAAGGCCTTTTCACAGAGTTAGCCAGAAAGGGCAGAAGAGAAAGCATGCTAGTTGTCAGGGATGGAAGGGATCAAGTGAAGGTTTTTTGAGGATGGTGGAGACAGGCATGTTTGTGGCAGTAGGATAGGAGCCAGTAGAGAAGACTGAAGATAAGTGAGAGTGGGATGACAGGGGCAGTTTGTTGGTGGGGAGATAGGATGGCATGAGATCTCTGCAGGCAGAGAGGGGGTAGTTAGCTTTGGTAAGGAGTAAATTCACTTCTTCATGTGAGGCAGGGTTGAAGGAACAGAAAGTGGCAGAAGGCATCTGAATGATAGGAGATGAGGGAAAAAGGAAAAATGGCAAATGGCCTAATTTTTTTCCTGTAAAATATGAGGCCAGGTTTTCCGATGAGAAGGTAGGGAGAGGGAAGGAATGAGAGTTTAAACAATGATGAAAAAGTTTGGAAGAGCCATTGTGGAGAGTGGGATAGTGAATTGGTAGGGGTAGTATAGTGGGATTGCTTAGCAGTGCTGAGGTCTTAGTTGAGGTTATATAAACTTAAACTTGTAGTAGACTCAGAATGGTTGTGAGATTTTCTCCACCTTCAGCAGCAGGTGTGTAGAAGCAAAGTTAAGGGATGGTGGGAGTGATCCAAGGCTGAAGCCTGGCAGGGCACAATTGGTAATATGAGAAGGGGGCCAAGGACTCAAGAGAAAAGGAAAATGTAGAGTTGACCTGGTTCACCAAGGGGTCATGATGGGGGAAAGAGGAGAGAGTGGCTAGTTAAGGGGAGATGACCTGGGAGGGAGCTGAGAGTTTGAGGAATTGGGGGACGCATTGCTTTTCAAGTTGTGAATTTGAAATATAAGTAACAGTGAAAATTCATAGGCAATTTTTTTCTTTTCAACTTTTATGAAGTGTTTAATTTTTTTAGTCACATGTTTGTTGGATACATTCAAGGCCTTAGCTATTTTTATCACCTTTCAGTCCTAGTGAAACTAAGTTGCTTAGCATTAGTAAGGACCTCTTCTCTTTTTTTCTGCTCACTAGTTAATAACTATCATACATCTATCTAATACTTTTGCACTAGTTAGTTTGTAACTAGTTGTTTGTACTAGTTTGTATTAGTTAGTAGTTTGCAAGCACTTTACCTATATCATTCCTTTTGAGCCTCACAACCACAGTCAGGTAAGTACTTAAAGATATTATTTTACCTACAGGTATTATTATGGCCATTTTATAGATAGTAAGCCTGAGGCTCAGAGAGGTTAACTAACTTGCCTTTTCCCTAACTAATCTTAGTTCCTTCTCTTCAGTTGCAATAGATCCTATAATTTTCATGGGTATTTAAAAAAATTTTGAATGTACTGCCATTTGTATCATTGCCCACTTAAGGAAGTGTAGGATTAATTTCATCTGCAATTTTATTTCAATCAGTCATTAGTAAACTTTTTTTTAACGTTTATGTGCCAGGCACTGTGTTAAGCTGTGGGGATACCAAAACAAGCAACAGTCCTTGAGGGTTCTGTACCCTCAAGGAGCTTGCAATCTAAAGGGGGAGATAACAACCAAATATATGTACAAACGATACACAGACTAAATAGGAAATAATTAAAAGAGGGAAGACACTTATAATTAATAGGGATTGGGAAAAGCTTGCTATAAAAGATGGGGTTTTAGTTGGGACTTAAAGGAAGCCAGGGAAGCCTGGCTTCAACATGGAGTTGAGGAGAGAGAGTATGAATTGCTCTTTTGCCATTTTGGCATGAGTTCCAGGAATAGGGGACAACCAGAGCAGAGAGATGGAGTGTCTTGTTTGAGCAGCGCAAAGAGACCCGTGTCCCTAGGTTGAAAAGTACATAGTGGGGGGTAAGGTATAAGAATATTGGAAAGGTAGGAGGGAGGTAGGTTATAAAGGGCCTTGAATGCCAAACTGTATTTTGTATTTGATCTTGGAAGTGATAGGGACCCACTGGAATTTATTGAATAGAGAGGTGACATGGTCAAACTTGCACTTTAGGAAAATTGCTTTGGTGGCTGAATGGAAGATGGATTGGAGTGGAGAGAAACTTGAGACAGGCAGATCCATCAGCAGGATATTGCAATGGTCCAGGTGTGATTTGTTAATGGTCTGCTCTAGAGTGGTGGCAGGGTCAGATGAGAGAATATTCAAGAGATGTTACAAAGAAGAAATTCAGAGGCCTTGGCAACCATTTGGATGTGGAAGGAGGGTTGAGAGAGAGTGAGGAGTCAAAGGATGACTCTTAGATTGCATTTTATCTGTTAAATGCAAATCTTATTCATGCAGATTTTGGTTTAAAAGCCTTCAATCATGTAATAACATAAATTCTTCTGAAGTCTGATTAGGTCACTTAATATTATTTTATTTCTAAAAATGTTAAGTGATTCATTAAGCTGAACAGAATTAATAATGGAATGCTGATTTTTTGACATGAGATCAGTGGTTTTCATTGCTTGATGCAGTGATCTACAGTTCTGGACCACTTTGGTTTATCCTGTTTGCTGTGTTGTATAGCAGAATTTTGTTTATCTCAGTAAAATAGGATTGTTTTAGATAGCTGAAAATCTGATTTGTCATTTTATTCAGCGAGCAATCACACATAACATGTCTCTTTAGAGGTTGTCATATTTAAATTGTTTTTGAAAGCTTGAGTTTGGTTGCTATTGAAACGTGTTGGAGAAATAGCAGCTTAGGTAAATAATTTCAACAGATTTATTATATAATGTATAGAATCGAGTGAACAAGGAAGCATTGTGTTTGATAAACCCCAAAGTCCCAGTTCCTAGGGTAAGGATTCACTATTTGATTAAAAAAACAACTGGTAGGAGTACTGGAAAGTGGTTGAATATAGACCAACATCTTAAACTGTATAACAAGATAAACCCCAGATAGAGAGCCATGACTTGAGACATAGATGGTGGTATCATAAGTAAATTAGAGAAGCAGGGAAGAAAGTGCTGAATGCCTAATTACATTTTGGTATGTGAAACAATGGAATATTATTGTGCCATGAGAAATGTCAGAATGGAAAGTTTCACAAATAACTGGGAAGACCTCTATGAAATGATACAGTGTGAAGTGACTAGAAGTAGAACAATGTATAGAATGACAATGTAGAGAAAAATAACTTTGAAAGCCTTCAGAATTCAGATTAGTGCAGTGATAGCCCTCAAGTTCAGATGACTGAAGGTAAATTACCACTCACTGCTAGAGAATTGATGAACTTAAAATGCAGAATGTGACTTACATTATTGGGCATGACCAATGTGGGACTTTGTTTTTATGTACTATGAAGGTTTTTTCCTTTTTAAATTGTTTAATGGGCAGGGGAATTGGGAGAGAGATAATACATGCTCGTAAAAATAAATTTTTAAAGGTAAGCTTTAACAATAGCATTATACTAGCCTCTTAATACTTATTTTGTAAAAATGCACCATTTAAAAATAAAATAGTATCCCCATCCTTTTTAAATTAAAAATTATCCATGGATTTTGGAAAGTATAGTGGTGCTATTATTTAAGTCTGATCTTGAGTACTACACTTACCTTCATATTAGCCCTTTTGTCTGTCTTAATATATACCAGGAGTGGGGAACCTGAGGCCTTGAGGCCACATGTGGCCTTCTAGGTCCTAAAATGTGGCCCCTTTGACTTTGAAGTTTGGGTTCAATCAAAGGGCCTCACTTGAGGACCTAGAGGGCCACACGTGGCCTCAAGGCTGCAGGTTCTCCACCCCTGGTATATACCATTGATTCATTAAGCTTATAGTCCAGTAAAAGCTCCAGGTATTTTCAGATGATCTCTGCTATCTAGCCACACTTTTCCTATCTTCTATTTGTAATGATGTTGTTTGAACCTAACTATGTCTTTACATTTGTCTGTGCTAAATTTTATCATTCTAATCTGTTTATTTTGGATCCTGAGTCTATCTCCAATGTCTTAGCTATACCTTTTAATTTTTTAAATATCATTTTCATAGTTGATAAGCATTCTCTTTTTACTTTTGATATTTTTATTTGTGCTTTGTACAAACAGCACAAGGCCAAGAACAGAGACTGGGGCACTGCATACCAATGGTGTCAAACTTAAAATTGAAAAAGATCCTTGCTGACAGCATATTGACTTAGATAACTACAAATTAACATTATCTATGTTGTTATATTTTTATTTATTTTTGTTAAACATTTCCCAATTACATTTTAATCTGGTTCTGGCCACGCTATGAAATTTGCAGCCTGAGTTAGATCCCTTTGCTGTAGACCTCCTTCCAAGGTAGCATGGAACTGTTAATGACTACTGTTTAATCTATCAATTTAACCAGTTCCAAATTCACCTAATAATTATTTAAGTCTAGTCTGCAAATTTCCACCTTTTCCACAAGAATAGCATGAGAGACTTTACAAATACTTTATACAAAATTTTAGGTAACTATCTACAGCATTCCTTGATCTGTTAATCTATTAACCCTATCAGAAAGGGAACTGAAGTTAGTCTGACATGACCTGTTCTTGATGAAGAAAATGATGGCTTTGTGGTCGTCACTCCTCTCCACCCCTATTCCTCCCCTTTAATAATAAATTCTAGAATTTGCCCACAATCAAAGTTAAGTACACTAACCTATCATTTTCAGGCTCTGCTTTCTTCCTTTTTGTTGAAAATCAGAACATTTGCTCTTCTTTAGTCCCATTGTTCTCCCCACTGTTTCAGTAATTATTGACAGTGACTCAGTACTCATATTTGCCAGTTCTTTTGGTATCCTGAGAGGTACTTTGTGTGGACTTGGTCACCTGAACTCATCAAGGGTATTGAAGGATTCTTTTTGTGTTCCTACTTGTCTTAGGATTCAATTTTTTTTTAGCTATTTTTAATTTGCCCTTCCAGTCCAAAGGTCATTCATTCTCCTTGACATAGAAAACAGAAGCAAATTAAGAGTTCAGTGGTCTTGCCTGTTGTCTGTTATCATTATTCCACCTGCCCTGAACAACGGTCCAATCCCTTCTTGATCTTCTACCAAGAAACATGAAATCAACTATAGTTCTTTTCTTCAACCTAGATTTATAAACTGTTTGAAAGCTTTTGTTGGAATCAGTATATTGTGTCCTCAGTATTGCTGTACCTGAAAATGTTTATATATTTTCAATCTCTTTGCTTTTTATAATGTAAAGAATTTGCTTCTAAGTTTTCCAGGAATATATTTATAATTAGAGTCAGTGAAAATACCTGAGTTTCTCCTAATAGTGTCTAGAATTAATAGACTAGAATTACATCTTATAACTCCATTTAGCTTAGTTTCCATCTAGGAAATTGCTTTGTCATATCCTTTTTGAATAATGGAGGCTTAAAAAAACTCTGTTAGCAAGAAAAGATGAACTTGGGTTAATTTAACAAGTATTTATAAAGATTACTCTAGATCGAGGATCATTTTGTATTTAAAAAAAATATCTCATGTACTGCTTTGACTAAAGAATTCATTAACTAGTGGCCAGCCTTTTGAGGATAACCCTCTTGTTACTTAGCTAAGCTAGTCCTCAGATAGGAAATACAAATTTGTTGCCTGGTGTGTACTGAAAGCTTCCCTCCAAGATCTTGTGGTCTGCTGGTGTAGCCTTTAAGAATCCAGGATCACTTTTACCTGATGTTGGAGTAGGGCAAGCTAACAGAAAGCATGAGGTCCTATTAAGGTGGATCATCTAAAAGTGTATTTAGAGATCCAAAAAGAAGGAGAACTATAGCTAAATGTGCAATAGAACAGGTTTGCCAGTATTTCTGTGGGGAACATTTCTCCTCATGCAAGATGGTGAAACCTGTGTCTTTGATCTGTACTCCCATTGTATATCCATTGTGCTATATGGAGAACTGGACATGGACTTTAAGATAAAGTCATGAAAAGTGTCTGTCTGATCAAAGAAGAAATCCCTGTTGGAGGCAACACAATTTTGAGGGTATTATTTTTTTTTGTCAATGTCAGTTCAGTTTAATAAAAAAAATTAAGCACATAAGTAATAATACAGAATAGTGGAGAAGCATGAGTGATAAAAAGAAAAATTGCGTTACTTGAGCTTGAGTATAGTTTGTTGTTTACTGAGAGGAAAAAGGCAGTCTTCCTCCGAGATGTCATTTGTTTTAGATGTTAAAGGGTGAATAAGAATTCAACAGGTGGAAAACCAGATAGAAGGCTTTCTGAGATTATTGAATAGTAAGCAAAGGAATTTTGGGGGGATATAGTGGAGATAGTATATAGTTTTACTTGAATATATGACAGTCACAGTATACAAGATCAGCATCTTGTTCAGTAGATCATAACTCTTACACAATAGGTAAGAGCAGCCGTCCATTTTATTGTATCATAGTCTGTTGTGCTGATCCATTGTATTTATCTACAACACAATACACTGTAGAACTTTAACTCTATCACAAAGTGGTATCATGTAGGGCCTTTTGAGTTTGATGTTCTCCAATTGGCCCAGGGTATTTTATCTGTGTTTCCAATTTTATTGGCAAAATGAAGTTGATATATTCTTCATCTGAGGGTACTTTTTTAGCTGGTTTTTTTTTTCCAGGCAATTGGGGTTAAGTGACTTGCCCAGAGTCAGTCACACAGCTAGTGAGTGTCAAGTGTTTGGTCTGAGGCGTATTTGAACTCAGGTCCTCCTGACTTCAGGGCTGGTGCACTGCGCCACCTAGCTGCCCCCGAGGGTATTCTTTAAAGATGTATTTTAATATATTAAAAAGAGGCGACGATTCCATAACAAAGAACAAGATAGATTGTATTATCATCCAAAAGAAGTGTGACTAAGAAGCCACCAACAAATATCAACCCATGTAACTAATTTTGTTTTTGAAAATAAATTTCTGTTAATATCCTTCCTTTATGTGACCTACAATCCCTATTGTAGTCCCCCCTTTGCCTCCCAAAGAAAGTCATCGCTTATAATAATTTTTAAAATGAAAGAAGGAAATAATCATTTGTTAAGTATCTACTATGTGCCAGGCACTGTTCTAAACACTTTACAGTTATCTCATTTAATACTCATAACAACCTTGACAAATAGGTTCAATTATTATCATCCTCATTTTTACAGTGGAAGAAATGGAGGCAGACAGATTAAGTAACTTTCCCAGGGTCACACAGCTAGTAAGTGTCTGGGGCAAGATTTGAATTTTTGTCTTCTTGACTCTAGGCCCAGCATGCTATCCATTGTACCACCTAGCTGCCTCTGAAGAAAATGAAGAAAAAAATGGTTCAGCAAAACCAACCAATATATTAAAAAAAGTCTGATTTTATATGTAGTATTTTATATCCATGGGCCCTCATCCCTGCAAAAAAGTGGGGAGAGAGGTATCTTCTTATACTTAATCTTTAGGGCCGACCTTGGTCATTATAATTTCTTAGCATTCAGGCATGATACATATTTTTTTTTTCAAGGGGTAGTGGGGTGGGGAATGGTGGTTGGGGGAAGCATTTTTGTATATTGTTTTTCTGGCTCCACTTTATTCTTTATCAGTTTGTATGAGCCTTCTCACCCTTTTCTGTATTTGTCATATTAATCATTTCTTGAATTACAGTAATAGTTGATGGGTATTTATTTTGTTTCTAGTTCTTTGCTACCACAACATTATGCCTTCTTTCATATCTCTAAAATCTTTGAAAGAAATATATGATGTACACATCAAGGGTAACTGTGTTGAAAATATGAGAAGGAAATCAGGTAGGCTTTTGCAGATGGGTTCTCTATATAACAAGGGCAACTTGGTGGCATAGTAGATAGAGCACTGGGCCTGGAGTCAGGAAGACCTGAGTTTAAATGTGGCCCCAGGCACTCACTAGCTATGTGACTCTGGGGCAAGTCACTTAATCCTGTTTGCCTCAGTTTCCTCATCTGTAAAATGAGTTGGAAGAGGAAATGGCAAACCACTCCAATATCTCTGCCAAGAATACCCCAGATGGGATCATGGAAGGTCAGATATGACTGAAGCTACTGAACAACAACAAATCTCTATAACAAACCATGTCTTGGAAATTAAAAAATAAGTTTTATTGATACTTTCTATTCTTGTGCTATTGTCATAGAGTTAAAGTTGAAGACATATGGGTATAATAAGGCTGTAGCATATTACCAATTATGATTTGAATTAAAGAAGTGACAGCATCATGTAGAGAAGCAGTGTGGTATAGTAGATTTGTTGTTGTTCAGTCTTCCTGACTTCCAGGCCTGGCACTCTATCCACTGCTCCTCATAGCTGCCCTTCATGTGTCATTAGAGAGGAATAATGTAGGTGAATAGACCTACTATTTTATTGATATCCATGAAATATTATAAGAATTATAGGATGTTATTGTGTTGGAGGATTGCTTGAAAAGTATTGATCTTTGGGTGATTATTAAAAAGACATGGACAAGAATTGTACAGGATGAAGTTTGGCTCAGCTGTCATCTGTACCAGGAGAGAGGATCTTCACAAACGTACACAGATTCATTGCAATACTCTAGACCAGAGGTGTCAAGGCTCCTCAACAATCCAAAGTTCTCAAGAACCGGATTAAAATATAATTGGAAAATATTTAAACAAAAATCCGGTGGAACATAGATAATGTTAATATGTGGTTTTCTAAGTCAATATGTGGCCTTCAGGGATCCTTATGTAAGGTTCAGTGGCCCTCATTTCTATTTGACTTTGACACCATTGCTCTAGACTATATGTAGACTTTGCCTCATTATTTCCCTATGTCTTAGTATGTAGACTAAGCACAATAGAGTAACACAGATTGTATTTTCTCTGATTCTCTTTAATTCTGTACTTACATCTACTAAAAGGCTGTCTATATTTGGGTGTTCTGCGTTACCTTAACTCAATGTATCCAAAACTGAAAATGCCCTTCCTTTCTAAAATTACTGTTTCCAGCCATCACATTTCAATTGCATCACCATACCTCTCTGGCTAGAAATCTTAGAACTGCCTTTGACTGCTTTCCTCTCTTCATCCCCCAAATCCAATCTGTTATCAAGTTCTATATCCTTTTATTTTGAAAGTACTTTTGGTTTTGCTCTTTCCATCTCATTCCATTTCAAATGCTGTGTTCCAGGCATTTAATAGCTCATACTTGGATTATTAGGTCAAAATATAATAATCTTCTGTGAATTCTTTCTCTTTAGACTAATTTTACTAGTGTTTACAATTAAATTTTTTAAAATTTATTTTGATTTATCAACAATCAGTTCCATAAGCTTTTGAGTTTTAAATTTTTCTCCCGTTCCCTCCTTCCCCAAGACAGTGTGCAATCTGATAAAGGCTATTCATATACATTCCTATTAAGTATATTTTCACATTAGTGATGTTGTAAGGAAGAGTTAGAACTGGTAGGAGGAACCACCAGAAAGAGGAAACAAAACAGAAGAAAAAATAGCAAATCGTATGCTTCCATCTGCATTCAAACTTCATAGTTCTTTCTTTGGATGTGGATAGCATTTTCCATCATGAGTCCTTTGGAGATATCTTAGATCTTTGCATTGCTGAGAAGGGCTAAGTCTATCAATGTTAGTCATCGCACGACGTGGCTGTTATTGTGTATGACGTTCTCTTGGTTCTGCTCACTTCACTCAGCATCAGACCATACAGGTCTTTCCAGGTTTTTCTGGCTGCTCATAATTTCTTATAGCACAATAGTATTCCATTACATTCATATATCACAACTTGTCCAGCCATTCCTCAATTGATAGGCATCCCCTCAATTTCCAATTCTTTGCCACCACAAAAAGAGCTGCTATAAATATTTTTGTACATGTGGATCATTTTCCCATTTTTATGACCTCTTTGGGATACAGTCCTGGAAGTGCCATTGCTGGGTGAAAGGGTATGTACATTTTTATAGCCTTTTGTATATAGTTCCAAATTGCTCTCCAAAATGGTTGGATCATTTCACAACTCCACCAACAATGCATTAGTGTTCCAATTTTTCCTACATCTTCTCCAACATTTATCATTTTCCTGTTTTGTCATGTTGGCCAATCTGATAGGTGTGATGTGGTACCTCAGAATTGTTTTGATTTGCATTTCTCTAATCAGTAGTGATTTAGAGCATTTTTTCATATGACTATAGATGGCTAAAATTTATTTTATTTGTTTTAAAAAATTTTAGAATTTCAAATTTCCTATTTCCCCTCCACATTGAAAAGGCATACAATAGGATAGCAATTATTTTATTTATGATTAAATGTAAAGGCCTTATTCTGAAGAGCTTTAATGATACAGGAGCCTACAGTTAGTTTTTCTTTGTTTAAACAAAATTTCTCAACATCTTGATGAAATGCAATTCATTTTTGTTTTAACATGGAGTTAGTTTTTTTAAAATAATCTTTTTATTTATTACTCTAGAGAGTTGTAGACTTTTACAACATTTAATTGATAAGTTGAGTATGGCAAAAGAAAGTATATATTTGCCTAGTTATTTTCACCTTAGTTTAACAGGTTGATATGACCAGTTTTGTCATATATATGTATATGTATGTATACATGCATGTATGTATGTATCTGTTGTCCTTTGACCTTCCTTTAGTTTTTCCCTTTTCCTTAGGGTAGAGCAAGTAAAAAGTCTGAGATTAGGAGACTCTACTGTGTTACTAATGTGTTTCTAATTTTTTTAAAAACAGTTCTGGGTTGTTATATTAAAGCCATTTAATGTGGTCAAATTATATGTTGTTGAAAAATAATATTTATAGTAAGTGATATTTAACCTGTAATTATAATACTCATACCTATAAATCTGAAGAGGGAATGTAATGATTTTTAAGAGCAGTAGTATTTAGATAAAAGTTGTGATCTGTAGTTAGGCATGTTCAAAAATACTTTGATTATGCTCTAATTATACCTTTCCAGAAAAAGCTAAGTACTGTGAAGTCTACACATGGAAGTTGTAGTCAGAGTTGGTAATTCCATTTGTGACTTTCTGTTGAAGAGTGGTTATTAAAACACTATCCAGAAGATTGCTGTATGGTGAATTTCTATAAGTGATTGTTGAATAACTTTAGAAAATCACTAATTTATAAACCATCAGTATAGTAGAAAATAACAGTAGTTATCACATTAAAAAATCGAGCTTCTAAAGGTAACTTATGAGTGTCTTGAAACAAAATCAACATTTCCCTACTTAGCAAAACCTGAAAGACATCGTGGATAAAAAGGCTAGCTGAACTGTTGTGGAGGGTCCTTTCCAGCTATATGACAAAGTGGACAGAGTCAGACTAGCTTAGAGTCAGAAAGACCTGAGTTCAAATGTAGCTTCAGATACTTAGTGGCTCTGTGACCCAGGGCAAGTCATTTAATCTGTTTGCCTGAGTTTCCTCAACTGTAAAATGGGAATAGTAATAGCACCTAATTCCTAGGGCTGTTGTAGGGATCAAATGAGATAGTATTTGTAAAGTGGTTAGTACAGTGCCTGGCACATAGTAGGTACTAGAAAACTGCTTCTTCCTTTCTTGTTTCCCTGTTCCTTTTCAAGTCAGGTCAACAGACATCTGTTAAGGGCCTAATATGTGCCAGGAACTGTGCTAAGCGCCGGGGATTCAAAGAAAGGCAAAACCAGTCTGTCCTCAAGGAGTTCACAATTAAGCAGACACCTGTGTACAAATAAGATATATACAGGATAGATTGTAGATTATTTCAGAAGGAGGGCACTAATATTAAGGAGAACTCTAAGAAGAACTCCTTATGTAAGGTGTAATATTAGTTGAGATTTGAAAGAAGTCAGAAGCCAGGAGGCGGAAGGAGGTGAGGTTTCTTTTGCTTACTTCAAAGCTCTAAACTTGTCAGTGAGCAACTGATTTCCTTATGTCAATATTAAAAACTTTTTTTTAAATGAAATACTTTGTGAGGGCAAAAGAGTGCAGAGCACCTAGCACAGTATACTGGATAGAGTGCTTGACTTAGGAAGACCTGGCTTTGCATCCTCATCTGAGATACTTGCTGGCTGTGTGACCCTGGGCAATGATAATGATAGCTAAATATAGCACTTACTATATGGCAGGCACTATACTCTTTACAATTGTTATCTCATTATGTGTTGGAAACAACCTTGGGAAGTAGGTGCTGTTGTCACTCCCATTTTACAGATGAGGAAATTGAGGCAGACAAATGACTTGCCTATGGTTACACAAACTAGTATGCATTTGAGGCAAGATTTGAACTCAGATGTTCCTGACTCCAGGACCAACACTGTTCACTGCATCAACTCATCTGTTTGTTAAATGAGGAATTGAACTTGATTGCCTCTAAGGTCCCTTTTATCTGTAAATCTATAATATTGTGATGATACATGGGTCAGACCGAAATTAGGCTAGTCCAACAACTGAACTTTTGAGGTTTAAAATTCAGTAAGACACTGTGAATTTTTACTTAATAGGAGATTAAAGAATCAATTTAAAAGAATGTGAGGTTAAAATACCACCCCTCCCCTCCCTCTTCTCCTTCAACCCCCCCCCCCCAATAGAGTGAGATCATTAGATAATGGATTCAGAGCTATCAGAGACCTTCAAGGTCATGGAGTCCAATCCTCTCATTTGCAAATGAGTAAATTGAAGCCCAAACAGGTTACATGTGTGACAGTGGGTCTGCTGAAATATCTGAGGTGGGATTTTGAATCCAGTTCTGGACTGAAAGTCTAGTACTCACATCCATTGTGCCAGGCTGCCTCCAGCAAGGCAGAAGGAGCTTAGGTGATTCTCTTAACTAGGACTGCGCACACACACACACACACACACACACACACACACACACACACACACACACACACACACACACACACAGCCCAAGGGGTGCTTTTGGCCTATCAAAGGATTTCGGATGGCTAGTGGAAAATGCAGAGGATGTAAAGAAAGTAAAGATGTTGTGAGTGCTTTGTCCATGTCCCAATTAACCCGCCTTCCACTAGTCACTATTGTGCCTGTCATGTAAATTGGCAGGTAGGTTGCCACTGCACAGTCTCTCCTGTTTGTCATGTGACCCATGGCAACCAACCATCGTCAGTCTGTCTCTAGTCTGAGAGGAGCAATTTCATGATAAAAATCTTAAGTAATAAGTGTAATTAATTGATATTAATTGAAATTTCCCTTTTTAAAAATGGTTTATTTGCAAAATAGTTTAATCATTAATTATACCTTTACTGCGAAAGTAAGCTGCTAAAAACCTATCTGTGGCCCCAAGAAGTTTAGCTTATTTTAATTTTGGCCCCTACCTGCTGCCAAGTTGTGCAGGTCTGCTCTTAGCACTTTCCTCAGGCTAAGTCTAGAAGTATAACTTCTAGGGACAGAACACCTCCATCCTAGAGGGCCACACTAGTTCATGTGCCAGAGGGACAGCTAGATAGATAGAGAAGTCTGCCAACAAGAATTTGTTATGTGATTACTAGTTGCCAGGCTGTGGTAGAAGATCAGTGCCTTGAGCCTGTATAAGAGACCCACAAGATCTGGTGAAAGCAAGAGAGAGGAGCTCTCCAATCTCTTCCAATCTCTGGACATGTTTTGGGTCTTTACAGGCATCTTTAGTCTGTTCAGGCTTTGGATGCTTCTGGCTTCTGCCTAGGCAGAGCCTTGGGGTATGCCCATAGTTAGGGGGCAAGATATGGATGATGAACGAGCAAAGAAGATCAAGAAGTAGTGGTTGATCACAGGTAGGAAGAGAACTGAGAAAGTACAGTGTCATGAAAAACAAGAAGGAAATATCTAGGAGGATTTAGGGCTAGGGTTAGGGATATAAAGAAAGGAAAAACAAGCAAAACTCTCCTAAAGGAATACATGTTCTCCTGGAGGAGGGAGGAAACAATAATGTACATAAAAGATATATACAAAATAAATGGATTGTAATCTTAGAGGGAAGGCAGAGGGGAGGCCTGGGGGATGGATGAGAAAGGGAAGACCTCCTGTAGAAGGTAAGATTTGAGCTGATGCTTGAAAGAAATTGAGGAAGCTAAGTGGTAGAAGTGAGGGGGACAGAACATTCCCAGCATTGTGGACAATAAGTGGGATGACATTGAGTGAAATGTAGTGTGCAAAGAACAGCTGATGAAGTTGGATTGTAGAGTGCTTAGAGGGGAGTATAAGAGAGGAAGATTGGAAGGGGTCAACTTGTGAAGGGCTTTAAATGCTCAAAGAAAGGACTTTATATTTGATCCTTAAGATAATAAGGAGCTACTGGACGTTACTGAGTAGCAAGGTAACATAACCAGACTGAAGCTTTAGTTGAATTTGTAGATCAGTTGGAATAGAGAGACTTAAGCCAGGAGACCAATTAGAAAGCTAGTGCAAGAGGTTATGAACTAGGCTTGTGGTTGTGTGAGAGGAGAGGAGAGAGAGATATTGAAAAGGTAAAAATGACTAGAATTGGCAACAAATGGTACATGTGAGATGAATGCCAGTGAAGAATTAAGGATGACACTGAGGTTTCAAGCCTGGATTTGTGGTGGTGCCCCTGATAGTAATATGGAAGTTTGGAAGAGGGAAAGGTTTTTTTTTGGAAAAATACAGAGTTCTGTTTGGGACATGTTGAGTTTGAGATGCCTATGGGATCCAGTTTGAGATGTTGAAGGCCATTGGATTTGACAATATAGAAATCATTGGTAACTCTGGAGAGGGCAGTTTAAGTGGAATAATAAGGTCAGAAGTTGTATTGTAAGAGGTTAAGTAAGAAGAATGAGAGAAGAGAAAGTGGAGTGGAGGCACCTATTGTAGATGGCCTTTTCAAGGAATTTAGCTACTAAGGGCAGAGGATGTAAAGGTCAAGTGAGGGTTTTGTTTTGTTTTGTTTTTTGAGGATGAGGAAACATGAGAATATTTATTAGGCATGAGGGAAAGAACCAATAAACAGGGAGAGATTGAAAATAAGTGATGAGTATCTGGAATCATCCTCACTTAAACTCAGTACAGTACCAGATCTGTGTTCTAAATCATACCAAATAACAGGCACACCTAGACAGACTCCATTAGTAACTACTCTTTCATTCCCTTTTTGTATGTTCTAAGTATCAATACCACACTTGGTCTGTTCTCTTACTTCACTACATTCTTACTATTTGTGTGACTATGAACAAGTCACTCAGCCTCTCTGAGATGAATTGAGTCAACTCTGCACAAGTGACCTCTTGTGTATATGCCTCTAAAATCCTTTCCAGGTTTACATCTGTCCTACGATATGATCTCTGTGTATACCTAGGGACTGTGTTAAAATCCAGTGATCTGACCACCTCTTTGGTATAAAGACAATCAAAGGCATTGAACTTGCCTGAGGGCTCTGTGAATAAATTTATTGATTAACAGCATCAAAGGGGAAATATTAGAATGATAACAATTTACAGTGAGTTAAAAGTCAGTTAAGTGGCAGCAAACTACATAGTATCATATTGTCTAACTTCCCTGCAAATATTAGACTTAGATCTGTCACAGATGACATTCATATGTCAGTATCTTGAATGATTTTCTTAATGTAATCTATGAATCATAAATCTAATATAGGTCTGGATCGCAGCCAGTCTACCACTATTGAAATGATGCTTTCTGTACTAGGGCAGACATTTAAAGCATGAGTAACCAATTCTATCAGGGTAGCCTAAAGAAGTATTGTTATATGGTCTGGTTTCTATCAGACTTAATTATCTTATTGATAGGAAGTTGTCATAGTAAAAAGATTATTCAAGTCTTGGAGTCAGGAAGGAAGGAAACAAGCATTTATTAAGTGCCTACAGTGTGCTTTATGAATATGATCTCATTTTATTGTCACAACCACCTTGGGAAGTAGTTGCTATTATTGTCATTTTAAAGTTGAGGAAACTGGGGTAGACAGAGGTTAAGAGATTAAATGACTTGCCTAGGGTCACATAGCTAGTTAGTGTCTAAAGCTGGATTTGAACTAATTTTCCTGACAGTAGGCCCAGTGCTCTTTCTACTAAGCCACCTAGAATCTACCAGTCAGGTGAACCTAGGTTCAAATCTCACCTCAGATACTTATTACTTGTGGCCAGTGGGCAAGCCCTATCAATAGCTTCGGTTTCTTCATCTGTAAAATGAGAAGATGTACTATTTATCTTCGTCATTGTCAGAAAAGTACTTTTTGCACTATTTAAATGTAAGCTATTATAACTTAGTAGCAGCTGAAAGAAAATGGCATTTAGCAGTCAGAAATCAGTAGTATATTTTAATGAAGCCATCAGTTTCTAAAAGACCAGGATAAGCCTGGCACATATTAATTGCAGACCAAAGGACATCTGTTACCTTTAGGCAATTGGACAAAAGAGTAGGATCTTACATTGGTTGTTTTAGTATCATATAATTACCTACACTACCAGAAACCCAGTATTTTCCCTTCTCCCTTCCCCCTGTTTGTTCTTTAATCATTTACTTGACTCACGTAAAAAGTGTGACTACTTATTAAATAAACATACCAGAACCTGTACATCCAAATGACTGTTGGCCTTCGAAGTAGTCACTTGGGGAGGGCAGTGTTTTTTCCGTTGTTGTTGCCATTGTTTAGAATGTTTGGAATACTTCCTTTAAAAAAAAAGTTTTATGTCTCCTATTTTTTCTCCTCATAGTGATTTCAGGATATATTATATCCTTTATTCCTCAAAATTGTCTGGACATGTATCTATGTCTTTCTTCAACTGAACCGTCCCTTGTCACAAAGAAAAAAAAAGTTAAACAAAAACACCTGATAGGGTTACTGTGTCTGAAAGTGTATTCAACATTAGACCTTCTTCCACTAACCTATTCCCAGGAGGGAGGTCTGTTTCACCATCTCCTGGACCATTAATGGTTTTTGCAGTTACTAAAAATTTGGCTTTCTTTTAGTGATCTTTTAATTTACGTGTATAAGAAACTTAGTCTTCAAACAGGTGAGAAAACTTAGGTTTTAACACAACTTTACATACTTTGATGTGCCCTGCAGTTTTTGGGAAGAAATTACCTCTAAGGAAAATTTTTTTATACTTGTCTTTTATCTGTTACTGTTAACTAGGGGGAAAGTTTGGGTGGATTTTTAAAAATTGTCTGACCAAAAGGAAATGAGCTGCTGTTGATAATAGTTCAGATTACGGTGGGTTCAAACAGAGGACTTCCTATTTAACTCCATGGATGTTACATCATTTCCTTTTAGTCATTTATGGATAAGTGCTAGTGCATTTAAGCTTGAGTATTCAGTAGCTGAGAAGGAAACACATACTGTATACTTGATGTACTTTTAGGTAACATATTAAATATTTTATCTAAGTTTTGTTATTTTTATAGTGAAGCAAAGAACTAAATATGAGATGGAAAAGTGGTCAGATATTCCTTCAATGTAAGTTGCTTATCTAAACCTTTAAGTATGTAGTGTTTTCTTTGCTGTAGCAGCCCCTGCATTGGTAGTTAATTTTTGTTATTCGGTTAAGTGATTTTAGTTACTGATTTATGTTTTATGTAACAAGTTCAAGTGCTTTCTCTTTAGTTGATTATGTGGAGAACATGCAATTTGAAAACTTCTGACTTAATTTTGAGAAATAGCTGATTTTTTGTTAACTTTTCAACATGGTAGTGTTTTGAGGGTCCAGATTTAGTGTTTAAAAGTATAAAGGAACTTTTAAAAACTTCTTGTGCAGAGCTGAAGCTAATTTTTAGCATTGCAACTAGCTATTGACAAGTTTGCAATTTTTTTGCCTTAGAAATATATTTACAATGAAAGTATTAAAAGTTTAGACTTTCCTGCTCTTTTGCTCCATTTTGGTCTAAACATTCTTTAAATACTGTACTTAGGTGGACTATATTTGAAATAGATACTTGCAAATGTTCTTGTATTTCACATATTACACCTGTAATATTCTTAATTATATTTCTGAAAACATTTCTAATGGGTAAATTGTTCATGCAGCTCCTCTATCTCCACTCGAATAATAATAGTTTACATTTTGTAGGGCTTTAAAGGTTTCCAACAGTAATATAGTGAGATAAAGATAGTACTAGTATTATTATTTCCGTTGTATAAACAATGAAGCAGCAACAGAGAGGTATGATTTACCTTAGATCACAAAATTAGTATATAAGTGTACAAGTTCTGATTGAAGTGACATGTCTTTTGACCTCATAAGGCCCCTGGGACTGCATTCTCCCTGTGTTGTTCTCAACACTTGTTCATTTTGTCCTCATTTTGGACCTTTAGTAGTTGGAAGGCTAGAGAGAGTATCTAGCCTTCCCAGGGTGCCACACACGCTTCTGTTCTGTGAGTAATTTAAGAGTTGAGGGAGAAATTCTGGCTACTTAGGTACAGAATCTGGTCCACGTATTTTAAATTGGCTGCATATTTGTTTTGATGTCCACATGAGGAATGCAGCACAGTATAATTTGGGAATTAGAACTGGGACTAGGAAGAAGAATTGGGGCAAGTACTAAACTGATATTATTGGGGTAAGTCATTCAGTCATTTTCCTTGTTGACGTTTTTTACCTTCTTTACATTGGGTGAAAACCATTTAAGGTTTGAAAAGTGCTTTAAGCTGAGCTGTTAAAAGATGGAATGAACTGCCTTCTAACTCCAGGTTAGTTTTTATCTTTTCATGCACAGAACACTTTCTGCTTGGTTTCTGTCTTGTTTTTTCCTGGCCTTCCTATTTCACTCGCCATTTTTACTTTGGTTTTGGTTTTGATTTTTGCTGGACTGACTACATTGAGTTTTTATCTAGTCTATGGATAACTTTCAAGACTGAATTCTAAGCTTCCTTCCTCTGCTTCCTCCTTCCTTCCATTGAAGAGTCCATCCTTGGGTTGTAAACCACCATTTGTATTCACATACCTGATTTACATATATAAAACTAACCTTTTAACTGATATTTATAAAACACTGATATATTCTAGGCATTGATGGTACAAATACAAAAATGAGATGATCCCTGTCCTCAAGGAATTTATATTCTATACATTCTACTAAGATATTACAACATGTTCATAGAGAAGTAAATATAGAACACACATATGTATGTGCATGTGTATACGTGTGTATGTGGATGCATGCATATATGGTATATACATATACACACATATCTCTAGCTCTGTCTCTATCGTCTATATCTGTACCTCTTGAAATAGGTGGCAATTGAACTGAACTTTGAAGAGGCATGGGAATTTTAAAGGGGCAGAGGTGAGGAGGGAGAGTATTTAAGACTTGGAAGAGAGCCTGGGCAAAAATGTAGAGGTTGAGATATTGAATGTCATATATGAGGTACAGCTGGCAGGCCTGTCTGGCTGAAGCACAGTATGTGTGAAGGACAATTGTGTATAATAAGCCTGAAAATATAGGTTTGAACCAGTATGTAAAGGGCTCTAAATGCTGAACAGAGGAATTGATATTTTGTCCTAGAGCTGAAAGGAAGCTACTGGACATTATCAAGCAGGGCTATGACATCACTGGAACCATGAGACCTATGATTTAGAAATAATCTTTTGGCAGCTGTGAGGCGCATTGGTGCAAAGAAACCAGTTAAGAGTCCAAGTGAGAGGTGATGAAGGCTTAAACTAAGGTGATGGCTGTATGAGTGAAGGGAAGAATTTAGATACAAAAAATTTTGAGAAGGTTGAATGAATCAGATTTGGCAGTAACTCACTGGTTATGAGGGATGAGAGGGAAGAGTCAAATATGACTCATAGGTTAGGAATCTGGGTGATTTGGAATCCGGGTGATTGGGAGGATAGCAGTGTTCTCAGAAGACATAGTCTAAATGTACTTTACATAAATAGTTTTTAAAATGGGAAAAGGAATACTTCTCATAGAAATTATGTTCAGTGATGTGATTGAGGCTACAGTATTATTTTCTTCCTTTATTTTTTAGATGTTTCTTACGGTGTACCTTAGCAACAATGAACAACACTTCACAGAAGTTCCAGTTACACCAGAAACAACATGCAGAGATGTGGTAGAGCTGTGTAAGGAACCTGGAGAAAGTGACTGCCATTTGGCTGAAGTGTGGGGTGGTTCAGGTAATCTAATCTTGTGGTGGTGTCATCACCATCCTTTATTACTTTGGGGATATTGTAAGATTTTGTTTAAAAAACACTCAGGTTTATCCTAAAGAACATATATAGAAAGAATAGTAGAGTCAGGAGATGTCATTTCTAGTCCTGGCTTTGCCAGTTGACACATCAGTGTGAATTGTCCTTCAAATAAAGTTCAAGTTTCATATTATAAACATTTTTGAAGCAGCATAGTCTTAAATCCTTAAAAGTATACTACTTTATGTTAAGGTGAAATTTTGATCTTTTAAATATGAGCTTTCAAAATTCAGTATCTGAGGGTTTGTTAGAAACTTTTTTGTACCCCTGCCTTTTCTTATACCCTTAAACAACACAAGGAAAATCTGTGTATTATTATTAAATTAATTATTTGGCTCACTTGGGAGGTTTGAGGAGGACTGAAAAGGTTTGAAAAAGATAGTTCACTGATGAGGGAGGTGTTAAAAGGTTGCCTTACTACAGTGGGAGGCCACTTGAGATGTGTAACACAATTTTGTAGTGAACCCAGTCAGCACAACTTTGTTATTTTTTCAGGCTTCACTTAGCATGAGTACATGAATAGGAGCAAAAGCAGCTGATGGTGGGAGTGATCCAAGGCTGGGGCTTGTCTGGGAGAGATCAGCTAGAGGAGAAGGTGGCAAGGGACTTAGAGAAGAGGATAATATAGAATTGAACAAGGCAAGAGGAAGCCCCTGGAGGTTGTTTAACCCCCACATTTTATAGCTGAGTAAACTGAAGCCTAGAGAAGTGAAGAGACTTGCCCAGGATCCCACAAGTGAGTGAAGAGCCAGAATGTGAACATAAATTTTTGGATTCCAAGTTCATTACTCTTTATACTGTATTATACTACTACTTCCTGCCCACAGTGATTTCAGTCTGTGTACCAGCAAAACTTGCTTTTCTCATCTCTGCCTGGTAGAGTCCTACCAAATTACTTCTATGACACAAATATAGTCTTGATGCGTAAACTAGTTAGAGCTAAAACTGAGCAAGAAAACTATAGACCAATATCTGTAATGATACAAAATGTTAAAATTAAATATGAGCAAAGAGATGACAGTAGCATATTACAAAGACTATACACTATGACCAGACTGGATTTATACCAGGAATACAGAGCCGGTTTAATATAAGGAAAACTATAAGCGTAATTGACCATATTAATAATAAAAACCATGATTATAGGAATATAACTTTCTTTAATATAAGCAATATCTATTTAAAACCAAAGTCCAACAATGTCTGTAAATAAAATCAGGGGGAAAGCAAGGATGTCCATTATCACCATTACTATTTAGTATAGTGCTAAAAATGCTGCTATAGCGAGAAGACTAGAAAAAGAAATTGAGGAAATAAGTGTAGGCAAAGAGGGGAACAATTATCACTTTTTGCCATTATGATGTTGCTTAGAGAGTTAACTAAAAAACTAATTGAAACAATTAACAATTTCAGCAGAGTTGCAGGATGTATAAATAAAACCACACAGATCATCAGCATAATTATATTATTGCCATAAAAATCCAGCAGGAAAAGATAGAATAAGAAATTCCATTTAAAAAAACTAAAGATAGTATAAAATACTTGAGAGTCTGCCAGCTAAGACAACATAGGAACCATATGCACACAGTTACAAACCCTTTACGAAAATCAAGGCAGATTTAAATAATTGGAGAAGTATTAATTGTTCATGGTTAGGCTGTGCCAATATGTTAAAAATGGTAATACTACCTAAATTAATTTACTTATTTAGTGCCATAACAATGAAACTACCAAAGTATTGCTTTATAGATCTAGAAGAAAAAACAGTAAAATTAATCTAGAGGAACAAAAGGTCAAGAAAGGAATTAATGACAAAATGGGAAGGAAGGAGATCTAGCAGTACCAGATCTCAAACTATACTCCAAAGCCCTTAAAGCAGGTAGGTGGCACAGTGGATAGAGCACTGGGCCTGGAGTCAGGAAGACCAGAGTTCAGATGTGGCTGCAGACAGTTACTAGCAGTATGCCCTGGACAAGTCACTCACCCATTGTTTTCCTCAATTTTATCATCTGTAAAATATAACACCTGCCTCCCAGGATTGTTGTGAGGATCAAATAAAGTAGTATTTGTAAAGTGCTTAGCAAAGTGCCTGGTGCATAGTAGGTGCTATATAAATACTAGCTATTATTATTAAAACAATTTGGTACTGGTTAGGAAATAGAGAAGTTGATCAGTGGAACAGATTAGAAGCAAACAAGCACAGTAGCCTAGTGTTTGATAAACCCAGAGATCCTAGCTACTGGGGTAAGAATTCATTCCATATCATAAATTGTTAGGAAAACTGGAAAAAACTAGGTATGGACTAACATATCACATATGAAGATAAGCTCCAAATGTGTACATGATTTAGACATAAAAACTTTCTAAACAATTTAAAGGAGCATGGAAGAATTTCCTGTCAGATCTATGAGCAGAGCAAGAGTTCAGCGACCAAACATGAGATAAGAGATTCACAGAAAGTAAAGTGGACACATAAAATTAAAAAGGTTTCACATGAACAAAACTAGTGCATCTAAAATTACAAGAGAAGCAGGGAATTGGGGAAAAGTCTTTGAATTAAGTTTCTCTGATAAAGGTCTCCTTTCTAAGGTACATAGGGAGCTGATTCAAATTTATAAGAAGAGCCATTCCCCATTAGATAAATGGTCAAAGCGTATGAATAGGTGGTTTTCAGAGGAAGAAATCAAGCTATGAATACCCATGTGAAAAAATATTCTAAATCACTAATAGTTAGAGAAATACAAATTAAAACTATTCTTGAGGTACTACCTGACACCTATTGGGTTGGCTAAGTTGATAAAAAAAAATGATAAGTGCTGGAAGAGCAGTGAAAAAACAATTACCCTAATGCTCTGTTAGTGGACTTATCCAATCATACTGGAAAGCGATTTGGAACCATACCTCAAAAGCTATTAAACTGTGCATAGCCTTTGACTCAGTAGTACTGCTGCTAGCTCTCTACCCCAGTGAGACCATAAAAAGAGGGAAAAGGATTCATTATGTACCAGAAAAAATATTATGGAAGTTCTTTTTGTGGTAGCAAAGAATTGGAAACTTAAGAGGGTGCCCAGTAGTTGAGGAACAGCTTAACAGGTTATGGTGTATGAGGATGATATAATGTTACTGTGCTGTAAGAAATGATAAAGGGTGTGGTTTCAGAGAAACCTGGGAAGACTTGTGAGCAGAACTAGGAGAAAAATGTATACAATAACAACAATATTATAAAGACAAAGAACTTGGAAAGACTTGGGGATTCTGATTAACACGATGACTAAACATAATTCCAGAAGACTCATGATGAAACTTGCTGTGCACTTCTAGATAGAGAAGTGATGGACTCAGAGTGCGGACTGAAGCTTTTGTATTTTTGGGGGGATATGACTAATGTGAGAATTTGTTTTGCATGACACTACATATTTGTAATATATTTTGTTTTTCCTGCTTTCTGAGTGGGAGTGGGTGAGAATTCATACCTGAAAATAAAATTAAGTTTAAAAAAAATTATAGTAATTGAAAAAGTACAGTGGGATGCTTAATGGGGACTGGGGTTTGGTTGATGACGCACAGGGCTTCAGAATCACTGTATAACCTGTTGGAAGTTTGTTAATCATTAAGTGAGAAATTTAGAGAGATTTTCAAAGTCAATAGTATTATGAACTAAGGTTAGAGTCCTTTCAGAGCCTTGGGCAGTTGAGACAAGGGGACAAGAACTTGGTGCATAAGGAGTGGTGATACTCTCCTTCCAGGTAGGAGACTAAGCTGGAAACTTGATGGAATGGGGTTCTCTCTCCACATTTCAGCAACTGAAAACCAGTAAGATAGAATGGTATGGCGCTTCTCCTCTTCCCACAGGAGGCTAGAGAACAGGCAGGAGATGCATGCTGAAAAATGGAAGGCATCCTACCTCTCCTTCTGGAAGCTAGAGATTAGGAATGAGACACATAATTGAGTCTAGATTATGAAGAACTTTGAATGTCTAAGAGAGGAGTTTATATTTGGTCTTAGAAGTGATAAGAGCTGGTGGCGCAGTGGAAAGAACACCGGTCCTGGAGTCAGGAGGACCTGAGTTCAAATGTGGCCTCAGATACATAACACTTAGCTAGCTGTGTGACCCTGGGCAGGTCACTTAACCCCATTGCCTAATTAAAAAAAACAAAAACAAACAAACAAAAAGTGATGAGCTGCTGGAGTTGGTATAGAGAAGTGACATGATGAGACCTGCGCTTTAGAAAAATCACTTTGGTATCTTTGTAGAGGATGTACTGGAGTAGGTAAAGACTCGAGGCAGAAAGATTAGTTAAAAGGCTATTGCTTGCAGTAGTCGGGGCAAGACTTGATGATCTGATCTAAGATGTTGGCTGTGTGAGTGGAGAGAAAGAAACAGACATGAGATGTCGAGATAAGAAATGGCAAGATTTGGCAACTGATTGGATATGTGGTGGTGGAGAGAGTGAGGAGTTGGGGACGAAACAGGTTCAGAACCTGTTTCTAAAATTCTGTGTTTATTTTCTTACCTCAAGATCTTATTAATTTCCTTTTATGGAACTTTGTATAGGTGAAGCATGAATAGTGAATTGTCTTCTTTTATTTTTATTGTTGCACGTAACACCCTTTTATAAATCTTTTTTCCTCCCTCTTCCTTTAAGAACATCCAGTTGCTGATAATGAGAGAATGTTTGATGTTCTGCAGCGGCTTGGAGTCCAGAGAAGTGAAGTTCGTTTCTTTCTTCGCCATGAACATCCCCCTAGCAGGGATACGGGTAGGTGATTTCTTATAAATCATAGTTTGGAAAAATCTACATCTGATAATTGGGGAAGGAATTAATAGCTGTTGTTTGATTTTTGGTTTTCTGGAGTTAATGTTAAGGTGAGTGTCTAAGAGAAGACTTGGAGTAGTCTTACCTGGATCATATATTCTTGTATACCCTGAAATGTTGGAAGATTTCATTATGGACATTTGAAGGTAGAGTTAATTCAAGACTAAATTGTGTTTTATATTGTAATAGAGAAGTTGTAAAACTGTGATTTATGCCTCTATTGAGTAAAAAAGGCAGTTTACCTGTCTTAGTATTTGTTTAGAAAGAAGACTTAAATTTCACTGTTGCTAAAAATATAATCAGTAAATATGGGCAAGTGGTATGTGTTAGGAATCTGATACATTTATAGTTAAAAATGTGACGTGGTAACTATAGTTTTATTTGACAAATATTTAGTTTTTAAAAAAATATTAGCCTGTTTTTATTAATATAGTTTTTAAATGGTACATGCATTTTCACCTGATATCTATGCCAGGAAACCTTAATGCATTACCTGAGTTATATTTGCTTTCTCTTTTTAAATTACTGCATGGATCTTCTGATGAATGAATTAAATTTCACAAGTTAGTCTCCTAGGTTAAATATCTTCTTTCACTAGGCTCTATGTAAATTATTGATTAACCTTTCAGAAGTACTATATGTAGTTTCAGTGTGTCTGTGTTGAAGTGTAATGTAATGTGAGAGATAAAATCTTGGAAACCGTAACTTTTTTCATAGTAGAAAACATAAAAGTCACAAAGTGTTCATAAACTTGAATTAAAAAAAAGTTTTCCTTTTCTATGCAGTTTGAAAGACTCAGTGCTGTTGAAGTTATTCCAACTTAGCTAAGTCCCCACTTAATGTGATCAAGAATGTGTATAAATTGGGACCCATGGCTTCGAAAAAAGTCTTTGCTGCTTAATACTCTTATGTAAATGAGTATATAAAAGATCACAGAATCCCAGTGTTGCAAGGGATCTCAAAGGTCATCTAGATTAATATATCAGGAATCCTCTCTACAACTGGACAGATAGTGATTGGGTCTGTGTCTCCCGTGGTATAGGAAGTCCATGGTGTCGAAACTCCCTCTACTAGTGCAAGTAAACATCACTTCTTCACTGTAGAGCCTTGGCGGATGGCCTAGAACACTAAGGGGTGAAGAAGTTGCCCAGAGTCACATACCACATCTGTTTCAGAGGCAGGAGTCGAATTCTGGCTTTCCACAAGGACTTAATCAACTCAAAGACTTCTAGTGATGGGCAACCTACTACTTTCTGAGATAGTACATTCCGTTTTCAAATAGTCCTAATTGTTAAGGAGTTTTTCTTTATATTAAACCATAATTTGTTGCCTCTTGGCAACTTTGTGGAATCATTAGCAGGAAGGGACATTAGAAGTTGTTGAGTACAATTCTGCATTTACTCAGAACCATAGATGTTAAGTGCCTTGACCAGCGTAGCGTGAGTACCAGGTAGCAGAGCCAGAAATTCTGACTTCCAGGTGCCTTTCCTTTTGTACCACATTCTACCCATTGTTGTAGTGCTACCATCTGATACCCTCTACCGTTCCTAAGGACAGCTATTTTATTTTCTCTTTATGTATCTTTTCCTTGGGATCAACATTTCAGTTTGCTTCAGCTAATACTCAAAAGTTGTGATCTCAAGGCCTGGTTATTCCCCCTTAGACTCTCTTCAGCTTATTAATACTTCCTAAAAGGTAATTCAGAGGAAATGTGGTTCATGGATAGGACGCTGGAGTCAGGAAGACCTCGGTTCAGATGTGACTGCAGACACTTAGTAGCTCAGTGACCCTGAGCAAGTCACTTAACCTAGCTATACCTCAGTTCCTACGTTTTAAAATAAGCTTGTAATTCTTTGAACTTCATATTGTCTAGAACCAAACAAACTATTCTAGATGTAGGCTAAACCAGGCAGAGTACAGTGGGACCTTCACCTTCCTCTTTCTGGCACTATACTTGCCAATGAAGCTTAAGATGGATTAGCTTTTTAGTTTTCAGGTCTCATTGTTCATGCATCGAATTTACAGTTCTCTAAAACCCCATGTCTTTTTTTCAAAAATGAACTTAGAAACCTCTTCTCTGTCTTAAACTTAGGAACTTAATATTTGTTTGAGCTCAAGTAAACTTTGTTTATTAGATTGTGTCCATTGACCTTGCTTGTTGAGATATTTTTGGGTCTTGCATACTTTTCTAATGTATTAACTATCTTTCCAAACTTTGTGTCATTTCCAAATCTGATAAGCATGACATCTATGCATTCATCTAAATAATTGATAAAAGAAATGTTCAAAATAATTGATTTTAAAAAAAGTGCACAGAACCAAGGGCAAATCTCTATGAGACACTCTACTAGAGATTCTTATTATGTTGGCATCGGTCCATTAATAACTACTTTTTGGATCCTGTCTTTCAAACAATTTTGAATCTACCTGACTTTACTGGTCCACATTAGTCAACGCAGTTGAGAAAGTAACTACATTTTCTGTTCATTTGATTAGCTCTGTAGTATGCTAGATCTTTTCCAGAAATATATGTTGCATAGATGTACTGAATAAATGCTATCTAAGAAAAGGGTAAATATTTTATCACATAAGACATATTCAGGCTATGCAAAACTAAGAATTTAATATGTATTTTCGTTGAGCTTTCACATTACTTGTATCTTAGAAGAGTTGCTAAAGCGTATAAGATAAGATAATTTGGATTTTACTGATTTTCCTTGTTCTCTGGCAAAGCTCCTGATGAGTAACTCAGTAAACAGAGTGTCAACCCCAGAACCTTTTCTATTCTATTTTTTTATTTTTAGGCAATTGGGGTTAAGTGACTTGCCCAGGGTCACACAGCTAGTAAGTGTCAAGTGTTTGGTCTGAGGTCCGATTTGAACTCAGATCCTCCTGACTTCAGGGCCGGTGCTCCATCTACTGCACCACCTAGGTGCCCCAACCCCAGAAAATTTTAAGGTGAAAGTTTGAGTCATTAGTCAAAAGAGTATATATGTATATTATGCTTCTGTAGTAATAAGAACTAAAGCATTGTGTCATAGTATAGATTTGTTTCTTCCTTAGAGATGCACTTATACAGTTTTCCAAGTTAGTTACTATTCTTTTTCTCTCACTTTTTTCTACCATTAACCTAGCACTATCATACATGGTTTCAAATAATTTGTTTGCCATGGGACCAAATTGTGATGACTTATTCTAGTGCTATTTGAAAATATCATCTTATATATTCAGTTGAAATGGGGGTGGCAGAAACACATGAGTTCACTTATAACATTTTTATCACCTAGTTTTAATGTATAGTTTTGAATTTTGTGTTTAGTGAGTGGACCAAGGATTCAAGATCCTATCTCAAAAAGGAATGGTGTTAAAGTTCCTAGTGATCGAAGAATTGAGAATGGTGTAAGTATTTATTTGAATGTTTACAGTGATAATAATGTTATAAACTTTACAAATGTCAGTCTCAGCAGGACTACTTGCCAGGGTTACATAAGCAATAAGATTAGAACTCTAGGCCTTCTACCTTTGTCTGCTATTCCATACCATACTGTTTTCTCACCCAATATAGGTGCACTGAACTCCTATGGTGCATCTAAGTTGTTCTTTAACTCCTTTTTTTTTGTTTGTTTGTAATGGTATTAGGAAGGAATAAGTAAGTGGAGGCCTTAGCTTTTAACTTTTATAATTTAGAGCCTAAGCCAGGGGTTCTTAACTTTTTCATGTCATGGACTCTTTTAGCAATATGGTGAAACTTATTTACCCCTTCTCAGAATAGTGTTTTTAAATGCATAAAAGAAAATGCATTTAATTACAAAGGAAACCACTTATACTGAAATAATTATCAAAATGAAAGCAAAAACACAGGTTTATGGACCCCAGTTTAACAACATTTGTTTCTGTGAGAGGCAGAATGGTATAGTGAATAAAAGGTCTTAGATTCAGTTAGACCTGAGTTTGACTTTCACCTTTGACACTCAATAGCTGGGGGATCATGAGCAAGTTACTTTACTTTGCCAAAACTCAGTTTCCTCCACTGTAAAATGAGGTAATAATACATTGTTGTAAGGTTCAAATGAAAGTCATTCATTTAAGATGCTTTGGAAAACCTTGAAATGCTATGTAAAATTTATTATTATTGTTAGTAGTAGTATTGCTTAAGTCTAATATTCCTTGGATACTAGAGACTAAAATTGAAGACAAGTGATGATTACTAGGTTTGGTGTCTTTGCCATCTTATGTTGTAGTTGATACAGTAGAAAGAATGGCTGTGACACAAACTATGGGTACATTATTTCTAACGTGAATCTATTTTTATGTTAATTGATTTACAGAGTTAATTTTTAGCTTATTCAAAAATTTAAGTGTTAATCCTGTAGATTAACTTGTGAGTTTCCACCAACATGTCTAATTTATGATAAATAAATGGTTAAGTCATTTTGCCATAGTAAATTTTCACATGAAACCTTTTAAAACTGTAGGCAAGATTAAGAGAACACACGAGAAGGGAAGCTAGATGCTCCTTGTGTAATTTGTTGGGTTTTGATTTTTTATTTGCAGGTTAATAGTCCCAGGATAGATATGACTCTTGCTGAGCTGCAGGAGATGGCGTCACGCCAACAGCAGCAGATTGAAGCTCAGCAGCAAATGCTGGCTACCAAGGTAATGCGTTTTTACATACAGGATTGCTTATTAGCTGCAGAACAAACTTCTAGGCTGAAAGTCATTACTTGACCTTAAAATAATTTGTGTATTATAAACAAACCTTTGGATTTTATTTTCTGGGAAAATGTTTGGCTAAATTACTAAACCATAAATAAACCTTTAATCTTTTAGCCAGTTTCATTTAATCATGATATTTAAATAGAAGAGTAGCTTTCTGTATTGTTATACATAACAGTTTTCCAGAAGAGATATAATAGCATCTTCTTTCTCTAGTTTTATAAAATCCTACTTTTAGATAGATTTCTTCCTTGGTCTAATTTTGCCAGAGAAGAAGTAAAATCAGTGTTTTCTGAATCCTGCTATCTAAACATTTGTTCTGTTCATTAAACGTGTGATTTTCCTGTCTAAAATAACGTGCCTATTCATTGTTTCTTTCTTGAGGAACAACGCCTGAAGTTTTTAAAGCAGCAAGATCAGCGCCAGCAGCAACAAGCTGCAGAACAGGAAAAACTGAAGAGACTAAAGGAAATTGCCGAGAATCAGGAAGCCAAGTTGAAAAAAGTGAGAGCCCTCAAGGGTCATGTAGAACAGAAAAGACTCAGTAATGGAAAACTAGGTGCGTATTCTGTGAGAGAATCCATATCAGTCCAGTTCAAAGTGAGATAATTCACAACAATAAATACTGGTTAAGCACCTATTATACCTAAGATGAAGAAAGAGCCTTGGAAACTAACAAGTATGCAGGAAGCCCTGCCTCTGTTATATACCAGCTTTGTGACCATGGGCACATCACTTAAGCTCTCTAACCCAGGCAACATTCTAAATTTCATTTGAGTTTCCAACACTCGGTGGTCCTCACATCAATGAAATCACAGGAATGGACAAAATAAGTATTATGTGAAGTACAGGGAAAAAATAAAACTCAATACAAATGCTTATAGTATTATTTTTAGAGTGTGATAAGCTTCCAAAGACCCAGCTTTTTTATCTTTACTCTAAACATTTACATAAACTATTGGCAAATATAAATTAATAAAATATTTTTGTATTCAGAAGATTAATGTTAGAAGAGACAAGTTGTCCTTTTACAAGTGGCTGTTCTGAATTTTTTAAAAAATAATTATTTTGTTAGACCTGATTTGGATGTTTTGGCAAACCTATTTTTGGAAAAGATATTTTAACTAAATCTTCTCGATGTTTTTTTTTTGGTTTGACTATATGCAATAAAAGTCTACAGATTTTACTTATAGATATGCCTTTTTTGATTTATCATCAATTATTATTAGATTTGCTATCTACTCTTAAAATGTTTTTATAAATTTAGTTCTACAGAACTTGAACTAAGTTTTTACTGAGTAATATTTCTTTCTAATATGGGCAAATGTTGTCTAGTTGCACCAAAACAATATTATAGGAATAAAAATGATCTATGGAAACTGATATAAATGAGCAATCAATTAAACAGCATTACTGTGGGGTTTCACAGCTTTGTGGTATCATTTGGTTAGTGCATTAATCATTATTATGAATTGTGAAAAATCCACTAATTATGAGTTAGCCATTATGATGATGTCATTGATCAGGACAACCTTATTTAGGGTATACCTGTATCCATTTTGCAAAAGATATATGCAGGTAATGATAGCAGATTTTCATGTCTCACTTGTTTCTTTGTATAAATTGGGAGTGTCAATTCTGAGACATTTCTGAAAAACTGTGCTGCTTTTTATTAGCAGACTTGCAGAGGTCTAACTGCTTGGAAAGGAATCCATTCTTGTTTTTTGTTTCAGTCATTGCTACTGTGTTCTTGTTCTCCTTCTAGTGGAGGAAATTGAACAGATGAATAGTTTGTTCCAGCAGAAACAAAGAGAGTTGGTTCTGGCTGTGGCAAAAGTTGAGGAACTCACCAGACAACTGGAGATGCTGAAGAATGGTAGAATTGATGGATACCATGACAACCAGTCTGCAGTAGCTGAACTCGATCGACTATACAAGGAACTGCAGGTAACTTTTTAATTAAAAACAAGTAGAACCACTATTTATATGTAAAAACCACAGTGGCAGGAGCATAGAGATTTATAGACTACTGGCAGGAAATACTGGTTATCTGGTGGTTTCTTCTAAAAAAAAAAAGCCAAACTCAAAACAAAACACAAGTACTCCTTTCAAAAACAAAACATAGCACCCCACGTGGGAAATTTGCTGTATTCCTCATGACCGCAGCTAGAAGTGGAGCAGGTGTCAGTTAGCTGTTGGCTAGAGGATGGAAAATGGACTTGTTTACTCAAGACTTAGGTAGTCATGTTTTGGGGAGTATTTTGCCATCTGAAAGGTTTGTCTTCCCATCCTTTACCATTTTCTCTCTTCACTTCACTTTATTCAGTTAAGAAACAAATTGAATCAGGAGCAAAATGCCAAGCTGCAGCAACAGAGGGAGTGCTTGAACAAGCGCAATTCAGAGGTAGCAGTCATGGACAAGCGTGTGAACGAGCTTCGGGACCGTCTGTGGAAGAAGAAGGCAGCACTGCAGCAGAAGGAAAATGGACCAGTAAGGACAGGGGCTTCAGACCCAGTGAAAAGGGGTGAGAGGGGTGAAAAAGACAGCGAGCCCCCAGAGCTCACCTCTTCACACATAGTCTGTTGAAAAGCTCAGTTCAGCTTGGCTGGAAGGAGGGCGGCTAGTGCTGGATTACTTAAAAAAAAAAACCCAGTTTCTTTTGCTGTCTGGCGCTGCTAATTGTATAGTGCTGCTTGTAATTCTGATGTTTGTTAGTGTTCTGGTTGAGTCAGTTACAAAGGCACTTTCATTCTGTTCTGGATCCTTATTTTTATTGCATAATCAGCATATAGTTGGAAACTGAAATTAATTTCTAATCAAGAACCTTGCAACTTTAATGACCTTTTCTGACTTAGAAAGTATGTGATACATTATATATCACTGAAGAAAATGTGTTAATGCTTTTGTTCAGATTTCATCTGATGGGAACCTTCCTCAGCAAGTGGTATCAGCTCCAAGTAGGGTGGCGGCAGTAGGTCCCTACATTCAGTCCTCCACTATGCCACGGATTCCCTCACGGCCAGAACTTCTGGTGAAAGCACCCTTTCCAGATGGCTCTTTAACCACGCAGGCATCGGACAGTCTGCTTAAAACACAAACGCTACCTAATATGAGAGCTGGGACTGTCTCACAAGCAAAAGGTAGTGAGAATAATTTCTTGTTTCCTGAATAAGTTGGATCTTTGACTTAGACTAATTTTGTTCAGTTTTTTAAAAAAAGTTTTCTCATGATATATGCTTACATTGTTTACAGAGGAGGGAGTTGTGGCTCTTCTGTTGGTGGACAAAAATGCTAAATGTTGATACAGCCTGATTCTGTGTATTGTAGTTGAAATTGGCTTTCTTTCGTTGGTATTTTCAGTGTTTGGGAATTCTTACACTAGGGATCATAAGTGAAGTGAGAAGTTCCCGATTTGTCTTTGTTGATAGGAGGTACATCAGGGAGTTTTCAGGGATATTCTCACTATGTATCTTTGGATGGAAAGGAATGGTTGTAAATTAGGGATTTGATGATGAGACAACACTGGAAGAAGAAACTTTCCTTTAATTTAAGCTCTTTTTACCCAAGACCCTGGAAGGAATAATAGCAATCATCAAAGTCTATAAAGTTTTTTATCTCTACACTTAAAGTTAGTGAAGCTAAAGATTGTTCATTATCCTGAAGTCTTTACTAGTTGTGAAAAAATTTTGTCATAGATCGACAGATCTATAGCTTGTCATTTGGAAGGAAAAGGCAAAATTGCTGCTTTTTAAATAGAATGGAATATAATGTCTGTATCAGCCTATCTGTGAAGAATTTGTTAAAGTAACATGGATTAAATAAATCTCTTGAGTTCTTTTTCATTTTATGTGCTTTTGACATGGTACTGTTTTTCTAGCATACACAAAACTTGGAAGGAGATCCCTTCAGGCCATTTTTAGAGAGGCGAAGATGAAAACAGACATTTTATAATGAAACATTAATTGATTATTTAAACTTTGGCCTTTTTTGAAGTAGAAAACCTTTTCATTCTGTAACAGTTATATTTCCCTATGGATTGGAAAAGTATGTATCCTGAATTTTTTCTGAAATAGACATCTAATTCCAAAATGCAAGATTACGTATAAAAATAATTAACTGTCCATCTAATATGAGTAATTTATGTATATCATCATGTAAATGATATGTAATTTATATGCACATGTGATTGGTAGACATTTCAGTTTTGTTTGTTTTAATTATGAAATTGAAAGCTAAGAAGCCTTTATATTTTTAGAAAGTAAAATTCCAGCTTGTAAAATGATCCTTTAAAAAGCATTCAAAGTGTTGAGTAATAATAGCACCTTTTCTATAATTCTAGGCTCTAAAGTCCATCAAGCTGGCCAAGATTGGAGTACTTCAAACACAGATCTCTTTCCTCTCCAGGGCTCAGGCTCTTTACCTAAAAACTCAATGAATTCTGCTGAACAAGGTAAATTCCAGCTCTTTTGTGCTCATCTTTTATATTTTGGTCATGTAGAAGTTGCCAGGATCTGGAGTGTGTATGTGTGGTTTTTTTAATAGTTTTTTAAGTATATTTAAAATAGTGACACTGTGACCTGTAATTTTTTTTCCAAGTCCTTCTCATTCAGTGGTTGAAAAAATTGGATATTGCTTCTATGGTATCCTTATATTAGATTAACTTAAAATCATTTAGGAAAAAAGGTTCTTTCACCAAGACGTTATAGAAATGATTGTATTGTGTAAAAAAATACTTCATATAATGTTAACTAAGATTCTTTCCTTTCTTATTCAGTTGATGATGGGGAGATACCACTAAGGGAGAAAGAGAAGAAAGTACGTCCCTTTTCAATGTTTGACACAGTAGACCAAGCTGCTGCTCCATCACCCTTTGGTGTGTTAAGGAAAAACCAGAGCAGTGAAGATATTTTACGGGATGCTCAGGTACTTACAGGCTCTTGAGTGATGATGGTAATACTAAATCTTGAATTTGTATTGCAACTTTCTGTCAGTGAATGCATATCTTTAAATGTTTGTTGAAAACTAGAGTGTGTAACACTGTACTAGGTACCGGTTACAAGTGATGTGGAAGTGGAAGATGAAGGAACAAAGCACAAAGAAGACACTTCTCAGTTGAAAACTTACTCTGTATTGGTCAGGGAAGATTCTGGGAACAAAGACTTTAACTGTTGTTGGCAACCTCATGGATATTGGGCCGTATAACAAAACCTTAGTTGTTATTTTCCCTTGAACAAGTAGAATACAGGAAAATGATTTGAGTATATGACAGTCATCTCTCTTCCTGTAACTCTGTCTGTTTTTAGGATGACTTGGTCACCTGTTCTAAAACTTTCTTTTTCTAACATTCCTAGATGATTGATTCTTTGTTTATGTAATGTATTTCTCAATACCAGAAAGTAACGTCATTAACCATTGTTGACATTTTGTAATATTTTAAAGTTTACAAAGCATTTTACATTCATTCTCTTGAACTTTACAACTTCCTTTTGAGTAGGTACAAGTATTATCCCCATTTTATAGCTGAGGAAGCTGAGGCTCAGAGTGGTTAAAGTTTTCCTTCCTGATTTATGTCTTGTTTTTCTAGCAGTTTTTGTCAAAAATTGAGTCCTTACCACTCCTACCCCTCACCCCCTGAATCCCACTCTAACTTAAATCAGAAGGTTTGTCAAACACCATGAAACTATGTTTGTTTACTTCTACATGTTGTGTACCTGTTCTGGTCTACTGATCAGCCTCTCAGTTTTTTCAACTAGTCCCAAATAGTTTTGATGGTTACTGCTTTGTTGTGTAGTTATGTTTGAAATTTGGTACTTCTAGATCCTTTTCCTTCCCACTTTATTTCATTATTCCCTTGAGATTTGTGATCCTTTGATCTCCCAGATCAATTTTGTTATTTTTCTAGGTCTAGAAAGTAATCATTTAGTAGTTTGACTGGTATAGTACTAGATAAGTTAGTTTATTTAGGTAATATTATTATTTTTATTATATTGGCATAGGTTACCCATGAACATATAACAGTTACTTATTTGTCTTTATTTCTTTAAATAGTGTTTTGTAATTGCAGTCACATAGTTTTTGTGCATATTTTGGTAGGTAGACTCCTAGCGTTTCATATTCTTCTGTAGTTATTTTAAATGGAATTTATCTTTGCCTTCTGGGAAAATCATTAGAAATGCTGATGATTTGTGTGGATTTATTTTGTACTTTGCTACATTGCTGAAGTTATAAATTTTTAAAATTAATTTTCAGTTAACTTTCTGCGGTTGTCTGAATATACCATAATATCATCTGCAAAATGTGACAGTTTTGTTTATTGTTTACCTGTGCTTTCCCCCCTCAATTTATTTCTCTTGTCTTACTGCTATAGATAGCATTTCTAGCACTATATCAAATAGTAGTGATGACAATGGATGTTTTTGCTTTATTCTTGATCTTAATGGAAGGAACTCTTTCTAGTTTATCCCCATATAATTGGTATATCTTATTTTAGATAGCTTTTTCTGCATCTGTTGGTATAATCATATGTTTTGTTGTTCATATTATCAATAGGATTAGTTGTCTTTATAATTTTCCTAACATTAAACTGATACTGCTTTCCAGGTATAATTCCAACCTGGCCACAGTATATATGTAGTCTTTGTGCTATATTGCTATAGTCTCTGTTAACATTTTATTTAAAATTTTTATATCAGTATTCAGTAGGGATGTTATTTACAGCTTGCTTTTGCTGTTTTGATTCTCCCTTTAGGTATCAAGTCTATATTTGTATTATAGAAGGAATTTGTTGGGCTCTCTTCTTATTTTTGCAAACAGTTTCTGTACTTGGAATTGTTTTTTGAATATTTTTAAAAATTTTCTTCTAAATCTGTCTGGTCTTGGGTGGTTATTTTTGTTTTGTTTTGTTTTGGGAGGGAGGAAACATTTATGGCTTGTTCCATTTCTTTTTTTTAAGATAGTTTTAAAAAAATTCTCCATGTTCTTTTAATTTGAGGGGTTTTTTTGGTAAATACTCATCATTTGCATTTGTCAGTTTTTTTTTAACATAGGCTCAATATTTTCTAGTAATAGCCTTTATTTTTTAATTTGTTGTGAATTATCTTTAAAATTTTTGATACTGGTAATTTGGTTATCTCTTTTTAAAAAATTCAAATTAGATAATGGTTTATTTTATTTTATTTTTAAAAAGCCAGCTCCTCATTTTATTCATAAGTTAATTCACAGACTTTTAAACTTTTAATTTTCTTGATTTTCTTGATTTTCAGGATTTCTATTTTAGTGGTCCATTGGGGTTTCTTAATTTGTTATTTTTTTTGTTTTATTTTACATGCCCAATTTGTTGATTTTTTTCTTTGATGAAAATGATTAGAATATACATTTTCCTCTTAGGACAGCTTTGGCTACATCTCAAAAAATCTTGATTTGTTTTTTTCTTATTGTTACCTTTAATTGCATTATCATTTTATTATTTGTTTTTGACCCACCAATTCTTTAGGATTAAATTATTTAGCCTCTATTTAACTTTTAATCCTTTCTTAATTGGCCTTAATTTTGTGAAATAGATTTTTTTTATTGCATTGTGATCAGTAAAGAATGTGTTTGCTTTTTTTTTTTCATTTGTTTGTGAGTTTTTTATGCTTTAATACATGGTCAGTTTTTGTAAAGGTGCCGTGTATTAATGGTGTATTTCTTTCTCTTCCCTTTCAAAAATCACCAGGAATCTATTGTATCTTATTTTCCTTAAATACTCTTGAGGTCCTTAACTTCTTTCTAGTTTATTTTTTGGTTAGATTTGTCTAGCTCTGAAAGGGGGTACATTATACTATTATAATTTTTCCCTTTATTCCTTCCCTTAACTTGCTTAGATTTTTCTTCAGATATTTAGGTGCTATGTCATTTGTGCATATATGTTAAGTAATGAGGTTAATTCTTTGTCTGTGGTATAACTCAGTTCAATGTATTTTTTTCCTTGTTTATCTTAAGTCTGTTTTTACTGTTGCTTTGACATCATGATTGTTATTCCTACTTTTTTACGTCAGCTGAAGCAAAATAAATTTTGCTCCAGCTCCTTATTTTAACTCTGAATGAATCTTTATGTTTAAGCTATTTCTTGTAAGTAACATATTATTGAATTCTGATTTCTAATCCATTCTGCTGTCCTCTTCCATTTTATGGGTGTGTTTATCCCATTCCCATTCACAGTTATTTTATGTTTGTTAATTGTATATTTCCCTTCACTTTATTCTCTTATCCTTTTTTCCTCTCTGCTGTGTCCTGTCTTTACCTAAAAGATCAGAAGGGATGAAATAAGAGTATATTCAGCACCAATATTCCAACCTCAGAGAATTCATTATTTGCACTAATTGGGACCTAGCTGTATTTTCAGTTTACTCTCCAGTTCATTATAGCTGGTTGCTTTTATTTTATTTCTTCGAATATGATATCCAGGCTGTTTTTTGTTCATGGCTTTCAGGTAGTCCAGTGATTCTCAGAATTCCTCTCCTTGATCTGTTCTCCAGGTCAACTCATTTTGATAAGAGATTTCTCACTTTTTCAATTGTTTTCAATCCCCATTTTATTTTAATATATCTTCTTGTCTAATGGAATAATTAACTTCTTTTTGGTCTCTTCTAATTGTCGTGATGTCTGCTACTTGAGTAAGATGTTGTATCTTTTGTACCAAGCTGTAATTCTTTTTCCACGTCTTTCCTCCATAGCTTTAATTTGTTTTTTCCCCCTCTTTTGCTCTCATTTTCTTTGTTTAAAAAAATTTTAAAATTAATTTATTTTTAATTTTCAACATTCACTTCCATAAGCTTTTGAGTTTTAAATTTTCTCCTCTTTCCTCTCCTCCCCCCTCCCCAAGATGGCATGCAGTCTGATATAGGCTCTAGATATACATTCTTATTAAACATATTTTCACATCAGTCATGGTGTAAAGAAGAATTAGAATGAATGGGAGGGGCCATGAGAAGGAAGAAACAAAACAAAACAAAAAAAGAGAGAGAGAGAGTGAGAGCGCAAGCAAATAGTATGCTTTGTTCTGCATTCAGACTCCATAGTTCTTTCTCTGGATGTGGATAGCATTTTCCATTATGAGTCTTTTGGAGTTGTCTTACATCCTTGTATTGCTGCGAAGAGCTAAGTCTGTCAAAGTCAGTCATCATGCAATGTGGCTGTTACTGTGTACAATGTTTTCTTGCTATAAGAAATGATGAGCAGGAAGACTTGAGAAAAACCTGGAAGGACTTATATGAACTGATGCTGAGTGAAGTGAGCAGGATCTCAAAAAAAAAAAGACAGGCCAAAACAAGGCAAGGTCACAAGAGGCCTACCAGAAAGATACAGAGCTTGGCCCTAACACAAAGTCCCAATCTGGGATGCAAGACTGGAAAAATATATAAGCAAAAAAGACAAAGAATTATTTGATGTCAGGACTGCCTGAAATCACAAACCTGGAAGAGGAGAATAATTTCAAAACACTGACAAACAAAACCTCAAGTTAATTGGGCCCTGTGTAGTTAGATCAGGGAAATGATGTGATCACTGATCTCCTGGGCTTTCTAGATTCCAGGCTTCAGTTTGACTCTAGGTACCATAGCTGCAAACCTGCCCTTGGTAGTCAGTGATAATCAGGTAGACAGCAGTAGGCTGCAGGCTAAGAAGGTTGAAGAACAGGTGGTTTACTTGCTTGGCTCTGTTCTGGGTATGTATCATCTATCTTAGGCAGTCCAACATTCTTGTCTTCACTGAGTGTTTTATGGACTGAATCATACTTTTGGGCCCTTTAGAAACTGCACTGCTATCCTTGATGCTCATTTTGAGTCTAATTTTCACACATGATCTCTATTGGTGATACCATCTTTGAAAATGAAGTTTTAAAATTTTGGTATTTAAGACTGCCTCTTGGGTTTTTGTAGGGAGAGGTAGAATGCAAGGGAAAGTGATAAGAAAGAATCACAACATGTGAATTTTTAAAATATCATTTAATTCATTTTTAGAAATAAAAATGATCTCATTATTCTTTTTCCTCTATCAAAATGTCAAGTTGTATGTGCCTTTTAGCAGTAATAGGATAACTTTTTTATTACCAGCATCTAAGGTTATATTTTCAGTCACCTACCTTTTCTTTCCTGTGTTTTGTGTGTTGTTTACCTTATTTTGTATATGTGAAAGCATTTGTAAAACTTCATATAAATAAATGTAAGGTATTTTAAATTGTAACTTACTGTTTAGTGAGAATGATTGTCTCCTATAGTATTAGGTTATCTAGGAACCTCTTGTGATATATAGCATAAAGCTGGCTCAGTAGTTCTTCATTTTACCTGGCTGTCTTTTGCTTTGTAGACTGCCAGTAAAAGTGTGGGGAAAGTTCCTCCACCTGTCCCAACAAAACCAAAACAGATTAATTTGCCGTCGTTTGGACAAAGCAGTCCACCAGGGTCAGATGGTAAGCCTGATGGAAATCTTCAGAAGTTGCCATCAAGTGTTATGTCCTGGGGAAACAAACAGAAATTAGTAGAGCAACAGCAGCTTCATCAGAGAATCGCCCTGCCTCCCAGTGCACCTTCAACTGGCCAGGACCAATCCCTTTCTCCAAATTTCAAGCAGGACAGTCCACCGGCTGCAGCAGTCCGGCCTTTTACCCCACAGCCTTCCAAAGACACCTCTCTTGCACCCTTCCGGAAACCACAGACTGTTGCAGCAAGCTCAATATATTCCATGTATACCCAGCAGCAGGCTCCTGGAAAGAACTTTCCACAGGCTGTGCAGAGTGCTTTGACCAAGACACATACCCGAGGCACTCATTTTTCAAGTGGTAAGATTCTAGAATCATTTCCTTTGGCAGAGAGTGTGCTAACATTTCTTGATAGTCTAATTTTATTCAGTGACTTGCAGTTTGCAGGTTATATTTATATTCATTGTTTGCTCAATTGATGATTCCTGTCCTAATTTGGGATATCATTTCACACACTCATCCTATGCTAGAGTTTGAGGGACCTTAGGGAGGAGTGTACTCTAATCCTCCTTTGGTTACTTGTATCTTAGACTGAGTATGTATATTTTATAATACTCTTTTTTGTGCCTGAAATATTACTAATAAGGAAAGCAGCCATTAGTTAGACAGTTAAACCTTTAGCTTAAGAACTTAGATATCAACACCCAAAGGCTGAAATGAATTAGTGTCTGTAAAAGCACTTCGAAAACTTGTTAAGTATAAGATGGTACCAGTACCTGGTCTGATTAATAGACAATAATAATGTCCATTAAGTTTCATCTGAATAATAATGTAGCTAATTGTTTTATGAAAAGCAGCAGCTATTCTCAGCCTAACACAAATTAGGGTGAACTTAAGAGAAATCAAATCAGTGGATTTAAAAGAAGCAGAATATATTCTGCCTCTTTCTATTCACTTTGTATTTTATTTTAATGAGAATCTTTCTCAAGATTTGCACAGTGTTGAGAATAATAATGAAATTATTTAGGGAAGAGCAGAATATATTTGGCCTCTTTTTCTTTACTTTGTGTTTTATTTTAGTAGGAATCGTCTTCCTTAAGATTTACAGTGTTGAGAGTAATAATGTAATTATTTGGGAAAGAGCAGTATAAAAAGGAAGCCACTTTAGTGCATGTTCTTGGGACTCATGAAGATTTTGTGAGCCAAAATAGAATGATTCTGGCTGAGTGATTTTGGAAGGTTTGAATGACAAAATATACACTATTTAATTTAATCTGGACACATGAAAGCATTGTGTTTTCTGCTTTTATGAACTGGACGCAGGATAGAAGTGGGAGTCTTGTCTAAGTCATTGATTGGTGTACTTTTAAGAGCTATTTGTTGAAGAGGATGGAAAGTCAAGACGAATTCAGTGAATTCATTATCATTCGTCAAATCGTAAGACTAAACTAGGCTTTAGTCAGCATGTAACGTATTATAACTATTTCCAGCTAATTTGTCAGATACTGGTCACTTTTTGTATTGTTTAGTTCATACTAACAAGGCCTTTTCTCTTCTAATTAGTATATGGCAAGCCAGTGATTGCTAGTGCCCAAAACCAACAACAGTCAGAAAATATCTATTCTAGTGGTCAGGGAAAACCTGGCAGTCCAGAACTGGAAACAGAACCCGTATCTTCGGCCCAGGAGAATCACGAAAATGAACGGATTCCTCGCCCACTCAGTCCAACAAAATTACTCCCCTTCTTATCTAACCCTTACCGAAATCAGAGTGATGCCGACTTGGAAGCCCTACGGAAGAAATTGTCAAATGCGCCAAGGCCATTAAAGAAACGGAGCTCAATTACAGAGCCAGAGGGTCCAAATGGGCCAAATATTCAGAAACTCTTGTATCAGAGGACCACTCTAGCTGCCATGGAAACTATTTCTACTCCATCATACTCCTCCAAACCAGCTATTGTGGCTGCCAGCCCTGAAAGCCCAGCTGAAATCCAGAATCCATATCTAAGTGCAGAACCAGAGAAGGAAGTGGTTTCCCTCTCTCCTGAACCAGTTTCCACAGAGGAAGTAGAAAGTGCCATTACAGATGAAAATGCAATATCAGTGCCTTCTCCTGGTCTTGATTGTGTGACTGAGGGAATACCAGATACCAATAATCTTAATCAAACTCATGTAGAAGAACCAAATTTAGAGGTAAACATCCCACTCGAAGTATATTTGGAGGAATACCCACCATATCCACCCCCACCATACCCATCTGGAGAACCAGAAGGATTAGGAGAGGATTCTTTTAGCATGCGCCCTCCTGAAATCACTGGGCAGTTTTCTTTGCCTCCTGTAAGTAGTATGATACTATTAATTTTTTACAACTTGAAAAAATGTATTTACTATTTAGAAATACTAATGTGTTATAGGATTTTAAATTCTACCATTATGATGATTCTTATACTCACTTATTGCTCAAATATGGGGAAACAAGAGAGGGAGCTTGAGCTATATTAACTGAAACCAGTCTAAACTCAGACTTATGTGATGCAATATTTTGGGTACAGTTACTCATATGACTCCATTTTTGGTTCTCTAAAATAAAATGATATTAACGAGACCTTTTCTAATTAGTATGTGGCAAGTATATGATTGCTAGTGCCCAAAACCAAAAATAGAAACTATTCCAGTAGTCAGGGAAAACCTGGCAGGTCAAGGGGAAGACAAAAACTAAATGCCAGCGTGTAAAAGTAGCATTTTTTTTCTTTTATAGATTATAGTGTCCTTTTCTTGGTAAACAGTCATTGACATTTTTCCTTCTTAGTCTCCAATGGAGTGGAAGCTACATGGTTTTCCATTTCTGACTTATATAGTTCCCAGGAAAATGTTTATTCTTGTAACACAGCTATCAGGTTGCCTATTTGGGGCCCATAAATTATACACCTATAGCCTTATACCATTTATACCTGTCATCTTAAGGAAAAACAATTTCTAGCCATTGCATGTTGTATGAAATGTATATTATGTTGCCATTAAATATTTGTTGCTCGGTAACTTTCTCCCTGAGGCGACATAAAAGAAAAATGTGTAGGCATCAGTAATTTTAGTTGATGTAATAGGTGATAGAAAATTTTATTATTCTATGTATGGGGATAAGTTAGTCAATAAACATTTGTTAAGTGCCTGCTGTATGCCTGGCATTGTGCTAGATGCTGGGGATGCAAAGACAAAAACGAAACAGTTCCTCCTTTCAAGGAGTAGGAAGTTAAAAAAAAAGTGTCTATTGTCACTCTCAATTTGTAGGATTTTGTTGTTGGGGAAAAAAAATCTTTTAAAAATAGTAAGCTAAAAATATTTTAGTTTAGGGGCAGCTAGGTGGTGCAGTGGATAGAGCACTGGCCCTGGAGTCAGGAGGACCTGAGTTCAAATTTGGCCTCAGACACATAACACTCACTAGCTGTGTGACCCTGAGCAACTCACTTAGCCCCATTGCCTAGCCAAAAAGAAAAAAGAAAAAAATAGTTTAGTCAATGTATATATTTTCCCTTTTTAAAAAACATGGTAATTCACTACATTGATAAGCCTGATCATGGTTATTTGTTCTTTTTATCTTTGCATACAATTGTCAGTCCTTTTCACACTGAGCAGTGGTACACTGAGAGAACTCTGGTATTCTGCAGCAGAGGCATCTAAGAAAATCCTGCAAAACTGTGCAGGTCAGCCCAACCAGATTACATATAATTGGGAAATGTTTAATAAAATAAATAAAAATACAATACAGCATGATAATGTGCGTTCATGGTTTTCTAAGTCATTATGTTGCTGGCAGGGAGCTTTTTGAATGTAACACCACTGCTCTGTATCTACTATCACAAGCTAATCTGAGTATTTACCTATTAGAAACTTCTTCAGTATTCCTGCCCAACTTAAAAAACAGAATTTGCCTTGCTAAGTCAAGTAGATAATTCACTTATCTGCTTCAGCTGTGGCTAGTTTTTGATGCTTCACAGAAAATCAGCACTCTGCCACATCAAATTACATACCTTGCTTATTATAAATTAATTGTGTTTTCTATAGTTTTTGTACCAGTTATATGTCTAATTAATTTAGAATTTGTTTCTGATTTATTATACTTCCCAGGTTAACCCTTGATTGTACATTTTCTCTTTCTCAGGGCAAAAGGACAAACTTGAGAAAAATTGGCTCAGAGAGAATTGGCCATGGAATGAGAGTGAAATTCAATCCTCTTGCTTTACTTTTAGATTCATCTTTGGAAGGAGAATTTGACCTCGTACAGAGAATTATTTATGAAGTATGTTTCTGTTTGCAGATTGTTTTAGATATGACTTTTAATTTTGTTGTTAAATTCAGATTAGAAAATTACTAATTAAAAAAATAGGTATCTTAAATTGTTTTATGCTGGGCTGGCACTCTTGGATATACCCAAATAGGATTAAGATAGAACTTCAAATTTGGTGCCAGTTCTTTGACAGTATGGAAATTGTGCATTGCTGTGGAATCCTCTAAAGTCCTTTCTTATATCTCATGGAATAATATCAACACTATTGAAATAACATTTATTAAATGCTTATTTGCAGTGTTTTTTTTTTATGAAGTTGATTAGATATAGTCCCTGCCCTGTAAGGCTGATGGCTTAGAATATTTTTATTTGCTTTTTCTCTCTTTTCCTATATTAAATAGGTCCTACCCAGAAATTCATTTGCTGGAAAGTGAGGAGGAAGAAACAAAAATGATGTTAAAGTAGCTCCTGTAGAAAAAAATGTCCCTTTCCTATTCATTTTTTACTTTATTGCATTGTGCCATCACTTGATGTGGCGGTTTTCTTATTTATGCAATTTATTTTGATATAGTGAGTCTCTTAGTTCTGTTGGATTTCAACTATGTTCTAAGAAAACAGCCTTGAAAATATTTTTTTTTCTTATATCCAAGAAGCCAATTACTAGTGTTGTGCTACGTGGCACAAAATTCGAATGAGTGTTTTACACCTCTTTTTGTTTTATAGGTTGATGATCCCAGTCTGCCTAATGATGAAGGTATTACAGCACTTCATAATGCTGTTTGTGCCGGTCACACAGAAATTGTGAAATTCTTGGTGCAATTTGGTGTGAATGTAAATGCTGCAGATAGTGATGGATGGTAAGGATTGCCTTTAGCCGCCTGAGATGCTATTCAAATGAAGTAGTCTAGATTCAGAAAATCAGTTATTCATTGTTAATTATGCATCTCCTGTGTGCAAGGTAGTTTATCAAGGTATTACAAGAAATGCACAGACTGCCTTCATAGTACTTGTATCCTAGTTGATGTAACTAACATGAAAGTTTGAACAATAATAGAAACATTCAAGACAATATGTAAGAGGTCATAGGACAGTATCATTATCAAATAATTGGTATAGAACTGACATAATTTCAGAAGAAAGAGAGAATTACTTATCGTCTGATGTTTATTAAGAGATCTATTATGAATGGATAGTACTATGCTAAGAACAATGAAATGCACAACAGTTTTGTATTTGGTTCATCTTGTAATTTATGTCCAACTACTTTGCACATGCTTCTCTTGTATGATCTTTTTTTTGGTGGGGAAGAGGCTCTTGTATGATCTTAAAGGGAGTTATACTTGCTTTTGGTTAATAGATGTTAATGATAACTAAAAAGTAGTAAAACTTGGAATGAAAATATTTAGTTGCGTTTTCTCTCTCTGGCTTACCAAAGTGACAGGAACTTAAGGATTATTGTTGTAATGCTTTCTGTGATATGATACCAAAATAAATAAAGATGGCAAAAAGGTGACCAGTTACAAAATGTATCAGAGTCAAGAGTTTTGATCTCTTTCTGATCCTGTTAACTGACAGTCAACCGTCTGCAAGCATTTATTAAGTGTCTGCTATGTGTTGGACACTGTGCTAATCACTGGGGATATAAAGAAAGGAAAATAGTCCCTGCCCTTAAGAAGGGTACAGTCTAATGGGGAACACAACATACAAACAACTATGTGTATGTGAGATACATAAGGCAATTTGAGGGTAATCTCGGAAGAGTACACTAGCGTTAAGGGGGATTGGTAAGGCTTCTTGCTGAAGGGGAGTGACTTGAAGGGGAACCAAGAGGCAGAGAAGAGGAGGAAGAGTATTTCAGGTATGAGGACAACCAGTGAAAATCCACTTTCTGACCTCATTAACTGTGACATAGGGGCCAGGTTGACTTTGAAGTCAGGCCATAACAAAGGTCTATGGATGTTCAGACAGAGAGTCTTAAGCAATTAAAATTAAAATGTATGAAAACACTCTTTGCTTTTTACTAGTTTGAGGAGTCTAAGATTAAGGAGACACAAAGGAAAAGTCAAAATCTCAAGAGTGAAACTGCATCTAAATGTCATATTCTGGACAGCCAGAGAAATTTCTTCTATTTAACTCCCATGCTAAAGTCTTCTTAGTTTGGGTATAAGAGAGGGAATCAAAATGGTCCCTCCCAACTCCTTCTATAACCAGGTTTTCCTTTGCCTTTCCTGTTGCTTGTGATCGTTTTAGAACATTGGTCAGTTGTATAACAGTATTCTTGAGATGCTTCCAGGAGCCCTTTTAAGAGATAATACCACAGTCTGTTCAGCAAGGGGATCCAGTCCAGCAGAGTAGCCATTTTAAAACCATTGGCTGGTTTCATTCAAAGTGAAATCACTTGATTTTTTTTCCATTTGGGACTCTTTAATAATTCATGGGTGGTGTTTTTATTTTCAGTTGGTTAAAAATAGGATTTCACACGGACAGTTTAATGACTAGATTCCCAATATGGGCCTATGATTTCATCAGTGTAGGGGATTCTTGGTGAACAGCCTTTCTACTAATGCAGGCAACCATTCTTCTGCAACTTAGAGTCTTAGGAAGGTGCATAGAATGCAGTGAGAGGCTTGGTGACTTGGACAGAGTCACACATGAAGAAGTGGGGGCTTAACTCAGGCGTTGTTGATTCCTAAGCAGGCCACTTACCTACTGTGCCACATTATCTCTTATCTCCAGAATTTGGGAGGGGACATTTCCCTGTTGCGTAAAATGTATTTCTGAACTTATCTCTGTGTGTGTGAATTCTTCCCTTCTTTGTTCATTTGTTTAGTGTGTTTCAAGTGTCAGCTACTTCCCCCAACACCTTTCTCCTTAATTTGTATAGATATCTACTTGTGTACTTAGAATATGTCAGAAAATTTTCCCTAACCTTTCTTTCCCTTATCCTCCGTGTATTTCTCTTCCCCACTCTTTCCATTCTTCTCTTAAGATCATGAAGACATAACAGAGCCACTCCTAGGATTTCTGTCTAATTAGACTTCCTCTGTGAGCTATGATGATGATAGGGTTCAGAGGGGAACACTTGTATCATCTCCTCATATTTGAATGTAAGTAATTTTTCCTTCTTTAGACTTTTATCATTGTTTATTTGTCTTTTTTACATTTCTCTTAATTTGTGTGTTAGAATTTCAAAATTTCTGTGTAACTTGTCTTTTCATCAGGAATGCTTAGAAGTTCTTTATTTCATTAAGTTCCATTTTCCCCCTGTAATTTTACACTCAGTTTTGCTGAGTAAGTTCTTGGAATGTAAGCCTATATCCTTTGCCTTCTGGAATATCATATTACAAGTTCTTTGCTCCTTTAAAGAGGTGGATTGAACACGTATAATCATAACTGTGGCTCCTCAGTACTTGAATTCTTTCTTTCTGGTCACTTGCAGTATTTTTTTTCTCTGACTTGGAAGCTTGAATTTTGGTTATGCTGTTCCTGGGAGTTTTCATTTTGGGGTTTTATTCAGATGGTGAGTGGTGTGGTAGATTCTGTCTCTTTCTACTGTGCCCTCTGCTTCTAAGAAGTCTGAGCAGTTTTAGGATTTCTTTAAATATAATGTCTAGGCTTTTTTTGATCATGACATTCAGATAGTCCAATGATTTTTTTTTTTTGCAAGTCAGTGGGGTGAAGCGACTTGCCCAGGGTCACACAGCTAGTAAGTGCTAAGTGTCTAAGGCCAGATTTAAACTCAAGTCTTGCTGAATCCAGGGCCTGCGCCATCTAGCTGCCCTCTCCAGTGATTCTTACATTTTATTTCTCCTTGATTTTTTTTGGTCAGTTGTTTTTGCTATGATACCTTACATTTTCTTCTGGTTTTTTTTTGTCCCAGTATTTTAGCTTTGTTTTAATCTTTCTTGTTATCTTATGGAATCATTGATTTCTATTTGGTCCATTTTATTTTCACAGTATTTGGTGCTTGGACAAGATCTTGTGCCAAGCTTTTAATGCTTTTTCCAGTTCCTTCTTCTATAGTTTTTTTCTTTTCCAATTTTTTTCTCACATGCTCTCATTTCATTATAAAAACATTTTTAACTTTTCTAGGAATTCTAAGTGAGTTTGTGCTCAACCTGTGTTTTTCTTTGAGGCTTTGCTTATAGATGTTTTGGAGTCATTCGCTTTTGGATTGTGTCTTGAGTGGCCCTGCTTCCATAATAGCTCTCTGTGGTGGGGTTCTTTTTGTTTGCTCATTTTTGCAGCCCGTTTCCTGATTTTAGACTTGATGTTAGAGCTGAGCACTGCCGTGCTTCTGGAGGGAAGGTCTGGGCTGCTCCTCTTGCAGCTTTCTTGGGATGTTGAATGTTGTATTATTCCAGGATCCTCAGAGACAGGCTGAGAACCTGAAATCTTTCAGTCTCCCATAGAGGTCTGATCTGGGGCAAAGTGTGATTTCTGCCCCATTGGTCTGAGTTTTTGCAAGTTCCTGACCTGGATTTGAGTCTGAGCAACAGTAGACTGAGCAGCTGCTATATTCTACCCCATCAGCTAGGTGTGGAGCTCTGTTAGATCTGAATGACAGAGTTGTAGGTTCCCTTTTGGTTGCAACTCCTATTGTGGTTATTGCTCAGTCGGCTTCAGATTTGACTGGAAGCTGAAACTGAAACCCTGCTCTCCTCCTGGTGCCACACCGCTGCAGCTGGCTTCTGTGCTTCCTTCTTTATTCGTATACTGCCCAGTGCCTCTTCCTGGGCAGTTCTGCCCCCACTTGAGGCTCAGTTTCTCATTCTACCCTGGATCTGTGACCCAGATCTGGGTAGTGGTCACTGCTGCCAGTTGTTATTTGTTTCCATCCTAGTGCTTGACTATAGGTCTGGGGATGCCTTGGTATAGGTCTAGGATGTCTTCTTGCCCTAGTACATAACCTCTCTTTAGGTTTGGGAGTGCTTCTTTGCCCAGCAGTGTGGTTATTGCCTTTCCTTATACCCTAAACTTTCTCTTTAAGATGACCTTTCGTCTACTTTGTATACTGTAGATACCTTTATTTGTTATCTCCCCTGTTAGAATGTAAACTCCTTGAGGACAGTGACTATTTTCATTTTCTTTGCATCCCCAGTACTTGGCATGGAGGAATAAATGCTTGTTGATTGATTTCAGGGCTATATTTCATTGGTGAATGTAAAGCATTTCTGCTGGTAACTAAGGTGCTTTTAGGAAAGACCTCTGAAATAGAAGATAGAACTAAACAAAGTTGCTTCTACAAATGTGTTAGTATAAATTTTTCATTGAAATTTGCAAAAACACTTAATTTGCATGTTAATTTCTTCTTTCTCATAGGACTCCATTACACTGTGCTGCTTCTTGTAATAATGTTCAAGTGTGTAAGTTTCTGGTAGAATCAGGAGCTGCTGTGTTTGCTATGACTTACAGCGATATGCAGACTGCTGCAGATAAATGTGAGGAAATGGAAGAAGGCTATACTCAGTGCTCACAGTTTCTGTATGGTATGTATTAATTCAGACATCAGATTTATTGGTTTCAACCTGAATTTCAATTGTCCCTGGTTGTCTGGATAACGAGCGAGGTTTTTTGATACTGAAAATGTCTAATAAGTAAAGTAGCCTAGGTTTTTTCCAAAGCTTAAATTGAGAACTTTTGCCTTGCTGTAGCAATAATGTCCCTATTCCTGACTTTAAGGGCATGGTAAATAGTGGATTAGGAGCCTGCAGGCTTGAATTTTCATTTTGCCTCTGCCTCTTACTAGTTTGTGACCTTATGTAAGTCCCTCTGGCCCAGTTTCCTTATCTTTAAAATGAAGATCAATTAGATAATCTCTGCAAATCCTACTTTTTGTCTTGGTATGTATGCCCAGCACCTAACAGATCAACTTATACATAGTAGGCCCATAACAAATTCATTCGTCTTCCCTAAAATACGGTGTCTCATTGTGGTGTGGAAGGGTGACCCTGGCTTGTCTAGAGCTGTTCTGGCAAGTTCTATTAAGATGGAAAAACTTATGATGAAGTTTTCATCAAAGACAGGCTACCATAAGTTACTAGATGGAGTACCTACACCAACGAAATCAGCAGTCCTGGAGTCATAGTCTTTGAGATAACACTAAAGAACTTATCAATGTGAGTTTCCCTCAGTTGATTCTTAGTCAATATTAAGCACTTAGGCATTATACTAAGCACCAGGGATGTACAGAGGCAGATCACAGATCTGTCCAGATCAGGGGTGGGAGACCTTCAGCCTCAAGGCCACATGTGGCCTTCTAGGTCCTTGGGGTGCAGCCTTTTGACTGAGTCTTAAGTTTTACAGAACAAATCCTTTTATTAAGGGGATTTGTTCTGGAAGGTTTGGATTCAGTTAAAGGGCAGCACTTGAGCACTAGAGGGCCACATGTGGCCTTGAGGCCACAGGTTCCCCACTCTTGCTCTGGCTCATACCCCAACCATTCCTCATACTGTGAGATTTTTGTCCTTTCCTCACATAAATCTCTTTAGAGGAGCTATCTTTGTGCTGGAGGGCCTTATCAAATGAGTTTTAACCATCACTGGTTACTGGTTCAGGACTCATTGTGTGTCCGTATGTCATCCTTCACTCTCAGCACATGGTCAGCCTATTTAGTGTTCTCATTGTACATTTCCTTGATTCTTTTGTGCAATTCGTTGTTTGCAACATGCTTGTAGTATATTTATACTCACAGTGCTCTTCCATTGTTCCTTTGCAATTTTTATTCTAAAGGGATTGTTTTAATCCATGATTTGTGGCCATGCGCCATTACTGGAAGAATATTGGTGCCCCAGAAAATAGGTTCTTATTTCAGGGAACAGCTTGGAATCATTGAAATCTCTGCACAATTTTCCAAATGCAAAATAGACTACTTTCTGCCTCCTATTCACATCTGAACCCAGTACATCTGTTGTTTACATTTAAGATCTGTGCATTGTTGGACTAACTTAGTAGATTGCCCATCTAGCTTCATGTTATAAAGCTAGCTGAAAGACCTTCTTCATTAGTTTTTTCCTGAATGATCGTGGGTCTGTTTGAGGATGTGTTATAGTATTCTGGGACTTGATGCAATCAAAACAATGTCGTTTACAAAAAGGAATATCTGTAGGACCTTGCTATCTTTATGGAATCCATCTTCCATTTGGATTCCATGCAGGGTATTTTCTTATTAGAGTGGCAGATATCTTTGGTAGGATATGTTCTCTATGTTATACCTCTTTTGATTTTGATAAAGAATTATAAGCAAAGTTACTACTGTGGTTGCATCTATTAGTAAATCTTGCATGATCTTAATATGCATAGGTGATTATTTTATCTGGTGGTTGAGAGCTTGCAATGCTTTAGAAAATTGTCAAGTGACTTTATTAATAGCAAACAGCAGAATATCATATTCTTTGCGTTAAATTAGGTGACTTGGAAGATTTCATGTGTTGAAAATTATTTGAAAAGTCTACCTATTTTCTTCTTTCTCTTTCTGTGTACATCAATTTAATAAAGATTTTATAGAACTTAATTAGGCTGATGAGTCTTAGTTATGATGTCCTTTGAGCATTCCTGCCCTGCCCCCTCCTCCCAATTGCTAGTTATCTTTCCTTTTTTCAGATATCTTAAAAAATCTCTCTTAATTTCAAAATTGTTGTCTCTGGCAGTTGTTTTCCCCCATGTGTACTTGATCTTGTTTAGTTACTCCTACCATCTTCTTCATCCTTAGTGTTATTCTTCTTCCTTATATTGAAACATCATGGACTGAAGTGTTAGAGTCCAAATGTGGTAGTTTAACTGTCATAGATGAGAAATAGTTGTTATGTAAATGCTGATAGGTCTATTCTATTTTTCACCTGTTTATTGCCCTAGTTGATTGTCAAGTTTCATTTGAAAATTCTTTTCAGGTCTGTTGCCAAACTTTCTGCATACCAAGAAAGATGGAAAGTTAGGATGGGGCTATGTTGGGAAGAGCTTTAAATATCAGAGTTCATATATAAGCCTAGAGCTAACAAGAAGCCACTAGAGTTTGAGGTGGAGGTAGGTGTTACGTAGTTCTGCACTTTGGGAAAAATCACTTTGGGGGCTGTGTGAATAATGAAGTGGAGTAGGGAGAGACTGGACGCAGGAAAATCATCGTTTTACCATGTGCCATTATTTTAATAAGAGGCCATTGTTGTTGTTCAGTTGTTTTCATTCCAGTCTCCATTTGGGGTTTTCTTGGCAGAGATACTGGAATGGCTTATTGTTTCCTTCTCCAGCTTATTTTATAGATGAGGAAACTGAGGTAAACAGAGTTAAGTGACTTGTGCAGGGTCACACAATTCACAAGTGTCTGAAGCTCTTACCGTAGTCCAAAGAATTAATGTAGTGGTTAAGTGATAAACTTTTCCTTATTTTATATAGCCAGACTTCTCCTTGGAATAGCAGATATATCCGCTGTTCCCAGGACTGTATGTGAAGCCTTTCCAGGTTGGTAGAATCTATGCTGATAGCCCTTGGGTAATTCCCACCACAGTGGGATGGGTGTCACTCAGGTCTTTAGTAGGTCAGTGAGGTAATAATGGTATTTTAAGTGACTGAAATTGAGCATCAAAAGGTAGTCATTGTAAAATTGTGAATATGAAAGATATCTTTAAATACAAAGCAACTGAGATGTATAGAGACAGACATATACATACACATTCTATAAATTACAGAGTATTTAGCTAAAGTTATTTCTTGCCCATTTAGCTAGACAACATTAGCTCAAATATTTTCAGACTAATTAATTGGAGCTTTTTAAACTAAGTTCACAAATATTGGATGCCATTTATGCTTTTAAAAGGACAAAACCTTTTCTTTCTAAAATGTATTAGTACTCTGTTTTTTAAATAAATAGGACCTTTTTTCTTTTTTTTTGATGACTCAGGGTCTTTATTATGAATAATAGCTCATTGTACTGCTATATTAAGTGGTGCCCACAGGGCTTAATGAGATGTGTAAAGCTGTTTGCTTCTCTCTGAAGTGGTCCCAAGGTAGTATTTTTTTGAATTCTTAACTACTTTGTACAGTTTTTGTATCTTTCTGTACTGTCAGTTGTTACTTTATTGATGCTATTAATATGTTTGCTACTAGCCATCCCTTTCCCATTTGCTGCTTCTCATCTGCTATGGGTAGATTATCATCATGCAACCAAACTAAGTGAAAGACTAAAGAAGCTTTCAATATGAGTAAAAAGCCGTAACATTTAACACATGGCTTGGTTTCACCTCTGTAATAATAAATTGTTATCACAATTATTTGTATATTTGTCATCTCACTACTATGTTTTGGTTGATCTTTTTGTTAGTCTTAGCAGTTAGCATAAGTGCTCTGCATATAGTAGTTGCTTAAATCTTTGATAATTTGTCCACTTTTAGGTGGGAGGGGCTGGTCTTTGTATAAAAGTTCTAGAATGAGTGGTCCAGACCATAATGTTAATAGGATTTCTGGGGTTAAGGAGTCATTGTGGACTCTAGGAGTTAGGGGAAAATGTATGGAGTAAGCAGAGCATGAACTAAGCGTGGGCATTCCATTCTGTAAGTTTATCTTCTTATCCACAGGGTTACAGGTTTTGTGTAAAAAGATTTCGTTTAAAAAATTAGCTAGCATTTAGGTGCAGTTATCATTACCATTTTACAGGTGAAGAAACTAAAATGGACTCGTTAAATGACTTACCCAGGGTCACGCAGCTAATAAGTGTGTGAGGCAAGATTTGAACTGTCTCCCTGACTCCCAGTCCAGAACTCTATGCTACCTAGCTTTCATAAAAATAAAAAATAAGAACAAAAAAATCCCACCTTGTCAAATTGTTCATCACCGTTGAGAACCATATTAGATACTATTCTGTTGAATAAACAAAGGCAAGGAAAGCACTTCACATAAAAACAAATTTCTGAATAATGGCAATAAGGCAGAACTGTTTATATGAAGGAATATAAGTTTAAAGTGTTCTTTGTGGTAGTGTGTTTTGCCAAGATGAAAGTCATTTGTCGTATGTTGAATACTTTCCCAGAGTAGGCAGTTGCCATCTTAAATCCAATGCCAGCATTTTTGGGTATGACCTAAGACCATCAGGAAAGAGAACAGACCTGCGATGGATAGGTAACAGTGCCCCATTCATCTCCTTAAAATGCCTTTGCTAATTAGTAGGTGGGCTCTTGAGGACAGATTTGATGACCTATTCTTATTTTCCAGAACTTTCTGCTATGTACTATTTTCTCTTTCTGCTGTTCCTTTTGTCTAACTTTCCTCCCTTCTTTCCTAACTATAGTGAGTATAGCTGTGGATGAAACTGAAGGAACCAGCTGAATCCATGTATCTGTAATCCAACTTCTGACCTAGTTGATTTGATACAGATTGATGTTGTCCACTTAGCTATTGGGATTATGAGATAATATAAAGAAAACCTAGTATTCTGTAATTATTTTATTGAACCTACATACACTGGCTAAAAGCCAGTGAGAGACTGGCGTGTGTGTATGTAGTCTGCAGCTACTGATACCTTGGTTATAGCTCATCATATTGTCACTCAGTAAGCATTTAAGGTTTTAAACTAAGTGCTGGGGGTACAAAAGAAGGGCAGAAGACAATCCTAGCCCTCAAGGAGTTCACACACTAATAGGGGAGGCAACATGTAAATAGTGGTGTACAAACAAGATATTTACAAGGTGGATTGAAGATAATCTGTAGAGGGAAGGCACTTAGCCTTAAGTGGGATCAAGAAAGGCACGTTGTAGAAGATGAGATTTTAGCTGGGACTTGAAGTAAATCAGGGAGGTGAACAGGCCAAGATGAGGAGGGAGAGTGTTCTAGGCATAGGGGAACAGCCAGTTAGAATGCCTGGAGCAGAGAGAATGGATTGTCAGCAAGGAGGCTAGCATCACTGGATTGTAGATACTTTTGGGAGAAGTAAGGTATAAGAAGAGTGGAAAGGTAGCAGGGGACCAGGTTGTAGAGGGCTTTGATGGCCAAACAGAGGATTTTACATTTGATCCTGGAGGTGATGTGGAACCACTGAAATTTATAGAACTCATTAAACTCTTCCTAGATGCACAGTCAACATTTAAACCCATCTCCCATTATCCTTTTCACTTATATAAAACTCAAATGTCAATTTGGATATTAAATTGATGCAGTAGAAAATGTGCTAGATTTGGAATTGGAGATTCTGGGTCTGAATCCCAACTCCTCTCCTTGCCCATGTGAGCTAGAATGAAAGAATAAAAACACTTGTTATTAAGTGTTGACTAGGAATACAAGCTAGAATTCATACAGCACTTTAATATTTGCAAAGCACTTTACAGTGATTATCTCATGTGATCCTCACAACAGCCTTGGCGGGGGTGGGGGGAAGGTGCTTATGATCCCATTTTACAGATGAGGAAACAGGCTGAAGGAAATGAAGTGATTTTGCCTGAGGTCATGTAGCTAGAAAGTGTCTGAATCAGGATTTGAACTCAAGTCTTCCTGTCTCCATGTTTAGAATTACATTCCATTGTTCCACCTAGCTGACTATGTGCAAAACTTTGGACTGAAGATAAAAATAGAAAGGAAATACAGCTCTTGCTCTCAAGGAGCTTGAATTCTAATGAAGGGAGACCACATTTAGAGGAAGCTTCAGCTACAAGTCAAATAGAAAGCCTGTGAGTCCATAGGGTGCAGTGGCAGACAGATGGTGTGGTGAGAAGATCCTAATACCCCTGTCCCCATGCAGGTTAGTAGAGTATTTCCTTAAAACGTCCTGAAACTGTCCTTAAGATTCTATTGGCTTAGAGGCCAGAAAACTTAGACTGTTGATATTATTTTCTGGTCACCCGAATACAAAATCGTAAGAAGCTCCAGCGGCTCTCAAATGTTTGGCTGAGACTGGGGAGCCATTTGTAGCTGAATCACCTTCCAGGGTCCTTGATGCACATCCTTATTAGATATCTTTGCCCAGTTATGGCTAAGTAAATCTCCTTTTGTTAACCATTGAATGATCTACGAGTGTCTCATTTTTAATCAGAACTTAGAGTAATCACTAAAATAATTGAGGTGTTGAAGTATTTCAGTTTAGCCACCTAATTCTGACTCCAATTTAACCATGTGATAGGTATGTATTTAACTCTTACGAACTGTGGAACTGGACTAGGACAGCCTTTTTGCTCTAAAAGTAACGCTTAGGGTGAAGAATCTCTATTTAGAAGCATACACAGTAACTGCTAAGAGACGTTTGGATTGTATGGCATTCAACTAAAGTTCTCTGGTGCTACTTTTATCTTTCTTAACTTTTTTGAGTTCATCTACATTGCAGAAGAAAAAAAATCATTAAGTTCTTGGTGCACGAGTAATAACATTTCAGCCTATACCTAGTCCCTGTCCCTTGCATGTTATGTAACCAGATAGCCCCAAATTTTCAATTCAACATCTTGAAGGCATTTTCCTTTTTTGTTCCTAGGAGTTCAGGAGAAAATGGGCATAATGAATAAAGGTGTCATCTATGCCCTGTGGGATTATGAACCTCAGAATGGTGATGAACTGCCCATGAAGGAAGGAGACTGTATGACAATCATCCGAAGGGAAGATGAAGATGAAATTGAATGGTGGTGGGCACGTCTCAATGACAAGGAAGGATACGTGCCTCGAAATTTGCTGGGAGTAAGTTATTCCTTTTTTTGGAGGATGTTTCTTACTAAGGCTTTGGAGAGAGGAGACTTTGAAAAAGGTGGAGGATAACAGTATTCTCACATGCTTCCCCTTGAGGCTAGGCTGTTTGTGGCTGTGGAGAAGAGTGGAGTTACCTAGCCCAAGTGGGAATTGAGCCAATAACTTTGACCTTATTAACACTCTGCTCTGATTCCCCAAGTATCCATTATAGACAGCATTACCCTAGGCTTATGGGCCTTATAAAGGGAACAGAAGGCAATGGAGCTTAAAAACAAATCATAGAAAGAGGCTGAATATAAGAAATCAAATAACATAAGAACCTTTTCTTTTTTTGGACCAGAGCTGTGATTTGATTGTTGTAGAGAGCTCCTCAGGAGGTCCTCCTTCTACCAGTGCAGATCCTCAGTGTGGACTCTCCAGTGTGGGGCCTTAAAGAGCTTTGGTGAGCTTCACTGAGAGATTAAGCGACCCGCCTGGGGGCCACCCTGCCCATCTAAGTGAGAGGTGACACTGGAACCCAAGTCTGCCTGACTCTATCCATTATGCCACAGGAATAAGAACATATGAAAATTATAGTGGTTTCTTAGTATTGTGGACCTGCTGACTGTAGGTGAGAGATTTGTGTAGCAGCATTTTGAAGGAGGAATGTGGTCTGACAGGAGTGTGGGAGAGTGCATTCAAGTGAAAAAAATTACGTGTTTGAAGGCGCAAGCACATCCATTTTAATTATTTCTAGCCCCTTTTAGGGTCTGTTATTCTGTGACTTGGTGTTTTGGGGGAAAAAAAAAAGAAAAAATGAATAAAGAGATTTGGTAGAATGGGTTACAGAATAGAAACCAGTGGTATAGTGATGGTTTCTAAAAGTAGTGCTTAAGATAGCTAATTCTTTTTTTTTTTTTAATGCTAGGCAATGGGGTTAAGTGACTTGCCCAGGGTCACGTAGCTAGTAAGTGTTGTGTCTGAGGCCGGATTTGAACTCAGGTCCTCCTGACTCCAGGGAGGGTATTCTATACACTCTGCCACTTAGTTGCCCCAAGATAGCTAATTCTTGTTAGAATACTGCATGTAGTTTTGGTTATAAAAGCTAGGGGAGGGAAGGCAGAAGGAACTTAAAGTGACTCTCCAGGGTCACACAGCTAGCAAATGTCAGAAATTGGATTTGAATTCAAGTCTTCCTGACTCGAGGCTCTGAGCTTCTATCTATTATGGCAGTGAGGATGCCTAGGTGGTTGTTATAGTCCAGGTATAATGTGATTAGGGCATGAATCAGGGTTGTGCTTGTGGGAATGATAAGGTAAGGCCTTGTATTTAAAATTGCAGGATTTAATTGATGGTCTAGGTACCAGCAATAAAGAAAAGAGCAGTTGAAATAATATTCTAATTTAGGAGTCTTTTTGGACTATACTTCACCCTGCTCCTCTGTCTTTTATCCATCATCTGTGTTAAGTACCCAATGTGCCTTGCTTACTTGTCTAACAAAACTTGTAATTAAACACTAGGCTGTTGCATGTGGGTTATGTATTGGAATAGACTTTTACTTTACTGTAAAGTTAGGAATTAAAAGATGTACTCTAGCCCATAAAATAAGAGGTCTCTTTCAAATGTCAACTAAAAATGTGAAAAACTTACTATCTTCAAAGAATTTTACTTTTTAGTCCTATGAAGGAAATAAATTGGCATTAGTAGTAGTAGTAATTGTGCTTCCATTTGTATGGCACAATAGTATTTGAGTGTTTTTTCCTCACACTAATCCTGTGAGATATTATCTTCATTTTATATGCAGAAACTGAGGCTTGGAGTGGCTTAAGTGATGTGTCCCACAGCCTTGTAATTAGTGAGGAGCCTGTGAACTCCCATGTCTTTTCCTTCTAAACAGTCTCTTTTCTACTGCAGCATGATGCCTCCTATTTTTACAGAGTTTCTGAAAGGTTGTACTTAGAACCAGTTGCTCCAGATTTCTGTTGGATATATTTAGTGGTTGTTTTCCAAGTGAAGGAGGGGCAGTATGCTTCTGTGTAATGGACGAGTTGTTCAATGACTGAGTGGATAAACAAGTAATCAAATGCAGGAACTTTCAGTGGTTTTTGCCCATGTGTTATCAGAAACAAATATGCTAAAGATTTTAATCTATTCCTCAGTCTTGGATTTCTTGAGTACTGAAATATTTTTTAGAGATAAATTTCACATGCACAATTTTTTTTTTGGCTTCATTTGAGACTTAAAGCAGTAGAAAAAGAAACTTAATTCATTGGCTTCAATAACCAAATTTATGACAATTATATTTGCTAATTACCTTTATTTCCTTCAGAGAAATAAATGCTTTTCCTTTTGTGTGTTGCTCTGACACAACAGTTTAGGTGTGTTTCAGTTTTTTCCCTTCACTCTGTGTCTCTGAAACATTCTCTTGGAGAGGGAGTAGAGGGAGCAGTGAGCAGTTGAATTACTAATTTAAATCACTCGTGGATTGAAGTATGGAAACCTTGCTGCTTTCACCAGTAGCTGAGTAGCTCCTTTACAGTTACTCTCATTGCATCTCTCTTTCCACCCCTCCCCCAGTCCTCCATATAGAAGGGATTTAAGATTTTTTGTGTTACTGTACCACTTCACCTTTATAATCACTATCCCTATGACCTTTTGATATCTTCCTGAATAGTATCAGAACATAGTTGCTAAATATAATTTAATACAATTTAATACACATATTAAATTATTTTTAACTCCTTTTTAGCTGTACCCAAGAATTAAACCACGACAAAGGAGCTTGGCATGAAACCTCTTGGAATCTTTATGAAGTACTAATCTGTGTTATTAAAAAGAAGTAATGTGATTGGTGTGGACACAATTTGCAAGTCTTTATTTCCTTGACAATATAACTAACTTGAAAGCAATGAAGAATGTGCTTTAGAAGCAAATGAAGGATTGACTAATTCAATTGAGAACCTTCTACACACTGGAATGGTGCTTATAAGCAAGTGGTATTTGCCCTTTTGGGGTAAAGAAACTCCATACTTCAGCATGTGGCACTCATAAGGACAATGATGTAGTGACATCGAAATGTTGTTTTTTTTTAAAAAGGAAAAAAAACCCTTTTATTCAGTAGAAAAATCACATCCTGCCTAAGTGACTTTATTTTGGAACCTGCCTCAGTAATTGACTGTGATAATCTTGCGCACACCAGAATGGGCTATTGCCATCTCAGCCTGCCCAGAAGCACCAAGGAGCACCTTTTGATAAGCAGAGCATTTTCTCAGATGACTTAGTTGAAGTTGTGAAAAGACAGTACCGTAGTCTGTATTGACCTGAAGAACCATTATCTAGTCTTAAAGTGAGCAATAACTTTATATGAGTGCTGTAGCATCTTAAGATTTACACATATATTTTGAATATTATGCTATATTACATGTAATTTAGATTTAGAATCTTGTTTTTCACCTGAATTTTGCGTCTGTATTTATTGTCTTTTGTATTTTGGAATTTAAATGTAGAAACATTCTGTAGACTTACCTTTAAAATTTGTCAGAATTTTATCTGATTTTATTTTTTTGTCAATTGTGATAAAATAAAATTTTTTTGTCTCTTTAGCTTCTGCCTCTGATTTAAGTTCTTGGTATCAAAAGTAAGCTTTGACTAAATACAGGACTACCAACTTCTTGGATATCTTAACTCTGTACAGCAATTAACTGATGTAGTACAGAAATGTGACCCCTTAAATTTTATTCATCACCGATAACAATGATGATGATAGCTCATACTTATATAGCACCTGCAAAGTGTTATACACATGGCCCTGGGGGGGCGGGGTAGGTGCTGTTATTATCTCCATTTTACAGGTGAGTGAACTGAGGCTGAGAGCCTAAGTGCGTTGCCTAGGGTTACATGGCTAGTAATTAGCATCTGAGGCAGTTAAATCAGGTCTTCCCAACTCCATGTCCAGCACTCTTATGCACCATATCACTTAGCTGCCTAAACATACACTAGAGTTTATTCATGGGGTGAGTGATGAAATCCCAGCATGTTCATTGAAGGTAGCTACCTTTTAGCGGACTAGTTTTGTATGCTCTTTATATACTCCAAATCATAGATTTAGAGTTAGAAGGATACTTAAGATGCACCTGGTCTATGTTTACCGATGGAGGAAATAGAAGTTCAGAGGCTTGCCCATTCTCATAGATGATCTTTACATCAGTTATCTGAGATGGGTAGGACCTGTGATTATGTGGATCTTAAGAGGCCGTGACTTACTCAGTCACAAGGGTATTTAATTACTGCAAAGACACAACTAAAAGCCAGGTCTCCTGACTCTGGACTAGTGTTCTTTTCACCATACAACAGGAGGTAAATGACAGTGAAAGGGTACTAGAAAGCTCAGAACATGAGATCATTATGCCATTTTGGTGTCTCATATTCCAAGAAGAGGGATGGAACTAACGAGATTTTTATAGGTTGTTTGGATATGTAACTAATGTAACTAGTATATATAACTGGTGATATGTAACTAATGACCTAAACAACTCTGGAACAAAATCCTTGCTGTAACAGATTCCTTCATATTGTGGGTCAAATTCTAGCTCCTGTGTATTACAGTAATTAATGTACATTGCACATCTCATCTTAGTACATTATCAGCTAATTGCTTTACAGAGTTAAGATAACCAGGAAGTTGGTAACAATGTCGGACTAAGGCTGTTTCTACAATTTTTAATACAGCTTGTAGGTAAAGCGAAGTATGTTCCTTTTCTAAGGAACCCTCACATCTAAGCTTCTTGGGAAGAGAAAAATAAGCTACAGGAATCAGAGCTGCTCTTCAAGATTAGATCATTCATCAGTACTATGTAGTTCAGTCTTGTTTACAGAAAAGTGACTTTTCTTTTTGTGCATGCATGGATTTGCAAAGATCACTGCACTGGGTAGCTGGAATAGAGCTAAAACAACCACACATGCTTTTGACCTGTTCCCACTGGTCCTCCCTGCTAAGAAATACCACGCTATAATTTCTTTACTCTGATGAATCATACTTATTTGAAAGAAAGGGAAACAAGATGAGGTTTTTTTTTTTGGTAACATTGCTTATATTTATTTGATGATAAAGTTAGGAAATAACCTGGGACTATTTCCTGATGAACAGTTATTGACCTTGACTGCATGAACAAGCCAACTGATTTCTTAAAGTCAACAGTTGCCAAAGTATTGAAACAGCAAGCAGCCTGATGTGTCCATCAATTTAAAAATATGATAGTCTGGCTTTAGTGCACAGTCTTCTGATTGGTCCAGAGCTGCAGTTAAGTAGTATAAAATACCTAAATGTCTATATGACATTAAGAAGACCAGATTCTTCTGCTCTAGTACTTCTTAGGGTTAAAGACAATGATCTGCCATTTTCAGGATTCCTTAGCCCAAAGGACTTGAAAGGTAGAGGCAAAATCATAGGATTCAGAGCCATTAGTGACCTCATGGATCACCCAGGCCAACCCCCTCATTTTACAGAAGAGGAAGCTAAGACCTAGATAAACTGACTTGTCCAAGGTCACATACCTTGGAATTGCCAGGACTTTAAACCCAGACCCTCTGATTCCAAGGATCCAATCCCCTTTCCATTACCTGTACTGCCTGTTTCTCATTTCAAATCTTTAAATGTCTTAAGTCAGGTTATTTCATGGGACTTAGAGGGAAGGAACTTTTGATGTAATCTAATCCAACCCCCTCATTTTACAGATATGGAATTGAGACCCAGAGAGTTAAGTGGTTTGCCCAAGGTGACATTAGGTAGGAAGCAGACATGAGTCAAGGTATTCTGACGTCAAATCCAGTGCTCTTTCCTTTATACCACATGGACTTTCTGATAGGTATTCTATTTTTCACTCTCTTAAAATGAAATGATGACCTCATTGTCACTTCTGGGATGTCAGCTAAATTTGCAAATGTAAATACTTTTTATTTACATTTACATTTTACATATTACATTTACACAGTGAGGGGTTGGTTCCTTTATAAACAGCTTCATGTTTGCATAGGTATTGGGTTTTTCCCTGCATTTTTCTTGACTTAATATTGTTATACATATGTAAATATGTAAAAAAAAAAGTTATGTCCTATTTACAAAATTAAAGCTTTCATTGAGGTTGCAAAGGGCTACACTACACTTTTTGCATATAATGTCATGAGGCTACAGATCTCTTGCTCTGGGTATCTGGAAATTTTGATCTCTCAGGTACTTAAGACAATGCTACTTTTTGTCAGTCCTAATCATCAGTTCAAGCAGCTGCTATTCATAAACTGAAGGTGCAGATCAAAACTAGGACATAGTGTTTCTTTTATGGAAGATAAGTCTTCAGGTGATGGTAATTTCATGGGAAGTCTTCAGCAGGGTCAGTTATTATTACATCAAAGGACCGAAAAACACAGCCACTGTAAGAGAAGAAGGGAAAAAAAAACACTTTTCAATGACCCCCCCTTTCAGGTCAGGGTTACATGTTAAATACTTTGTAGTGTTATAGTTAGCTTCTTTTGAATAAGAAATACTGTATATCAGAAAAATCGTACACATAAGAGATTTCTTTATGGGCTAAAAGTCAGTATATCAATGAACATTTTAAACCACATCCCCACTTAAAAGACCTAAATTTTTGGCTTAAACTAGTTAAATCGTCTATACGTTATTTCAAACTGGTTATCAAACACTGTGAAGGGTCTTTGTGCCGTGGCCATCCTCCAATCCTGAAATGGACTCCTTCCCCACCTCTCCCTAATTCAGAACATTCTGTGATTCTCATAACCTGCAGAGTGAAGTGGGCACAACCATAACAGTTTCTATCATCATAACATCAGCACTGTAAAAATGAATAACTTTGAAAGACTCAAGGACTCTGATGAATGCAATGACCAACCACGCACGCTTCAGGACAACTGATGATGAAGTAGACTGCCCCCTTCCTGTCAGAGAGAGGATGGACTCAAGATGCAGAGACACTTTTTTTTGGCTAATGTTGGGATTTGTTTGCTTCTGTATATCTGTTACAAAGGCTATTTATTTTTAGTGGGACATGAGAGGTTTGAGGAAAGGAAAATAAATGCTAGTTGAAAAAAGTGGCTCGTATTTGACTACTTTGCATATGTTTGTATTTATTAATTACATTTATGCTATATAATCAGTTAATAAATGTTTACTAAGTGCCTACAGTGTGCCAGGCACTGTGCTAAGCATATATATGTTTATATATGCTTGTTTATTGGTACATTCCAAGTTGATTTTTTCTTTTTTTTTTTTTTTGTACTTGTATCTCCACTGCCTGGCACACCAGTGGGCACTTAATAAATACTTGTTGATTGATTTATGATCCATGTTTCCTTGGGGCTCAAAGCAGTCCCATAAAAAGTTCATCTGACGAACAAGCATCCCCTGAAGGGAGATCTAGATGAGCATTCTTCATACTTGGAAACATCCGAGTGTAGAAAACTGAAGGGTGAGGCGATGGAAAAGGAGGGGAGAGCCAGGGGTGCGGGATGTTTTCATGACACTTGGAAGAAGGAGGGTGGGAAAAGATTGCGTAGGCAGACAAGTTTACTAAAAGAGTAGCAACAGTGACAGGCAGGGGAAGTTCAGGAGGAATGGGATCATGATAGATAAATAAGGATAATATGGGTAGAGTTCTCAGACTTTAACATATACCATATTTTAAGCCTCAATTACACTGTGACTATTTTAGATTGCAATCTTTAAGGGCAGGGGCTGTTTTCTAGATTTCATGTGGCACCAGAATGTTAATGTTCAATTATAAGCAGTTTTAAAATGTGCACTTTGTCGGCCAAAGGTGTTTCCCCATAATACAACAGAAGAGGCATATGTGTCTACACATGTATATATGTGTGTACACATACATGTATATATATGTGGGTGTGTGTATATATGTATACACACACACACACACACACACACACACATACACATACACTAAGCTGCTAAAGTTGAAACCTTATCCATATGTCCAGTGTTCTAGGAAAACTGTAGGTCCATTAAATAAGTCACTCCTATCTCCCTCTTCTCTCCAAAGTATAGGGATGAAACAATCTGCCATTCCACCCAATACTCCCACTGGACCAGTCCTATTGTTCCCATCATCTCTGTCAAGAGCAAGCTCAGGTTCCTCAGTCCCTGATGAGAAATCAAAATTGAGTAATCGTGACAGAGATTCAAACTGGAGTCAGGTGTTAATGAAAAAGGACTCAGCTTCAGTTCTCCCTCACTCTTGTTACTCTTGATGAGATTTTTCAGCTCTGCTTGTTGTCAGGTTGATGTATCAGGCAACCTAGAAAACACATTTAATTTTCATTGCTGGTGATTTCAGTGCAGGCCTCTGTTGGGGCTCCAGGCATGTGTATTGTTCTGCATCTTAAAAACCTATCTCCTATTTAGCTTTATTCTCAGTGGATGAAAGGGATGGAAGCAAAGGTGGGGGATGGGGTGGGGAGAACACCACCAAAAAACCTTGCTTAACGTGCAATTTGACCCTAAGGTGCCGTCTTCACAAATGAGAAAGAAGGAGAAAAATCACAGTAGGAAGAGAAGATGATAGTGAATAATGAGCCTGTAACAAGGACAGGGAGATTTATGGGCAAAAAGAGGAAATGCTCAGAGAGTTGGGTGGACTGGATTTAAAGTGTATGCTGGGCACAGGCACTTATTTAGATCAACCTGTCTTTAGTGGTAGTGTGTTTTTAAAAAGATCATCTGAGGTGGAAGTTTGTCCTTCACAGGGCATTCATAATATTTAAAAGGGAAACCTCTACTATATATTAATCAGCATTGCCTTTCTTTAGCTGTGAGCCACCAAAAAAGACTAATGAAGCCTTTCGCCTTGATCTATACTTGCAAGCTAAAAGCCCTTGGATGTATTTCTTGGAATGAGGAACCAATGATTGGTTGTTCCACACCTCCAAATAAAAGTGCACTGTGGAAGCCTGGAACCATAATAAAAGCAGTAACTACTTTCGAGGTCCATTCCTTTTAGAGCTTTAAAAGGCAGGTCAAGAAGTCCTGGGTCCCTGTGTCATCCTTTAAGTAAAGAGGTCTCCTTCTGAGGAGTAAGATGTTGGTAATAAACCTTGCCAGCTGCCGACTTACACTGGTCAGATTGAGTTCTATTGTTCCGGTGTTCTCCGGGTCCATCTGCTTGAATACCTCTGTAAAGGAAGAGGAGAAAAAGGATATTATGAGCAAAGAGGTTGGAATATGGGCAATTCTCCCCTTGTGTGCCTAGTTCAAAACCACCAAGTCTTTAGTGATGATTTTGTTGACAAAGCACCTTTTTTTCTCCTGCCTCTAAATTCAGGAAGAAGGAATGTCACCCTCATATTACTGAACAGACATCTTTTTGGCTCAGATGCTCTCACCAGCTGTGAAGGGCAGTCTGCTTCTGATGCTAAGAGAACCAAATGGATCTTTTACCCCAAATGCCCACTTACTGAACAGTGTTTCCAGTCGAACTAAGCACCGAACAAAGTTATCAAAGTCGATGATGAGCTCGTCATCTGCAAACCGAGCTATGATGACCTGATGGAGCTGATAGGGTAGCTTGAAACCTAAGGTTAGAACAAGCAAACAATCTTTGTCTTAGGTTTTCTGTAATCTGGTGGTGGGGGGTGCCCCACATAGTATTTACTTGGTGGCAGTGCATGTGATATGGCCACAATTGAAGACCAGGGTCTATGATTTTCTCCTGAATGCAGGGTTATTTTTCCTGGGGGCCTTGGCTCTTTGAAACCAATTCCAGTTTTCAGAAGCTGTGTCAGCTGCTGTTTCTTTGGTTTCCAAATTGCTTTCCTGGGACTCGGCTCTGTCTGGTTCTCTGTCCTCCCTCCTGTTTCGTTTGTTTTAATCAATCAAACCTAGCCCCTTTGTTCCCATCACCCATCCCCATTCTCCATAGTCTTTCCAAGTTGCTCCATTTTTTTAGCTATGTTTTAAAAATTCCTCTTACATAACAGCTTTTTTCATCTTCAGAATCACCCTCATCACTAGATTCTTTCAGGACACCTATTCTTTTCTACTTTGAGACCCCATGTGATCATACATTTTTGTCATGACTATTTTCCCAATCTCCTTCACCACATTTGTTTCCTAGCAGTGCCAATGGGACTAAAGTTCTAGAGTCAAGAAACTTAGAGCTGTAAGGGACTTCAGAGATTACCTAGAATAATCCCCTCCTTCTAGAACATTCCAAGCAAGGTTCTAGTTAGAGATCTCCAGTGATGGAAGAGAATGCACCACTCAGGCATGAGTGGAGAGAACCCAGGACTAGGAGTCAGGAAGGCCTGAGCTCAAACCTTGCTGCATACACTTACTAGCTGTGTCACCTGGGGCAAGTGCCTCAGTTTCCTCATCTGTAACATGTGGATAATAATTATGGGGTTGTTGTAAGGATCAAATGTAAAGTGCCTTACAAAATTTAGAGAGCTGTATAAATGCTATTATTACTCTAGGAGTCGACCATCCCATTGTGGGGACATCCTTAATTTTTACAACGTTCCTTTTTTTTTTTTTACTGAGCTGGAATCTGCCTTTCTCTCCTTTCCAACCACTGCTCTTAATTCTATCCTCAGACCCAAGCAAAACACATTTAATCTCCCTTCTACATGACAACTTGCCTTGCATGTTAAAAGAGTAATTGTGTCCCTTCTAAATCTTCTCCAGGCAAAACATTCTCAGTTCCTTTCATCTCCTCACCCACTTCTGGAGATGTTACAGCTTATCAAAGTCCCTTCTAAAATATGGCTGCCCAAAACGGAACCCAACATTCTTCCTGTGGTAGAGGGCAGGCCTCAATGACTTCTGAGGTTCCTTTCAACTCTGTTGTTCCATGTTGTAGTCTGAATAGGCCAGACTACAGCAGGACTATCACTACCCTGTTCCACATAATCCTAATTGAAGTGTGTGGGTTTTTTTTTTTTTGAGGCAGTTGGGGTTAAGTGACTTGCCCAAGGTCACACAGCTAGTAAGTGTGTGAGGCTGGATTTGAACTCTGGTCATCTTGGCTCCAGGGCTGATGCTCTATCTACTCTGTCACCTAGCTGCCCCTCCTAATTGAAGTTTAAAAAAAAAACAAAACCAGCTCTCCTACGCAACTTGGCTAAATGAGATCCTTTGGGAAGTGCTACGGGAACCTTTCTGGGCCTCAGTTTCTTTCTCTGTAAAATTAGAAAGTTGGCCTAGATAACCTATAAGAGGTCCCTTCCAGCTCTAAATAACGTAAGCCTATAAATTTTTTTTTTTATCATTTTTAGCATGGCTGGACTGCTAGAGTTTCCTCAGAGTCTTAAATTCAGAAAGAGAACTAGGAGGGGGAGATTCTATACCAAGTCACATTTTACCAGTTATTCTTTTGAAAGCTGGGGAAAAAAAGAGATGTAGTGGCTACTTTATTTTGGGGGGCAGTTTACTGGATTTTCATTAACGAAAGATGATTTGCAATGATTCTGGAATAAATGAAAGTCTTTGGGATGTGTTACCTGCTTCTTCTAACGCTTTACGCATCTCGTAGGCATTCATGGTGCCAGACTTATCAACGTCCATCTCCTTGTAAATTTTCTGGAACAAGCAGACATGAAGAACCTGACTTTTTAAAGCATATTTAATCTTCTATGTTTCATGCAAAGCAGGAATATTTTTCCCAAACAACTACAGACTTTTAACTTAATACTGTCAATAATCTTAGGGGAAATCGATTGGTTTTCTGATTTAGTTGACTGAGAAAAGTGAATTTTGTAGCCATGTACTCCAGCTGGGTCTGTGTGTGTTTCTCTCTAAGTATGAAGCCCACTCTGTATTCCGCTGACCCAAGAATGCTTAAAATCTTGGGCTTTGGGGCCTAACGTTTTTAGTAATCACATATGTGATAGTTTTATATTATAAATGTTTCTTACCTCACCCTTCCCCCTCTCTCTGCATTCCCTAACCCCTTCCTGGAAGGGTCTGTCTTACTATCTATTAGGTTTTCCTTTATCAAGTCTCAACATGACTTCCAGCTCCTTCGTGATGCCTTCCCTGACTCCCCTGGGAAGAGGTATTTTTGTCTCCTCAAACTTCACTCAGTACTTTGCCTGGACCTTTCTTCACATCGATCACCCTCTGTTCCTTGTGTGTATGTGTAGTTCAGATGATGACCTTCTTGACAGCAGGACTCTATTTCTGGCCCTGGCTTTGTCTCCCCAATGCCTTACACAGAATAGATCTTTAATGGCTTGTTGAACTAAATTGGCCATTCTTTATCAACCAGTCAGAAGGTCATTTGACAACAGTGAATTATCGCTGAGCCAAATTATGCCAACTCTCTTCTCTCTGCAAGTTCTAAATGCCAAATTGGCAAAATATTGAGCAGTCATTTCAGGGTACACTTCTTTTTAAATTTTTGGTTTATTTTTATGAAATCAAAAATGTCTACCAGGTACAACTTGCTTTTTTTTAAAGTATATAATAAATTTAACGTTAGTTCTCCAACTGCACTGCTTATCTGTCTCTTCCTGTACTTCCTTCTGCATTTTTAGAATGTTTCATTGGTGCCCTTTTTTCCTCTCTCTAAGACTGAGCTACAGAGAAAGTGCTGACCTTCCCTGGTAGAGGGAGTTTTATCACTTGGGAATTCCCTATATAGCTGGTGATATCTTATCACTAATATTAAACCCCTCTCCTTTCTATAATTACTACCCTGCCCCATCCTGCCCAGAATAACCACGTAACATCAAGTAAAGCACATTTGGTAGCATTTCTGAATTGCTTCTAATCGTTTATGATCATAGTAGAGGTCCACGAATGAAGCATAGAAAAGACTTATTTAACCAAGAAAATCCTGATAGTTGTGTGACTGTGGTAGTAGTGGCCAGCCCTGTCTTCTGCCCAGCCTTTTCCCTACTACAGGTGAAATCAAGCCATAAGACAATGCTCCAAGACAGTACCACCCCCCCCAAAAAGTGCCTTGTTTTCTAAAATTATGTATGCACAGAGATACATTTGTGCCCCCAATTTTTCCTTGTGATATAGATGTAATTTTTAAAAAAGTGTTTATAAATTGTACACTCCCAAATTTTAAAGCATTAAACCACCACACTGAGAATATCCTTATGTGAAGGTAGAGGAACTATCTCCCAACCTCCCACCCACCGTGCCTTGAATCATACCTGGTATTTTTGTATTTTTGACCAGAGAAGGTAGAACTCCTTCAGGCCCAGTTTACCACTCCCATCAGCCTGCCTTTTATTAAGGAAAGATCTTTGGTACAATGTAGAATTCTGAGATTCAAATCAGAGTGCTCTTACTTGTCAGGGTCTATTCAGGAAAATCCTACAGAAAGACTCATTTTGTCTGGGTTAATGTTGGCTGGCCCTAAACCTAACCTTGGAAGTTTGGGAGAGGAGGCAAAAATGGGGACATGGACTTACACTGGCTTGGGTTGCTCCTCTGATGTTACCATCCCTTCTGCCCCTCAGTGATATGCTGATGTTTTACCACGGATATTTCCTGACGTCTTGTTAGGCTTTTGTAAAGGGATTGGCAGCCAACTGGCAATGGGTATCCTGCAATGAGGTTTTTCGTAGGCTAGGAAAATTTCTTGCCATACCTTCTCACTAGCTATTAGAGACCATGGGGAAAAGCGGCCAAGGTGCCAGTTTTCCTTAGCTTAGCAAAGTGCCAGGTAAAAGGCTGGTGGAGGTGTGGGTAATAAACTAGAAATGATTATAGCAGGAAGAATCCTATCATCCAGAAATTGAAAAGGAAACATTTAGACCACTGGATCAGTAAATTAATTTTTGAAAAAAATTGGCTTAGGGATATATTGTCAGGGTTATTAGGCTGGTAGCTAAGAGAATGCTACAAACATAACTTCGATTTAAGCTAAGCATTTGACAAAATGTGTCATGCTATTCTTGTGGAAACGAGAGAAGTGTGGGCTAGACAACAGTATAGTAGATGGATTCAAAACTGTTGAATATCCAGACCCCAAGAGCAGATATTAATGATTTGATAGCAACAATTTGAATACTGGTCTCTGGAGATCTGTCCTTGGTCCTATACTATTTAATAGTTTTATTAGCAACTTGCCCTCGGCAGATAGGACATTAGCTTATCAAACCTGCAGATGTTAAAAAGCTGGGAGGAAAGACAGTCTGGATCCAAAAAGATTTTGACAGGCTAGAATGCTGGGCCAAATCCAAGAAGATGAACTTTAACAGGAGTAAGTGTAAAGTCTTATATTGGTGTAAGGTTAAAAAAAACTAATTTCCCAAGTATAAGCTGGAAAAGGCATGTTTGGGCAGTCTTTTGTTGGTAGACCTAGGGATTTTAATGGATTGTGAGCTCAAAAATGTTTATTGCATTGGATTGACTAAGTTAACAATTTAATTTAGATTGCATTAAGAGAGGAACAGCCTCTAGGTCTAGGGAGTAGTAATCCCTCTGTATTTTGCCCTGGTTAGACCACAACTGGGGTTATTATGTTCAGCTCTCAGCATTACATTTTAAGAAAGATATTATTAAGACTGCCCAGAAAATGACAACCAGGATGGTGGAGGGCTGTGAGATCATGCCATATGGGAACTGGTTACAAGAACTGAGGATGTTTAGCTCCGACTCTAAGAGAGGATCCTTGGGGGAGCCAGCACAACACTAGTCACCAGCATTTGAAGGGCTGTCATATGGAAGAGGGATTGGATGCATTCTGCTTGGCCAGAGAAGGCAGACTGAGAAGTATGGGTGGAAGAGAGTGCAGGCTTGATTTAGGCTAAGCTTCCTAGCAATCAGAGCTATTCCAATGTGGAATGGACCATCTAAATACAGAGTAGGTTCTGTCTTCAGAGAGGTTCTCAAGCAAAGGCTGGATGATGGCCCCTAGTGCAGTCTATCATAGAGGGAGTTTTTGTTCAGGTGTGGGCTGGCCCAGATGGCTTTTGAGGTATCTCTCCACCCTGAGATTCAGTGAACTGAACTGCAGAAACACATTCACTCAGGAAACAATCTGGACAAAACCCAAGATGGCCACATGGGAATGGTTTAGATGAGCCATGAGTCAGTTTCCTTAGAAGAAGTGGAAGTACTTCTTTTTTCTTCCTGATTCCCCGTGTCGCCTGTTAGGGTGACGTCTCTCCAACAGAGGCCACAACAGAAGCCTGTGATTCAGGGAGGGGACCCAGGTCTCACTTCTCAGACAAGCTGGACATTTTTGAGCCTGCAGTCTCGCTAATCACTTTTCAAATTCCACCCTCCTCCCCCCTCCCCACTCCTTTCTAGTAGTGTTGCTTCTTGCCTTCCTGGTTTTTTTACTTTAACCTCAGGAGTTAACAACTTTCTTTCACGACCTCTCCGCACCCAAGCTCACAGATAAATATCCAGCTTTGGTGATCCGATGCCACTTCTTCCGCCAAAGGCGGCATCTGTACAAAGCCCCAGTTCTGAGTTCCCTAGCACATGTTTAAGGATACATCTAGCATGTCAACCATGATCTTGCAAGTCTCGATGCTGAAGCCATCCGACTTGATATCTGGACCTAGAAGATGTAGAAAGAAAGTCAGATCTTTTGATGTTGGTGTTTTGAGTGTGAACTCCTGGAGGGCAAGTGGGTGTACTACATTTCTGTAGTTCTGTATGGTGCCTAGCAAAGGCCAGGGGGAGAGAAGCATTGGATAATTTTTTAAAACAAACGAATAAGAAGTAGTTGGACTATTTCTACAGTATTAAGGCCCAGAGAGTGCCCCCTGTGGATGTGAGACATAAGTGGGGGGAAGCAGAGATATGTTTTCCATTAGGTTATGCCCTCATAACTAAGGAAACAATTAGGCTAGAAACCAACCAATACTAATAAAAATAGTTGAAATTTTAAAATAGTACTTGTTAGTTGTGTGACCTGCTTAATTGGTCATGTTTCCTCATCTGTAAAGTGAGGGAGCTGGACTTGATAATCTCTGTGGTCTCAGCTCAACCTCTCTGACATGATTCTATTAAAGCATGGCTCTATGCATTCCATGGAATGTTAGGACTGTCTGTGAAAAGCCACAGGAAGGGGTGAATTTTGCTCGTTCTATTATTTTTATAAGACAAAAAACACAAAAAAATCTCCACAGAAGTGTATCCACCTTGCTGGAGACATGTGCAGTTATCTCAGGGCAGAGAGTTTCTTTGGAGCTGCCATCTTGGTCACCTATGACCTTAGAAATAGGGGACCTTGATATGGGCCTGTTTATAGTTTGAGTATGGCTTTCTCAGAGCCTCATTTCTAGGGAAATGCATGTGTTGGGTCTGCAAAAGGCTACATGGGCAGGAGGAGTGAGTGTGTGTGTGTGTGTGAGAAGGCTGTGGAGTGAAGAGGGGATGGGCCCATGGCCAGGCCCCTGGCATCACCAGTCAGGAAGGGGAAGAGCATGCTGAGCTCAGAGACACATGTGGGGCAATTAATACTCTGTAGCAGAAAGGAGGTTTCCCTACCCTGCATTCCCCTTTTGTCCATCCATCTGTGAATTAACAATGAGGCTCTTGGTCTTCATGGACCCGTGATTACCACACATCTGAGACACTGCCATGACCTCACTGTGCCTGGTGGCCTCTGGGGTAAACACCACCTCATTTCCCACATGGCAGGGAAGCCTTGTTGGGTTGGCTTCACCACAGCTTGAGGTGGTATGTGTCTGGGCCTGGGGACATCTACACTTTAGCCATGTTAAAGTCATTTTAAACTTCCCTCCCTACTGTACCTGGGTGTTCCTGGTTGGGCTGCATAAGCTGTAATGTGTGTGTGTGTGTGTGTGTGTGTGTGTGTGTGTGTGTGTGTGTGTGTGTACATGCACACTCATACATATGTACATGTGTGTGTGTATACATGTACACTCATACATATGTACGTGTGTGTGTGTGTGTGTGTGTGTGTGTGTGTGTATTTTGGTTCATACAGGACCAGAAGGACCTTTTATCTTTCTGCTTTTATGGGATCCTTGACATTGATATAAAGGCAGCCAATTGGTGCAGTAGATAGAGTGCTGGGCCTAGGGTCAGGAAGACTTATCTTCCTGAGCTCAAATCTGGCCTCAGACACTTACTAGCTATATGACTCTGGGCAAGTCACTTACCCTCTGTTTGCCTTAATCCATTGGAGAAGAATGGCAAACCACTCCAGTATCTCTGCCAAGAAAATCCCGTGGACAGTATGGTCCACAGGGTCACAAAGAGAAAGAAACAACCAAACAACTAAATAACAACAACAAATGATACTGACATATGTTGGAATGGTGGACCCAGCAGGGTTGTGAAGGTTTTTGTACGCTGTCTTCCCCTTCAGAATGCAAGCTCCTTAAGGGCAGGGGATGTGACTTTTACCTTTCTTTATATCCCTGCACAGTGCCTGGTACATAGTAAGCACTTAATAAATGCTTGTTGACTGATTCTTCCAAAGGCCTTGTTATCTGTCCTGGCAGGGCGAGGGGTGGGTCTACTTCTGGCTGGAGAGATGGAATAGAGGCCATACTTGAACACAAGTCTTCCAGGCTTCATGGCCAGCTCTCTGACCTTGGCTTCTGGAATTGGTTTCTATACCTTGCTGTTGGAATATTTTCAAATGTGCAGTGTTTTTCAAATTCACTGACTTGGTTCAATGGCAGAGATTATTTTTCCACGCATAGCCCTAGTCAAAGATCTGGGGTCATTTTATTATCTCTCTCTCTCTCTCTCTGTCTCTCTCTCTAATTATCATGCATGAAATGGAGATTTTTAAAAAATCCTTTGGCCACCAGCACTGGAATCATCCAATCAATTTCTCCTTTTCCCACTGGCCCATTGGTGGATTCTCTCTACTTCAGTCATTTCCTTTTTGAATAGAGCTTTGAACTACTGGCTTCTGGCTGGCATCAATGGAGTTATCTCAGCCTTTTATTCTGCCAAGAGAGGGCTGCCATCAATAATAATGTAGAGGGAAGATACTCTACTTTCCCCCCTTCTACCCCTAAAGGAGAAGAATAGGGTTTGGGGAACTGGAAGGAACAGATACTTACGTTTTGCTAGGACCCTCCTCAGGATAGTCTTCAGCTCAAAGGCAGAAATCTCAGCATCCTGTGGAAACACAACACACAAAAAGATACCACACACATATTGTCAGTTTCTACCTGAATCAGAGTAATCACAGGGCTGAAACACAGCCATGGAAAGGAAAAAAGCGAGACTCAACAAAATATTGCAATAAGCATCATCAGACCCTGATGCCAGGCACCCAGACAACATCTCACTTCCCTGAATGTCTGGATCTTAATGAAGGTGCACAGTGAGATGATTCTGGTACAGGAGGGCTTTGGCAATCAGCGCAAGGGGACAGTCCCAACCAGGATTTGGTCCATCAAGCTTTTCCTGGCCACTTCTAGCTCCAGTGCTGGTTTTGTTTGTTTGGCTTTTTTCCATTTCACTCTCCTGCTCCCACACCTAAAGTACCAGCTGTACTGCTAACTGGATCAAGTCCAGATTTCTCCTCATTGTCTTCAAGGTCCCTGCCTGCTCTTTTCATCCTCATTCATTGCTCTTCACTAAAGATTCTCCCCCTTTTTCCAGGGCTGCTGCCTCTCCTGCCTTTCTGTTCCCACTTCTATGCCCACTTGGCACATCCTTCTCATTCTTTTGGAACAAATCTCTCTCCTTTTAAAACACTGCTCAACATGGCTAATATGGAAATATGTCTTGCATGACTTCACATGTATAATGGATATTATATTGTTTGCCTTCTCAACGGGTGGGGGAGGGACGGGACGAAAGGAAAGAATCTGGGACTCAAAATTTCAAAAACTGAATGTTAAAAATAAATTAAAGAAACAACATTGTTCAGTGAGGAGACTACTAGGAATTGAGGCAGAATGAAGTAAGCAGAACAAGGAAAACAATATGCCTAAGGACTACCTTAAGGTAAATGGAACAGAAAACAAAACACCCTGTTTCACTATAGTGATCTAGCTTATTCCAAAGAAGATCTGAGAAAATGTACTTCCCTCTTTTGGAAAAGTGGGAACAAAACTATGGGTGTGGAAAACTGCTTAGAGTGTAAGAAATTGCTGATGTATAGATTTTGCTGAACTGCCTGCTTTCTGTCTTTCTCTCTCCTTCCTTCCTTCCTCTCTCATCCCTCCCTTCCTTTCCTCTCCTTCCCTCCCTCCCTCCTTCCTTCCTTTCTTGGTTATAAAGGATAGCTAGCTGGATAAAGGATAAGGTATCATAGGTATCTGTATTTGGAAATGGTGATATGAAAGCAAAAGATATCAATAAAAGTTTTTTTTAAAAAGTAAGTAAAACTCACTAAGAATCGCTTATAATTGCATAGTTGCTTTAAAGTTTTGAAAGCAAGTTTTCACACAGCCCTATAATATTATCCCAATTTTACTGGGAAATCTGATGATCAGACATTAAGTACGAAATTGGGCTTGTTTTTAAAATATATGCACATAATATGTCATCTCTCACCTCTGTCTTTGCACAGGCCTTCTGTTCACAAGGACTGGCTGAACTACTTTTCTTCCTCCCCTCTGCCTCTTGGACCCCTTGGCTCCCTTCATGGTTCGGATCAAGATACCTTTCCTAATTCCCTCAGTCATTAATGTCCCTCTCCCCTCAGACTTTATGTGTATGCAGAATGTATACGCACACATATATGTATATGTTGTTGTCTTTTAGTCATTCAGTTGTGTGCCACTCTTCCTGATCCCATTTAAGGTTTTCTTGGCAGAGACACTGCAGTGGTTTGCCATTTCCTTCTCCAGCTTATTTTACAGATGAGGAAACCGAGGCAAACAGGGTTAAGTGACTTGCCCAGGGTCACACAGCTAGTAAGTGTCTGCAGCCAGATTTTAACTCAGAAAGATGAGTTTTCCTGACTCCAGGCCAAGCATTCTATCCACTGTGCAAATGTATATAGTATGTATGCATATGTGTGTATGTATCTATATCTATATATTCATAGAGCTATATATTTATTATCTGTGAACATGCTTTAACTCCTCTACCTTCACTAGAATATTAATTCCTTAAGAGCAGAGACTACCTCATTCTTGCATTTTTATTCTGTTCCTAGCACAGCAGCTGGCTCATAATGAATGCCTGTTAATCAACGGTGTATTGTTAATGTTCTCTGCACTTTACATGCCCATTCCACCGATAGATAACTCTAAGTTGTTAGAAAATTCTTCCTTATATTGCCTTTTAGAGAGGCGGTTAGGTGGTGCTTGTGGATACAGCACTAGACCTGGAGTCTGCAAGTACAGAGTTCAAACCCTACCTCAGTCACTTACTAGCTTTGTGACCCTGGGGAAGTCACTTAACCGCTGCCTGCCTCAGTTTCCTCATCTGTAAAAAATGGGGAAAAGAGCACCTTGGTTGTATGAGGATCAAATGAGACAATATTTGTAAAGTACAAACCTTGAAGTGCTATATAAATGCTAGTTATTTTCATTTTTAAAAATTTCCTTATATAATCTACCTGCCAGTAACTTCTACCTATTGGACCTAATGTGTTTAGATCAAAATATTCTTCTGGGTTTTTTGTTGTTTCCCCCCCCCCCCAGTGTATTTACCTTCCTCGTTATAGTGTACGTTCTTTGAGGATTGATTGTGATTCTCTTTGTAACGTGCTCCTGGTGCCTAATATTGCTTTCCACATAGTGGGCACTCAAAGTATGCTGGGCGCTGACTACTCACCTCCCCTGCCAGTTGAGCAAACAGTTTTCTGAAATTGTCCTCAATGTCGTCTTCGTCAACTTCATTCTTAAGGCAATGGAGGAAAAGAAGAACAATGTGATAGCTTACTGAAGATAATCTATCTTCTAAGAAACAAAGAAAAGATGCAGGTGCTTGTCCTCACCCCCCAGCTCCTGGGAAGTCTCTCTCTATCCCATTCCAAACCCCCACTTTCTCTGCCTGTGAACCATGTAGAATGGTTCTAATCACTCTTGGCAAAATTTCAGGATTATTCCTGTTGTTTTGCTTTGGTCTGGCCAAGAGCTGAAAGAAGACTGCCTGGGGCTTTCTAACTGAATGTGGGGATATAATTGGATCAAGAGAGAGAGAATATAAACTCCCTGGGAAGAAGAGATATCATAATTTCTCATAACATACACCATGGCTATTACATATTCCTAAAATAACCATTTATGACCAGTTCTGCTAAGCAAAGTGATAAATAGCTTAGAATTTCCCTGGGCTACTTGAAAAGGATTTTGTCAATGGGCAATGAATATAACCCTTGGGGCCCAGAGAATCCAGGGCTCCTCTAGTTCCTCACTATTCTAAATATATGACAACCACAGTGGTACCCTAATGAGATTGGTGAACAAATACTTAGCCAGCACAGGCTTTTTATCAGTACTACTGTGGACCCTTGGAAAAGAGACAGAAGAGAATACTTACAAATAATCCTCAAACTATTTCCTCTAGAGTAGAAAAGTGGGCTAGATTTGGAGTCATAAGATCTAGGTTCAAATCCTGCCTCTGACCTATGGGACCTCAGGTCTTTCTGAGCCTCAGTTTTCTCATCTATAAAATGAATGGGTTGGATTCAGTGGCCTCTGAAGCCCTTTTTGGCTCTAACTCTACATTCTTAAAGTTCATTTGTGGGGGTTTTCCTTCCTTAACTCTAAAATTTATAATTTATAAAAAATTATGCTAAAGCAAAATATGTCTGTTTAACCAAATTCTTGCTGCATTTATCACAGGTTCCCAATCAGAGGGCTGGAAGAGTCCTTAGGGATCATTAAGTCCAAGGATTTCCACAATAATAGGATCACAGAACACAATGGGATATGAAACACTGATATAAGGCAACAAATGCCACTCCAAGGAGTTGAGGTGCATATAGACTACTCCTGAGATAAAGTGAGGTAGTGGAAATTTTAGAGGAGAAAAGCAGATGATTTTTGTCCTCAAAATAATGACTTCAGGATATACACACAGTTTCATGTGTCTACTTTAGAGAGGAATGAAGTACTAGTGTCCACATTTCTTCATGGGATTCCCATCCAAAATACCTGAAATCCTAAGGGTCTCTGGGACAGTTTGGGAAATACCAGCCCAAATGAGGACTCAGCTCCCCAGCTTTCTAGATGAGGAAATTAAGGTCCAGAGAAGAAAAGCAATTTGCCCAAGATTAGAGATTCAGGGTAAAGGTAGCTGGAGAGTAATGGATAGTGAGCTGGTCTTTGAGCCAGGAGGACCCTCTGTAAAAATGAGGCTTTCAACTTAGCTGGGCTTGAGCACCCTCCCGACTCTCCATCTTTATCCTACAACAGAGAAGGAGAAGAATCATAATAAATACCTCGTCCAAGGTGGCCTCAGTTTCATCATCGACAACTCTGGAAATAGAAAGGAATTATCTATTAGTGGGTGGGAAGTTAAGATGGGGAAGGAAGTGTTTCAGCAGTCATTGCTTGAACTGAGTGAGAAACTTGAAACCAATTTCGATTCAACCCACCCCCCCAACTCTTGCAACAAAACCTACTTTAGAGCCTTGGTGTGTGATAACACTTCCTCAAATATCAAGGGTGGAAAGAAATCAAAGGAAGAAGTCAAGGCCAAAAGGACTTGTAGAAAGTGGGGATTTTTTTTTTCTTAGGGAGGAGTGGTTCTTTAAGAAAGGATGGGTCAGCACCCCAGGCTTAGTTTGGAAATCCCAATAGCTTGGCTGTAGCACCTGCCATCTCAAGAAAGAGCTTTTCAGTCTCCTTTTAAATGCAATTCCCTAAAGTCTCTTCACTTTGCATGACGTGCTATAAAATTATCACCTACTAGCTATGTTCACTTGAGGTAAGGGAAGAAATGAGTGCCTCGGGGCTGTGGTTAACTTGAGTTACTTTGATCCTTTTAAAAGATGCATGATTTCGTCAATGTGCAAAGCAAAACCCCTCCTTACTTTAATAGACAGTTTAGTGAGTTATTGTGGCCAAAAAAAAAAATTCCTCCCTTGGTGACTGTGGGCAAATTACTTCACCTCTTAGTTCCCCAAGCAACTATGAATTACTGAGGAGTTGCCAGTCAGCATCAGTGGATCATCAAATTATAGACTGAGAGGTGGAAGAGACCTCAGAAGCCAATCCCTTCATTCTATAGATAAGGACTCAGAGGCCTAGGGAGGGTAAATTAGTTGCCCTGTTCATATGATATTAAGTGTCAAAAGTATTATTTGAAACCAGATCCTCTTGACACCACAGTACCACGTTGCCTCCAAGACAGCAAACTCTTGAAGGTATTTCATATACTGGGAGTTCTCCACAATAATGAAATCATGAGTGAATATATATATATATATATATATATATATATATATATATAATATATATATATATATATATACACATATATATATTTATAAATACAATAAATATAAACATATGTAAACAGAATAGCAAGTTGTACATAATAGATTTTCAGTTTCATGTGCAATCATTTAAAAAAATTATACTATGTTATAGAAATGCTTGTTTTATCCCATAAATTAAAAAGAAAAAATAAATATAAGGTCTTTTTTTGCATGGTGGGACAGAGAGAGATGCTAACTGTGGCAGAAAAAGAAAGTTCTTATACACAAAGCTGGTGCTTGAATTAAGCTTTGAAATGACCTAGGGATCCTAGGAAGTTGAGCTAAGGAAAGAGTGCATTCCAGGCATGGGGAAGGGTCAGCCAGGGAAAAGGTGGGATAAGAAACAGAGGGTCATGAATGAGGAACAGCAAGGCCACTCTGGCTGGAAAAAAAAAAAAAGTACGTGAAAGGAAGTAAGGCATAATAGTGCCAGAAAAGTAAGACTAGACTGTTAAGTTTCTCAATTAATCCAATCAACAAGCATTTAGAGAGATGGTGGAGCCAGGGTACAGAATGAGACATCTATTTTTTGGACATGACCAATTAAGGATTTTTTTTTTTTGCTGGACTATGCATATTTATTTCGAGTTACATTTCTCTTTATTACCTTTTCAGTGGAATAAGGAGGTGGGTGGGAGAGAAAATAGATTTCTGCTAATTAAAAAAAATTTAATTTAACAGCTGAAGCATCTTCTATTTGCCAGCGGACCCAGACTTATCTGTCTTCATATCTAGATAGACACAGACACAGTCCAAGGCACAGAGCCAACACTCAATAAAGGGTTACTGACTGATTGAACACTCCTCACCAGATAGAAGGAACCTTAGGGGCCAATAAGTTGGTCCTTGAGTGCCATCAATGCAGCTAATAAATAAGCGTGAGTATCCTCTAACCAATAGGTAAAGAAGTAGCTGGGAGATGAAGAAGGAAGAGGGAGAAGGGAGGAATGCAGAGAGAAGGCAATGGAAGAATGGGGTGGGAGAGGGAATAAAAAAAGATCAAAAGACCAAGGGAATAAAGGATGCCCTTTGACTCTACTCGAGTGCTTACAAGTTGCTTAAGCCTGGCCTAGAAGGTACACCTGCTCATTGTGAAAGCTGGAAGAGTATACCCCCGGAGAAAGGAGTGTCTTGTACCTAGATAGGAAAAGGAAAGGAAATGGGGGGGCTTCTCTCCCTCCGTAGTCCCCATTTGCCCCACCCTCTGAAATCCCAACATACTGGGAGTCAGTTTTGTCTCTGAAAAGACTCGGAGGCAGAAATCCCCATTTTTGTGGGGTTCAAAAGTAGAAGGCACAATGACGTATTCTCCGGCAGGCAGCTTGAAGCGGTTCAGCACTTCCCGGAGATTGATGAACGTGTCCGACCTCTCCCTTGCTCTCGTTGTCAGAAAGAAGTTTTTGTTGAGATGCAGGTTGGTCCGACCAGAAAACTGATGGGAAAACATAACCAGAGTGAGAGACAACCAGAGCACTCACTGTCCCCCAGGCCTAGGACGCTAGTCCTTATTTCCACCTCCTGACTTCCCTGGCTTCCTTCAAGTCAGCTCAGATCCCACCTTCTACAAGAACTTTCCCCCAGTAACCCCCTCCACTATCAGCCACCAGCCCATGGCTAGTGTTTTCCTTATTTCCCATTTACCCTGTATATATCTTGTCTGTATACAGTAAATTGCATGTTGTTTCTCCCACTTGACTTATAAGCTTCTTGAGGGCAGGGACCATGTTTTAGCTTTTCTTTGTATCCTCAGTGTTTAGGACAGTTTAGCACTGTGAGGGCAGGGACCATGTTTTAGCTTTTCTTTGTATCCTCAGTGTTTAGGACAGTTTAGCACTGGTACATAGTAAGTATTTAATAAATGCTCGTTGACGGACTGTTAGTGTTGTTGGTGGTGGTGTTTCAGTCATGTCCAACTCTCTGTGACCCATTTGGAGTTTTCTGGACAAAGACAGTGGAGTGGTTCGCCATTTCCTTCTCCAGCTCACTTTACTGATGAGGAAACTGAGGCAAACAGGGTGAAGTGACTTGCCCAGGGTCACATAGCTAGCAAGTATCCAAGGTTGGATCTGAACTCTGGAAGATGAGTCTTCTTGACTCCTAGCCCACTGCTCCAAATAAATGTAACATTCAACTCATCTAAGCTACACAATGACTTCACTGATAGTTCACTGTTAAGAAATACATAAATACTACAATAATACTACTCACCACTCAGGGAATTTATTGGGGTTGCAGGGGGAAAACATGGCTAGATCTGAATCTGAGGACTAGGTTCAAATCTTAACTCAACTGTGTGATCTGCCCATGTCACTTTAACTGTTCTTGGTTTCAGTTTCACCATCTGTCAAATGAGGGGTTCAGACTAGATGACATTTAAGGTCCCCTCCCACTCTAGCTCTACTGGGAGTCCTTTGTACTCCCCCAACACTGGCAGCGCACTCACCACCCCATCCTTCCACAGAGATCATCCTTAGCCTTCTCTGTGTTTATCTTATCCACGGTGCTGGGATTCTGTCAAATGCTGTGGGCCGTATGGTGGCCAAAGCAATGTTAGCACTCAGCAGGCATTAACACACTGCAAACACAGAATCAGAGCCCTGGAGGAGGGCATGAGAAGCCACTCATGTTTCTCTGCAGTACTGCTCCCAGGCTGGCCAGCCTGACTGAGAACAAGGGCCAGAATTCACTCATGGCTTGGACAAACAGCTATAATGCACCTCATTCTTCTTGCTGTGATACCATTATCTCTTGTACTATGGGCTGCTTAGGGTGCCCTCTTGTGTCTTTACATATATTAGGCTTTTTAAGGGATATCATCATACAGTCAGTTCCGCTGTCATATGCCATATATGTGTGGCTAAAAATCACTTCACTATGTGAAGTTGCACAATCAAAACCACAAGGCTTATGGGGAAAATGAGGTCAGTGTACATTAAAAAAAATGAAAGGAACCTAATAAAAATGGTAGTTTTATTCATATTAAATGGTTAAGAAACACATAAATACTACAATAAATACTGGCTGCATGTGCTGCCTTGGTTCCCACAAGCCTTGGGCAGGCAAAGTTAAGAGGAAATCCTCAGGGAAAGTGGGGAAGGGGGGTCAGGGGCCTTGTCCTAGTGGAAGGTGGGGCAGTCTGAGGGTATGGGGTGTAGACCAGACCTCTTCCACCCATAACTCAGACCACACCAAGGCATTATACCTTGAAAAAGACCTCAAGTTTGCCTGTGGAAGTGAGCAAAGGAAGCTTGGCTGCTTGTGAGTTATTATGAAGTGGTATGGTTTTCTACATTCTCAGTCTTTCTCTTGCATAAAATTGTGCATAAGCAAATGTGAAAGTTGTGTTGTATTCATGCTGTTCCTGGATATATCAATCAAGTTGGAACAAATCTGAGTTTTTAAAATAAGTGGTACAGCAGAACTGACTATATTATTTATTTCACTGAATCTCAGTATTGATGAGATTCACAATGACTTTTTTTTTGTCACGCTAAGTAAAGCTGAAATCTTAGCAATTAATCAAATAAGCAAGCATTTATCAAGCACCTACTATGTACTAGGCACTGGAGGTACAAAGGCAAAAATGAAACAGTCCCTGCCCATCTTATACTTAGCATACAGCAAGGGTTCTTAACCTCTCTTGGGTCATTGGACCATCTGGCAGTCTGGTAAAGCCTATGGACTCCTTCTCAAAATAATGTTTTTAAATGCATAAAATAAGCTATGTAGGATTATAAAGAAAACCAATTATATTAAATGTAGCTATAAAATATTTTTAAAATTAAAAAATTAAAATTCTATTTAAAAATTTTAATTAAAAAAAAATTTTAAACATTTGCAGACCCCCTTGAAATCTATTCACAGGTTCCTTGGGGGTCCGTGGATTCCAGGTCAAGGACCTCCTGGTCTAGATGATCTAGGTATGAAGAGGAAGCATAGAGGAGCTCACTTGGGTTATGGCCTCAGTGGGAAGGAATTCCACCAGCCCTATTTGGTAGCTTCTTATTAAAATTAAATGTTTAATTAGGTGCTAAGCTCTGTTATATTTATATGATGGAATATAAGTGCTGCCTCTAAATGTTAGTACTCTAGGGCCAAGCCCTAGTAACAGCTCTGATGCTCAGAATTTGGAGGGCACATTTAGATAGATACATGTGACACTTCAACTCAGGAAATACTTGGGTCTTGGTAGCCTCACTAGAGAGATAGTATAGATGAGAATGAGTCCTTGAAATTTAGCATCAGCGCCCAGTCTTCATATAACTTCTTTTGGGAGATACAGAAGCCCAGGCCTCTTGGCTAAACTTGATTCCCAGAGTCAAAGGACAAAATATGTCAGACGTACCTCCTCAGGAACCTGTAGAGAGACACAAGATACAGCAAACACTTGGTCAGAGAGAGTGGACACTCTATTAACTGTCATTGTGTCTTATACTCTTCCTTTCCCTGACAATTTCAAAGAATAATAATAATGGCTGACATTTACTCAATGCTTTAAGGCTGATAAAACACTTAATATTTGGTCCCTCACAATGTCCACATGATGTAAGTGCTATGGGTACAATTAGGCCCATTTTAAATATTGAGGAAACTGCAGTTGAGAAGTTAAATGAACTGCAGAGCATCGCACAACTAGTGAGTGTTTGAGGCAGTATTCAAACCCAGTTCCTCCTGACTCAAAGTTCAGGGCTCTATCCACTGTATCAAAATGTCAACTACATTAACTTACATGATTCCCACACCCCTTGTCTGCGATTCTGTGAACTCAAAGCATTTACTGATCTGTTCTGCATGCCCTTGATGATGGGGAGGAACAGATATTATTATTATTATCATTCTCATGTAAACTAAGGCCTGAGATATTCAGTGTCTTGTATAAGGTCAAAGTCAAGTTCATAGCAGAGCCAAGCCTCAAACCAAAGTCCCTTAATTCCTAGTCCAGGCCTTTATCTATTATCTACTATAGCTCTCCTATCACTCTGCTATTCCACAGCAGAGCTGCATCCCTATGGGCTTTTCACACTCTTCCTGATACAATCTGTCTCTCATTCCCAGTACTCACTCCCCACTCCCCACTTCTAAAGCTGGGGCATTTTAAAAGGTGACTGATGGAATGATTGAGGATTATAAAATTTGGTGCATTTCCAACATACTAAAGAACTTTCGGTCCCAAGAATCCATTCTGTGCTCATATTTATCTCTGGTCCATTGTTGACATGCAGACTTGACATGACTCTCACATCCCATTTTTCAGATGGGAAAGTAGAAGATAGTACTAAAAAGTGGCTTGTCATAGGTCACCTAAGCTTCCAATAGCAGAGTAAAAAGACAATACAGCCTCTTGGTATCTTGTCTGAGGCAGTGTAGGATGGTCAGAAAAGCTCTGAACCAATAATATTAGCACATATTTCTTTCTTTTTTCCATTTGAAAGTCTGCAAGGGATGAGAACTCTCTTTCCTTGCTCGGTGACCCTAGGCAGATAATTTGACCTTTCTAGACCTCTTATGTAAAATGGGAGAATGATGATAATACCTGTCTTCACCACCTCACAGGGTTAATTTGAGGGACATGATAAAATGCCATGAACAGCATAAGGCATTACACCTGTAAGTTATTAGCATCACCTGGATAGACTTAATTTCACTAAAGCATCCTGGTTGCCCTGCTGTTCCACTTCAATGCTGCCTTGAGACACAGGAGGAGGGGCGGGGGAAGTGCTTAGGCCAGTTCTTACAGCCCCCATACCTGTCTTTAGCAGAGCTATTTCAAAACTCAACTTCTTCAGAAAGGTACAAACCTTGGAGCAAAGGCAGACAAGATGATGGAGCTATGTGGTTCAGGCTCTGCCTGTTATGGGCTTTGTTCTAAAGAGGAACAGGGCTGAAGCACACACTAGGCTATGTCCTGGGAAAAAATGCTCAGTGCTTTGCAACTCTGGTGGGAGTATAATCACCCAATTGTTTCCCCTCTCTCCCTTATAGTCTCCACCTCCTTGGCAACTGGGCTCTAACTAGCCATACACATGGTTTCCATTGGCTCTGCTCCTGACTTCACATTATTCTTAGAGGTAGCCCCAGGACACTCCGTCCCCAGCTCAAATCCCTCTGGAATTCTTTTCATCCCAAGCTGACAAAGGCAAGAAATGAAACAAGGGGATGTCTTCCAAAGCCTGGCTATTTAACCCTCATAGCACTGGCTCTGGGGACTCTATCAGAGCATCCTGCAGCCCCCTGGTGACCCTTGGCCAACTGTTAGGGCTTCCTTGGGTAAGGTCATTCTAGAATGCCTTTGCCATTTCCTAGAACAGTCCTTGTTTGCTGTTACAAACTCTCGGGGTTGGCCTTGCACAAAAGTAGGGGGCCTGGGTGATCAGTAAAAGAGGGAAGGGAGGGAGGAAACCTCCAAGTACGATTATTTCCTCACCTCATAGATACTAAAGCCGATAGTGTGCATATCCTCTCCCATTTTCCTTTGGCGTCGCCGGTGTTTCTGGATGAGGCCCACCAGGAAGGTGCATCCTGGCTCAGAGCCATCAGAATCCTCATCCTCCTCCTCCAGCTTGATCATGTATTGAGGGTTCATCCAGAAAGTGTCTGCCATCACACAGAAGGACAAAGTGTATCACTCACCTCAGAGCGCAGGGGACCCATTCCCCAGTGTATAAGGGACATGAGACACGGCTAACTTGTGGCTAGAAGGGGGGACTGTCATCTTACCTATTAATCCACCCAAAGCACCCCTGGACCTTGACATCTGACCTGAAGAACCTCTGAACCTTTCTATTTGCCCTACAATTGAACTTTCTTTTATGTGAAGGTTCCTCCCCCTATTAGAATGTGAGCACCTATTTTGAGCAAGGCCTGCTTTGCCTTTTCTATTTGTATTCCCAACACTTAGTACCATGGTTGGCCCGTGGTAAGTACTTAAAAAATGCTTTTCATTCATTCATGATTGCACAGATAAAGACTATCTGGGGAATGAAGAAGGGTCTGTCTGTGGCATTTAGATTTGGGGGTAGTCACAGAAGGCCGAGGGTGTAAAGAAATTCAGAGAAATCAGGGGTTTGAGGCAACAGAAAATCACTAATTTGCAACCTTAATTTGGGTGAGTAGCAGTGGTGGTAGAGAAAATGGACTACACACTTATCAGAGTCTAAAACAGTCCTAAATCAGAAGCTCTGCCCTATATATTTTTCTTCTTTTGCCCTAAATTTACTGAGCTGTTTGGAGTACTTTATGTTTTTAAGCTCTGGGAGGGAGAGAGAACACGTGAGACAGATTTCTTGAAATGAAACCTTTTCCTTGCTAGACTCTGGACTGTTGCGCCCCCTGGTGGTTTCCTTCCTTTATTCATCTCTGACTTTGAGTGAATGGAGTTACATAGAAGCAAGCTGATGTGGCTAGAGAAAAACTTGGGGTTACCTTCTTTGATTCTGACTGGTGACCTGCCGATGATCGTCAAGGCAGGAACTAAAGTGGACTTTCCTAAGGTGCTCTGTGCTATCCTACCCCCTCTCCACGCCCCCCTCCCTAATCACCCAAAAACACATACACCTTTTCTATCAAAATCTTCTTTCAAGGTATCCAGAGAGAGGTCAGAAGATCTGGGTTCAAATCCTACCTTAGTCATTTATTCCCTGGGACTCAGTTTCCTTATCTGTAAAATGAAGTAGCTGGCCTAGATATCCTCTGAGGTCCCTTCCAACTCTAAATCTGTGATCCTGATGGAATCCTAAGAAAGCTGCTCCCAGCTCCAATATTCTAACTTCCTTATGGGCCCCAATGAACAGCAGCATGTCCTGATTTAACCTCACCACAGGCCCCTAGACTCAATACAGCCATTTCCCCCAGCTAGCCATTGCCCCCAGACCCAATTTACATATTGAACAGGTGTGTTCTTGTACTCAACCCCAATCACATCATCCATTTGGTCTAAGACAAGGTCACAATACCTAACTGTCCATCTTGACCATTCAGGACCACACCAGCTAGCCAATCGGAGGGCAGCACGACGAGGATGTTTGATCACTGAACCATAGAACGGACACCTCCCTATTAAGAAGGGACCCCTCCACTATTACCTAATCTCTTAACAAAGTCCTTCTGCCTTTTTTTTTTATATTCCCCTATCTCATTTCATTTTTTTTAAAGCAATTGGGGTTAAGTGACTTGCCCAGGGTCACACAGCTAGTAAATGAAAGTGGTCTGAGGCTGGATTTGAACTCAGGCCTTCCTGACTTCAGGGCGGGTGCTCTATCCACTGCACCACCTAGCTGTCCCTCTAGGCAACTTTTTAAGACTACAAGTTTGCAGAGAAGGTGCTGATTTGCATTGGTCGAGGGAGTTTCTTATCCAGGAGTCCTCTATATTAGTGAACTGACAGGTCTACACCCTATCTCTATCCCAGGAGTGGGGACCCTGTGGCCTCAAGGACACATGTGGCCCTCTAGGTCCTCAAGTGCAGCCCTTTGACTGAATCCAAACCTCACAGAACAGATCCCCTTAATAAAAGGATTTGTTCTGTAAAACTTGGACTCAGTCAAAAGGCCACACCCAAGGACCTAGAAGGCAAACATGTGGCCTGGAGGCCATACATTCCCCACTCCTGCATCCCTATATGTCAAGAACTGTTCAAGGCACCAAGGATATGAAAACCAAAAAAAAAAAAGCAACAGCCCCTGCCATTAGGGAGCTTACATTCTATGGGAGAAACAAACAACATGGACTTGTATAAGTCCGTACAAACTACAAATAAGGCAGTTTTGGGGGAAAGGCACTTATTGTTTAACTAGCTTAATCAAACTGATTTGAAACTCATTTACACTAAGGTGTAAATGGCAGGGATATAAGTATAGTGTTAGTACAGTTGAAAAGAATTTAGTTCAGGAGTCAGGAGTTCTGGGTTATAACACCAGCTTTGTCATCAACTAGTGACATGACCTTGGCCAAGACACATAATCTACGTGGGCTACAGTTTGCATTATGTGTACTGTGGTGTGATACTGCAGTTTTAATTTCTTTTGAGGGCCTGTGAGTGTTTTATCATTTGGGGTAGTTGGATAGCTGAATGATATTTTTTTTTGGGGGGAGATGATTGTCCAGAGTAATTTAGGGAAGGGGCAAAAATAAAGTACTGCTGTGTTTGGAGGCTAGAGCAGTAGATAGATTAGGGTGCCTGAAGTCAGAAAGACCTGAGTTCAAATCCATCCTAAGACACTTAACTAGCTGTGTGACTCTGGGCAAGTCACTTAACCCTGTTTGCCTCAGTTTCCTCATCTGTCAAATGAGCTGGAGAAAGAAATGGCAAACCACTCCAGTATCTTTGCCAAGAAGACCCCAAACAGGTTCACAGAAAGTTGGACATGACTGAAACAACTGAACAAGCTTACTGAAGAAAAGATTGGACAGAGGGAAGTTTGGCTGTATGAAAAGCAATACAGAAGAGGGACTTCCCTGGTTCCAGCCAGGATGACAAGGGTGACCTGTCCCTTGGCGTTGTCTAGAACCATTCTTATCGTTAACCATGGAGTTAGAGATGATCCTGCTCAAGGTCTTTATAACACTTATAATGACTAGTAGAGTGCCTAGTACATAATATGCACTCTATAAATACCTTTGGAATGAACTGGGGTGAGCAGTGGCCTTATACAACTGGCCAACATCAAGATAAGGTGCTAAAAGAGATCATACAAATGGGATAAGGACCCACATGTACAAAAATATTTATAGCACCTCTTTATGGGGTGGCAAAGAATTGGAAATTGAGGGAATGCCCATCAATTGGGGAATGGCTGAACAAGTTGTGGTATATGAATGTAATGGAATACTATTGTGCTGTAAGAAATGATGAACAGGCTGACTTCAGAAAAACCTGGAAAGACTTGTATGGTCTGATGCTGAGTGAAGTGAACAGAACCAAGAGAACGTCGTACACAATAACAGCCACGTTGTGCAATGACTAATATTGATAAACTTAACCCTTTCCAGCAATACAAGGATCTAAGACATCTCCAAAGGCCTCATGATGGAAAATGCTATCCATATCCAAACAAAGAACAATGGAGTTTGAATGCAGATCGAAGCATATACTATTTGCTATTTTTTTCTTCTGTTGAGTTTTGTTTCCTCTTTCTGGTGGTTCCTCCTATTGGTTCTAATTCTTACTTACAACATCACTCATGTGAAAATATGTTTAATAGGAATGTGTATGTATAGCCTATATCAGATTGTGTGCTGTCTTGGAGAGGGTGGTGGGGAAGAAGGGGGAGAAAAATTTTAAACTCAAAAGCATATGGAAGTGGTTGTTGATAAATCAAAATAAATTAATAAAAAAAAGATGAGGTGCTAAAAGATGTGATTTCCTTCTCTTCTCCTGTGTCCTATTCTTCTACCCTTTCTCCTGAGATTTTTTTTTTGGGTTAGACAATGGGGTTAAGTGAGTTGCCCAGGGTCACATAGCTAGTAAGTGTTATGTTTCTAAGGCCAGATTTGAACCCAGGTCCTCCTGAATCAGGGCCGGTGCTCTATCCACTGTGCCACCCTAGCTGCCCCCTCTCCTGAGATTTCTTTTGGAAGTAGTACAAGGTCAGGGCACATCACGTTGTTGATAGTGATAACTTATTAACATTTTGATAGCACGTCAAGATTTACAAAATGCTTCCCTAACAATAACTCTGTGAAGTAGGTAGTATACATGTTATGACTCCCATTTTTTTACGGATAAGGAAACTTGAAATATGCCAGTGCCCCACTCTCCTTTCTTTGCCTTTTAGGCTTTTTTCATGCTCCCTTCATAGCTGGCAGAAGGTGAGAGATATCTGGAGGTTGGGGGAACTGTCCTCTGAGTACTCTCAAAGTGAGAACTAGACGTCTCTCCCACGGGTTCAAGTTCCGAATTTTTCTCTTACTTGGGTAGTTCCTGCAGCCCCCTGCAGTAGAACCCCGCCTCCAGGTCCCGTCCATCTTGGTGAGTCTCCACTTCTTGTAGGTATCACTGATTAGCGTGTCTGGGGTTAGGTTACAGATCTCTAGGCGAGAATAGTGCCTCAAGAAGTCACTGAAAGACATCCTGCAGCAGAAACACAAGACAGGGTTTCTCTCAGTAGGTCAAGAGAGAGAATCTCTGTGAGACCTTTGAATCTCCCAACATGGCCTCAGAACAATAAGAACTGACAGTTAAAAATTTTCAACGTGCTTTACATACATCCTCTCCTTTGAGACTCGTAACAACTCTGTGAGGTTGGCACACTACAGGTATTGGTACCCTTGTTTTATAGATGAGGAAACTGAGATTCAGAAATTAAGTGTCTTGTCCATGACCACATAGCGAATAAGTGTCAGGGTGGGATTTGAACTCTGGGGTTCCTGGCTTCAGGTCCAGGTCTCTATCCACCACACCATGCTGACTTTCAAGGTATACCATACCATCTCCTCGCCATATCTTGTAAGTTGCTTCTAGGATCTAATAGAATGGAGGGCACACACTGAAAGCCCACTCAATCTTTACTGAGGGACTGAAAACTCCTAGAAATTGTGGGTGTGTCCCACTATCACCACTGTATTCTGCTGAGTTCTGAACAGCAGTTCCTTTGTTTTTTCTCTGTAAAGCACCTCAGTATCTTACTCCATTTTAACAGTCATATGAGGATTAAGCTGTTTCTTGCATTGGACTGTTCAGTGAAGTACTTGTGGGGCCCCCATGATCTGGGAGCCCTCAGCCTAATACTCTTGATGGCTGGGCTGGGCTTTGTGCTATATAATTTTACAGTAAAACAAATTCTGGAAAGTGTACAATTCTCTGTGAAGCCCCAAGTAAGCTCACCAGAATTCTCCATCTTCATATTTCCTGGTTAGTCTCTCCCTCTCATCGGGGTCTATGCTGTTCCAGTTAGAGCAGCTGAAAAGTGAAAGTGGATCAAAGTTAGGAGTGCTAAAAGTTGCTGTTGCAGGGCAGCAGAGGGAGCAGATCAGCTTCAAGAGTTCTGAAAGCAAGGAAGAGAGTGACATCCACTTTTAACTCTGAACAGGCCTGTAGATATCAAAGGGTAGAGAATAAAACACAGATCAGAGGAGAGAGGAGGAAGAGGAGTGGAAGGAGGGTAGTGGTCAGGAGGGGAATCCAAAAGTCACCAATCAGAAGCATGAACAACAGCTACCAAAGGTTTGGGGGCAGGGCAGACATATGGCTTGAGCCTCAAGTTCAAAGCGACCTCAATGTTAGTAGGTGAAAAAAACCATCAATGTTCAACTACAGGATATGAGCATTTTAATGGTCTCACTATGCTTATCATGAATTGATATTGCACGAAGGTTACATTTTTCTTCAGTAATCTGCATCTGAACTGAAAAATATTAGAAAAGCATTTATTCAATTAAAAATTGCCTCCCTTTTTGGGGTGACCTGTTTTCTTTCTTTTCTTTCTTTCCCCTCTTCTTCCTTTCCAAATCCTTGAGTCTCTCTATACCTCTCAAAGCCCTAAACCTATCAGGTAACTTTCATAACACAGACGATTCTGAAGCATTTGCCAACTCTTTTTGAGGAGGAAGGGCTTGTCAGGGAGAAAATCTTATAGAGGAATTTTATTTAAGTTCATTCTCTGCAACCTATGTGGGAGCAGGAGTGTCTTGGTAAATGTTTAACAACATGTTTAGCTCCAAAGAAAGTATGCAGGACACACTTTAAGTCTGATCCGCATTATTGAAGTTTTCCCTACTACTCTCTTAAGTCTAGGCCATCCACACAACAACAGATCAAGCCCTAATCTGTAGCATTTCCCGACTGCCCAAATGTAAATGCTCACACAATGGAAATCTAAAAATGCACTGAGCCGTAGCTGGCTCCAGCAAGTCTCTGCGATCCCTGGCAGACAGCCTTCCAGGGAAGCTCTCTAACTTGATTTACATTAGTCCACAGAGAGTAGCTCTGGGGCCAAGGGAATGGAAATGACATTGTAACTGCTGGGTTGGAGGGAGGAGGGAAAAGGACGAGGAGGAAGAATAGGGGGAGAATGAAGAACGTGTGTGAAGTTCTGGAGAAACTAGAACTGGTTTTCATTGCAAAAAAGCCCAGGGCACAGCAGACCTGCTTGCAGATGTCCACCAAAGGTCTAGCTGCCCCAGGCCTGGTCACCAAGTTAACAGCCTTGGAACGGAACAAGCGTCTCAGCTGGGGTTTTGCGTCAAGAGCAAGTTTCAATTTCTTGGTGCCTAACAGAAGGGTGAGTTTGAGCTTGGAAAGGGATTTATTCGGGGGGGGGGTGGAGAGAATCATCCTTGCAGAAACTAGGAGAGAAGTACCACCATCTTGTACACTGGATCCCTGGGCCCTGCAAAAAGAGACCCAGACTACAGCAAGGGTCAGTTTCAAAAGTGCCATCTTATCCTCTGGACCCCATCCAAGCTTGGGGGTAATGATGATAATAACTAACATTTATATAGTGCTTACTATGTGCCAGGCACTCGTGCGAAGCTTTATACACACTATCTCATTCAATTTTCACAACAATGCTAGAATTATATTATATCCATTTTACAGTTGAGAAAACTGAGGCTGAAAGAGGTTAAGTATGCCCAAGGTCACAGGGCTGGTAAGTTTGTGAGGCCAGATTTGAACTCTGGTCTTCCTGACTCTTTAACTAAGTGCTGACAAACAGATTTGTTGAGTTGTATTGAATTTGAAGACTCCTCCTCTTCCTCCTCCCACTAGCTAACATTTATATAACACCTACTCTATGCCAGGCACTGTGCTAAGGCTTTACAAATATCTCATTTGATCCTCACATCAGCCTTGGAAGGTGGGTGCTTTTATGATTCCTATTTTATAGAAGAAGAAACTGAGGCAAACAGAGGTTAACTGACTTGCCCAGGGTCATACAGAAAGCAAGTGTCTGAAGTTCGATCAGAACTCAGGTCTTCCTGACTCCAGGCCTGGAGCTGTGTGTGCTGTGACACCACCTAGCTCGGGGAGGATGGGGGGAACCTGGGGCCTTAAGGCCACATGTGGCCCTCTTTGTCCTCAAATGTGGCCCTTTCACTGACTCCAAACTTCACAGAACAAATCCAGTTACTAAAAGGCTTTGTTCTGTAAAACTTGACTTGGTCAAAGGCTGCACCCAAGGACCTAGAAGGCCACATGTGGTCCCCTACTCCTGACTAGCTCATGCCCACAGACACCATATTTCTGTCTTTTAAATCATTTCAGACTGTGCCTCATTCTTTAGCTCATTTCATCATAGCCCAAAGGATGAACTCAGAGCATCCTGCTGGTGTACTCCCAGGCAGATTCTGGTCTGAGGTTCTTCATCCTCAGCCCTCCAATTTTAAGCTTTAGCACAAACTCACTTGTCACTCCACTTTCCAGTCCATTCCACTTCTCCCCAGGGGTTTCGGATGCGAATGAGCTTCTGCAGGCTTCCTCTAAATTCCACCTGGTCAAGTTAGATGGAGAAAAGGGAGCAGAAGACAGAATTAAGCCTGGTGTCACACAGGTTCACAGCATTCCCCTTTCACTGCTCCTCCTGGGAAGGCTGCCAAACTCCCTGGGGTTCACCTCCTTCTCCTCATCTCCCTTTTTCCTCCAACAACTCTCCGTATACAGGGGCAGGATCACATCATAAGTTGGAGCGGGTTTAAAAAGCTTGGTGTTGGCGTCAACTAATAACATCTCCTGTTTACATGGTAATTTAGGATTTCCAAAGCACTTTCCTCTCTACACCCCTTTTAAGAGAGGTAGGATGAGTATTACTATCTCTATTTTCCAGATGAAGAAACTGAGAAACAAAGGGGTTAAGTGACTTGCCCAGGGTCACACAGCTAAGAAATGTCAAAGCTGGGGCTTGAACTTGAGATCTTCTGACTCATGTCCTCTATCATAACCTCTCCTTACTGGGGAAAGGAAAGTTATGGCCAGCAGGGTGCTACTTTTACTGAAGTGAGTACCCATAAAATGCCTGCAGGTTGAGTGTCCTCAGAGAGAGGGTTTTTATTTTACTGTTCAATCATTTCGCTTGTGTCCAATTCTCTGTGACCTAATTTGGGGCTTTTCTTGGCAAAGACACTGGAGTGGTTTGCCCTTTCCTTCTCCAGCTCCTTTTACAGATGAGGAAACTGAGGCAAACAAGGTTAAATGACTTGCCCAGAGTTACACAACTAGTAAGTATCTGAGGCCTGATTTGAACTCAGGTCTTCCTGACTCCAGCCCTAACACTCCATCTGCTGCACCATCTAGCTGCCCCCAGAGTAGATCAGAGTAGTTCACCGAATTCATGCCTCCTTGTCTTATTGAGGGGATTGAGAGTGTAAACACACCAATTCAATTCCCAGCTCCCTGTGACTCTCAGAATAGCTTTGGTATAATTGGTTATAATGAGTGAGATATAGCTTTGTCATGATATATTTCTGAGAGGTTCTTAAATTGTGAAAAGAATACTGGATACACACAAGTCAGTTAACTGTGTGTGCCCTTTGATCCAGCAATGCCACTACTGGGCATATATTCCAAAGAGGTCAAAGACAGGAAAAGGACCCATATTTATCAAGTGTGTGTGTATGGATGTGTGTACACACACAGGTATACGTGCATGTATATAGACATGCATATGTCTATATACATGTACACATACAGAGAAAGAGACAGAGTATGAGTAACTTCATTGTTATTGTTGCTAAGAACTGGAAACAAAATAGGAGCTCATCAGAGAGTGGCTGAACATTTAGTGGTATGTGAATGCAGTGGAATGTTACTATGAGAAGTGATAGCTATGAGGGGTTCAGAGAAACCTAGAAAGAGCTGTATGAACTGATTCAGAATGAAGTGAATAGAATCAGGAGAAAAATTTATACAGTGACTACCATTATATAAAGGAAAACAACTTTTGAAAGACTTCAGAACTCTGATCAATGCAGAGACCAATCCCAACCTCAGGGAACTGATGATAAAGCTTCCTTGTCCCCTTTTTGGTAAAGAAGTGATGGAATGGAGATGCAGACAACTGCCAATATCTTGATTTGGTTTTTTCTGACTATATTTATTACAAGGGAAGGCTTTTATGGGGTGGGGGGTAGAGAGGAGTGGGTAGTAATAAAGATGCAAAAAAAAAAGAAAGTAATGTCAATGAAAAACTCACAAAAAATCAAAACACGAGAGAAGACAGTTCAGAAGAAGACACTGATGATAAGGGTAATTTTGTCATTATTCTGTTAAATTTAAGATACCTCTTTAAAAAAATTCTAAGTAATGAACACTCATAGTTTCATATACCGTCTCCTTTTTCTGTTCTTTCTTACATTCCAGAACGTTTATGTTTGTTAGTCGCTGTTAAGTTCATAATAAAAAAGAAAATTTAATTTTTTTTCAAAAGCATTGAACTAGAGGTCAGAAATCTTAGGATCAAATCTGAGCTCTGTCACTACTGACATCTATGACTGAACCAGTCAATTCAGCTCACTAGGACTCAGTTTCCTCATCTGCAAAACAGAGGTAATAATAGTCTACCCTCCAGGGCTGTTGAGGGGTCAAATATGAAAGTAATTAGTGAGGTGTCACTGCAATTATGTTCTAGAAGGGCCAAGGCTTGCGATTTTAAAAATCGTCCCTGTAATGAGAAAATGGGGCCACCAGAGGGCAAAGTGCACCATGCTTAGAGGTCAGCATGACGCAGGGTAGGAAAGTGTGATTCACGTTTGAGTGCCAGGAAATTCTACGGGGCAGCCCTTTTTTAGAAGTGAAATCAGTATGAAGATGTGACTTCTGTCTGACTTGGGCCACACCCTGTGCTGTCCCAGACTAAAGTGTACTTTTAATTTTGATGCTGGTGAGTGTCTCTCTCCCTTACAGACCCTCCCCCCAAAAACAAACAAACCAAGAAACAAAACCCAAATCAAGCCACTGCCCCTGCTGGGGGTAAGTTACCTCTTCTGCTCCAGTGACTGAGTATGCATGTCCTTTCACCAGCTTCTGGAAAGTTACTGCCTCTGAGTCTGCAGCACTTGTGATCTGGAAAGGCAGGGGAGGGTTACATCCCTAAGCCTAGGGAGCGGCTGCCGCTGCTACCTTAGTCAGGACCTAATGTGTAAGCAAAATGGATGGCTGCCTAGCACTGTGATTTTCAGGGCATTAGGAAGGTCTCCCAGGCCTGTTACCCCTTTGCCTAAAATTCTGGTAACAGGATATAAAGCCTTTCATTCTACAAAAAGAGACAACGTTTAATATGCAAATAGCCTGTGGAGAGCTAACACAGTGCCTGACCCATAATTCATACTAAGGTGTAAATGACTTCATCAGCTCCTTTCCTGAGAGCAGGACTTTATAGTGGGAGAAAGCATGAGATTTGGGTATCTCCAGGGAGTGGGGGAGAGAGAGCACATGAAAGGCACTTGGTGTGTTGAAGACAAACTTGGCCACACTGCAGTTTGGGCCAGGGTTTGCTCTAACCTAACTTAGAGACGTAGGCAACTCTTGTGGTTTAGAGCAGAAATCCTTCAACTGTGATCTTACGGTCAATAGTTATCCACAAGAGTGTCCTCTAGGTGCTCTGTGAATTATTATTAATTCTTATTTATTAAATATCATCAATTTATTAAATTTCATTCATTAAATATTAATTTTTTAAATAATTAATTTTTTATTTTTTATATTATTAAAGTTTTAGTATTATCATTAATGTTTATAAGGCTACAACATCTGTACTTTGGTTTTTGGCTCAGATGAATAATTTACTTAGAATCACACAGTCAGAGGTCTCTATTGTCTCATCTAACACAGAACAATTCTCCGCCTATCTTGTGAAGGATGGTTAGGCTGTGTTATATTTTCTTTGGAAGTGACATGAATAGGTGGCTTAGATAACCCTTTCTGACCCCCTGCCCTAAAGGATTACAGAGAACTTTAGGGCCACAACAGAGGTGGGTCCTTTTCCTGGGACTGGTCACTTTGTGACTATGTCCCCGGTCACTGGCTTGATCTGGGCCTCAGGTATTGCTGCTGAAGTCACCCCTCTCCTCGTGGGGCCACTGCCCAGGACATCCTGCTCCCTGTTCCCTGATGAGGTTTTGGCAGCAGATGCTGCAGCTCAGGAAATGAATTTTTTGTGCCTTCTGAAATCTCCCCACAGGTCCATTAGCCCTGGGAATAGATGTCTGGTGCAAAGAAGGGAAGGTGCATGTGTTACTGATTTTGCTGACCCAGAAGCTCTACTAATATCAGACTACATGCTTTGGGTTTTTTCCTTCCTGCAGCAATGGGAGACTCGGTCTCTGAGAGGGCAGTCACTTTAGGCTTAGGCTGGTCAGATATGAATTTCAGAGGCAACACATGCACTGTAGGGATATGTGGGTCTTAGAAAAATTTAGGGGAGATTAAGAATATGGAAAGAAGTTGGGAAGGAATAGAGAAACTGCTTCTTCCCCAGCTGCACTGAAGACAGACCTTGAGGCTGCCTAGAAGCCCAGTTGGTCTATGTAGAGAACAATAATGCCTGAACACCACCTCAAGTGGACTTGGTAAAGTGGGAGTCATCCAACAGTGGAGAGAGAAGGACTGGAGAAGGGTGGAGGATGAGAGGACTCCCCTCAGCACCAGTGGACACTTACTTCAGTTAGAGGGAGATTGGGGGGTGGGTGTGGTCTGATGTAAATAGAGGAGAATAAGGGGGAAAACAAGAAAGGAGGAGCAGACTCTCACATCAATGGAACAGCCAAGGAGAGAACCCTTCTGCAGGGCCTTCTGGATGATGGTGAATAAGTTGTCAGGGGCTTTCCTCAGGTCATACCACTCAGCTATCCCACCAGTGAAGTCCTCAAAGCCCTCTGTGGTAGCGCCTCCTGAGAGAGCTTCATAACATCCATTGACCCTGTATAAAAGCAAGAATGATCACTAGCATTCACATAGTGTTTTAAGTTTGCAATGCACTTTAGATGCACTTTAGAAATATTATCTCATTTGATTCTCATAACCACCCTGAAAGTTAGGTGCTATCTCTATTTTGCAGATGAGGAAACCGAGGTAACTTGCCCAGAGACATACAAGCTAGTAAGTGTCTGGGCTGGATTTGAACTTGGGGCTTCCTGACTCCGGGGCCAAATTCACTGCTCCACCTATGCAGAAGTCTGTACTCAAAGCAGTCTCCCATCATTATTACCTCTTAAAGTGTGACAGAAACATGATGTGTAGTTGTTAACTTTTCTAGACTTAGAGACAGATGCTCCAAATAGTGGGAAGAGCTAAAGAGAACGAGTGATCAGAATGAGGTCTTTTAGGTGAGAGCCAATCTTGCCTAAGTAAGAAGCTGAGTCCTAGGGGTAAGATCCATACCCAGTGACCAAACAAATGGGAAGTGGCACTGAGTGTGGAGATGTGGGAGACTTGTTACTAATCTATTTGATTTTAAGCAGGTTGCCTCAGTTTCCCTATCTGTGAAATGAGACTAATGAAGTTCACCAGAGAGCAGTACAGTAGAGGAGAAAAGCCCCACTGGATTTGGAGTTGGAGGACTTGTGTTCTAGTCCTGTCTCTGTTACTTACCACTTGGGAATTTACTACTTGGCCAAGGAACTTAACCTCTCTCCACATTAGCTTCCTCATCTGTAAAATGAGGGAGTTGGGCTAGCTGGTCTCTAGCTCTAGATCTATGACCCTAGGAGTCTTCTGAGGTCCTCGGTTGAAAAATATAACATGAATATTCTTGTATTTTCCAGTGTTTTAGAAGTGAAGGGGATTTTTAGTGAAGACAGCAGCATCATGACTGAGAATATTGGTCAAAGTACTTCTTATACACGAACAAATGCTGTCCTAAGTTCCATTTCGACAGCAGAGTTTGGCAGTACCCCATGCTGCCATCTTGGATCTTGGGAGAGTTACTCACTTGGCATAGGCTTTCTCCAGGAGGGCGCTCCAGAATTCACTTCCCTCGGCTGAGTGGACAAAGAGCAGCTCATCATTCTTTGTGGGTAGCCTGTCATCCACCACCACGTCTACCCACTCGCCATATTGCCAGAACTGTAAGGCAAGAGGTAGCTTGTCAGTGCTGAAGGTGGAGGTTGGAACCAGGGTGAGTAGCACTATGGGACCTGGGGTCTTGGCCTTTGCAACCTTGAACCCTACCTCACAGTCCTAGCTCTCCACAGGGCTAGGGGCCACAGAAGGGCACATAGGCTCTCCATTTATGAAAATATCTCCCTACCCTTTGGCAAAGGGAGGGCATTGGTTCTTCCTTTATAAGCATATCTCCCTACATCTGCCATCAGGCCCATCTGAGAGCAGAAACAGTTCACTCCCTCTCCTCTAAGCTCTATGTCACCCCAAACTCTTTGCCTTTAGCTTAATTTAAGGAGTTCCTCATTAGTCAGTACAGAAAGGAAGAAAGTAAGGAGAAGCTGAAAACTTCATAATAAACCTTTTTTTTTAAATTTAGGAGTTGATTCCTTTTGGCTCCTCCTTTATCTCCAATATTTCTTTTAAATACTATTTTATTTTATTCCCCTGTTACACGTAAAGATATCTCCCATCTTCTTATGGTCATTTCCACCTCTTTGCAGGGATCTCTGGGGGTTCATTCAATGGCCAGATGAACGTGTGCTATCTCATAATAGTGACAGGGACTAGATCTGTGATTTCATTGGTATAAGAAACTCCCAGATGAGAAAATCCCTTTTCCAACAAAGATCAGTGTCATTGTAATTTATAACCTGAGATAGTTGCTTAGAGTGATAGGTATTCTGCAAAAAACGCCTCCAAGTGCCTCAAACTACTGGAAAATATTTAACAAAATAAATAAAAAACACAGATAACGTCAATACATGTTTTTCTAAGTCAATACGCAGTCCATAGGGCTCCTTAAATCTCTGTCTTTTAGCAGTCCCCTTTTCTATTTGAGTTTGACTCCACCAACATATGCCAAATGAGGGACTAGATTCTGACTATGAGAGTTTTGAGTTCCACTCTGCAAGGCAAGGATTCCACCCACTGAGTAACACTGCCCTTGGGCAGCTCAGCTTATGAAACTCAAATAAGAATACTTCCCTCCTCCCCCAAGACTTCCCAGCAGCATCAGGGCTATGGGTCTGGACTGGTAACACCAGACATGGAGGAATTCTGCTTAACCGCCTGCCCCTCTAGGTGATACATCCCCACTGCTGAGAGGCCTGGAAACCATTCTGAAGTTACCTGAAAATGGAAGATCCCAGCATAGTTTTCCTGGAAGCTTTGGTTTTTAGGAACCACCCTGGCCAGGATTTCTTCATTCAGGGTGAGGGAGGCGATGGCTGCCAGCAACCAGCAGTCACCTGTGAACAAAGCCCAAGGAATTCTTGTCAGTATGATTATTCAGAACTGTCAAATACCTACGGATCTCACACAGCATGCTAGATACACCACAGAACTGCTTGTGACATTGTCTCAGCTTTAAGGAGCTGATGTTTTAAGCCGGCAAGACAGAGAAATATTTTAATACATTTTTTAAAAAATTTCAAGTGTATTTGTTTTGGATAGTTTTAGGGATAACTGAGGGGAAAAAAACATTCTGTAGTATTGGGGAAGGAAGGAATTTATTGACCCCCTTTCAGGCCAGGCTTCTGAGGAGACAGAATCTGAGGTGAATTTTCATTAAGGCAAAGATTCAGATCTGTAGTCAGAGAATCTGAATTAGATCCCAGCTTTGCCCCTTAGTAGCTATGTGATCCTGGGCAAATCATTTAACCCCATGAGCCTCAGTTTACCTCATCTCTAAAATGAATGGGGCTGGGCCAAATGATCTCTAAGGTCATTCTCAGCTCTAGATGGTAAGTGCCTATGAAAACTGACTTCAGATTGACCCCCGGCTCTGCTCTTTAATATTTGTGTGGTCTTGGGCAAGTCATTCCTTTCTCTGGGTCTCAGTTTTGTCACCTGGATAGGGTGATAGACAAAGCGCTGGGGGCCATCTCCAGTTGTCCTGATCTATATCTGGCCTCTAGACCCAGATGGCTCCAGAGGAGAAAGTGAGGCTGGTGACCTTAAACAGCCCTCCCTCACCTAAATCCAGTTCACTTGCAAGTCACGGCATCATCGTCCTGATGTCATGGTCCTCTTGGAGAACAAAGGAGAGACAACAACAACAACAGAGCGTCACACTTGGAGTTAGGAAGACCTTTGTTAAAATTGTGCCTCAGACACTTACTATGTTCGACCCTAGGCAAGTCACTCTGAGCCTCAGTTTCCTCATCTGTAAAATGAGGAGGTTGCACTTGATGGCCTTGAAGATCTCTCCAGCTATGACTCTGTGAGCCTATGAGATTTCCCACGCTCTTGAGAAGACAATGACCACCAGCAAAGTGATGCCATTATGTAAAGCAATGTTGATTATGAATGGACCTTCTCCCATCCCCAGGGGCAGGAAGCAGACCTGATTAGGGCTAGAGAGTGTAGCCCTCCAGGAGTTTCTGTAGTAACAGAGAGGATATCTCTTGCATCCACATGTAAGCAAGCAGCACAGTGCAGCTTGCAGATGTGTGCTTCCTAGTTGTGGTGTCAGCGCCATTTTGAGATGAAGTCAGAAAGAAAGACAACAGAAGGGACAACTAGTTGTTCTAGTTCAACTACTACAAGTAGTTGTAACGAGCTGTGTTCTCTCTGCCTGTAAGGCTGCTTTCTCCTTTTTTTTTTCTTTTTAGGCAACTGGGGTTAAATTTAAATGACTTGCCCAGGGTCACACAGCTAGTAAGTATCAAGTATTTGGTCTGAGGCGGGAGTAGAACTCAGGTCCTCCTGACTTCAAGGCCAGTGCTCTATCCACTGCACCACCTAGCTGCCCCTGTAAGGCTGCTTTCTCAAGTCACTTTTAAAACAGCCTGGAAAAATGTGGGAGTCAGTGACTGCACAAATGCCAGCTTGGGGGGGAGGCTCTTTATGTACATAAATTTAGTTTGGAGTTGGGGGGAGAATCATGAAGTGGTCTGAAAAGTCACTCAGATATATTTTGTTTGACTCTGCATATTTTTTGCATGAGTTTTTTTTTTAATAGTGAGTGGGGAGATGGAAAAGAGAAAAAATAAATATTCATTAATTTAAAATTTAATTTAAAAAAGCTGTATCTGGAGCAGATTAGCATGAAGTAGAAAAAGGCCCCCAGAGCTCTACTTTATACCCCAAATTTCAGTGTAAATAATGACCTGTCATTGGGTGGGGACCCTAGGAGCTACTATGCTGAGACAGGGTCCATCTCTGCTTAATCTTCTCCAGGGTTCACAGGGTCAAAACCTGAGAACAAACAGGGACCTCAGGGACCATCATTTCCAACTCTCTCATTTTGCAGATGAGGAAACTGAGGCCGAGGAAGGCTAAATGACTTGCCCTAGATCACACGGGGAATAACCCAAGTCCTCCAACTCCAGAGTCGACCCTCTTTCCATTGCACCTCTGGTTTCTGTCAAGTTACCACGGAGAAAAAGAAACCTTAAACTGAGGAAAGATTGATTCACTACAAATCACCACGCAACTACTAGATACAGAGCTCTGTGCTAGGCACTAGGGATACAACGATAAAAACAGCAGCCCCTGATCTCAAGTAGCTCACCTTCTATTGGGAAAAGAGATAGAAATCTTTCGGGGGGAAGGGACCAAGAAGGGATACACAGAAGAGGAGGCAACTGAGGTGAATCTTTTTGTGGGCAGAGATGGCTCCAGGTATTATTGGGATTAATTAGGAGAATTCCAAATCAATGTAAGAAGTCCTTTCAATCAACTTAAAGGGATTACAGGGCATGGATCTTTTCCAAAAGGGGATGCTTTTTTTAAACTATTATTTTTTATTTCTAACATCCATTTAAAAACTTTTTTGAGTTCCAAATTCTCTTGCTCTCTTGCCTCTCCCTCACCCACTGAGAAGGCAAGCAATATGACATCAATAATACATGTGAAGTCATGTGAAACATATCACCATATTAGCCATGTTGCAAAAAACAAAAACACAAAACAATAGGAAGCATGAAACAAAGAGAGTGAAAAAAGTATGCTTCAATCTGTTCAAAACTTCCATGTATACAAAGGAAAGGGAAAAAAACCAGTCCCTGCCCTCCAAGGGCTCCCAGTCTAACAGTGAGGAGACAACATGCCAGCAGCTGTGTCCAAACAAGCTCTAGACAGTATGGATGGGGGGCACCCTGAGAGGGAAGGCTCTAGCAGTTTTGGGGACCAGGAAAAGATTTTTTTTCAGAAGGTGAGATTTTAGCTGACACTCTTTCTGTTTTATTCACGTAGAGAGTAGAGCATTAGTTCTTGAATCAGGAAGACCTGGGTTTGAATCCTGATCCTGACACTTACTATATATGTGATCCTGGGCAAGTAACTTAACCTACCTGAGTCTCAGGTCACCTATCTGCAAAATGGGTATAATTATACCACCTACCTCATAGAGTTGTTTTATCACTTAAGATGATGTACATACTTTTTATGCTTTAAAGTGTTATATAAATGTTACTATTATTATACTATGGTACGGCTCACCGAGGAAGAAAAGAAGTCGGCATGTATTAAGCATCTACTATTTGCCAGGCACTGTAGAAATACTTCATTTAATCCTCACAACAATCCCTATTTTACAGTTGAGAAAACTGAGGTAGATGGTAGTTAAGTGACCTACAACAAGGTTTCAAACATGACAGAGGGTATGAACAGTGTTTCCACTGACAAGTTTTGAACATGGGGAAAAGTGTGAATGGTGGTTTCATGGACAGAAATGGTGAAATTAGATGACACTGGAAAAGATAATGGGCTTGTGTTTTAGAAATGGGGTTTCAAATCCATTTAATTTAACAAATATATTAAGCTCATACTAGGTGGAGGGAACTCTTCTATGAAATGAAAATATAAAGACAAAAATGAAAACCTTCTCTGCTCTCAAGGAGTTTACATTCTAGAATCTAATATGCTCACGGGACATCCAGATGGAGATGTTTTATAAGTAGCCGAAAATGGGGCTCTGTAGCTCTATAGAAAAGAGGTCCTGAGGGTTTCCCAATCATTTATCTCTCATTTCAACAACAGCATACTTCTGGCCATACATACATTTTCAAGAGAATGAACCAAAGCCTTTCATCTTTGTTTTGGTGAGGACATTGCTACACTCAAGATTTAAGGGATTATTCATTTGATTCAGTCCTCTCTACACTGAGCAGGCATAGTTGGGCATCTATCTCTGAAGGAATCATCCTACCTCAGATTACAGCTCACCAGGCAGGCCTGTCTGCTCTTCTCACTACCCCTTAATTACCCCTGGGACGTGACTGAAGGCTGTGTTTCCCACTGTCTCAGAAGCATCACTCTTGCCTACGCTCTTTGGCCGGGAGCCTTACGTTTCGCAGCCATTCAGTTTAGTTTGCTTAGGTATGCAGTCATCATCCCACAATTTTCCTCCCTTCCTTCCATTTGTTGTTCTAGGCATCCTGGCGTTCTCTTGTCAGATATAAGAATTCTCGAAGGTCAGGGCTGGAAGGTACTTCAGAGATCAGTCCAGCTTTTTTGCTTTATGGATGAGGAGACCAACGCTCAGAGTGGTCACATAGCTAGGCAATGGCTGAGCTGGGTCTACAACCCAGATAATCCCACTTCCCAATCTAGTGCTCTTCACTACATCACAAAATGATCCTTATGCTCACAGCATATGTCCTCCAAGGGAAGGGGAGCTGGTTGGCTACTTCTACAAATCCCATATTGTTTCTTAATACGATACCCCCTGTTTCATGAAATTTTAACAATACATTAAATATTCAGGGTAATGTAAGTAATTCATGCACCAGTAGAATCAGGGCCCTGTTCCAGCTCAGCACTAAGACCTCCTCCAACCACTGAGCAGGAAGCTAGGGAGCCGACTGCAAGTAGTTTACGTCCATTTTACAGATAAGGACACATTCCAGACTCTTCTGAAGGCTCCAACTTTTTAATATATCTAATTAGTTGTAATCTCACTTAAGGTAAATCCTATTAGTATAAACAAGGAATCCCCAGAAGTAGTCTGGTGTGGTCATATTGTTTTGAGTCCACAGGGCATATTTCCACTGGGCTGGAACCAATACCACATTTTACATCACCATAACGTTAACTTCGAACAGTGCGAATCTGAATTCCTGGGACCAGTTCAGGAGATTGTTAGTTACACTACCCGGGACCTAGCTGTACTTCCTACCTCCTTATTTACCCTAAACCTGAAAGCACTATGAAAATGCAATCTATTCTTTCCTATGCATACTATTATCCCCATTTTATAGATGATTGGATCATGGATGTCAAATCTATGGAAACTGACATGGAAACTGAATTTCATGAAGACAAAGTGAATTGCCCAAGGTCACAAGGCAAGTAGGTATCTGAGGCAAGTCTAGAACTCTGATCTTTCTGACAGGAAGTCCTATCCAGTTAACTACTCTCTCTGCCTCCCAGTAGAGACATGGCTTTACAATTCTGAAATCTTCACTGGATTAGGCTAATCTTTCACGTACTTTCTTGCTTGTACCTTCATTTACTGACCAGAGGACACCTAAAGCAGAATTCTACATGGAGGTCCAACATCTATCTTGTCTTTATTTATTTATTCATTCATTCATTCGTTTGTTTGTTTGTTTGTTTGTTTATTTTTGTGGAGGCAAGTGACTTGTCCAGAATCACATAGCTAGTAAATGTCTGAGGCCACACTAGAACTCAAGTCCTCCTGACTCCAGAGCTGGGCTCTATCCACTGCACCACCTAGCTCCCCCTAACTTGTCAAATAATATATTTTCTCTTTTATGCATCCTCCAATTCTACTCCCTACCCCACATTCTCATTAGGTGTTCACCCTTTCTCTTGGCCTTCACCTATACTCCTGTATTTTCCTTCTGTCTCACAGGAGAGTGTCTCCTGGCCAAGGCTAACCCTTCTGTCCACTGTCCTCCTGCCTCCTCCAGGCCCTTCTCTGTCAATCACCTTCCTTCCCTCCCTACTGACTCTTTCCCTATTGTCTACAAACAAATTCAAGTCAGATGGGGTGACATTTGTAAAAAGTGCTTAGCTCAGTGCCTGGAACACAGTAGGTACTACATAAATGCTTATGCCCTCATCCCTTCCCCGACCCCAGAAGAGCCTTCCTTCACTTCGCCCTCCTATGCCCTGCAGCTACAGGACCATCTCTCCCTCCTTCTCACTGTCAAACTTCTTTAAAGAACAGTCTGCTTGCACTGCAGCACCTACTCACTCCTCAATCCCACTGCAGTCTCTCTTCTCTCCCATCACTCTATTGAGGCGACTGTCTCAAATATCATGAGTAACATCCTGATCAACAAATAATACAGCCTTTCCCCACTCCTCATTCTCCTCACCATTCATTTGACTCCGCTGGTCATTTCCTCTCAGACCCATAACTAGGGTGGAACAACTGAGACTTTGTCCCAGGGCACTGAAAAAGCCAGCAACAGTTGGGACTCTTTCAGTAGTATGGAAATAGCTGAGTTAACCAAGTACCAAATCAGCAAGCTGAAACAGGAAGCTGCTGCTGTTACTGTTGCTTGTCCTTTGTTCTCGAAGAGGACCATGACTTCATGGTTTGCAAGTAAATTTGATTTAAGTGAGGAAGGGCTGTGCAAAGTCACCAGCCTTACTTTCTCCTCTGGAGCCATCCAGGTCTAGTGGTGAGATCAGGACGACTGGAGATGGCCCCGGATGCAATGGGGGACTTTGCCTTTTTAAACTAAAGTCTTTAATATGTCTCAGTTTGACTGAGGTAGCGCCCATTCAGGACCATGCCTTAAACCCAAAATAGGAAGCTACCACTACTAAGAAGCTACCAGTTTCTGTCTTGGGCAGTCAGACCCCAGGTGAGCTTCTCCCCAGCCTGGGATTCCTCACCCTGGGCTTTGTTGTTGTTCAGTCACGTCTGAATCTTCAGGACCCCACGAACTTGTCTGTGGGGTTTTCTTGGCAAAGGTACTGGAGTGGTTTGCCCTTTTCTTCTCCAGTGTATGCCCATTACAGATGAAGAACGGAGGCAAACAGAAGTTAAGTGACTTGCCCAGGGTCACACAGCTAGTAGTATCTGAGTCCAGATTCAAACTCAGATCTTCCTGACTCCAGGCCCACTGCTCTATCTACTGCACCACTTAGCTGCCCCTATCCTGGGCTTAGCAGTGGGATTTCTGCCCTCCTCACTCCCTCCCTGTCATAGAATCTCATAACCACCCCTTACATGAATTTTCATAAAAAAAGCTTATTTGAAGGTAGGTTTTCTCCTTTTTTGCTCCAGGTATCAAAATGCTTCTTTATGGTTCTGCTCCTTCTTTCCTAATATTCTCTATTCCCTTGACTTCATTCTCTTTATTCTCCTCTTCCTTCACTAATCACTCCTCCTTTATTCTCTTTGCTGGCTCCTCTTCTTCCTCCATATTTCTCTATAGTCAAACCTCCCTCTCCTTAGGCACGTACTGTGCTAAGGGCAGTGGGACCCACCCTCCCCCTTCCTCTCAGAGCCCTTTCATGAAGCAGATCCAGGATAATTTGGATAACCTGGTCCAGATGTCCTCTGAGGTCCCTTTTCCAAATCTGAGATTCTGTGTTTCTATAGTCTCTAAGGTCCCTTCCAGCCCCCAAATTCCCAGGATGGCTCGTACCCCGCCTCCTCCCCTATCCCTGCCCAGGCATGATGATCAAGTAGAAACCTAATCTGCCGCAGTCAGTCTTATGCATAGATGGGCTAGGTGGGCACCTGAATCAGATCCTCCTCCTTCCTCCTGCTTCCTGTTACCAGAAATGCCCTTTATGAGTCAAAGCTTTTTATTCCTCATACAGAAAGGAGGTATACATTCTGGAGGGCAATTTGGAACTATGCCCAAAGGGCTATAAAGCTGTGCACACTTTTGACCCAGCAATAGCACTTCTAGGGCTGTATCCCAAAGAGAACATATAAATGGGAAAAAGACCCACATGTACAAAAACATTTATGGTAGCTCTTTCTGTGGTGGCCAAGAATTGGAAATTGAGGGGGTGCCCATTAATTAGGGAATGGCTGAACAAGTTGTGGTATATGAATGTAATGGAATACTACTGCACTATAAGAAATAATGAGCAGTCAGACTTCAGAAAAATCTGGAAAGACTTGTATGGACTGATACTGAGTGAAGTGAGCAGAACCAGGAGAACGTTGTACGCAGTAAGAGCCACACTGTGTGATGACTGACTTTGATAGACTTATCTCTTCTTAGCAATGCAAGGATCCAAGACATCTCCAAAAGTCTTATGATGGAAAATGTTGTCCATATCCAGAGAAAAAACTATGCAGTCTGAATGCAGATGGAAGCATATTATTTGCTTTCTCTCTCTTTTTTTTTGTTTCTTCTTTCTCGTGGCTTCTCCCATTGGTTCTAATTCTTCTTTATGACATGACTAATGTGAAAATGGGTTTAATATCAATGTATATATTGAGCCAGTATCAATTTACACACCATTCTGGGGTGTGGGGACTCAAAATCTTATGGAAGTGATTGTTGAAAACAAAATAAATAAATTTATTAATTAAAAAAAGGAAAGGAGGTTTAAAATGCAAATATATTAGTGACTTCAATTTACTCTAAGGCAAAGAAAGATATTGACATTAGATTCTTTCCTGAAAACAAGTTTTAAGAATAATAATAATAACTCACATTTACATAGTGAATCTGGGCCAGCTGTTTAATCTCCCTGGGTCTCCTTATCTGTAAAATACACAGGTTGGACTAGATGGCCTCTGAGCTCCCCACCCTGTGCTAGTTCTCTGCTCCTGTGATTTAATTTGATCTCCACAAAAGCCTCGTGATGTAAGTGCTATTGTTAGTTCCATTTTTTCAGATGAGGAAACTGAGGCTCAGAGAGTGACTGATAGAGAGGAAAGGGAGGAAGCAGAAGGTCCTGGGAACCTAAGGCTAAGGGAGGAAGTAGGGATGGGAGTGGGGGGAAAGGTAAAGAAGAGGAAGCTGGGGATGCCAAAGACTGCTTGCTCACCCTGAGCATGTGTCTGGAGAACATGTTATGAAATAGAAGGAAGACGCTGCTAGAAGGTGGAAACCATGGTCTAATCTAGCACTTATCACAGTGTGTGGCACACAGTAGGTGCTTTATACAAGTTTATTGATTGGCTAATTGAGGGGCCCCCTGTAGCACTGATCCCTTTCCTGTTGGAATGTTTCTTTTTGGAATAGCTATTTTTGGAATAGCAATGCTTCTAGCCCAGTGCCAAATGGTTCAACACCAGAAACCAATTTAATTTTATCAGTGGCAATAACATTAAAGAAGAGGCACCCTAAGGATCATGGGACATTTCCATCCGACTTGCAGCTGAAATCTTTGCTATATGTTGTTTCCTCCATTAGAATGTGATACTTTGAGAACAGTGACTGCCTTAGTTATTCCCCAGGGCTTAGCATAATGCTGTGCACACAGCAAGTGCCTAATGAATGCTTCATTCATCCATCCATCCATTCATTCATTCATTCATTCATTCATTCATTCATTTTCTTCCTGTTCTTCTTAAAAAATTTCCACTGCTAACAGATTTGTGTGGGCTTATGTTATCTTTCTTCTTAGATCATAAACTTCTTGAGAACAGAGACTATATCTTATTTAGGGTATCCCAAAGCTTTTAAGAGCTTAAAGCTGCACCAAGACTTTGAGACATCCTATATATTCCCACAAGAGTGCTTTGCATTGTGAATATCAGGGGATGGTGAAAAAAATCACTTTGAGAGAGTAGATCATACACGGGCCAGCCTGGGAACCTGACAAGATGGATTTAAACCCTGGCCCTGATGCTTTCCTGCCTCTTTGACCTTGTGAAAGTCACAGAACCAGTTTCCTTGAGGGAAGTGAAGGAAGCCAGCAGACAGAGACGAGGAGGAAGAGGAATCCAGGCATGGTGGACAGCCACAAAGTCATGAGATGGAGAATTCTGGAGGAACAACAAAGAGGAGAGTGTCACTGGACTGAACAGTGCATAGAGGGGCGGTGAAGGAAGCCCAGAGAGGTATGAAGGGCTTTAAAAGCCAGAGAGAGGACTTTATAGTTGATCCTGAAAGTGATAGGAAGCCACTGGAGTTTACTGAGAAGGAGAATGTGACGGCCAGACCTGAGCTTTAGGAAATATAATTTGGCAGCTGAGTAGAGGATAAACTGGAGTAGTGGAGAGATTTGAGCCAAGGAGACCAAGCAGAAAGCCGCTGTGACAGTCTAGGAGCGAGGCAATGAGGGCCTTCACCAGGGTGGTGGCAGTGTTAGAGGAGGAAATGAGATGCTACAAAGGTAGTGCAGGAAAATATTTTATTACGCTGTTCAGAAAACCTTATTTATTAACATTGTTTGAATGTAGCTTGATGAGACTAGAAATTGTCAAACCCCGAAGCTTTCTTTTTTTTTTCTCTTTAGGCAATTGGGGTTAAGTGCCTTGCCCAGGGTCACCCTGCTAATAAGTGTCCAGTGTTTGGTCTGAGGTCCTCCTGACTTTAGGGCCGGTATCCACTGTGCCACCTAGCTGCCCCTCCTCCCCGCAAAGCTTTCTGTAGAGGTCAGGCTGGCCTCAGCGAGACTCCCAGGGATGCCTGATGGTTGTCGGGAATGTTTGGATCCCACCCAGGTCCTGGGTCTTCTAGCGTTTGATGTTTTCCCAGCTAGTTTGGGGTTTGCCCATGCTAGTGTTTTGGTTTCCCAAACTTGAATACTTATGCTTACATCTCAAAGGACCTTAATTTGAATGTTTATTCTTACTGATATGTATGTATCTCAATGGGTCAAGCTTGGGAATTGCCCTCTCTACAAAAAAGTTTAGCTGCTACATGTGGTTTCTGTTGGTGTGAAAGTGTTCTTCTCTGAACCCTTATAATGTAAAGGCCGCAGAGACTGGGGAGGTAGCCTTCTTCCCACTTTCCTCTTCTACCAAACAATTAATTAAACTTCTTTCTAAAACTGTTTCAGATTTTGGGCTTTGTTCTCTTTGACTAACAGTGGAATTGACAGGACTAGGCAACAGACTGGATATGGGAGGTGAGAAATTAAGGATGACACCTAGGTTGCAAGTTTGAGTGACTGGGAGCATGGTGGTGCCTTTGACTGTAATAGGAAAATGAAGAAGAGAGGAGGGTTTTTGGAGAAAGATAGAGTTCAGTCTTGGATGTGTTGAATTTAAGATGTCTGGCTTAAGACGAACAGCAGACAGGTGGAGATGTGAATCTGGAGGTTAGGAGAGTGGATCTGAGAATCATCAGCATAAAGATGGTAAATGAATCCATGGAAATGGATAAGATCACCAAGTGAAGCAGTACAGAGGGAGAAGAGAAGAGGGCCCTGTGGTTAGCAGGTGTGACCTAGAGGAAGATCCAGTAAAGGAGACTGAGAAGGAGCGGGAAGGTAGGTAGGAGGAAAATCAAGAGAGAATAGTGTCCTAAAACCATAGAGAGAGGCAAGTATCAGGGAGAAAAAGGTGAATGAAAGTGATGAGGCAGATGGAGCAGACAGGATGCACGATGTGACCAGTCACAAAGGGCTCAAGAAGACTATGCACTGAAGCCCCCCACCATGGGCTTACTGTATGCACTGCATTCACAAAGCACCCTGGACTATCCGACACGCCAGAACAGCTCTTCCCTTTCCCTTTTCCTGTTCCCCTTGCTTATCTGCATGGACTCCTAATATCTTGAACTATAGTAGTTCCCTGCCTCCCACTTTCCTTTCATCAAACTGTATACAGACTAGCCACATGACCCAGCCACAGGGAACAGGGTCCGCTGGGGTTCTGGCCTCCCATAAGGAGCAGGGTGCGTCACCCCAATAAACACCTTTACTTGACTTGCAGATGGTCCATGAGAATTCCTTCGAGACAACACTGTGACCCACTCACCCATTCCTCATCAAAAGTGTTAAAGGTCTGAGAAAAGACCATGATATTTGGCAACCCAAAGATCATAAATAGTTGCAAGAGAGCACTTTGAGCTGAACAATGAGGTCAGAAGCCAGACTGCATAGAATTAAGAAGAGTGTGAGAGGAAAGGAAGTGGAAGTACCTAAGTAGAAGGCCTTCTCGAGGAATTTATCACAAAAGTTAGGAGAGATAAGGGATGATAGGTAGCAGGGATGGATGGATTCAGTGAGGGTTTTTGTTATTTTTTTTTTTAAAGGATAGAGAGAGACGGGTTTGCAGGCAGTAGGGAAGTAGCCAATAGACAGGGAGAGACTGAAGATAAGTGAGCATTGGGATGACAGAGGGGAAATCTGCTTGAGAAGACAGGATGGAATGGTGTCACTTGTGCATATATAGGAGTCTGCCTTGATAAGCAGAAGGACCACCTTTTCTTGTGAGACAGTAGTGAAGGAGGAGGGGTAGCTAGGTGAGACAGTGGATAGAGTACTGGGCCTGGAGTCAGGAAGACTCATCTTCCTCAGTTCAAATCTGGCCTTAGATACTTACTAGCTGTGTGACCTTGGGCAAGTCACTTCACCCTGTTTGCCTCAGTTTCCTTATTTGTAAAATGAGCTGGAGAAGGAAATGGCAAACCACTCCAGTATCTTTGCAAGATCTCAAATGGGGTCATGAGGAGTAGGACACAACTGAACAAAAGTGAAGAAGGATATAGTGTCAGAAGGCCACTATGGGAGACATGAATTGAGGAGGGAAGGAGAGGAAGTTCACAGAGAATGGCCTCAATCTTTTTCAGTGAAATAAAAAGGGAAAGTTCTCAGCTGAGAGGGTGGAGAGGATGTCTTTTAAAATATAAAACACATCAATAAAGCATTAAAACTAAAAATTCAAGAATAACACATATACCTAAATTGGTAGACTCCCCATGACTCAAACCTAGGATGAGGCCAATTCTGCTGTGATTTTTGTTATAGGAGCCACGGCTACTCAGGTAAATTCACTCCTTTTGTCTTTAGATTCGACAGTACTGGGGCATGTGTAGGCTTTCTCCAGACCTGATGCTTGGCCATCTCGGTACTGTTCTGGACCAGGCTGCCCCCTCTCTCTTGCTGAGTTTTGTCTATTTAGCTACAGATCTCTTCCCCATCACCAATGCTGTGCACACAGAGAGGTGGAAAAAGGCCAGGGGCCATCAAGCCATTCCAGCTGATGCCTGCTGGTCCTCTCCCTTTCCTCTAGTTAATCATTGAAACGGCCTGAGGGCCAGGAGGCCTCCGGAGGGAACATAGCACATGCGGAAATATGTGTTTGGGGAAAGTTACAGGCTAGGTCTTTCTGAGGCTAAGGAAGGACTGTAAACTTCAGCATAGCAACCTTCCACCTTCTGCCATCACTTCAGACAAAGGGGGTCATAGAATCCAGGCTGGAAGGGATCTCAGAACCCATCAAGCCCAAAGCCCTTATTTTACAGATGAGGACTGGGGCGTGTGCCCAGTGAAATAAAATACCTTGCCCAGCGTTATACAGCTAGTGTCTGAGTCGATTTGAAATCTGCTCTTTCCTAGTCCAAGTCCAGAATTCTCTCCATTAAGCCGATTAAACTACTGACATATAGCCCCTTAGGGAATTGATTATAGGTAGGGCAAAGGCTGGATCTTTTCATCACACCCTCTATAAGAGACAGTGTGAGCCTGTAGTGGTTACTTGGATTCAGAAAGGCCTGGGTTCAGTCCTTTCCTCTGACACCTACTGGCTAAGTGACCCTGAGCAAGTCACTTAATCTCTCAGTGTGCCCTGTAATTGTCCAATACTAAGTTGCAAAGAAGTGCAGATCTAGATGGCCAATGAAATCAGAAGTCAAGTGCTACCAACCTGCTGTCCTACATATCAGCCTGCTGGCACCAGAAGAGCTGTGGGTAAGGCAGGGCCCTTGCCCTAGTACCCTGGAACCTTCCTGGGTTTCTACTTAAGCCCTGTGACATAAATACGATCTGCATTCTCTAACTTCCCTTATCTGCAGACAGAATGTCCGTCACTGCTCTATTTACAACTCCAGCCATTTTTAGAAGAGGGAGGGCTTGAGGCTTATGGTTTTTTATGAGCTCCCCAAAATGAAGAGGCTTCACATGATGCCTGTGATCAGGATTAGTAGGGGAAGTAAGGAAGTCCTGAATCTCTGTCCCACTCTAAGAAGTGATAACATAATGTTTTTTCCACTGGGCCTATGACATTGAGAGGGGCAGCTAGGTGGTACAATGGATAGAGTGCCGGACCTAGAGTTGGGAATACTCATCTTTCTGAGTTCAAATCTGGCCTCAGATACTTACTAGCCATGTGACCCTGGGAAAGTCCCTTAACCTTGTCTGCCTCAGTTTCCTCATCTGTCAAATGAACCGGAGAAGGAGATGGCAAATCACTCCAGCGTCTTTGCCAAGGAAACCCCAAATGAGGTTGCCAAGAGTTAGTTCGATGTGACTGAAAGCAACTGAACAACACAAATGACTCTGGTCACGTTTCAACTGGTTTTAGGAAGCAACCCTTCTGGGCTTGGTTCTCCATGAAGGTTTCTGTTCCATTCTCACTTTTTTCAATTCAACTTAGCAAGTGTTTATTCTGCCCTATTATATATAAGTGCTGCTGTGTTAGATGCCACTGATATAAAAATAAGAGTCCCTGCTCCCCATTTTTTTTTTTGTGGCTAGGCAATGGGGTTAAGTGACTTGCCCAGGATCACATGGCTAGTGAGTGTTATGTATCTGAGGCCGGATTTGAACTCAGGTCCTCCTTACTCCAAGGCCAGAGCTCTATCCACTGCCCCACATAGCTGCCCTCTACCCACTCTCCATTTGTTTAACAATACTTCACTAAACTCTTATTGAGTATGGCACTGTGCTAGGACCCTCCTTCTCTTCCCTTCCTTTCCCTTTCCTTTCTCCTCCCTTCCCCCTCCTCTCCTTCCTTTTCTTTTCCCTTCCTCTCCTCCTTTTCCTTCTCCTCTCCTCCCTCTCCTCCTTTTCCTTCTCCTCTCCTCCCTCTCCTTGCCTTCCTTTCTCCTGGGAGCAAATGTGTGCACAGGTAGGTAAATAAAAAACAATTTTTTTTTAGGCAATTGGGGTTAAGTGACTCGCCCAGGGTCACACAGCCAGTAAGTGTCAAGAGTTTGGTCTGAGGCCGGATTTGAACTCAGGTCCTCCTGACTTCAGGGCTGGTGCTCCATCCACTGCACCACCTAGCTGCCCCAATAAAAAACAATTTCAAGAGGGAGAAAGCACTAATGACTGGGGGGCTCAGTAAAAGTCATCATAAACTGGGTCATTAAAGAAGCCAGGGATTCTAAGAGAGGATGGTGGGGAGGGAGGGCACTTAAGACGTGACAGGCAGTTTGTGCAAAGGTACAGCAGTGGCAGATGGCATATCAGATAATAGGGTAACAACTAGCAGGGGAGCCTGACGGGATCAGAGACTGCAGGAAGGGGAGTTGTATGAGCTAAGACTGGAAAGGCAGGTGGGAGCCAGATTGTAGAGGGCTTTAAAAGCCAGACTGAGAATACTGTATTTTGTATTGGAAGCAATAGAGAACTACTGAAGGTTTTTGAATTGGAAACAAATAAATGTTTAGATCGCCATTGTAGGAATAATAGCTTGCTACCTTTCTCTTTTTGCTACCAGGAAAACCATACCTGTGTATACCTACCAGCTGTGTACAGGCTCTTTACAAACAGACTCAGACCTGATCTTGGCAGGAAAGAGACACACCCAGGGATTCCTCTGAGGACAAGTTGCTGCAAAACACATCTTATGAATGGGTCCCTTGACCTCCAACCCCGGGGAGATTTTCTGTAAATTTCCAGAGAACTGTGATTCCACCCCCTACCCTCCCAGGCTCAGTGAAGGAAGTCAGCACATGAAGGGCAGCACAGTGTCTGCAAGCCTGGGTGTGCAGGATGAGGCTGGTGCTGGCCCAGGCTCCTTAAGAGAGAGGAAGGGGAGTGTGGCTTTGGGCCTAATAAGGCTGCCTTTGGAGGCTCTGACAAAAGAAAAAATTCATGTAATTCTGTCTATGTATGTGCTTCCCCTCTCCCTTTTCTAACATTTACATAGAACTTTGTCACTTACAAAGCACTTTACAGACATTATCTCTTCTGATGCCCACAAAAGACCCAGGAGGGAGGCAGTACAGGGATTTTTATTCCCATTTCATAAACAAGGAAACTGAGGCACGTGGAGAGGGCGGAGAAGCGACTTGTAAAAGGGCATACCGATAATTTGCAGAGGATCCAGAATCTGAAACCGTTTCGTAGAAGCATAAGAGCTTTTTTTCCCTTTCCTCTTTCCAGTACTACATCAAATGCTCCTTTTTTATTATGCCCACAAAACTCTGTGCTGGGTCCTAATACACTTTGTATGAAATGTAGCCTCTGTTCTCAAATGAGGAAATGGAGCAGGGATAAGTGAAGTCACAGGAGAAAACGGTGAGGATGCTTTGTAAACTGAGCACTAATGAGAGGACTCATTATTATTGATATTGCTATCACCAATAAGTTTTGAATTATTGATTCAAATTATTAATAAATATTATTACTATACTTTAAAAGGCAGTGTCGGGTAATGGCTAGGCAGCCAGCCTCAGAGTAAGGAAGACCTTGGTTCACGTCTTGCCTTTGATGTATACTGGCAATGTGACTACGGATAGGAAACAACCTGGCAACATTCCAGATCACTCCTTAAGACCACAGGGTGCAGAGTAGGTACAGATTTGTGTTGACAGAGGGAGGCAGCTGAGATGAAGCTCTGGGCTTGGAGTCAAGAAGGCCTGAGTTCAAATCTAGCCTCAGACCCTTATGAGCTATATGATCCTGGGCAAGTTACTTAACTTCTGTTTGTCTCCATTTTCTCATTTATAAAATGGACATAATGATAGCACCTATCTCACAGGATCTTTGTGAGGATCAAATGAGATAACTGTAAAGTGTTTTCAGCACAGTGCCTGGTAGGAGTTACATAAATGCACTTTCTCTTCCCTTTCCCCATGCCAATCATAAGTCCAATGAAAACATCTTGTTGCTATCACTGGTCAGAGTGAGACCGGGATTCAAGCCTTCCTTCCTTGCCTTAGGAATCCAGGCACATGTGGTCTCTTCATCAGATTAAAAAAAGGAAGAGCTTAAGTGTTCCCTCTTCTATGAATGGACTTATAATTAGCGTTCAGTGATGGGCTCTGCTTAAGGGCAATGAAATTTACAGGCATGGACAACATTTAAATTCCTTTAACAGCCTATAAACAACTAAGCTTCTCTCCTCTTTAGCAAGAACAATTAATTAAAATGAGAGCCAGCGTGTCTGTAGCAGATAAAGGGCCATCTTGATATCAGAAAGATCTGGATTTAAGTCCAACAGCGGCTGGAAAAGCCACTTACCCTTTAAGGGCTCCAGGCCCCTTTCTAAGGCTAGACATCTCTTTTTTTGTACTTTAATAAATTGTCTCAGCTGCCGCCTCATTCTGGGACTTCCCTCAGTACCTGGTGACTCATCACTAGAACCACCATTTACCCTGCCGTCTTTTCACCCTGCAATGTCCTCCTCCTCCTCCCATTGGGAAGGTCCTCCCTGGGGTTTCCATTTGGGGGAGGGCCCTAGGTTGGCCTAACAGCATTCCCACCCTGGTCCTCTTTCTAACTGTCCAGATTTCAACACCATGTCCCTATGGGGGTACTCCCCCTTCACCCCCACCTCTCATTTTCAGCTCCCTCTTGTGTATTGTCTTCCCCTACTAGAATGTAAGCTCCTTGAGGGCAGGGACTATCTCTCTTTTTGCTGGCATTTGTATCCCCAATGCTCAGCATAGTGCCTGGCACATGGTAAGAGCTTACTAAATTCTTGTTGCCTTTTTAAATGCTTGTTGCCCTAAATGTTATAGATAAGTTATAGATCTTTGACACTCAGAGTTTCCTTATTAAACCGTGCGCTCCTTGGTAGCAGGGACCATTTTTTTTCTTGATTGTATTCATTTCACCAGCACATAGCACAGTACCTGGTACAAGGTAAAAACTTAATAAATAATATGTATCTATGTTTTTATCCACCTATCCAGCTCTAGACTAAGAAAAAAATTACAGTATTTTCCAAAGGAAGCTATCAGATGGCACGCATTCTACACCACCTCTTAGTTCTGCATTCCACCACTGGATCCGGTATACTAGGGTCTTTGCCTCCTGTAACAGAATTTGTCTTTAGGGCCCATTTCACACTCTAAAATGACGGGGCCGGACAATATGATGGCTATTATTTGCCAGGCACTGTGCTAAGCCCTTTCCAACTATCATCTCTTTTAATCTTCACACCAACCCTGTGAGGTAGGTGCTGGTATCACCCCCTTTTTGTTTTTGTTCAGTTGTTTTTCAGTCACATCTGACTCTTTATGAGCCTATTTGGGGTTTTCTTGGCAAAAATATTGGAGCGGTTTGCCATCTCTTTCTCCAGTTCATTTTACAGATGAGGAAACTGAGGTAAACAGAATTAAGTGACTTGTCCAGGGTCATACAGGTAAGTGTCTGAGCCAGATTTGAACTCAGTCTCCCTGACTCTAGGCCCAGCACTCTATCTACTGCGCCACCTAGCTGCCCCTCCCCATTTTATAGATGAAGAACCTCAGGCAGGTAGAGCTCAAGTGACCTGCTCCAGGTCACAAGGCTAGTAAGTGTCTCAGGCTGTATCTGAAGTCAGGCTTTTCTAATGCCCAGCCTAGTGCTTGCTCCACTGTGCTACCTCACTGCCTAGGACACGCTTAAGAGAATGTCCCAAGGTCACAAAGGTATTAAGTGTCTGAGAGTCAGGATTTAAACCCCTCAGGCCCTTTGAGTTCAAATCCAGTGCTTTTCCCACTGCACCACATTGCCTACTGGGGTGACACCATTCCACAGCTGCTATCTATAGCCTTACTGCTGTAAGTATAGGTGTGAGGGGCAGGTAGACACTCATTGTGGGCTAGGGGACCAAAAGAGGAAAGAAAGAAAAAAGAAGAGAGGGTCTTTGTTATGCAATTAACAAAGAGTGAGAGACTTTTCAGAGCTATTTTCGGGTAGCCCCAAATTTAACACCACTGGCTATAAAGTACGAAAGCCATGACGGCTATTCATCTTTAAATCAAATCCCAGGGAGGGTGGGAAAGAACAGTGTCTGCCTAGAGGGGACCAAAGCCAAGATTCTTTATCACCAGGAAGTTTTCCTGAGCCCTCCTATTACAAGGGTTTGGCAAGCAGGCCGTTTTCTCCCCCACCACCCAGAGAAGCTCTAGGCCCTCTGAGGGGCACCTGGCAAGGTGCCTGGTTCAGAAAGCTCATTAGCCAGATAACTGCTCCAATACTGCCAGGCACTCACCGCCTCTTCCAAAAAGCAGTTTTCTCCTTTGCTGCAGGTCCTCACATGGTTAGCAGGAGGGTGCCTATTCCTGCCCACACCAACAAAAATCTGGAAAATGCTGCAGTCTCAGTGCAACATTGTTTTCTCTTCTTTTTGACTGTTTACTGAGAGTTGTGATATCCTCTCAGGAGCCTGGAACCAGGCCAACCCTTGACAAAACTGTGAGGGAGGTGAAGGTGGTGTGTAGCACCTTCCTACCTCCCCCACTTCTCCTTCTGCTCCTTTCCTGGTGCCACCCCTGGCCCAGATCCCCTGTCATCTCATTCAAGTTGAGACATTTATTCCTGGGAACACAAATCCAAGAAGAAAGAGGGAAGCTTATGTTCTAATGGAGGAAGAACGACACATAAAAGGAAGTGAAAAGGCAGGTGGGTAGGAGAGAAAAGGTACCAGGAAGCCAGCAGGCATGGTGGAGAAAGTCAGAACAGTCAGGAGAAGAAGGAAGCGTTGGCTGGCCTGGGTACTTTCCTTAATATGGAGGTTCTTGGAAGAACCAGTCAATCAGAGGAAGGGAGCACAGAGGACAGTGTGAACACTCAGGGTGAGAAGGCTGCTGTGTCATGGTGAAGAAAGTCCAGTGAAGAATGAATTGATTACATCCTCAATCCCAAGGTTGTGAGGGGTTGTGAGCACTGGAATGGGAGTCAGGAAAAAGCTAGGTTGGATCCCCTCCTCACCCCCTTAATGCTTATTAGCAATGTGCCCATGGCCAAGCTATGCCTCAGTTTCCTCATCTGTGAAATGGGGAAAATAACTGTACCAAGCTCACAGAGTTGTTGTGAGGATCAAATCAGATAATGCATGTAAAGAGATCTGTAAACCCTGAAAGGGCTACAAAGGTGTCAGCTTTCATTTCCTATATGAACTTGGCCTAGTAAGCTACTTAACTTCTCTGTATCAAGGAGGTTGGATTAGATGGTCTCTAAGTTCTATCTAGATCTAGCCTCAGGCACTGTGGCAGAATAGCAGTGGAGATTATGTTGGGGGGTTGGCAGAGGCTGCGCTTCCTGTGAACCTCAAATCACACTCATGAGCAGCTATGAGTCTCCTACTTGGCACAGGAAGGGAGGCCCATCTGTAGGGACTCCCTCTGTAAACAGGGCCCCTTGGTCACTCACAGCTCGAAGAGGAGGCCCCTTGGAATGCCCTAGACTAGAGGAAGTCCACACCCTGCATTTGAGTAAGGCCTCTAAGCTTCTTACTCACATGTGGGCAAACATTTTACCTTCCTACCATCTGAAAGAGAAACACTCAAAAAGGAAATCTCTACCACCGCATTCATCTGTGATGATGCAGGTGTGACAAAAAGATCCCTGAGAGGGGATCTCCCAAACCCCATTAAAACAGTACCTATAGTCTCTTTCCTTAAACAAATGTTTGGTTAGCTGAGCTACTAACAAGTTAGCAAACTGTCTGACGTGATTCCTTTTCTGTTTGTTTTTGCGTTGGAAGTCTAAAGAGCAATGAAAGCCCAAAGGTGGAGACAGGAGTAGAAAAAGTACTGAGTGGCTACTTAATAATAATAGTTACTAATTCACTCCAAATGATACATATACACTCCAACAAGGCATTGGGCTTTGGTTAGGAAATCTTTTTGCACAGATAACTAAACTCCACTCTCTCTAATCTTATCCTCCTAATTCTAAGGAATTAGCAATTTTAAACACAAACTTAATTTTGGCACCAGGGACTAAGAAGTTATAGTATTCTTTCTCATAGGTATTTACTCCAGCATTTGTACCATAGCCCCTTAAGCATTCTAAATGTGTCCCCTTTACCCCTCCTCTCTTCACCGAAGAAACAGGTTATTAGAATCTTGATTTTTTGATAGGTTGATTGTTGGATTTTTTTTTAAAGGCAATCAGGGGGATAGGTTGCTGACCCTGAGAGAAAGAGGCATTAAATTTGGAGTCAGAGAAGTTGGGTCCAAATCCCAGTTCAGGGGTGCAGTGGATAGAGCACCAGCCTTGAAGTCAGGAGGGCCTGAATTCAAATCTGGCCTCTGACCAAACACTTGAACACTTACTAGCTGTGTGACCCTGGGCAAGTCACTTAACCCCAACTGCCTAAAAAGAAAAAAAAATATTAAAAAAACCCCCAACAAATCCCAGTTCAGCCACTTACTAGCTGATGGCCTTGGGGGAGTCAAGCTCCCTGGACCTCAATATTCTCATCTTTAAAATGAGCAGGCTGGACCAGATGAATTCTAACAACCCTTTCAGTCATAAATGCCAAGGGATTGCTGCTATCAGAGCCCTAGAGAGATGAAGAGACCAGAAGAGCAGCTGTGATAAACAATCATTTACCAATAAACTATGATATGCCAAGCACCGTGCTGGGGATGCAAATACAAAAAAACCCCCCAAAACCAACTCTGCTATCCAGTAGATTATACTCTAGTGGGAGGCATGCTTTTTTTCTGGCAACTTACAGATACAAGGTCTCCAGATCCTTTCTCTCCTTGGGAAAGAAAGGCAATAGTTTTATTATCACCATTCCTGTTTGATAGATGGATAAACTGCATCACAGAGCAGTGGGATTAACTTTATGGTTGAGGTCCAAGGTCCCTGAGGCAGAGGAATGTATGTATATGGGGAGGGGACACTATCTAGCTTTCTCTTGAAATTACAAGGTTTCTGGATGGTTGTGGAGGTGTGACCAGGGAGTAGGAAACATGAGAGGTAGAAATCATAGTATCTGTAATTAGATAGAAAGTTAACTACCTCATTTTACAGAGGAGGAAACTGAGGCCCATAGGAGTAAAATGATTACCACAGGATTTGAACCCAGAGTATCTAAAGTTAGAGCCAATGGCCTTTTCTCTGTACTAAGCTGTCTCTCTAGAGAAGGGCAGGCACTGAGGGCAGTGGCATGTTTTTTCTCCATGGTGTATCGTTTCCTGCTACTATTTCCTGTTGATAAGGAACTAGAAATTGGGGCAGAAAGATTAGACTCTTTCTAAAACTCAGCTTTGATCATGTCACTTTCCTTCTCAAAACCTTAAGTGGTGATCTAGTTCCTGTAGGATCTCTCTGGGACGCAGACCTAGTAGTGGTACTGCTGGATCAAAGGGTATGTACAGTTTAATGCATTAGTGTCCCAATTTTCCCACATCTTCTCCAACATTTATCATTTTCCTTTTCTGTCATATCAGCCAATCTGATAAGTATGAGGTGGCATCTCTGAGTTGTTTCAATTTGCATTTCTCTAATCAATAGTGATTTAGAGCATTTTTTTATATAACTATATATAGCTTTAACTTCTTCATCTGAATCCAGCCTGTTCATATCCTTTGGTAGTTCCTGTAGGATCAAGGCCAGGTTCCTTACCAGATGCTTCCCGGGGTAGGATTCAAACAGAACATCCACTCTTTGGCTTTTAAAGCCTTTTACAACCTGGCCCCTTCCTGCCTTTCCTGACTTCACATGGTTTACTTTCCTCCACGTATTCTATGATCCAGCCACACTGGCCTTCTTCCTGTTCCTCAAACACAATGCTCCATCTGCCGACTCTGTGTCTTTCCACTGGCACTCTCCCATGCCTGGAATGTTCCTGAACTTTTGCCTCCTGGCTTCCCCAGACTCTTTCAAGACTCAGCTCATATCCCTCCAAGTGTGGGAGGCCTTTCTTGCTCTCCCTCCTACGGACAGGGCCTTCTCTCTGACATCGGCTTCCATCTAGTTTGCATGTATCTTGTATGTACAGAAGTATTTACACCCTATCTCTCCCCCCCAATCAGACTGTAAACTCCTTGAGGGCAGGGCCTGCTTTTGCCTTTTTTTGAATTTCCAGCATCTAACAGTGGTTCTTAACCTGGGGTCCGTGAACTTAAAAAAACAAACACACACCATATTTTGACAACTGTATTTCAATACGTTTCCTTTATAATCCTATTATTTTATTTTATGCATTTAAAAATATTATTGCAACATCCATAGACTTCCCCAGACTGCCGAGGGATCCTTGACATGAAAAAGGTTAAAAACTCCTGGCGTAGACCAGCGCCTGGAAAGCAGTAAATGTTTAATAAGTGCTTGCTGATTAACTTCAAGCACAGTATACAACCCATTTTGTCATTATATCACCTTGTGTTTCCCAGATGGAAACAGTGTCCTATATGCTACCAGTTAGCTACTAATGAAATGGGCAGCTAGATGGCACAGCGGACAGAGTCCTGGCCTGGAGTCAGGAAGACTCATCTTCTTGAGTTCAAATCTGGCCTCAGACACTTACTAGCTGTGTGACCCTGGGCAAGTCACTTACCCCTGTTTGCCTCAGTTTCCTCACCCGTAAAATGCAATGGAGAAGGAAACGGAAAACCAGTACAGCATCTTTGCCAAGAAAACCTCAAATGGGGTCACATAGAATCAGACATGACCAAACAACAAAGCTACTAATGATCATGTTCCCACCCCCTCCAAGGTGCACAAGGATGTCCCAGTTATATGCACGGTTCCTCTCTGAAGTCTCCAAAAATTGGGAAGCTCTCCCTTCAGACTTCTTTTCTTATTTGCATTCTCGGTGACACATGAACTCTCTGACATTCTCACTAAGAAGACTGCCCATCGTGGTCATTGTTTGGGCCTGGGAAACAGTGGAGGAGGGCTATCACTGTTTACTAGTGGGGTTAGTAGGGATCAAAGCAAAGCTGCCCCTCACTTTGGGGTACAAAGGGTGAGGGGTGGCTCCCAAGCACTGGGGGATAAAGGAACACAGCAGATTTTAGACTATGGAATTTTAGAGCTGGGAACAGATCTTAGAGACCATTAAGTTCGATATCCCCTTGTCATTACTGGCAAATAAACTGAGGTTCAGGGGAGTCATGGCATTGAACACAGTGTCTTTTACATAGCCAGCTTCAAATTCATGTTTGTTGAACTGAAATGGTCAAGATGGGCAAAAAGCTTGGTGGCTGAGTAGGAAAACAGTCTCAAAAGTAACAAATGTTGCAAATAAATTTAATAAAATGGCATTAATATGGTACTCAATTCTCTGTGCTATGGATTAGAGGCTGGAGCATATAAATCTAAGAAATATCTGTGAATTTACAGAAAGAAAGTCTGTTGTTGTTATTGGGTTTTTTTGGTTAGGCAATAGGGTTAAGTGACTTGCCTAGGGTCACACAGCTAGTAAGTGTCAAGTGTCTGGAGCCGAATTTGAACTCAGGTCCTCCTGTCTCCAGGGTTGGCACTCTATCCACTGTGCCACCTAGCAGCCCCCTCTTTTTAAAAATCATTTATAAACACCTACTATATGCCAGGCACTGTGCTAAGTGCTTTATCTCATTTGATACTCATGACAACTTTGGGAGGTAGATAAGTAGGTGCAATTATCATCTTCATTTTACATTTGAAGAAACTGGCAGACAAGATTACATGACATGCCCAGTGTCACACAATAAGTGTCTAAGGCTGGATTTGAACTCAGGTCTTCCTAACTCCACACACAGCACTCCATCCACTGTGCCACCTAGCTGCCTTTAGTTCATAGGATTATAGCTCTAGGGCTAGAAGCGACCTCAGAAGCCATCTAGAACAGGGGTGGGGAACCTGCAGCCTCAAGGCCACATGTGGCCTTCTGGGTCCTCGGGTGTGGCTTTTGGACTGAGTCCGAGTTTTACAGAACAAATCCTTTTATTAAAGGGATTTGTTTGGATTCAGTCAAAGGGCTGCACTTGAGGACCCAGAGGGCCACATGTGGTCTTGAGGCCCAAGATTCTCCGCTCTTGATCTAGAATAAATCCCATATTTTACATAGGAAACTGAGGTCTTAGACAAGTTAAGTGATTTGTCCAAGGTCACACTGGTAGTAGGTTATCAGAGTTAAGGGTTAAACTCATCTGGGATTGGGTGGGGGGAGATTTGCTTCTTCTCCAACTCTAAGGGGACAGTATCAGCCAAAGACTAGGAACATCCCCCGTTGAACTGGAGTGGAAGAAGCAGGTGGTTGATGCTGACGTCCGCTGGATATCTGCGGCCCTCCACCCCATCAAGGGACCTTCCCTCTCCTTCCGTCTTCTCTGGGGGGTGGTAGTCTGCTGATTAATCAGCAAGCATTTATTAAGGGCCTACTATGTGCCAGGCTCTGTGCCAGCAGGAGAAGCAGCACCAAGGGCACACAAGCCAGACTAGAGATCAACTGTGCTGTCTTACAAATATCACCTCACTGGATGCTCACGACCCTGGGAGGCGGGTGCTGTTAGGACCGCCACTTTATAGCTGAGGAACCCACACAGCTAGGAAGTGTCTGAGGCTGCGTTTGAACTCAGGTCTTTCTGGCCCCAGGCCCAGCTCTCTATCCACTGCACAACCCAGCTGCCACCCAGTTTTTCCTGACTCCAAGTGCAGTGTTGGAATCTATGAAGGAGTACGTACAAACGGAAGTGAATCAGAGAGGAACTGGTGAACTACATATACCTTATTTCCTTTTGTTCTGAGACATTCTCTGCCTTATGTCTGACTATTGCCTGGCACCACTCTCTGTGTGTGTGTGTGTGTGTGTGTGTGTGTGTGTGTGTGTGTGTGTGTTCAGCTTGGTTTTATTTTTAATACAGCACAGAAGACTGCCCTTCTTCACCACGTCAGCTAAAGACACACTTCCTAAAGCTTTCTATTTATAGGGCCCTCTTCAAAAGAAGAATCAGCTTCTCAAATAATATTATAAAATATTTTAAGTGGCTCTGACAATTTCTCTTCCTCTATAAAATGAGGATGGTACCTACCTTACAAGGGATGAATGATATCCCGAGAGGAAAGTGCTCTGCAAACCCTGAAAGAGCCATTTGTCAGCTATTACTATCTGTGAGATCCTTGGTCATACCTCTCATACTTACAACCTTGACTCCAACCTTCATCTTTATCTGTATGTCTGAGTGTTGTGATGCTACTTTCCCATACAAACCCGGGGTTCTCCTCTTCAGATGGACTGTGAACTCAAAAGAAGGACCTGGTTTTTAAACATGGACTCCCTTACTCTCTCTGCTCAGCTTCAGGAGTGGGAAGAGCACTGAACTTGGAATTTCAGGAACTGAGCCAAAATTCCAGCTCTGAGGCTTGTGACCTTGGCCTTAACTTCACTAGGCCTCAGTTTCCTCATCTGTAAAATGTGTGTAGGGGTCTGACCAGATTACTTCTAAGGTCCATATTACCCCCCACTTGATTCTTACCTTCTTCACTCCATGCCTCCTTCCCCCCTTTTTCTCCTTTCTTCCTTTTCCTCTCCAACTACATATATGTGGGAGGAAGGGGGAGGGGAAACAGAGACAGGGTCCAAGACGGAGAGACAGACAGAATGAGAGGAGAGAGGGTCATATACTATCCAAAAGGGACCCTAATAATGAATACAGAGGTGGGCTTGGAATCAGGAAGACTTGAGTTCAAATCTCTCCTCAGCTATGTGATTATAGACAAGTCATCTCAACCTCTATGAGCCTTGATTTCCTCATCTGTAAAATGGGGATAATAATATCTGTCAAACTGACACAGTTGTTGTGAAGCTCAAATGAGGTGATGTGTGCCAACCTCAACTTAGATGCTAGCTGTTACTGACATTTCCTTTCTAAATCCACAGACTTTGACTCATGATGGAAAATGCTATCCTTATCCAGAGAAAGAACTATACAGTCCTATGGAGTCTGAATGCAGATCAAAGCATACTACTTTCTCTCTCTCTCTCTCTCTCTCTCTCTCTCTCTCTCTCTCTCTCTCTCTCTCTCTCTCTCTCTCTCTCTCTTTGTTTTTGTTTCTTCTTTCTTGTGGTTTTCCCCTTTGGTTCTAATTTTTCTTTACGCCTTGACTAATGTGGAAATATGTTTAATATGAATGTATATGCAGAGCCTATATCAGCTTGCACACTGTCTTGAGGAGGAGACGGGGAGAAAATTTGGAATTCAAAATTTTATAGACGTGAATGCTGAAAACAATAAATAAATAAATTTTAAAAAATAATAAACCCACAGGCTTTGGCCAGTAGATTTATATCATCCAATCTGCTAATCCATGTGTCAGGAAATTGAGCTCAAAAGTACCAAGGTCATTTTGCTGAGTACACTCCAGGGCTCAATCAGAATGAGAATCCTAGTGTGATCCAAAATGGAGATTCTCTGCCCCAATGGGTATTCTATTTACATTTACTGCCCCACCTACTTAAACAGTTAAGTAAAGAATGTAGGTAGTCTGACTTTTGTCCTGCTACTGGACTTTAATGACTCTGGAAGAAAGTGAGGCAGTCAACTTTGCCCAACTCTGCCTCACTTACATCCAAATCACCCTCAAGTCAAGACATAGCCCGTGAGATCATTCATTTTTCTTTTTCAAAAATGAAGGACAAACAACAACGAAGGTGGCATGAGAGCCTAGGCTGCTGACTGACAGAATTTTCAAATACATTTTCTCCCAATCAAGGCATCTCGAAGATTATCCTCGATAAACAGCAAAGTGGCCCAATGGATAGAACACCGGACTTGGAAGTCAGGTAGTGCTGAGTTCAAATCTAGCCTCCTTAGCTGTGGAAGTCACTTAACTGTCTGCCTTGGTTTCCTCAGCTGTAAAGCAGGCATATTTATTTTTATTTAGCACCCACCTGGAGGGTTACTGAAAGGATAAAATGAAATGACACAGGTGAAATGCTTTGTAAACCTCAAAATGCTATGTAAGTAATAGCTATTATTATATTAAGACAAGCCTATTTTCTTCATTTCTCTTTGCCACTTTTTGATTGGAGGGTGAAGATGCTGGGAGTTACAGCAAAGAGAGGCAGGAGGATGACTGGGGTTGTGTGTATTTAGAGTCAGAGCACCAGGGTCTGAGTTCTGATCCTGCTCTCCTTGCCATGTGGCATTTGGCCAGGCACTAACCTATTTAAGGCTTGGTTTTCTCAGTTCCAAGATGAAATGACATTTATTGGTCCCCCTTACTCCACTGAATTATTGTGAGGAAAGCCCTTTGTAAACCCTAAAGTGTTAATGATATCTGACCTACAATGCTCATTTTTGCATGTATGTCTCTGGGGCTTGAGCTGTTTTATTTCAGGGATATTCTGATGCCTTGGCTTTGCCCTGCCCAGTAATCTCAGGAAACCGTTGTCTGTTTGGTTCCAGTTCTAACTCGGTCATTAGATATGTGGTTGTTTGAAAAAATTAAACAAAACAATACAAGCAACTTTGGCTTGGTTCAACCTCAAACTTGATTCAAGGTTTAAACTATAGGCGGGGCATTTAGCAAATCAGTATATTTGTTTCTCATTTTTAAATTTATGATTTGTATCACGTTCTTGGTAATACATATAGAACCCAAACGCTTTCTTTCCACTTATGGTATTCAGTGGCAGTAGATGATACTGCAGAGGCAGAAAGACCTGGGTTCACAGCTTTCTTTCCATGGTTTAACTGATGAGCAACTAAGTCACCTTCTCTTGGCCTTCCTTTACTCACCTGTAAAATGGGAATATAAAATACCTCTTGCACTCACCTCACAGGGTTGTTATGAGGATCCACTGAGATAACACATGTGAGTTATGAATCTTAGAGCCTCATAATAAAAATAACATGAGATTCATAATTCACATGTGTTATCTCAGTGGGTCCTCATAACAAACACATTTTACTATGCCAAGCTGCCACTTTTCACTATTGACTAGTGTTTGTTATGCAAAGCACTATAGTGAGAACAGCCAAGGTGTCCCCAAAGTCCTAGTGCAGTTGTAAGCTACTAAAGATTAAAGGCTTCCAGGGAAGGGGACTCCACCACCTCCCTGGGTAGCCCATGCCACTTCTGGACAACTCTAATTGTTAGGAAACTTTTTAATAGAAAGCCTACATTTTCCCCTTTGCAACTTCTGCCCATGGCTCCTAAGTCTGCCCCCTGGGGCCAAACAGAGCAAATCTAATCATTCTTACAGAATTTTTTTTTTGGCTCCCGGGGGTAAGTGGAGAATCTGAATAGTTGATATCTAGGAGTGCCAGGAAATAATTGCCTACTCAGGTTGAAATATCAACATCCCCCTTCACTAATAATAATAGCCAATGCATACAGATAACACTTTACAGCTTACAAAGCCCTTCGCATTCATTATCTCAATGCAGGCTTCCAATAGCCCTGTGAATTAGGTAGGCTATGTCTAATAATTTCTATTTTATAGACTAGTAAACAGACAGACACAGACACACACACACACACACACACACACACACACACACACACACACACACACACAACCTGAATTGGCTTGTCTAAGGTCATACAGGCAGGCTTTAACCTCAATTCATTCTAAACTGATCTTAAACCCAGTACTCATTTCACTACACTATAGCTAGGTCAGAAAACTAGGGGTCTGTTTGGTGGATACTCTTAAACCACTCCCATAATTTACAGAATCAAAGATGAAACAGCTGAAGTGCTCCCCCCCTCCCAAGTCATTGGGTCATAGGTTTAGAACTGGAAAGAGCTTTAGGGGTGATTTGTCCAACTTCATTTTACAGATGAGGAAACTGAGGTCTGGAGAGGGTCATAAGTGAATTTTGCAGGGTCACACAGGTATGAGCAAAACCTGTTCTTCAGGTTTCAAATCTAGCTCTCTTGCCATCATAACAGGAAGATAACATTTTGATACCTTTTAGGACCCAAGAGGCAGCTTTGGTCACTGTGAGCAGTAGCAGAGCAACAGAAACAGCCAGCATGAAGAGGTGCCCAACCTAGGGCTTTATTCTGCCTTCATGTGGAAATTACCCATAAGAGTAGGGTTGGTGATACGTAATTATATCCCAAAGCCCTATCTGAAAAGGGGACATGGCCCTCTGTCAGGTGTAAACACCCAGCAAAATAAGCCATGCAGCCTGAAGAGGAAGGCTTGGTTTTTAGCTTCCCTGGCGGAAGCCACACTTTCTCTGCTGAGCTGATTCTCCATACAACCATTTTCTGCACTGCGCATGTGGTCCTTGGACAGCTCGCTTCTGTAACCTGATCTGAATTCATCTGGAGAAGCTCCAAACCAGAAACTTCTGGGAAAGCAGGCAGATGTTTCATTTTGGATTAACCATTGCCTTGCTGGAGAGAGAACTCCCAGCCAAATCCTAGAAAACCATGCTAACTATAAATTAGAGGGAAAGGACTCAAGAGAATCACTGAGTTTGAAAGTCAGAAGGGACCTGGGAGGCCATCTGACTCCAAATCACATCTGCAAGGAATCCCCACTGTAACATAGCCAACAGATGGTCGACCAGACTTGGCTTAAAGACTTCCAAGGAAGGGGAATCCACTAGTTCCCTAAGTAGCCCGAGCCACTTTTTTTTGGACAACTCTAATTGTTAAGAAACTTTCTAACAGAAAGCCTAAATGTTTTCCTTTGCAACTTCTGCCCATGGCTCCTAATTCTGCCCTTTAGGGCCAAATAGAGCAAATCTAATCCTTTACCCGGGTAACAGGCCTTCAAATACTTGAAGACATCTGTCACGCTCCTCCTCTCTCCTCCCCCCTCCAGGTCTAAATATTCAGCCTAAATATTCTAGAACTCAAGGCCCTTCATCATGCTGGTTGCCCTCCCTGGCCTTTGCCTTTCGCTATTCTGCCTTCCTTCTCTATGAGCCTCAGTTAATTCATCTATAAAATGAGGGATTTAGACAGCTGGGTTCTAAGAGCCTTTCGAGGCCTACAGTTGTTTGACTTTATGCTGACTGATGACAGTTCTCTGTGTCTGCAGCTGCACTGAGGCCATCCTGAAAATGAGCCATGAGTTGGCAAGCACAGTCCCCTTTAGGAGGCTTGGTCAAAGTAACAATCAGACTGGCTGTGTGTGTGTGTGTGTGTGTATGTGTGTGTAAAAATGTTAAAATATATATACATTTACACACATATATGAACATATACATATATATTTTATATATGCATACATATGTATGTATGTATATATATATGTGTGTATAAGTATATCCATATATTTGTATATATAATTTTTTTCTTTAGCCCTCAGATTTATCAGTTAACATTTCTGGGAGAAGGGAAAGGAAGGGAACTATGCTTTTACATATCATCTCTTTTGATCTTCACAACAGACCTAGGAAGTAGATAGTGTATGGATTTTTTCAGCCCCATTTTGCACATAAGAAAACTGAGATTTCAGGGAGGTTAAGTGACTCACAGACAGAAGCATCAGAGTCAGGATTTGAACTCATGTTGTTTGGCTCCCAGGCTAGAGTTTATTCTACTATGCCAAGCTACTACTTTTCACTATCGTCTAGTTTTTGCTATGTAAAGCACTATAGTGGGAATAGACAAGGTGTCCCCAAAGTCCTAGTGCAGTTGTAAGCCACTAAAGATTAAAGGCTTCCAGGGAAGGGGACTCCACCACCTCCCTGGGTAGCCCATGCCACTTTTGGACAACTCTAATTGTTAGGAAACTTTTTAATAGAAAGCCTACATTTTCCCCTTTGCAGTTTCTGCCCATGGCTCCTAATGCTGCCCTCTGGGGCCAAACAGAGCAAATCTAATCCTGGTTTGCACAGCACGGCCTATTAAAGGGCTAAGACTTTAGGGACACCCTGTGTAAAGAGAAGATATACCAGTCTCTGTTCTCGCGTTGCTTATGATCTAAGACGAAAGATCTCTCCCCCCACTTCCCCTCCCCTCTCTGTTCTTTTCTCATTCTCTGTCTCTCTGTCCCTCTCTCTCATATACACACACACACACACACACACACACACACACACACTCTCTCTCTCTCTCTCTCTCTCTCTCTCTCTCTCTCTCTCTCTTCTATTAGCAGTGGAAATTTTTTAAGAATAACAGAAAGAAACCAAATTCTGGCAGGAGAGAGGACAATGCTCTAGGGGCCTCTCCCATGGCTGGGCCATGGTGTCCACCTTCTGGCAGGGTCTTCCTTCCTTTATACCAGGTTCCACAGGCACATGCATAGGGTGGGCAGCGGGTAAGGAGGCGAGTGTGAAGGAGGCAAGTTTGTGTTCGGCTCCCCTTGCATCCTCTCCTTTACCTTCCCTTCAAGCCCATTCCTACTTCTTCCCTTGGCCTCAGGCATCCAGAGCCTGCTGCTTCTTCCTTTTCTCCTCTATCAGTCACTCAGCCACTCTGAACCTCAGTTTTCCCATCTGAAAAATGGAGATAACAACAGCACTTGACATCACAGGGCTACTGTGAGGACTGAATGAGATCACAAAAGGATCATAGAGCCAGAGCTGGGAAGGAACCATCTGGCCCAACCCCCTCATTTTATAGATGAGGAAACTGAGGACCAGACAGGTTAAGCAAATTGCTCAAATTCATACAACTAGTAGGCAACTACATCTAGTGGGGGGATCTGAACCCTTTAGTCCAGGGGTGGAGAACCTCTGGCCTTGAGGCCATGGATACCATGGCCTTGTGGCCCTCTAGGTCCTCAAGTGCAGCCCTTTGACTGAATCCAAACTTCAGAGAACAAATCTCCTTAATTTTGTTCTATAAGACGCGGACTCAGTCCAAACGCCATATCCGAGGACCTATAAGGTCACATGTGGCCTCCAGGCTGCAGGTTCCCCAACCCTGCTTTAGTTCTTCAAATATTTAAAGGCAGTTATCATATTTCAACTGAGTCTCCCTTTCTCCAGGTAAACATCCCCAGTTCCTTCAAACAGATCCCCTTTCACCGAATGAACTAAGGATGTAAAAAGTAAGCATAAATGGTAAATGGCTGAACAAATTATTGTATGTGAGCTGTAATGGCATCTTATAGTGCTATCAGAAATGACACATACAAGGAATTTAGAGAAACAAGGGAAGGCTTGAATGAACTGATGCAGGGTAAAGTAAGAGGAACCTGGAGAACAATACACATGATGGTCATGATATCACTAAAATGAAGCCAAGCACTGAATTACCCGTACTTGACCAATCTTGGCCCCAGAGGAAATGTGGGAGCACCTCTTCCTACAGTGCAGAGGTAGGGGGTGATGACCCACTATCGCACAGTGAGGTGGAGGAGCTGGGCCTTGAACACAGGCTCAGACTCAAAGTTCAGTGGTCTTTCCATAACAATGTGCTGAGATCTGTTAGGACAGAGGCTGATGGCCCACAGCAGCCAATGAATCTAATTTCTGTGGGCCAAAGGTAAAGTAGTACATTCACTACATACCTCTGAGGTCTAGTCAAGGTCTAAATCTATAATTCCCATTTTGGTCAACTTACTGACATTCTCAGAGCACCTCATTCGCAGGTTGGTATTGCCTGAGAGCTCAAGAATGTACACAGGCTTGTTTTCTCCTGCTAAAAATGAGCTCTGGTATTTCAGGCATCCAAAAATAAGGTAACAATGTTTTTCAGCCCTCTGGGCTGTGGCCCCAAACCAGTTCTGTTTGTTTTTTCATGTTTTTAGAACCCCCCCCCCGATATTTCCTTCCTTCATACTCAGAATATTCATTTTAATAACAAAAATATTTGGGCTGAAATAATTATTCAGAGTGATCAGTTTGTGACTTCTCCCAAACGCTCTCCTTCTTGGTAATGCCCAGACTTGGTGTGCTGAAAAGAGCAGTGAACTTTGGACCAAAAGACCTGGGTTGTAGCTACAGCAGGTGACTTTACCTGAGTCTCAGTTTTCTTGTTTGTAAAATAGGGATAATAATCCTGTAGCACCTACCTTAGCAACATGAGAGACAGTATGGCATCATGGTTACAGAAGTATCCTCAGAGCCAAAGTGACCCAGCTTCAAGTCCTTCCTCTGAGCCATAGGAGCTCTGTGACCCTGAACAGGTCCCTTTATTTTTCAGGGCTCCCAGGCAACAATCTAAGACTATAAGTTACAAAAGAAGTGCTGACCTGCATTGGTGAAGGGACTTTCCTCAGCTGGGAATTCCCTATACTAAAGAAATCACAGGTCCAGTCCAGCACCTATCTCACAGGGCTGTTGTGAGGATCAAATGAAAAGGATGTATTTGAAACACTAAATAACTGTTAGCAAATCACACTTCTGAGTCTCAATGTCCCCATCTGTAAAACGTGGATAATAAAACTTGCAGGGTCAAGAGAAAAGCCTGTAATCCTTAAAGCATCAAAGAAACAATATTACTGTCAACACCTCCAGTGTCAAAGAGACAAAATTTCTGTATTTTTTCACAGAATTTCAGAGTTGGAGGGGACAACAAGGGCCTTCTAGACATTCATTCAAGCAATAAGCATTTGTTAAGTACCTACCGTGTGACAGAAATTGTGCTAGGTTCTGGGATTACAAAGACAAAAATGAAAACTGTTCCTGTTCTCAAGGGACTTAGATTCTACCGGAGGGAAACAACATCTACACGGAAATTTAAACCTAAAATAATTCCCAGGGGGAGGGCATTATTAACACCTGGAATCACAATAGGCTTCTTGTAGGACGAAGCATTTCAGCTGAGCTTTGAAGGAAGCTAGGGATTCTGAGGAGAAAGTAAAGACCGAGTGCATTCTAGGCATGGGCCACACAGTCTCTATCTACAAAAGTATTAAGATAGAAGACAGAATGTAGTATACCAAGAAATCCAGTTTAACTGGAAAGTAGAATGAATGAAGGGGAATTGTCAAAGGCTTTAAAAAGGCAAATAGAAGAGTTTATATTTGATCCTAAAGACAAGAGAGAACCATTGGGATTCTTCTTTTTTCAATTGGTAAGGCAATTAAGGTTAAATGACTTGCCCAGAGTCACACAGTTAGTGAGTGTTATGTGTCTGAGGCTGGATTTGAACTCAGGTCCTCCTGACTCTAGAGTCGGTACTCTATCCACTGCGCCACCTAGCTACCCTAGGGTTTCTTCTTTTTTTTAAAAAAATTATTTTCAAATTAAGATTTTAATGGAATGATAAGCATTTAAAACACAGGAAATTTAACAAGTACATTCAAATGTTTACATTATACATTTATATTCATGTGAAATGTATGAAGTCATATGTCTGTGTATGCTTTGTATTTGGTACCTTTATGTAACCAGCACTTACTATGACTATTTTCTAAACACCATTTCATAATACGATCATTTGACAATCAGTAGTTTCCCCTGCAAGATACTACAAATTCTGTTCATACTGAGAGTATTCAATATAAATGACTTATTCTTAAATGTTTATTTTAAGCTAATGTTCTACCAAGAGAAGGTATCCAATTTGTAATACATAGATTTTTTTGGTATCAGGCTGTCTTGTTTGGTTTATAGCTTTCAGTGGATCATAATAAATGAGGCAGTAAAAAGAACGGAAGGATGAGAATTCTGAACACTTAGTTTTTCACACCACAGCTAAAATCACAGCACACAGTGATTACAGACAATTATGCTAAAACCTGATCCTTTTAAAAGCACTCATTTAAAATGCTTAAGTTTGACCATCTTGAGCAGGGTGCTAGAACTTCTTGAGTAGGACAGTGACACGGTCAGACCAATGCCTCAGAAAAAAATCACTTTGGCACCTTTGCTCGGAGGCTAGAGTGGATAAGGGAGAGCCTGAAGACTGGGAAACCAACCGGAGCTTATTTCAAGAAACTAGATGAGATGTGATGAAGCCCTGAACTAGGATCATGGTCTTGGGAGCAGACAGAAGGAAACAGAGCCAAGCCAACAGAGTCAATCTACCTGGTGGAAGCAGAATCAACAAGAATTTGCAACTCATTGTATACTATACCTAAAAACATTCTTTTTGTAACGTATGGGGTAAGAAGTGGTCGTCTGTTGTTGTTGTTATTGCTATGATGGTCATGTAGACTTTGTGTGAAGACCTCTGAGCTGGGGGTGGGTGGGTGAAGGAAACCACCAACGCATACCATTCTAATTTCTGACAGCTCTAACTGTTAGGAAGGGCAGCTAGGTGACACAATGGATAAATCTGGCCTCAGTGTGACCCTGGGTCACTTAACCCTGTTTGACTCAGTTTCCTCACCTGTAAAATGAACTGGAGAAGGAAATGGGAAACCACTCCAGTATCTTTGACAAGAAAACCCCCCAAAAGGGGTCATGAAGAGTTAGAAACAACTGAAACAACAATAAAAGTTGTTAGGAAGCCCTTCAAGCCTAAATTTGCCTCTTGCAACTTCCATCCATTGCAGCGAGTTCTGCTCTTCGGAACCAAACAGAGCGTCTAATGTCTCTTTCTTTTTTTTTTTTTTTGTTTTGGTTTTAGGCAGTTGGGGTTAAGTGACTTGCCCAGGGTCACACAGCTAGTAAGTGTCAAGTGTTTGGTCTGAGGCCGGATTTGAACTCAGGTCCTCCTGACTTCAGGGCCGGTGCTCCATCCACTGTGCCACCTAGCTGCCCCTGTCTAATCTCTCTTTCACGAGATAGTGCTTCAAATACTTGAAGACAACTATCTTCCCCCTAGTCTTCTCTTCTCAAGGCTAACCATACCCAGTTCCTTCAAATGATCTTCATATCGCATGGAACAAAGGCCCTTCAAGACTCTCCTCTGGTCATTTCTCACTTTATCAATGCCCTTTCTAGGACGTGGGATGCAAAACTGAACAAACTACTATGATCTGAGCAGGGCAGAGCATAATAGTTCTGATGAAATATTTGGTTGAAGAGATTAAAGCTAATGGCTAATTCCCCAGCAGAGCAGTCAAAGGATATTAACAAATAATTCATTTGTAAACTATTAATATGAAAGAATGCTTCAATTCATTAATAATAAGATAAATGCAAATCAAAATAGCCCCAAGGTTCCATTTTACACTTGGCAAATCAGCAAAGACAAAAGATGGAACTAGTCAATATTGGAGGTGTGGTAGAGAGGCAGTAACACATTGTTGGTGGAGCTGTGGATTGATACAACTATTCTGAAAAGCAATTTGGAATTACGCAAATGAAATGACTAAAATGTCCATACCCTTTGACTCAAAGATTTCACTGCTAAGCATATGCCCCAAGGAGGTCACTGACAAAAAGCAGTGTTTCATATGCAACAAGATATTTATGGTAGGACTTTTATAGTAGCAAAGAACTAGAAATAAAGTAGATGCCCACTGACAGGAGACAGTTTAAACCAGACGGGCACAACTTGTAAACTTCTTTGGGTCCCAGATAGGTTAGACTACAGACAGATGATGGTTGGTTGCCTTGGGTCACATGACAAATAGGAGAGTGTGCAGTGGCAACCCTACATTATTCATGGGCCACAGAAATCGCACACAGCTCTCAGGCTGTATGTTGTGCAGGCCTGGTCTAAACAAATCCATGTGCTATAAGAAATAAAGAGCGTGATAAATACAGAGAAAGACAGAGAGCCTTATGTGAACTGATTAAAGTGAACAGGCCAGTCAAACGATATACACAACGGTGAATATAAAAGGAAAAAAAATACTACTAAAAATTAAAATTGAATGCTATGAAATTATAAAATACAAGACTGGCCCCAAAAAAGGGATGTGAGAAGAAACCTCCCCCTGCTACTCTGCAGGGGCTTAAGTCCATGGGTGGGAAGGAATATTGCACATAACATCAGACTTTTTAAAAAATGTATTTTAACGATTTTTTCCCCTGTTACTCATTTTCTTTCTCTGTTTTTTAAAATGCCTTTGTTATAAGGGATGACTCTTTGGAAAGGGGTAGAAGAGGGATAGAGGGGGAAATCTGGGCAATGTATAAACAAAAGTCCAATAAAATGTGTTTAAAATAAATTAATGGCTAAAAATGGGTCTCTTTAGTGATTAATGCACTTCATTCATCCACACCACTGTAGTGCCCTATTGCTATAAATAGACTCCATGTGTGCTCTGAACAATGGCCACTAGAAGCCACAGCTAAGAATATCCAGTCCCAGCGTGCCCACGGCTCCAGCTGGAGGAAGGCTTTTATCAGAAGAAGCTCTGGCAATAGCCTAGTCTTCAGGCCCTATGTAGATTAAAATCACAACACAAGTTACATTCAGAACCTACCAAGAGCTGGGCTTTAGATATGCTTTCTGATTTAACTATTCCATGGAATTTGTTTTTTTCAAATGAATATAACACCTGCCCTGAGATCAATAAATGGCTTCCCTGTTGTTACAATACCATGGTGACCTTGTGTGGCAAAAGCCACAAATCTAACAGTGTACTAATTACCCTTCATCAGAGCACACACAGTTTCCTCTTCTTCTACAATGAGTCACTTTCCCCTCTTCACTGGGCTGCTAATCCAGACAGCGGAGGGATGGCTGGGGTAATGTCATTAGGATGGGGCTGAGCTCCGATTACTCAGTGGTCAGGATTCCCTATAACAGCAGCATTCCAGATTCCTCCCACTGCTCTGTCCCCCAATTCTGGCGGTTTTATAGTCCTAGAAAAAATTTCCTTGAGTAAAATACAGACTATACTGGCCCCACACATTCAAGTCAAATCAAGTCAGCAAGTGTTTATTAAGTACTTATTATGTGCCAGGCAAATTTGATCCTCTGAGATCCTTTCCAATTCCGAGATTTTGTGTTTCCTTCTTGGCCATCCCATCATCTCCACCTCCCCCTACTGGAACCTTGAACTCCATCTCTGGAATCAGCCTGGGCTCTGATAGGTCAGCTTTGACTTCTCTTGTTTGGATCCTGGCCATCTCCATGCCACACCTGGCAAATGTACCCTCCTCTCCTTTTCCATCTTCTCTTTATGTACTATCTTCTCCCATTAGAAAATGTAAGCTTCTTGAGGGCAGGATCTGTCTTGCTTGTTTATATTTGCATTCCTAGCACTTGACAGTGCCAGGCACTAGAAGAAGCTAGGTGGCTTGGTGGATAGAGCACTGGAATCAGGAAGACCTAAGTTCAAATATGGCCTCAGACACTTCCTAGCTGTGTGACCATGGGAAAGTCACTTAACCCTGTTTGCCTCAGTTTCCTCATCTATAAAATGAGCTGGAGAAGGAAACGGCAAACCACTCCACTATAGTATCCTTGCTAAGAAAACCCCATAGACAATACTGACACGCTAAGGTCCACAGGCCATAAAGAGTGGAACGTGACAGAGGAACTGAAACAACAGCATTAGTAAGTGCCTAATAAATGTTTTACCTCTCTCTCCCATGATCTGGGCATTTCTCTGTCTCAGCTGGTGGCTCTTGGCCACTTTGACACCTAACTGTGGTGTGGAGCTTACTCCAATTTCTCACAGGCTTTGCTAGCAGAAGGCAAAATCTGGCAAGGCCAACAGCTAGAAAGACTTAAAGTATGGACTAGCCAAAGGACTGGGTGAGAACTAGCCTAGCAGATTTGGAAGAGACCTGTCTCCCAGAGGGTTGGTCACCAGGGGATGAACTATTTGGAACACAGCAGCTCATGAAGAATGTATACTAAGGTATTAGTAGGGGATGGATATCTGCTTCATTGGAAAGACTGACTGAATGCATCACAGCTCTTTGAGAGCACTAAAATTGTCAGAACACAAGCAATGTTAGGTTGGAAAAGCTCTTGCGGAGGGAAATCAAAATGCTAGATGTAAAGGCTGTAAAGTCAAAGAGAACAGAGAACCCCCCACCATCAGGACTCTTGTGAAGGTCTGTCTCTCGGTCACTTACCTAGGGCTCCTTGACAGATGTCCGTGCGGGTTGCTCCTTCAACAATAAACTGGGGATCAGAATACATCTCCTGAGAACAAGAGCCATGAAGTACCATCAGTGCCAGTATTCTCCCCCTCCAGGGTCCAATTATCATCTAATTAAGCTGTCTAATTTCTTATTTGATCCTCTCTCTTCTTCAGGGGAAATCTTCCCTTGGGGCACGATACCTATAGGACTTGTAGGCATTATCTTGTATGGTTTACTCAAACTGCGATTGGTCAAGAATATGACATGATGTTTAGGTAAGTCTTGGTCTTTGCCCTCCTGGAGCTTACCCCTCTCCTGGAGGATAGGTACGAAGGACAAACAGCTAGCATTTATATAGTATATATTATTTCACATATGGTATCTCATTTGATCTTCACAGGTGAAGTGCTATTATTATTCCCATGTTATAGATGAGAAAACTGAGGTTGAGAAAGGTTAAGTGACTTATCCAGGGTGATCCAGCTAATAAGTGACTGAGGCAGGATTTGAACTCAGATATTCATCATTTAAATCCAATAAAATGTCCACTTTGCCATCTAGTTGCCTAATAAGTATAATACCCCCCAAAATCACATGATAAATGAAGAGAAGTGCAGAAAAAATGATCTATGAGGACCTAGGGAAAAATATCATCACTCACTGAAGGGACCAGGGAAGGCTTTACGGATGAGATGGCGTATGATTTGAGCTTAAAAGGATGGATAGGAATTCAATAGGCAAAGAGGTCAGGTTAGAACATTCTAGAAACAGGGAAAAGCATGAGCAAAAGTACCGAGGCAAGAGTCTGAAATGTGCACAGGGACGGTAAGCAGTTCAGTTTTGCAAGAGCCTCCAATATGTAGAAGGAAGTACTAAATTAAGAGATAAAGCCCCAACGGAAAAGTGGCACCAGATTGCGGGAGGCCTTGGATGAGAAGTAAAAGAATCAGAACTTTTTACTGTCTAAGTCATAGGGAGCCAAAGAGAAGTTTGAGCAGATCAGTGACAGGACCAGATTTGTGCCTAAGGAAGATTTGTGTGGCAGCAGCATGAAAGAGGCAGGGAGAGCATAATAATAACAGGTTACATTTATATACTAAGGTTTGCTACTGTTGTTCAGTCATTTCAGTCAAGAAACTCCCTTTTAGGGTTTTCTTGGCAAACATATTGGAATGGTTTGCCATTTCCTTCTCTAGTTCATTTTACAATTGGGGAAACTGAGGCAGACAGTGGTTAAGTGACTTGTCTAGGGTCACACAGCTAGTGAGTGCCTGAGGCAGGATTTGACTTCAGACCCAGCTCTTTTCCCACTGTGCCACCTCGAATCAGGAGGAACAGACTGAAGCTGCAAAGATAGCTTGATGTAAGGAAAAACTTCTACCAATTAGAGCCACCTCCCAGAGTGGACTGGGCCACTTAGGGAGGAAGCGGGTTTCCCTCCCTTAAAAGTTTTTAAGCAAGAGCCAGACCACTTGACATGTATTTTACAGAGCAGATTCTTTTTTCATGTAGAGATGATCTCTTGTCACTCCCTTTAATAACAACTCACTTTTTTTTTTAGTAGCTCATCTTCCTATAGTGTTCTACAATGTACAACCACCCTGTGAGGCAGGCTGTGTAAGTACTGTCATCCCTTTTTACAGATGAGGCTGAGAGAGGAAAGTGATGTGTCCAGCCACACAACTGTCTGAGTGCTTGTCTCCTGGTTCTCATCCTGACCCTAACGGCCTTCCTCCGCCTGCTCACACCCCCTCCCTCCACTTTAACATGCTGTCTTCCCCCACTGGAATATAAACTCCTTGAGAGCAGGGACTGTCTTTCTTTTTGCTTGTACCCCCAGAATTTAGCACAATGCTTAGCATACAGTAAGCACTTAATAAATGCTTGCGGACTTCTTCTGACTCCATTCCAATGTCCCCTTTATTATACCACACATGTACTCTTCCTTAGCCTGGAATCCTCTCTTCTCCCCTTTACCTACCTAAATCCTTATCCATTCTTCGCTAAATCTTCCCTCATCTTTTCTGTTTCTTTCTTAATCTCCATCCCCTCTGAGTATATACTGACTGTATTTTTACCACTTCTATACTGTACAATTTGGTATTATTCATTACAGTTTTCTGTGCATGTTTTAGTTAAAAGAATGTTTGAATTTGAGTCAAGGGAGATCTGTGTTAAAATCCTGCCTCAGACACCTACTAGCTTGTGTGATCCTGGGCAAGTCACTTGACTGCTGTCTGCCTCAGTTTCCTCAACCATAAAATGGGGATAAAAATATCACCTATCTCACAGGGTTGTTATGAGGCTCAAATCTACTGTTTGTAAAGTGCTTAGCAAATGTTAAAGAGTTATAACTGTGAGATATTATCAATTCTAATCTTGTTTCTTAGGATGGTAGCATATAAGCTCCCTGAGGGCAAGAACTGTCTCATTTTTAGATTTGTATTCCCTCCTGCCCCCTCCCCCAACTAGCACATTGCAAGGATTTAATAAGTGTTTGTTGACTGCCAATCTACACAGGTGAGAAGGGGCATAGAGAACATTTAGTCCAACTCCTTAATTTGATAGATAAGGAAACTGAGACCCAGGGAGGTTGAGCAATTTACCTCAAGTCCCTTAAGTACTAAGTGGCAGAGGAACTAAGGCCCTTCAAGCCAAATTCATCACTCTATCCACAATACTTCACTGGTTTCTGTTGTTGGACTGGCTGACAGAGGTAAGCTTCTGGGGATAATAGTCTTTCAAGGGAGCCTTTCAAGAAAGCTGGATTCTAGCTCTGGAGATTTCTGGCTTAGAACTTGTTAATAGGAGAATAGGGTGTGTCTGTTTCCTGGTTCTTAACAGTGCCTTCCCACAGGAAGTGAGAATTTAATCTGGGTGACTCTTAGCACTTAGATTACTCAACACTGTATGAGCGGTATGCCCATCAAAGACTCCGAGAGTCTACAATGAATTTTGCACATGTAGAGTGAATGTGTATGTGTGTGTGTGTGTGTGTGTGTGTCCATCCCAGCCCCCCAAGTTCACGCCCTCTTTCAGTCTTCCCTGAGAACTTCCCAGGGTAAGCCTGGGTTCTGCTCTGGTCCTCACCTCTCCTTAGCCCAGTTGAGCATGGAGGTGGTTTCTGAATCACATTCTACAGCAGGGCAGATGTCTCCTTTTGCACAATCAGTGCATCACAGGAAAACCTCCATTTGGTTGTTGCTGGTGATGACAGGACAAAGAGGCTGCTTATCTGCTTGGGCAAATGGAACAAATTTTGCACTGATGCTTGCTAGCCTAGCATTAATCTAGCTGACTGAGTGAACGGGCCCCTGATTTTGGCAGCCTCTTTATAAAAAAGTACTGTATTTACCAGACTCAGCTTGCCAAACAAGCAGGATATAGTATTAAGAGCCCTGGAACGGAAGTCAAAGAACGTGGTTTGAGGTTTGGCTCTTCCACTCCCTTGCTGGGCAACCCTGGTCACTTAATCTCTCTGACCATCAGTTTCTTTAACTGTAAAATAGGGATGATAATATTTGCAGTACTTACTTGACAAGATGGAGGACGTCAGAAAGCTAATGGTGAGACCCAACAATGACTGATCATTCTTAGAACACTTATATATAAGACTGGTTAAGTAATAAAACCGAGTACTAATCAGACAAATAATTTATTTAGCAGTGCATGCAATGGCAAAGCAAACTGGGTTCAAGGTTCTCAGTAGCCAAGAACCCAGAACTTTGGTTTTTACCCAATTAATATAGTTTGGAGGGAATGAAAAACAGGGTGAAAGGGTTAAGACACTTGGTTCCTTACTGAAGGAGAGGATCCGGAGGTAATGAGGTGAGGGAGGGGTTGGCTGGAGAGAATTGGGAGACAATCAGGAGACACTGAGGAAAGAAGGAAAAAGGAGTTGTTTCGTGCAATTCTTTAAGTTGGGTGACTCTTGGGAAGGGGGACTATCCTTGTAACTTCTCCAAACTCAAGCAACTTTGAGGCTTAACTTCACAAAAGGTAGATAAAGGCAAAATGGAGTCACTAATGCTATTTCAATGTTATGTTGGGAAAAGAACAAATAGATAATAGAATACAATTGTCAGCATTTTTATGATGCATTCTCACGACTGATGACAATGCAGCCATGACTTTTTGGACCCAATACCTCAGTATACAGAGTGCTAGATGAAAAATGGCACTTAAGAAGATGAAACTGGGGGCAGCTAGGTGGCGTGGTGGGTAGAGTTCCAGTCTTGGAGTCCTGAGGACTTGAGTTCAAATCCAGCCTCAGATACTTGAGACATACTGGCCGTGTGACCCTGGGCAAGTCACTTAACTCTGACTGCCTCACCGAAAAGAAAAAAAACAAGACAAACAAAACAAAACAAAACAAAACATAACCTTCAGAGTCCAAATGCAGGATGACTACTCTATAGAAGGTGAGGTCTATAGAGATACCACTGGTTGCAGATGATAGCATACAGATGGCATCAAGTCACAGAACGAATACCACAGGGGCTCCTCAATGAGCTCCATGACTACTCAAAACAGATCAGCCTAACAACATACACAATAAAAGCCAAACTGATGAAAACATTCATTTTCCATACCATGACATGCATCTGGATGGACAATCCACTGAATTAGACCATTAGTACATAGACAGCACCTAGGACAGGCACTGAAGATTGCCAGTGAGCTTGGCCTACAATTGTTGTCGTTCAGTCATTTAAGTTGTGTCTGAGACTTTGTGAGCCCATTTGGGGTTTTCTTAGTAAAGATACTGGAGTGCTTTGCCATTTCCTTCTCCAGCTCATCTTACAGATGAGGAACTGAGGCAAACAGGGTTAAATGACTTGCTCAAGGTCACACAGCTAGTAAATGTCTGAGGCTGGCTTTGAACTCAAGAAGATGAGGCTCTCTGAGTCCAAGCTTGGCACTCTATCCACTGTGCCACCTAGCTGCCACGGTCCAGAATTAAACTGGAGGAAAAAACAAAAGCTAGACTGTCTTTGGGCAGCTGTTTTATGCACTCAATGTTCTCAAGTTGCCTCCTGACATGAGGTCCGTTTTTCTTAACAGACCTGTTTCAATGTTTGTTTGTTTGTAAATCTTGGACCATCACAATCTCCAAAGAATCCAAATTGCAGTGCTATACAGAGATGCATGGTGGGCATGAGTAGGAGTAAGCTTATTACTAATCATGATGTACACACAAGAAGAGCTGTTAAAGACACCATTAAGGATAGTCACTTTATCAATGGTCAGAGAAACAGGTAAGAGAGAACAAGAGATAACAGAGCGATACCCCAAGTGCTGCCCTGTCCTTGTGAGATACTGAAAGGCCTCCAGAATGATAGGCTTCTAGATGCTTTAAGGAGGAATCATGGTAAGCGATGGCCAACAATCACAGGGTGAAAATGTGTGAGAAAGGCTAACATAGGGTTAATAAAGGTGAATACAGATTCAGGGCTAGAAGGGACCTTAGAGGGTCAGTCCAATTTTCTCATTTTACAAATGAGGAAATGGAGGGACAGAGAGGGTAAGTGACTTGCTTGGGATTTTCCAGCTCATAAATGTCTGAAGTAGGATTTTTTTTTGTTTGTTTTGTTTTTTGGTTAAGCAATGGGGTTAAGTGACTTACTCAGAGTCACACAGCTAGTAAGCATCTGAGTGTCTGAGACCAGATTTGAACTCAGGTCCTCCTGACTCCAGGGCCTGTACTCTATCCACTGAGACACCTAGCTGCCCCTAAAGTAGTATTTTAAACTCAGGTCTTCCTGACTCCAAGTCCAGAGGTCTGCCCACATTGCTGAGATCACATTTCCATCTAAACATACTTTTTTTGGGGGGGGAAGTGAAGCAGTTGAAGTTAAGTGACTTGCCCATGGTCACACAGCTAGTGTCAAGTGTCTGCGGTCACATTTGAACTCAGGTTCTCCTGACTCCGGAATGGTGCCCTGTGCACTATGCTACCTAGCTGCCCCTAAACAGACTTATTTGAAAATATCTGAAAAGCTCTTTATATTCAAGTATTGAAGGATATGTATATGATAATATTGAGAGAAACTATTATTATTCTCTTACATTAATAACCCATCATTAATTAGGATCCAGGCTTTTTATTTCCTCCTCCAGGGCTCAGACCGTGTAGAAGGTCAGTCAGTCTCTGAAAGACATGGCTGACTGATGATAGTGTAAACAGAATCGAGTCTGGGCAAGTCCTTGCCCCAAGAAGAACAGACCTGTCCTCATCCTCCATTAGAATTTAGGATGACCCAGCTCATGAAGGAGAAAACCAACCAGAATGGTCTGGATAGAAGTGGATTCCTCTGCCCAGCCTGCTAGAGGTAGCTGTGTATGATCAAGCCACCTTCTCAGGAGCTGAAGACTTTCCAGCCCACCTCTTCATTAAATGTCCACCAATCAGGGTTAATTTTCACTTCCCAGGGCATCCCCTTTTACAAAGCTATTTAAAGCATTCAGTGACTCCAGTGGGGGTCTTTGGTTACTGAGAGAAGCTAAGGAATTTATTATTGGCTAGCCTAATTAATAAACTGATTATTAATTACCCAGAAACTCTGTCTCTTGGGTTTTTTCATTCATCAAAATGTATGACTAGTTACTTTATAACTAAAAGCCTGGTGTGTGCACATCCTGCATATCCATAGGAATTTTAGCACCTAGGGTCAGTTTAACCGAGCTAAGGCTGGTCCTGGGAGGGGTGGCAAGGCAGAACACTTAAGGTATGACCATCTCTATGCAGGGTTCTGACTGCAGAGAGACCTCTAGGGAGCTGAGGAGCCTGAGGAACTGAGCAAAGGCAGGGCCTTCCAAAGGGGCAGGGGCTGAAGTGGAGAGGCAGACTGTAAGTCAGGTAGTGAATTTATCGGGCAAGAAGGAGAGTGACCTGGAGGTCCAGAGAGGACTACAACAAAGACTTTAGACAGGATGGAGTGGACTTGAAAGGCTGAAGAGTGGTTGGTGGGTGAGGCTGGCAAAAGGAGAATCTGAAAGTAGCAGTGGGGATGAAGGAAAGGTGGCCACTCCTCTTCCCGGTCTGGGGTGTCAGAAAGGAGCTGCCAGACTTGGGGCGGGTGAGATAGTTAGGATTCAGTGAGACCCAGAAAGTGGAAGGAATCTGCAAAAGAGATTGTGGATTCTAGAGTTAACTCTGGAAGAGACCTTGGAGGTCATCTCATCCAACCCTTTCTCTTTCTCTCTTTCTTTTTCTTTCTTTCTTCTATCCTTCCTTCCTTCCTTTCTTCCTTCCTTTCTTTTTTGTTCAATTGTTTCAGCTGTGTCTGACTCTTTGTGACCTGATTTGGGGTTTTCTTGGCATACCACTGGAGTTTGCCATTTCCTTCTTCTAGATGAGGAAACTGAGGCCAGCAGAGTTAAGTGACTTGCCCAGGGTCACACAGCTAGTAAGTGTTTGAGGACAGATTTGAACTCAGGAAGATGAGTTTTCCTGACTTCAGGCCCAGCACTTTATCCATTATGCCACCTGGTTGTTTTTTTTTTTTCTTAACAGATGAGAAAACTGAGGCCTAGTTACAGTGATTCACACAGTCACATAGGTAGTAAGTAGCAGAAGAAGAATTTGAATTCAGATCTCTGATTCTAAATCTAGTGACCTCACCACTGGACCACAACAGAGAAGGGACTTCAGTGGGTGCAGCAGAAAGTAAGGGCAGAGGAAAAAGTGACTGAGGAAGTATTAGGGTTGAGTTTACTAGGAGGACCTGTTCATAGCCACTGGTATGATCAGTGGCAACTGCTTTGTGGCTGACCCCCCACCGATCTCCAGGATTGTGCCACAGGTTAGGTAGCTAATTGGAGATCCAGAGCTTGGGTGAGGAGGGGCCCCCCAGAGGGGCACAAAGGGCATGACGAACCCCATGGGGATGGGTGGCCTCCTTGAGGCCAAGGGAGGAAGCCAGCTGGTGGACAGCTACAGCTGGGAACCTTCCTAGAGTAGGTGGGGGAAATCACACCCTTTCCCTACCCCCTCTAACTCTCTACTCCCCGATGTCAGCATTAGGGGCACAGCCCAATTGCCCCACGCTAGTTGTACATTTGGCTCTTATTGTTAAGGATTATTCCATGTATTTTCAGAAATTTTTTTCATGCTTTTGGCTTCCTTTCTGAAGGATAGCAAAGTCCATAATGTAGCTAAGAGATACCTGATCAGGCTGAATGAGGCCAGGGATAGCTCACTGTAACCAGAATAAACAACTAATCTCTGTCTCATTCATAAATGTTGTAGGAAAATGAGAAAGCAGCTCAAGGGAAAGGCACAGATGAGAGGGTATAAGATGGCAATCACCTTTTCAATCATCCCAACGATCTCAAAGAGAGATTTCCCCAAATTCCTCACTCAGCTCTGGTAAACAGAATGTTGATGAATAATTCAAAAGTGGAAGGCCAGTAGGCTGGCCCCTGCACTAGGTACACCTGTTTAATATGCATACACCTTTCCACTGGGAAGGCAGAAAATATCCAAAGACCAGCTTGTCTGCCTGCCTTGGGACTTCTGGAAGTTTATGGGTGTGTGAAAAGGGAGGGAGTCTTGGCAAAAAGAGGCAATATTAGAGAGAAGCCTCAGGCCTGGGCGTGGGAGGAAGTGGGAGTGACCATGAAAATGAGTCCTCTGGAGTTATCTCTTCCTTCCCAAATTTTACCTCCAGTTAAAGTACTACCAGTTAGCTCAACCGGCTTTCATTGGAGACACAGAATACTTTCTGTATAGAAATGAATTAATTTTGCAGATGAGGATACTGAGGCCTAGCAACACTGATGGACCCTGATGTAGGGGTAGAGATGGGACAAGCTCCAGCTTCTCCACAGTGCTCACGCCAAGCTCTTTCTATAATGCACCAGGCTACGTGGCTCCTCAAACATCTGCTTCTCAGCTGCTTTTCCTTACGGTCCATTCTCCCTTTATCGTCAGACTTTGACCCATAACAGGGTATCCCAAATCTCTGAGGAGCTAGCTATCTCTGTCAGCTTTCTCCTGATTAATGTTGACTCTGCAGACGCCGAGTTCTGATGACGGCCAGGCTCGCCCTGGAAAGTCTTGCTTTGTACTGTGTGTGGTGGGGTGGAAAGATTACATGTGTTCCAGGCTCCCCCAAGGAGCCCTCCTACAAGTCCTTTGCACTGAGTAATCTCGGTTCCTTCGGTAGAGTAAGCAAAGCTGAACTCTGGTTGGCTGCTCTGTATAAGGGAGCAGCTGATTCTTTCCTGAGCGATTCTCCTTCCGCCTGGATTCTGCTTCTATTTTCCTGGGCGTAGAGCCTATGCCGCACCACCCTTTTTGCCTTTCACATTACCCAGAGCACCTAACAGTGCTTTAGTTAAGAGTGTCAGCTAACAGTTAGGGCTAGTATTAACTCTAGTGTGGATGGATGATTCCATTCAATTCGCGTCAGCTCAATCCAACGGACCATTTAATAAATGTCCTGGATTTGGCATTGAGGGGAACACGAAGTGGAGATACAAACTGGCGTACATACTGACCGCCTGGCATTTCCTCTCTAATTCAGGCGTGGCTGGGGGAGGAGGGGATTCCTGTCCCCTCTCCCGGCTCTGCTAGCTTCCCACCCCACCCCAAAACATCTTGCCAGTGCACTGCCTACCGTGGGTCTCTTCCAGACGACGCCTTGAGTTTTGCTCGAGTACGGTCCCAGTTCCTTGAACCCCAGGGAAGATCCAATCGCCGGGAAGGAAGGGTCCTGGAAGAGTTTGCCTTCTTCCAGGCATTCGTTGAGAAGCTCCTCGTAGTCCTGGTTGAGGTATCTGACCGCCTGGTCGTGAGTGCCCAGGCCGGCCGCCGTCTCCCGATCTTTCACCACTTTGGCTGCGATGCCCGACATGGCTCCGGTCCTGGGCTGCTGCCACGGCCTGGGAAATGGGGCTCAGAAGGCGCGGGGGAAGCCCAGGAGGAGAGGGAGGCTGCAGCGGCTGCAGGGGTACAGCAGGGACGCTTGGAGCTGCTGCTGCTAGCTTGCGCGCGGACGGGGTGATTCACCCGGGGAGGGAAGAACCCCACCAGCTCACCCGCTGCAGAGGGCTGGGTGTGGCTTTGTCTCCTAACTCAGCGCCGTTTTGCAGCCGGACTCCGGGCCCGGAGGCTTTGGGGGAGGAGCCAAGGCCCAGGGACGGACAAGTGCTGCCTTCTGCTGGCAGTCCGGGCCCGCGCGCGCGCACAGAGCACCTCTGCTCCCCATCCCGTGTGAAGCTGCTGCACCCCCCCGCCCCCCGCCAAGGAGGCTGCGGATTTAGGGGGCCCACTGGTGCCTCTGCACCGAGTCGGGAAAAGATGACGCAGTGGCTGGAGCTCTGGATCCGGAGAAAGAAAGACCCAAGTTCAAATCCTATTGGCTGGGTGACCCGGGGCAAGTTACTCAGTTTCTTTCAGGCTCAGTTTCTTCATCCGTAAAACGGGAATAATAACAACACTAACCTCTCAGGGATATCCTGAGGATAAATTGAGATAATATTTGTAAATATTTTGCGCACCTTAAAATGCTGTTATGTTAATGCTTGCTATTATTATTATTAAGATAATACATATCTGAGGCAGGGGTTCTTGGGATCCATGAATTTGAATGTGTGTGTATATACATACATAAATTTTAAAATGAATATAATATATAAATACATTTGAAAATATATGCATATTTCAATATATAAATACACATGAAAAATATGTGCATATTTCAGCATAATTAGTTTCCTTTGTAATCCTATGTATTTTATTTTACGCATTGAAAAACTTGATTCTGAGAAAGGAGTCTGAAGGATGCAAGGGTATGCCGGAGCCAGCTCCTGTTAAATTTTCAGTATGAGCATTTAGACTGCAGAAATGGGGAAATCTACAAATCATGGCTTGATTGTTTTGTTGATTTCTAGACTTAAGAAAGTGATGGAGAAAATATTAATGGAGATTAAAATTATGTTTACATTCCGGCCCCCCACCCCCAGCCTGTCATTAAACATTTAGCAGCACATCTCTGGGGTCATGACACAAAATGAGATTTAAAAACTCCTACTTTAAGATTTACAAAGTGCGGGTCAGCTAGGTGTCAGGAGGACCTGAGTTCAAATGTGGACTCAGACAACTGACACTAGCTGTGTGACCCCGGGCAAGTCACTTAACCCCAATTGCCTAGCTAAAAACAAAATTGCGAAGTGCTTTGAATATGTGATCTCCTTGATGGATAACAGTGATGGATTTGGAGGGAAGAAGACCTAGGTTTCTGTCTTGCCAGACAGTGCTGCTGGATAGCTCCCTGAGCTTTCATTTGAGAGACAAACTACTTTTTTAAGGAACCAAGATAAGGGTGATTGCATTTTACAAACCAGGAAAGCAAAATCTCAGAGATGAAGTGACATGTCCAAGGTCACACAGCTGGTTACTGAGACAGCTGGAGCTAAATCTTGCATCTCCTGCCTTCAAGTGCTGAGCTGTCGGTCTACGGCATGGGACTGCACTGCTCCATAAACATTTGTTGCTAGGCATCAATATTGTGGATACATACAGGCCTGTACATGGGAGCAAGTCATCTGGTGTTCAAATCCCACAGCAGAAACTAGCTTGTGTGACTCAGGGCAAGCCACTTCATCTTTCTCAGCCTCAGTTTCCTCATCTGTAAAATCAACCTCTAAGATCCCTCTCACCTCCAAATCTATAAGCCTATTTCTGAGTCTCACAATGACCTTGTAAGGAAGGTACTATTTTTATCCCCATTTTACAGAAGAAGAAACCAAGGCACAGAGAAGTTCAATAACTTGCCTAGGGTCACATAGCCCATAAACATGTGAGGTAGGATCTCTTTTTTTTGTTTTGTTTTTGGTGAGATGATGGGGGTTAAGGTCACACAGCTAGTTAAGTGTTAAGTGTCTGAGGCTGAATTTGAACTCAGGTCCTCCTGACTCCAAGGCCAGAGCTCTATTCATTTGGCCACCTAGCTGCCCTGAGGTAGGATTTCAGTTCAGGTTTTCCTGATTCCAAGTCCAGCCCTCTATCAACTCTAGAGGTCTCTGGCTCTAGTGCTCTACTGTTTGTGATGCTCTCACATGTTTGGTGTACGGAATGAAAGTGCTGGCTTCTGAGTCAGAAATCCTGGTTCTTACCCATACTCTCTATGTCATAGGATCACAAATTTAGATCTGGGAAGAACCTTTGAGGTCATCTAGTCCAGAGGTATCAAAAATACTGCCTAGGGGGCAGCTAGGTGGCACAGTGGGTAGAACACCACTGGAGTCAGGAGGACCTGAGTTCAAATGTGGCCTCGGACACTTGACACTTCCTAGCTGTGTGACCCTGGGCAAGTCACTTAACCCCATTGCCTAGCAAAAAAACCAAAACGAAACGAAAAATACTGCCAGAATCATGTTAAAATTTAATTGGGAAATGTGTAGCAAAAGAAATTAAAATACAATAAAACAGATACCCCTACATTTTAAAACTGGGTTAAGGTGCAGCCCACAAGTATATTTAGGTAAGTGACCTTCCTTTATATTTGAGTTTGACACCACTGAAGTAGTCCAACCTCCTCATTTTACAGGTGGGGAAACTGATGTGCCCCAGTAACCCAGCTAAAGTATCAGATGCTGAATTTGAACCCAGGTCTTCCTAACTCCAACACGAGCATTCTCTCTGCTTTACCAATGATTCCCAACTTTCTTTGTTATTACTCTGACCCCCTTTCAACAACAAAAATAAACATGCTGTGAACCCCTAGGGTAATTTAATATACTGCTTGTAATATTCTTTTAGATATTCATTAAGTGCTAATAATAAATATAATGATAACTTTTGCCCAAGAAAGCTCATGATGCGTCTAAAGTGCTACGGAAACAAACTTAAAATTCTTCAGACGTGCACATGCTTGTTATCACAGAGGAAAATTTTATCTGAACACAATTGAGCAATTATTTATTGCTGAAGGCAGCACTGAAGACTTTTTTAGCATGAACACCTTGGGGTCGAGTTTGTGAGCCCCCGAGAACTACTATACTACATACAGCCAGTCTTTTCAACTGACCTTAAGCAAGTCAACTCACCATTCTGAAACTGAAGTTTCTTCATCTGTAATAAAGTTAGACTAGAAGTCCTCTAAGGTCCTTTTAAGCTGGAGATCTGTGAATGAATAGAGTTCTTCTGCCCTCTACTACCTCCCTTGATCCTTGTCCTGGACATATACTATTTACAAGGCCAGAGGGAACTGCTTTATGGGAAAGATTCCCCATGAGTTTGTCCTGCCAGGTCGGATTTGGCCATGACATTTGACTGTTAAACAGGCTTGGTGTATGGGACACAAATTGTCCTCTTTCTTCCCTGTCCTTCCCCCACAATGAACATGCTCCAAATTTTAGGCCTATGCCTCATTTCAGGAGCCCAGAAATTACCATTCTTGTCTGTAGCTAAAGGAAGCTATCTATTGTTAAAGGAGTGCTGGGGAAACAACAGGCAAATAATACCAGGCAGTTATAAATAAACCAGGGTTGGAGACTTCACTCCAATTCCCCTCAAAAGAGCTTGTCCTATGATGAAACTGGCTTCAACCATGACTTCTATCTCGGTGACTCCCAAATTGAGATCTTCTCTAAGGTCCCTTCTAGCAAAATAATGATCTTTCTTTTTCAAGGCATTCTCGGTTAAGTGACTTGCCCAGGGTCACATAGCTAGTAAGTGTTGAGTGTCTGAGCTCGGATTTGAACTCGGGTCCTCCTGACTCCAGGGCTGATGCTCTATCCACTGTGCCACCTCTCTGTCTCAAAAATGATCCTTCTTGTCTCAGGACTTTCATCGTGTTTTTATATTTCTCTTATGCCCTGATCATATTCTATTTTGTAGACTGGTTAGTTCATAATGAATGCATATTTGTGTATATTCTTTCTCCCTTTAGATCATAAATTCCACACAGTCAGGAACTATATTTTAATCATATTTAATCTAAATATTTGTTGAATGAATGAGTGAATGAAGTGGTAGAATCGGCCCCAGCATATCTGGCTTTCCCCTTCACTCTGTTTAATATGGGTGGCATTTAATTGCACCCCAGTCACAGGTTTCATGGTAGAGGCAGTGACATTCCCGAGTGTTTGAGGAGAGAATGGTGCAAATGACATGAAGGGAATATGGATGAGGTACAGCTAAAGTGCTCTTAATTAAAACATGGGTTCAAATCCTGGCACTGCCATGTACTGCCCTTATAAGTTTGGGCGAGCCACTTAGCCTCAGTGAGCTTCAGTTTCTTCATCCATAACATGAGGGAAGGAGGAGGATTAGATAGAGAGAGGGAGAAGGAAAGGAAAGATGCATTGATTAACTCCAGTTAGGATGCCACCTCTTCCAGGAAGCCTTCCCTGATTCCCCACTTAATAATGTCCTTTTCTCCCTAATATTTCACATGGCACTTTGCATCTGCCTTATGTACTTCTCATGTATTCTTTGTACTTTATTTATTTATAAATGTTATATTCTTCTGCTCTATGAGGGCATGGACTGTGTAAAGTAAACTTTGTGTTCCTCCCCTCCACCTCCAGGTGCCCCCTTCCCCCATCGCCTAGGACCTAATACAGTGTTCTGCACATGCTAGACAATTAATGAATGTTTGTGAAATTTAATCTAATTTGCAACTTCAGTTACTTTTCTCTTCACTGTGCCTCCCCCTCCCCCACTTCAGCTCCCTTTTGTGTTGTCTTTCCTCATTAGTATGTAAGGTCCTTGTCAACAGGAGCTGTCTTTCTTTTTGGTGGTGTTTGAATCCCCAGTGCTTAGCACAGTGGCTGGCACACAGTAAATGCTTGTTTTCTCCCTCCCTTCCTTTCTCCCTTCCTTCCTTCCTTCCTTCCTTCCTTCCTTCCTTCCTTCCTTCCTTCCTTCCTTCCTTCTTTCCTTTCTTCCTCCCTTCTTTCCTCCTTCCCTTCCTTTGTTCCTTTGTTCCTTACTTTTTCCCTCCTTCCTCCCTTCCTCCCTCCCTTTCTCCCTCCCTCCTTCCCTCCCTCTCTTCCTCCCTCCTTCCCTCCCTTCCTTCCTTCCTTCCTTCCTCCCTCCCTCCCTCCTTCCCTCCCTCTCTTCCTCCCTCCTTCCCTCCCTTCCTTCCTTCCTTCCTCCCTCCCTCCCTCCCTCCCTTCCCTCTCCACTATCCTCCCTTCCATTCCCTCCTCTCTTCTTCTCTTCCCTTCCCTCTTTCCTCAGCTGAGCAGGAGGTAGCATAACACAGTTGAAAGTGCTCTGGATTGGGACCTGGGTTCAAATGCTGGTTCTGTCACTTACTACCTACTTCTATAACTTTGGGTAGGCCACTTAAACAAATTGAACCTCAATTTCTTCATCTATCATAAAATGATCCATCCATTCCATCATAAAATGAACAGAGGTTAGATTAGATTAGACGATCTCTGAAGTCCCTTCAACTCTCAAATCTATGATTCCTTACCTCTTAATCTATGTAACACAAAATAATGAATGATTTGGAGAACTTGGCCAAAACTAATGAAATAAAATTTAGCGGTGATGGATGTAAAATCCTTATTTGTTTTAAAAAATAGTCAATCAATTCCAGGGTGGGGAGACCTGGCTTGGTAACAGATTCATGTGGAAAGATTGACCATGAACTTAATATGAGCCATTGTTGATGTGACGATCCAAAAAAGCTAACACACGGAAGGAGGGCGTTAAGAGGAACGTTGCCCCCACAACCCAGGCAGTTGAGGTCTTTCTGTGCTCTCTGTTAACAGACTACGTAACAGATTATTGGGTTCACATTTGAATAAACAGATTGAGAAACAAGAGAGCATGTAGGGGAGGATGCTTACAATGGTATTAAATATGGAAATAATTTCACATGAGGGGAATGCAGATTGTAGCCCGGAGAAGACTGAAAGGGAGAAAGCGTGTTTGTTTTCAAGGGCTGTCCCATGGAAGAGGGAAGCAATTTAATCCCTTGGTGCCCTAAGATAGCATGATTGGGGGGCTGTGCTTCTGGGTACTAAAAGGTAGGAAGTATTTAGAATACTTATGCTCCTTTAGCTGCGCCTTAAACCCAAATCATTCTGGCCCTCATTGATTGGCCAGCAATAGGTCCCAGGCCAAGCCCCACTTGGTCATTGTTTGGGCCCTGATTGGCTCAGTGAATGTAAATAGTAATTGTTTCTGTTTTGGTCAGAAACCCTCCCAGATTGATTTTTTTTCTTCCCTAGAGAGGCCATTTTCTGCCTCATTTCTTACTTAGCCCTTAATCACTGAATGGGTGTTGCCTCAGACAAACTGAGACCTGGGAAGGACCTTAGCTTAAAAAGGACAAGGTCTCTGACTGCATCCAGGGCCATCTCCAGTTGTCCTGAACTGTGTCTTGCCACTGGACCCAGATGGCTCCAGAGGAGAAAATAAGGCTGGTGACTTTGCACAGTCCTCTCACACTAAAATCCAATTCACTTGCATGTCCTGGCATCACTTCCCTGATGTTGTGGTCTTCTTTGAGAATGAAGGACAAACAACAGAAACATCCTAGTTTAGCACCTAGCAAGAAGGATTAGTTAAAATCAGAAGCTATCAGATGGCACTCCAGCTGTGGTTCAGAGGACCTTCTTCCTGGCTTAACTCTGCCCTGCTCCCTTCACTCCTGCAATGCCCCTGTCTTAGTGGTCTCTCCAGATGTGACCTCGTAGCTTCCTAGGTCCAGTCTCTCCAACTGTCCACCACAGGAATGTAATTGGGGTCTCTCTCTTTATCTTCGACTTTGAAAGGTGATTTGAAATTTTATTCAGGGCCTTTACTCTGATTGAATTCCATGAAATTTACCCCCCTGCTCCAGGCCAAAATTGCAAGTTATGACTAGCACATTCTGTTACTTCAGAGGATAGCAGTTTAACCATGGGGAGAAGAGTGAAAAGGGCAAGAAAAAAGATCTAGGCACAGCACGAGAAAGAACTTTATATCAAGTAGTGTGGTCCAACCATGAGATGGAATGTCATATCATTATATTAATATTTACATATAAATATATTTATATATTTATATCTTCTTATATTTTATATGTAATTTATATATAATCATATTTTTATATGATATATAATTATTCCTATAATAATGCAATATATTATATATTTATATAATAACACTTTAAACTTTTCAATTTGATTTATGTTTATGATTTCATTGATACAACTATGTAAGGAAGGTAACTATAGATATTATACCCATTTTACAGATGAGGAAATTAAAGGCTTAGAAATGTTAAGTGACTTACCCAGGGTCACACGGGTATTATGAATTGCATTTGAAGCCAAGTCTCTTCTGATACGGCATGCAACACTTTTTTTTTTTATTGTTCTAATACTCTTTCCACTGCACAGTATTCAAATAAGATACTTACTGGCTGGCTGGCTATCAGGATGCTGAAATGGAACTGTGCCTTGAGTAGGGAGTGGTGACCTTTGAAATTCCATTCAGCTGCAAGATTTTATGATTCTATAATGCCCTGAATTTGTTCCAAAATGGAGTTATAATACCAGCTCTACAAAGATGTTCATAAAATTAGTAGGCCCACAAATAATGTTTAGTTATAGAACCTGAATTGGCCTGGTTCTTGGGTCACCTCATATTCTTTTCGTAAGTGTAGAGGAGTTGGTTTTTACACTCCTTCCCCTTTCCCTCCAGGTCAGAAAGCCCAGAAAATAATCATAAAGTATTTAACTTACAGTTTTAAACTAACTGTAAAAATGTGGTCACATCAGATGATCCCTTTATGTAGTAGGAATGCTTTTCTCTGACACACCCAGAGGCCTTTAAATAACTGAGCTCGGGGAAGCTGGAGACCTTACAAGCCAGGATCTGCTCGTGGAGGGGAACCTTGCAGGGGAGAAGGAATTTCTCTCTCCTTCTTTTCCATAGGTCACTTTAGTTGGGGGCGCTGCATCCATCCATACAAATAGACAGTCTCTTGAGGAAGGGGATCCCTGGGGCAAAGAAGAAAGAAAACTACACAGAGGAGCAGTCCCTGAGAAACCAGCTTAGCAACCTGCCCAGCAGAGTAGAAATAGCATTTCCAGGTTCTGCAGCCCCAGGAGCTGTAAATGGCCTTTACCATACATGTATGCTTCTGTCTCTCTCCCTATCTCCTCTCCCTCCGCCCCGCCCCCCTCTGTCTCTCTCTGTCTCTCTCTGTCTCTCTTTCTTTTTCTCTCTGTCTCTCTCTCTTTCCACTATATATGTGTGTATGTGTGTGTGTGTGTGTATATATATATATATACATATATATACACACATATACATCTACACACACACACACATATACATACACACATATACATCTATGTATACACATACACATCAGCTAGATGATGCAGTGGATAGAACATGGGGAGTGGCATCAGAAAGATTCATCTTCCTAAGTTCAAATCTGGCCTCAGACACTTACAACCTGTGTGACCTTGGGCAAGTCACTTAACCCTGTTTGCCTCAGTTTCCTCATCTGTAAAATAACCTGAAAAAGAAATGTCAATCCACTCCACTATCTCTGCCAAGAAAACCCCAAATGGGGTCACGAAGAGTTGGACACAACTGAAATGACCCAAAAGGAACAACAAATTTTTCATTACTGTTGTGCTCTAAATTTGAGTCCATTCACACAGAGTCTATGGTGTCTGGGTGTATTTGTAGGAGAATGCGCCTGAGGTTTATGAAAGAAATATTTTGTAGCTATTGTTCTTACTACGTCATCAGAGGTAATATCTTTGCTAATTGTTAATGAAAAGCACGCTGGTGGGGACATGTGAGCAATAGCATTAGGAGTATAAGCCCACAGAGATAGATACCTGAGATAGCAGCTGCCCTCTGGAGACCCAACCCATGAGTGCAAGTTGGAAGACTATTCCAGAGAGGATGCTGTGTCAGGATTTGCCCCCATTTTAAAGGAAAGATTCTTATGTCCCCAGAAAGCCTATGTACTCCCCAATTCCTTTTTCCCGTGTTAGGGCAGGGAAAAAGAACATCATTTAGGGCAGGAGGTTGGCAAACTATTTCTCAGGGACCGAATCCAGCCTTCCGCTTGATTTTGCGTGGTCCAAGCTAAGAATGGTTTTTACATTCTAAATAGAGTTTTTTGTTTTTGGAAATTGAAAACCATTCTTAGTTCACTGGCCACAGAAAAACAGGTAGAGGGCCAGATTTGGCCCCTTGGGCCCTAATTTGCTGACTCCTGATCTAGAGGGCATGTGACTTGTATCTAGCCCCTGGTAGGTGTTTATACAGGTTTAAAAACAGTTCCCTTTGCACAAACTGCTTCAGTGACGAGACATCCCAACCAATGGGAACTATTGCTGGAACAGCTCTATTTTTCATATGCGTTTTTTTCAAGCTCACCCAAAGTTCTCTAATGTCTCACTGTGGCAGGGAGTTGACTGTGCCTTCTTAAAGTTCTGCTAGCAGAGCACAGACTGACAAGACTTAGCAAGATGGAAATGCTTCAGGTACGGGCCTGGTGGTAGACTGAACGTCCAAGCACCGGTCTAGCTAAGGGCAGAGAGGTTCCTCACCAGGGTGGTCACTACATGATAGATTTTTTTTTTTTAGCCATAGGGGTAATTCACACACCTGACATTTACATAACACTGTAAGGCCTACAACACACTTTACAAGTATGGTTTCATTTGATTCTCACAACAACCCTGTGAGGTAGGTCTGATTATTATCCCCATTTGATACATGACCAAACTGAGGCAAATAGAGGTTAAGTAACTTGCCCAAGGTCACACAGCTAGTAAGTGTCAGAGATAAGATTCAAAAGCAGTTCTTTCCTGACTCCAAATCTAGAATTCTTTCTGCTCTATCATACCACCTCCCAAAGAAGGTTTGCGATCTGCCACTGTGAAGGGAGTACCCATGCTGGTGAACTCATAGGTCCATGAAATACTGAAGCTTTTCAAAATTTAAGTACTTTTCATGGTCTCTCTCTAATTTTTTTTTCCTCTGGAGCAATACTATGTTTCTTTTCTCCATTTTATAAAATAGCACACATTATCTGATATTCTTTGCCATTTATTCTTTATTAGATCAAATAAACCCAATCCAATAATTTAATTAAGGAAACGTGCTGTAGGCACTTGCCTTTAGAACACAGTTTTCTGGGGGCAGATCCTTGTAACAACCAGGGAATAAAAAGGTTAAATTTTGGGGGGGGCTGTCCACCTGATCCCATTAGGCTCATCCTGATTTTTTTTTTGAGCTTTAGACACATAGACCAGTGCTTATTTACATTCTTTCATTCATTCATTTATTTGTTCATTTACTTATCACACACTTATTGAATGTCTACTTATGAGAGACACTGAGCATCATGGTATGGTAGAAAAAACGCCCTGATTTGGAGCTGGATGGCTTTCATTCCAGAGATGTTACTAATGCTGGGCAGCTGGAGCTTGATCCTAGGGCAGTGAATTTAGAGTGTGTTGTCTGTACTTGCAATTCTTCAGCAGCTTAGAAACAACAGAACCTAGAGCTTAGGTAGAAAGAATAATTAGTTAAAATAGGAAGATATCAGAATAATTAGTTGTAATAGGGAGTTATCAGAAAGCCTATGCTTTTGCAACTCCAGGTGAGTGCTGACCTTGCCTAGCCCCATCTTGTTCTGTCTTCCATCCCCTATGCCATATGGGGGCAGCCTCCCTAGGTGGGTTGTGCTAATTTACTCCAATGTAAGAATCACTAGTTTTGACTCTGCCAGGTTCATGTCTTGGCTTTGCAATTTATTAGCCTTGTGGCTTCAGACAAATACTCTGGGGCTCAGTTTCCTCATCTCTTAGGCAGCTAGCTATGTAGACTGATTTAAATGTACTCTTTGTTTCCCTGACACTATATACTCCCTGATGGAGGCTAAAGCAATCAATGCGATTCAACAATAAACGTCTGTAAAATAAAGGGTGTTGGGTAATATCCTGCCCCAAAGTCTCCGCTGACCTCTAGTCTCACATCTCCAATTGCTTTTCAGACATCTCAAACTGAATTTCCAGCAGACATATTAAACTCAATATGTCCAGAATTATCGTTGCCCCTAAACCCTCCCACCTTAACCTTCCTTGTGTCTTTAGTGGGGCAATACCATCCTCCCAGTCCCTGACGCTCACAACCTAGGAGTCACTATGGATTCTTCACGGTCTCTCCCCGGCTTCCCCCAAAATCCAGTCTGTTGCCAAGGCCTGTGGATTTCACTGTCGTTGACATTCTCTGATATGCCCCCTTCTCTCCTCTGACACTGCCCCCACTCTGGTGCAGGCCTTTATCACCTCACATCTAGATTATTGCAATCACCTGCTGGGGAGTCTCCCTGTCTCAGCTTTCTCCTCCATCCAATCCACCCTCCAGTCAGCCACTAAAAGTAATTTTCAAGTGCAGGCTCGACAGTGTCAACACCACTCCCACCCCACCCCATCCACCAACTCAATAAACTCCAGGGACTCCCTGTTGCCTCCAGGATCAAATATAAAAATGCTGTGTCTGGCATTCAAAGCCCTTTATAACCTAGCCTCCTCCTACCTTTCCAGTCTTTTTACACCTTACTCCCTAAACACATATACTTCAGTCCAGTGACACTGGCCTTCTGGCTGTTCTACAAACAAGACTGTGTCCCATGTCTGGGATGTTTTCCCTCCATTCCACCTTCTGACCTCCCTGGCTTCCTTTAAGTCCCAACTAAAATCCTATCTTTTGCTGGAAGTCTTCCTCGGCCCCTCTTCATTCCAGTGCCTTCACTCTGTTAATTATTTCCAATTTATTATGTCTATAGCTTGCTTTGCATGTGTTTGTTTGCATGTTTTCTCTCCCGTTAGATTATAAGCTCTTTGAGGATGGAAACTGTCTTTTGCCTCTTTTTGTATCCCCAGCACTTAGCAAAGTACCTGGCACATAGTACGTGCTTAATAAATATGCAATGATTGATTGCTATGAATGCTAAATTCTCTCTAACCTGACATTCTCTTCCAAATAGGAGATTATCATGATTAGGCCTAGCTCTGCCTCTGGGGTGCAGTTTATTTAATTTATTTCTTCTTAGACATCTCTCCTTTACTCTTCAAGAGTAAAGCAGCTCTTTTCTCACGAGCTGGTCTGCTTTTCTCACAAACTGGTCTGCTTTTCTCCTCTTGTTAACTGAACAATAGAGGGCAGGTTTCACATGACTGGGGCAGACCAGACCTGTTGTTCCAGTCAGATGAAGGGCTTGGCTTGAGAGCCTCCCAGGACAACAACCTGGATGTCCTCTTTTTATCCAGTAAAGTCCTTCCCATATTTATTGAAAACAGTGTAGGTACCTCTTCTCTAGCACTTTGGGTCAAACTGTATGCATGCTGGCCTGGACGCCTTATGGGACTATAGTACTTCCCTCTCTTCCCTACACATATACACTCAGAAGATTCATGCTTGTGGCGAACATGTACAATTTTGCCATATTGCATTTGTGTAGTAAATGTTAGCTATTTTTCAGAGAATATTTTCCCATATCTCATTTGGACGTTATCACCTATGTTGGAGGCAGCGAGGGGGCTCAGTGGATAGAGCGCTGGGCCTGGAAACAGGAAAACCTAAGCTCAAGTCTGGCCTCAGACATTTACTAGCTGTGTGACCCTGGGCAAGTCACTTAACTTCTGTTTCCAGAAAAGGAAATGGTGAACCACTCCAGTATCTTTGCTAAGAAAACATGGAGTCATGAAGAGTCAGACACAAGTGAGCAACAGTAACAACAGCAGTTCTTTTTCTGCATGGACTTAAGTTGACCACTAAGCACAGAGTTATTGCCATGAGCTTCCCTTAATTATCATATGTAGCTGACATGAATAAAGCGGCTTTAAAGTTTGCTAAGTTCTTTGTGTCATCAGTGCATTGGAGCCTCAGGAGCACAATGAGAGGGAGGCACAAAAGGTATTGTAATTATTATTAGCATTCCCATTTTACAGATGAGGAAAACGCGCCTCAGAGAGGATGAGGCTGGGTGGATCATTTAGCCTTTCTATATTTCAGTTTCCTCTTGTATAAAATGAGAAGGTTGGACTAGTCAGGAATGTTTTGGTAAATGCTTAATAACTGATTTGAGGTGGTGGTGGAAGGGGAGGAATGCATGCATGATACACTTTTAAGTTTAATCTGCATTATTCACATTTTATCTATCACTTTAATTCTAGACAATCAACACAACAATAAATCAAGCCCTGATTTGAAGATTTGCTAGTTTCTGAAATACACATGTTCACATCGAAAATTTAACAATCAGCTCCCCAAAGCCAGGTCTAGCTCTACGATCCGTTGAACTGAAGTGTCAGAGTCAGCCAATAAGCATTTATTAAGTACCTACCATATAACAGGCAATGTGCTAAGTACTGAGGACACAAAGAAAGAAAAAAATTAGTTCAGGCTCTCAAGGAGTTTATAATCAAATGGGGGAGACAAGAGGCAAACAAATATCTATGGAAGCAGGAGACTTGGCAGCCTTTATCTCTGGTAATAGATACTTACTTTGGACTCTCCATTTCTTGCACGCAAGCCACACGTACACACATCTGCACAATTTTGACATCTTAAATTTGTATAGCAGATGCTTGTAACTTTTCAGAGCAAATTTTCACAGATCTTATTTGCTCTCAGTAAGTCTCATTGATCTGAATACCTGAGTTCCATCCCATGAATGTCTAACCATCCCTGCCCCCACAAACCAGCACACACCCTATTGATATCCACAAGAACAACTTTCCTGGAGTGACACATTAGCCTCAAAGGGAGTGAGTCAGACACAACTGTGATTCCCCAAAACATGTAGCTAGCTGCCAAGGCTAAAGTATGAGTTGTCAGTGTGGGGCACAGTAGGGGAAGTTAGATTTGTAGCACTGTTTCTCTCTCTCTCTCTCTCTCTCTCTCTCTCTCTCTCTCTCTCTCTCTCTCTCTCTCTCTCTCTCTCTCTTTCTCTCTCTTCTCTCTCCTCTCTTTCTTTTTTCTTTCTCCCCTTCTCCCTTGTCCTCTCTCTTATCCTTTCTATTTCTGTCTCTCTGTCTCTATCCCTCACTTTCCCCCTCCCTCTCTCTTCCTCTCTTTCTCCTTCCCCATCCTTTCCCTCCTCCCCCGTCCTCTTTCTCATCCTCTCTCTCTCTCTCTCTCTCTCTCTCTCTCTCTCTCTCTCTCTCTCTCTCTCTCTCTCTCTCTTTCTTTTTCTTTCTCCCCTTCTCCCTTGTTCTCTCTCTTATCCTTTCTATTTCTGTCTCTCTGTCTCTATCCCTCACTTTCCCCCTCCCTCTCTCTTCCTCTCTTTCTCCTTCCCCATCCTTTCCCTCCTCCCCATCCTCTTTCTCATCCTCTCTGTCTCTCTGTCTCTCTCTCTCTCCTCCTTCTCTTTCTCTCCTCATTGATTTTCTTTGACTTGCAAGAGCTCCAGAAAATAAGACCACTGGGTAAAGCCAACTCAACATACATTGTAGTATGTACTTCCACTGTGTTGGGAATCTTGGGACCTGAGTTTGACTCCTTCTCCTAATGGCAATTGGCTCTCTGATTTGGGGCAATCTCTTCACTTTCTCAGTTTCCTTGTCTATAAAATGAAAGGGTTGGAATCGATATTTTCTGAGATTCCCATTAGCTCCAAGATTCCGTGATTCTGTGATGGACCTAGAGGGAAGAACTAGGAAGAATAGACAGCAGTTCAGAGGCAGGTTTAAATCCAGTATAAAATAAAGCTTCCCAATAGAGCTGTCCAAAAGAGGAATGAGCTGTCTTGGGTGGTCATGGGTTCATAGACTCAAAACTGGAAGGAGCTTCAGAGCCCATCCAGTTCAGCTCCCTCATTTGACAGATGACAGACCTAGTCCCGGCAGGTTAAGTGATTTGCCTGAGGTCACATAGGGAATAAGTATCAGAGATGAGATTTGAATCCATATCTTCGGAGTCTGGAACCAATACTCTTTCCACTGTACCATCAACTTGGGAGAGATTGCAGGGGCTGCTGTGAACTTGGATGAGAAAAAAAATTATACCTTTATTCTCATAATTTCTAATGGAATTTAGCATTTCCTTCAATTATTCAAAAATAGTATTTTGAGAAAAGGTCTGTAGGCTTCACCAGACTGCCAAAGGGGGGGGGGACGGGGTCCATGGCACCATAAAAGTTAAAAATTCCTGGTGGGACTGTTTCCTTCCTCCTGGGAGTCTTTAAGCAGAGGCTGCATGATCACTTGTCCGGTGTTCTAGGGGGATTTCTGTTCAGGTACTAGTTAGGCTACATAGCCTCTGAGGTCTCTGTGATTCTATAATGCCTGTATGACCTCTGGCCGTATAAAATCTGAGCAAGCATTGGCGGTGCCCAGGTTTCAGGCTGGGAATAGAATAGCCGAAAATTGTGCATGTTGCTGTGGGCCTTTCCAGTAGTTAGGACCAGAAGCTAAGGAAGCCCCACTTCTTCCTTCCTCTCTGGCTCTCCAGCCATGAGCTCAGTCAAAGTGGAGCTGGGGAGGGACATGAATTCCAGAGCTGTTGTTTGAGTGGATTTTTTTTAGTGTCTTTCTGGAGAGGTTACAAGAGTCGTTCTTTCCACGTGACTGCAGTGTGGCTGGCTGGCTGGCTGGGGGGCCTATCTGAAACCCCAGCTTAGTCAGGGTTTGGTGCAGTGTGAAAGGGAGAGACAGAGGTATCTGCCTTAAACTGGTTTTTCCAAGCTGGGGACACACCGGGAGGAGGGGGGAAAAGAGAAGTAGAAGGATGCTGGGAAACAAAGGTATAACTAGCCCAGGTCCTGGTTCTTTTCTTTATTGAGAACAGCCAAATTAAAACCCTGAGACTAATGCCCAATCTCTAATCGAATGAACAGTGCCTCAGCTGCCCAAAATATGCCTATCCCAGAAAGGGCCTTGGTGGAGATGTCAGGTAACAATTCTACTTCTTCTTTTTTCTTTTTTTGTTTCCTTTGAAGGCCAGGACCGCTTAACATGTAGCATCTCTTTTATTCTCACAACCTCAAATGAGGTCTATTGGGAACATCCCAGCAGATGGTATTCATTTGCTTTCCCATCTGTATAGGTGGCACTTTAAAGATGCAAAGCACTGTGCATGTGCCAGTCCCCCAATGCATATATGCTATGTTGTTTGATCCTCAAAACAACCTGGAAAGTAGGTGCTATTATTATCCCCATTTGACAGATGAGGAGACTATGGCTAAGATAGGTTAAATGATGTGTCCAGAGCCACACAGCCAATAAGTATCTGAGTCCAGATTTGAAAAGTCTTTCTGACTGCAAATCTAGAGCTCTAGTGGCTTGTATTACTTGTTTTTTCCCATTTTATAAATGGGAAGATTGAGGCATGGGAAAGGGAAGCGATATGCTCAAGGTCCAATATTAATGTAAATTACAGGGTTCAGATTAGGCCCTAGCTTCTAGGTAGGTATACTTGTCACTAGACAGTTTTCTGTAATAGAGCACTATAATAATAGCATTTACATACTGCTTTCAAGTTTACAAAACACTTTACAAATATTATCTCATTTGATCTTCACAAAGATCTCCCTTGGGAGGGAGGAATTATTATTATTATTAGTCTCACTTTACAGATGTGAAGAGTGAGGCAGACAGAGATTAAGTGACTCGCCCGGGGTCACACAGCTGGTAAGTGTCAGAGGCAAGATTTGAACTAAAGTCCTCTGGATTCCAAGTCCTTCACTCTATTTACTCTACCACCTAACTACCGTATAATTAAGATAATAGTTCACAGTTCTGTAATACCTTTTTGATTACAATACCTCTGTGAGGTAGATAGTATGCCTATTTTATGAGTGAGGAAATGATGCTTAGAAAAAGGATGGTGATGGGCCCACAGCTTTGAAGCTAGTAAGTACCAGGGCTGAAACTCCAACCCTGACTCCCATGCTTTTTCCATTATAATAACCACAGTGTCTCTTTACCCTACACTGCAGATGCTATTGCTCTCAAATCACATCCACTCAATTCCCATTGTTCTCTCTCAGGCAGTCACACAATCGTTATATAGGCCCAATTTTGTTTATAAGTTATAAAGTTTATATTTGGTTATAGAAGCATAGATTTAGAGGTGGGAGGGATGACAGAGGTTTATAGATGAGATGAAGCTGCTTGCCAAGAGTCACAGAGCTGGTAAGTAGCAAAGCCTGGATTCAAACTCAGGTTCTCAGGCTCTAAATTCAGCCCTCCTACTAAATCCCTCCCCCTACTAAGGCATCCTGCTACCTCCTTCCAAGTAACTCTACCTATCCCTGTCTCTCTGTCTCTCCCTCTGTCTGTGTGTGTCTTGGTCTCTGTCACACACACAAACATACACGAGCATTATGCCTGGATAACACCATGAGTAATGAAAGCATGGAGCCTAGAGGTCCCAGTGACAGTTTCTTACCCTTCCTGTTCTTCAGTTTATCTGTGAAACAAGAATAATTCAAGTCAGTGCCAGAAGCGCTGAGGTTCTCAAATGGAAGGAATCCTCCAAGTACCAGGGGAATTGTTGATAAGATCCGGCTTATCTGTGGATCTTTCCTTCTAGAAAGGGAAATCTCTGAGTCAGGTAAACAGGAGATAAGCACTATCATGCTATCATATTTGAAGCCTCCTAATAAGTCTTCTACACATTCCCCCATGTCTCCTCCCTTCAGTCTCTCCTTCATACCACTGCCTGAGTGATCTTGTTTTTTATGCACAGACCTGGACTTAATATTGATTTATTGCTTCCTGAGTCAAGGTCAAATTATTGGCCTGGACTCCAAGGCCCTCCACAATCTGATACCACCCTACTTTCCCTGCCTTTTCTCATATTATATATACCCTTCTCTGAGGGAAGTGAGGGGATTAGGACAGCAAGTGGTTAATTGTGGGAATTGGGTGAACCACACTGTCTCCATCTTGTGACTTAATTCTGGAGCTAGCTCAGTTCTTTTTCTGTTCAATTATGGGTGTAGTCCAATTTCTGTCTTGTGAGAAAACTTAATTCAACTGTAGGAGAAAACCTTCTTGCATTGTTTGAACCTAGCCCTGTGTTGCTGGGAAACTGGACCACCTCTCCCTGCTGCTTAGACATCCTTAACTAAGGACCTTGGTTATGCTGAACAGAAACCCTGTCAGATGCAAAGATTGATGCGAGTTTTCTCACAGTTGTACATCTCAAGCAGCTCATAGGTTTTATCTGAAAACGGGCCCCTTATTGATCAGTCTATTATTGTTTCCATGTTCCTTTGATTGCTTATAGATATTTAAGGAGTGGGATACCTCCTTTTCTGAATTTAGAGAGTTGTACCTATTCACTCTCCCTCTCCAAACTTGGAAAGTCCCTAATCTTTCCTCCAATTAGAAATCAGATTATCTAATGTTGTATTGTTTCTTTTAATTAATTGGCCTTAATTGTTTTTAATGTATAAAAAGCTGTGTATTCAGGGTCCAGCCCTAAGCTGAAGAAGGGGCCTGGTCCCACTTTGTTAGGCAATTGGCATGCATAGATTAATAAACTGATAAACTTGGAAGATCAAACTTTTGTTTTCCTCAGTCATTTCTCTCTCACCTGCCGCATTCTATGTTCTGCGCTCTAGCCAAATTGGAATCCTTTCTGTCCTCCGAATGTACCATGGACTTCCATACCTCTGTGACTTGGCTCATACTGTTTCCTGGGCTTGGAATGCCCTCCCTATCTCTTTTCTCCTATTTAGTTCCTATCTATCGTTTAATGCTTAATTCTCACCTGTGGCTCCAAATCCCGGTAAAACTGTCTCAGCAGACCAGCTAAACCAGGCTGAGGGTAATTGACAGGTCTCAAACCCACCGGTGAGTTAGGGGGATGTCCACCCTAAGCATGTGAAGACTTACTTCACCACCAACGATGCCCACCCTTCCACTCCCCATGGAATGGGCAATTGAGAACAGTTTGTTCCAATGACCATGAAGGTGGCTGAGCAGACACTGTGGAGTACTTAGAGCTCGGTCAGATATTGAAGACACTAAAGTGTTCCACTGTATTTCAGGCCTTCACCAGTCATCTTGACTTTGTCTTGCCACTGAACTTCGGTGATTCTGGAAGAAAGAGTGAGGCTGAGGACTGTGCAGCTCTGCCTCACTTAAATCCAATTCACACACAAATCATCACCCTGTGATGCCATCAGCCCTCTTTGAAAACAAACAACCCAAATACCATCTCTTGTGCCTGAAGCCTTCCCAAAGTCTCCAGTTTGCAATGGCCTTTAGCTTTGGACCTCACATAGCAATTTGTTTCACAACTTTCTAACACACTTACTTTTTTTGGGTGTGTGAATGTATGGAATATTTGGGTTTTTTAATGTGAAGTCATGCAAAATATATTTCAATATTAGACATGTAAAAAAAAAGATAAAAAGCAAGCAACATAAAGAAGGTGAAAAAAGTATGCTTCAGTCTGCACTCAGAGTTCATCAGATTTCCCTCTGGAGGTAGATAGCATTTTTCATCATGAGTCCTTTGGAATTAGCTTGGATCAGTGTATTTTTAGAGTAAGACTTTCACAGTTGATTTTCCTTACAGTGTTACTGCTACTGAATACACTTTCCTATAATATCACATTAGGAGACAATTACTAATCTTACTTTCCCTGGCTTGTGGTAAAATCTAGAGGAGGGTATGGCTTCCTCTCCCTCTCCTAGATGTTTCCAGAAGCATCACTGGGTGACTTGACTACCCTTCCTGGCAGCTGCCTCAGGAGGCATCAAAGGACTGCAAGATGATTGGGGATGGATTAGTATTAGTCTCCCATTTGGGAGGTTGTTGTGTGAAGTGCCCAGTCCGGTGCTAGAAAAGAAAAGACTTATTAAGTCCACGTCAAGTAGGCACTGGGGAGGGCTATCTGCTATGAGGTTTGAGGGGAAATGTTTTTGATCCCTGAAAGAGACCTCTTCTTGTTTGTAGAGTCAGGGGCCAGGCAGAGGGGGCTGGGCAAGGGGAGTGGAAATCACAGCCCTGGAGGGACATGTTTCAGTGTAACCTCGTACTTCAGCACTTGGGCATTGTGTGGTAATCCCAGAGCGATGATAAGAATCCCTTGTGGCTTCAGTAAGGAATCTAGCCTGAAACAGCTGGGATGCAGTTTACAAAATGATATTTTTGGACCAACACCAGCAGCTGCTGCTGACACAAGCTGTCCCCCAGGGCGTCGCTCACAGACCCTGTTGGGTATTGGATAAGACAAAGAAATGTTCAGGTCTGGGTGATCTCTAGGGTGAAGCCCCCAAAAAAGGCACGTGGTGCCCTGGCTGAGGCACATAAGGCACTCATCTGTATTCTAGGTGTCAAGATATTTGGAGACACCCTGTTTCCCAGAGCTAAGACACAGCAGGCAGGCTATACCATGAGCTTGGTATAACAACAATCCTTTGCACTCTGGATGATCTCACCCTCTGGCAAAGTATATTGCCTTGACCAGTACCAAGTGTTCACTGAGGGATTTGTGATTTTTAGGTTTGTTGGAGCTCCCGCTATTTCCCAGGGACCGGAGAGCCAGAAGCAGGTGACATGCTGCAGCTTAAAACCATCCATCACATCTCTTAATATGCTCCTAAGAGTAAAAAGAGAAGGGTGGTCTTGGCACGAGGATTCTGACAGTTCATGTGCTGGAAGAATACTGGTGTTATACAGATAGTTTTTGTTTCAAGGACCAGCCTGGAATGTTGAAATATATAGTATAATTACCCAGCCTATTCTCTTCATCCTATTTGATTCTGGGGCTAGTTCATTGTCCATTTGCAATGTCTTTTCCAGATGCATAGTAATAATAACACTGGGGTCAGGAAGACCTGAGTTCAAATGTGGCCTCAGACACTTACTGTGACCCTGGGTGAGTCACTTGTTTGATTCAGTTTCCTAATCTGTTTAAAAAAAAAAGGAGCTGGAGAAGGAAATGGCAAGCCACTCCAGCATTTATTTATTTATTTATTTTGGCAAGGCAATTGGGTTTAAGTGACTTGCCCAGGGTCACACAGTTAGTAAATGTCAGGTGTCTGAGGCTGGATTTAAACTCAGGTCCTCCTGACTTCAGGGCCAGTGCTCTATCTACTGTGCCACCTAGCTGCCCCCCACACCCAGTATCTTTGCCAAGAAAACCCCATGGATAATATTAATGTTCTATGGTCCACAGGGTTACGAATTGGACTGAACAACATTTATGTAGTGCCTTAATATTTGCACAGCTTTTTATATCTGTTCTCTTATTTGAGTCTTTCAATAACCCTGTGTGATAGATGTTATTATTGTTCCCATTTTCCAAATGACATCCATTCACATACACACTCCCTGGGCTGTCCTTCCACCTGTATATCATAATCAGGACAACAGGCATTCTTTGTCCATTTACTTTTTCTTATGTGGGTGGCAAGGCTGAACTCTTACACAAATATGCCCTCCCCCCAACTTTCTAGTTCTCGTTCTGGGTTCAGTAACCTAGGACATATCAGCTGACTGTGCTATAGATCAACTCACTGTCTTGATAACCTCAAAGATACTTCCCAGGATCCCACTGCCACGTATTTATTGTTGTTCCCAATTAGAACATAAGGCTTTGAGGGCACAGGGACTGTCTCACTTCTACATTTGTATCCCCAGTTCATAGTACGACACATAGTAAGTGCTGAGTAAATTCTTTTTCATTTATTCATCAATTCATTCATTTCCTTACTTCTCCCCATATTTAGTACAGAAGGACTGAATTCATATTTGCTGCCTTACTCACAGGGAATGTCCATGATTGAGCACCTGACGATCATGGTGGTCTGGACTTAGGGAGGTGTACCTGCCCCTAAGGTGTGATGATAGAGTTCTAGGTCTGGAGTCAGGAAGACTCTAGTTCAAATCCAGCCCCAGATGCTGGCTGGGTAACCCTAGACAAGTCACTTAACTTCTGTCTGCGTCAGTTTTCTCAACTGTAAAATGAGGATAATAACAATAACACCTCCATTCCAAGGTTGTTGTGAGGATCAAATGAGGTAATGTTTGTAGAGCACTTAGCAAGTGCCTGGAACGTAATAGGTACCTAATAAATGCTGGTTCCTTTTCTCTTCCCCTTTCTTGAGTATATATGAATCTCATTAAGGGGAGCTGTAGTATTCCTGAGCTTGCTGTAATCAGCACACTATCACCTGCAAAGAAGAATATCTGGAAGCTCTTTCCATAGGGAATACCTCTTCTATTCATGTCTCTTTGCTAGCCATCCTTCACAATGGTGGCAGATACCTGTAGTGAGCTGTTCATAGCTCCGTTTTATACTTTGCTTGGTATTTATAATCCGAGGATTGTCAAACAAAGTTATCTCTGCTGTTGCATCATGAAAGTATTTTGCATGATCTTAATATGTGCATGCGATGTGCCTTGCTGGGGGAGAGCCTTTAAGGTTGTTCTGCTCTACCTAGCCAAATGGTTTTTTACAAAAATGATCATCAAACTATAAGCACATGAAGATTCTAAAATAGTAGTTGCTAACATTTACCTATATTCAGATGAGGTAAATGCTGTCACTGTTACCATATTCCAGATGGGGAAGTTGAAGTTGAGAAGGGGTTAATTAAGTAACTTCCAGAATTACACAATGTCGGAGCAGGATTGATTTGAACGGTAGATCGATAAGCATCTACAAAATGAGCTGGAGAAGGAAATGGCAAACCACTCCAGTATCTTTGCCAAGAAAACCCCAAATGGGGTCACCAAGAGTTGGACACGACTGAAAAATGACTGAACAGCAAGGACAACACAAATATTCCAGACACTGTGCTAAGCACTGCGTGCATAAAGAAAGGCAAAAGACAACTCCTGCCCTCAAGCACCTCCTTTTTTGCCTGTTTGTGCACAGTGCCTGGCACATAATAGGAGCTTTATTGAAATTGATCTAATGGGGGGGACAACATGAAAACAGTTATGCATAAACAAATTGTACCCAGGATAAATAGGAAATAAGCAATAAAGGGAAGGCATTAGAATTAAGAGGGATGGGGAAAAGTCTTTCTGACTCTAAGGCTAGCACTCTATCCACTATGTCATCAACCTAGCTCAAGAGCACCATAGTCTCCAAAGAATCAAGATGACGGGCAACTCTAAGGGCAATGGAGAGTTATATTATAGGCTTAAGTAGGCTATAGCTTGGTATCATGTGTAACCAAAGACTATTTGTGGTGTATTGCCAATGATGATTTGCATGCAAGGGCTGGTGTAAAAGCATTCAGTTGATATGGATGGATAGGTCTAATTGGAAAAAGCAGAAGGCTGATTACATGCTGATAGCAATGGTAACAAGTAGGCAATGAGTAGTCTTGTAATGGTCCCCACAGAATGTAAAAAAAGATTTAGAGGAAGACTTCCAGGGCTTCGGGTGGATCCAATAAGGAAGATTTCTAGGAGTTCTTGGAAAAGAATTGCACAGGGTGAGAGGAATGGCTGACGTATGACCTGTACCTTTGGAGATGCTCTCTAGATCTCTGAGGTCATCCATGCATTAAAAGCTTGTGTGCTTTTCGAATTGCATTGAATACCATGGTGCTACTTGCTAGATTAGGTAGTGCCTGAGGGCAGAATGACTGGGCTTTTCCCAATTGCTCAAAGTTTCCCCGAATATTAATCTGTAAAACAATCAGCAAACATTTATTAGACTCTACTGCATGTTAGGTGGCACAGTGGATAGACTACCCGGACTGGAATCTCATCTCCCAGAGTTCAGATTTTACCTTAGATACTGTGTGATCCTGGGCAAGTCACTTAACCCTGCTTGCCTCAGTTTCTTCATCTGTAAAATAAATTGAAGAAAGAAATGGCAAACCACTCTAGTATCTTTGTGAAAAAAGCTCCAAATGGGATTATGAAGAGTGGGACATGATTAAAGTGACTGAATAGCATCATTATTATCATCATCATCATCATCATCACCATCATCGTCATCATCATCATCAGTTATGTCAGGCTCTGTGGGAAGACCTGGAGGTAAAAAAAGGCAAAAGCAGGACAAGCCCTATCACAAAGGAGGTTTTCTTCTAATGGAGGTAACCAGTGAACTTGCAGGTAAATGCAAAATGCATAGAAAGGAGATACAAGGGAATCTGGGAGTGGAAAGTACTGCGGATGGGATCTGGGAAGTGCTTTCTGGAGAAGGTGTTGAATATTGAATAAAACCAGGGATTCCATGAGGCAGAGATGATTCTAAATTCATGGAACTGAAGAATGGAAGGGACCTCTGAGGTAATCTATTTCAACCCTCTCATTTCTCTCTAGATCTGAGAGATTTCCCCAATACAAGAAACATTTAACAGAAGGCACATCCAATAAAAACTGAACTGTCCTTATATTGTTGTCTATCATTTACAATCCTGGGGAGAAATTCTTTAGCGACACTCCCTTCAATGTATGACTCGAGAAGAAAGGGAGTTCACTCAAGTATGACGTAATGCAAAACGGGGAAGATTGGGCACTATAGTTTTTTCCAGCCCACTCTTCCCCTGCTCTTTGGGGCAGAGTCAGGCTCTGTCCTCTCCAGGGAAGATGTTTCAGTAGACATTGCCTGGGGCCAAAAAGGGGAATGGTTACAGAATACCCATGGGACAGATGGGCTGTCTAAAGGGCCACCCCGGGGGTGTCAGCCCAGTTATGTCTTGATGTAGCCTTCCTGCTTCTGACTCATCCTGAGGGCACAGATTCCCTTGGAATCCTTTGGAAAGGAAAGGAATTTTCACAGGCTGTGCCATACTGTACTTCTTGGAGCATTGGAGGCTTGGGAGGGACTTCTACTTGGTTCATAAGCTGATCCAAATTCCTAACCACACAAAAATATGGTGTGTATGTGTTTTTAAAGTTCTTCCCTCGGCCCTTTGTGTATCTAAATCTAAACTGTGTGGGAAAGGATTAAAAGTTAGGCTTCCACCGCAGAACAAGAGAAGTCCCTCAACCAACCAGAAAGTTCCCCAAACATCCTGCAAACAACTAGTTCCTTAAGAAGAAGACCTGGAGGCTAAACCGGTTTCAACTTGTCAGGCTCAAGGCAAAGGCTTTTCTCCAACTGTGCTTGCTTAATAAGCTTATTGAATATAAACTGACACACTCCGAGGGAGGAGATAGCTGCCATTTTGGAACATGGGACACATGAACTGGGAGGGATTAACATGACAAGGAAGAACATGGGATGGGCGGTTCAGGAAGAGTGTAACTCAGTTGAGCTGGACCAATCCTAGCCCTGATGGGAGAAGCAGGATCATGCTAACAGTATAAAAGCCGGCTCTTGCTTCTGTGCGGTGTGCCTCTCCCACAAGGGGGCGCACCCGCTTCTTGCAAGAACCGTAATCAATGATTCTTCTTTCACTCCAGACTTAGTTTTGTTATTAAGAGTGAGATTCCACTTGGCATTGCAACTGGGAAGGCAATGGGTTGCAGCAGCTCATCCGAGCTTACTTCCCAACCCTGCTGAGGGGGTCCCAGGGGCTCTATTTCTAACAACTGGAAAACATAAAAGTGAGCATTTAAAATTAATGCAGCTTCAACACTGTGTCCAAGTAACATTTCTTCAAGATAGCCTGAGTGTTTCATGTCTTTCACCCTGCCTCCTGTAGGAACGAAGAAATGTAGATCTGCGGTCCCCCTCTCTTGCCAAGGGACTCCCCAGATGGAAAGATTTAAAGGCCACTATAATTTTTGAAGAGGTCATCATTAAAAATGAGATGGGATTTACCATCCCACTTTGAATGGATGGATGAACTCATGAACATTTATTTAAACCTTACTATATGTTATACATTGTGCTAAGTACTGTAGATATAAATGCAAAAGCGAGATAGTCCCCACCCCAAAGAGCTCATATTCTAATAGTGTGAGGTAACCTAGCAGAGGTGGCTAAGAAAGAGTATTTTGGTCCAAATTGAAACCGTAGGGAAGTTAATTGACACACCCTATCCAGAAACAGTGATAGTGTTGATTTGATTATTGCTCCCAGATGAAGAGGTAGAAGGGCATAGGTGGAAAGTGAACCATGCCTTGTTTTAAACAGAGACTAAAAGTAACTAGGTGACTCAGTGGATAGAGCACCAAGCTTGGAATCAGGAAGACCTGAATTCAAATCTCGCCTCAGACACTTACCAGCTGTGTGACCTTGAGCAAGTCACTTAACCCTCTTTGGTTCAGTTTCCTCACCTGTAAAATGATCCAGGAGAAGGAAATGGCAAACCACTCCAGGATCTTTGCCAAGAAAACCCCAAATAAGGTCACAAGAAGTCAGGCACAACTGAAAAAAAGAAGTCAATGATTAGCAAAAGTACTGTATGTTCTAAAGGACTGTGCTGAAGAAAGAAGTCTCCGCCAAGGAGACTTTTTTTTTTTTAACGTGTAAGAGTGAAAATACAGTATGACAGGATGCTGGGCTGGGAGTCAAAAGAAAAAGACCAGGGTGACTGTGCCCCCTGACCCCCATTTCTGCCTAGCTCTCTGGCTGTGGCTTGTCTCTCTGAGACTTGTTATACTCTCTGAAACTGTGTTATAACACCTACAGTACTTGACTTCAAAGGGTTGTCGTAAGGGTCAGGTGAGACCCTTGTATGTAAAACTCTCTGCACATTTTAAGATGCAAATGTTACTTAGGATCATTCCTAGGTAAATCCAGGACCAACTAGGAGGTTCTGTCCTAAGAATCCTTCAAATATTTGAGGCAGCTGAAAAATGTTTTAAATTTGGGTGATTCTGGGGATTTCTGATGATGTGGGATGGGGCCAAACATCCCAGGCAGCTCAGACACATTCTTTGTCTCTGGGGATCAGAAGATACATGTTGGGGCTTCCCAGGCACATTGTCTTCACGTTGCCTGGAACATTTCTCCCTTTTCCTCTCTCCCTCCTAGCTTCCTTCCATTCTCAGCAAAAGTCCTACCTTCTGCAAGACACCTGTCCTGATCTCACTTAGTGTTAGTGCCTTCATTCCATTGATGCTCTCTAGTTTATTTTGTGTATATCTTGTTTGTACATGGTTGTTTGCATGTTCTTTCCCTCATCAGACTGTGAGCTTCCATGGAGGTCTGCTCCACTCATAATAGGATCATAGGATTTCGATCTGGAAAAAACTTTTGGAGTTACCTGGTTCAACCACCGTATTTTGCAGATGAAAAACAGAGACCAAGAGAAGTTAGCTGACTTGTCCAAGGTCATACAGGGAGTAAAGGATGGAGCCTGCATTTGTACTAAGGTGTTTTGATTGCTCTTTTCACTGCATTAATTCGGGCTCAGTGCCTCCTTTGAGGGAGGAAGAACCTGCTCGATACGTCCAAGGAGATTTAAAAAAAAAATCCAAATTGTTATTTGTGGCTTTTCATCGTCCTTCTTATTAACCACATAGAAACAGCCAAGTGCTCACATCTCTCAGGAACAGGCTTCTGCATGGAAAATAAACCTGAACTTTTGTACTTTCCAAGATACGACTTTGTGTGACTTCCTTGTGCCTCAAGAAAAAAAATGTTAAGGTAAACAAATGGTATTCCCTTAAAAATGAGTTTTAATGAGGCAATGAAGTGTTCATGGGCAAAAATGCATTCCATTTTACGCAAGTCTTTTTTCTCCTCCCAGTGATTAAGGGAAGGAATGGGGCAGCGGGGCACATCTCCCAGCTGATGATGTGAGTAACATTTTTCACAAAGGGTTTTGATGTTGCTTTGGCGCCACCAAGTGGCCTAAGGAAGGATTGTTGCTCCCAACCCCCAAATGCCATTTCCCCAATAATAGGACTAAGTGGAGTTGGAAATTTCTTATTTAGAAGTGGTTGCTGCTCTTTTCTGATGTGATGCCCCCAGAATCACTGTGATAGTTACTGTGTAACTTGCTTGGGCGCTTAAAATGCCTTTTTTTCCCAAGCTGTTTACAAACCTTATGCATTATATGCTCAGAACAAAGTAGCCCTATGTAAAAAGAGACGTGCCATCTCTTCTTCCATGTCTCTGCATAGGCTGTTCCCCATGCCTGGAATAAAGTGAGCAGAACCAAGAGGACAATTTGTACAACAACATCAACATTGCAAAGACAAACAACTTTGAAAGACTTAAGATCGCCAAGCCAGGCAACGATCAACCATGATTTCAAGGACTGATAATGATCTATGATAACCATTTCCTGACAGAAATGATGGATTCAAAATACAAAATGAGATAGACATGTTTAGACATGGCCAATGTGGGAATTTGTTTTGCTTAACCATGTGTATTTGTGACAAAGTTTTTAGTATTTTTTAATTTAAATTTTTTAATTTAAATTTAATTTTTTAAATTTTAAATTTTTTAAAATTCCAAATTAGGGGTAGAATAGAAAGAGAGAAAATAAATGCTTGTAATTGAAAAAAGAAAAAGGGAATGAACAGTTTATATAAAGGCAGCTAGATGGCACAATAAATATAGCTCTGAGTCTGGAGTCAGGAAGACCTGAGTTCAAATTCAGCTTCAGTCTTCTTACTGTGTGATCCTAGGCAAGTCATGTAACTTCTGTCTGCCTCAGTTTCCTCAGTTGTAAAATAGAGATAATAATAGAAACTACCTCTCAGGGTTCTTGTGAGGATTAAATGAGATAATATTTGTAAAGCATTTAGCACAGTGCCAGGTACAGAGTTGGAGCCTAATAAATGCTTATTTCCTTCCTTCCTTCCTTCCTTCCTTCCTTCCTTCCTTCCTTCCTTCCTTCCTTCCTTCCTTCCTTCCTTCCTTCCTTCCTTCCTTCCTCCCTCCCTCCCTCCCTCCCTCCCTCCCTCCCTCCCTCCCTTCCTTCCTTCCTTCCTTCCTTCCTTCCTTCCTTCCTTCCTTCCTTCCTTCCTTCCTTCCTCCCTTTCTTCCTCCCTTCCTACCATACCCTTCATCTTGGCACCTAGATCATCTCACACTTCCTTCAAAATGTTGGCACTCAAGTTCCATCTGTAACTCACCCACTATGGGTAGAAGTGATGGAGGCGAGATGAGGACAGAAAAGGTATAATAGAACAGTTCTGTAATCTCCTTGAGGGCGATTAGGTGGTGCAGTGGATAGAATGCTGAGCCTGGAGCCAGGAAGATGAGTTCAAATCCGGCCTCACACACTTAGTAGCTTTGTAATCCTGGGCAAGTCCTTTAACCCTGTTGCCTCAGTTTCCTCATCTGTAAAATGAGCTGGAGAAGGAAATGGTAAACCACTCCAGTATCTTTGCCAAGAAAACTCCAAATGGGGTCATGAAAATTTGGACATGACTGAAATGACTGGATAAATCCCACGAACTCAGTGATAGTGTGGTCACTTCCTCTCAAGGTTCTTATTATTTCTGCCTCACCAACCTGAATGGGGTCTAGAAAATCTCACAAAGAAATAAAGAAATATGTCATCTTTTCTCCAGATGGAACTTCCCAATTCCTTCAGCTAGTGCTTTTATGGGGGCAGCTAGGTGGCACAATAGAGAGAGTGCTGGGCCTGAAATCAGGCCTGAGTTCCTGAACTTCCTGAGTCCAAATCTGGCCTCAGACACTTATTAGCTGTGTGACCCTGGGCAAGTCACTTCACCTTGTTTGTTTCAGTTCCTCATCTGTAAAATGAGCTGGAGAAGGAAATGGTAAACCACTCCAGTATCTTTGCCAAGAGAACCCCAAATGGGGTCAGAAAGAGTTGGACACGACTGAATAACAACGTACTTTATCTAAATAAATATAGAGTTAGTGTGGTACAAGGGAAAGTGTGCGGACTTTGGGAGTTAGAGGATCTGGTTACAAATTCTGTCTCTGATAATACTGAGCTTTCCCTGGGCATGTTACTTGAGTTCCCTAGGCCTCAGTGGCCCAGAGGTCTCCTCTAGCTAGATCCATGATAAGCCTTCTTTGCTTTCTGCATGCATTCATAGGGGTGAATCTTATCTAGTCTCTTAAAGCCAAAGTTCCTTCCACAGGAAGTTGGTATCTGTTAAGTGTAAGGCAGGCTTGTAAATAAATTCACTCTGTCTGAGAGCCCACTGGCAATCCACCCAGCTGGGCTGTGGATTGATCTTTTCTACCCACCTGGAGAACAACCCTCTCAGTACATGTTAATTAACACTAAAGATCTATCTCTGGTACCTTTGGGAACGTTGTATCCCTCTAGAGGATCCAGATATTAAAACACAGCTTTATCTCAGTTTTGCTTCTCAAATCCAGCTTTTTAAAGAGATTGAATGGAATTTTTTTGTGTTTAGTTTTATACATCATATCTATATCTTTCTAGGGATTAAGGGATTTTAAAAATGGCTTATTCAAACCAAATATCTTAATTTTCTATTATGAATTGTGGTACTATGTGCTTTGTTAGGGTCAGCGCCCAAAACATGATTCTAGCTAAAGCCAGCCCTAGGAAATATGGTGAAGTAGGTAAAATTCTGGGTTCCCAGCCTCATGATTCCCCATCCTTTTCCCTCTCAGTGATGTAGCATACTTTCTCTCTTTGATACTAAGTGTCCTTCTGTTCTACATTTTGCAAAATCATGAAAGGATAGACAACTCATTTACTGTAAGGTATAAATGATTGATAGCAGTTTAGGGGGTGTAACCCATGTTGCACATATTTGTATTTTAATTTGTTGTTCAGTCATTCAAGTCATGTCCGACTCTTCATGAACCCATTTGAGCAGATACTGAAGTAGTTTGCCACTTCCTTTTCCAGCTTATTTTACAGATGAGGAAACTGAGGCAAACAGGATTAAGTGATTTGCCTAGGGACACACAGCTACTAAATGTCTGAGATCAGATTTGAACTCAGGAAGATGAGTCTTCCTGATCCCAAGTCTAGCACTCTATCCACTGTGCCACCTAACCAATCCCAAACTATATATGCCTATCAATATATGTAATACATATGTACTCAGATGTATACATATACACCTATACCTATGTATCTAAACATACACACACATATATATAAACATATACACACATATATGTTGTTCTTCAGTCATGTCTGACTCTTTGTGAACCTGTTTGGGATTTTCTTGGCAAAGATACTGGAGTGGTTTGCCATTTCACTGTCCAGCTCATTTTACAGATGAGGAAACTGAGTCAAACAGGTTTAAGTGATTTATCCAGGGTCACACAGCTAGCAAGTATCTGAGGTTGGATTTGAACTCAGGAAGATGAGTCTTCCTGATTCCAAGCCTGGCACTCTATGCACTGTGCCACCTAGCTGATCCCAAACTATATGTGTATGTATGCATATCTACATAAGTAATACACATATACCCAGATGTATGTCTATATCTATACCTATACTTATGCACCTATACATGCATATATACCTATATACATATAAGCACATACACACGTAGATTGCTGTTCACTTATGTCCGACTCTTTGTGACTCTGTTTGGGATTTTCTTGGCAGTGATACTGGGGTGGTTTGCCATTTCACTCTCCAGCTCATTTTACAGATGAGGAAACTGAGGCAAACAGAGACTTGCCCAGGATCATATAGCTGATAATGAGGCCAGATTTGAAGATGAGTCTTCTTGACTCCAGGCCTGGCACTCCATCTACAGAGCTATATAAAACCTTAAACTAAAGGAATGAAGTCTTAACAGATTTGGAGTATCTTTTAACTAGAGAGGGAAATATTTTTCAAGTAGTGGGTTTTACTAGTGATTCTCTGTAGTGCATAGGAATCCAGTCCAGATGAAATGCATTATCCCACACAGAGATAGCTTTAACAAACTTTCTTGCTACTCCCAAGAGGAGGAGGAAAACAGCCGCTAGCAGGACAGCCATGGCATGCAGCCTGTAAGACCTAAGTGAGCCGAACAGAGAGTTTGGAGGTGGGGTGGGCTAGCCACACTCTAGCTGAAGGCTCTGAGGTCCTCAAGGCTTGACCTTATATAGCGTTTTAGATAAAGAGCCAATATGATACCGGTGTGAGACTGCTTGCCCAGTTCCCTGTAGGACCAGGAAAATAAAAGTATTTTCTAAATTACTTTATAAGGAGGTTGAAATGCAGAAGAGGGAAGCAGGAAAGTTAACTCCAATGATACCAGTCCGACTATCCCGACCTTGAAATATCAGTAGTCTATCAACTATTATCTAGCAGCTAGGTGGCGTCATAGTGCAGAGTGCCTGGCCTGGAGTCAGGAAGACTCATCTCTCTGAGTTCAAATCCAGCCTCAGACACTTACTAGTTATAAGTGACCCTGAGCAAGTCACTGTTTGCCTCAGTTTCCTCATCTGTAAAATGAATTGGAGAAGGAAATGGCAAACCAATACAGCATCTTTGCGAAGAAAACCCTAAATGGGGTCATGAAGGGTCGGACTGACTGAAAAAATCAACTGTTATGGATAGCCTTGGTTTATCTCCAGCCCCTTTGTTTCCTTGTGGTGGTGCTTTGACATCGTGTTTTGCCTCATGTGGTTACTTCAGTGATGGGTAGACAGAGTTAATTTACTACAATATTTGAAGAGTTCTGAGATATTATTGGTGTGGGTAGTCACTCTACTGGAGCAGATTTCAACCTTCTCATCCTTCGTAATTCTTGTTCCCATTCTTCTGTAGATCCTCCACAGAGAATTTGCCCATGCCAGAGGGGTGAACATGTTGGAAGTCTTATTCTATGATGATGATGATGATGATGGTGATAATAATAATAGCTAGCGATTATACAGTGCTTCATGAGCACTTTATAAATATCTCAATCTTTCCTCACAGCATCCCTGAGAGGTTGGTGCTATTGCTATCCCCATTTTATAGATGAGGAAACTGAGGCAGCTAGATGTTAAGTGACCTCCCAGGGTCACACAGTTAGTGTCTGAGGCTGGATTTGAACTAGGGTTTTCCTCCCTCCAAGTCTAGCACAGCACCACCTAGCTGCCTTCAATCTAAGTCTTTTTTCACATTTTGTAAAATGGGCAGCTCTTGGAGGTATCTGTTATTCATTACTTTTTCTAAATGACCAACCCTCCTCTTTTACTGATTATCTATTTCCTAAATGATATCTCTTATGCCACTTCTTGCCTGCTGCTCAACATTAGAAATATATTGCAGCCTACTTACACCCACTATATTTCTCTCCATTGATATTTGCCTCACCAGCAGTCTTTAGAGACTGTGTTTTTCCAAAAGATCCTCAACCATATAGAATCACTGGGAGACTATTTGTGTTAAAAGGATGGGTTTTTCTTTCAGGGATCATAGAATCATAAACTTAGACCTGGAAGAATCCTTAGAGGTAATTGAATCCAATCTCTTCATTTTATGGATGAGAAAAGTGAGGTCCACAGAATGTAAAGTGACTTGCCCAGCGTCACACAGCTAGGGAATGTCTGAGGTGAGATTTGAATTCGTGACTTCCTGATGCCAGGTCTACTATCTCCTATACCAAAGGGGCAGCTTAGGACCATTAAAAATATTGAACAGTTTTCCCAACTGCGATCCCACCCTCTCTCTTCCTCCTATTCAGTTTGGGCCCAACTCTGAAGACCTTCAGGGTCTGTTCCAGAGATATGTACTGATAACTCAATGGACTGGCTTTCCTAGTGCATATCATAGTCGGTCAATAAACATTTATCAAGAAGCCATCATGAGTCAGGCACTGTCCAAAGCCCTGGGGATATGAAGAAAGGTAAAAGTCAGTTCCTGCTTTCAAGGAGCTGAAAGTCTAATGAGAGAGATAACATGAAAACAACTAAGTATAAACAAGATATACAGGATAAATTGGAAATAATCCACAGAATGAAGGTACTAGAATCAAGGGACTTTGGGAAAGACTTCCTGTAGAAGGTGAGATTTTACCTGGGACTTGAAAGAAGCCAGAGAACTAGGATGCAGAGATGAGGAGGGAGAGAGTTCTAGGCATGGAGGACAGCCAGTGAAAATGCTCCAAGTCGCAAGATGGAGGGTCTTATTTGAGGAAGTCCATTTTTCATCCACTTAGTATTTCTTATATGGATTGTTAGGCTCTTTCTTTCTTTCTTTCTTTCTTTCTTTCTTTCTTTCTTTCTTTCTTTCTTTCTTTCTTTTTTTTGGGGGGGGTTAATTGGTTCTTATTGAGAAGACCCTGTAATATTCTGGGCTTTGATGCAATCAGACAGTGACACTCATAAATAGATACACCTAGGGGACCGCACCATTAATAGAGAATCTTTCTTTCATTTGGACTTTCTTCAGAACATCATGTACAATAGTGATAAACACCTTTGGCAAGTATATATCTCTTTATTTTGTGGCTTAATTGAAGTTAGTAATCAGAAGATTATTAGTTAGTAATCAGAGTTTTAGTAACCAGAGGATCTCAATAGTTGCATTTATCTGTAATTCTTAGCTGTATTGATTTGGGACCTGAGAAGTCATGGAGCCCAACTCCTTCATTTTGCAGATGAGGCAACTGAGGCACAGAGAATTTTCATGACAAGTTACTAAGTGTCTGAGGCAGGATTCAAACTTAAGTCTGCCTGTTGCCAGGTCCAGTGGTCTATCCACTACATTGTGTGTTAATGCAGCACCCTGTTAAATTAATTAGGAACAATATAATGGCCCTTAAGGTCTGTGTGCTTCCTTTCTTTGCAGTTTCTGAGAGCATATTTTAGATTAAAAATTATGAATTCTGTTAAAGTCACTCTGAGCTTCAAGTTAAGAGAATATTTAACATTTAGGCAGAGGCTGGGTTGGACTCTTTGCCTTAATTTACATTTATATGTATAAGTGTATAAATGTATATGTGTGTGTATATATATACACATGTGTATATGTGTATACACATGTCTATATGTGTATACATGTGTATATATGTATATGTGTATGTGTGTATATATACAGGCACACATACATGCATATACACACACACATATAGTTCACCTCTGGCCTGTTTGTGGTTAAGGCAAAATTCAGGGGACTGGAAATATTTGAGTAACAAAATAGATTATATTATAATGTCTGTGGCTAGAAGGGCACCAGGAAGAGAAGCTGGAGAAAGAGCTCACCCAGAGACAGGAGACAGGAGTTCTTGAAAAGGTGGGTCATTGATCACATCATGCAGCTAAGATACTTTGATGTAGCTCAGTCCCCCCTTCTTTCTCCTATTGCTTGCTGTTCTTCGGCTGCTGACTTTTTCCAGTTCAGTTCTGTATGAGCCCACTCCTTCCATACTCTTTTTTTTTTTTTGGTTAGGCAATAGGGTTAAGTGACTTGCCCAGGGTCACACAGTTAGTGAGTGTTATGTATTGGAGGCTGGATTTGAACTCAGGTCCTCCTGAATCCAGGGCTGGTGCTCTATCTACTGTGCCACCTAACTGCCCCACTCCTTCCATACTCTTACAGTCTCTATTTAGCTCTAAGATATCATCTCTTTTTATAAAAGTTCCTTAGCAGATGATCAAGCCTCTCATACAGTGACTTTGATTGACTCAAAGCGGGTTTACAGGCTCTGTTCACACACAGTTCAGGTTGATTGATTCAAGTAGTGTTTTTACCCAATCAATGTAATCACTTTTAATTGGGTGGGATAATAAGTGGAGGGCTAACTAGGTGGTATAGTAGAAAAGAGTTTCAGGTCTGGAGTCAGAAAGACTCATCTTCCTGAGTTCAAATCTGGCCTCAGACTCTTATAAGCTGTGTGATCCTGGGTAAGTCACTTAACCTTGTTTGCCTCAGTTCCCTCATGTGTAAAGTGAGCTGGAAAAGAAAATGGCAAACCACTCCAGTATCTCTGCCAAGAAATCTCAAATGGGGTCACAAAGAATCAGACATTACTGAACAGCAACATAAGCAAAGCCTTACCCTTATACTAATGTAGGTGTTGCAGTCTGAGAGATTTTGATCCTTCAAGGACCATAGTGTAGTGAGGTCATCTGGAATGAATGCACAGACTCAAGCATTCTCTGAGTCAAGGTGGCAAAGATTTATTGTTACACTATACAGCAGGCAGAAGTCCCTAAAGAATTCTGCCAGGGTGGGCAGAGCTCCTTAGGAAACTTGTAACCTAACATGAATGATGCTAAAGCCTATGTAGGAAAACTAGTGGATTATGGCAAGTATGCTAATTAGGTGATAACTTACAACTATGTCATTCACTACTGGAAACCAAGGGAGGAGGGGGAAAAAGAGGGTTCCTGAAGGGTGTATTTTTGGTCTGTTATGTCTGTAACAAGATAGCTTTGGGAGTTGAAGTCTATAGCTTGACCTCTGGATTGTATACGGTAACTGTGGTCATCAGTACTTGATAGTTCTGCTGGTACAAGATAGTCCTGTTCATACAAAGGAAATTCTACAGGGATCAGCTTGTTCTTGTAACAGGGAGAGATAGCTGGCCTCACTGGGTCTGCTCATGAGTCATTGCCAGAGGTAGGGTCCTTGGGCTGGACAGAATAGTGTTTCTGAGACCAGGGAGAAATTGGGGTCCAAGCACAGGCACCCAATCACCCCATCATAGGCACAAGAAATTGTTTGTTGGAGGAGAGCCTTTAAGGTTTTATTTTGTTCTACTGAGTCAAAATTTGTTTGCAATCAACAGAAAATAAACAGTGACATCTTATGTCATTTATGCTTTTTGATCAACTGTATAAATGTATAAGTGTGGTCTGCTGTAGAAAAATCATTTTGTGAAAGCCTGTTTCCTTCACATATTTTCATCAAGGATACTCTTCACATGTGTGTAGGTCAATTTCTCTAAGAACTAATTAAAAAATTATTACCAACTTTTTCTTTGAAAGCCAGTGTGATGTGGTGCAGATGTGTCAAATATTAGGCCTGTGGGTTGTGTGTATTCCACAACACTCCTGAGTGCAGGCTGAACCAGATTAATATGTAGTTCCTATATGATATTAATATATTGATGTATTAATTAAAAAAAGAAATATATAAATGGGTTGTTTTCTAAGTCAATATGTGGCTTGCAGGGATCCTTGTATATGATTTAGTGGCTGTTGTTTCTATATGAGTTTGAAACCATTGGTGTGGTAGATAGAGAGGTGGTCTTGGATCTAGGAAGACCTGAGATTGAGTCCTAACCAGTAGTATGCTGGTAAATGTAAAAGTCTATTAAAACTTAAATCTTTAATATGCAGTATTAACATTTTTTCCCATCATTTTCTTAAGTCTAGAGAATCACCAAAACAATAAAGCAAGCCCTGATCTGCAGTGTTTGCTTATTTTTGAGGTGTAAATACTCACGCTGAAAATTTAACAACTGTCTCTCAAAACTGGTACAAGCTGTTTCTAGCCCACCCCAGGTCCTAACTGTGTGACCCTGGGCAAGTAACTTAACCTCTCAGTGTTTGTTGTAGGCAACTCTCTAAGACTAACCTGTAGAGAAGGTGACAACCTACATTGGTAGAAGGTGTTTTCTCATCCAGGAATTGTATCTACCAATGAAATTACAGATCTAGTTCCTATTTTTTTGGCTTTATGGTTTTAATCTTCTTCCTCCAATCTAAGCCTCCCTTGTGACAAAAACAAACAATTAAGCAAAATTATCCCATAAATCTGACAATATATGCAATTATCTGTGTTAGCAGGCTTCTGTTTCTATGCCTCAAAAAAAATAGCCTTGCTTTATTAACCTGTTCTCCAAGGAATTTATTGCTTTTTCAGTTATTCAGGGTTTAACTTCCTTTTAGTGATTTTTTTTGTCTTGTTTCAATGATTTTCATAAAAATATTATAAAGCTTAGAAGGAAAGGGAACATGCATTTATATAATACCTACTCTGTGCAAATAGGATCATTTCTTATTATTTACATATCATTATTATACATTTCTTATTATTTACTAATTATTACTTTATTATTTACAAATATTATCTCATTTGATCCTCACAACTCTTTTTAAGGTTGTTGTTGGGGCAGCAAGGTGGCTCAGTGGATAGAGCACCAGCCCTGGATTCAGGAGGACTTGAGTTCAAATCCGGCCTCAGACACATAATACTTACTAGCTGTGTGACCCTGGGCAAGTCACTTAACCCTATTGCCTAGCCAAAAAACAAAATAAAAAAAGGTTGTTGTTCATTCTTACGCGACTCTTTGTAACTCCGTGGACCATAACATGCCAACACTGGCCTTAAGGTTTTCTTGGCAAAGATGCTGGAGCGGTTTGTCATTTTCTTCTCCAATGGATTAAGGCAGACAGAGGTTAAGTGACTTGCCAAGGTTACACAGCTAATAAGTTCCTGAGGTCGGGTTTGAACTCAGGTTTTGCTGACTCCCAGCCTCCCTTTCATGATTATGTACTGTTATTATCCCTATCTTATCACTGGGGAAACCAAAGCAAACAGAGGTTAAATGACTTGTCCCCAGTTACAAACCCAGGAAATTTCTGATACTAGGTTTGCACTTAGGTGCCTGGAACTCCAGGCCCAGTACTCTATCTGCTGCACCACCACCTGCCTGTTAAGAAGGTAGGCATGGGGGAACAGTAGTCCTTTATGGCTTCACAAGTGCCCTTTTGTATAGGAATTGCTTTGTGTACGGTAATATTTTCTATTCTTTTAGTCTCTTCACCTCCTGAACTGGTTTTCACAATGGTTCATGAGGCTTTCAAAGTCATGCTACTTTTCACACCCATCTCCTCATGGTCTAGTCTAGCTGCTTCCGCTGACTTTGTCTCCTTAGGGGACATTTCTATTTCCTTGTATGCTACATAAGCACTGAAGGGCTAGGGCCCAAATGTGGTTGTTTCTCTACTGCCCATGATGAAAAAAAGATTGCTATTGAAAAACACGGACAAGCATGTTCTATTTGCCATCTATTTGTTATTATTCTGCCAGCTTTACCTAGGAATGCTCTTGGGAACATACAGCATTCAAAACATTTTTAAAGCTTCATGCATTCCCTATTGCCTCTAGGCTAAAATACAGACTTCTCTGTTTTACATTTAAAATCTTCCATGGTCTGGCTCTAGCCTGCCTTTCCTTTTATTTATAATAAATTTATTATTCATTACTCATGAAAGGGAAATATTTCTTTTTTATTTCTTTTATTTGTATTATAATTATTTGTATAATATAATATTATATAATTATAATAATAATACGTATTATTACACATTACACGCCTTCATGAACCTTACATTTTAGCCAGACTGGTCTACTTGCTACTCTTTATACACAATATTCAATCTCTCGTCTCTGTGCCTTTTTGCAGTATATCTCCCACATCTGGAAGCCCCTCCCCTATGGCTAATAATAATGGCTGGCATTTACATAGCACTTTAAGGTTTAAAAAGCACTTTACAAGGATAGCTAGGTGATACAATGGATGGGATGTCAGGCCTGGAGTTAGAAAGACTCATCTTTGTGAGTTCAAATCTGGCCTCAGACACTTACTAGTTACATGACCATTTTGGTCCTCTTTGAGGACAAAAACAACAACAACGACAAAAAACAATGGCCCTGGGCAAATTGCTTAACCTTGTTTGCCTCAGTTTCTTTATCTGTAAAGTGAGCTGGAGAAGGAAATGGTAAACTACTCCAGTGTCTTTGCCAAGAAAATTCCAAATGAGGTCACGAAAAGTCAGACACAACTGGAGTGACTTAAGGACAACAAAGTGCTTTACAAATATCAGGTCGTTTGATCCTCGCCACAACCCTGGAAGGCAGATGCTATTATTATCCTTATTTTACAAATGAGGAAATGGAGACTGAAAGAGTTTAGATGACTTGCTTAGGGTTACACGGCAAGTAAATGTCCGAGGCAGGTCTTCCTGAGCTAAATCATTCAGCTGCCTTTTCATTTCCACCTCACGGAATCTTTAGCAGCCTTGAAAACTCATGAAGCCTTTTGAGATTTCCCCACATTTCCTAGTGCCTCCCCATCAAAAACTTACTTTGCATTTATTGTGTATTCATTATTTCTCACAATAGGTCCAAAGCTCCTTGAGGAAAGGGATTGTTTCATTTTTTTCATCCTAGCATCTCCAGCCTCTAGCAAATGCCTGGCACATAGGAGGCTTTTAATAAATGCATGTTTATCAGTTGATTAGGTGTTTCATCCACTACTTTTCTATTGTAACAAGCACTGGCCAGTGAGCTCAGTGGTCTATAAGCTTGTACAGAGTTCTGTTGATGCACTTCCTTACATGGAAGAGCTTGGGGAATCTCCTTCTGAGAGAGTTGTGATGTAGTGACTTGGATAGGCTTTGGAGCACGCTTAGATGTTCTGTAATTTGTTCTGGCCTGCTAACTGGAATAGGAGCCTCTTTGGCTGTGGTTGCCCAACTAGAATTGGGCTGTATTGAAAAGTCACCCTTGGCCTTTCTTGGTTTGACCTCTTTTGCTGACTTCTTGGCTGGTGGCATCCAGTAAGAGACAGTGTTATAAAGGGGAGAGGCCTCATGCCATCTTCTCATCGGAGGCTGACTGTGGCCTCACGAATATGGGCATCAATTCTTTGTCTACTTTGGTGTTTGTTTTTTCATTTTAGGTGGAGACAGTTGGAGGTGAGTTTTGAAAGATCAGGAGAATGAGCTATCTAGAAATTCCAGTGTCCAGGAGTTCTGGAGCACGGTTCCCACGGGGTTTGGCAGCCAGCCCAGTATTGATGCCCCAAGGAATATGGAGTGATATTCAGGACCCAGCCCATTTGTATCTCAGAATAGGATTCACCCGGTAGAGATGCTGAATTTAGATGTATATTTGATGGGACCAATGCTATATAGAAACTGTGTTAATTCTGAGTCCACTCTCCACAAAGACAGAAGTGATGTAGGGGAAAGTGTTTTCTCAAGTGTTAGGGGAGAATTGTTTGTACTTCTATTATTGCTATATCTTCAAACTAAATACTCTTTTATAAAAGCTAGTTAATGTTAATAGAGGTTGATGTTAAATGAAAGTGAGACATTACTCAGTGGTGGCCAGTGAAGGGGAGGAACACACCCAGAATGGAGACTTGAGCCAATGGCATTAAAGGGGAGTCCATGAAACCCTGAGATAGAGATACATAGTAGCCTGTTCTGGGATGGAGCCCAAAGAGAGACTTGTTACACTATGTCTTATCAGGTGATATTTCTCATAATCTTCTGCTGTCCTCCTCTACAGTATTATATAAACAAGTCTGCCTTCTTAACGGCTATTGCTTTTGGCTGCCATCCTTCTCTGTACTAGCACAGTAGCAAGAACACGTTTGCTGGCTAAGGCAGCTCTTGAATCCTTTTTTATTCTCATTGTGTGACTACACTAATCAAATGACTCAAGACCAACATCTTTGCTTTTTTCCATTTTCTATTCTTACAGTATTTGAATAGGTCAGTTGGAGTTTGTTGCAATTATATGCAAGGTCATCTCCTCACTATTATGCTGTGTGGATTTTGACCTTTGCTCCAACAAGTGAATGATATGAGTGCGTGTAGGCTGCTTATTCTGATAATGATTCCAGTATCAGTAACTAAGAATTTCTTGTTCATTAAGATATAATTTCATTTTGTGATGGTGTTTGAATTGAATTGTATATATTTCAATGATGAATGATATTTGTCACATCTAACACCTTTCAACTGTCTTCTTAAAGGAAGTGTTCATGATAGATACATATCATGATATGGACTTGAGTTGTCTATAGGCTTTTGGGCTCTTTCATTTCTTAAACCAAATTGTGTTGTCCAATATATCTTTTCTTCCCCCAATTTTTCCTTTTGCCTTTGGGTTCCTTATTTCTCTCCAGTCTGTATTCAGAACTTCTCCATCATGACCCCATATGGGTACCTTCCTTCTTTCCCCCCACCTCCAATTTTATGTATTATCTTCTTTTATGCATTGTCTTTCCCTATTTGAATGTAAGGGCCAGCTAAATAGAGCTGTGGATGGTGCTGTGGGGCCTGGAGTCAGGAAGACTGGAGTTCTCAGACACTTAGTAGCTGTGTGACCTTGGGCAAGTCACTTTTTGCCTGTTTGCCTCAATTTCCTCATCTGCAAAATAAATTAGAGAAGAAAATAGCAAGCCACTCCAGTATCTTTGCCAAGAAAACCCCACATGAGGTCTGGAAGAATCTGACATGACTGAACCACCACCGCTACCACCACCACCACCATCACCATCACCACATTTGAATGTAATCTCCTTGAGGGCAGGGACTATCTTTTTGCTTGTATTTGTATTTCCAGTGCTTAGTGCAGTCCCCGGAACATAAGAATTCTGCTTATCTTTTCAATGAAATCCAGAAATACCAAATTATACATTGACTTGGTCTGAAGCTTCTTGCCAATTTTTCATGGACATCTCTTATGTCTTCAACCTTTGCAGGAGAGGTTAGTGAATGGACTGTAATTATCTTGATGGTCCTATTTTTGTTTAGATTCATCATGATCACTGAAAGATGGAATGGCCAAGTGTCCCATGAAATGATATCAATCTTACTGTTGGTCTCATTGGACAATTTCCTGGTTGGCTTCTCCAAAGGAAAAATCTGTGAGCCATCCTTCCATTTAGCTGCTATGTCCCTTTGTCTTCCAGTTTCAGTTATAGCAAGAACATGAATATTAATGTGGTTGAGTTCTTCCAAGAACATATTGACCATTGGATGAATATCTCACATTTAGAATACCAGTAGTTAAAAGAACATTTAGGGACAGTCCATCAACTGTGATTCATAGCCTACTTTTTAGTGTCCCCTTTCCCATCATTCCATCACAGTCACTGAAGAAATAGAAAGGGACAGAAGGTTGGAGGAAATTTCACATTTTAATTCGTTTCACAGATTGTCATGGTCAAAGAATTCATTCCCTAGTACTTCTGGTGATGAACCTCTCTGGACTTAGCTTGGTGGTTCTTCATACACCAGATTCAGTATGTTGCCAGGACCATATTTGAATGTTTTCTACTGTGGAAGAGATTGAGAGTTTGGGAATCTAAGGTCACCTCCACACTATGATGAAGTACCAGAGTAGGGTTTTGTGAATTATACAGTCAGACTCCTAGGTTACAAAAGCCTTCAGAAATCATCTGGTCCAGTCCCTCATATGACACATGGATCTTTTCTACAATATCCATGACAAATGCTCCTCCATCTTGTGGTTGGATATCATTAGTATTCAGGAGCTCAATATTTCTCAGGGCAGTCTATTCCATTTTTGGTTCTCTCAAATTGTTAGGAAGCTATTCTTTCTGTAGGGAATATGAATGTCAAGAACAGTATCTCCACAAAGACTATCTGGACTGGGACAATTTCTGTTTGCTGTGTTGTCAGCAAAACTTGAATGAGCTGGATTACAGAGGAGAAGTTGGTCACAACAGTGGCGTTTTTTTTTTCCAGGGGGAAGGAGAGATAGAGACATGGCAGCTGGGATCAATGCACATCATTTCCTGTTTTTTTCCCCTGCTAATGTCATTGTAAGATTTGTGACAGTTGGTCAGTAAGCTCATTGTTGGGCATCTGAACAGTGCCCCTTTGGAGTTTTAGGGATAGATGCACAACAAGGGGAGGGAAAGGGAATAAACATTTATACAGTGCCTGTGATGTGCCAAGCACTGTGCTTAGCGCTTCACAAATATCGTCTTGTTTGGTTCTGTTAACCAGGTGAAGCCCACCCCTCAGAATGCAGAGGAGTCCAAGCTGGATTGAATGCAGAAAAGTTTTATTAGGGGGAAAATCAGACACTAGTGCTGAGGCCCCACAGTACAAGGTACACCAGAGCGCACAGCCCAGGAGAGGCAGAGATTTATGCTTGAAAACCATAAAGGGGAGGTTTAGGGAGGAGTCGGGAAAAAGAATGGACAGTCTTTCCCAGGAACAATATAGAAGTAGGATGTTTTGCAGGAACAGTTGACCCAGGCTGTTTTGGTCCAGTTTGGAGGGGCACAGCTTAGCAGGGTCAGCCAGTGAATACCAGCAAAGGTGTCTGGGAGCGAGCAAGATTTTGGCTCGCTGCAGGCTCCTGTTGGCTGCTTTCAGCAAACAGACTCACTCTGTGACCAGTACATCTGCCTGGTAAGGTAACTCATAGAAAACAAACATAATAATTTTAGGGGTACTTCCACAATCCTCACAACAACCATTCAATGTGGGTACAGAAATAACAAGAACAACAATAATAATAGCTAGCATTTATATATCACTTTAAGGTTTGAAAACCACTTTATAAATATTATCTCTTTCAGTCCTCATAAAAACCCTGAGAGGTAGGTAGGTACTATTATTATCCCCATTTTATAGATGAGGAAACTGAGGCTGATAGCTGTGAAGAGACTTGTCCAGGGTTACGCAGCTAGTGTCTGAGGCAAGATTCGAACTCAGGTTTTCCCCTACTTCGGGCCCAGTCTTCCGTCCACTGCACCACTTAGCCCCTGGGATGGATTTCCAGACCCAGTAACAGAGGCAGTGATAATGTCAGTGGAGAAACCCAGTACTGGCCGAATATTTATCCACTGCCAACATGACTACAATCATCCCCCGTGTGAACCCTTCCCTATCAAGTGTCATGAGTGACAGCTATCACATTTCTATGCTTGTTATGCAGGAGACAAGAGGCATCAACAAAGTAGGTGAACTTGTGGGTTTCTCTTCTTTGTAGGTTGGGTAGACCTACAAAGGTCTGAAGGGGGTGGAACGAGATTCCAACCTGAAGGAGGCTCTTGTTTTGTTTTGTTTTCTTTTTGTTTCTGAGGGTCAGAGTTGGAAAATGTTTACAATGTCAATATTTCATGACAAAATAGCTAATGTTTTGATTTGGCTACATTTTCCACAATCTAATTATTTGTTAACCATTATTATTGATAATTGAATGGCTGAAAACACACTGGAGCTGGAAGGAATGCGGCTTTGTAATATCATGATTGACAGTGTTGGACCTTAGGATGGAACAGCAGAATGCAATGCTGGGTGATTGACAATCACATTTTGAATGGTCATGATTATTGAAAGAACCAATCTGTCGCACTATTTTTTTTTTTAAGGTAGGGGAGATTCAGACGTGTGATTTCATTCATGTTGGCAATTCCCAGTAAGCAAACTCTCTCTACCCAATGCTGCTTGGCCCCCTTTCTGGCCTTTGAGGAGAGTGGACTAGGTGTACTGAGGAATTAGGTGCCTTACCCTAGGTCATGTAACCAGGATGAGTCAGAAGCAGAATTTGAACCCAAGTATGAGGCCAGCAGGCTACCACTAGACCAGGCTTCCCCTTATACTCACACTGTACTTATGTGTAGCCGTGATAGGACTGTCTATAGACTCTACTTCATAATTCCAATTTTGCTTTCTGGAGCTATGCAGAATAGGTCTATTCCCTTTCTTCATGCTGTCTCTTCAAATATCTGGAGACAGCTATCTTATTCTTTATCTCTACCTTATTTCCCCATGTCTTTTCTAAGTTTGTTTGTAGATGAATCTAAGAGCTGATTTATCCCTGGTCTTATTAATATTTGGAAAGGTCAGGAGCTTCCTAATGCTAGGACTACTGACCACTTTAAGGAGATTAATGCTGAAGCAGGAGGGGTATGATTCTGGTTTTCATGGTTCAGTACCATGCCGGACTATAGCAGAATGTGAAAGGGGGATTTAATAAGGTCTCCTGAGGGGTAGGTCTTTCCCCCCAATATTTGTTCCCACATAAGAATCTGAGAAAAAGGCCCTCATAGTTTGCTTCTGCTTTGAAGGACTTAGGAGAGCTAAGAATTTGAAGATCATAGATTTAGAGCAGGAAGGGATGTTGAAGGTCACTGAGTATAATCATTCATTTTACAGATGAAGAAATTGAGGTCAAGAGAGATGAAATGATTTGTCTGAGGTTTAGAACCTAGAGGGGAGAGTCAAGACCAATCAGAGAGAGGTGGAGGAGGGCCTGAATCTCAAAATCAAAGTCTTAAATCAAGTCAAGAATGATCATTATTGGAGTTCAGAACCAGAGCGTAGGAATAGCCTTGTTGTACATAATTTTCTATTGAAATATTGCACAAGAAGAGGCATTGTGGCATTATGGATAGAGTGCTGGCGTCAGAGTCAAGAAGACCTAAGTTGGAGTCATTCTCCGACGTATATGGGGTGACCCTGGACAAGTCACTTTAACCACTTAGTGCCCTTGGGGAGCATTTTAAAAGAAATTCAGATTTATGTTTCTCTTTTTCTTTGTGACCTGTTCTTTTATGTATCTTCTTCAACAAAATAAAACAAAAACAGCTATGGTGAACCCAGGTCTACGGTAGTAGCCTAAGACTCTCTGGACCTACCTCTGATAGGTCTTAGGTAGAGTTATACTAAAACTCTTGGTTGCTTCTGATTCATAGATCTCTACTGCAGGCAGGAGGAACACAGAAAATATAGATAATCATCGCCAGGCTGGGCATGGTAGCACACCTACAGCAGGCTGAGGCTGGTGGAGTGCTTGAGTTTGGGAGGTCTGAGCTGTAGCAGGACTTAAAGCCTATTGGATGTTCACACTAAGTTAGGCACCAACATGGCGAGCTCCTGGGAGCAGAAGGCCACCAGGTGGTTTAAGGAGGGGAAAACTGGCCCAGGTCATAAAATTAGAGCAAGTTAAAGATTCTGTGTTCATCAGCACTGGAATTGGGCCCATGAGTGACTACTGCACTTCCAGCCCGGGCGAGATAGGGAGATCCAGTCTCAAAAAACAAAAAAATCAACCAACCGACCTGCTCGTCATTGCCAATAGGAAGAAGGATAGGGATTGAATCTGTGATTTAATTGGTACAAGAAACTACCAGGTGAGGAAATTCCCTCCACTAATGGAAGCTGGCACTGTCTTTGCATGTAGAGTCTTAGAGAGCTACCTGTGACCCCAGGAAGCAATCTTTGTGGCTTTGAGGCCAACTGTCTATCATGAGGCCATGTTGCCTCTCACCAAAGCTGAAAAAGCATTCAGTAAATCTCTAATTGCGCTTAGCACCCTGCTAGGTACCTTACAGTGAGAAGTAGACTCAATCAATGGCTTCCCTGGGATTGCTATCTAAAATAGACCAAGTCATCAAATCAATCCATCAGTAAGAAATAACTAAGTGCCTACTATTTGCTGGGCAATATGCTAGGCATCAGGGATACAGATGCAAGGAATGAAACAATTTCTACTTAAACTGAGATTATATTCTAATGGGAGGGACAACAGGCACATATAAAAATATACACAACATAAAGGTAAAGTGAATAAATGTAAATATATACAAATTGTTAAATATAAGATAGTTTGGAAGGAAGGGAACTAACGATTGAGGGGATCAGGAAAGGCTTCATGCAGAAGACGGTGCTGGAAGGGTTTCTTCAAGGCAATAGAGGGGATTTTTGAAGCCGATTAGGAAGTAGTGCAGTTCAGGCATGGGGCATGGCCACTAGACAAAGAAATGGATATGGGAGATGGAGAATCAAGAGAAGGCCAGTTTGGCTGGGTCACTGAGGGCAGGAGGGTGAATGCTGTCCAAAGAAGTTGAGAAAGGTAGGTTGGGGCCAGATTGTGAAGGGATTTAAAGAAGGAAACAAGCATTTATGAAGCACCTGCTCTGTGCCAGACACTGTACTAAGTGCTTTACAGATGTCCTCTTGATCCTCAAAACATCCCTGTGAAGTAGGTGCTGTTATTATCCCCATTTTACGGTTGAGGAAACAGAGGCAGACAGAGGTTAAGTGGCTTATCCAGGGTTGTGCACACAGCTAGTTAAGTGTCTGAAGCTGGGTTTGAAGTCAGGTCTTTCAGGTTCCAGGCCAGACATAAAGGCAGACCTAGCGGCCTTTAAAAGCCAAACAGAGTAGTTAGGGAGCCACTGAAGTTGATTGATAGGGTGAATTCATTACAGGCAGATTGGAATGGTCAGGATCATTTGCAGCAGCAGCAGCCCATTCCCATCACCTCCTTTAGAAATTGGCCTTCCGTTTTCAGAAGAAAGATCACTCAACCAGTGGCATTGAAATGGGGCTCTTGAGATGGGGAGGATGGACAATTGCTGCGTATCCTGCATACAGAATATCATACGCTTAGGGTAGATCACCTTTATTATGGCTAGGTTAGGGTTGGTGCTGCAGGATCTAGATGTGACCACTAGAGGGCAAACTAGTGCCATATGATGGATACAGCAAAGAGCTGGTTTCTGCCACTGTTAGTGGTCTGAGAGTGAGGAGAAAAAGGTGAGTATCAGGCCAAAACATCAAGTCGAAATTAGGCTCCATAGGTCAGCTCTGTTACTTGTCTTTAGTACAGCGGAAGTGGCTGCCTTGGGTAGAATAAAAGCTAGCATTTCCACGGCTCAAGAGTTGTAAAGTGCTTTCCATAACTATTTCATTTGATCCTCACAGAAATCCTGGGAGGTAGGTGCTATTATTACCCCCATTTTACAGATGAGAAGCTGAGGATGAGAGAGGCTAAGTGTCTGAGGTAGGATTAGCTCTCAGGCGTTTCTGACTCCAGATCCCAAACGTTGGGTCGCCTTGCTAAGAGAAAGACCATTTCGGAGCAGATTCTCTGACCATCTTTTTTTACTATCCTCTTTGCAATGTTCTTGACATCAGACCTGAAATGAGAGGAACAGAGTCTGGAAGAGAGACTTCTGCTTTCTATTCTTTGTTCCTTTCTTTTCTTGTTGTTGTCACAGGGTAGAATGAGTTTTGCTAAGTTGACTTTTTTGAAAACCACATGTAGGATTTCAGACAGCCAGAGCAAGAGACAAATGCAGTGGAAGGAACACTGGGTTTGGGGTGAAAGATGTGGGTTTGAGTCCTAGCTCTACAACATGTGACCTCTAAGGCCTTGACCTGGTCCTTAAACTTACCAGAGGTATCTCATTTCCTCCGCACAACAACCCTGATAAATAGGTGCTATCATTATCTCCATTTTACAGATGAGGAAACTGAAGCAGGCAGACTGGTTAAGTGACTTGCCCAGGATCACAAAGAAAGTAAGAATCTGGGGCTGGTTTTGAACTCAGGTTGCCTGATTCCAGGCCCAGCACTCCATCCACTTAACCACCCAGTTAGCTGGCGTTGTTCTAGGTGCTGAAGATACAAAGATGGAAAAGAAACAATTCCTCTGCTCTAGATGTTCCTTGAGGGCAGCGATTGTTTGATTTTTGTCTCTTTATTCACAGCACCTAGCATATATTATCTGACAGCAAATGAAAAACGGATGCTTGCACAAAGGGCTATTTTATGGAGAGCGCAAGGGGGGCAAGTGTTCACATCGTGGTCAGAAGAAGCCACACAAGGACACTCTCAAGGTCTCTCTTGAAAACTTTGGAATAGGTTGCCTGACGTGGGAGACACTGGCACAGGACCGCGCAGCATGGCGTGCCCTCAGCAGAAAAGGCACCGTGCTCTGTGAGCAGAGCAGAATTGAAATAGCTCAAAAGAAATGCAATATAGGCAAATTGAGAGAATCCACCCCAAATGTTCACGCGGACTACTTGTGCCCAGCCTGTGGTAGAGCCTTCCAAGCTTGTATTGGTCTGATTAGCCACACTGTAACTTGACTCTAACATAGTGAAGTCATTTTGGTCTTCTCTGAGAACTGAAGGACAACAAAGCACATTACCTGGCATGTAGTAGGTGCTTAATAAATGCTTCTCAGGCGATTGCTTCATAGTCTGGTGGATACTTGGCTTATGGCAACCTAAGGGGTCGGAGTTGCCTACTACCATTACTCATAAGCCCTGATCTGGGACATTCTTCACCAACATCATTCATCTCCATCTCAATGAACAAATTAGCTTTTACAAAGGGATATTTACTGAGAAGTTATACTTATGACCAGGGACCAAAGTCTGATAACGTCCTCCCATACCAGGACTCGCACCCCCTCGGTGTCTCGGGAGAGTGGATTCAAACTTAAAGGGGTAGTTGACATTTTTACTTCTGAGAGCCACTATTGGCAGACCATGACCAACTCCAGCTACTGGACCTTTCAAAGCTCACAAGGTCATCAACTTGTCTGGGTTTTTTTCCCCCTTGATAGTCACCTTAGTTCAGGAAAGAAGAAATACAACAGAGACAAGAAATAGAGGTTTGTTTCATGTCCATCTGTGGTAGCTGGAGATGCTCTCAGCAGTAGGAACAGTTCATTCAAACCTTTTGTATGTAACACTCAGTTCTGGCTCAGCAGTCAATCAGAAAGGCCTTTTGTCACCTCCATGATTCATGCCCAGGAGCAGGCTTACCAAACCTCCGCAGCATATTGCACCGCTGACCTTCACTGGCTCCTCCCTCTCATGGCAATAGGACAAAAAGATCATAAATTTAGAGCTGGAAGAGACACCCTTAGAGGTCATTTATTCCAAATCTCTGATTTTACAGATAAGGAAAATGAATCCCTGAAAAGTAAGTGATTTGTCCATGGTCACATAAGTAAGTAGTGGAGTCAGGATTCTAACCCAGGTCCTTTTAACTCCATATACTCTGCCCCTGAGAGGCAGCTAGGCAGCGGAGTGAGTCAGGAAGATCTGAATTCAAATCTTGCTTCCAGGGGTGGGGAGTCTATGGCCTCGAGGCCACATGTGGCCCTCAAGGTCCTCAAGAGGGGCCCTTTGACTGAATCCAGCTTTGGCTTCATTCATAAAAATTAGCCAGTTTGGCTGGAAAACAGAGCTCCTGAAGGGAATAATGTCCAATAACCCTGGGAAGGTAGGATAGAGGGCAAGATGCATTTGGATCAGATGATGTCTACCCCATATCTATGTCCTTATGATTTATCTTTGCTGCTGCAATGATGAGAGGGTGCCAAGGAATTGGGATTTGCCGGGAATATTGCTCCTGATGAAATCCCAGATCCCCTAGGAGCTGACATGCTGGTGAAGAATCAGGCATTATGGCCAGGAGGAGCTAGCCTGGGCGTAACAATGGTCAGAAGTGACACAGAGGGCAGCTCAGAGCTGACTTGACTTTTGAGGAAAAAGGAGGGCACTTCATTAAAGTGGGTCTTTTGCTGAGAAAGTTTCCCATTATGGAGGTCTTGCCGGCCAGGAGACAGAACTGAGAATTGCCATATAATCTCCCAAACTCCTGTAATGGGTTTTTGCGATTTCCTCTCTGTCAGAGAGCTGGCACTGACTCTTCCTTGTGTTACTGTGGGTGAAAGGAACCTATCTAGGCTGACAGTGGCAGTGAGATGCAGGCTATTTCACCTCGGGTGTCTGTCTGCAGAAATGTGGGTTCTCAGCTGTCTACCTGTAAGTGGGAAGCTTCTCTGGAGCAGGGAACTCTTTAAAATCTTCTGAATTTTTTTTCCTCCTGCCTGAGTAAATGAGTTTTATTTGTGAGTCTGCCACCAGCCTAGATGGATAAGAGGTTTATCTGTCCAAGCAACTGGGTGGGTGACTGTGTGAGGTAAATTTAGGCAGGTGCGATGGGAAAAGATTAGCTCCAAGGGAGACACTTTATTAATTAATAAGGAAATTGACTGGCTGTGTTAACACTGTTTCTCCTCATATAGAAAGAGAGGAAGGGTTGAGATCTTCAACGCTTTAGTTTTATTTATTTATTTTGGTGAGGCATTTGGGGTTCAGTGACTTGTCCAAAGTCACTTAAAAAGGCTAATGAGTGTTACATGTCTGAGGCCAGATTTGAACTCAAGTCCTCCTGACTCCAGGGGCGGTGCTCTATCCACTGCACCACCTAGCTGCCCCTGATCTTCAACACTTTGATGTTAGTTAGTCCAAAAGGGAATGTAATTGGGAATAATGGGATAAGATGGAGTCAGAAGAACCAGTCATTGTAATAGATCATCTTTTTACAACTCTTTAGGGCAGCTAGATAGTGCAGTGGATAGAGTTCCAGTCCTGAGGTCAGGGAGACTCATTTTCCTGAGTTCAAATCTGGCCTGACATTTACTAGCTGTGTGACCCTGGAGAAGTCACTTAACCCTGTTTGCCTCAGTTTCTTCATCTGTAAAATGAGTTGGAGAAGGACCCCAAATGGGGTCATGAAGAGTCAGACAGGACTGAAAAAGGGTTACAAAAGTGCTTTCTATCTTTTGATCTTCACAATCCTGTGGGGTAGGTAGTATAAGAATTATTTATCTCCATTTTGCATATGGGAAAACTGAAGTCCTAGGAGGCTAAGTGATTACCCAAGATCACTCAGCTAGTAAATGGTGGTGGTGGTAAGGGATTCCACTGGTCATTGGACATCAAGTTGAGTGCTCTTTCCACTACCCCTTCATTTCCCACCAGGCTGCAGACTCCTTTGGACTTTTTCTTCCTGCTCCCAGCCAGGTAGCTTTCTTTTCTCCCCCTTTACAGCTTCCTTTTGTGTGTTGTCTTCCCCCCACTGGATTGTAAGCTCTTTGAGGGCAAGGACTGTCTTTCTTTTTCCGTATTTGTGCCTGGCACGTAATAGGCGCTTAGTAAATGTTTATTGATTGTCCCCACAATAATTTCCTATTAATCAATGTGGCTAATTGGATTTTTATCAGTATGTTCCATGGCAACTAGTCTGTATAAAATTAGCTTGCATATGCTGTAGGTAGAAAAAATGAGAAAAATTAGCATGTTTACATGCCCAGGGAACCCCCAAATCAGACACAGACACTAAAAAAAACCCAGGCAGCAGACCTAAAATAAATCAAACTCTTCATTTTCCTTTGTGTAGTTTTATATTAACTGGGAATTAGCATATCAGGTGGGAGAAGCAGTAAATCTACTGCCTGCAGGTTTTTTTGTGTTCTCCTAGTCTAGTGTTATAATAATACTTATGATAATCACTAATAACAATAACAACTCAAGCTTGTGTTGTGCCTTAAGGTTTACATAGCGCCTTTCTTATAATAATTCTGTGAAATTGTTAGTACAATTATTATTATCCCTATTATTTTAGAAATGAGGAAACGTATTCAGAAAGCCTAAGCAACCTGCCTATGCATGTCCACACGCAAGTAATTGTCAGAGAAAGGATCTGAAACCAAGTCTTCTGGAATTCTAGGTTCAGTTTCCTCATCCATAAAAAGAAAATGGATTGGGCCAGATGACCTCTGAGGTTTCTTACAGGTCTAACTCGGTGATTGTATGATCCCCTAACTTTTCATGTGTTGCTTAACCTGGGAGAATTCATGGGAGAGGAGGATCCTCTAGGGGGCAGCATGGTGCAGGAACAGCACTGGATTTAGAGTCAGGACCTGGGTTTAAATCCTTGTTCTATCATTTACCAAAATTGGCAGTTCTTAGGCAAATTAACCCATCTGGGCCTCAGTTTCCTTATCTGTAAAGAGAGATGGTTGGATTAGATCAGTAGTATCCAATTCAAGTAGAAAAGGGGCCCCCTAAACCGTACACAAGCATCCCTGGGAGCCACATAGTGACAGTTTTAAAATATAGTATTATCTACATTTTATTGTATTTTTATTTATTTATTTAATTGTATTTTTATTTATTTATTTCTCAATTACATTTTAATCTAGTTTGGGCCGCAGGTCACTCGTTTCACAGTTTGGACTAGATGACATGGAGGTCACTTTCAGCTATAAATCTATGATCCTATGAATGTAATGCCTTGGGAAAGCATGAATAATAATAACTTATATTCACGTAATATTATGTAAATATTTATACTTATGTAATGTGGTTAAAAGTGCTTTTCTTACAACAAGCCAAAGGGCCATAGATTTAGAGAGATACCTACTTCATATATATTTTTTTAATTTTCAGGCAATTGGGGTTAAGTGACTTACCCAGGGTCACACAGCTAGTAAGTGTCAAGTGTTTGGTCCGAGGCCAGATTTGAACTCAGGTCCTCCTGACTTCAGGGCCAGTGCTCTATCCACTACGCGGCCTAGCTGCCCCAAGAGATACCTACTTCAGAGACATTTATTCCAACTCATTCATTTGATTGGTTGGTCAGGAAACTCACACATAGGGATGAAAGTGACTTCTCCAAGGTTGCAGAGCTATTAAATATTAGAAATGAAATTTGAACCCAGACCCTCCGACTCCAGAGCTAGGATACTTTGCACTGTACAGTGTTGCCTTCATGTGAGACAGGTAGCACCAGTTTTATCATCACTATTTTATAGCAAAGGAAAGTGAGGCACAGAGAGGTTAAGGAGCATTCTTATGGGGGGAGGGGATGTAGTACAGTAGAGAGGGCGTCCACAGCTTGGATAACGTGTGAGTCAAACTCTGTTATGTGTGAGTGAAACCCACAAATACTTGTGACCTGGTGAAAATTTCTGTGAACAGGAAGATTGGCTCACTTTATCTGGGACGACGATGCTGAACAAGGGAAAACCAATGAAATAAAATGTCCTGGGGAAGGAGGATGAGACCTCTGAGAGGGGATCAGGGCATCCCCTTCTCATTGGTCAACTAGTCTCCTGCTGTTTATGCCAAAGCCTCATGGGTAATCTTTCCCCTTTATATCACCCCTTCAAAGATTATTCTTTTCAAAATTTATTTGTTTTATTTTTCCCCAGTCACATGCAAAACAATTTTCAACATTCATTGTTAAAACTTTTGAGTTCCAAATTCCCTTCCTTCCTCCCTCCCCACCTCCTGTCATTGAGAAGGCGAGCAATTCGATATAGGTTATACATATGTAGTCATGCGAAACATTTCCATAATATTTATGTTGTGAAAGGAAACACAGACCAAAAAATCCCTCAAGAAAAAGAAAGAAAGTAAAAAATGTAGGCTTCCATCTATATTCAGACACCATCAGTTCTCTCTCTGAAAATGGATAGCATTCTTCATCATAAGTCCTTCAGAGTTGTCTTGGATCATTGTATTGCTGAGAAGAGCTAAGTCATTCATTGCCGATCCTCTAACAATATTGCTGTTACTTTGTACACAGCACATCAAAGATTATTCTTACTTTAAACTCTGGACGTCACTCTTAGAATGGTGAAATCAGTCTAGTGACTGAAGATGAGAAATGATGCTGGAGAGGTATTTCCATTTAATGATCATAGCATGTAAAAGTTAGTCATTCAACTAACATTTATTAAATGTCTGCTATGTGCCAGGCAGTGTTCTAAGTGCTTCATAAATATCTTACTTGATTTTCACAACAATCCTGGGGTGAGAGTGGAGAAGTTGATGCTATGATTATCTGCATTTTGCTGTTGAGGAAACTGAGGCAGACAGGTTGAGTGACTTGCCCAGGGTTATGGTTGCCAGTAAGTCTGAGGCAGGATTTGAACTTAGTTCTACTGTCAGTGGATTATATAGTGGGTAAAATATGAGAAGACCAGAAAGAGAGGCAAGATGCAGGTCATGGAAGGCTTTAAAAGCCAAAGAGAGGATTTTATATTTGATCCTGGAGGTGATAGGGAGCCACCAGTTGGATTTAATAGGGGTTGTGACATGATCATATTCGCATTTTAGGAAGATCTTTTTGACAGATAAGTGCAAGATGGGTTGGAGCGGAGAGAAACTTGAGGCAGGGAGACCATACTAGAATGCTATTATAATAGCCCAGAAGAGAAGTGATGAGGACCTGCAACCAGGATGGTAGCAGTGTCAGAGGAGAGAAGGCAGGTTGTGTATGGGAGAGATGTTACAACAATAGAAATGATAGGGCTTGGCAGCTGATTGAATATAGGGGGTGAGAAATAGTGGAGTCAAAGATGACGTAGATGGTGAGTCTGGGGGACTGGGAGGTGGGTGGCACCCTCAACAGTAATATGGAATTAGGAGTGAGGGAGGGTTTAGGTGGAAAGATAATGAGTTCAGTTTTGGACATGTTGAATTTAAGATGTCTGCTGGGCATCCAGTTCAAGACGTCTGAAAAGAAGTTGGAAATTTAAGACTGGAGGTCAGCAGAATGGTTAGAACAGCTCTCATCCCTTCACCCTGGGACTGTTACTAGCCTGCTGGATGGTCTGCCTTTCATTAAGCCTCTCCCCCTCAAATGCATCCTTCATTCAGCTGCCAAAGTGATTTTCCTAAAGAGCAGGTCCAGCCATGTTGGCTTCCTACTCAGTGAATTCCAATGGCTTCTCCAGGATAAAATACAGAATCCTTTGTTTGGCATTCAAAATCCCTTAATAGCTTTAATAACCCTGCCACCCCACCCCAAAAGAGACACACCTTTCCAGTCTTCTAACACTTTATTTATCTGCAAGTACTCTGCTATTCTATGACACTGGCCTCTTCTCTGTTCCATGAACAAGACACCCCATCTCTCTACTTGAAGCATTTTCTCTAAGCAATGGCTATTTGCTATTTCTGAGATACTCTCTCACCCACTGGCTTCCCTGGTTTCCTTCAAGTTCCAAGTAAAATCCCACCTTCTATAGGGAGGCTTTCCTAACCAATCTGATTTATTTTGTATTTTTCCATTAATTATTTCCTATTTATCCTCCATGTAGCTTGTTTGTATATATTTGTTTGCTCATTGTCTACCCCATCAGATTGCTAGTTCCTTGAAGAACTTCTGTCTTTTTGTATACCCAGGGCTTAGCACAAGGCCTGTAATAGGCGTTTAATTAATGCTTGTTGACTGATTGAGTTGAATCTATTGTAGCTAAGGAGGATTGCCAAGTGAAATAATATAGGGGAAAAGAGATTTGGAGGGACATTTACCGTTATAGGCTGTGACCTGGATGAAGATCCAGCAAAGGAGACTGAGGAGTGGCCAGACAGGTAGGAACAGAATGAGGAAAGAGTAGTGTCACAGAAATCTACAGAGACGAGAATACAGAAAAGAGGGTGATCAACAGTGTCAAAGGCTGCAGAGAAGTGAAAAGGGATGAGAAAAGACCATTGAGGACCTTGGCGATTACGTCGTCATTGGAAAGTGCCATTGTAGTTGAATCATGAGGCTAAACCTTGGAGAATTAAGAAGGGAGTAAGAGGAAAGGAGGTGTAGGCATCAATCTTAGACAGCCTCAGCCTTCTCATGGAATTTAGGTAGAAAAGGGGCTGGGCCATTGCCTGTAGTCTTGGCTTATGTGTGTCTTGCCACTGGACTCCAATGCATCTGGAGGAGAAATTGAGGCTGATGACTTTGTTCCTCGCTTAAATCCAAATCACTTGCAAGTCAAGATGTCACTCTCCTGATGTCATTGGTACCCTTTGAGAACAAAGGACAGACAACAACAAGGTAGAAAAGGGAGAGGACTGAAAGGATGATGGCTCACAGGGATGGGTGGATGTATCAAGGGAAGGGTTTTGGAGGATGGAGGAGAGAGACATGGGTGTGTTTGTGGGTGCAGGTGAGAAGACAGCTGTGGCGTCCATGTGACCTGAAAGGATGCCTGTGGAAGGGACACATGCAAGAGGCGAGCATCAGAGAGCAGAGCTAAAACTGTATAAACATCACTAATAAAACATTGTCTCTTTTTAGGTAAAAGAAAAAAGTCTTGTGGAAGTCAGGTTCCACTGTGCTTATATTACTGCTTCAGGCTTTTAGAAAGAGAAGAAGGCCAGGGGATGGTCTCAGTGGCTCTGGTAAACAGTGGTGGGGAAACTTCCTGACATTTGGAGGTAGGCAAATGCCTGGGGCTATTTTGCAGATGTTTGGAGTCAGCACTTTCCCTCACTCCTTTTCTGTTCCCTGCAGGGAGAAAATGGCTTTTCTTTTGTTTTTCCCTACTCCGCCTTCTGTGGTTTCTTTTTATTTTCTATTTCCATGGGGGTGGGGGTGGGGGAAGCAGTGCTGATGGGAATTATAGAGTAGCAGAATTTCAGACTTAAAAGGAAAAGTGATTCTTTCTACACCAGCCTTTACTTGAAGACCTCATTAAGGAAGCCCTCAAGCCCACATCTCCCTTTTTGAAAGTTTCATCCTCGCTCTCATTTCTGCCCTCTGGGGCCAAACAGAGCAAACCTAATTCCCTTTATACAGGATAGTTCAGATACTTGAAGGGCAGTTGAGTGGTGGTGAGTGGATGAAGCACTAGGCTTGGAGTCAGGAAGTCTCATCTTCCTGAGTTCAAATCTTACTAGCTGTGTGGCCCTGGGCAAGTCACTTAACCCAGTTTGCCTCAGTTTCCTCATCTGTAAAATGAGCTGGAGAAGGAAATGGCAAACCACTCCAGCATCTTTGCCAAGAAAACCCCAAATGGGGTCATGAAGAGTCAGACACGACTGAAAAAGGACTGAACAACAAAGGCAAAATTAAAAACTACTTTCAAGAAGTTTACAATCTTCTCAGGGGCACAGCATTTAAAGAGAAGCATATGGGGGCAGCTAGGTGGCGCAGTGGGCAGAGCACCGGCCCTGAAGTCGGGAGGACCTAAGTTCAAATTCGGCTTCAGACCAAACACTTGACACTTACTAGCTGTGTGACCCTGGGCAAGCCACTTAACTCCAATTGTCTTAAAAAAAGAAAAAAAAGACACATATAGAAACATATGCATAATCATCTGAGGAGGGTACAAGAACCAACAATGAAGGGAATCACAAAAACTCCCCACAGGAGATTATAGCCCCTTCACTAATAATACTTAAGATATAATTCTAATCTGATACTACCTCTCCCTCTGAGGAAAGTGAAGTGGTGGCCTCTGGCCCCAACCTCTCTGCTTCTTCTTCTGTCAGGAATGAAAGTCTCCCTTGGAGAAAGGTGGGAGGAGAAGAGGCCAGAGATGTCTGTTCTTCCTCCCATTTGAGTCATACACAACTGCAGTCCTCAATATGTGGGGCCCACTTTCTTTGTGGGGCTCTCTTTCCTTTACAACAATAATGTACAAAATTGAATTATAAACGTTCTAAGACAAAGTGCTATCAATAAATCACTCAACAATTTTTATCAAGTGCTTACTATGTGCCAGGCATTGTGCTAAGTGGTAGGGATACAATGAAGGGCAAAAATAGTCCCTGCCCTCAAGGAGCTTTCATTCCAACGAGTCAATGAATAAACATTTATTAAGCACCTACTATGTACCAGGCACTGTGATGAACTCTGGATAGAATAAAGGATAGAAAAAGAGGCAAAAGACAGTCCCTGCTCTTAAGGGGCTTTACAATCTAAATGGGAGAGACAATAAGCAAACACATATGTGCAAACAAGAGGTATGTCAGATAAACAGGAAGTAAATAAAAGAGAGAAGATACTCTAATTCAGAGGGTTTGGGAAAAGCTTCTTGTAGAAGATGGGACGTTAGTTGAACTTAAAGGAAGCCAGGGAAGCCGGGAGGTGGAGATGAGGAGGGAGAGCATTTCAGCTATGAGGGATAGCCAAAGAAAATGCCCAGAGCCTAGAGATAGAGTGTCTTGTTCATGGAACGGCCATTTCCTAGTCTAACTCATTTTACAGATTGAGGAAACTGAGGCAAACAGAAATTAAGTGACTTGCCCAGGGTCACACTGCTAGTAAGTATCAGAGGCCGGATTTGAGCTCAGGTCTTCCTGACTTCAGACCTGGCACTCTCTCCATTGTGTCTCCTAGCTGCCCTTCAATAAGCTTACTTCTTTTTAAGAAGGGGCAGGATGGTTTAATAGAAAGTACACTGATCTGGCATGAGGAACCTGGATTTGAATCCTGGCTCTTCTACTTACTATTTGTGCCAACTCAGGCAAGTCTGGGCTTTAGTTTCATAATCTGTGAAATGAAGGTCTTGGACTAAGTAATATCTACTATGTCTGGCAGCTCTAATTGCTGTGGATAAAAATAATAACACATTTATATAGTGAGTATTTGGAGTTTGAAGCACTTTTCTTATAATAACCCCAGCAGAAGGAATGTATTCAAGTATTTACTATACATTTTCTCTCCCCTTTCTCCCCAAATTAGGAAACTGAGGCTCTGACAAGGTAATTGGCTTGCTCAAGGTGTCGTCGGAAGTGGAAGAACTGGGACTTAAACCTTTGATTCAAAACCCAGTACTCTTTGTACCCCTGATGAAAATTAAAGGAAAGTGTCCACCTTGCGTATTTGCTTTGCTGAACACATTGGCACATCCCTTCCCTGACTTTATCCCCATAAGAATGTTTAGGGTGGGTCCACCTTTGGAAAAACCAGCTCGATTTCCTGCTGAAAGCCCGTCTCCCATTGCTGTTTTTCATGTCAGACAATTTGGAAACTGCTGATGGTACAAGGTTGTCTTCCAAGGAGAAGGAGGTGGTTCCCAAGAGCTTTTATTTAGTAGAATAAATAAGAGTCCTAAAAAGTTCTCTGACTAATTAGTAGGATAGAGGTCCTGGAAGGTAGAGCTGATGGATTCATTCACAGCCTGACTCTCTTCTTCCTCTTGCTCTGGGTAGGTATTTGCTCTAGGGATGCCTGAGCCTTTGACTCACTCCTCTCCAGATTGTTTGCTAGAGGATATGTATCTTGCTCCACCTCTACCTGGGTGCTACTTTATAACCTCCTCTCGGTTCCTAGAGGACAGACCTTGGAACGCCACACAGCAACCTTCTCCCTCCTTCCTTCTCACTTCGCCTCTGAGTCAAGGGAACAGCCATGGCAGCTATGGCAAGAAGACTATCTAAACAGCAGCGCTTAGTGGCGGAGGGCCTGGGTTCCAGCCAAAATGCTGTGAAATACCTGGGCCAGGACTATGAGACCTTAAGGAAACAGTGCTTGGAGACAGGGACTCTATTTAAGGACCCAGAATTCCCAGCATGTTCCTCAGCTTTGGGATACAAGGATCTGGGGCCATACTCTCCTCAAACCCAAGGGATTGTCTGGAAACGGCCCACGGTAAGGAGATGGATGAATTCATTGGAAATGATTTAGTTTAACAATTGGGTGGGTGGGGGAAGGAAGTTGATGCATTGTACTGCTCTGGACATGAGGGGTCATTGTTTAAGAATAGGGTGCTTCATGACCACACATTTCAAAATATCTCCTTTCTTCCTTCCTCCCTCTTTCCCTCCCTTCTTCCTTCCTTCTTTCCCTTCCTTTTTTCCCTTCTTTTTTCCTTTCATCCTCCTTCCTTTCTCATTCTTTTTTTCTTCCTTCCTTCTTTCTTTCCTTCCTTCCTTCCTTCCTTCCTTCCTTCCTTCCTTCCTTCCTTCCTTCCTTCCTTCCTTCCTTCCTTCTTTTCTTCCTGCCTTCCCTCTCTCAGTGTCTTGCAATGAGAAAAGCACTGGCTTTGGAGTCAGAGGCCCTGGGTTCAAATCTTACCTTTGATGGTTACTCCCTAAAGTGACCTTGGCCAAATCCCTTAATCTTCCTGGGCATCAGTCCTCATCTCTGCAGTGAAGGAGTTGGACTGAATAGCCTCTGAATTCTCTTCCAGTCTTAAATCTATGATCCTGTGAAACCCACCAAAAAATGTCCCATTGAACAAATCAAACCAAGATCACCTGGGAAGGCTGTAAGTTTAGCTTTTTTACATGGAAATCTTCAAGGCATGATTAAATATGCAAATTATCATTATATTACTGGACATACAGGACAGATCACTGACTATGGACTGAAAGGAGAAGTGGGGATAGCCCCTACTGTGTCATTCAGACTCTGCACTCCCCCTCTTCTCCCCGAAATAAGGGATGGAGAAGAAGAGAGGAGGCAGCCCTGGGCCTGGGCCTTTTCATTTAGCTGAGGGATGCTTTTGTTGCTTTTTGGCAACATGATAATAATAGTTGACATTTATAGAACACTTTGCAACCATTATCTCTGATCTTCACAACAATGTGTGAGGTAAGTACTTCTGCTATTCTCATCCTCACTTTACAGTTGAGGAGATGGAGGCTCTGAGGTGTTAATTGTCTGGTCATGCAGCTAGAAAGTGACAAAGGTAAGATTTAAATTCAGCTCTTTCCTGACTCTGGGATACTCTTTCAGTTTTACCAGATTTCTTCCTTAGGGCACATTGCATAAGGAGAACAAAACTAGGACTTTTAGAGTCTTCTGGATCTAATAGTGGGAGACTGAAGTCACCACCACCATTTCTTGGTAACTACTCATGTGAGAAGGGAGAATGAGAAAAATAGCTCAGTGTAGGCTGTTCCTTTCCCCTCTGTCTTCATTTTATCGCATTAAACATTTGTTTTCATCTTTTTAAGAATTTCATGGCACCCTTGAAACTTTTGGAGACGTTCAAGATGTGAGTAAATCTCAATGATTTACATGTTGAGAATCATAGATTTACACATTATTTTTGGAATATCCAGAGCATCAAGGGGTCTGAGAGAAAACTTGCCGAGATGAAGACCGGTTAACCAAGTGATAGGGGCTAAATCTCTTCAGAGGATTAAGAAATAGATTCCCCTCTTTCTTTTGCAATTCCTAAGGTCTTATGAATTCAATCATGTTGCCCGTTCTATCAAAACTATTTCTTCATTTAGTGTGGATGTTTTTGGTGACTATGATGGCTACAAGACAGTATGGTTATTAGTGTTGTTGTTTTGGGGGATGGGGGAAATGGAGCACTGCACCTGTGGTTTCATGGGTATAGGGAAATCCCTGTGTAGAAATTCCATCCTCTATTGCAGATGGGCAGCTGCTTCACAATTTATATGCTAGAGTTGCTTGGGGCCACTCAGAGGTTAAGTGACTTTCCCAGCCAGTATCTGTCAGAGAAGGGACTTGATCCCAGGTTTTCCTGACTCTGGGACCAATTTTCTTTTCTCTAAGCCAAAATGCCTTCTCTGTGCAGTAGGGAGACAAAGACAATAGACCCTGCTCCCAGGAGTTCATATTCTATGTAGCAATTCAACATGTATATAGCTAAATAAATATAAAGCAGATACAAAGTTATATGAAGCAATTACAATAGAGAGAGAATTCTAACAATCTGAGGATTATGAAAGAACTCCTGGAAAAGGAGTTATCTGAGATGTGCTTTAACTGAAGCCAGGGGACTAAATTCAGTCACTCAATAAACATTTATTAAGCACCTACTATATGCTAGGCACTGTGTTAAGCTCTGGGGATAGAAAAAGGCAAAAGTCAAAAAAAAAAGAAAAGAAAAAAAAGCAAGAAACAGCTCTTGCCCTCAAGGAGAGCAAGGTATATACCAATACAGATACAAAGAAAGGCAAAAGACAGTCATTGTCCTCAAGGAGCTCACAAGCTAACAGGGGAGACAATGTGCAAACAGCTATGGAAAAACAATAGGAGGCAGAGGTAAGGAGGGCATTCTGGGGACCATCTGTACAAGGGCACAGAAATGATGCCTGTGATCACCATCTCAGGAATTTTGTGCTTACCAAAATACACAAGAAAGGACAATGGAGCCACAGGGCTAGATTAGTGACCACTGAAGAAATTATTGTTCCTTGGAGGCTGCAAATGTTCATCGAATAAATAAAACCTTAACAACCTCCTCATCAATCATCGATAAATAATTGTTGAATGTTTGCTACAGGCAGTGCTTTATGCTAGGCATGGCATAAAGCTCATTGTAAAAGCCAGAGGTCTGGCCATCCTGGACTTGCAGACTGGTTATATCTAATTCAGATGAAACCAGGAGTCCGGGAGGATTGAGATGCGATTCCTAGCTCTGTTATTGATATGCTGTATGACCCCGGGTGAGGGAGCCTACTCTTCTACCCCTTAGTACCTTTAACTCCATGTCAGTTCTTTTATCTATTAAAATGGCCCGGAGAAGGGGACAGGGCCTGTCGTGACATGTGTCTCATCTCTTAGGGTGGCAGAAGGATGAAAGTGTTTGGGAACAGTTGTGAACTTCTTGGAGATGAGGGAGCTGCAGTAGAGCGTCATGTTTGTTGCTCTCTCTACTTCATTCTTATCCGTTTGGTCTCCTAGTCAGGAGAGCTGCCCAAATGTGGCTCTTCATCCTGGTTCACACAGAAATGTTTATTTTCATCTGCCTTAGGGGGAAAGGAGATGAGGCAGACCGAATGAATATATTTTTGCCCTCTCAGCAGATAAATAAAGCACAATGCTCGTATGAAGTCACGTTTTCTCTGAAATAGCGAAATTTGGTTTCTCTGCCCCTGCTGGTTATTTCTGCTCGTCTTTAAGTTTGGAGGTGGAGGAGGGGGAGGAAGGCTATGCTGATGCATTGGCCTTGTTCTCCAGTTCCAGGAAGAAAATTATTTTGTCCATACTAAGATCCCTATATTTTCCAGGCTAGGGGTTCTTAACCTTTTGTTGGTTCACAAACCCCTTTGGTAGACTGGTGAACACTATAGACCAGGGGTGGGGAACCTGTGGCCTTGAGGCCACATGTGGCCTTCTAGGTCCTTGGGTGCAGCCTTTTGACTGAGTCCAAGTTTTACAGAACAAATCCTTTTATTAAGGGGATTTGGATTCAGATTCAGTCAAAGGGTTGTATTTGAGGACTTAGAGGGCCACATGTGGCCTTGAGACCGCAGGTTCTCCACCCCTGCTACAGACCCTTTTTAGAACAATGTCTTCTTGCTTACATTCATAATGGAAGGAAATACTAAATTTCAGTTAGAGTTTAGTGGAAAAAAAGGTGTATTTTTTTTCCCTATCCAAGTTCATGTATACCCTGAAATCTATCCATGGACCTCTTGCTCTAGGAGGATCTCAAAGGTACAGATGCCCAGAATAGAACAGGGAGGATTCTCTCTCTCTTTCTCTGTCTCTGTCTGTCTGTCTGTCTCTCCCCCTCTCTCCCCTCCTCCCTCCCTCCCTCCCTCTCTCTCTCTCTCTTTCTCTCCCCCCCTTTCCTTCTCTCTCTCTCTCCCCACCCTCTCCCTCCACCCTCTCTCTCTCTCTCTCTCTCTCTCTCTCTCCCCCCCCCCCCCCTTTTTGCCAGTGCTTTTTGGGTATACATGTTGCACCCTCGTAGGGAACACTGACTCTTCTGGGTTCCCTATTTCCACTGGTTGCGGTTGTGTAGAAGAAAAAAATATCCTGACCCAGGGACAACTTAAGCCCATTCAGAAACAGAGGAGTATTTGCTGAGCCCTTTCCCCAAATCTTTTATTCACCTGCCTTTCTGGAAGCTCTGCAAAATTAGCACACAGCCTAATGCTTATGGAGTCTGAGTTATGCACAGCATGAACAGGTATCTGCTCAGGCCCAATCAATGGGGCTCAACTCTAAAGCCAAAGTCCATTTTTTGGTGATTAGACATCCTATTGATTTCAAGGAGAGATGCGGAGAGATAGGAGGAGGACATGTTTGTAGAATAATGGAGATCATTGGGCCTGCCTACTGGTCAGAAGAGCTGGGAGTGGGGTAGGGCTGGGCTTGGGGAGTAAGGAGGAAAGAAAGGGAGAAATAGCTCTCTGCCTCCTTATCTCCCTGGCTTTGCTCTGAACCCAAAGTATCCTGGGCTGTTAAATGTAGCCTAGGCATGCGTGAGTGCATGCGTGTGCGTGTGTGTGTGTGTGCGCGCGTGTGCGTGTGTGTGTGTGTGTGTGTGTGTGTGTGTGTGTGTGTGGTGGCAATGGGAAGAAGCATATGCAGAGTCCCAGGCTTTTCGAGATAGAAGGATTCTTGGAGATCATTTGGTCCAGATGCCCTCATTTTACAGACGGCAAAGGTAAGGCCTAATGAGAAATGACTTGCCCAAAGTAACAGAAAAATAGAGACAGAGCTAGGATTAGGACCCAGGTCCTCTGACTCCCAATCTAACACTTTTCTTATGATACCTTGGCTACCGTTTGTTTTCCTCTTTGGCTTGTGTTGGAAAGAATAAATGGATAAACAGAATAAACTGAGTAATAGCTTAATATTTGCTAATATTGACGCCTGGGAGTGGGTCAGCTAAGGAGCTAATATTATAAATCTTATCTCAGTATGGTGGCATTATCTTTGTTATCAACCACACCATGTTACTGACTCACATGGAGCTTATGGTCAATGAAAACACCTTAGTCTTTTTCACATGGACTGCTGCCAAGCCTGGGTTCTCCAGTCCTATGTTCGTATAACAATTTTTTTTTGAAAAGGCACATACTAAAGGCTTACAATGTGAGTAGCTAGGTGGTACAGTGGATAGTGCTTAGCTTGGAGTCAGAAAGATTTATCTTCTTGAATTCAAATCTGGCCTCAGATACTTACTAGCTATGTGACCTTGGACAAATCACTTAACCCGTTAGCCTCAGTTTCCTCATCTGTAAAAGTAGCTGGAAAAGGAAATGGCAAACCATTCCAGATCTTTGCCAAGAAAACTCCAGATGGGGTCACAAAAAGTTGGATACAACTGAAACAACTGAACAATACCACAACAGTTACAATATGAAAATCATGCGCTAGGTGCTGGGGATACAAATAGAAAAGCAGAGACAGTCCTTATAAGCAAGTCTTTACATTTTTTTAAAAAAAAATTGACCCAGACTTGTGATTTCATCCATGTAGCTGGTGGCACAGTGGATGAAGTTCTGGACCCAGAGCCAGGAAGAACTGAATTCAAATCTGGCTTCAGATACTTACTAGCTGTATGACCTGAGAACCACTTAACCTTTGTCTCAGTTTTTTTATCTGTAAAATGAGGATCATAACAGCAGCTATCCCCCCAGGGTTGTTATGAGGATAAAATCAGATAATATTTGAAAAGCTCTTTGTGAATCTTAATTCTCTGTACGAATGCTAGATATTATTACATAGAGAGCTCCTGGCAAATATGCCCTCTTCTGATGCAGTTTGACGCTTTCCCTAAAACTTACAGTCTTAGCATTTCCTGGGACACTCAGAGATTAAAGACTTGCCCAGCATCCTATAGCCAGTATATAGGTGAGACTTGAATTCAAATCTTTTAGATTCTGAGACCAAGTATTCTGTAGGTTTTTGTACTTCATTATTGAATTTCATTCTTTTGGTTTCAGACTGAGATGCTGGCCTGTTGAGATAATTTAGAAATTTAATTCTTTCATCTATCACATTACTTGTCCATTTTCCCAGTAACATGTCATCCACAAACATTATAAGCATGATTTTTTTTGCCTTTATAAATGCTTTGATAAAAAATGTTGACTAGAAGAGAGCCAGTGGTATACCACTAGAGACTGTATAACCTTCTGAACAATCCTCTTTAAAGATTGTACAAGGTCACTTAGGTATTTGTCTATCTTTTTTTTCAGAAGGATGTCATGAGACTGTATCAAATGTCTTGCTGAAATCAAGAAACTATGATTGTGTCCATAACCATTCATAATCTACTAATATAGGAATGCTATTTCATTAAGAAGGAAATGAAGTTCATGTTATAAGACTACTCAGTCAACTAAGTGATCACTTCTTTTCGTAGGTGCTGACAAGCCATCTGAATAATAATCCATGAGATAGCCTTCATAATCTGGCTCCTAACTGTCTTTCCAGCCATATCTCATGGTTCTCTTCTTAGTCCAATCCATATCCCAGCCAAACTGTTCCCCTATGAGGTTACATGATGTTTCTTCAGCACCACAAAGCCAGTATGTGTTAGAGGCAGGTTTGGAACTTGACTCAGAGACCAGGTCTGTTTCCACCTGCCACACTGCCAAACTGTCCTCAGGAGGAGTTCACTGTTCCTGGCCTCATTGCCTCCATCCCTAGAAAAGGTCCTCTCTCTTTTCCCATCTCAGCTTATTGACGCCTTTCTTCATTTTTGGATCATACGCCACATATTTCAAGTAACCTTTCCTTATCCCCCTACCTAGAAGTGAACTTTTCTTCCTTGAATCTCTCATGGTACTGGGTTTCACTTCTTTTCAATGAATAATTTTTTACTTGTATTGTAGCTGGTTTAAAAAACATATTCAAAGAGGATTGTTTAGAGGATTGATGTCAACCTGTGAGGATCTGCCCATGAGATGTGCATCCCATCCTTCCCCACATTATCTCCCTCTAGATTGTAAAATCCTTGAGGGCAAGGACTGGATTTTACTTAGTCATCTTCAGTGACTTCAAATATTTGACAGCAGCTATCATTTCCTACCTTGATCTTCTCTAGGCTAAACACCCCAAATTCCTTCAATTAATCCTTATGTGAGAAGGACTCAAGGTCCTTCACCGTTCTGGTTACCCTCCTCTGGAAATTCTCCAACGTACCAATTTCCTTCTTTGTGGACAGTGTCATGGTAGCATAGAGGAAGGAGATATCCCATGTAACTGCGTCACCTAGAGGTGATAATACAGCTATCATTACACTTTAGAGTTTCCATGTCTTGAAACACGTGTAGCTGCTGGCTTCGTGGTAACTTCTCCAAAATGGCTCCAGAATCTGCCTTCCCCCCACAGTCTTCTCACAAAGACCTGACCCTCTCACGTCCTGTGCTTGCTATACTTACTTTACTGAACTGCCTGCTCCTTCTCCACATCAAACTCAGACTTCTCTTCCTATCCAGAGTCCTGGTGGCCATCCTCTCTTTTGTGTCTGCCCTCAGCTCCACCCCTTCTGTTTTCCCATCTACTTTCATCTCCCCGTGTCTCATTCTTTTGGAGAAAAGTAGAAAAGCTATTTCTTGATGTAGCAAGTTCCAGGATCCCCCTGATCAAAAGCAAGGGGGTTTCCCCCTGTTTCCAAGGACTTTCTCCTAAGCACACTGGCTGATTGGGGTTACCCTTTGTATTAATACTTTGCCTCTTTCAGATATTTCAGAGTAGGCCTTGCTACCTTTTGCCTGATGGATGTTATCTTTACTCTTCTAGGTTTTTCTGTCTGTAACCTCTTAATAGACAGTATTTATCATGGTACTGTAGACCCAGAGCTGAAAGGGATCTTGGAGATTATCTACTCAAGCTCCCTCTCCTTATATATGAGGAAACTGAGGCTCAGAGAATTTAAGTGACTTTCTCAAAGACACAGAGAGTAGGAAGTACCAGAGCTGGGCTTCAACTTCAGGTCCTATCACTCTTCTGTGCCACCTCCCCCCCCCCACCCCATCCTGTGTATTTTATCTGCCCCATCATTGGGTACTTTTCTTCTTCCCTAGTGGTTTATTTAGGTAAGCTTTTCTGCAAACAGAACTAAGATTAGGAATTTTTGCACTCTGGTCAAAGGCCATAAACCAAGCCTAGTGCAACCAGCTCAGTGGCTCAGTGGATAGAGCACCAGGCCTGCAGTCATGAAGACCTGAGTTACGACCAAACTTCAGATACTTACTCACGGTGTCTGGGCAAGTCATTTAACTTCTGTCTGCCTCAGTTTTCTTATCTGTAAAATGAGATTAATAATAGCACCTGCCTCATAGGGTGGTTGTAATGATCAACTGAAATAATATTTGTAACATGTGTTGTAAACCTTAAAGCGCTATGTAAGTACTCTCACAAGCAGCATAAATCACAGGCTCATATAGGGTGGGGGAGGAGAGAAGGTAGGAATCTCAGTGGCAGAGAGAAACTAGGAAAGACTCACCCTAGAGCAGAGGAGGAGCCCAATTAAGCTGACCTTTTGTAGCTTCCTACATTAACTAAATATCATTGCTAATGAAGGCTAAACTCTGTTATTTCTACCTGCTAAAGACCTTTAAGTGTTGTTAATCAACAAGGATTTTATTAAATACAAGCTATAAGCCTGGCATTTGTATTAGGTTCTGGGACATAAACACAAAGGTGATACAGTTCCTGCACTCTGGAAGTTTATAGTCCACTAGTTTTTAACCTTTAGGTTTAACACCCTCTAAATTCAGCACCCTGGAGCAAAGCTCTTATGGGCTCACCCTAGTTATTTCCTCCAACTACATTATAAATTCCTTGGCTGCAAAGACTGTTTCTTCTATTTCTTTTGTGTTCAAACTTCCTCCATAGCATTTCATATAATGCTAAATACAAGTAGATGTTCAGTAAATAACTGAATAAACAAATAGTGTTCACTTATTCAGACATTTTCCGAACAACATTTCTATGAAGCTATGAAATACAGAGACAACTTAGTTGCCAATGAGGTGTGTGTGGGGAGGTTAGTTGAGGGAGCATAAGGTTAGAAGTTAGAAGACTCAAGGGTTGAGTCATCTTCTTTTACTGACTCTGTAGTCGATTCTTGATGTGGCACTTCCTAGCTTTCCAAGTTTTCCCATCAGCATAATGAGAAGCATTATCATAATCATTAAGCATTTAATGAGCATCCACAGGGAGCCCAGCTCTTTACTAGGTGCTAGGTAATATTTTTATCTTCTATCTGGATAATTGGGGTGTTGCCATGATGTATGAGATTTTTCTTCAGCACATTAATATGTCTACTTTGGGGTAACAAAGAGCAAGAAAAAAGATCCCTCAAATATCTTCCATCCAAACCATCATTATTGCTGGAAATGTTGTGATGAATTTTTTTTTTTTGTACCAAATTCCTTTCAGGAGCTGTGTCCTGACCCACAGTTTATTGCTGGTGGAGCTACTCGAACAGATGTTTGTCAGGGTGCCCTTGGTAAGTAATGGGTGTGTGCGTATGGCGGTGAGGCTTATTAAGGGTGAACGTTTTGTTTGTTTTTAGTGAAGTTGCATTTCTACATATATAAGAACGAACAGCATCTGATAAGGCAGTATGACATTTTGAGAAAACAAAAAACATGAATAGGTATGTATTCATCCGTGCTCTTATAACTACTTTCTTGGGGGTGAATCCAGGACTCTGAAATTATCTTAAACTTTGTGTTTTTTCCCTTTTATTTAACAAACATTTATTAAGCTTTCCATGGCAGGGTGATGGTACTGTGGAAAAAAGACTGAACATTGAAGTTGCAGGACCTGAGTTTGAATTCTGGCTGTGCTGCTTCTTAGCCACGTAACCTTGGTCAAGTCTCTTAGCCTCTAGGCCTCAGTTTCTTCATCTATAAAATGAGTTACTTGGATAGAGTAACCTCTAAGATCCCTTTTAGCTCCAGATAAAGAGATAGGTAGTCATGGGGGATAGAACACTGGACTTAGAGTCAGAAAAACCTGATTTCAAATCCTGCTACAGATGCTTATTAGCTGTGTAGCCCTGAGCAAGTCACTTAACCTCTATTTGCCTCAGCTTCCTCATCTGTAAAATGAGAATAATAATAGCACCTCTCTCCCAGGATTGTTATGAGGATCAAACGAGATATTTGTAAAGAGCTTTGCGAATATTTGCGAGCAATTAATTGATCTATGATGACATGATTTTCTGTATGTTCAGCACTATGCTGTGTTCTTTCTTTCTTTCTTTCTTTCTTTCTTTCTTTCTTTCTTTCTTTCTTTCTTTCTTCTTTCTTTCTTTCTTTCTTTCTTTCTTTCGGCAATTGAGGTTAAGTGACTTGCCCAAAGTCACACAGCTAGTAAGTGTTATGTGTCTGAGGCCGGATTTGAACTCAGGTCCTCCTGACTTCAGGGCCTGTGCTTTATCCACTTTGCCACCTAGCTGCCCCAGTGAGTTCTTTTTCTTCAGAACATTAATATCTCCTTTTTTGGCTAACAAGGAAGAAGAAAAGAAATTCCTCAAATATCCAGGATTCCTTCATCCAAATTATCATTATTGCTGGAAATGTGATGCATTTTTTTGATGTCTTCTAGGGTCAGGGTCCAATTTCTATTTTTTTTTCACCAATACTCCTTGTCATTCACTCTGCCTTGAAGCTGAACAAGATCACTTGTTGTCCCTCAATCTCATTCTGTGCTGTCCCAGTTTCATACCTTAACACAGGCTCTCTATCCCCTGTGCCTTTAACACACTTCTTCACCTCCACTCTTTTTTTTTTAAGGCAATTAGGGTTAAGTGACTTGCCCAGGGTCACATAGCTAGTAAGTGTCAAGTGTTTGGTCTGAGATCAGATTTGAACTCAGGTCCTCCTGACTTCAGGGCCAGTGCTATATCCACTGCGCCACCTAGCTGCCCTTTCACCTCCACTTCTTGAAATACACTATGGCTCTTTCTTCGAGGCTCAGTTAAAGTTCTGTTTCTTCATGGAAGAAGCAGGCTTCTGACTTCCTTATTGCCCAGTGGAAAATATCTTTTCCCTCAGATTTTCCTAGAATACTTTGTCTGGATCTCTCCTTTGCCCCTTCCACACTATACCTATTTGTGAATATGTTCCATGTCTATGTCTTTCCTGCCACCTCTTCAACTGCCCCCATGACATCCTCCAGTACTTTCAAGTGGCTATAAGCCCCTTGAGGGCAGGGAGCATCTTTGTCCTTTTTCACCATCTTTAGATCCTACAAAAGTTCCTTCCATGTAGAAAGTATTTAGTGAATGTTTATTGAATTGAATTGAATTGATAGCACACAGACCCTGCCCTCATGGAGCTAACTTTTTGACTTATGTAAAATAGAGTAATACTTTATATTTATTTTGAGCTTTGTGTAGTCTTTTCTGTACATAATGTCATCTATTATGCTCAAGAACTCTGTGTGGATGAAGGCAGAGTGACAGAGACTATTACCCTAATTTTACAGCTGATCTATCTAGGTAGCACAGTGAATAGAGTGCTGGACTTGGAATTGGGAAGACGAGTTCAAATCTTTCTTAAACACTTACTAGCTGGGTGACACTGGGCAAATCATTTAACCTTTCTCATTCTCAGCTTTTTATCTGTAAAATGAGGATAAAAATAGTGCTTATCAAACCAGGTTATTGTGAAGATCAAATGAGTTAACGTATGTAAAATGCTTTGCAATTATTGAAGCATTATATAAATGCTTCTATTGAGTTATTTCAGTTGTGTCTGATTCTTCATGACCCCATTTGTTTTGGTTTTTTTGCAAAGACACTGGAGTGGTTTGCCATTTCCTTTTCTAATTCATTTTACAGATGAAGAAACTGAGGCAAACAGGGTTAAGTGACTTGCCCAGGGTCATACAGGTAGAGTAAGTGTCTGAGGCCAGATCTGAATTCAGGAAAATGAGTCTTCCAGACTCCAGGCTTGGTGCTCTATCCACCGGACCACTTAGCTAATGCTAGCTATTCTTTTTATGATTATTTGATGATGAAACTTGAACTCAGAGAGGTTAAGGACTTGCTTAAAACTACATTGGTAACAAGCAGTGAAGGAAGTACTCACACCTAGTATACCAGGCTTCCTGCCTTGATAAATGAGGGGCAGTGAAGATAGGATTCTAGGAATGGTCATCATGCCAGCTAAGCAGCCTTTTGGAGGCCCAGGATCTTGGCTGCGTCTCACCTTTTCATATTCGTTGCGGATAAGATCCTGTGTCATTTAAGGAAAAATTAATTTTTAATGAGTTTTATTCTCACTTGTCAGAATGTATACACTCTCCTCCCTGATAACAGACTTAGTCATTCTGATTATGCAAGGCCTCCTCTTAACGTGGCCTTGAAGACTGGAACTGCTGTCTGAAGTGGGACAACATTTGTACTTCAGTGAACAGATTCTGCTGTGCCTCTGGACCCATGTTCAGTGACAGTGAAGCCAAATACCTGTGAATCAGAGAAGTGACAGACAAAATGAAGCTGATTCAAAGAAAAGCAGTGGAAAAAAAATCTGACCATAGGAAAAAAGAAATAAATTTTTTTTTTTAGAAAAGTTTCTTTTTCTCCTTGTATCTCCTCTGTTCTCTCTCCAGCTTTGAGATCTTCATTACTCTGAAAATCAAGGAACAGTTTAAGAAAAAAATGGCTCTAGTTTCTTCTTAATGAGAATGACAAGCAAACCCACCACATGTGGAGTTTTTCAGCAATGAGAAGGATTGTGTGATATCAGACATATCAGACCTCCTAAGTGATAGACACGCCTATTCTTTTGTAAGCCTGTAACTGATGCTATCAGAGGAGTGGCAAGGATTGGCTCCTTTGGTTGATTTGGAGGAATGTTAATATTTATTCACCTTACCTGGAAAACGATTAACTTTTTAACATACATGCCAAAGAAATTAACCCTCATTTCTAAAACCCTGACAAGTGTTTGGTCTGAGACAGTATTTGAACTCAGGTCCTCCTGACTTCAGGGCTGGTGCTCTATCCACTGCACCACCTAGCTTCCCCTCCTTTAATATATTCTTATTAAACCAAGAGAGTGGCAGGATGGTCTGGAAGATTTAGGTTAAAATCCTGTCTGACACTTACTAGCTATGTGACCCTAGGTAACCTTGCTTCGAGCAACTTTCTGAAACTTTTGTTGTTGTTCAGTCATGTCTGACTGTGTGACCCCCATTTGGGGCTTTCTTGGCAGAGATACTGGGGTGGTTTGCCATTTCCTTCTCCAGTTTACTTTATAGATGAGGAAACTGAGGCAAATAGGGTTGAGTGACTTGCCCAGGGTCACCTAACTAGTAAGTGGCTGTGGCCAGATTTGAACTCAGAAGATGAGTCTGCTTGACTCCAGGCCTATTCACTGCGTCACCTAGCTACTCCCAAGCTCTGAAACTTGGCTAAGTTATAGAGGGGCTGTGATCAGTATTAATGAAAGGGCTTATCATACTGACAGTTTTCCACATTGAGAAAAATTACAGATCATTCACACATTAGCTTATTTGCCCATAAAATCAGAGAAGAAGGTTTTTAAAAAAAAATATTTTCACATTAGTCATATTGTAAGGAAGAATTAGAACCAATAGGAAGAACCACAAGAAAGAGGAAACAAAACAAAACAGAAGGAAAAAAAAAGAGCAAATAGTATGCTTCTATCTGCATTCAAACTCCATAGTTCTTTTTCTGGATGTGGATAGCATTTTCCGTCATGAGACTTTTGGAGATGTCTTAGATCCTTGCATTGCTGAGAAGAGCTAAGTCTTTCAAAATCAGTCATCACACAATGTGGCTGTTATTGTGCACAACATTCTCCTGGTTCTGCTCACTTCACTCAGTATCAGTCCATCCAAGTCTTTCCAAGTTTTTCTGAAGTCCACCAGGTCATCATTTCTTATAGCACAATAGCATTCCATCACATTCATATTCCACAACTTGTTCAGTCCTTCCCTAATTGATGGGCATCCCCTCAATTTCCAATTCTTGGCCACCACAAAAAGAGCTGCTATAAATATTTTTATATGTGTGAGTCTTTTTCCCATTTGTATGAGAATATGGAAGAGGCATAGTCCCTGGAGGTCTGGCCTGGAGGATGCCATTTGAGGTAAGAATAAGGGGGTAGAGGCAGGGAAGATGGCAGGATGCTTGGGGTGAATAGTTGGATGAGATGTCAAAGAAGTGCTCTGGCCTTGAAGTCGGGAGGCCTGAGTTTGGTTTCTGGATCTGCCACTTATTGGTTCAGTGATCTTGGGCAAGTCCTTTAACCTCCCTTACTCTCAGTTGGTGCAGCTAGGTGGCACAGTGGATAGAGTGCCAGGACTGGAGTCAGGAAGACTCACTTTCCTGAGTTCAAATCTGGCCTCAGACACTTACTAGCTGTGTGACCCTGGGCAAGTCACTTAACCCTGTTTGCCTCAGTTTCCTCATCTGTAAAGTGAGCTGGGGAAGGAAATGGCAAACCACTCCAATATCTGCCAAGAAAACCCCAAATGGCATCACCAAAAGTCAGACAATACTGAACAACAAAAACTCTTAGTTTCCTTGTTTGTAAAAATGGGTTTAACAATATTTGTATTACTTACCTTATAAAGCTGTGTTAAGGATCAAATGACTCACTGCATTAAAGTGCTTTGCAGCTGTATAGTTTTAGTTTTAGTTTTTCTTTGAGTTCTCCTTTTACGAGAAAAGACGTACATGAACTTTATTCATTTATGAGATCATAGTCTAACCTCTCATTTTATGTACATTGGTACAACCCATACAAAGAAGCATATTGTATCTCATTCATAGGCAGAGGCCTAGAGCAATCAAGTGCTTGACCTGAAGTCTCACAGCAAGGCCCTGCCAGAACCAGGGTAAAAACCCAGGTCCTCTGGTTTCGGATCCAGTAGTGTTTCTACTACACTATACTTGGTCTCAGATCAGAAGTAAGACTCATTGATGATCAAGGTTACATACTAAGTATTCTACCCTCCTTCACTCCAGTTCTACTTGTATAGTTAGTCCTGGAATAGAGGTGTGACTGAAGTTCTTCAAAGCTCTGCTAGTGGGGTGAAAATTCTGCAAGGTTCTACCCAAGAGTGGGCTGGAGCCAACTCTGATGGACTCTCCAGAGCTAATTGTTAAATCTTTAGTAGGAGCATGTATACCTCAGAAATCAGCAAAGTCCACAATTAAGGGCCTGAGGAGTAAATTTTATTTTTCCTGAAAGCAAGTTGTTAAACATTTACCAGCATCCCTTGGTTCTACCCAACTGGAAAATCTTTCAATGTGGGCTTGGTTATGGAGTCAATTCAACAATCATTTATTTATTTTTAATGTATAATATTTTATTTCCCCCCAATTACATGTTAAATTTTTTTTTAACATTTTAAAAAAAGTTTTGAGTTCCATATTCTATCCCTCCCTCCACCTTTCCTTCCTTTCCTCCCTCCTTGACATGGTAAGCAATCAGATATAGGTTATATATGTGCAATTATGTAAAATGTTTCCATATTAGTCATTTTGTATAAGAAGACTAGAATAAAAAAAAAGAAGGAAAGTGAAAAATAGCATGCTTCAGTTTGTATTCAGACAATAGCAGTTCTTTCTCTGGAGGCAGATAGTATGCTTCATCATTAGTCCTTTGGAATTGTCATGTATCGTTGCATTGCTGAGAATAGCTAAGTCATTCACAGTTCCTCATTGTACAATGTTGCTGTTACCATGTACAACGTTGTTCTGGTTCTGCTCACTTCACTATGCATCATTTCCTGTAAATCTTTGCAGGTTTTTCTGAAATCATCCTGCTTGTCATTTCTTATAGCACAGAATATTCCGTCACAATCATATGGCACAGCTTGTTTAGCCATTCCCCAATTCATGGGCATCTCTTTGATTTCCACCACAAAAGGAGCCTCTATAAATATTTTTGTACAAATAGGTCCTTTCCCTTTCTTTTTGATATCTTTGGGATATAGACCTTGCAGAGGTATTGCTGGATCAAAGGGTATGCACAGTTTTATAGCTCTTTGGGCATAGTTCCAAATTGTTCTCCAGAATGGTTGGTCAACAATCATTTATTAAAATAAGTGGTATGAAATGGAGATTCAATTTTAAGTATAATCCTCATTTTGGGTTCTGTTGTGTGGCTGGAAATCTACTCTTTTGGTGTTTATGTCCAAAAATAAATTAAAAAATTAAAATTAAATTAAAACAGAAACAAAATTCCTCCTTTTCTGTGCAAGGCACTGAGCTAGGTACTAGGAATACAAGGAAAAGAACAGAAGTCTATTTCCACAAGGACCTTATGTTCTATTACTGCACAATGTATTCACAGATAAATATTAAACAAGGTGGGGATTTATGGGGGCAAGAGAGTGATCAGGAGAAGCAGAAAATAAAGGTAAGCACCACAGAGGAAGGTGCGTGTAAGCTGACCTTTGAAGGAAGAGAAGGATTGTGAAAAGTGGAAATGAAGAAAAATTGTATTCTGGGCATGGGGAACAGCTGGTCTGAATGCACACGAGTGGGAGATGATGAGTTCATACAGGGAGTAGTTAGTAGTCTGGCTTGGTAGGATTGTTGAGTGTGCAAAGGAGGGTCATAGGAAAAATAAGACTGGAAAGACATGTTGGAGCCAAATTGTGGAGGACTTTGAATGCTGTTCTAAAGAGTTAGAATTTTATGCTAAAGACACTAGGAAGTCTCTGAAGAGTTTTTGAGCAGAGAAGTGATATGGTCTGTGGGATGCTAATAGCAAGAATAACCAAAAGTCGAGGTGCTCCCTGACAGCCTGTATAGACAGCAGGGAGAATTTTGCACTGTTCCACATAGAAGTGGGAATACAAACTGTGCTGTGGCCAAATAACTGTTGTCTAAGCTCAAAGTGCAGGCTGATGCTCTTCTTAGAAGGGAAAAGAAAGAGATATGAGAAAAGCGCTTCTTCAGTCTCCATGTTGTCAGGTAGAAGGAAGCGTTCCTTAAAAACAAACAAGCAAATAAATAACAGAATAAAACAAGAGCTCTTCAGTGGGAAAACAAAAAAGAAAATGTACCTGGAGAGGCAGAGAAGGATCTTGACCTATATGGCAGGGGGTGGGGGACTGGAGGGTAGAGGAACATGATGCAAATTAAGGAAGGGAAGAAGAAAGGCATTGAACACTTTCAGCCAAGTAATAGATAATGCAATTATTATTGAAGGGGAGAGAACTAGGGCTTCTAAGGAGGAAATATCAGGTTGTCTTCCAACCAATTATCCATGGGAGCCATCTGGTAAGAGAAGTTCCCTAGGGAATGAGGATGAAGGAGGAACCCAGGGACGGTAAGAGACCCATGCTGTGAGGATCAGAGGTAGAAGAGATTAATGGTGGGTATTAATGTTCTGTTAAAGGTCACCGAGGAAGCTAGGTGACACAGTGGATAGAATTAGGGAGTAGTCAACAAGTCTTGAGTTCAGATTCTTTCTCAAATGCTTATTGTGTGGTGCTGGGCAACTCACTTAATATCTGTCTGCCACAGTTTCCTCATGTGTAGGCAGTAATAGCACCTATTCTCAGGGCTGTTGTGTGGACAAAATAATAGAACATGAAAAGTGCTTTGCAAACTTGAAAGCACCATACAAGGGCTAGTTTTTATTATCATCATTAGTCAAGGTGTTAGTGAGGATAGACAGATCTGGTGTATCTTTTCCCTGACCCCTCAATCCTTCTGCCCCCCAGCTTGTACACAGCTTGTATCCAGAATGTGAGAGAGAACTTTTAGGAGATGTCAAACCCAGATGACTACTACCAAGCACTGGTGACTCCCTTGGGTGCTGACAGAGGAAACCTAGAATACACTGGCAAAGATTATGAAGTGTTGGGTAAGAACTGAAGACTTTAGGAAGGAATGAAGGAAACAAGCCTACTATGTGCCAGATAGTATGTTAAGTGCTTTAGGGAAACAGGTGGTATTTTCGTGACCATTGCCAGTCAAAGGCCAACAGTTTCAGAAGAGTAAGGTTCAATTGGGAAGTGAAGAGCTGGTTAAGAAGATGGTATCCAAGAACTGGATTTGGATTTCTTGGACACAGCTTAAACTGGAGGAATCCCATAGGCCCCTAGCCAGATTTGGAGTATGCCTAGGAAGGGTTGGTTAAAACTTATCCAGTTGGCATCTTACAAATCAAAGCAGAAGAGCTTTAAACTGAAAAGGAAGAGACCACAGATAGCAGTTCTAATGTAGGAAGAATAGAAGTAGTGTTGGCCAGAAACATAAGAGACAAAAGCCAAGAAAGAAACCAGCAATAAGAACCCATGGCCTCTGATGTCTATATACAGGTACAGAAAATATGGGTAATGTGCAAGGGAACTAGAGATGCTAATCCAAGGAGGCTATTTCGACTTCATTGTTATGACTGAGACTTAGTGGGATGAGACCCAGGACTGGTCTATCCATCTGGAAACATATATTTGGTTTGAAAGGAACACAACAGGTAAAAAATACATCTGTAGTGGGGGCAGTGGAGTGCACATATGTGTGTGTGGAAAAGCATTGTTTATTAAGAAAATACACTCTTATGAAACACTCCAGGTGCTAGAAGAGAGAAGCATGGTGGAGAGCATTTGGATGAAATCAGCAAAGATATTACCACCACAGTGTATACTACAGACCATCTGAACAGAAAGAGGAAATAGATGAGGAGTTTGGAGACAGATTGTAAACCTAGACAGAGGTGTGATATTGTCATGAGGGAGGGACTTCAATTGCCTGGGCATCTTCTGGATCTCTCCCTCTGCCCAAAGCAGGACACCTAATAAACATTTCTTGACTTAACTCCATGATAATTTATTCCATGATATTTATTCCTCCAGTGTAAGCTGTGCTCAAGAAATCCAAATCTGGCTCTTGGATACCATCTTCTTAACCAACTCTTCACTTCCCAATTCAATCTTACTCTTCTGAAACTCTTTGCCTTTGTCTGGCAGTGGTCATGAAAATACCACCTGTGTGGAGAATCTAATGAGAGGAAACTTATTGTTCTAGATCTGATTCTCACCAACAAAGAGGAAATTGTTGCTGGGATGGATTGATACAGAGACTGCTACTGACAGTGTAAACTACATTTTTCATCTGTAGACCCACATCTCTCTGCTGGGAGGAGGGAGCTGTCCTTCAATGTCTGTTTTTCAGAATTTAGATTAATCACTACATTTAATCAGTGGGGCTGTCTTGTAGTGTTTTAATTTGCATTATTCTGGCACCCAAGATTTGGGAGAGTAGATTCCAAAGTCTTCAAAGAAGGAGTAAGTGGGACTGCATGGGTTAAAATTCAACAAGAAAAGTCAAGCCAGAAAGGACTGGAAGCTCTTGAGAATGAAATTCTAGAAGGACAAAGAGAAACAGTACCTAGGAAGAGGTGAAGGGAGTAGGGAATTGTCTAAAAAGGTCAATAAGGATACATGTATCAATCAAATTAAAGTTTTTTTAAAAAAATTCTTAAAATGAGCACTTCTGTTACACAATAAAACATAAAAAGAAGAAACTGTGCATCTCACATATAGTTCGCCTTTCTTTCTGAGCATTTGTTTTTTTCTGTTCTCTTTTGTGCAGTTAAAAAATGCCTCAATGCCCCACTTTTCTTATTTTTTAAAAATTTATTTTTGGTAGCTTTATCCCTATTTCCCTTCTCCCTCTCAATTCTGTGCACCGCCCCCCTCCCCTATTAAAAAAGAGACAAAAACAAAACCTTTGTAACAATTAACCAAAACAAATCCCCAGATTGGCCACGTCCAAAAATGTGTGCTTCATTCTGCACCTTGAGTCCATCAGCTTTCTCTCAGGAGGTGGGCTGCATGCTTTCCCATCAGTTCTTTGGAATCACAGTTGATCTTGGCATTGATCAAAGTTCTTAAGTCTTTTAAATCAACTTAGGTTTTTCTTTTTTTTAAAAAAGTTGTGTATAGAAGATAGAAGCAAGAGTAGGTCATGGAGAATGGATACAAAAACATGGCATGGTTCTGTAAGAATAGTGTTGGGGGTGGTTAAAGTTCAAAGGAGCCTCGCAGGGAGGGGAAAGTTAAGGACAATAAACAAAGGTTGTTAGGGTTGTTGTTTTAAAAGCTAGGCTGAGGAAAAGAGAATCAAGGAAGGAAAAGGCCCACTACCAGGCTTCATGGAATGACAGCAAGCAGAGACATGCTAGGGCAGAACAGTTTAACTTTTGCTTCTTTTTTTGAAATTTGTGTATGTATGTGTGTCAAGTCAACATTCATTAAACACTCTGTGCCAAGCATTGTGCTAACTGCTGGATGCCAAGAACGATCTTTGGACTGGATGAGACAGAATGGAAATGACTAATCAGGAGTTCACACCCAAGATTAGCAGGAAGATAGCAGGAGGACGTTTGGCTTCCTTTGATGAGTTCAAGTTACCAGGCCCAGATGAATGATATCCTAAGGCATTGAAAGAACTGACAGATGTGATTGTTGACCCTGTGCCAGTGATCTTTGAAAGATAGTGGAGAGTTGGAAAGGTACTTCAGGATGGAAATAGGGCAAATGTCCCAATTTTCATTAAAAGAAAAGAGAATGGAATTTAAAAACTCTAGGCTGGTGGGTTTGGCTTTGATTCCTGGCAAAATACTGGGAAAAAGTAAACTCTAGGAATAAAAACAAAAACAAACAGAAAACACTAGGAAGCAACCCCATGTCTAAGAGAAGACTAAGTTTTGAGTAGAATGGACAGATTCCAGGATAGAGTTTAAAAGGCAATGGTAATCAATGGATCTCTCAAGCCCTTAGAACTGGGAACAGTGCAGCTTCAGAGTGGAGAGGTTCCTTAGAGAATGAGGATGAAGGAGGAACCTAGGGATGGTACAACAACAACAACATGTGTTAACAATATGTGCCAGGCACTGTGCTAAGAGCTTTACCAATGTTATCTTATTTGATCTTCACAACAACCCTGGCAGGTAGGTGCTGTTATCTCCTTTTTACATTTGAGGAAAGTGAGGCACACAGGTTAAATGACTTGCCTAAGATCACACAGGTAGTTAAGAGTCTGAGGCTAGATTTGAACTTAGATCTTCCTGATTCCTGGCCTAGCACCTCGCCTACCCTGCAGTGACTACCCTCACTTTTTTTTTCATCAGGGTTCTTGGCAGGACATATTAGAGAACACTATGGATGTGGTTTAAACAGATTTTAGTGAAGCATTTGATGATTTCTTATTTTATTATTTTGAAAAAGATGTGGGCTAGATGATTGTTCAGTTAGCCATATTTGGAACTCTTTGGAAGGTACACAAAGAAACTACACCAAGAGTAGCCACTAATGGTTCTTTGTGTTAACTTGGAAGGGGTTCTTGGTCCTGGAGTGCCTCCAGGTGTCCTAGCTTGTTCATATGATCAATAACTTGTACCAGGGAATAGCTAGATGCTTCTCAGATTTGCAGGTGACCCAAAATTTGAAAGGATAGGTAACACATTGAATAATAGGGTATGATGCATAGCATCATGGTATCAACAATTTAGAGCTGGAAGGGATCTTAGAGAATTACTGGTCCAGCCTCTCATTCTACAGTTGGGGAAACTGAGGCCCAGAGAGGTCAAATGATTTGCCCAAGGTCACACAGGGGATAAATTGTCAGAGGCAGGATCTGATCCAGGTGTTCTGGCTCTAAATTCAGTGCTGTTTCCACCCCCCTTCAATGAGATTAAAAAATATTTTGACATGTTAAATACTGAGCTAAATCTAGTAAGATGAAAAAAATTGGGGAGGGGGAAACAAGAAGTATAGTTCTATGTAGTTATCAGTGTTGGGAACTCCCAGTATGGAAACTCCTTCCATTAATGAAGATTTGAAACTAATAGTCTTAGAGAGTTTCATGGGAAGTTAAGTGACTAAGTTAAGTCATGATCACATGACAAGTATGTGTTAGAAATAGGACTTGAACCCAGGGCTTTTTTGTTCCAAAGACAGCCCTTTATCAAATATACTACATTGTCTCTTAAAATGAAATTTATATGGGTGGGGGAGGTAAATATAAAGTCTTACATGTAGGCTAAAATAATTGAGTTCATAAGTACCAGATTGGAGGAGGCTTGTCTACACAGCAACTCATCTGAAAAAGATCTGGAAGTTTGAGTAGCTTGCAAGCTCAGTATGAGTCAACAGTGTGATATGGTAGTCCGAAAGTTAACAGAGGGCATGATGTCTGGGATGAAGGAGGTGCTGGTCCCACTATACTCTACCCTAGATGACGCTCAGAGTATTTGTATTTAGTTTTGGTTGCTATATTTTAGGGAGCATATCGGTAAGCTGGAGAGCATCAGGAGAATGACAGTGATCATGGTGAAGGACTTCAAGATAATGTTTCTTTTCTAAGGTGGCCAGCCCATTGTGCTTTGGGGTAGCTCTAATTGTTAGCAAGTTTGTTCTTTTTGCATCTTCTGAGCACTGACTCCAATTCTGTCCTCTAGGGCCAAGCAGAACAAGTTGAACCCCTTTTCCATATAACAGTTTTCAAATACTAGAAGATATATATATATATATATATATATATATATATATATATATAAATAAAAAATATCCTCCCCTCCTGTCTTCTCTTCTTTAGGCTAAACACCCCCAATTTCTCCAACTGAGAAAGGGACATCAAGGGACAGATGTTCAGATCTTGCCTCAGACACTCACTAGCTAGATGACTTTGGGCAAGTCACTTAACCTCTCTTGGGGGTTTTTAACCTTTATTTTAGGTCATTCATTTTGCTTTGCAAACCAGCTGGCAAACCAGAGACCTAATCAGAGTGGGCTAGACAGATGGTGTAAACCCCAGAAGAGAGGCTGCTGACCCATTTCCTCTTGGCCTGCAATGTCAGGTAGCACAAGAGAAGTAGCCATCGCAGGGTGATCAGAATGGTGGCATATTCTGGAGGTCAGCTTCTGGGAGTGCCAAAAGATTGAAAGGATGTGACAGGCTGTCTTGGTAGTATTGACTCCTTCTCAAGATGACGTTTTAAATACATGAAATAAAATCCATATTATTACAAAAGAGACTAATTTTATTGAAATGCAATTATCAAAATATTAAAAAAAACCAACCACCAAATTCTCAGGCTCCCTTTTCAGAACACCTCAATCTCAGTTTCCTCATTTGTAAAATGAGGGGGTACGAGTTGATAGCCTCTGAGGTTCCTTCCACTTGTAAATCTAGGGTCCTGGGAGACATCCATGGTCAGGGACCAAAGATGAATGGCAGTTGAAAAAGAGAGACTTTGAAGGAATGGCAAAGTAGGTAAGAGAAATTAACAAAATGCAAAAGCACATATTGAGTAAGCACTTGTTGAGGGCTGAGCTTAAGAGTCTGATAAGGGTTTAAGATCCAAGGCAGAGTTTGACCTCTGCCCAGGCTTTTACCCAAAAGGGCTCGCTGATTCAGTGGTACAGCTGTCCAAGTCCTTCCTGATTAGGAGGTCCCTGAGACATTCCTTCTCACTCTTTGAACCTTAGATTTACACATTCACTCCTCTATGCAGGTGGCACCAAGGCACCTGGGAAAACCTTGGAAAATACAACCCAATCTAGGAACCCTGATAACGAGGAAATGTATGTTGTCATGTCCTCAGCAGATGTTCTGGGGAGTATCTCATGGGGAAGACTCTTTGAAGTTAGGCTAGATTTTCTCTGTATATCCTGTACCGTCAGATGAATAAACTGAGTCAGTAATTCTGCTCCGCCTGGCCCATGTCACAAGTTATTTCACGCCTCTCTGTTCAGTGTACGGTCTGGTTGTGGGCAACAAGCACTTATATTTTGCCAAGCTTTGAACTAAGGAATACAAATAGAAAAGTGAGACAGTCTCTGCTATCAGGGAGTGAAGGGTTTGGCTTTAGGGTGATAGAAGGGCCCCGAGATCCAAAGGATTCAGTAGTAGGGTGGATGTCAAGGCTAAGGGGTCCTTAGGTGCATTAGCAGGTCAAATGTCAATGCCCACGTGTTTGGAGGGAGAAGAGACAGGGAAAATGTAAGTACTAGTGAACTTAAGTGTACAGTAGCAGCTGTGTGACTCTGGGCAAATCATTTAACCTCTCCGAACCTCCTTTCCTATCTGACGGGGTTGTTGTGAAGCTCAAATGAGGTAATGTATGTGAAGTGCTTTGCAAATCTGATGGCAAACTCAAGACCTAGTCAGAGTGGGATAGATGGATGGGGGAAATCCCAGGGGATGGGTTGCTGAGTGAAGGCAGGAGTCATTCGTTTTCACTTGTGGCATATTCTGGAGGTCAGCTTCTGTGAGTTCCAAAAGATTGAAAGCATGTGATTGGAAGAGATCCAGGATTGAAGGGAGTTGGTTGAAGATAGATTGGGGTTTACAATTCACCCAGTGGAAGGGGTGGTTGGAGTTAGCTCAGGTAATGCTGAGATGATTTATATATGAATTGGGTAGAACTATACTGTGAATCAATCATTCTTAAAAAATAAAAAAGCCAGATTCTTAAAGCAAAGACTCCCATGACTGGCTGAATGGATTGGACCTCACTGAGAAAGAAGTATGCCTCATAGTACTGACAATGGGAACAATTTCCTAATGCAAATTGATTAATAAGCCTAATAGTGAACAGGGAGTGAAACCCCACACCAAGTTCCCACATTGTGTGTCAAATTGGAGCAACTGCTGACTCCAAACAGTGGGCGAATGATGGAGAGATTCCGAGCAGAGATTGTGTGCCTGGCAAGTAGTTTGCTTGCCAGAAGAACAAGGTGGCACCACGTGGCATTTGTTGAATTAGGGCGAGACGGGGACTAACCTTAGTTAAATGTTTTGTTAGCTTTTTAGCCAGTCCTAACAATGAAACAGAAACCTCCAGTTTAAAACTGATCTAAATTAAGATTTACTATTTAACGAATGTCATTTTAAAGGCTTTTTCTTTCTTCTTTTAACCATTTCGTTTTTCTCTCCTTTCTGTGCTACTTGATTAAGAGGTAGTACCCACAAACAGCCCTGCAGGGGAGGTACTATTTATTGACAAGTACATGATATAGCACAGGTGGCAGGGAGAGTCTCCCTTGAAGCCACCATATTAGAGGTATGTTGTGAGTTAGTACCAACTCAAAAAATTTATCTAATGAGTCCCTACTAATGTATTTCTTTTTACCAGGCAACCAGAGAACATGCTAGTTCAAAGCAAAAGACATTTAATCAAACAGAAAAGCAAAATGTCTGACGGGGGATTCCTCTCGTACGTCCAGGGGTACACTGCTCTATAGGTTAGTACCAGTTGAAGAGAAAATGCACATGAAGAGGGCATGTGCACAGCTGAGGAACATGAATAGCCAGGCCATCTCATGCACCTATGGCAGCATTCATAATGGAACCTTTCTCTGATTCCTTTGTTCTTGTTTGCTTCAGTGAAGAGCTTCTGCTGATGTCATTGGTCTGTGAGCGGTTTTCTCCACTGATCTCGGGGTCTTTTGCTGATCTGGTTTCACTGCAGTGTTGTTTTCCTGTGCTTTGTAATATCTACAACTGTGTTGCTCTCTGCTGCCCTCTCCTACCAACGCCAGCTGGCATCTCTGCTGAATTGAAACTACGGCTTCTGGAGTCTCATCTCTGTTAGATCACAGCCTTGGCAGATACTTCTGCTCTTTTGTGATTTCAAACCCTAGCCAGTGATACCCAGCCAGCCAGAGAAGCTACTGGGTGGGGTTTTTTTTGGTCTATTTTTAGGATAGCTTTTTCTATTGCTGATGGAGCTCTTTTAGTCTAACCTTTTTTGTTGTTTTATTTTTGATATTTATTTGTTGTTTTATTAGCCTGGTTACTAGCTTGGGTTCCTGCTAATCACCTTGAATACCACTTAACAAAACTTTGAAAGGACTGTGTTGAAGAGATGTTTTCAACACTTATCATGCCCTTGGTCACTAGCCTGGGTCCATCAAATCACACTTAGAGCAGGACTAAAAGGTCATAGGTAGAACTGGTAACTTTTTACTTATTCCTTCTCCTTAATGTCCTAGTGTGATGTAGTTGTTTGGGGACTTGAAGGGGACCTTGACGACAACTAGACTGCTGGTGAAACAAAATGATAGGTCTTTAATTGATGTGTTTCACCTTATCTCAGGGAAAATTCTGTGACTTCCCTTGAAACACACATTTGGGTGTGCGGACAGGAAGGCAGAAGTATTAAGTGAATGACATTAGGGTAGCACTTGTTCTTCCAAATTATGGAAACATCTGGCACCTCCAGAAATAGGGCACCCCACCCGCAATCTGGGCAAACGCAAACATCTCCCAAGCATGACAGGGAAGGGATATAGACAGGGATGTGGCCAGAGACTCACAGTGAATGAATTTCAGGCTATGAAAGGAGTCAGGAAACCAGGATGGTCCTGGGAGAGGCCACTGCGCAAGGGTGTTGTTACATGATATTCTGAACATTCCTCCTGAATTTAGTAGGTGAGAATCCTTTGTCTTTTGTCATGTCACGCAGCAAGACAGCTCAGAAATTCTGAGTCTAAAGGTTAGAAGTGATTGAGTGAGGAGGCTTGATACCACACTGCCTCCCATAGAATCTGACTGATTCTTATAATATATCAGGATTTGTAGGAGAAGGGGTGAACTTGTAATGTAATACAGCTACTCCACCAGAGTAATTCCCGAACAATAGGCTTGGGTACAGTTTTACTGTTACCACCCAGAGGATTATGGAGACATTTTTCTTTCAAAGACTGCTATTAGCTTGTCCTCACTTTCTCTTCTCTGGTGGTACCTCTCCCTAATAGGTCCATAGCAGGAGGGCACACACATACATACAAACACACTCAGAGTCTGTTACAAACACAACTACAAATGTAATGCAATCTTGGAGTACAGATTATATGTAATTTGAGAGTCACAAAGATACAGCCTCATGAGACTCATTCTCTTTGGCATAGATTTAAGGACTGAGTTGCCCTCTTTCCCCCTCCCTTTCTAGTCATTAAGCCTTTTTTTTTAGCCTTTACTAAAAGTGTGTGCATGCATGTATGTGTGTGTGTGTGTATGTGTGTGTGTGTGTGTGTGTGTGTGGTGCCCCATCACTGTTCTTTCCAATTAATCCACCCTGTATCCATTTCTTTACTCCTTTTCCAGTTTCCATCCAACCCCCAAAGATCAGGCAGGGCTCTTTTTTCCCCTAGGTCTCTGAAGAACATGGATTTTTTCTTGTCTGGGCCTCAAGTTCACCCTTGGCTTCAGGTGGATACCATTTCCCTCAGAGCCGCCTGACCCCCCAGAATAGCTGGTGTTCCCTGGACTGTGCCTCTAGAAATCTTCTGATGGGTTCTATTCCTTCTGATTCTGGTGGGTAAAAGGCCCCATTGCTAGTGGGGTTTGCAATGAGAGACTTCCACAAAGCAGAGAAAATTGTGGGTGGCAGCTCCATTCAGGTTAACTCTAGATGTAAATATAAAGTCAATCATAGTGTGAAGGATGGTAGATCTGGAACAGAAATCGCAGCATTTTAGCACAGGAAGATATACATATACCACTATTGGCTTTTAATTAGAATTCCTTTCTTTGCAACTGAGACAGTGACTCCTGCTTCTTCTTTCTCTGCTTTGTTTAGCTTGTGCTCTTGAACTCTGGTTCTTCGCCTGATTTCCCCACACTCTTCTCAATAAGCACGTCATGACTGTTTTGCATTTAAGCCTTCTTGACTCTTGACAGACATTGACCAGCAGTTCAGGGCAGAGAATCTCACTAGCTGCTGATATGAAAGTCCCTGTTATCATGGAGCTTAATAGTTTAATTGGGGGAAAGGAAAGGCAAAACAGAGAAAGATATGAGACTGTGAAGAAGCAGTATGATACAGTGGAAAGAGAACTGAATTAGGAGTCAGAGGATCTGGGTTCAAATTCTGCCATTATCACTGCCTTTGAGACCTTGAGCTAATCACTGAACCATGACCCTTAGTTTCCTCAACTATAAAATGTGAGGTTAGATGGCCTCTCAGGTTCTTTCCAACTCTGAATCAATGGATCACTTGGAATGAAGACTCCATGGAAGAGATGGAGCCTGACTTGTCTGGAAGAAAGAGAAAGATTTCAACAGGCTGAAAAATGGAGTAAGTGCATTATAGGCATGGGAGATGGCCTGCACAAATGTAAGGCAGTGGGGATGACATCAGGGTGAAGACTGGGGAAAGGTAATAAAGATATCATTGGCTACCATGGAGAGAGCATTTTAATTTGAACGGTGGGGCCAACTAGTAGATTGCAAGGGATTAAGAAGTGAGTAGATAGTGAGTAAATGGAGGCAGCAAGTGTGGAGAATTCTTTCTGGGAGTTTGATAAAGATGGAAATATAAAAGAGAGAGAATTAGGAGAAATATGGGAGAATAAGGGGTAGGAGAAGGATCACGGTCAGGGTTTTTCATTTTTTTTTATTTTTAGGATAGGATAGTCATGATAATTTTTGTAGGTTGTGGGGGAAGAGCCAGTAAATAGGAAGAGATTAAATGTAAGAGGGAACTATGGAAGGTACAAACTCTTGGAGATGGGAAAAGATATGATCTTTGTATGGGCATGGTCTTGGCAAAGAAAAGTGCCACATATTCTTCAGAGACTGGAATAAAAGGGATGATGAGTGAAACCATAGAGAGGTATGGAGTTATGAAAAAAGGGAGCTTACGAAGTTTGAGCTATATGGAAGGCAAGGACATCTATTGAGAAGGAAAAGGTGAAGGAAGCATTGGAGGCTTGAAGAGAGAAGAGAAGGTTTGGAATAGCTACTGACTGAAGTGGTACAGAGTCAATGAAGGAAGCATCAAAGTTTTACCATGTAGCAGTGAAAGCTCAGTTGAGGTTAGATAACATATTGGACTTAATTGTCATGGTGGTATGACTTCCACTGGGCATATTCAGCAAGTAGAACAGGGGTATGAATAAGAAAGACAGACCGTGGGAGAACAAGGCATTCAATAGTGTGTAGCTGAACTGGTTGGTCACCAGCAAGCCAGGACTGTGAAGAGGGAAAAGTGAGGTGGAAATTGAAGTGATTGGAAAAGCAGAGTGCAGTGGAGGGGCTGAAGAGCAGGTTTACAAAGAGTGAGGTAAGGGGGGGAAATGAAAGCACAGGAAGCAGTGAGCAGGAAGTTTAAAATCAAGGAAGACAAATAATTTCAAGGGATTGTATATAGAAAGATGAAACAGTGAAATAGAGTACTGGATTTATTGTCAGAGGGCTTGGGTTTGAATCCTTGCTCTACCACTTAGGATCTTTGTGATCTCGGGCAAGTCATGGAACCCTTCTTGGCCTCAGTTTCCTCATCTGTAAAATAAATGAGTTGTATTAGATGACCTTGTAGGTCTCCTTCATTTTTAAATCTAAGATTTTATGACTTTAGAGTTGAGCTCAAAGAATTGACTTTATAAGATGAGAGAGGTATGCTAGACCTGTTCATTTGAAAAAAAGCTTGAGGGTCTTTAGCAGACTGTGAACTAAATATGAGATAATAATGTGATATAACGACCAAGAGGGCTAACACAATCTTAGGCTGCCTTAAAAAACTGCAGTGCCTTGGACTATTCCTCATTCCCCCTTAGCCACTCATTGTGATGTTCACCTGCTCAATTGCATTGCTCTATAAGTGTCCCATTTCCTTAATGAAAAACTCTGCTTTTTCTCGATCTGACCATATTATTTCATTTCTTCCTAAGCCTTACCCCCCTAGACCTATGCTTTACCTGCATCTTGATCTCTAATTCTTCTACCTCTTATTATTCACCCAATCACCCCACTCTGATTTCACATTCTTCCCTTCCAGATCTCTATTCTGTTCCACTTTATACTGTCATCTACTGGATAATCTTTCACTCTGTTGTCCTCTCTCCTCTATCACTTGCAAACCTTAGCCCTAGACTATTCTTACCATTTGGTTCTTCTACTCCTACTGTGTTGCTGAATGGATTTGGAGGAAATAATACAACCATGCTAACTGGGCACACTCTAAATTCAAGTTATTCAACCACATTTGGGCCCTCACTACAGTAAGGCAATCCTTTTATTCTTCACTAAATGATTCCCTATTTCCCTTCCCATAGAAACTATTTCAAATTTTCCTCTT